>NC_086444.1:686495057-687819557 GCF_028390025.1 Pseudophryne corroboree
GAATGATATTCACAATTACTGTAACCACTTCCAACATTAAAAAGAAAGTAAAAAAAAAGAAAAAGGGAATACATCACAGAGACACAGATTCTTACAGTTCAGACACTTCTGCGCGCTCCTCTGCTCTCTCCAGCTCTCCCTCAAGAATGACCAGTTTACGTGCAACCTAAAAACAATACCACTAGGATTAGAACAGACCTAGGCAGCAGCTTAGAATAAGCCATATTCCAATAATAAAACAACTTATGAAAAAGGCAAAACAACAGATGGTGTCGTTAGCCTATAGCAATCCTGTGTGTGCATGTGCAGATTTAAAAAAAATAAATAAATAAAAAAATATATATATATATATATATATATATATATATATATATATATCCCGTAAAAGTAAACAAAAGGTAATTAAGGCTTGCTTTAGATTACATTACATTGCAACTCATTTGTTTCTGCTTCAATGCTCCACTCAAAGAATGTGCATCTTGTTTGAATTTAAAGCTAAAGCCCTCACAACTACACATAATCAGTCTGATTGCGAGTCCCGCAAGTGTAAATGCGGAAGGATCTGGCAGATATCTGCACACTGCACAAACACTGTATAAAGACATTGCAGAAAATGCATATGGCAGACCAGACACACACACATGGATGGGCAGGCAGATTGACCATTCTGGTGACTGAGCACTCGTTCTATGAAATGTATGTTTCTAGGCAGAGAACATGAACTATTCTGTCTTATGGGATATTTATGGGTACACAAGCTGACTTCTGTGCACAGTTGTAGCAACAGTAAAGCGGTGTACACACCTGGCCGATCCACCGACCCATCTAACGACTGGTAAGTGCATACACACTTATTGTCCACCTTAAGCGTCGTGCCTGACATCACAACTGGGCAGCCTCATCAAGATGTCAGTCACCTGTGGTACCTGCATCGGATGTATTGGAATCAGCTTTGTTGCAAGACCAACGTGATGTGTCTGAACGTAGTACTTTACAGACATATCGGGAGTTGACCCCCACAGGCAGGCTCGCAATAGATCGGCTGTTTGATTGAATGGATGATTTATCGCTCAGTGTGTACCCAGCTTTACGTTACTTGTAGGTTCAGGCGGATCTACTGCATGGAGTGGGTGCAAGTTCAGATACTAATACGGATAACTGAGAAGTAAAACACATTGGGCGGGATGGATTTCTGCATGCAGATTCTTGGCACACACAGGCAGATTCCTGCATTGACATAACCAAGTAGGCTCCTGTAGCCGTACAGAAAAGCAGCCTCAGAATCCACTGCAATGTGGGGACTACATATTGCAATGTCTGACTGTTTTAGGTGGAGCACGTTGCAGCTAAGTGCTCATTTTTAAACCTAATTTTGTCTTGTGTAAATTAAGGATACAGGACTAATCACAGTTTGAAGAAAAGGTTATACAGTGGAGTCTGATTATAAAGCCATTGTTTTCGGTGTTCCAAAATCCTGTATCTCCCACAATCTTCCTTCAACACATACATTTATGGATGACAGTAGGGGGACTGTACCAACACCACTGATGAGGATCAAGACCAGAAAACTGAAAAATGACAGAATCCCCACAGCCAGTGCAGAAAAACTAGGTGCAGATTTTCCCACTTTACAAGGCTAACTCCACCCAAATATAATTGTCCATTTTGGGTGGAGTTCACCTTCTATTGTGTCTTGCACAGTTAGTAAACCCAGCAGTTTGCTTAATACTTTTCGCGCTTCAAGGAGAAGATTAAGTTGCTGAATGTATGCCTGCAAGTATCTTGCATGCATTTGCAATGGGATGCTCAGAAAACTGCATATACAAGTACGTGAATGCGGTGTCAAATATACACACATCTTATGAAAATATGCAATTTTTCCATGCCCGTTATTTTCAGTGATGCACGGGCGACCAAATAAATTATACATCAAGTTAGTTTGCCTAGATGTAAGCCTGGGCATTGTACAACCAGCACTTACATGAGCTGTAAAATTCTACAAAATTAATCCTTCAATCCCTGTACTCTCTATTCTAATTGCCTCTACTCACCTCCTCGTATTTGCGATCTGCTTCCTCTGCAATGTGTTTGGCTTCTTTGAGTTGCATCTCCTGAATTTCCATTTTCTCTTCATCTTTCATGGCCCTATTTTCTATCACCTTCATACCTCTGCAAGAAAAAAAAACAAAAAACAACCCAAAACATTACTTTAATTTGATACATTCTCTAAACATGCAGTATTGCTAAAATGGATGGCGGTCATTAGGTCAACATGAGTTAGGTCGACAACGTTTTGTCGACCCGCATTAGGCAGACATGATCACTAGGTCGACGTGGAAAAGGTCAACATGAGTTTTTCACAATTTTTTTTCATCTTTTGACCTTTTTCATACTTAACGATCCATATGCACTACAATTGGAAGCGGTAACCTGTGCAGAGCGCAGTGAGGCACCTTGCCCGAAGCATGGCGAGCGAAGAGAGCCATGCGAGGGGACACTGTGCACTTTACAAAGAAAACACCACCAAAAAAAAAGTAAAAAAACACAACTCATGTTGACCTTTTTCCATGTCGACCTAGCACATGTTGACGTAATGACCACGTCGACCAAGTGATCATGTCGACCTAACGAACCACACCCAGCTAAAATATCAGACCATCCACCCAGACAATGGAATCAATTCATTTAGGTGTGAGATACAGATGTGCTCATGCTCCTCTATTTGTTGCAAATGCACCTTGTTTGCAGTGAATAGTGAGCTCACGACTATTCACGGACATGTGCCTATGCATGGCTGCAACTATTTGCAGGAGGCTGCATAAAATCACTAGTGAAGTGTACGCATACGGCTAGGGATTTTATTCAACCTGAGTAAGGGCACATCTGTAGTTGGGCCACAAGTAAAAGAGGCTATATGCCGCACTTACTGTATTGCCAGACTTGCAGATTTTTGTTCATAGCCTCATAGGACTACATACAAAAACCCACAAATCTAGGGTGATGTTGGACGGTGAACATTGGTGCCGTTACAACAACTTCCCCTTCCTTCCCCGATCCGAACTGAACCCATTGTTGGACAGAGCCTTACCTATATACAATATATATGCTTGTGAACAGATAAAGCTGTGATGTAATACACAGTAGGAACCTTGCACTGAAAACAAATGTGATATTGTTCTGCTTATAAGATTTAACTGGAAAGCTTCTGCCGACTATTGTAAATAATCTGGTATAAATCTGGGGATTGTACTGCCTGTGAGCTTGGCAGAGAGGCAACAAAATAATTGCTTTATTACGCCAAGTCAAGTTTTGTAATAAATAATATATATATATATATATATATATATATATATTGTCAAAGTCAGAAAAATATCACGATGCACACTACCATATTTGCACCTCATACAGGTCCGCGCTGCGCATGCGTGCGCTCTCCCGTGCGTGCGCATACCCGCTGTTACGTGCACCCGCAGGCGCATGGTATGCGCATTTACGGTAGAGTTTCTGTGTGCCCAGCGTGCGACTCAATCGTTACATATTTTAACTATATAATGTATTTTGTAGATCATGGTCCCCTTGATAGATTCTGAAAGTTTAGTTAATATAGCATGTTCATGGACAAAGAGATCCCTCTTTGTTTGATACGAAGGGTCAGACATGGGTCATACAGTGGTGTTTAGTATCCATCGGAAGAGTATTTAATTAGCAATATTCCGGTGTTGGTTTGAAGCGGATTAATCGCTCGTGCGAATAGTTATGGACATAAGAAGTTTATGTACATTTACTATTATTTGCACTTACTTATCCATGCGGCGGGAAACCTAGCTTCCCACCCACCTGAGCAGTTGGAAATAGACACAGCCCACCTGTATGAATCAACCTATGACCTTTTGTTATAATGCAAAGACGAATTCCTGTGTCCAATGAACAATGAGATTGTAGGGACCATTGAATTGTATTGTGTGTGGAGCATAAATAGACAAGCCGATCTGATCCAGCTCACTCTCTTCAACGGTTCTCATTGCTGATAATCGGGAGCTGGATATCCAGAGGCGCATGCGATTGTTTCCCTTTGTGCGTAAGTTTTCTCCGCAATCATATTTGTCTTTATTGTTATTGTGAGCCATATCTCTCTCTCTCTCTCTCTCTCTCTCTTCCTCTTTCTCTCTCATTTTCCCTTAAACGTAATTGTATTGTATTGTATTTCATGTGTAGTTATCTGGTTAGTCTATGTTATATTGGTAGTGTATGACTTGTATTGTATTATTCTTTTTCAAGTATAACATTCATATAAGGCGTTAGACCCTAAGCCCGGTATTTGTGTATTTCTTATAGTGTTAAGTATTCTCAGAGCGTCGGAGACGCTCGAACAGCTTTTAAGTTAATAAGGTTACACTGTGTTGCATCTACACCCTACCATTATACTAAGGTTTTCCTGTATAATACATTGTTCATGGTTTACATATAAAAGGTTTAACATTGAGAGCATCAGCGCCGTTGGTGATCTCCTCGTGGTCCCGAGCGTCCGCTACGCTATAGCGAACCATTACGTTAGTCGGCAGCCAATAGCGTGCCTGCCTGTGATCTCTTGGCCGTGAGCGAACGTGACGCTTGAGCGTCTCGACTACGGCTAAGCGATTGCTACGCAACGTGCGTACCCTTACGGTACTCCATACGTCAATAGCGTACAGTGTTCTTAGACCTCTTAAAGGGTTTTAAATAAGATAAATATTTGGCTTTATCTATATATATATATATATATATATATATATACATACACACACACACACACACACACACACACACACACACACACACAGGTTGAGTATCCCATATCCAAATATTCCGAAATACGGAATATTCCGAAATACTGACTTTTTTGAGTGAGAGATCGTGAAACCTTTGTTTTTTGATGGCTCAATGTACACAAACTTTGTTTAATACTCAAAGTTATTAAAAAAATTGTATTAAATGACCTTCAGGCTGTGTATATAAGGTGTATATGAAACAAATGAATTGTGTGAATGTACACACACTTTGTTTAATGCACAAAGTTATAAAAAAAATATTGGCTAAAATTACCTTCAGGCTGGGTGTATAAGGTGTATATGTAACATAAATTCATTCTGTGCTTAGATTTAGGTCCCATCACAATGATCTCTCATTATGGTATGCAATTATTCGAAAATACGGAAAAATCCGATATCCAAAAATTCCTATGGTCTCAAGCATTTTGGATAAAGGATACTCAACCTGTATATATATATATATATATATATATATATATATATTATATATATATATAGCAGAGAAAAAACAGGTGGCACTCACAGACTTGAAACACTGTGAAACGAACTTCACTCCGTGAAGTGTTTATTGAAAATGACAGGTCATTTTCAATAAACACTTCACGGAGTGAAGTTCGTTTCACAGTGTTTCAAGTCTGTGAGTGCCACCTGTTTTTTCTCTGCTACATGTGGGTGGACCAGCATGTCCACAAGGAAGGGCACCTCAGCCAGTTAACAGGAGGAGTGCCGGGGCAGATTTTGGGTATATATATATATATATATATATATATATATATATATATATATATATATATATATTATATTATTACAAAATTTCACATACATACATACATACATACATACTTTTTTGTATACTGAGAAAATGTCTCATCTCAATTTGCTGTGCTACATTTAGTCGTACCGTTTCAGATTATGGTGTCTGTGTAGATGGAGTACTGCCACTCTAATTGAAATAGCTATTAATTGAGCTCACTAATCGGGTATTATCTATGTCAGTTTGGTTTATACATTAACCTTTTTTTTTTTTTTTTTAAAGCTTTTTTTAAATACATTCTGTGTCGCAAATACGCGCTATAGTGCATATTTTAACCAGTTCTGTGGTCCGAGGACTCGCTTTTCTAAACTGTGTGGGGTGTGGGTGAGGCGAGAGGGTGACAGTGCTGCTGGTCTGTACAGCATACAGGACACTTAGTACAACCACTGGATTCGAGAATTTATGTGCTGAGTGATCAACTTCAGTGACACTCTCACTGTGCTGGCTGTCTTTGTTGGTTGCTGCTGGTTACTGTAAAGAC
Source organism: Pseudophryne corroboree (assembly GCF_028390025.1). Classification (NCBI taxonomy): domain Eukaryota; kingdom Metazoa; phylum Chordata; class Amphibia; order Anura; family Myobatrachidae; genus Pseudophryne; species Pseudophryne corroboree. Next base: position 686,501,161 of record NC_086444.1, read on the forward strand.
AGCCAGCACAGTGAGTGTCACTGAAGTTGATCACTCAGCACATAAATTCTCGAATCCAGTGGATGTACTAAGTGTCCGAAGTCGGCGGTCAGGATGCCGGCATTCAGTATACCGACACCAGCATCCCGATCGCAGCAATGCCGACAAGGATGCAGAGGGTACCCCCTAACCTCCCACCTCTAACCCTCTGTTGTCCGCAGCCTAAACCTAACCCCCCCCCCCCCTTAGTGCCTAACACTTATCCCCCCTCTCTGCAGCTTAACCTAACCTCCCAAACCCCATATCCCAACCCCACCCCCCCTCCCGCACGCTAAACCTGTGGTGGCAGTGCATACTTACCTTCAGGATGCTGACTGTCAGGATATCGTTACCGGGGTCCTGATCTCCTTGGGATGCCAGCGTCGGTGTTCTGGCGTCTGTCAGGATTCCAGCATCGGTATTACGGCTGCTGGGATCCCGAACACATACTTCCAATATGATAACAGCCCAGCAGCATTGTCAACCTCTCACCCCTCCCTCCCCCACAACACTTTTGTAGTGTCTAAATAAAGTCTGGGGCCCCTATTATAGCGGCACCATAAACCCATTACATATATAAAATGTATTATTTAGTAATGTTGTCCTGTTTTATAATCATATAATTGTTAAGTTCTCTACCTGGCGCAATGTGCATAATGTGCTCTGCCTGGTGCAACGTGTATAATGGGCTCTGCCTGGCGCAATGTGTATAACGTGCTCTACCTGGCGCAATGTGTATAACGTGCTCTACCTGGTGCAATGTGTATAATGGGCTCTGCCTGGCGCAATGTGTATAACGTGCTCTACCTAGTGCAATGTGTGGCACAGTGTGTATAACGTGCTCTGCCTGGCGCAATGTGTATAACGTGCTCTACCTGGCACAATGTGTATAATGTGCTTTCCTTGACTCAGTGTGTATAGGAGGTTCTACCTGGTGCAATGTGTATAAACGGCACTACTGTGTGGAGTAATGTGAATTGGTACTATTATGTGACCACGCCCCTTCCCCACAAAGCCACACCCCTAAAAAAAATGGCATGCACTGTCGCAGTTTCCAGTGTGAGTGGGGGAAGCACTAATTCTCTGTCTAGTTACATCTATAGTGCGGGGTGTCCTGTATGCTACACAGCCCAGCAGCATCGTCACCCCATCCTCCCCCTTCCACCACTTTTGTAGTGTCCAAATCAAGTTTGTGTTTTTATATTTGAATCATTAATAAGACTAATTAAAACCTTCATTCCGATGGCACCGAGAAAAGGACAGGTAGGACCCCAATTTTTAAAAGTGAGGGGTCCCTGGGACCCATTTTTTTTTGGTCTCAGCGTAATCACTGCAAGTTACATATTAAATTGAAGTGTGCCCCCACGTAAAGAAGAATTATTTCCTCCTTTTTCCTTGTGATGCCAATATTGGACGATCAGAAACTGAAATGATTCTGGTTATGGTTCATTAGATAAACCGTAAAAAGGTCAACGGTGTCTAGGTCGACTTGCACAAAGTCGATATGAGAAAAAGGTTGACACATGCAAAAGGACAACATGAGGTTTTTGTTTTTTTAATGTTTCTCTGGTGTCAATTTTTTTTTTACTTTTAGCACATGGGCCCCCAATTAGTGCACCGCTTCACTCACCATGCTTCGAGCACGGTGCCTCATTCCGCTACAGCTGTGCCCGGCACAGGTTACCGTTCTCAATAGTATTCCATGTGGATGGTAAAGTATGAATTGTTATAAATATGTAAAAAAATGGTAGACTCTAATGCCGGTTGACCTAAAGACTAGATACCAAGGATTATCCATCATGCTATTTCCAACACTATAGCATCATTGGCAGTTTTTATTTTCTGGAAAAGGATTATACAAGTACAGGGTTCTCTGAACCAAGGAGATAATAGATGAACTTTGATTTTAGCATATTTACACAAATTATCACTAAACACATTTCTTCCTAAAGTTACTGTGAGCTACACAAAGGACATAGTGGAATAATGAAGCAGCGTGTACAGACAAAAACAAAACAAAACACTTCTTAAAAGCATTTTTACAGACCAACACCCACCAGGAAAACTCCATTCTGGGTATTCTGGATAAAAGATCATATACCTGCATTTTGGCAAATACATTTCTGTTTGGTGACAAGTAGAGAAGTAGGGTCACACATATTCTACTAGTGTTCATTTTACGAAAGAGATTTGTTAGGTAATTGGAAAGTTTCATATACACCAGAAATGGAAATTTTATAATGCTGCCGTGTTCAAATTTTACCATTTTGTATTCCATGATGTCCCCGTAAAAAACCTGCCACCTAACTGCTTTATCTCTTATATGGACAGCCCAAGCCCTCAATACTATGCACTATTATCAACATACCCATCATTTCCCAGTAGACAACACTGCATATTTTTGAATTGAGGAGATAATTACACATCCATTAGACTGAGATCTTTTGGAGAACATAATGTTATAATGGGGAGCCAAATTATGGAAGTATCATGGCGAGTTCTGCAATTAGACTTTTCTCCGGCAGGGTCCACAGATTATCCACAGGATAACATTGGGATATGAGGTAGCGACAGCAGATTGGCACCAATCGATCAAAAGCTTTCTGGCCTCCCAGGATGCAACAGGCCCGTCCATATATCCCCATCCACTGGTTCAGGCAAATCAGTTGTATTCCAAAGCACTAGGCAAATCAGTTTTTTGTTTGGTACGGCAGGACCCGGACCATGGCAATGGGCTGCTTTAGCAGCCATAAGCTTTTTTTATTATATTTTTATAGTCATTTTTTTTAGCGATCTTTTAAAAAGCATCTTATACGTACCTTGGAAAGAGTCGCTCCGAAAACTCCCCGCCGGGTCGCAACAGCGCTTAACCACGTGTAGACTGCTGTTTCAGCGGGCGTCTGTGTAGGATGTACTAGCAAGTCCAGCTTGACGCTACCAGGCTGTGGCCGGAGCATGGGGAGAAGGTAAGGCATCTGTTCCGCTTAGTAGGATAAACGCGAGACACAGCCGCACTGTTTCAGGATTGAGAATACCGAGCAGTCGCTGACGGGGCTGCCACCTCGGATGCACCAGTGCTAGGCCTCAGGGATCATAGGCTCCAGGGGTAGTATGAGGCCACGATCCCTAGGGTTGATGTCAGCAGTGGGGAGTAAGACTCTTCCTTGGTCACACCTTCCCCCGGTTCATGACCAGTTTCCTCCGAGTTTCCCGCCATGAACAGAGTTACTGCTTCTGTCTGAGACGCTGTATATCTAAAAGGACCCAGTTACAGCATAGGCGGCTGTGTGGCTGGTGCATCCGTGTTCATTTGGGTGTCTGTGTACACTAACGTCTGGATCCACTCAGCGTTCACTAACTTTTTGATCGATCCTGGAAGCGGGGTGAAATCTCCCTGTATCCCACTCTCCTGAGCCAGGTGATACAGCGCTAAGTCTCTATCTACCATTGAGTACAAATAGTTGGCTAAGTGCCTGATGCATACGAGTCTGTAAACTATTACTGTGGTTCTTTCACTGTGCGACTGAATACGTTAAAACTCTTATATAAGGAAATGCAGTAATAGGTTTCTCCTAGATACTTGAAAAGTATCTGTAGTTGATTATGTCCTCATATTGCTTATTATACTAATGTATAACCTGTGACCGATTGCTAGCATGATTGCTGACTGCAATAATTTAATAATTCAGTCAGTCTTCTGTGTATTCCGATCCTCAATGCTGGTGCAAAGCTTTGTATGTCACTTTAACAAAATGTAAAGTGATTGCAGTCACAAATTGTGTAGTAATACTGTACGTGTGTGATTTATTTATCATATCTAAAAGAGGCAAGGGGGAGCAGTATACCCACAGCAGCATCAACACTCATTTCATGTTTGTCTGGCAAAGCTAGGTTAACCTCTCAGGATCTGGTTCAAAATGGATTATGTGCAAATTGTGTTAGCTTTCACCAAAGCCTCTTAAATAATCCGAGGCAGGCAGAGGTTCAAGTTGAACCACCATGTGCTACTTTTGCACAGACATTATCCAGTATAGCTGATCCGATAATGCCAGCTCCTATACCAGAGATAGGTTACCCTATTAACCCTTACACACAACATTCCACCTGGGGTTTATCACATCCAGCACAGGAATTGGCAGCCTCTCAAAAAAAGCAGGCTGAGAAGTGGAAAGTAAATCCCAGACATAAAACAACATCTTCACAGTCTACACAAGTCTCATCACACTCCGGGTCTGCATACACAGAGACTAGGAGGAAGGCCTCAGCTCAGTGGACATATCTGAGCTAATTAGTGCTATGAAAGCCATTCTATCCTTAGAGGCAGCAGAGCCTTTGTTAAAATCTAAGGCACCTGTGTTTAAATATCTCAAAAGTAGTTAGGACTGAGTTTCCTGGGTCAGAAAAGCTGATGCAAATTATGCAAGAGGCCTGGGTTAAGCCCAGTTCGAAGTTTAGAATTCCAAAGAAATGGAATTCACATTCTCCTCTTCCAGCTGGGGAATGTTTATAAAGGGAGGTGGCTCCCAAAGTAGATACGCATGTCATTCGATTGGTGAGGAAAACTACATTACCTCTACCTTCAGCATCATTAAATGATGTCACAGATAGGAAAATAGATGGTTTTCTAAAAACGAAATTTATGGTAAGAACTTACAGTTGTTAAATCTATTTCTGCGAGGTACACTGGGCTCCACAAGGATTAACATCGGGGTGTAGAGTAGGATCTTGATCTGAGGCACCAACAGGCTCAAAGCTTTGACTGTTCTCAAGATGCAAAGCTCCGCCTCCTCTATAACCCCACCTCTGTGCACAGGAGCTCAGTTTCATTAACCAGTGCAATGCAGTAGCAGGTAAAAGACAATCATTAGTAGCTAAATACACCACACACTCACTACAGGAGAAGGTGTCAGCGGCTAATGCCCTACCAACCCAAAGAATCCAATTGCGGCAGGGTGGGCGCCTTGTGGAGCCCAGTGTACCTCGCAGAAAGATTTAACAACGGTTCTTACCATAAATCTCGTTTTCTGCTGCGGGGTACACTGGGCCTCACAAGGATTAACATCGGGGATGTCCTAAAGCAGTTCCTTATGGGAGGGGACGCACTGTAGCAGGCACAAGAACCCAGCGTCCAAAGGAAGCATCCTGGGAGGCGGAAGTATCGAAGGCATAGAACCTTATTGAATGTGTTGACTGAGGACCACGTAGCAGCCTTGCACAATTGTTCAAGGGTCGCATCACAGCGGGCCGCCCAAGAAGGTCCAACAGACCGAGTAGAATAAGCCTTTACATAAGAATGTGCAATTACCATTCTAATCCATCTGGCCAATGTCTGCTTGTTAGCAGGCCAGCTACGTTTGTGAAATCCAAACAGTAAAAAGAGAGAATCAGACTTCCTAATGGAGGCAGTTCTCTTCACATAGATATGGAGAGCCCGTACCACATCCAAAGACCGCACTTTGGAAAACAACCAAGGAGAACTAAAGGCCACCACCACTAACAACCGCCCAGTCACAGTGAAAAATCAGATTGGGGGACTTAGAGGATAAGGCACCAAATTCCGAGACCCTTCTAGCTGAAGCGATAGCCAGCAAAAATAAAACCTTAAAGGAAAAGCCACTTAAGGTCTGCAGATGCAAGAGGTTCAAACGGAGACTCTTGCAAGGCCTCCAGAACCACCGACAGATCCCAAGGGGCCACGGGTGGTACAAAGGAGGCTGAATCCACAACACACCCTGAGTGAAAGTATGAACATCAGGTAGGGTAGCAATCTTTCTCTGAAACCAAACCGACAACGCAGAAATGTGAACGCTGAGGGAGGCCAGACGAAGGCCCAAGTCCAGGCCCTGTTGTAGGAAGGCCAACAGTTTGGTCGTACTAAACTTGAAAACGTCATGATTATGAGACGCGCACCAAGTAAAGTAAGATTTCCAGACCCTATGATAAATCCGAGCAGAAGCCGGTTTACGGGCCTTCAACATAGTTTGAATGACCACCTCAGAAAAACCCTTGGCCCTCAAGACGGAAGCTTCAAGAGCCATGCCGTCAAAGCCAGATGGGCCAAGTCCTGGTAAACACAAGGGCCCTGAACGAGGAGGTCTGGTCGTTGTGGAAGTAGAAGGGCCCTGTAGATCGGAGAACCAGTGCCGTCTGGGCCACGTTGGAGCAATCAGAAGTAGGTTTCCTCCTTTTTGCATGAACTTCCGTATTACTCTGGGCAGGAGCGACACCGGAGGGAACACGTACGGCAGCTGAAAGTTCCATGGAATTGCCAGAGCAGCCACGAACACTGTCCTTGCTCCGAAGTCCGGAACCTTGTAATTGTGTTGAGACCACATCTGGAAGGCCCCACTTGTCCACGAGTAGTTCAAACACCTCTGGATGGAGGCTCCACTCTCCGGCGTGTACATCCTGACGACTTGGAAAGTCCGCTTCCCAGTTTAGGACCCCCGGAATGAACACTACGGATATGGCCAGCAGATGGCGTTTTGCCCACTGAAGAATCAGTGATACTTCCCTCATTGCCATGCGGCTTCGAGTGCCGCCTTGATGATGGATGTAGGCCACCGTGATGGCGTTGTCCGATTGTACTTGAACAGGTCTGTTCTGTATCAAATGCTGGGCCAGGTTCAGTGCATTGAACACCGCCCGCAGTACCAGAATGTTTATCAGGAGTAGAGACTCCTCCTCGGTCCACCGACCCTGAAGGGAGTGTTGTTCGAACACAGCGCCCCAACCTCTTAGACTGGCATCCGTCGTCAGCAGGACCAGGAATTGAGCATACTCCACCATGTCGAAATCCGACACCATGAGACCTAACACTTGCATTGCCGAATGTATCGACACTTGCGGACGAGATAGGAAGCATCGAATCCTGTTCCTGTCCTGAAGCTTCAGGACTTTCTCCTGAAACAAGAACAACTACTGGTTTTGAGTGTCCAATAACGCTCCCAGGTGCACCAAGCTCCGAGCAGGAACCAGAGAATATTTCTTCCAGTTGACTAGCCACCCATGGGCTTTCATGAACTGGACAATCAGATCTAGATGACACAGGAGAATTTCTGGGGAGTTTGCCAGGATCAACAAATGGTCCAGGTACGGCAGGATCCTGACCCCTTGATGGCGGAGTACAGCCGTCATTACTTTGGTGAAAACTCGCGGGGTCGTTGTCAAACAAAAAGGTAACGGCCGAAATTGGCAATGAAGGTTGCCCACCGCAAACCTCAGGTACTGCTGATGTGACATTGCAATAGGAATATGCAGGCAGGCATCCTGTATGTCCAGGGAGACCATTTAGTCCCCAGGCTCCAAGGCCAGAATAATAGAGCGTACAGTTTTCATAAGAAACTTGGAGACACTCACATACTTGTTCAAGGACTTGAGATTGAGAATGGGCCGCGAGGACCCGTTCTGTTTCGGGACTAGAAACATTGGTGAATAGTACCCCTTGCCTCTTTGAGCCAGAGGCACCTGTGTATTACCACTCCTGTGGTCAGGAGGGAATGTACTACTGAATGAAGTGTGTTTGCCTTCACCGGGTCCAAAGGGACGTCTGTCAGGCAAAATCGATGAGGGGGATGTTTCTTGAAGGATACGGCGTAACCTCGAGTGACGACTTCCCTTACCCAGGCATCTGAAGTGGTCTTAAACCTTTCCTGGGCAAAACCTAGAAGCCGGACACCCACCCAGGGATCCCCCAGGGGTAGGCCTACCCCGTCATGCGGCAGGCTTGTCAGTTTTGGAAGCAGGCCGACAGGCAGCCCAGGCCCGCTTTGGTCTGGGCAGGTTTGGAAATACGAGCTTGTTTTGGGTACGCCTGACCTTTTGCTTTTCCTGGAGGACGAAAGGGCCGAGAGAAAGTACTTTTAGCCTTCGGTGCAGAAGGAGCCGTACTTGGTAGGCAAGCTGTTTTAGCAGAAGCCAGGTCAGCCACAATCTTATTGAGGTCTTCTCCAATAAGAATGTCTCCCTTAAAAGGAAGCACCTCCAGGGTTTTCTTAGAATCCATATCCACCGATCAGGATCTCAACCAAAGGATACTTCGAGCCAAGATGGACGTAGTGGCAGCCTTGGCCGCCCGCACCCTGGCATCGGAAGCTGCCTCCTTAAGGTAAAGAGAAGCCGTGGCAATATATGAGAGACATTGTCTAGCATGATCAGAAGCGTTAGAAGGTAGCTCCGCCTCCAGCTCCTGAGCCCATGCTTCAACAGCTTCATCAGCCCATGTCGCTGCAATGGTTGGTCTATGCACAGCCCCTGTTAGGTTGTAAAATCGCTTTTAAACAACCCTCCACACGTCTATCCGTCAGTTCCTTCAGAGAGGTGACGGTAGTCACTGGCAGAGCTGAAGAAACTACCACTCTTGCCACTGGAGAATCTACAGGCGGAGGAGTTTCCCAATTTTTACATAGCTTCGCAGAGAGAGGATAGCGAGCCAACAGTCTCTTATGCGGTGTGAATTTTTTTCCCGGATTTTCCCAGGATTACTGACGTATGTCAGCCAGGTGTTGAGAAGGAGGTAAAACTTGTTTAACCACCTTCTTACGTTTAAATCTGTCCGGATTTTTAGAGACAGCCTCAGGCTTAGGTTCATCAGATAATTAAAGAATGAGCCTGATAGCCTCAATCAAATCAGGGACATCCACCAGTGACTTCCCTTCCCCATCAGAAGCATCAAAGTCAGCGTCTGTGGGGCCTGTATATGCACCCATCCTCCTCAGAGGATGTGTCCGGAACAGCGGTGGATTGTGAGGAAGTAGTCTTAGTCTTGGGTGGGCGAGAGTGAGACTTATTTTTAGTTAGCGATCGGTTCAAATGCTGTAACGGAGATGAGATTTGATCTGCCCACGGTGGATTGACTGCAGGGGCCATAAACTGCTGCACTGGCAAAGGAGGTCCCACAGGGGACGTAAGTTTTGTTACCATCGTATTTAATAACGTGGAGAAGGTAGACCAAGGTGGGTCATTATTGGCCCCCAGTGCTACAGACCCACTGGGAGGTAAGGAACCCCCAGAATCTGAACTCTCAGCTGCCATGTTTTCCTCAAAAGTGTCTGCAGCATCACCTCCACGCAATGTAGGAGAAGCCCCAGTTCGGTTGCCCTGTGTAGCGGACATAATAAGCTCAATAACCGGCAACCTAGAACAATATTAGCAGCAATATACCTAGCAAGAACTCCCAGTGTAGTGTGTCAGCAGAAACCGGGAATCCAAGAGGTATATGGTGACTATAAATCACAAAGAAAAATACACCGTAAGTATATCTTGTGAAACACCTATATCAGTTAATAAACTGACGCACTTAGCCCCATCAGGTTACAGAATATAGGAGTAGCAAGCTGAGTGAAATACACGAGATGGAAGCCACGCAGCAGCTACATGCACACAGACATGTAGTCACAAATGTACAATTCAGAAGTTATTCCTAACAATAAAACTGCACTGGACTAGCAATACAAAGTAATACTCAGTATAGCTATATAGGTATATATGTAAACCGTAGATATAACAAAACACAGTAAATACTGGATGTATATCACAGGGTGTTTGTACTACACAACCCTGACTGTATGCACGCTTTCTTAACTAACACTGTCCACTGACAGGTAGAATACTCAAGGGTCCTGTAAAATGCACAGCACTGACGAGCAGGCAGCTTTACAAAGAAGGATTTGCCCAAGCAGTCCCAGGAACAGCGCAGCTCCGTGTAATAGCGGCTGACAGGGAGTGAGGGAGAGATACATGCAGCTCCAGGGCGGAAACATTTACCCAAATAGCACCCTAGGGCTGGGGAAGGGGCTACAGGTCAGGCCTCATCCCCCTGCTGGCTTCCCCACCGGGCGCTGCGTGCTGCAATGAAACGGGTTTTAACAGAGACAAAAACCCAACCTGTGCCCTGTGTCCCGGAGGCTAGTGGAGCGGCTGCCCCTTACAGTGTCCACACCAGCGCCGGATCGCGATTACAGCTTGACAAAGAGACACCTTACCTCCCCTTTGAATGCGGCTACGCGATCCAGGAGACAGCGGCGAATGTGTGTGACTAACAGAGAAGAACACAGGAGCCTCCGCTGTAGTTACCCGGCAACCAGGGCGCGGGAGTATACAGAGCCGCTGAGGGAGTGATGGAGCTGCAGCAGGAGATGTCTGACTGACATCTAACACTGCTGCAGCCCTTGAAGTCTTCAATGATTCTTTTTTCTTCTGAAAAATAGCTTTTCTTAGGGCTGCAGGAGCAGCCCCCCTGTTGTATTGGTGGTCTTCAGGTTGCCGGCGGCCGGGCTCCTGGTGACCAACATTTCGGCGCCGGAATCCCGACTGCCTGCATACAGACATCTTTTCTCCCTCTTGGGGGTCCACGACCCCCCCTGGAGGGAGAATAGATAGCGTGCACCGTGCCCGCTGCGTGGCAAGCGCAGCAAGACCACAAGGGTCTAATTTGCGCTCGCCCAGCTGTCGGTATGCCAGCGGTCGGGATTCCGGCGCCGGCATGCTGGTCACCGGGACCCCAACTGCCGGCAAACCATACTACACCCTGTTGTATGCCTGCTTACTGCATGGAACCAACTTACAAACTGAGCTCCTGTGCACGGAGGCATATAGAGGTGGAGGCGCTGTGCATCTTGGGAACAGTCAAAGCTTTGAGCCTGTTGGTGCCTCGGATCAAGATCCTACTCTACACCCCGATGTTAATCCTTGTAGAGCCCAGTGTACCCCGCAACAGAAAATTATTTTCACTTTGCCTGGGGGCAATCATAAGACCAGTCATGGCTTCAGCCTGGATGGCAAAAGCAGTGGCAGCCTGGGCTGATGCATGGGGGGATGATTTTTCAATGGCATTTAGAGAGAAAAAATAGGATTTCTTGTAGTCCGTAGGGGATACTGGGAATTCATTTAGTACCATGAGGTATAGACGGGTTCACTAGGAGCCATGGGCACTTTAAGAATTTGATAGTGTGCGCTGGCTCCTCCCTCAATGCCCCTATATACTTAGAGAGAAGGATAGATAAGGAAAGTGGTGAGATTACGAACCAGCACACACAAAACAAGAGGAAAGCCATGCTCACCAAACTTGAAACATGAACAGCAACAGCTGAACAAACCAGAATAATTAACCAAGTAACAGTGCAAGAAGAACCAAGCACTGGGCGGGTGCCCAGTATCCCCTACGGACTACGGGAGGATTTACTGGTAGGTAATTAAAAGCCTATTTTCTCTTACGTCCTAGAAGATACTGGGAATCCATTTAGCACCATGGGGAAGAACCAAAGCTCCCAAACCAGGTGGAAGAATGCAGATGTTCCTGCAAAACTGATTGACCAAACTGAAGGTCCTCAGGCCCACTCTACTATCGGCATAGTAGAGTGGGCCTGTACAGATTTTGGAACCGGCAAGCCTGCCGTGGAATAAGCATGCTGGATAGTGAGCCTGATCAAGCATGCAATTGACTGCTTTGAAGCAGGACACACAATTTATTGGGATCATAGAGAACGAACAGCGGGTCCGATTTCCTGTGACGAGCTGTTCTCTTTACATAAACCTTCAAAGCCCTCACAACATCCAAAGACTTTGAAGTAGTAGAAGTGTCCGTAAAAACCGGAACCACAATAGGTTGGTTGATGTGAAACGCAGACAACACCTTAGGAAGAAATTGCTGCCGAGTTCTGAGTTCAGCGCTGTCCTCATGGAAAATTAGGTAGGGGCTCTTGTGAGACAATGCCCCCAGCTCCGACATGTCATGCAGAAGCCAAGGCCAACAGTGGGACGGTCTTCCACGTAAGGTACTTTACGTTAACTTCCTGTAATGGTTCAAAACAGTCTGATTGGAGGAACTGCAGCACCAAATTGAGATACCAAGGTGCCGTGGGAGGCACAAAGGGAGGTCGGATGTGCAGAACACCTTTCAAAAACGTCTTGACCTCAGGGAGAGAAGCCAAATGTTTCTGAAAGAAAACGGACAAGGCTGAAATCTGTACTTTCATGTATCCTAGACGTAGGACCACATCCACTACAGACTACAGAAAAAGCAGGAAACGTCCCAGATGAAATTCCACCGCAGAACATTGTCTGCTCTCAAACCAAAGAGACAAATTTCTTCCAATATACGGTGGTAATGTTTAGACATTATCCCATTCCTGACTTGGATCATAGTCGGGATGGCCTTATCAGGTATCCCTCTCCTGGCTAGAATCAGCCGTTCAACTTCCAAGCCGTTAAATGTAGTAAGTCTTGATAGACGAACAGAACCTGTTGCAGAAGATCCTCACGAAGAGGCAGAGGCCACGGATCTTTGAGCAACATCTTGAGAAGATCTGCATGCCAGGACTTTCGAGGCCAGTTCGGAGCAATGAGGATTGCTTGAACCTTTTCCCTTTTTAGAATTCTTGGAATCAAAGAAAGTGGAGGAAACACGTACACCAGAGGGTAGAACAGAATTGTCAGAGCATCTACCGCCACTGCTTGTGTGTCCCTCGACCTGGAACAATACTTGAGCTTCTTGTTGAGTCGAGACGCCATCATGTCGATTTGTGGATATCCCCACCGATGTGTCAACCACCGGAACACCTCCGGGTGAAGGCACCACTCCCTCGGGTACAGGTCATCTCTGCTGAGGAAGTCTGCTACCCAGTTGTCTACTCCCGGAATGAAGACCGCTGACAATGCCACAGCATGTTTTTCTGCCCAGAGGAGAATTCTTGACACCTCTGACAGTGCGGCTCTGCTTTTCGTTCTGCTCTGTCTGTTTATGTACGTTACTGCCGTCACATTGTCCGATTGGACCTGAATAGCCCGATTCTGAAGAAGAGATGAGGCCTGCAGAAGGGCATTGTATATAGCCCTGAGTTCCAGGATGTTTATTGGAAGGATGACTTCCTGACTTGCCCATCTTCCCTGAAACTGCACCCCTTAGGTGACTGCACCCCAACATCTGAGGCTTGCGTCTGTGGTTAGCTGAATCCAATTCTGAATCCCAAACCTCAGACTCTCAACTAGGTGAGAAGTCTGTAGCCACCAAAGGAGGAATATCCTGTCTTTTGGCGACAGACGGATCCTCTGGTGCATGTGAAGATGCGATCCGGACCATTTGTCCAATAGATCTAGCTGGAAGGGCCTGCATGAAACCTTCCGTACTGAAGCGCCTCATAAGAGGCCACTATTTCCCCCAGAAAGCAAATGCACATATGCACTGAGATCCGAGTTGGCTTCAGGACAGCCTTAACCACTGACTGGCTTACCATTGCCTTTTCCAAGGGAAGGAACACTTTCTGAGACTGTGTCCAGTATCATTCCCAGGAAAGGCATGCTCTGTGTTGGATCTAGGCGAGAGTTTGGTAGGTTCAGAATCCACCCGTGATCTAGGAGTAGTCTGGTTGAGAGGTCAATACTGTCTAACAACCGCTCCCTGGTTGGTGCCTTTATAAGATCGTCCAGGTACGGAATTATGTTCACTCCTTGTTTGCGGAGTAGAAACATCATCTCTGCCATCACCTTGGTGAACACTCTCTGTGCCATGGAGAGACCAAATGGCAGGGCCTGGAACTGGTAGGGACAGTCCTGCAGTGAAAACCGTAAATAAGCCTGATGAGGCGGCCAGATCGGAATGTGAAGGTATTCATCCTTGATATCCAGAGGCACTAGAAATTCCCCCTCCTACAGACCTGAGATAACCGCTCTCAGAGACTCCATCTTGAATTTGAACACTCGTAAGTACGGGTTCAACGACTTGAGGTTCAGAATCGGTATTACCGAACCATTCGGTTTCGGTACTACAAACAAGTTGAAATAGTACCCCTTGTTTTACAGATGAGGTGGAACTGGAACAATGACCCGAGTCTGTACTAGTTTTTGAATGGCGTCCTGTAAAGTTATACTTGATTTTTGTGAAACTGGTAAGCCTGATTTGAAGAATATGTGAGGTGGGAGCTCCTGGAACTCCAGTCTGTAGCCCTGGGAAATAAGATCTATGACCCAGGGATCCTGGCACGAACTTGTCCAGATGTGACTGAAGAATTTTAGCCACCTGCCAAGTCTTCCAGGCATCACGGTCCACCGTCATGCTTAAGGTTTTGAGCCCTGTTTCTGTGAACCGGCAGTTGTTGGTTTGCATGGTTTACCTCTAGCGCCTCTGGTAGCTGTAGAAGAACTTTTGGGTTTGCCTCTAAACTTGGTAGTCTGAAAGGACTGTAAATTGGGACCCGGGGTAGGCCTTCCTAGCTGGGGTAGCTGCAGAAGGAAGGTATGTGGCCTTACCCGCAAGTAGCTTTGGAGATCCATTTGTCTAATTCATCTCCAAATAAGGCCTCGACTGTGAAAGGGAGGCCTTCCACGACTTTCCTGGAGTCCGTATCTGCAGTCCACTGGCGTAACCATAGACCCCTGCGTGCCGGCACTGCCATAGTCGTAGTGCGTGGATTAAGCAAGCCTATTTATTTTATGGCTTCCACCATAAAATTTGTGTATATGCTGTAGGAACAAGTTAACTTCCTACTGAGGCAAGGTGTCCAACCCTTTAATCATGTTACCCGCCCACTTGGCAATGGCTCTTGTAATCCACCCACATGCTATAGTGGGTCTCTGAGCCACCCCAGCAGCTGTAAACAAGGATTTGAGCGTAGTCTCAATTTTGCGGTCAGCCACGTCTTTTAGGGAGGTTGCACCTGGGACAGGCAATACAATTTTTCATGATAGTTGATGCATCAGTATCCAGGCTATCAGTGGATTTTCCCATTTGTTCCTATCCTCAGGAGGAAAAGGAAAGGATGATAACAACCGTTTAGGGATTTTAAATTTTCTATCAGGATTAACCCACGGTTCTTCAAACAGGGTATTTAGTTCCTTTGACACAGGAAAAGTGGCTGAGGATATTTTTTTATGAAAATAAGATTCCTCACTCTCCTCTGTCACCTTATCAGGGATATTTAGAACTTCTCTGACAGGTTCTACGAGAGCCTCTATTCCCTGCGACAGAGTACACTCCCCCACCTGAGTCCACCTCACCCTCCTCCATTTCTGACCCCTCATCATCCGAGTTAAACTGCAGGATATGGGCCAAAGTGCGTTTTTGCGGACAAATGGCTGGGGACTGAGACGATGGTTTGGGTACAGAGTCTCTTTTCATAAACTCATAGATAGTCTTAAGTATTGCACAGTATAGAATGGTGGTATGGGATTGCGCCAATCTTTAACGGTAAATGGAGATATATGTCGTCAACTTCTTACTAAGACTGGTTCATTTATCTTCACCAGTGTGTGGGCTCATCACAGAAGAATGTTCACATGAAAGAGAAACAAAAAGGAAGTCCCAATGTGTAGTAAAGTCTTAATATTAAAAGTCAAAGGGTCAGGGAAATAATACGACAGATCTTCAAATCCTCCACATATATAGTGATGGAAAGATGTAATGGGATCACCCAATCTGTGTAGAGGTAAAAGAAGGTGATGCTCACTTCAAACCTTACTTTCATAAAGTCTGGTCCATGCATATAAAAGGTATCTTTGTAGGGGTCCTGGCCAAACGTCTTCTAACACAATCTTATGCAGGCACCCTCCACAGGATACGTATACAAGTGGAAACAAAAAGAGTATTCCACTGTGTAATACTGTATTGAGTAAACTCTTGGAAAACGGGTTAAAGTCGCCCTCAAAACCGTGTTATTAATGTTAAATGGTCACCCACAAAGTGTGTCTCAACAATACATGATGCTCACTTTCGTGCTTACACTGAAAAGCTGAATCAATACATATAAGGGTATCTTTGAGTATTCTTAATTATCCGGTATAAAATCGTACATGTATGCTTAGTTGAAGTTAGCAGTGTCCACTCCTATCGCGATTTCTTTTATATCTCCTTCCTTCATTGGTTTTCCATTTCACTTGAATGGGATAATTGTATTATTTTCCAGACTGTGCAGAGCTTGGAAGCATGCAATCTTTTCTGTTTAATTCTTCTTCATCTTCTTCACTGGAAGGAAGAAGGAAACACCACCCACATAGATGTAGGAATACACCCAAAACACCCAGGAGAATCATACACTGCAATAAACCAAGTTTCTGTTTCTGCATATGCTTCCTTCTTCTCCCCTCGGGAGAAGCAGGAAGAAGAATTAAACAGAAAACAGAAAAGATTGCATGCTTCCAAGCTCTGCACAGTCTGGAAAATAATACAATTATCCCATTCAAGTGAAATGGAAAACCAATGAAGGAAGGAGATATAAAAGAAACCGCGATAGGAGTGGACACCGCTAACTTCAAGTAAGCATACATGTACGATTTTATACCGGATAATTAAGAATACTCAAAGATACCCTTATATGTATTGATCCAGCTTTTCAGTGTAAGCACGAAAGTGAGCATCATGTATTGTTGAGACACACTTTGTGGGTGACCCTTTAACATTAATAACACGGTTTTGAGGGCGACTTTAACCCGTTTTCCAAGAGTTTACTCAATACAGTATTACACATTGAAATACTCTTTTTGTTTCCACTTGTATACGTATCCTGTGGAGGGTGCCTGCATAAGATTGTGTTAGAAGACGTTTGGCCAGGACCACTACAAAGATACCTTTATATGCATGGACCAGACTTTATGAAAGTAAGGTTTGAAGTGAGCATCATCTTCTTTGACCTCTACACAGATTGGGTGATCCCATTACATCTTTCCATCACTATATATGTGGAGGATTTGAAGATCTGTCGTATTATTTCCCTGACCCTTTGACTTTTAATATCAAGACTTTACTACACATTGAGACTTCCTTTTTGTTTCTCTTTCATGTGAACATTCTTCTGTGATGAGCCCACACACTGGTGAAGATAAATGAACCAGTCTTAGTAAGA
The DNA here is from genome assembly GCF_028390025.1 of Pseudophryne corroboree. Classification (NCBI taxonomy): domain Eukaryota; kingdom Metazoa; phylum Chordata; class Amphibia; order Anura; family Myobatrachidae; genus Pseudophryne; species Pseudophryne corroboree. The sequence goes on from NC_086444.1 coordinate 686,518,011, forward strand.
AGTTGACGACATATATCTCCATTTACCGTTAAAGATTAGCGCAATCCGATACCACCTTTCTATACTGTGTATTTGTTTCTCTGGTTTGATAACACCAGTAGGTATTGTGTTTGCTGCCTTTTGTTGTCCAGCGCAGAGTTGTATTTTCCCTTTCTTTGCAGTCTTAAGTATTGCGTCTCTTTCTCGGTCCAAGATAACTTAGTAGAGACTGTAGAAATCATTCCCCAAATGAAGTCCAGCCCCACTAGCCTGGGAAGGGACATTGCATTGAGTACACACTAGTGAACACCCTGGGGAATAGGAAGCCTTACATGAAACACACTCTTTGCCTGACATACTGCAGCAGTGACAGCACAAACACACAGGAAAAGGTTAAAAAGCATAATTAACCCAAAAAAAGCCCATCCAGGGAGACACAGAGGGAGTATGGAACCAGCACATGGCACCCTTAACGATAATGCCAAGCTTAGCCAGGTCGCAGACTAAGTACCTAGATTAGAGCCTCGCCCCTTCAATGGAGCGCGGTCTTCCAGCTCTTTTCTTATACTAGCTGTATGTATCTAAGTGCATAAAATGGAGACAGACTCCTATTATGGCTTTGTTGCCAGTCTGGGTACTGTGTCTGCTGTTCAGTGTCTGTGTCCTTACACAGCGGGAGAGGTAGTCCATCCCGGTTAGAAGCCATGCATCTCCATACCCTCATGCCACCATAATGGCCGGCAACCCGCTAACCGGGACGCCGGCTTAGTACTCACCACGCCTCTTTCTTCTGGCTCTGTTAGGGGTGGCGGCGTGCTGCGGGAATGTACGCTCGCCGTGGTGAGGCTTGCAAATAGTTCCCTCAGTAGCTAGTGTCCCGTCAGCGGGGAACAGGACCATTAACCCTGAGAGAGGATGGGCCGTTCACGCCCCCTCTAAGTCCCACGAAACAGGCAGGCTGGTGCCATCCAGTCCTCTCTGAAAAAATAAAAAATAAATGCAGAACACTCTTCAGGAGCTTCCAGAGACGTGACCGGCTCCTCCGGGCACATTTTCTAAACAGAGACTGTTAGGAGGGGAATAGAGGGAGGAGCCAGCGCACACTATCAATTTCTTAAAGTGCCCATGGCTCCTAGTGATACGTGACGAAACGCGTTAGGACCCCGCCTCATTATCGACCTTGATTAAGGTATCTACACCAGCAGCTCTTTTCCGAGTTCCCACGGACTTCTCTATCAGCACTCTGGTTCCCGCAAGCCGCATACACCAGCCTGCGGCTCTCATCTGTCATATCGGTCTCACTTGCTACAACAGCCCGGCAGTCATTGGCCTCACTTGCTACAACAGCCCGGCGGTCATCACCATCTCCTTGCTGCATAGCACGAGTGGGCAACGCAGGACTAAGAACCGGGGACGCCCGGTCTCGGACCAGCCCACAGGAGAGGTACATATTATAGCAGCAGAGCTCTGTGACGGGAACTTTGTGCATTACCTGGGACCATTCCTTATTCAATTATACAAATGAATCCACAAGTGTCAACCTTGTGAGTGATTACAGGATCTTCAGCAAGTTCATTTTACAAGCTGCTTATAAAATCTTATAATATATCTATATTTATCAAGGTGTGTTCTATTTATAGCCATACACATTAACTATTTTACATCATTTGTATTATTATCAGCATGTTTTTATTAATTGTTCTGGTTAATAAATTGTGTTAATTTTTTTAAACGTCGGCTCTCATTAATTTCTTTCCCTGTTACATTGCACAGCCGTTTCTTTGTTTTCTGTGATTTCTTTATGACACTCACCTAGTGTTGTCGGCCGTGCATTATATCAGGGGAATTCTCTAACATTGCACAGTCTACTATTCAGGTGCTTATAAGCAGTTATTTAGTTTTTAAGTACATTTGGGTGCCTTGGTTTCATATGGAGACTTTACGTTCCATTATTTTTGCCATGAAGGATTTTATGGTATCCCTGGATATCCATAATGCTTCCCTACATGTTCCTATAGCACTGTCCCATCAGCGCTCTCTCAGGTTTGCTATCCTCCAGCATCATTTTCAGTTTCAGGAATTACCATTTGGACTGGCCACAGCTCCAAAAGTATTCACCAAAATTATGGTGGTAATGGCAATTTATCTGCATCAGCAGGGGATAAAGATTTTTCCATACCTCAATGGTTTCTTAATCCTGGCACAATATTAGGAATTGCTTCAGTGTCATCTGCATCAGACAATAGCTTGTTTACAGAGACACGGTTGGCTCATAAATTGGGCAAAGTCGTCCCTGGTTCTGTCACAATGCATGACTCATTTGGGGGCTGTACTGGATACAGATCTTCAGAGAGTCATTTTACCTCTGAACAAAATATCCAAAATTCAGTCAAGGATTCAGGAGCTGCTACACAGTCAAAGGGTATCCCATTCACGCCGCAATGCGTGTGATGGGGTTGATGGTGTCGACATTCGACATATGGCGTATGCTCAGTTCCGTCTAATCCTTTCCAAATGGAATGGTTTTCATCAGACAATAATAGCGCTGACTATGGTCCTTCCTCCGGAAGTAAGAAGGTCATTAGCCTGGTGGCTACAGACATTCCATCTGGACAAAGGGAGACCCTTTTGGATATCAGATTGGGAAATTATGACAACGGATGCCAGTCTTCAGGGCTGGGGACCGGTGTCAGAAAGGATTTGCTTTCAGGGGCAGTGGACCAAGGAAGAAAGTTGCCTGTGAATAAATATATTGGAGCTTCGTGCAATATGTATATGGCAATTATTCAGGCAAAGGACATCCTTCAGGGGAAACCAGTCCAAATCCGCTCAGACAATGCAACAGCAGTAGCGTACCTCAACCATCAGGGAGGAACTCGCAGCCAGAATGCAATGAAGGGGGTTAGTCACACGTTAAAGTGGGCAGAACGTCATCATCCAGCCTTGTCCGCAGTGTTCATTCTGGGAGTCCTAAACTGGGAAGCGGATTTTCTCAGTTGACACGCCATTCATTCAAACAAATGGGCTTTACACCCAGAGGTCCTCCAAATTCTGGTAGACAGATGGGGGTTACCGGAGATAGAACTCATGGCATCACGTCAGAACAACAAAGTTCCTGCATATGGGTATAGAACAAAATGATGCCAAAGCGAACTTTGTGGATGTCCCGTCAGTGAGATGGGACTTTCTTCTGGCCTATGTGTTTCCACCAATTGCCCTGTTAACCAGGGTGATGCGAAAGGCGAAACAAGGAAGGGGTGCCGTGATATTAATAGCCACAGATTGGCCCAGGAGACAATGGTACACAGACCTACAGAGGCTGTCGATGGATGCTCCATTCCTACTCCCTCAACATCCAGATCTACTGTCTCAGGGTCCTTGCTATCACAAGCACCTGGATCGACTGTCTGACGGCGTGGCTCTTGAGACTTCAATCCTGAATGCAAGAAAATTCTCACAACAGGTAATTCAAATATGCTATATTCAATGGTGCATTGCCCGGAAAATTGACCCTAGGTCAGAGTTTCCAGAGTCCTAACACTTCTTCAAACAAGTCTACGGGTGGCTTCCTTGAGAGTGCAAGTGTCAGCATTGACTGTAAGGTTCCAAAAGAAAATTGCTAACCTACAGGATGTGCGCACTTTTTTCCAGGGAATGCTGCACAATCAACCTCCTTTTGTTCCTCCTACAGCGCCTTGGGACTTAAGGTTAGTCCTAAAGGCCATTCAGGTTGACCCATTTGAACCACTAAAACGAGTGGATCTTAAATGGTTGACCGCTAAATTTCTCTTTCTACTAGCTATTGCTTCAGCTAGTAGAGATTTAGATTCAGGGGCTTTGTTATGTCGACTTCCTTTTCTGATTTTTTATCCAGATAGAGTAGTTCTCAGAATCAAATCTTGGTATCTTCCTTAGGTCGTGTCTAGATTCCACCTTAACAAAGAAATTGTAGTCCCGGCCTTCCGGGGGCCGGACCTTCCTGCGGGAGATGCATCGTTGAACATATTCTGTGCCTTAAGGATCTACGTGGATTGTACCAGTGCCATCAGAAAGACAGACACTTTCTTCATTCTCTACAGATTTCACAAGACTGGATGGCCTTCTGATAAGCAGACACTGGCGAGGAGACTTCGAATGACAATTTCAGAAGCATATTCTCTCCCTGTTCCGGCTAATGTCTCTGCTCACTCTACTCGAAAGGTAGGTCCATCATGGGCAGCACAACGTGGTGCTTCAGCAGAACAGATATGTAAGGCAACCACATGGTCTCCCATTAACACATTCATTAGACATTGTGCCTTTGATACTTTTGCCTCTCAGGACGCTGAATTCGGGTGAAGGATTCTCCTGTCCAATCAGGAGCGTCCCCACCACTAAATTGCTTTGGGACATTCCAATGTTATCCTGTGGATAACATGTGGACCCTGCCGCAGAAATAATCGTTATGGCAGACTTATAGTTGATAAGCAAAATAGCGTTAAGTCCACAGGATCCACAGGGATCCCACCCTGACACCTGATTTGAGGATCCTTTCACTCACTTCTTATATGGAAGGGTGCGCATGTGTGTTCTACTCGCCTGATAAGGCTCTCTATAATGCTCCTGCCTTGAGCTTAGGGAAATAAAAATAAAAAAAGCAATGTTACCTGGCGATATATTTTTTTATTGTTTTTTATCCGAGTAGTGGGAAGGTTAAACGTGTATCTTTTAAGTTACATTTTTCTGTGTTGTCGGCCGGCCGATATATGTTCAGCTCTTGATATATATCTATATGTCTACAAACTCTTAAAATAAAAATTCAATAGTTTTTAGCCATTTACCAGTGCTTTTTAATTTTTTTTTTTACATATCTTTGGAGAAACAACGGATTTGCCTGAGCCAGAAGGCGGGGATATAGGGATGGGCCCATTGCATGCTGGGAGGCTGAAAGCTTTGATCATTTGGTGCCTATCAGCTGTCGCTACCTCATATCCCAATGTTATCCTGTAGATCCTGTGGACTTAGGAGAAATAGCGTTATCAACGGTAAATCTACCATTACAATTATTTTCTGATCAGAACGTCTCCCACACATTAAAGGTCCCCACACCCTAAACGTCTCACAAATGATGAAATGTCATTACCAATTTCCCTTGAACTCCCTGGAAGTGCTACAAACGATATCGTACAAAGTGTTCAGTGGGTCTGCGGACCAGATCGTTACTGGTAACTGCAGGATTTTGAACAATATTTAATTCAGATGCATCAAAATTGTGCATAAAATAGTCTAGTGAGTAGGCACCTTAAGTCTTGTATAAAAAAAAGAGATTGAAAGTTTATTATATAATATATATATATATATCTCTATATCTATCTATCTATCTATCTATCTATCTATATATCTATATATATATATATATATATATATCTATATATCTATATATCTATATATATATATATATCTATATATATATATATATATATATATATATATAGATAGATAGATATAGATAGATATATATAGATATATACACACACACACACATACCCTGGACCCTCTTTTGATGGACAGATAAGCTTTTATATTAATTGTTTCTTGTACGTGTGATGCCTGCTCATTTTAAACTGTGGCTAATTTATGTACTAATGTAAATGTGAAGGGAGATATCCTGGACCCTATTTTTATGGACAGATAAGCTTCTATATCATTTGTTTCTTGTACGTGCGATACCTGCTCGTTTTAAACTGTGGATATATTTTATGTACTTAATTAAATGTGAAAAATTATCTTTCTACTACGCTATTGTGGAGTGTGATATTCTGGGAGCATTTCCAATTAACACTCACTAAGTAGAAAAATGCTATAAGTACATATAGGTTTAAACGGTACACACTATTGGTTGTTTCTTTTTCTCTTTTGCATATTACTGGGATGATATTGGTCTGAGGACCGAAGATTCCTATCTGAGATAAGTGCTTGTCCCATTTTTTTAAACTAAATTTCATTCTATGTCCCCACCGTCATTTTCTGGGCATTAATAGGCCCAGAATATTAATAGGCTGATTACTTCTATTTTTTTTACACATTCTAACCGCCATAATTTATCAGCTGCCACCCACGTTTGTGAGGAATGCATGTGAAAATATTTTAATTATAAGAAAATAGGATTTTAGTACCTACCGGTAAATCCTTTTCTCCTAGTCCGTAGATGATGCTGGGGACGCCAAAAGGACCATGGGGTATAGACCAGATCCGCAGGAGCTTGGCCACACTGAAAAGACTAACTGGGTGTGAACTGGCTCCTCCCTCTATGCCCCTCCTCCAGACCTCAGTTATAGGAACTGTGCCCAGGAGAGACGGACATTTCGAGGAAAGGATTTTTGTTTAAACTAAGGGCTACAAACATACCAGGCCACGCCACAAACATACCGTACAACCGGAGTAACAGTAAACCAGATAACAGTATGAATTAACAACAGCAACAAGCTGAAAACAACAAATACACAACCCGTGTATAAACTAATTTGACCAGCAAGAATACACTGCAAGTAACAGTCCGCACTGGGATGGGCGCCCAGCATCCTCTACGGACTAGGAGAAAAGGATCTACCGGTAGGTACTAAAATCCTATTTTCTCTTACATCCTAGAGGATGCTGGGGACTCCAAAAGGACCATGGAGTCTATACCAAAGCTCCAACACGGGTGGGAGAGTGCGGACGACTCTGCAGCACTGACTGAGCAAACATGAGGTCCTCCTCAGCTAGGGTATCAAACTCGTAAAACTTAGCAAAGGTGTTTGAACCCGACCACGTAGCTGCTCGGCAAAGCTGAAGTGCCGAGACCCCTCGGGCAGCCGCCCAAGATGAGCCCACTTTCCTGGTAGAATGGGCCTTTACTGACTTCGGCACCGGTAGCCCAGCCGAAGAGTAAGCTTGCTGAATAGTACTACAAATCCAGCATGCAATAGTCTGTTTCGAAGCAGGATGACCAATCTTGTTGGAAGCATACAGGACAAACAGCGCCTCTGTCTTCCTGGCAACAGTCGTTCTGGCGACGTAGATTTTTAAAGCTCGCACAACACCCAGAGACTTTGGACCTGCCACAGTATCCGTAGCCACGGGTACCACATCAGGTTGGTTAATGTGAAACGAAGAAACCACCTTCGGCAGAAATTGTTGACAAGTCCTTAATTCCGCCCTATCCGAATGGAAAATCAAGTACGGACTCTTATGAGATAAGGCCGCCAACTCCGACACACGCCTGGCAGACGCCAGAGCCAACAGCATGACTACCTTCCAAGTGAGAAACTTTAACTCAACCTTACATAAAGGTTCAAACCAGGAAAACATAAGAAACTGCAAGACCACCTCAAGATCCCATGGTGCCACAGGGGGCACAAACGGAGGATGGATATGCATCACTCCTTTCACAAAAGTCTGAACCTCTGGGAGGAAAGCCAATTCCTTTTGAAAGAAAATAGACAAAGCCGAAATCTGCACTTTGATGGAGCCTAATTTCAGGCCTGCATCGACGCCTGCCTGCAAAAAATGGAGAAACCGACCAAAGCGAAATTCTTCCGCAGGAGCCGTTTTAGTCTCACACCAGGAAACATACTTTCGCCAAATACGGTGATAATGTTTCGCCGTAACCTCCTTCCTAGCCCTAAGAAGAGTGGGAATGACCACTCCGGGAATACCTTTTCGAGCTAAGATTTGGCGCTCAACTTCCATGCCGTCAAACGCAGCCGCGGTAAGTCTGGAAACACGCATGGTCCCTGCAATAATAGGTCCTCTCTTAGAGGAAGCGGCCAAGGATCTTCCACAAGTAATTCCTGAAGATCCGGATACCAGGACCTTCTTGGCCAATCTGGAACAACGATCTGGAATCACTTGAACTCTTGTTCGTCGAATGATTCCCAGTACCTTTGGAATGAGAGGAAGTGGAGGGAACACATACACCGACTGGAACACCCACGGAGTCACCAGGGCGTCCACTGCACTGGATTGGGGGTCCCTTGACCTGGAACAATACCTCAAAAGCTTCTTGTTGAGGCGAGACGCCATCATGTCGATCAGCGGAATTCCCCAACGCTTTGTCACTTCCGCAAATACCTCTTGGTGAAGAGCCCACTCTCCCGGATGGAGATCGTGTCTGCTGAGGAAATCTGCTTCCCAGTTGTCCACTCCCGGAAGGAAGACTGCTGACAGGGCGCTCACGTGTTGTTCTGCCCAGCAAAGGATTTTTGTTGCCTCCGCCATAGCCGCCCTGCTCCTTGTTCCGCCTTAACGGTTTATATGCACCACCGCTGTGATGTTGTCCGATTGTACCAGGACAGGTGGACCCTGAAGAAGGCATCTTGCTTGTAGCAGGCCGTTGTAAATGGCTCTTAACTCGAGAACATTTATGTGGAGACAAGCTTCCTGGAGCGACCATTTCCCCTGGAAATTTCTTTCTTGGGGGACTGCGCCCCAGCCTCGGAGACTTGCATCTGTCGTCAGTGGTACCCAGTCCTGGATACCGAACCGGCGCCCTCCTAGGAGGTGAGAACTTTGTAGCCACCACAGGAGAGAAATCCTGGCCCTGGGAGATAGACTTATATTCCGGTGCATGTGCAGGTGAGAACCGAACCATTTGCTCAGCAGGTCCCACTGAAACACCCGGGCACGAAACCTGCCAAATGGAATGACTTCGTACGCCGCTACCATTTTCCCCAGAACCCAAGTACAGTGATGAATCGACACACTTGTCGGCCTCAGAAGCTCCCTGACTATCGTCTGCAGTTCCAGAGCTTTTTCTTCCAGAAGAAACACTCTCCGTAACTCCGTGTCCAGAATCATGCCCAGAAAAGGCAGTCGAGTGGTCGGAATCAACTGAGATTTTGGCAAATTTAGCACCCAACCGTGCTGTCTCAGAACTGATAGTGACAAATCCACACTTCGCAGCAACCGTTCCTTGGAACTCGCCTTTATCAGGAGATCGTCCAAGTACAGGGATAATGGTAACCCCTTGCTTGCGAAGGAGAACCATCATTTCTGCCATGACCTTGGTGAAAATCCTCAGGGCCGTGGAAAGCCCAAACGGCAACGTCTGAAATTGGTAATGAGAATCCTGTATCGCAAACCTGAGGAAGGCTTGATGCGGAGGATATATTGGGACGTGTAAGTAGGTATCCTTTATGGCGACTGATGCCATAAAATCCCCCCCGTCTAGGCTGGAAATCACAGCTCGAAGAGATTCCATCTTGAACTTGAAAACTTTCAAGTATGGATTGAGGGATTTTAGGTTCAGAATCGGTCTGACCGAACTGTCCGGTTTCGGTACAACAAAGAGGCTCGAGTAGAACCCCTCCCCCCGTTGGGACGGGGGAACGGGAACAATGACCCTCTGTTGACACAACTTTTGAATTGCTGCCAGCACCACCTCCCTGTCCGGAAGAGACACTGGTAAGGCCGAAATGAAAAACCGGTGAGGGGGTACCTCATGAAACTCCAGCTTGTATCCCTGAGATACAATCTCTAGGACCTAAGGATCCAGGCCTGATTAAATCCAGACCTGACTGAAGATCCGCAGACGGCCCCCCACCGGTCCGGACTCCCCCAGGGAAGCCCCAGCGTCATGCAGTGGTCTTGGTAGAGGCAGGGGAGGACTTTTGGTCCTGGGCGCCTGACACTGCAGGCGACTTCCTTCCCCTTCCTCAACCCTTTGAAGCGAGGAAGGACGAAACTTTTCCACGCCTGTATTTATTTGGACGAAAGGACTGCATCTGCTGATGTGATGCCTTTTTTTGTTGTGTGGGAACATAGGGAAGAAAAGAAGACTTACCCGCAGTCGCGGTAGAGACCAGGTCAGCCATGCCGTCCCCAAACAAGACATTACCTTTGAAGGGTAAAGCTTCCATAGCTCTCTTGGAGTCGGCATCAGCATTCCATTGATGGATCCACAGCGCCGTCCTGGCAGAGATCACCATGGCATTGGCTCTTGATCCCAAGAGACCAACATCCCTCGCCACATCCTTCAGGTAATCTGCAGCATCCTTGATATAACCAAGAGTCAAAAGAACATTATCTTTCTCTGACGTCCTAGTGGATGCTGGGGACTCCGTAAGGACCATGGGGAATAGACGGGCTACGCAGGAGACTGGGCACTCTATAGAAAGATTTAGGACTATCTGGTGTGCACTGGCTCCTCCCCCTATGACTCTCCTCCAAGCCTCAGTTAGATTTCTGTGCCCGGCTGAGCTGGATGCACACTAGGGGCTCTCCTGAGCTCCTAGCAGAAAGTATAGTTTAGGTTTTTTATTTTCAGTGAGACCTGCTGGCAACAGGCTCACTGCAACGAGGGACTAAGGGGAGAAGAAGCGAACCTACCTAAGTGGTGGTAGCTTGGGCTTCTTAGGCTACTGGACACCATTAGCTCCAGAGGGATCGAACACAGGACCCGACCTAGTCGTCCGTTCCCGGACCCGCGCCGCCGTCCCCCTTACAGAGCCAGAAACAAGAAGGTGGTCCGGAAAATCGGCGGCTGAAGACTTCTGTCTTCTCCAAGGTAGCGCACAGCACTGCAGCTGTGCGCCATTGCGCCTCATGCACACCACACACTGCGGTCGCTGATGGGTGCAGGGCGCTGGGGGGGGGGGCGCCCTGAGCAGCAATAATAACACCTTGGCTGGCAAAACTAACACCATACATAGCCCCAGAGGCTATATAGGTGTATATTAACCCCTGCCAGAAACGATAAAATAGCGGGAGAAAGCCAGCCGAAAAAGGGGCGGAGCCAACTCCCTCAGCACACTGGCGTCATTATTCCCTCACAGTTCCGCTGGAAGGAAGCTCCCTGGCTCTCCCCTGCAGTCCTGCACTACAGAAAGGGTAAAAAAGAGAGGGGGGGCACAATTTAGGCGCAGTATATATATATATATATATATATATATATATATATATATATATAGGCAGCTATAGGGGAAAACACTCTGTATAGTGATATCCCTGTGTTATATAGCGCCCTGGTGTGTGCTGGCATACTCTCCCTCTGTCTCCCCAAAGGGCTTTGTGGGGTCCTGTCCTCTGTAAGAGCATTCCCTGTGTGTCTGCTGTGTGTCGGTACTGCTGTGTCGACATGTATGATGAGGATAATGATGTGGAGGCGGAGCAAATGCCTGTGAATGTGATGTCACCCCCTGCGGGGTCGACACCAGTGTGGATGGACTTATGGAAGGAATTACGTGACAGTGTCAGCTATTTACATAAAAGGTTTGACGACATAGGACAGCCGGCTACTCAGCTTGTGCCTGTCCAAGCGTCTCAAATGTCATCAGGGGCTGTAAAACGCCCGCTACCTCAGATGACAGATACAGATGTCGACACGGATACCGACTCCAGTGTCGACGATGATGAGACGAGTGTACCCTCCAATAGATCCACCCGTTATATGATTGAGGCTATGAAAAATGTATTACACATTTCTGATGATACCCCAGGTACCACAAAAAAGGGTATTATGTTTGGTGAGAAAAAACTACCAGTAGTTTTTCCTGCATCTGACGAACTAAATGAGGTGTGTGAGGAAGCGTGGACTTCCCCAGATAAGAAATTGATAATTTCTAAACGGTTAATGGCTGCGTACCCTTTCCCGCCAGAGGATAGGTCACGCTGGGAAACACCCCCTAGGGTAGATAAAGCGCTGACACGCTTATCAAAGAAGGTGGCACTACCGTCTCCGGATACGGCCGCCCTAAAAGAACCTGCTGATAGAAAGCAGGAAAGTACCCTGAAAGCTATATACACACACACTGGCATTATATTGAGACCCGCTATTGCATCAGCTTGGATGTGCAGTGCTGCTGCTGCGTGGTCAGACCTCCCTGTCAGAAAACATTGATACCATGGATAGGGACAATATTTTGCTAACGATTGACCATATAAAAGACGCGGTCTTATACATGCGTGATGCACAGAGGGATATTTGCCGGCTGGCATAAAAAATAAGCGCTATGTCCATTGCCGCCAGACGGGGGTTATGGACTAGGCAATGGTCAGGTGATGCCGACTCCAAGCGGCACATGGAAGTTTTACCCTATAAAGGGGTGGAACTTTTTGGGGAAGGTCTTTCAGACCTCGTTTCCACAGCTACTGCTGGGAAATCGACCTTTTTGCCACAGGCTACCCCACAGCAAAAGAAGGCACCGTATTATCAAGTACAGTCCTTTCGGCCCCAGAAAAATAAGCGGGCTAGAGGCTCATCCTTTCTGCCGAGGGGCAGAGGAAGGGGGAAAAAGCTGCAGCACACAGCTAGTTCCAAGGAGCAGAAGTCCTCCCCTGCGTCCGGTAAGTCCACAGCATGACGCTGGGGCTGCTCAGGCGGAATCGACAACGGTGGGGGCACGTCTCAGGTTTTTCAGCACACAGTGGGCTCTCTCACAAGTGGATCCCTGGGTCCTTCAAGTAGTATCTCAGGGGTACAGGCTGGAATTCGAGAAGTCTCCCCCCCGCCGTTTCCTAAAATCTGCCTTGCCGGCAACTCCCTCTGCCAGGGAGGCAGTGTTGGTGGCTATTCAAAAACTGTATTCACAGAAAGTGATTGTCAAGGTACCCCTCCTTCAGCAAGGAAAGGGTTACTACTCCACAATGTTTGTGGTACCGAAACCGGACGGTTCGGTGAGACCCATCTTAAATTTAAAAGCCTTGAACACTTATATCAAAAGGTTCAAGTTCAAGATGGAATCGCTCAGGGCGGTTATTGCGAGCCTGGAGGAGGGGGATTACATGGTATCCCTGGACATCAAGGATGCGTACCTGCATGTCCCCATTTACCCTCCGCACCAGGAGTACCTCAGATTTGTGGTACAGGACTGTCACTATCAGTTCCAGACGCTGCCGTTTGGGTTATCCACGGCACCGAGGGTCTTTACCAAGGTAACGGCCGAAATGATGATACTCCTTCGCAAGAAGGGAGTTTTAATTATCCCATACTTGGACGATCTCCTGATAAAGGCGAGGTCCAAAAAACAGTTGATAGTGGGGGTGGCACTTTCTCAGGAAGTGCTACAACAGCACGGCTGGATTCTAAACATTCCAAAGTCACAGCTGGTCCCGACGACACGTCTTCTGTTCCTGGGAATGATTCTGGACACAGACCAGAAAAGAGTGTTTCTTCCACTGGAAAAAGCAGAGGAATTGTCATCTCTGGTCAGAGACATCCTAAAACCAGGAAAAGTGTCGGTACATCAATGCACACAAGTCCTGGGAAAAATGGTAGCTTCATACGAAATAATTCCATTCGGAAGGTTCCACGCAAGGACGTTCCAGTGGGACCTGTTGGACAAATGGTCCGGGTCCCATCTCCAGATGCAACAGCGGATAACCCTATCGGCCAGAACCAGGGTGTCGCTGCTGTGGTGGCTGCAGAGGGCTCATCTACTAGAGGGCCGTAGATTCGGAATACAGGACTGGGTCCTGGTGACCACGGATGCCAGCCTTCGGGGCTGGGGGGCAGTCACAAAGGGAAGAAATTTCCAAGGACTGTGGTCAAATCAGGAGATTTCTCTTCACATAAATATCCTGGAGCTAAGGGCCATTTACAATGCCCTAAGCCAGGCAAGACCCCTGTTTCAAAACCAGCCGGTACTGATCCAGTCAGACAACATCACGGCGGTCGCCCATGTAAACAGACAGGGCGGCACGAGAAGCAGGATGGCGATGGCAGAAGCCACAAGGATTTTCAGATGGGCAGAGAATCATGTGTTAGCACTGACGGCAGTGTTCATTCCGGGAGTGGACAACTGGGAAGCAGACTTCCTCAGCAGGCACGACCTCCACCCGGGAGAATGGGGACTTCATCCAGAAGTCTTCCAAATGCTGGTCAACCGGTGGGAAAAACCACAGGTAGACATGATGGCGTCCCGCCTCAACAAGAAGTTGAGAAGATATTGCGCCCGGTCAAGAGACCCTCAGGCGATAGCGGTGGACGCTCTAGTGACACCATGGGTGTACCAGTCGGTTTATGTGTTTCCTCCTCTACCTCTCATACCCAAGGTACTGAGAATAATAAGAAGGCGAGGAGTGAAAACCATACTCGTGGTTCCGGATTGGCCAAGAAGAGCTTGGTACGCGGAACTTCAAGAGATGCTTACAGAGGACCCTTGGCCTCTGCCGCTCAGACAAGACCTGCTGCAGCAGGGACCCTGTCTGTTCCAAGACTTACCGCGGCTGCGTTTGACGGCATGGCGGTGTAACACCGGATCCTGAAGGAAAAGGGTATTCCGAAGGAAGTCATCCCTACCCTGATCAAAGCCAGGAAGGATGTCACCGCACGACATTATCACCGCATTTGGCGAAAACATGTTGCTTGGTGTGAGGCCATGAAGGCCCCGACGGAGGAATTTCAACTGGGTCGATTACTGCACTTCCTGCAAGCAGGGGTGACGTTGGGCCTCAAATTGGGGTCCATAAAGGTCCAGATTTCGGCTCTGTCGATTTTCTTCCAAAAAGAACTGGCTTCACTGCCCGAAGTTCAGACTTTTGTCAAAGGAGTACTGCATATTCAGCCTCCTTTTGTGCCCCCAGTGGCACCTTGGGATCTCAATGTGGTTTTGGCATTCCTGAAATCACATTGGTTCGAACCACTTAAGACTGTGGATTTAAAATATCTCACGTGGAAAGTGGTCATGCTGTTGGCCCTGGCGTCGGCCAGGCGGGTTTTCAGAATTGGCGGCTTTGTCTTGTAAAAGCCCTTATCTGATTTTCCATATGGATAGGGCAGAATTGAGGACTCGTCCTCAGTTTCTCCCAAAGGTGGTCTCAGCTTTTCACTTGAACCAACCTATTGTGGTGCCTGCGGCTACTAGGGACTTGGAGGATTCCAAGTTGCTGGACGTAGTCAGGGCCCTAAAAATTTATATTTCCAAGACGGCTGGAGTCAGAAAGACTGACTCGCTGTTTATCCTGTATGCACCCACCAAGCTGGGTGCTCCTGCTTCTAAGCTGTCTATTGCGCGCTGGATTTGTAGAACTATTCAGCTGGCGCATTCTGCGGTAGGCTTACCGCAGCCTAAATCTGTAAAAGCCCATTCCACACGGAAGGTGGGCTCATCTTGGGCAGCTGCCCGAGGGGTCTCGGCTTTACAACTTTGCCGAGCAGCTACTTGGTCGGGGGCAAACACGTTTGCAAAATTCTACAAATTTGATACCCTGGCTGAGGAGGACCTGGAATTCTCTCAGTCGGTGCTGCAGAGTCATCCGCACTCTCCCGCCGGTTGGGAGCTTTGGTATAATCCCCATGGTCCTTACGGAGTCCCCAGCATCCACTAGGACGTCAGAGAAAATAAGAATTTACTCACCGGTAATTCTATTTCTCGTAGTCCGTAGTGGATGCTGGGCGCCCATCCCAAGTGCGGATTGTCTGCAATACCTGTACATAGTTATTGTTACAAATATCGGGTTTTGTTGTGAGCCATCTCTTCAGAGGCTCCATTTGTTATCATACGGTTAACCGGGGTTCCTATCACGTGTTACATGGTGTGATTGGTGTGGCTGGTATGAGTCTTACCCGGGATTCAAAAATCCTTCCTTATTGTGTCAGCTCTTCCGGGCACAGTTCCTAACTGAGGCTTGGAGGAGGGTCATCGGGGGAGGAGCCAGTGCACACCAGATAGTCCTAAATCTTTCTATAGAGTGCCCAGTCTCCTGCGGAGCCAGTCTATTCCCCATGGTCCTTACGGAGTCCCCAGCATCCACTACGGACTACGAGAAATAGAATTACCGGTGAGTAAATTCTTATTTTATCAAGGGTATCCATATCAGCAGCTAAATTCTCAGCCCATTTAGCAATAGCACTACTCACCCATACAGACGCCACAGCAGGTCTGAGCAATGCACCCGTATTAGCAAAAATGGACTTCAGAGACGTCTCCAGCTTGCGATCCGCCGGATCCTTGAGAGCTGCCGTGTCAGGAGACGGAAGCGCCACCTTCTTAGACAAACGAGAAAGAGCTTTGTCAAAATTTGGAGACGCCTCCCATTGTTCCCTGTCATCAGAGGGGAAAGGATACGCCATGTAAATCCTCTTGGGAATCTGCCACCCACCTCTTGTCCGGCGACTCCCAAGCCTTTTCACAAAGAGCATTAATTTCATGAGAGGGGGGAAACTTCACCTCAGGTTTCTTCCCTTTGAATAAACAAATCCTCGTTTCCTGCACCGCAGGTTCATCAGAATCCAATCGTGGATGTAAAGCAGCCTCAGTGAAATCGACCTCGGAATCAGATCCGTGTCGGTATCAGTATCTACCTGGGTAAACGGCCACTTTTGCGACCCCGATGGGGTCTGCATCTGAGACAAAGCATCCTCTATGGATTTTCTCCACACCTGTGTCTGCGACTCTGATTTATCTAACCTCTTTGACAAAGAAGCCACATTTGTATTAAGTGTACTTAACAATGTGAGTAACTCAGGTGTCGGCTGCGCCGACAGAGCCAATTCCAGACCCGCATCTGCTCCTCCAGTAACCTCCTCCGGTGAACATTCAGCCTCAGACATGCCGACACAGAGTATCGACACGCCGACAAACACACACAATGCCTCAGCTAGGGGACAGGCCCACAAGGAAGCCCGGATAGAAGAACACGGAGGGAGTATGCAAGCTCACACCCCAGCGCCCATATATCACACCAACTAATATATGTAAAAGGTGCTGCTTTAAAACAATAAATATGCACCATAATATTGTGCCCCCCCCCCCCCCCCCCGATTAGCTCACCGTTACTTGTAGTGGAGCTTTTGGAGGTCCCGGGCCAGCGTCTCATGCAGCCGCGTGTATGAGGGAAAATGGCGCTGGTGAGCCGCGCGACTAAGCTCCGCCCCTTCCTGGCTTGTTCAGCCCGCTAAATTTTAAAAATGAAAATGCCGGCGGGAGTTTGAAAAACGGGGCCGAGGCACTGAAAAGGCCTTCTGCCGGTATCCCAGACCTCAGTAAGTGCTGCCCAGGGCGCCCCCTGTGAGTGCCATTGGAGAAGTGTGTGGGAGCGTGGAGCGCAGTGCTACCGCTGCACTGTACCTCGTTACTGAAGTCTTCTGCCTTCTGCATACTCACCCAGCTTCTTTTTTCTGACTTCTGTGAGGGGGGTGACGGTGCGTCACCAGGAACAAGCAGCTAGTCGCACCAAGTGATCGAACCCTCTGGAGCTAATAGTGTCCAGTAGCCGAGAAGCAGAGCCCTTAAACTAAGAAGAAGTAGGTCATGCTTCTCTCCCCTCAGTCCCACGATGCAGGGAGCCTGTAGCCAGCAGATCTCCCTGAAAATAAAATACCTAACAAAACTCTTTTCTAGAGAAATTCAGGAGAGCTCCCCTAGTGAGTGTCCAGTCAGTCCTGGGCACATAGTCTAACTAACTGAGGTCTGGGGGAGGGGCATAGAGGGAGGAACCAGTTCACACCGAGTTAAAGTCTTTTCAGTGTGCCCAAGCTCCTGCGGATCCCGTCTATAACCCATGGTCCTTTTGGAGTCCCCAGCATCCTCTAGGACATAAGAGAAAATATTTTAATATTTAACTACAGATTATATTTGATCCACATGAGCGCACACTTATACATTTTGACTGTATATATATATATATATACGTATATACACATACATACATATTTCAAAGGTATAAAAAGGCCCTGCTTGTAAAAGTAAATATAATAATAATAATAATAATAATAATAATAATAATAATAATAATAATAATAATAATATGCGGTGGTCGAAGGCGGCACTCAGGAGACTGTCTATGCCAGGGATGGGGAACCTTCGGCCCTCCAGCTGTTGTTGAACTACACATCACAGCATGCCCTGCAACAGTTTTAGCATGGCCAAATAGCAAAACTGTAGCAAGGCATGCTTGTATGTGTAGTTCAAAAACAGCTAGAGAGCCGAAGGTTCCCCACCCCTGGTCTATGCAGTGAAAAAAGGCTTGTTTATTTCTACATGTTTCTGCTCAATAGGACTGCTATTGAGCCGAAACGTAGAAATATACGAGTCTTTTTTTTCACTGCATAGACGGTCTCCGGAGTTCCGCCTTCGACCACCACGTACATAGGAGTTGCTGACTCCAGGAAGGCACTGGATAAGTTGTTTCAACTATAGGAGTGCCGGGTTATTGTTGTTTTAGATTATATATATATATATATATATATATATATATATATATATATATATATATATATAATCTCTCTCTCTCTCTATATATATATATATATATATATATATATATATATATATATATATATATAGAGAGAGAGAGAGATTATATATATATATATATATATATATATATATATATATATAATCTCTCATATATATATATATATATATATA
Source organism: Pseudophryne corroboree (assembly GCF_028390025.1). Taxonomy (NCBI): domain Eukaryota; kingdom Metazoa; phylum Chordata; class Amphibia; order Anura; family Myobatrachidae; genus Pseudophryne; species Pseudophryne corroboree. The sequence continues at coordinate 686,536,319 of NC_086444.1, forward strand.
TATATATATACAGATAGAGGGTCCGCACTCACGTTAGAGCAGTAATATGCTGGGGTGACATCCAATGAGGGAAAAGAATTCCAACTCCAATGTAATTCCAAATAAGGGGAGCACTCACCAGTCTTCAAGAAGGTATAAATTTTATTCAGGTCATCAATGACAAGCAGGTTAGATCGACGTTTCGGTCATGTTTCTGACCTTTGTCAGGATACAAAGGTCAGAAACATGACCGAAACGTCGATCTAACCTGCTTGTCATTGATGACCTGAATAAAATTTATACCTTCTTGAAGACTGGTGAGTGCTCCCCTTATTTGGAATTATATATATATATATATATATATATATATATATAGAGAGAGAGAGATTATATATATATATATATATATATATATATATATATATATATATATATATATATATATATATATATATAATATCTAAAACAACAATAACCCGGCACTCCTATAGTTGAAACAACTTATCCAGTGACTTCCTGGAGTCAGCAACTCCTATGTACGTCGTGGTCGAAGGCGGAACTCCGGAGACCGTCTATGCAGTGAAAAAAAAGACTCGTATATTTCTACGTTTCGGCTCAATAGCAGTCCTATTGAGCAGAAACATGTAGAAATAAACAAGCCTTTTTTCACTGCATAGACAGTCTCCTGAGTGCCGCCTTCGACCATCACATATTATATATAATAAGATTTTACGAGACATGGGCACTTTAAGAAAGAATTTAGGTTCTGGTGTGCACTGGCTCCTCCCTCTATGCCCCTCCTCCAGACCTGTGCCCAGAAGAGCTGACAGTACAAGGAAAGGATTTTGGTAATCAAGGGCAAGATTCATACCAGCCACACCATATAACATGTGATAACAACCAGTTAACAGTATAACAAATAACAGAGCATCAGGTCCAACCCTGATGCAACCATAACTTAACCCTTATTGAAGCAATAACTATATACAAGTATTGCAGAAGAAGTCCGCACTTGGGACGGGCGCCCAGTATCCACTACGGACTATGAGAAATAGATTTACCGGTAAGTAAAATCTTATTTTCTCTAACGTCCTAGTGGATGCTGGGGACTCCGTAAGGACCATAGGGATTATACCAAAGCTCCCAAACGGGCGGGAGAGTGCGGATGACTCTGCAGCACCGATTGAGCAAACACAAGGTCCTCCTCAGCCAGGGTATCAAACTTGTAGAACTTTGCAAAAGTGTTTGAACCTGACCAAGTAGCCGCTCGGCAAAGCTATAATGCTGAGACCCCTCGGGCAGCCGCCCAAGAAGAACCCACCTTCCTAGTGGAATGGGCCTTAACTGATTTTGGCAGCGGCAATCCAGCCGCAGAATGAGCCTGCTGAATCGTGTTACATATCCAGCGAGCAATAGTTTGCTTTGAAGCAGGTGCACCAAGCTTGTTGGACCCTTCAAAGCCCTGACCACATCAAGTAACTCGGAATCCTCCAAGTCAGTAGTAGCCACAGGCACCACAATAGGTTGGTTTATATGAAAGGATGAAACCACTTTCGGCAGAAATTGTGGACGGGTCCGCAATTCTGCTCTATCCGCATGGAAAACCAGATAAGGGCTTTTATGTGACAAAGCCACCAACTCTGACACAAGCCTAGCCGAAGCCAAGGCTAGTAGTGTGACCACCTTCCAAGTGAGATATTTCAACTCCACCGTTTGCCGTTTTGAGTGATTCAAACCAGTGGGATTTCAGGAAACTCAACACCACGTTAAGATCCCAAGGTGCCACTGGAGGCACAAAAGGGGGCCGAATATGCAGCACTCCCTTTACAAACGTCTGAACTTCAGGTAGAGAAGCCAACTCCTTTTGAAAGAAAATGGATAGGGCCGAAATCTGGACCTTAATGAAACCCAATTTTAGGCCCAAATTCACTCCGGACTGCAGGAAGTGAAGGAAACGGCCCAGCTGGAATTCCTCCGTAGGAGCATTCCTGGCCTCACACCAAGCAACATATTTTCGCCATATACGGTGATAATGTTGAGCTGTCACGTCCTTCCTAGCCTTTATCAGCGTAGGAATGACCTCATCCGGAATGCCTTTCTCTGCTAGGATCCGGCGTTCAACCGCCATGCCGTCAAACGCAGCCGCGGTAAGTCTTGGAACAGACAGGCCCCTGTTGCAACAAGTCCTGTCTTAGAGGAAGAGGCCACGGGTCCTCTGTGAGCATTTCTTGCAGATCTGGATACCAAGTCCTTCGTGGCCAATCTGGAACAATGAGTATTGTTCTCATTCCGCTTTTTCTTATTATCCTCAGCACCTTGGGTATGAGAGGAAGGAGGAGGAAATACATAGACCGACTGGAACACCCACGGTGTCACCAGGGCGTCTACAGCTATCGCCTGAGGGTCTCTTGACCTGGCGCAATACCGCTGTAGCTTTTTGCTGAGGCGGGATGCCATCATGTCCACCTGTGGCAGGTCCCACCGACTTGTAATCTGTGCGAAGACTTCCTGATGAAGTCCCCACTCTCCCGGGTGGAGGTCGTGTCTGCTGAGGAAGTCTGCTTCCCAGTTGTCCACTCCCGGGATGAACACTGCTGACAGTGCGCTTACGTGATTCTCCGCCCAGCGAAGAATCTTTATGGCTTCCGCAATCGCCACTCTGCTCCTTGTGCCGCCTTGGCGGTTTACATGAGCCACTGCGGTGATGTTGTCTGACTGAATCAGATCCGGTTGGTCGCGAAGCAGGGTCTCCGCTTGACGTAGGGCGTTGTATATGGCCCTTAGTTCCAGGATGTTGATGTGAAGGCAAGTCTCTTGACTTAACCACAGATTTTGGAAATTTCTTCCCTGTGTGACTGCACCCCAACCTCGGAGGCTTGCGTCCGTGGTCACCAGGACCCAGTCCTGAATGCCGAATCTGCGGCCCTCCAGAAGGTGAGCACTCTGTAGCCACCACAGGAGTGACACCCTGGCCCTGGGGGATAGGGTGATTAACCGATGCATTTGAAGATGTGATCCGGACCAATTGTCCAGTAAGTCCCATTGAAAAGTCTTCGCATGGAACCTGCCGAAGGGAATGGCCTCGTAAGATACCACCCTCTTTCCCAGGAGATGAGTGCAGTGATGCACTGACACCTGTTTTGGTTTTAATAGGTTCCTGACCAGCGTCATGAGTTCCTGAGCTTTCTCCATCGGGAGATAAACCCTTTTCTGGTCTGTGTCTAGAATCATGCCCAGGAAGGGCAGACGAGTCGTAGGAACCAACTGCGACTTTGGAATATTTAGAATCCAGCCGTGTTGCCTTAACACTTCCAGAGAAAGTGCTACGCTGATCAGCAACTGCTCTCTCGATCTCGCTTTTATGAGGAGATCGTCCAAGTATGGGATAATTGTGACTCCTTGCTTTCGCAGGAGTACCATCATTTCTGCCATTACCTTGGTAAATATTATCGGTGCCGTGGAGATACCAAACGGCAACGTCTGAAATTGGTAATGACAATCCTGTACCACAAATCTGAGGTACGCCTGATGAGGTGGATAAATGGAGACATGAAGGTATGCATCCTTTATGTCCAGAGACACCATAAAATCCCCCCCTTCCAGGATTGCGATGACCGCTCTCAGCGATTCCATCTTGAACTTGAACCTTTTCAGGTATATGTTCAGGGATTTTAAATGCAATATGGGTCTGACCGAACCGTCCGGTTTCAGGACTACAAACATGGACGAATAATAACCCTTTCCTTGTTGAAGGTACAATTTGTGAATTGCAGTTAACACTATTTCCCTCTCTTGGGGGGAAGCTGGCAGGGCCGATTTGAGGTATCGGTGAGGGGGCATCTCCTCGAATTCCAGCTTGTATCCCTGAGACACAATCTCTATTGCCCAGGGATCCAACTGGGAGTGAACCCACTTGTGGCTGAAATTTCGAAGACGCGCCCCCACCGGGCCTAGCTCCGCTTGTGGAGCCCCAGCGTCATGCGGCGGATTTTGTAGAGGCTGGGGAGGACTTCTGTTCCTGGGAACTAGCTGTGTTGTGCAGCTTCTTTCCTCTGCCCCTGCTTCTGGCAAGAAAGGACGCACCTCGGACTTACTTGATTTTCTGTGATCGAAAGGACTGCATTTGATAATACGGTGCTCTCTTAGGCTGTGAGGAAACATATGGCAAAAAAATTGACTTTCCAGCAGTAGCTGTGGAGACCAGGTCCGAGAGACCCTCCCCAAACAATTCCTCACCCTTGTAAAGGTAAAACCTCCATATGCCTTTTTGAGTCTGCATCACCTGTCCATTGCCGAGTCCACAGGACCCTTCTGGCAGAAATTGACATAGCATTTATTCTAGAACCCAGTAGACTAATGTTTCTTTGAGCATCTCTCATATATAGGACAGCGTCTTTAATATGCCCCAGGGTCAATAATATAGTATCCTTGTCTAAGGTATCAAGTTCCTCAGACAGGGTGTCCGTCCATGCTGCTAGAAGCACTACACACCCAGGCCTACGCGATCGCCGGCCTCAGTAAGGTACCTGAATGTGTATAAATGGACTTCAGAGTACCCTCCTGTTTTCTATCCGCAGCATCTTTGAGGGTATACTTTATCTCAGCGAACTCAGGAGAGCTCACTGAAAAGCACCCAGCTCGTCTGGGCACAGTATCAAACTGAGGTCTGGAGGAGGGGCATAGAGGGAGGAGCCAGTGCGCACCAGAACCTAAATTCTTTCTTAAAGTGCCCATGTCTCCTGCGGAGCCCGTCTATTCCCCATGGTCCTTACGGAGTCCCCAGCATCCACTAGGACGTTAGAGAAATATTATATCTCTCTCTATATATATATATATCTCTATATCTCTCTCTATATATATATATCTCTCTATATACATATATATATCTCTCTCTCTCTATATATATATATATATATATATATATATATATATCTCTATATCTCTATATCTCTCTATATTATATATATATATATATATATATATATATATATATATATATATATATATATATATATATATATCTCAACATAGGGCCTGCACTCCTCGGTAAAATGGTTACTGCGCTGGTGCCCTCACATGTACAGCTGTACAATGATATAAAGTCCAACGTGCGGAATGCAGCAATGAAGAAAAGAACACTGGAAACCAGTAGCTCATAACAACGTTTCAGTGCCCGCAAGCAAGGACCCCTCCTTCTTTTCCGGCTGCGGCTGATGAGATCATAAAAAAGTGACTCCCCATCACCATAGAAACACAAACAAATGGCAGCAGTTCTAAAAGATGTAATAACTGTAATAGTAAATCAACAATTCTGATACTTTATAACTAAAAATAATTTTACTATCCAAAGCAGCTGTAGCTCAGATATTCATTCAACCCGCGTGGGGACAATACATCTAACCGATGTATCCACTGAACCTCCCTCTGAATTAATAGGCGATTACGATCCCCACCTCTCACAGGTCTTTTAACCCAATCGATCATACCATATCTGACAGTAGCCACGCTATGCTTGAATTTTGCAAAATGACGAGCAACTAGTTGCTCAGATTTTTTATCACTACTTAATGCGGCCCTAATCGCCGACTGGTGCATCGCCATACGGTCCTTAAATCTCCCCTGGGTCTTTCCCATGTAGGAAAGACCACATGGGCAAATTATTTGATAGATAACATAGCTGGAATTACATGTCAGATGATGACGAATTAGAATTTTTTTACCCGTGTGGAGATGATAGAAGGAATCCCCTGCAATTAAAAAACTACAGGTAGTGCACCCACATCTAAAACACCCCAAACCTTTCTTAGAGAGAAAGTGTGTGGGTCCAACATTTTCACAATTACTGATATCAGCACGTACTAGGAGGTCCCTAAGATTCTGTCCACGTGTATAACACGGCATAAGATTCACGGTCTGAAATGGCAATTGAAGGTCTGATTTTATTACATGCCAATGTTTTTTAATTACTGTGCTTACTTCACTGGATTGTGTATTAAACTGAGTAATTATAGGCATGCGTTAGTTCTTTGTTTTCAAATTAGTTTTTTGTAACAGTGTATTACGATTCATTTGCAACACTCTCTCCTTAGTATGAACAAGTTCATAGAATACCCTCTTACACATAATTTCTCAATTAACAAATCAATCTGTTTAATGGCATTACCCCTATCAGAATTAATCCTCCAAATACGCAGCATTTGTGAATATGGAAGGGAATTTTTTAGTTTTACCGAGTGACAGCTATTGTATTGTAATAATGTGTTCCTGTCTGTCTCCTTCACATGTACCGATGATTCAAACTGATTACCAATCAATTTGATGTCTACATCCAGATAATCTATGAACTCCTGGCTCATGCGAAAAGTAAATTTGATTAGACCTTCACCTGCATTATTAACTTCCATTAAATTACAAAAGATGTCTTTTGATCCTCACCAAACAATAAATAAGTCGTCTATAAAACGGGTATATAAAGCAATCTTTGACGACACATCCTCATCAGAAAAGAATAATTGTTGCTCGACACTGAACATAAAAATGTTAGCGATTGCCAGGGCTACTGCAGAGCCCATAGAGCAGCCGCTCAATTGTATATAATATTTCTTGTCGAACAAAAAATAATTATTTTTGAGAGTGAACTCCAAAAGAGTCAAACAGAAGTCAACAAATGACAAATCATAAATCCCACTATCAATTAAGAAACACTTCACAGCCTGTAAACAGATGTAATGAGGTATAACCGTATACAAGCTGACCACATCTGCACAGATCATCCAGGAACCCTCTGGAATCTCGTGCAGTGTGGTCAGTTTGTTCAGGGACATCGTTGTGTCCAAAAGAAAATTCTTGTGCTGTTGCACCAATGGCTGAAGAATTGAGTCCAAATAGGTGGATATTGGCTGTGACAGGGATTTTCTTGCCGAAACAATGGGGCGTCCCGGTGGGGGGGTTATCCCCTTGTGTATCTTGGGGAGCGTGTATAACAGTGGAGCTATAGGGTGCTTTGGCAAGAACGCATCAGCCAATTTTTGCTCTATAATGCCATTTTGTACCGCTGTTGTCAAAATCACCCCCAATTCTTTTTGAAACATATCCACTGGATCCCCAGGTAGTTCTTTATAGGTCTCCCCATCATTTAGCCGATGTAAAATTTCCTTGCGGTAATCCTGAAGGTCCTGTAGGACGATCGCCCCGCCTTTGTCCGCCGGTCTTATAATTAAATTAGAATTCTTAGAGAGGGTTTGTATAGCTCTTCTTTCGTCTGGAGTTAAAATAAGAATTTACTTACCGATAATTCTATTTCTCGGAGTCCGTAGTGGATGCTGGGGTTCCTGAAAGGACCATGGGGAATAGCGGCTCCGCAGGAGACAGGGCACAAAAAAGTAAAGCTTTACTAGGTCAGGTGGTGTGCACTGGCTCCTCCCCCTATGACCCTCCTCCAGACTCCAGTTAGGTACTGTGCCCGGACGAGCATACACAATAAGGGAGGCATTTTGAATCCCGGGTAAGACTCATACCAGCCACACCAATCACACCGTACAACTTGTGATCTAAACCCAGTTAACAGTATGACAACAGAAAGGGCCTCTTAAAGATGGCTCCTTAACAATAACCCGAATTAGTTAACAATAACTATGTACAAGTATTGCAGATAATCCGCACTTGGGATGGGCGCCCAGCATCCACTACGGACTCCGAGAAATAGAATTATCGGTAAGTAAATTCTTATTTTCTCTATCGTCCTAAGTGGATGCTGGGGTTCCTGAAAGGACCATGGGGATTATACCAAAGCTCCCAAACGGGCGGGAGAGTGCGGATGACTCTGCAGCACCGAATGAGAGAACTCCAGGTCCTCCTTTGCCAGGGTATCAAATTTGTAAAATTTTACAAACGTGTTCTCCCCCGACCACGTAGCTGCTCGGCAGAGTTGTAATGCCGAGACCCCTCGGGCAGCCGCCCAAGATGAGCCCACCTTCCTTGTGGAGTGGGCTTTTACAGTTTTAGGCTGTGGCAGGCCTGCCACAGAATGTGCAAGTTGAATTGTGTTACAAATCCAACGAGCAATCGACTGCTTAGAAGCAGGTGCGCCCAACTTGTTGGGTGCATACAATATAAACAGCGAGTCAGATTTTCTGACTCCAGCCGTCCTTGCAATGTATATTTTTAAGGCTCTGACAACGTCCAACAACTTGGAGTCCTCCAAGTCGCTAGTGGCCGCAGGCACCACAATAGGTTGGTTCAGATGAAATGCTGATACCACTTTAGGGAGAAAATGCGGACGAGTCCGCAGTTCTGCCCTATCCGAATGGAAGATTAGATAAGGACTTTTATAAGATAAAGCCGCCAATTCAGATACTCTCCTGGCAGAGGCCAGGGCTAGTAACATAGTCACTTTCAATGTGAGATATTTCAAATCCACCTTTTTCAATGGTTCAAACCAATGGGATTTGAGGAAATCTAAAACTACATTTAGATCCCACGGTGCCACCGGAGGCACCACAGGAGGCTGTATATGCAGTACTCCCTTGACAAAAGTCTGGACCTCAGGGACAGAGGCCAATTCTTTTTGGAAGAATATTGACAGGGCCGAAATTTGAACCTTAATGGATCCCAATTTGAGACCCATAGATAATCCTGATTGCAGGAAATGTAGGAAACGACCCAGTTGGAATTCCTCCGTCGGAACCCTCCGATCCTCGCACCACGCTACATATTTTCGCCAAATGCGGTGATAATGTTTCACGGTGACTTCCTTCCGTGCCTTAATCAAGGTAGGAATGACTTCTTCTGGAATGCCTTTCCCTTTTAGGATCTGGCGTTCAACCGCCATGCCGTCAAACGCAGCCGCGGTAAGTCTTGAAAAAGACAGGGACCCTGCTGTAGCAGGTCCCTTCTCAGAGGTAGAGGCCACGGTTCGTCCGTGAGCATCTCTTGAAGTTCCGGATACCAAGTCCTTCTCGGCCAATCCGGAACCACTAGTATTGTTCTTACTCTTCTTTGCCGTATGATCTTCAATACCTTTGGTATGAGCGGCAGAGGAGGAAACACATACACTGACTGGTACACCCAAGGAGTTACCAGTGCGTCCACAGCTATTGCCTGTGGATCTCTTGACCTGGCGCAATATTTGTCCAGTTTCTTGTTGAGGCGAGACGCCATCATGTCTACAATTGGTCTTTCCCAACGGTCTATTAACATGTTGAAGACTTCTGGATGTAGACCCCACTCTCCCGGATGAAGATCGTGTCTGCTGAGGAAGTCTGCTTCCCAGTTGTCCACGCCCGGGATGAACACTGCTGACAGTGCTATCACGTGATTCTCCCCCCAGCGAAGAATCTTGGCAGCTTCTGCCATTGCACTCCTGCTTCTTGTGCCGCCCTGCCTGTTTACATGGGCGACCGCCGTGATGTTGTCCGACTGAATCAACACCGGCTTTCCTTGCAGGAGAAGTTCCGCCTGGCTTAGAGCATTGTAGATTGCTCTTAGTTCCAGAATGTTTATGTGAAGAGACTTTTCCAGACTCGTCCATACTCCCTGGAAGTTTCTTCCTTGTGTGACTGCTCCCCAGCCTCTCAGGCTGGCGTCCGTGGTCACCAGGATCCAATCCTGAATGCCGAATCTGCGGCCTTCTAATAGGTGAGCCTTCTGCAACCACCACAGAAGTGACACCCTTGTCTTTGGTGACAGGGTTATTCGCAGGTGCATCTGCAGATGCGACCCTGACCATTTGTCCAACAGATCCCTTTGGAATATTCTTGCATGGAATCTGCCGAATGGAATTGCTTCGTAAGAAGCCACCATTTTTCCCAGGACTCTTGTGCATTGATGTACTGACACTTTTCCTGGTTTTAGGAGGTTCCTGACCAGATCGGATAACTCCTTGGCTTTTTCCTCTGGAAGGAAAACCTTTTTCTGAACCGTGTCCAGAATCATTCCTAGGAACAGCAGACGAGTTGTCGGGATTAAATGGGATTTTGGAATATTCAGAATCCACCCGTGTTGTCTTAGCACCTCTTGAGATAGTGCTAAAGCTGTCTCCAGCTGTTCTCTGGACCTTGCCCTTATTAGGAGATCGTCCAAGTATGGGATAACTAATACGCCTTTTCTTCGAAGAAGAATCATCATCTCGGCCATTACCTTGGTAAAGACCCGAGGCGCCGTGGACAATCCGAACGGCAGCGTCTGAAACTGATAGTGACAGTTTTGAACAATGAACCTGAGGTACCCCTGGTGTGCGGGGTAAATCGGAACGTGTAGATACGCATCCTTGATGTCCAAGGATACCATAAAGTCCCCTTCTTCCAGGTTCGCTATCACTGCTCTGAGTGACTCCATCTTGAACTTGAACTTTTTTATGTAGAGGTTCAAGGACTTCAGATTTAGAATAGGCCTTACCGAGCCATCCGGCTTCGGTACCACAAATAGAGTGGAATAATACCCCTTTCCTTGTTGTAATAGGGGTACTTTGACTATCACCTGCTGAGCGTACAGCTTGTGAATGGCTTCCAACACCCTCTCCCTTTCGGAAGAGACGGTTGGTAAGGCAGACTTCAGGAAACGATGAGGAGGATCCGTCTCTAATTCCAACCTGTACCCCTGAGATATTATCTGCAGGATCCAGGGGTCTACCTGCGAGTGAGCCCACTGCGCGCTGTAATTTTTGAGACGGCCCCCCACTGTCCCCGAGTCCGCTTGAGAGGCCCCAGCGTCATGCTGAGGTTTTTGCAGGAGCCGGGGAGGGCTTCTGTTCCTGGGAAGGAGCTGCCTGTTGGTGTCTCTTCCCTCTTCCTCTGCCTCGTGGCAGGTACGACAAGCCCTTTGCTCTCTTATTTTTGTAGGAGCGAAAAGGCTGCGGTTGAAAGGTCGGTGCCTTTCTCTGTTGGGGAGTGACTTGAGGTAAAAAAGTGGATTTCCCGGCAGTAGCCGTGGCCACCAAGTCTGATAGACCAACTCCAAATAACTCCTCCCCTTTATACGGCAAAACCTCCATGTGACGTTTTGAATCCGCATCGCCTGTCCACTGTCGTGTCCATAAGGCTCTTCTGGCTGAAATGGACATAGCACTCACCCGAGATGCCAGTGTGCAAATATCCCTCTGTGCATCACGCATATAGATAAATGCATCCTTTATTTGTTCTAACGACAGTAAAACATTGTCCCTATCTAGGGTATCAATATTTTCAATCAGGGATTCTGACCAAACTACTCCAGCACTGCACATCCAGGCAGTTGCTATAGCTGGTCGTAGTATAACACCTGCATGTGTGTATATATTCTTTTGAATAACTTCCATCTTTCTATCTGATGGATCCTTAAGTGCGGCCGTCTCAGGAGAGGGTAACGCCACTTGTTTGGATAAGCGTGTGAGCGCCTTGTCCACCTTAGGGGGTGTTTCCCAGCGCGCCCTAACCTCTGGCGGGAAAGGGTATAATGCCAATAACTTTTTTGAAATTATCAACTTTTTATCAGGAGCAACCCACGCTTCATCACACACGTCATTTAATTCTTCTGATTCAGGAAAAACTGTTTGTAGTTTTTTCACACCATACATAATACCCTGTTTTACGGTATCTGTAGTATCAGCTAAATGTAACGTCTCCTTCATTGCCAAAATCATATAACGTGTGGCCCTACTGGAAAATACGTTTGAATTTCTACCGTCGTCACTGGAATCAGTGCCCGTGTCTGGATCTGTGTCGACCGACTGAGGCAAAGGGCGTTTTACAGCCCCTGACGGTGTTTGAGGCGCCTGGACAGGCATTAATTGATTGTCCGGCCGCCTCATGCCCTCAACTGACTGTTTAAGGGAAGATAAACCATCACGTAATTCCACAAATAAAGGCATCCATTCTGGTGTCGACCCCCTGGGGGGTGACATCTGCATATTTGGCAATTGCTCCGCCTCCACACCAATATCGTCCTCATACATGTCGACACCACGTACCGACACACACCGCAAACTCACAGGGAATGCTCTAATGAAGACAGGACCCACTAGCCCTTTTGGGGAGACAGAGGGAGAGTCTGCCAGCACACACCACAAAGCGCTATATATACAAGGGATATCCTTATATTAAGTGCTCCCTTATAGCTGCTTTAATATATATATATATAGCCATTAATGTGCCCCCCCTCTCTGTTTTACCCTGTTTCTGTAGTGCAGTGCAGGGGAGAGACCTGGGAGCCGTTCTGACCAGCGGAGCTGTGACAGAAAATGGCGCCGTGTGCTGAGGAGATAGGCCCCGCCCCTTTTTCGGCGGGTTCTTCTCCCGCTATTTTTCCAGTCAGGCAGGGGTTAAATATCTCCATATAGCCCCTATGGGCTATATGTGAGGTATTTTTAGCCTTGTATAAGGTTTATATTTGCCTCTCAGAGCGCCCCCCCCCAGCGCTCTGCACCCTCAGTGACTGCCCAGTGAAGTGTGCTGAGAGGAAAATGGCGCACAGCTGCAGTGCTGTGCGCTACCTTATGAAGACTGAGGAGTCTTCAGCCGCCGGTTTCCGGACCTCTTCACGCTTCAGCATCTGCAAGGGGGTCGGCGGCGCGGCTCCGGGACCGGACTCCACGGCTGGGCCTGTGTTCGATCCCTCTGGAGCTAATGGTGTCCAGTAGCCAAGCAGCAAATCCACTCTGCATGCAGGTGAGTTTACTACTTTCCCCCTAAGTCCCACGTTGCAGTGATCCTGTTGCCAGCAGGACTCACTGTAAAGAAAAAAACCTAAACTAAACTTTCTCTAAGCAGCTCTTTAGGAGAGCCACCTAGATTGCACCCTTCTCGTTCGGGCACAAAATCTAACTGGAGTCTGGAGGAGGGTCATAGGGGGAGGAGCCAGTGCACACCACCTGACCTAGTAAAGCTTTACTTTTTTGTGCCCTGTCTCCTGCGGAGCCGCTATTCCCCATGGTCCTTTCAGGAACCCCAGCATCCACTTAGGACGATAGAGAAATTAGGATGTACCTCTTTAGGCCGTACTGTGACACTTTGAACTTCATTATCCACTAGACGCATAAACGTCTTGAGGCTAGAATTGTTAGTATCGAATGTCGACTTCGGGATAATCTTCCTCAGTTGTTCAGGTTAATTCAGAGGGAGGTTCAGTGGATACATCGGTAAGATGTATTGTCCCCACGCGGGTTGAATGAAGATCTGAGCTACAGCTGCTTTGGATAGTAAAATTATTATTAGTTATAAAGTATCAGAATTGTTGATTGGTGATAAATGACCGGTAGTATTTACTATTACAGTTATTACATCTTTTAGAACTGCTGCCATTTGTTTATGTGTTTCTATGGTGATGGGAGCCACTTTTTGATGATATCATCAGCCGCAGCCGGAAAAGAAGGAGGGGTCCTTGGGACTCCCGGCGTGGCAGTGTTCACGGGTGACCATGTATAAAAGGTATGTAACTTGTTTGTTAAAGCTTTATAAACCTGACAATAGTGCTTGCGGGCACTGAAACGTTGTTATACGCTACTGGTTTTCCTTGTTCTTTTCTTCATTGCCGAGTGCCGCACGGTGTGACTTTATTTATATATATTATATATATATATATATATATATATATATATATATATATATATATATATATATATATATATATATATATATATATATATATACACATATACATACACATATATATACACATATATATACACAAACACGAGGAACCACTGCACTCGCCATTCCCAGGGGTTGGGGTGCGGTGGGCTGTGACCACCGAACTCAAATAAACCAAACAGAAAACCCAGCACTCTCCTAAGCAGCTTCATTCACCTTAATGCTTTAATATACATCTAAATAAATAATGGGGTTTTGGTTTATGAACCAACCCCTGGGAATGGCGAGTGCAGTGGTTCCTCGTGTTTGTTTGTATAACGAAGTTAATTTTTAATTGGCCCATTTGTGACCATATCTCTCTCTCATGCACCCCTAAGCTCATTTACCTTTAACCTGGATCAGCTGCTATTTAGGTGTGTTGGTGACTGTCTCACTTTGAAAGCCAGTAGTCTGTTGGCAGGTGAGCTGTAAACCAGGTAAGCACACGTGTGTAGTTGTGTTATTTGTGTTGGTGACTGTCTTACCTTTTAAAAGCCATAAGTGTGGCAGGTAAGCTTTAAACCAGATAAGCACATTTTCCTCTATGAGACAGCAGTTGCCAGGTTTCTATAAAATCTATGTGAAAGTTTGTGATAGAGTAGGACTTGCGGTGAAATGGGGTCCCGTGGAGTGGGCCGCAAGCTTACATGCATTGTACAATTCATAAACCAAAACCCCATTGTTTATTTAGATGTATATTAAAGCATTAAGGTGAATGAAGCTGCTTAGGAGAGTATGTATGTATGTATGTATGTATGTATGTATGTATGTATGTATGTATGTATGTATGTATGTATGTATGTATGTACAAAACTCCACTTGATGATCTGGAATATCAGGTGTTGGCGAAGGGACTTTCATTTATTCCCACTGTCCGCCATGACCCTTTTCAGTGGAATAATTTAAATTTAATAGGACATTAAAGCTACATGAACATTTCAAGACCGTTTCTGCAGCAGCAACTGTTGCTACCACTGACGTAGCAGAACAACTTAGGAGCATACAACCCAAGTCTAAATTTGATCCTGTGTCAAATAGTCCATCCATTAAAACATTTTCACGCCTTATGGATAGGTTAGGTAATGATTGTGACCACAATGGTGGGGGTCATAGTAATCTGACGGGTCCTGAGCGACAGGCACTAAAAAATTTACAATCTCGTTCTGATATTATAATCAGAAGTGCTGATAAAGGTGGAGCGATAGTGGTTCAGGACCTGTCTGATTATATTGTTGAATGCAATAGGCAATTATCTGATGTTGACATTTATGAAAAATTGACACGGGACCCTACTGATGACTTTAAAATGGAGCTGGATGGAGTGTTATCTAGGGCTGTCACTAATTCTTGGATATCCAATGAGTTGTCTATTGCATTAAGAACAGCACACCCTGTAGTGCCCCTATTTTACACTCTGCCCAAGCTCCATAAGAATAGTCAGAGACCCCCTGGCAGTCCAATTATCTCTGCCAGGGGTTCTTTATTTCAACCAATTTCAGTCTATCTGGATGCACTGTTAAATCCATGTGTCCAGCATACTGCATCGTATCTTAAAGAGACTAATGGTTTACTAATTCGGTTAAATTCCTTAGGTTCACTCCCATCTGGTACAATATTTTCAGTGCAGATGTTGTTGGGTTATACACATGTATCCCCCATAATTTGGGGATATCTGCGGTAGCTGCACTAATTGAGAATAATCCTCATTATGTTGGTCCACCTAAGGAACTATTTTTGGAATTGTTAAATCTTGTGTTGACTAGAAACTACTTTTTGTTCAACGGCGATTTCTACTTGCAGCGCCTTGGCTGTGCGATGGGGTCCAATGTGGCCCCATCGTACGCCAATGCGTTTATGTGCTGGATTGAAAAACCCCTTTTATTGGACAACCCTTTCAGCCATCATGTACGTTAGATATATAGATGACTTATTAATTGTGTGGGGGGGCTCTCAGGAATGCCTACGTGATCTTTTGGATAGTCATAATGTAGCTTCCAGTGTTGTGAAATTCTGCAATTGGAAGTTTTTCCTAGGGAGGGCACCGGAGCAGATGATATGTAAGCAAGGGGAGTGCCGGCTGCCTTGGTGAGATATAGATTATATATATATATATATATATATATATATATATATATATATATATATATATATATATATATATATATATATATATATATATATATACACACACACACACACACACACATACATACATATACACACACACACTTTTCTTTTCTTATTTATAAAATGGCACTGTATAATGACAGAATTCATGGGGGGAAATGTCTCTCCCAGCCCGGCCATCTCCACTGTGCATGTGCGAGATCTCGCAAATCGTCCGGATGCCTCCAACGCCATCTGCAGCCGTTGATCTCAATAGATGCAGGTGTCAGAATGGTCAGTGCTGCTGACTGTTCATACACTGCCCTGGATATTGGCGTGCTATTTTTTTTGTTTGATAGCAGCGCTGATACGGACAGGGCCGCATAGCTCCCGTCACTGAGCCAGCCAAGCCAGTGTCCTACATGGGAGAGAATCGGAATCCGTGCACATAACATGTGCCGCTACCACTTCTCCCCATGACAAAGGTTAATACATTTACCCGTCAGTACCTTGACACATTAGATCATATGACACTTCTAATTGTCACATGACCATCTGTAGACAAACCCAACTGTCAACAGGATCAGTCACAGCAGAGAAACTGCTCACAGACAGCAGCACAAGAGAAACACACATTTTTGACAAAAATGTCACCTATTTTATTCACTTACATTGTTAACCAGCAACAGGTTTATGCATTAAAAATAACTATTTTCCTTCTATTCTTTATTTTTTTCATCCTATTTTGTCACACCAGTGGCCATTTAATAAGATAGATAGAGTACTCTTGGGTGTGCGGTTGCACTCAGATATAAGCACACTTAGGAGGTTAAACACCCAATAGTGGCATATCTACTACATATACATACACTAATGTTTATCCCTTAATACTGTATGTACATTAGACATATAAAACACAATAGTGTTTCTGTACTCTTAAGCTTGCCCCCACACACAGCAAGCGTACTCCTACCACTTGCAGGAACCCAGGGAATGTTTTGTTTGGATGTTTTTCCAACACAGCTCGGCGGATAAATAAGTGTTTGTCATACTTATAACCAGGTGTGTATTATATATAATGACAAATACCTTTCACTCTCATCAGCTGCTTTTTCTGCTTCTTCCAGTTTCTGTAAAGCTGTAGCAAGACGTTCCTGAGCTCTATCCAACTCCTCTTCTACTAGCTGGATTCGGCGGTTTAATGCAGCGACTTCTCCTTCAGCCTGAAAAGGGCACGGAAAACAAAAAGAACAAACTGGTCAATTTTCAGCTGGAAAAAGGTCAACAGTCTCTAAGTCGACCCCAAAAGGTCGATATGGTAAAATAGTCGACACGGAAAAGGTCGAAGTGTTTTTTTGGGGGGCTGTCTCATTTACTCCGTATAGTCACTTGAAACCCTACGAAGTACACCGCGTCCCCTTGTATGACTCGCTTCGCTCTGTTACTCTTCCGCAGATGGTAAAGTATGAAAAATGTGAAAATTGAAAAAAATTTAAATCAATCATGTTGGCATTTTCTTGTGTGGACCATTGCCATGTCGACCTAATGCATGTCGACCAAACTGACTGTCGGCCTTAGCAGTGTTGACCTAGCATCCTGATACCATATGCAGAGATAGCACAGATTTTCTACTTGAGATACTCAGCTACCTGGCCATACTGGCTTGCAGTGGTAAGGAGTAGTCTTATTCTTAAGTGCATGCACATATGCAGTAAGTAAATAAAAAAAATGGTTTAAAAAATAAATTAATAAAAAATAATAGGATTACCTACCGGTAAATCCTTTTCTCGCAGTCCATAGAGGATACCGGGGTCCACATTAGTGCCATGGGGTATAGATGGGTCAACAAGAAGCCTTGGCACTTTAAGAAATCAATAGTGT
Source organism: Pseudophryne corroboree (assembly GCF_028390025.1). NCBI lineage: Eukaryota > Metazoa > Chordata > Amphibia > Anura > Myobatrachidae > Pseudophryne > Pseudophryne corroboree. Next base: position 686,553,886 of record NC_086444.1, read on the forward strand.
GCACTGGCTCCTCCCTCTATGCCCCTCTACTAGACTCAGTCTAGAAACTGTGCCAGAGGAGATGGACATATCCTGAGGAAGGATTTAACAGAACAGTGGTGAGATTCGAACCAGCACACACAAATAAGAGGAAAGCCAAGCTAACCAAACTTGAATAGGAACAGCAACAGCTGAACCAACAACAATACTTAAAGTAACAGTGCAGGAAACACGAAGCACTCGGCGGGCGCCCAGTATCTTCTACTGACTACGAGAAAAGGATTTACCGGTAGGTAATTAAAATCCTATTTTCTCTTATGTCCTAGAGCATACTGGGGTCCACATTAGTACCATGGGGATGTACCAAAGCTCCCAGACCGGGTGGGAGTGTGCTGAGGTTCCTGCAGAACTGATTGACCAAACTGAAGGTCCTAAGAGGCCATGGTATCGAACTTGTAGAACATAGCAAACGTGTTCGACCCTCACCAAGTAGCTGCTCGGCAGAGCTGTAAAGCCGAGACACCCCAGGCAGCCGCCCTGGAAGAACCAACCGGTCTAGTAGAGTGGACCTGTGTAGAATAAGCCTGCTGGATAGTACACCTGATCAAACGAGAAATAGACTGCTTCGAAGCAGGACACCCAATTTTCTTGGGATCATAGAGAACAGACAGCGAGTCCGACTTTCTGAGACTGGCTTTCCGCTTCACATAGATCTTCAGACACCTCTATTTCTTGAGGAAGTAGAGATGTCTGTAAGCACTAGAACCACAATAGGTTGGTTGATGTGAAACGCAGACACCACCTTAGGAAGAAATTGCTGATGCGTTCTGAGTTTAGCTCTATCTTCATGAAAAATCAAATAGGGGCTCTTGTGAGACAACGCCCCCAATTCCGATCGACGTCTCGCCGAGGCCAAGGCCAACAGTGTGACGTTCTTCCACGTAAGAAACTTTACATCAACCTCCTGTAAAGGCTCAAACCATTCAGATTGTAGAAAATGCAACACCACATTGAGATCCTAAGGTGTCGTGGGAGGCACAAAGGGCGGTTGGATGTGCAGAACACCTTTCATGAACGTCTAAACCTCAAGGAGGGAAGCCAATTGTTTCTGGAACAAAAAGGATAAGGCTGAAATCTGGACTTTCAAGGAGCCCAAACGTAGGCCCACATCCACACCTACAGAAAATGGAGGAAACGTCCCAGTTGAAATTTCTCTGCAGGAAATTTCCTGTTTTCACACCACGAAACATATTTTTTCCCAAATACCGTGGTAATGCTTAGACGTCACCCCTTTCCTGGCCTGGATCAGAGTAGGAATAACCTCGTCTAGGATGCCCTTCCGAGCTAAAATCTGACGCTCAACCTCCATTCCGTCAAACATAGCCGTGGCAAGTCTTGATAAATGAACAGCCCGCATACCAGACCCTTCTTGGCCAGTCCGGAGCAACGAGAATTGCTTGGACTTTCCCTTTTTATTCTTTTGAGAATCCATTTCCTAGTTGTCTACTACTGGAATGAAGATTGCTGACAGCACCACCACGTGTCTTTCTGCTCAGAGAAGAATCCTTGTTAGGGATGCGGTCAAGATGCCGCCGGCCGCAATCCCGACCGCCGCAATCCCGACATATTCTCCGTCCGTGGGTGTCCACACCACCCATAGAGGGAGAATATAATAGTTTGCAGAGCGTAGCGAGGCACCGTGCCCGCAGCGTGGCGAGCGAAGCGAGCCCGCAAGGGGCTGCGTTCTGCTCGCCACCCCTGTCGGGATTGTGTGGTCGGGATTCCGGCGTCGGTATTTCGACCGCCAGGATTCCGTCCGGCGGCATTTAGTACTGATCCCCCTTGTTACCTCTGACATATGTACGTTACTGCCGTCACATTGTCCGACTTGAACTTGAATGGCGTGATCTTGAAGATGCGAAGCCTGTAGAAGACGTTGTATATGGCCCTTAGTTCCAAAACGTTGATCGGAAGACTGGCTTCCTGACTTGACCATTTTCCTTGGAACTTTTCCCCTGGATGACTGCTCCCCAACCTCTGAGGCCAGCAGAATCCAATTTTGGACCCCGAACAGTCGACCCTCGGTCAGGTGAACAGCCTGAAGCCACCACAGAAGAGAAATCTTGGCTTTTGGTGACAGACGTACCCTCTGGTGCACGTGAAGATGCGATCCGAACCATTTGTCCAACAGATCTAGCTGGAAGGGCCTTGCGTGAAACCTTCCGTACTGCATAGCCTTGTAAGAGGCTACAATCTTCCCCAGAAAACGAATGCATAGATGTACAGAAATCCAGGTTGGCTTCGGAACATCCCGCACCATCGACTGGATTACCAATGCCTTTTCCAATGGAAGGAACACATTCTGTGCCTCCATATTCAGTATCATTCCCAGGAACGGAAGTCTTGTGTTGGTTCCAGGTGTGATTTTGGCAGGTTCAGAATCCACCCGTGATCTTGGAGTAGCCGGGTTGAGAGGGCAATGAGGTCGAATCATCCAGGGAGAGGTTGTTGCTTTAACAGCAGGTCATCCAGGTACGGAATTATGTCCACTCCCTGCCTGCGGAGGAAAAACATCATCTCTGCCATTACCTTGGTGAACACCCTTGGTGCCGTGGGGAGGCCAAATGGCAGGGCCTGGAACTGGTATTGACAGTCTTGTAGTGCAAACCGTAGGCAAGCCTGATGAGGCGGCCAAATCGGAATATGAAGGTACACATCCTTGATGTCCAGGGACACCAGAAATTCTCTCTCCTCCAGGCCTGAGATCACCGCTCTCAGAGACTCCATCTTGAACTTGAACGCCCTTAAGTATGGGTTCAGTGACTTGAGGTTTTGAAATGGGCCTTACCGAACCGTCCGGTTTCGGAACCACAAATGGGTTGGAGTCATAACCTTTGTTCTGTAGTTGAAGTAGAACTGGGACAATGACCCGAGTTGTACCAGTTTCTGAATTGCTGCCTGTAAAGTCCTACTTGATTCTGGAAAAGCTGGCAAGCCTGATTTGAAGAATCTGTGAGGTGGGAGTTCCTGAAACTCTAGTCTGTAACCCTGGGCGATAAGATCTTTGACCCAGGGATCCCTGGCATAATGTTGCCCAAATGTGACTGAAATAACGTAACCGGGCTCCCACGTGCCTGTCTACCAGGCAGTGTGGTCCACCATCATGCTGAAGGTTTTGAGGAAGCAGAATCTGAGATCTGTTCCTGAGAACCTGCAGCTGCTGGTTTTCTGGGCTTACCTCTATTTTCTTCGAAGGCTGTAGAAGAACCTTTGGATTTGCCTTTAAATTTCGCTGTCCAAAAGGACTGCAGAGTTGGCGTAGAGCAGGTTTTCCTAGCTGGGGGTGCTGCGGAAGGAAGGTATGTAGACTTATCCGCCGTAGCCTTGGATATCCACGTATCCAGATAATCCCCCAAAGGGCCTCACCTGTGAATGGTAGGCTTTCCACGCCTTAGCCACAAGCCCCTGAGTGCAGACACTGACATGGCAGTGTTATGTGCATTGAGCAGACCAATGTCCTTTAAGGCCTCCACCATAAAGTTAGCAGAGTCCTGAGTATGCTGTAGGAGGAAAATGATCTGCCCCCTGGGTAGGGAATCTAAACAGTCAATTAGGTTACCTGATCATTTAGCAATGGCCCTAGTGATCCACGCGCAAGCAATAGTGGGTCTCTGGGCAACCCCAGCAGCAGTATATAAAGATTTGAGAGTGGTCTCAATCTTGCGGTCAGCCGTGTCCTTTTAGGATGCTGCCCCAGGAACAGGTAAGACTATCTTACATGATAACTTGGATACCGATGCGTCCACAATCGGCGGGTTTTCCCATTTCTTCCTATCCTCCAGAGGAAAGGGAAAGAATGTAAGCAACATTTTAGGGATCTGAAATTTATTATCAGGATCAGCACAAGTTTCTTCAAATAGAGCCTTCAATTCCTTTGAAGCTGGAAAAGTAGCCGAAGATTTATTTTTTACATTAAAACAATATTCCTCCTCAACCACCGCCGCCTTGTCAGGAATGTGCAGGACATCTCTAATAGCTTCAGAGCCTGTATTCCTTGTGACAGGATAGCACCCCCCCCCCCCCCCCTCACATCCACTTCACCCTCCTCTGCGTCTGATGTATCCTCATCAGTATCAGCTTGCATGAGCTGGACCAGAGTACGCTTTTGTGAGCAAACGGCAGGGGTCTGAGACGCTGGTATGGGAATTGAATCTCTATTCATGAGGTCATCCATAGACTGTCTTAAGTATTGCGTCTCTTTCTCAGTATGGGCTAATTTAGTAGAGATATTCGATATCATCCCCTTTATGGAATCTAACCATGGGGGTTCTGACCCACTAGCCTGAGAATGTGTATTGTTATGGGTATACGGTAGCGAGTCTCCATGGGTGGACAGACACTCAGCTGTGCAGGAAACACAGTCCCTGGACATGGTAATGCGAAGGGACCCACTCACAGAAGGTGAAACACAGTATAACCTACACAGAGTCCGCAGGGAGACACAGAAATAGGAGCCAGCCACACCGTGCCCCTGTAGCTAAGTAAAAACTCAGCTGGGTCATCACACTAAGTCCCTTCAGAGAACTTAGTATACTACAACACTCTCCCCCCCCACCCACCTTCCCTTACTATGAACCCCTGGTACCGCTGAGGGGACGTGGAGTCTTTGTGGAGGAGCTGCGCTTCCCTGTGATGCCTGCCAGTGTAAGCTGCAGAGGGAAAATGGCGCTGGTGAGCTGCTGGATCTGCTCATAGTGAAGCCCCGCCCACCTAATGGCGAGCGGCTTCCTGTGTTTTTTTTTTTTCATACTGGCCTGAGGTTTTAGTGTGCTCAATCCGAGGGTTAAAACCCTTTTTAAGCTGGATGGCCAGTGTGTGTATCATTTGTGGCTTAGCGCACCCCTCACAGCGGAACACATGCAGCCACATGTCATCCTGAGCCCTCAGAGCGCAGCCTGCATGTCAGCGCTGCGCTCCAACCGTTATGACGCCATTGCCGCCGGCGACCCGCTAACCTGGACACCATCGCTGTACTCATAACTCTTCTATCTTTGGCTCTGTTAGGGGTGGCGGCATGTTCCGGGAGAGTACACTCGCTGTGGTGGGGCTTGCGAATGATTCTCTCAGGAGCTCAGTGTCCTGTCAGCAGAGAAACAGGACCATTAACTCTTTAGGAAGTTCCCCTAAGTCCCACGAAGCAGGCATGCTGGTGCCAGCCAGCAATGCCTGTAAAACGGGTGGTCTTCAGTTTGCCGGCTGTCAGGATCCCGACAGCCGGCATACCGACACTTTTTCTTCCTTTTGGGGGTCCACGACCCCCCTGGAGGGAGAATAAATAGCGTGGCGAGCTTAGCGCACCACTGTGCCCGCAGCGTGGTGAGCGCAGCAAGCCCGCAAGGGGCTCTTTTGCGCTCACCACGCTGTCGGGATGCCGGCGGTCGGGATTCCGGCGCCGGTATGCTGGTCGCTGGGAGCCTGGCCGTCGGCATACCATAATACACCATGTAAAATAAAACAAAAAATAAATGCAGAAAACTCTTCAGGAGCTTCCCTAAGCGTGACCGGCTCCTCCGGGCACATTTTCAAAACTGAGTCTGGTAGGAGGGGCATAGAGGGAGGAGCCAGTGCACACTATTGATTTATTTAAGTGCCCAAGGCTTCTAGTGGTCCCGTCTATACCCCATGGTACTAATGTGGACCCCAGCATCCACTAGGATGTAAGAGAAATAATTAATTCTGTCCTGCTATTTCTGCTCTGAGATGGCAGTCAGGAAAAGAGAATTGTTGGTGTACTTAGGTTGCTCTGTATGGCCACTGAATCTTCACCACCAGGGGATTTTGTCGGTGAATGCGGGGCAAAAGCTTTTCAAAGCGGGGGTAGGGGGAAGGGACCTTATCTATAGAAAACTACCTTTGCTTTAGCTAAATAAACACAGACCACACTTTTACACAAACAAATAGCCAAACCTGGGAAACCAAATGTACGTTAGTTTTCCCAATAATTCCGATAGGCAGTTTTATAAATGTTCCCAGTGGCAATAATCTCCAAGTGAAAAGGACATTTTTTCTCAAAGCTACGTAGAAATTTGATTAATGGAGACATGTTGGCCAACAAATAATTGGCACCACATTTTCACACCACATAGTGCTTTATGTACATAAATTGCACTAAACAACTGTGCCCCCCTCGTTTTACACTGTGGACTGTGCATCCGTGCTATGGTAGGGCCAGCGTCTCTGTGAGGAGAAAATGGCGCTGGATAGAGATGTGAGGGCTAAGCCACGACCCCTAATCGGCGCGCTTCAGTACAGCTCCTTTTTTTTTTTTTTTTATATACTGGCAGGGGTCTGTATACAGTGCCTATGCACTGTATACCACTTTGCCAGGCTATAAAATATGAGGTATATTGCTGCCCAGGGCGCCCCCGCCTGCGCCCTGCACCCGTGTAGTGCCGCTTGTGTGTGTGAGCAATGGCGCGCTGCGCTGTGCCTCAGAGACAATGAAGTATTCTGCCTTCTATTACTCACCCGGCTTCTTTCTTCTGGCTCTGTGAGGGGGGTGACGGCGCGGCTCCGGAAACGAGCAGCTAGGCGAACCAAGTGATCAGACCCTCTGGAGCTAATGAAGCCTAAGAAGCAGAGCCTTGAAACTCACAGAAGTATGTCTGCTTCTCCTCCCTCAGTCCCACGATGCAGGGAGACTGTTGCCAGAAGTGCTCCCTGAAAATAATAAACCTAACAAAGTCTTTTCAGAGAAACTCAGTAGAGCTCCCCTGTTACGTGTTCAGTCTCTCTGGGCACAGAATCTAACTGGAGTCTGGAGGAGGGGCATGGAGGAAGGAGCCAGTTCACACCCAAAGTCTTAAAGTGCCCATGTCTCCTGCGGATCCAGTCTATACCCCATGGTCCTTTTGGAGTCCCCAGCATCCTCTAGGACGTATGAGAAATAGACATTTTTATAAAATGTACAGTAGAATGTAAGACAACACAATAGAATGTTGCTGAAGAGCAATAAAATCACTACTCGTCATGGCAGCTCCACCTTTCCCTCTATACAATCTGTGCTCGCTGTGAGAGGGTTATCCTTATAAGGTAAAAGGCATTATGGGAAGGCTGGCTAACAGGAACATGCCAGGCACGCCTGCAGAGACTAGTTGTAAGGTCTGCTGGATGCTATCTCTGGTAACAGCATGAAATGTGCTTATCTCTGAAAAGATTACTAACACATTACAGATTTTCCCTCACTTTTAACGGATGATAGCAAATACTATAACTGTCATGGGACCAAAAAAACAACAACAACAACACACAAACGAGATTTTTTTTGTAAGAATTTACAGTTGTTAAATCTCCTTCTGCAAGGTACACTGGGCTCCACAAGGCTTAACATCGGGGTCTAGAGTAGGATCTTGATCCGAGGCACCAACAGGCTCAAAGCTTTGACTGTTCCCAAGAAGCACAGCGCTGCCTCCTCTATAATCCCGCATCCGTGCACAGGAGCTCAGTTTCGTTAACCAGCCCAATGCAGTAGCAGGTAACAGACGACAATCGCTCGTAGCCAATTACACCACACACTCACCGCAGGAGAGGGTGTCAGCGGTTATGCCACACCAACCCAAAGAAGCTAAGTACGTCAGGGTGGCCGCCTTATGGAGTCCAGTGTACCTCGCAGAAAGAGATTTAACAACGGTAAATTCTTACCATAAATTTCGTTTTCTGCGGCGCGGTACACTAGACTCCACAAGGATTAACATCGGGGGATGTCCTAAAGCAGTTCCATATGGGAGGGAACGCACTACAGCGGGCACAAGAACCCGGCATCCAAAAGGAAGCATCCTGGGAGGCGGAAGTATCAAAGGCATAGAACCTTATAAACGTGTTACCCGAGGACCACGTAGCAGCCTTGCACAATTGTTCAAGGGTCGCACCACGGTGAGCCGCCCAAGAAAGTCCAAAAGACCGAGTAGAATGGGCTTTGATGGTAGCAGGAACTGGACGACCAGCCTGTACATAAGCATGTACAATCACCATTCTAATCCATCTGGCCAGGGTCTGCTTGGAACCAGGCCAGCCACGTTTGTGAAAACCAAACAGTAAAAACAGAGAATCAGATTTCCTAATGGAGGATGTTCTCTTCACATAGATACGGAGAGCCCGTACCACATCCAAAGACCGCTCCTTGGAAGACAACTCAGGAGAAGGTGGTTAAGGTGTACTGAAGACACCACCTTGGGTAAATAACCCGGTCGCGTTCTAAGAAACGCCCGGTCACAATGAAAAATCAAATGGGGGAACTTACAAGATAAGGCACCCAAGTCCGAGACCCTTCTAGCTGAAGCAATAGCCAGCAAAAACCACACCTTAAGGGAAAGCCACTTAAGGTCAGCAGAGGCAAGAGGTTCAAATGGAGACTCTTGCAAGGCCTCCAATACCACGACAGATCCCAAGGGGCCACAGGAGGTACATAAGGAGGCTGAATACGCAACAAGCCCTGAGTGAATGTATGAACATACGGAAGGGCAGCAATCTTCCTCTGAAACCAAACTGACAAGGCAGAAATGTGAACCTTGAGGGAGGCCAGATGTAGGCCTAAGTCCAGGCCCTGTTGTAGAAAGGCCAACAGTTTGGCCGTGCTAAACTTGAAAACGTCATGATTGTGAGACGCACACCAAGTAAAGTAAGCATTCCAGACCCTACGGTAAATCCGAACAGAAGCCGGCTTACGGGCCTTCAACATAGTTTGAATGACCGCCTCAGAAAAATCCTTGGCCCGCAGGACAGAAGCTTCAAGAGCCATGCCGTCAAAGCCAGACGGGCCAAGTCCTGGTAAACACAACGGCCCTGAACGAGGAGATCTGGCGTTGTGGAAGTAGAAGGGGACGATCCAATGAGAGGCTCTGTAGATTGGAGAACCAGTGCCGCCTGGGACATGCTGGAGTGACCAGAAGTAGGTTTCCTCCTTCATGCTTGAACTTCCGTATTACTTTGGGCAGGAGTGACACCGGAGGGAACACATACAGGAGCCGAAAGTTCCATGGGATGGACAGAGCATCCAAACACGCTGCCTGAGGATCCCTTGTCCTTGCTCCGAAGACCGGAACCTTGTGATTGTGTCGAGACGCCATCAGGTCCACATCTGGAAGGCCCCACTTGTCCACGAGAAGTTGAAAAACCTCTGGATGGAGGCTCCATACTCCGGCGTGTACGTCCTGACGACTGAGATAGTCCGCTTCCCAGTTTAGGACCCCGGAATGAAACACTGCGGATATGGCCGGAAGATTGCGTTTTGCCCACTTTAGAATCCGTGATACTTACCTCATTACCATGCGGCTTCGAGTGCCGCCTTGATGATTGATGTACACCACCGTGGTGGCGTTGTCCGATTGTACCTGAACAGGTCTGTTCTGTATTAGATGCTTGGGCCATTGTCAACGCATTGAACACTGCCCACAGTTCCAGAAAATTGATTGGGAGTAGAGACTCCTCCTCGGTCCACCGACCCTGAAGAGAGTGTTGTTCCAACACCGCGCCCCAACCTCTCAGACTGGCATCCGTCGTCAGAAGGACCCAGTTGGATATCCAGAAGGGACGGCCTCTGCTCAATCGTTGGTCCTGAAGCCACCAGCTCAGGGACAGTAGGATCTCCAGAGACAAGGAGATCATGTGAGATCTGATCCGGTGAGGCAGGCCATCCTACTTGGTCAGAATTAACTTCTGCAGAGGGCGAGAATGGAATTAAGCATACTCCATCATGTCGAATGGCGACACCATGAGACCTAGCACTTGCATTGCCTAATGTATAGACACTTGCGGACAAGATAGGAAGCATCGAATCCTGTCCTGAAGCTTCAGGACTTTCTCCCAAGACAAGAACAACCGTTGGTTGCGAGTGTCCCATAACGCTTCCAGATGTAACATGCTCTGAGCAGGAACCAGGGAGGATTCCTTCCAGTTGATTAGCCACCCATGGGCTTTAATATACTGGACCGTCAGTTCTAGATGACCAGGAGAATTTTGGGGGAATTTGCCAGGATCAACAAATCGTCCAAGTACGGAAGGATCTTGACCCCTTGACGGCGGCGTATAGCCGTCATGACCGCCATAACTTGGTGAAAACTCGGGGAGCCGTTGTCAAACCAAAGGGTAATGCCCGAAATTGGTAATGAAGATTGTCCACCGTGAACCTGAGGTACTGCTGATGACATACTGCAATAGGGATATGCAGGTAGGCATCCTGTATTGTCCAGGGAGACCATATACAGTCCCCAGGCTCCAAGGCCAGAACAATAGAGAGCAGATTTTCCATACGAAACTTGGGAGACCCGCACAAACTTGTTCAAGGACTTCAGACTGAGAATGGGCCGGGAGGACCCATTCGGTTTCGGGACTAGAAACAGCGGTGAACAGTAACCCTTGCCTCTCTGAGCCAGAGGCACCTGTACTACCACTCCTGCGGACAGGAGGGAGTGTACCACCGAATGCAGAGTGTTTGCCTTTGTCGGATCCAGAGGAACATCTGTCAGACAAAATCGATGAGTGGGACGATTCTTGAAAGATACGGCGTAACCTCGAGTGACGACTTCCCTTACCCAGGTATCTGAAGTGGTCTTCAACCATTCCTGGAAAAAAACCTAGAAGTTGGCCCCCCATCATGCGGCAGGCTTGTCAGTTTTGGAAGCAGGCTGACGGGCAGCCCGAGCCCGCTTTGGTCTGGGCAGGTCTGGAAGCACAAGCTTGCTTTGGGTACGCCTGACCTTTTGGCTTTACCTGGAGGACGAAAGGGCCGAGGGAAAGTACTTTTAGCCTTCTGCGTGGAAGGAGCTGTACTAGGTAGGCAAGCTGTTTTAGCAGTAGCCAGATCAGCCACAATCTTATTGAGGTCTTCTCCAAAGGGAGAACCTCCAGGGTTTTCTTGGAATACATATCCACCGACCAGGATCTCAACCAAAGGATACGTCTGGCCAAGACGGACATAGTAGCAGCCTTGGCCGCCAGCACCCCGGCATCGGAGGCCGCCTCCTTAAGGTACAGAGAAGCCGCGGAAATATAAGAGAGACATTGTTGAGCATGCTCAGATGCGTTGAAAGGCAGCTCCGTCTCAAGCTCCTGAGCCCACGCTTCAACAACTTCAGCAGCCCATGTTGCTGCAATGGTTGGCTTATGCACAGCCCCCATTAGGGTGTAAATCGCTTTCAAACAACCCTCCACACGTCTATCAGTCGGTTCCTTCAGAGAGGTGACGGTAGTTACTGGCAGAGCAGAGGAAACTACCATGCGTGCCACATGAGAATCTACAGGCGGAGGAGTTTCCCAATTCTTACACATCTCCGCAAAGAGAGGATAGCGAGCCAACATTCTCTTATTTGGTGTGAGTTTAGTCCCTGGATTTTCCCAGGATTCCTGACGTATGTCAACCAGGTGTTCAGAATGAGGTAAAACTTGTTTAACCACCTTCTTACGTTTAAACCTATCCGGCTTTTTAGAGACAGCCTCAGGATCAGACACCTGAAGAATGAGCCCAATAGCCTCAATCCGATCAGGGACATCCACCAATGACTTCTCTTCCCCATCAGAAACATGTGTCAGTGTCTGTGGGATCAGTACATACACCGTCCTCCTCATGGCAATGGCCCGTTTAGAAAACGACTTAGTCTTAGGCGGACGAGAGTGAAACTTAGATTTAGTCTATGACCGGTTCAAATGCTGTAACCAAACAGAGATTTGATCTACACATGGCGGATTAATAGCAGGGACCATAAACTGCTGCAATGGCACAGGGGGTCCCACAGGGGGGCGCCAATTTCGTTACAAGCGTGTTTAATAGCATGGAAAAGGTACTGTAGCCCAAGGTGGGTAATTTGTTGCCCCCGGTGCTACGGACCCACTCGGGGGTAAGGAACCCCCTGAACCTGAACTCTCTGCTGCCAAATTTTCCTCCGAGATGTCTGCAGCGTCATCACCACGCAGTGTGGAAAAAGCCCCAGCTCCATTACCTCTTGTAGCTGACATAATAGTAAGCACAATATTGGGCAACCTGGTACAATTCGTAGCAGCGATATACCTAGCAAGAACTCCCCATGAAGTGTGACTGTGGCAGCACAATTACCGGGAATCCAAGCGATATATAGGGCAGTGATGGCTAACCTGGACACTCCAGCTGTTGTTGAACTACACATCCTAGCATGCCCTGCATCAGTTTTAGCAAGGCCAAATAGAAAAACTGTAGCAGGGCATGCTGGGATGTGTAGTTCAACAACAGCTGGAGCGTCAAGGTTAGCCATCACTGATATAGGGCGACCATAAATCACAAGTAAAAATACACATCTTGTGGAAAAAAAAGCTCCTATACTATACATAAAACCTGATGCACTTAGCCCGCACAGGTTATGGAGTACAGGTTGAGTATCCCTTATCCAAAATGCTTGGGACCAGAAGTATTTTGGATATCGGATTTTTCCGTATTTTGGAATAATTGCATACCATAATGAGATAGCATGACGATGGGACCTAAATCTAAGCGCAGAATGCATTTATGTTTCATATACACCTTATACACACAGCCTGAAGGTAATTTTAGCCAATATTTTTAATAACTTTGTGCATTAAGGAAAGTGTGTGTACATTCACACAATTCAATTTATGTTTCATATACACCTTATACACACAGCCTGAAGGTCATTTAATATAATATTTTTAATAACTGTGTATTATACAAAGTTTACGTACACTGAGCCATCAGAAAAAGGTTTCACTATCTCACTCAAAAAATTCCGTATTTGGAATATTCCGTATTTCGGAATATTTGGATATGGGATACTCAAACTGTATAGGAATAGCACGCTAAGCGAAATACCCAATAAGGCAGCCACGCAGCAGCTACATGCACACACACAAACAAATCTATCTATATATCTCTATCTCTATCTATCTATAGTCACAAGCGTGCCATGCACCATAAAACTGCACTGGACTAGCAATACAAAGTAATACTCAGTATATAGTGTTCACTCTAGGAGTGAAAAGGGGCAGGGCGCCGGACTCAGGGGGGCACATGTGCGCCGCGCGCGCCCGAAATGGGGGCGTGGTCACGCAAATTAGGGGGCGTGGCCACGCCGCCGTCATTTTAGGGGGCGGTGCGGCCCACAGACGCTACTATAGAGAGCGTCTGTGGCCGCCGACGTCACTGTTGGGGGCGTGCCCAGCACCTCCGTCGGTGCTGGGCTTCCCCCAGCCCTCTCCCAATGCGTGAATGGATGCCGCGCGCATGCGCACGGCATCTATACACGCCGGGAGGGCAGGGAGCGGGCGGCTGTTCTAGCAGGGCGCCACAAAAGGGGCAGGGCGGGTTTTGCCTGTTAAAAAACGGGCAGGGTGCGGCGCCCTGCTAAAACAGCCTAGAGTGAACACTAAGTATAGCTATATGTGTCAACAATAGATATAACAAAGCACAGGGAACACTGGATGTATATCACAGGGTGTTTGTACCCACACAACCCTGAATGTATGCAATCTCTTAACTAACACTGTCCCAGTGACAGGTAGATTACTTAAGTGACCTGTAAAATGCACAGCGCTGGTGATCAGGCGGCTTTACAGAGGATAAATAAAAACAAGAAACGGCTGCGCAGTGTACCAGGGAAAAAAATGAGAGCCGACGTTTAAAAAGATTATTAATTTATTAACCTTAGACACTAAAGTAAAAATAGACAAATACAATAAGAATTGTACTAGATTGCATTAGTAGGCACACCTTGATTTATTCATGTATAACAGGTATTGTAATCAATGGAGCAACTGATGTTGGTTAGCTTGGTGAATGTCCACAATCACTATAAGAAAGTTCCACTTGTGATTTCACTTGTAGATAACAGACGGCAGAGCGGTCCCAAATATGACACAGATTTCCCGTCACAGTACTGGGTAGAAAGAATGGTAATAGATACCTCTCCAGTGGGCTGGTCCAAAACCGAGCGTCCCCGGTTTTTAGTCCTGCATTGCCCACTAATGCTGTGCAGCGAGGAGGTGAAGGGAGCCGCCGGGCTGATGAGAAGAGCGATAGCCGTGTGCTGGTGGATGCGGCTTACAGAAATAAGCAGAGCAGTGCACAAACCCGTTAGTTCACAGCGGTTTGCTTCTGATTCAGATACCTGTGTCAAGGTGTGTTAGAGAGGTGGGATCCGAACGCATTTCGTCACGTATCACGTGACTTTCTCAAAGGTGTATATCACCTTTGATATTTGGATTTGTCCCGGCAGTCCCAGGAACAGCTCAGCTCCGTGTGTGATGGCGGCTGACTGGGCGTGAGGGAGAGATATGCAGCTCCAGGGCGGGAACATTCACAGAAATGGCTCCCTGGGGCTGGAGGAGGGGCTACAGGCTAGGCCTACTCCCCCTGCTGGCATCCCCACCGGGTGCTTGTGGGCCATAACAAAACGGGGCTTTTCAGAGATAAAAACCCCCACCTGTGCCCAGTGTCCCTGGTGGCTAGTGGAGCGGCTGCCCAATAACAGTGTCCACGCCAGCGCGCCCACGGCCGCGACGGATCGTGGTAACAGTGGGCCAAAGAGACCCCTTACCTCCCCTTGAAAGTGCGTGTGACTAACGAGAAGGACACCGGAGCCTCCGCTGTAGTTACCCGGCAACCAGGGTGCAGGAGTATACAGCGCCGCTGGGGGTGATGGAGCTGCAGCAAAGAATGTCTTTCTGACATCAAACGCTGCAGCCCAGAAGTCTTAAAAATATTTTTCTTCTTTTCTTCAAATAATGCTATAAATGGGCTGCAAAAGGTATCCCCCCCTGTTTATTGCCTGCTTACTGCATGGCACCAACTTACAAAACTGAGCTCCTGTGCACGGAGGCGGGGTTATAGAGGAGGCGGCGCTGTGCATCTTGAGAACGGTCAAAGCTTTGAGCCTGTTGGTGCCTCGGATCAAGATCCTACTCTACACCCCGATGTTGATCCTTGTGGAGCCCAGTGTACCCCGCAGCAGAAAATAAAAATATCTGCCGAAAGGATGAAAAAGCTACATTTAGACAGTTACATATCTAACTAACAATGCAGAATTTGGTAAAACAACACGACGTGCTAAAATGAAATTTGCATAATTCTTAAATGGAATCAACTGACTATGTTTGCCATTCAACTAGATTTAACAAACAAGTTAGTGATAAGGAAAAATGAAAAATTGCAATGCTGTCTCTTCAGGAAAAAACAGGTCATACTGTCTATTTTCTGCCACCCCCTAAACAAAGTGAAGATATAGCTTTAGTAGGGTTTTTTTTTTTTTATCATTTGCTGCAGAACTATCTCCAGGCGTGATATTTAATCATGTGCTGAGACATGTTATTTTCCCCCAGATTAATAAAGTTTACATTAGAGGACACTAAATAAAAGGGGTCCTGCTGCTAGTACATAAATAGCCAACACTCGATCACCCGTTAACACATGAAGTAGTACATTACTTTTATATGTAGCTATTAATGATATCGCTTTCAAATCACTAATGATGCAAAAAGTAAATTATGATTTTTTAATGCCACTGTATTGTGAAGGCTTAAGGTCGCAAGTTTACAAGCATACAATAATAGTTATCAATTGAAAGAACTTTTCATGAGACCCTCCAGTAGAATATTGCAGGAAATGCCCCTTGGTATCCAGCGGGAGGGATACCTGCGGTCATGTGATGGACGCTGGAATCCAGACACCACTTAGGAGACCAATGTCAGATCACCGACTGCCGACATTCTGAGGGTATCAGTGTTTAGGGTTAGGCACTGTGGGGGGGTTAGCCATAGCCGACACCACCAGCGGGTTAGCCATAGCAGCAACTCCTGAAGGGTTAGGACAGGGGGGAGTAAAAATGGGTGTGGTTCGTTTTATCGACAGTGTCTAGGTCGACAATGTCTAGGTCGACCACTATAGGTCGACAGTCACTAGGTCGACACGGATAGAAGGTCAACAGGGTTTCTAGGTCGACATGTCTAAAGGTCGACATGATAATTTTTTTTTTTTTTTGGTGTCGTTTTCTTCGTAAAGTGACGGGATCCCAAATTAGTGCACCGTGTCCCCTCGCATGGCTCGCTTCGCTCGCCATGCTTCGGGCATGGTGCCTTCGCTCCGCTACCGCTTCACTCGGCACACTTAACCGTTCCAATCGTAGTCCACGTGGATCGAAGTATGAAAAGAACAAAAAAAAAAAAAAAATGTGAAAAACTCATGTCGACCTTTAGACCTGTCGACCTAGCACATCGACCGAGAAACCCTGTCGACCTTCCATCCATGTCGACCTAGTGACTGTCGACCTATAGTGGTCGACCTAAACACTGTCGATCTTCAGACCGGATCCCAGTAAAAATACTTACGCAGTCTACTGTTGGGATGCTGCAGTTGATCATGCCGCATCCCCACCGCTGGAGTTCACTTATTTAACCGATTTGTCAGTTTTCCAGTGTTTGGGTGCAAATGGACGATTGTCATTTGCTGTCATCCAGTACCAGATGATCTGCCAGATAATTGTATAGTGTGTGCCCAGCTTTAGATATGAAAATGCATCTCTGGGTACAATTTTGGGACACTGTGGGGGGTGGGGTAAGGGGAAGGTGGGAAAGGGAAGATTCAATTTTTTTAGCGGGACCAATCTCCCAAGTGACGGGAGATCGCAGGAAGATATTCAAATGTTTATTCTTTCACACATTGGGGTAGATTCAATTCACCGACCATTGAATAGCGCCTGGACTTAACAGGTTGATTTGTCGGGATAACGGGCATTCTCTGACTTGACTCCTCGCCGCGATGCTGATACCCGACAGAATCAGCCTCACCAGCCGCGCGACAGCACTTTTGTCATATTTATTCTCTCATCCCCCGGGGGTGAGAGAGGAATTCCCGACAATTAAGTGTCACTTGAAGCTGTATTGAATAGCGCCGGGAGCTAATTCCCGGCGCTATTCAACTGTCGGTGCATTGAATCGACCCCATTGTGCCCAAACAGACTGGGTTTAGCTGCGTCAAGCGGCTCAACTCGTCTAGGACGCATCATGAAGAGTGCTGTTTGGGTGCCCAAACAGCTGACTTTTCGCACATTTCAGCACACCGCCTTAGTATGCCTTGCGCTGAAAAGTGTGTGCCTACAGCTATTCGCACCTGAACGGAGCATTAATTGAATTGATGTCAGGTTCCATCTAGGTCAGCTGCAGGGAAAAAAAACAACTGAACTACGCTCAAGTGCTAAAACTTTGTTTTTTCCTTTAGAATAGAAGAAAAGGAGCCAGCAAGTTCCAGTACACAATGTTGGTTTGTGGGATATCTACAAGACCATGTAGCTAGATGTGTGAAAGTAAAACCAACAGTGCTCCATGTCAAAGTAGACCCACTAATTTTATTTTACTTTTTTCACCTCAGCAAAACCCCATGAAATTTGAGAACATATGGTCCATATGGGTTATGATATTTGACCTGACCATGATAACAAAGACTAATGGGGCAGATGTATTAACCTGGAGGAGGCATAAGGAAGTGATAAACCAGTGATATGTGCAAGGTGATAAACACACCAGCCAATCAGTTCCAATATGTAAAATTAACAGTTAGGATCTGATTGGCTGGTGCCTTTAGCACCTTACACATATCACTGGTTTATCACTTCCTTATGCCTTCTCCAGGTTAATACATCTGCCCCAATGTTCTAAGTCACTGGTGCTGCCGGCATGTGTGGATGCCTTTATTACTCATTATTAAAGTAGGGAAAGCATTACAAAAGAATAAAATGAAACTGCATTTACACAATATGAAGTGAGATTAATGGGCTGACCAATAGATAACACAATACAGCACACAAAGGGAAGGTCTCTGCAGCTGGCCTAGTGTACACTTATAACAGGAAAGGGTGTGCCTGCAGGATACTGTAATTCAAGGCTTTAAACACAGCCCTGCGGCTAAACTTTCAGACACAGGAACTTCTCCCCAATGCAGTAACCAAAGACTGCTAACATAACGGACTATAAAATGAATGATACAAAAGTAAAGCAATAATAGGATTTAAAATTACCTACCGGTAGTCCGTAGAGGATGCTGGGGTTCCATTTAGTACCATGGGGTATAGACGGATCCTTTGGGAGCCACTGGCACTTTAATAGTTTAATAGTGTGAGCTGGCTCCTCCCTCTATGCCCTTCCTACCAGACAGTCTAGAAACTGTGCCCGAGGAGACGGACATACTTTGAGAGAATGAAATACACAGATAGTGGTGAGAATCACACCAAATTGAAAAAACATGCTGACCAAGAAATCAAGCGAACCAGCATGAAACATGAAGAAACCATGCCAATCGGCATGCAGCATGAAAGAAACCATGTTAAGCAGCAGGAACATGAAGAAACCATGTTTACCAGCATTCAACATGAAGAAATCATGCTTCGCTGCACCTAACATGAAGAAACCATGCTAATCAGCAGGAAAGAGGAACATCAACAGCTGAACCAATAAGTAATCAAGTAAAATGAAGGAAAATGAAGCGCTGGGCTGGGCGCCCAGCATCCTCTACGAACTATGAGAAAAGGATTTACCGGTAGGTAATTAAAATCCTATTTTCTCTTACGTCCTAGGGGATGCTGGGGTTCCATTTAGTACCATGGGGATGTACCAAAGCTCCCAGTACGGGAGTGAGAGAGAGGAGGCTCCTGCAGAACAGATTGACCAAACTTTAGGTCTTCAGAGGCCAAAGTATCGATCTTACAGAACTTAGCCAACGTGTTCGACCCTGACCAAGTAGCTGCCCGGCAAAGCTGAGGTAACCCGGACAGCCGTCCAAGAAGAACCCACTTTACGAGTAGAGTGGGCCTTAACAGAATTTGGAAACGGCAATCCTGCTGTAGAATAAGCATGCTGGATAGCAAACCTGATCCAGCAAGAAACCGTCTGCTTAGAAGCAGGACACCCTACCTTGTTAGGATCGTAAAGGACAAAGAGCGTCCGACCTTCTATGACGAGAAGTTCTCTTCAAATAAATCTTCAAAGACCCCACAACATCCAAAGACTTTTAGGGAATTGAGGAGGTAGATATGAAAAGCAGACACAACCTTTGGAAGAAATGTCTGACGAGTTCTGAGCTCAGCTCTATCCTCATGGAAAATCAAGTAGGGGCTCTTGTAGGACAAAGCCCCCAATTCTGACACACGCCTAGCAAATGCCAATGCTAACAGTGTGACCGCCTTCCAAGTAAGAAACTTTACGTCCACCTCCTGTAAAGGTTCGAACCAAATCAGATTGCAGGAACTGCAGCACCACGTTGAGATCCCAAGGTGCCGTAGGAGGCACAAAGGGTGGTTGGATGTGCAGAACCTCTTTCAAGAAAGTCTGAACCTCAGGGAGGGCAGCCAATTGTTTCTGGAAGAAAATAGACAAGGCCGAAATCTGGACTTTTATGGAGCCCAAGCGCAGGCCCACATCCACACCTGCGGAGGAGAAACCGCCCTAGTTGAAACTCCGCCGTAGGAAACTTCTTGGATTCACACCAAGACACATACCTTTTCCAAATCCGATGGTAATGTTTAGACGTTACTCCTTTCCTAGCCTGTATCAAGGTAGGAATAACTTTGTTCGGAATACCCTTCCGAGCTAAGATTTGGCGTTCGACCTCCATGCCGTCAAATGTAGTCGTGGTAAGCCTTGATAAGCGACCGGCCCCTGTTGCAGAAGGTCCTCGCGAAGAGGAAAAGGCCTTGGATCTTCCAGCAGGAAGTCCAGAAGATCGGCGTACCAAGCCCTTCTTGACTAGTCTGGAACAATGAGGAACGCCTGAACCCATGTCATATGAGCTTAAGAATCCTTGGGATGAGTGAAAGAGGAGGGAACACATACACTGACTAGAACACCCACAGAGTTACCAGGGCGTCCACCGCCACTGCACGTGGGTCTCTCGACCTGGAACAGTACCCTCCAAAGCTTCTTGTTGAGGCGAGAGACCATCACGCCTAGCTGAGGTACACCCCATCGGCTTGTGACCTCTACGAATGCCTCTGGATGGAGGCCCCACTCTCCATGATGGAGATCGTGTCTGCTGAGGAAGACCGCTTCCAAGTTGTCCACTCCCGGAATGAAGATTGCTGACAGCGCCATTGCGTGATTTTCTGCCCAGAGGAGGATTCTTGTTACCTCCGATATTGCCACTCTGCTCTTCGTTCCATTCAGTCGGTTTATGTAGGACACCGCCGTTACATTGTTCGACCGAAACCTGAATGGCCTGATCTTGAAGAAGATGGGCCGCTTGTAGAAAGCCGTTGTACCCGGCCCTTAGCTCCAGAATGTTTATCGGAAGGATGGATTCCAGACTTGACCACTTTCCTTACAAGTTTTTCCCTTGGGCGACAGCTCCCCAACCTCAGACTGGCATCCATGGTTAGAAAGAACCAATTACGAATCCCGAACCTGCAGCCATCGAGAAGGTGAGAGGTTTGCAGCCACCAGAGGAGTGAAATTCTGGCGTTCGGCGATAGGCGTATACGCTGGTGTATGTGAAGATGTGATCCTGACCATTTGACCAGGAGATCCAGTTGGAAAGACCGTGCAAGGAATCTTCCATACTTTCGAGCCCCGTAGGAGGCTACCATCTTCACCAGATGGCGAATGCACTGATGAACCGATACCCGGGCTGGTTCAAGACATCCTGAACCATTGATTGGATCACCAACGCTTTCTCCACTGGTAGAAACACCCTCTGCACTTCCGTGTCGAGAATCAGCCCCTGGAAGGAACGCCCCTTGTCGGCTCCAAATGTGAAAATGGAAGCTACAGGATCTACCCAAGATCCCAGGACAGTTAATTTGAGAGAGCAACACTCTGTAACAACATCTCCCTGGAGGATGTTAAGGTCGTTCAGATATGGAACTATGTCCACTCCTGGTCTGTGGAGTAGGAGCATAATCGCTGCCATGGCCTTGATGAACACACCCGGTGTTGTGTATAAGTCAAGCGCCGTGTTTGGAACTGTAAGTGACATAGTTGTAGGGCAACCCTAGCTAGGCGGCCCAACTGAAATGTGAAGGTACGCACCCCTGATATTCCGGGATACCAGGAATACCCCTATATCATGACCAGAGATCACCACTCTCAGACTCCATCCTGAATTGAACACCCACCAGTAGGGGTTCAATGACCTTAGGTACGAATAGTAACCCCTGTTACGTAAAATGAGGTAGAACTGGAATAATGACATTAATTCAGCCAATGTTAGAATAGCTTCCAGCAGTATTGTACTTTTAACATGAGAAGCTAATAAGCCTGATTTGAAGAATCTGTGAGGTGGGAGTACAAGGAACTCCAGTCTGCACCCCTGGGCAGCCTAACGTTTCCCAGGGGACTAGGCAGGATATCGCCTAGATGTTTTACTGAAATCTTTTTAGTCTCTCTCCCACCTACTTGATCCCCAGGCAGTCAGGTCCACCATCAAAACAAAGGTTTTGAGAATACCAACCCGAAATCCATTCCTAGGAGCCTGGCGGTGTAGGTTTTCTGGAATTTCCCCAACATCCTCCAAAGGAAGTGGAGGAACCCTTGGATTTATGTGTAAACCTTGCGGTTGGAAGAGATTGCAGAATAGGTGTAGGATCTAATTTCCTGGTCTGTGCAGCTGCGGAAGGAAGATATGGCAACTTACCCGCAGTTGGCTCGGATAGTATCCCGAGCATCCCAACAGGGCCTCACCCATGAAGGGCTGACTCACCATACCTTTCTTGGATTCTGTATCCGCAGTCCATTGGTGTAGCCACCGCCCCCTGTGTGTCGAAACTGCCAGAGCAGTGGTCCCTGCGTTACGCAGGCCAATCTCCTTCATGGAGTATAGCCGTGAGGCCTGTAGAATCCTGTATGTGACATAGAAACAAGTACATGTCACTCTTACACATAGAATCTAAATCATCAAGTAAGGAGCCTGACAACGTTACAATAGCCCCAGAGATCTACGCAAAAGAGGGTCTCCGAGTCACACCTGCAGCAGTATACAGTATTAGAGATTAGTCTCAAGCTGCGATCCGCCTTTATGGAGGTTGTACCATGTACAGGTAAACACAACCTTTGACAATTTAGACACTCTTTAGGGATGTGGATAATAACTCTGGGTGTACTCAGGTTTTCCCAAGTAGGGAGTTTAACACCCCAAACAGTGGGAATATTCCTCATCCCTAATAGCCTCAAACATATGTTGCCCCCCTCATATATCATTATATGGGCAAGTGTATGCTTGTTAGGGTACGTAAGTGGGGTGGGAGGCACAGCTGTGGGATCTTAATCCCCAGACTACTCCAAAACTGCAGCTTCTTCCCAGTATGGGATTTATTTAAAAAAATATTATTAAAGTACACCTTATGGAGGGCACCCCAGGGGAACTGCCACCGAAGCCTGAGAATTTGTACAGTTTTGAGCATGGTAAAGACCAGGGACGTGCAGTGAGCTATAAGGCTAGCTAGCACCAGAGTCAGATTTACACACAAAATATGAACCAACATCTGGGCATTATACACAGGTGCAGCAGTATAAACTCCTGGAAATTTGGTGAGTTTTGATCAGAGATGTGGGGAAAAGATAGGCAGGTGAGGCACTGCCTCACATGCCATAGACTTTTTACTCCAGAGTTTTGGCTATAAAAATGATTAGAATAATGCAGAGAAGATATTTCAAACACATTCTTTGTATTTTTCATATACTTTATACAGCCAAAACTCTGGTACAGACGCAAGTATGACAGGAAAGGCTCTGCCTCACCCCACCGCACGTCACTGGTATAGACTCCCCAGGAGAAGATATACATTCTGCAGTACAGGACAAAGTCCCTTAAATATGGTAAATTGGTTTACACACACAGGAAAATGTCAGCACAGCTTCCCCCCAGAATACCTTCAGAGAGTCACAGAGTATAAGGAACAAGCCACACAGTGCCCCTGTGAGCATTTGCTATGGTAACAGCCTGGCGCTGACTGAGTAACCTTAACAGGATAAACAGTTCATAAATGTACACTCTCCCCTCCCCGTTTATAAAACCCTATTACCTCAGAAGATAGCTGGCGTTATGTGGAAGGCAGCGCTCCCTGTCAGCTTTCTTGATTCTGCAGGGAGAAAATGGTGCTGGTGAGTGCTGGATCCACTCTGAGGAGAAGTCCCGCCCTCTGTAATGGTGCATCTTCCCGCACTTAGATGATTATACTGGCCTGAGGTAATGTGCTGCTGGCAGTGGGATCATCCCCTGATAGCTGTAGTGTAGGGTGATTGCGCTGGCCCAGGACGCCCCTCACAGCGACGTACACAGTGTGCCGCTGAGCCTTCCGGAGCGCAGCCTGTCAGAGCTACGCTCCAACCCTCGTGCCGCTATTCCTGCCGGTGACCCGCTTCCTGGGCCGCCGGTACTGTGCTCACCACTTTTTTTTCTTCTGGCTCTGTTAAGGGGGTGGCGGCCGTGCTGCGGTAGTGAGCGGTCGCCTCGTGGGCTTGCGATCAGCACCCTCAGGAGCTCAGTGTCCTGTCAGCGGAGATAGAGAACCATTAACTTCAAGAGTTGGTTCCTACTACCCCCTAAGTCCCACGAAGCAGGGAGGCTGTTGCCAGCAGCCTTCCTGTAACCCAACTCTTAGAAAAACAATACAACTAGAAAAACTCCTCGGAGCTCCCCTAGCTGTGACCAGCTCCTCCAGGCACATTTTCTAAACAGAGTCTGGTAGGAGGGGCATAGAGGGAGGAGCCAGCTCACACTATTAAACTCTTAAAGTGCCAGTGGCTCCCAGAGGCCAGGCTATACCCCATGGTACTAAATGGAACCCCAGCATCCTCTAGGACATAAGAGAAAACTTTGTTACATCCGTTTTACCCATATAACAAAAAGTGGGGAGCTGGAGTAATGGTGTGTACACACTGTCAAAGTCAGAAAAATATCTCTATGCACACTACCATATTTGCACCTCACACAGGTCCGTGCTGCGCATGCGTACGCTCTCCCGTACGTGCGCATACTCACAGTCGCGGGCACCCGCAGGCGCATGGTATGCGTATTTACGGTAGAGTTTATGTGGTTGTAGCGTGCGACTCAATCATTACATATTTTCACTAATAATGTATTTTGTAGATCATGGTCCCTTTGATAGATTCTGAAAGTTTGGTTAATATAGAATGTTTATGAACAGAGGAATCCCTCTTTGTTTGATACGAAGGGTCAGATAGGAGTAATACAGTGGTGTTTAGTATCCATCGGAAGAATATTTAATTAGAAATATTCCGGTGTTGGTTTGAAGCAGATCAATCGCTCGTGCGAATAGTTATGGACATAAGAAGTTTATGAACATTTACTTTATTTGCACTTTATTACCCATGCGGCGGGAAACCCAGTTTCCCTCCCACCTGAGCAGTTGGAAATAGTCACAGCCCACCTGTATGAATCTACCTATGACCTTTTGTTATAATGCGAAGCCGAATTCCTGTGTCCAATGAACAATGAGATTGTAGGGACCATTGAATTGTATTGTGTGTGGGGCATAAATAGCAGGCCGACCATATCCAACTTCACTCTCTTCAACGGTTCTCATTGCTGATAATCGGGAGCTGGATATCGAGGCGCATGCGATCGTTCCCCTTGTGCGTAAGTTTTCTCCGTAATCATATTGTCTTACTGTGAGCCATCTCTCTCTCTCTCTCTCTATCTCTCCCTCTCTCTCTACTCTTTCTCTCGTATTTTCCTTAAATTGTATTGTATTGTATTTCCTGTGTAGTTTATCTGGTTAGTTGGTTTATGTTATATTGTAGTGTATCATTTGTACTGTGATTCCTTTTGCAAGTATAATAGTTATAATACATATAATAGGTTTCGGACCCTAAGCCCAGGTATCTGTGTATTCTTTATAGTGTTAAGTATTCTCTGAGCGTCGGTGACGCTCAAGCAGCTTTGTAGTTAATCAGGTTACACCAGGTTGCACTTACACTTTGTCTCTACATTAAGGTTTGCTGTGTATTTCATTACTAAAGGTATAGATATAAAGGTTTAACGTTGTGAGCGTCTGCATCGCTGGTGATCTCCGCGTGGTCCCGAGCGCTGCTACGCTATAGCGAATCATTACGATAAGTCAACAGCCAATAGTCTGCCTGCCTGCGATCACTTGGCCGTGAGTGAACGTGACGCCTGAGCGTCTCGATCACGGCTAAGCGATCGATACGCAACTTGCGTACCCTTACGGTACTTCTTACGTAGATAGCGTACAGTGTTCTTAGACCTCATAAAGGGTTATATACACGATAAATATTTAGCTTTATCAATTGGCGGCTCGTCCTGTCCTTCACATATCTGCACTAGGTAGATCAGCAGACATTATCCCTCAGCAAAGGGCGGGAGGTTGTCTCGTAGTGCTGACGGGATAAGCGTCTGCTTCGCTTAGATAAAAGAGTGCTGAAGGAATCCGGGAACCGGAGGTAAGAACAAAACGCTAGTGTCTTTTAAAACTGTATTTTTCTGTCTTGCGTACACACGCACGCACACATATATATCTGCATTTCTTTTTCTTTTTCATTTTCGTATATCACTCTCCTGTCTGCCAGTTTTATAGTCGATAGAAGTGCTAAAAAAAAAAAAGATTTGCCGTTATTTCATAGTTTAAGAGTAAAGGTAATATAGTTAAAAGATAGACAAACACACAGTTTTGCCTGGGAGATAAGGCGAAGTCAGTGTGTTGTGTGGTAGATGACCAGGGATCATCTACATTGATAAAAATATAAATTGTGTTACGGTGGATCTTTGTTTTGCGTACACGTGTCCCTAACAAAAGACTTGTGTACGCAATCCAAAGGCGGACGCACGCAGCGTACATTACGCAACGGAGCGTCCGGTTACGCCCATGTAGCTCAAGTCACGATAAGTTGATTTTTAACGCAACGCGGTAAGTAACGCAAAGCGGTAAAGAGCGCCACAGGCGATAAATAACGCAAGTCTATTTTTGGAAATCCAAAATTTAAATTAACAGATCCTGCTCCTAATTGGTAACACAGCTGGGCTAAAAAAAAAAAAAAAATTCTGCGCAGAAATAGAAATAGAAACAAAAGTGTACATGTGATGAGTGAGTGTTTTTACAATTTTTAAAGGTTGAACCACAAGAAAAGTCGAGTACTCGTGAGGTACATGCGTGTAAGTGACGTGCACGGTGGCTAGGGAGGCATCTCTGGTTAAATATACAATTTTGAGCATTAGAGTATAGCAGACCAGGAGGTCATACTGTAACAAGACCAGGAGGTCATAACAGACCAGAAGGTCCAGGTACGGCCGACAAGGAAGTCCGCTATACAGTTCACAGGCACAACACCGAAAAGGGTTGGTGCAACACCCATATAGGCCATATAAGCTCTGGCTGAAGGAATTCGCAGTCGTAAGTTTCGATTCCATTGGTCTTTCCGTACATAAGCTTAGTTGTTTGTGTACTGAACGACTGGACCGCACGTAAGTGTGTGCAGTAGTTAGTAATCTGACCTAGTACCATTAGAGTAAAGGGGTCACAAACGCTATCTGTACACTCTAACGTGATTTGTGTAATTTTTTTATTTTAAGGGAAGTTCGCTGCTCACTCAGGAACTATCCAGCAACCAATAGTTACTGGAAAGAGTAAGTGTTCTTCGGATAACCCTCACAGGTTACAGTAAATAGAGGTTCAGGTCGCAGGGGCCCTAGGTCGAGTACGCCAGCACCATATCGGTGTGATCAGGTCGTATAGGTCGGCGTGGGCGAGTGAGTGGGGTACTCGGTAAACCGCCACCGTCAGCCTATTGTTGGCATTTGGTTTTTCGTAAAGGGTTGGCTAAATAAAGCAACACTTTCGAACTATGGGGGCCACTTGTTCAGGTAGGGGGCGATCAACCTCGGTTCGGGTTGATTCAGTGGTCCGACCAATTGGGTCGGCCAGGTATATAATGTGTGAGAAATATGGAAGTCACACAGAAACTTTATGTGATGAATGGGAGAGAATGACTGTGCATGACGGGGAGAAATTCCCAAGAATAGGGAGCTTCAGCTCAGAAGTGTTACAAAATTTAAGGAGGAGGATATGTCTCATAAAATCAACAAAGAGACGAATTCAGCATTATGATTATTTACAGTTGTGGCAACAGGAAGGTGAGATACAGAGAGGTTTGGCTCAGGCGGCGGGATCTGGCTCTAACAGAAAACTGATTGCCACGGCCCCGCCGCCACCATATATATCAGGAGAGAAGTTGATTACGGAGAAAGACGCACTAAGGTGTAACACAAAATCACTTAGTAACTGTGTAAATGTTAATGATAATGTTAACCCATTAACCCATGCAAGTATTAACCCGTGCAAGTTGTACCCTGTTTTGAACTTTCCTCAGGAGTGTGATCAAGAGGACGAAGCGACAACGATTTCAGCGCTCTCTCTAGCAGCCACCATAGCAGAGACCACAGTAGGCACAGCTCCACCCACGAGATTAGTAAAGGCCCCTAGCGGAGGGATAGGTGAGGTCGTATCAACTGGTAAGTACGGCACCATGCATTATGCTGAGACTATTTCACCACAGCCTGTAGAACCTACACAGAATGAGGTTGTTAGAATTACACCTGTTAGAGTAATAGCAGTGCCAAATGGGAAAACAGACGCATCAGGAGCCACTCCCATTAGGAACATTGCCATGTACACTCCATTTTCCCGAATGGAATTAAGGACCATAGTGTCTGAATTTCCTGACCCTAGAAAAGACTTAGTTGCCAGTCAAAAATACATCAGAGACTTAGGTAACACTGTAGAGCCCAACAATAAAGTAGAGATGAGCGGGTTCGGTTTCTCTGAATCCGAACCCGCCAGAACTTCATGTTTTTTTTCACGAGTCCGAGCGACTCGGATCTTCCCGCCTTGCTCGGTTAACCCGAGCGCGCCCGAACGTCATCATGACGCTGTCGGATTCTCGCGAGGCTCGGATTCTATCGCGAGACTCGGATTCTATATAAGGAGCCGCGCGTCGCCGCCATTTTCACACGTGCATTGAGATTGATAGGGAGAGGACGTGGCTGGCGTCCTCTCCGTTTAGACACTTGATTTACTAATTTTGGGGAGCATTAGGAGTACTCAGTAGTGTACAGTGCAGAGTTTTGCTGATAGTGACCAGTGACCACCACTTTTATTTATAATCCGTTCTCTGCCTGAAAAAAGCGATACACAGCACACAGTGACTCAGTCACATACATACCATATCTGTGTGCACTGCTCAGGCTCAGGCCAGTGTGCTGCATCATCTATATATATTATATATCTGTCTGACTGCTCAGCTCACACAGCTTATAACTGTGGGGGAGACTGGGGAGCACTACTGCAGTGCCAGTTATAGGTTATAGCAGGAGCCAGGAGTACATAATATTATATTAAAATTAAACAGTGCACACTTTTGCTGCAGGAGTGCCACTGCCAGTGTGACTAGTGACCAGTGACCTGACCACCAGTATATAATATTAGTAGTATACTATCTCTTTATCAACCAGTCTATATTAGCAGCAGACACAGTACAGTGCGGTAGTTCACGGCTGTGGCTACCTCTGTGTCGGCACTCGGCAGCCCGTCCATAATTGTATATACCAGTGACCTAACCGTGGTTTTTTTTTCTTTCTTTATACATACATACTAGTTACGAGTATACTATCTCTTTATCAACCAGTCTATATATTAGCAGCAGACACAGTACAGTGCGGTAGTTCACGGCTGTGGCTACCTCTGTGTCGGCACTCGGCAGCCCGTCCATAATTGTATATACCAGTGACCTAACCATGTTTTTTTTTTTCTTTCTTTATACATACATACTAGTTACGAGTATACTATCTCTTTATCAACCAGTCTATATATTAGCAGCAGACACAGTACAGTGCGGTAGTTCACGGCTGTGGCTACCTCTGTGTCGGCACTCGGCAGCCCGTCCATAATTGTATATACCAGTGACCTAACCGTGGTTTTTTTTTCTTTCTTTATACATACATACTAGTTACGAGTATACTATCTCTTTATCAACCAGTCTATATATTAGCAGCAGACACAGTACAGTGCGGTAGTTCACGGCTGTGGCTACCTCTGTGTCGGCACTCGGCAGCCCGTCCATAATTGTATATACCACCTAACCGTGGTTTTTTTTTCTTTCTTTATACATACATACTAGTTACGAGTATACTATCTCTTTATCAACCAGTCTATATATTAGCAGCAGACACAGTACAGTGCGGTAGTTCACGGCTGTGGCTACCTCTGTGTCGGCACTCGGCAGCCCGTCCATAATTGTATACTAGTATCCAATCCATCCATCTCCATTGTTTACCTGAGGTGCCTTTTAGTTGTGCCTATTAAAATATGGAGAACAAAAATGTTGAGGTTCCAAAATTAGGGAAAGATCAAGATCCACTTCCACCTCGTGCTGAAGCTGCTGCCACTAGTCATGGCCGAGACGATGAAATGCCAGCAACGTCGTCTGCCAAGGCCGATGCCCAATGGCATAGTACAGAGCATGTCAAAACCAAAACACCAAATATCAGTAAAAAAAGGACTCCAAAACCTAAAATAAAATTGTCGGAGGAGAAGCGTAAACTTGCCAATATGCCATTTACCACACGGAGTGGCAAGGAACGGCTGAGGCCCTGGCCTATGTTCATGGCTAGTGGTTCAGCTTCACATGAGGATGGAAGCACTCAGCCTCTCGCTAGAAAACTGAAAAGACTCAAGCTGGCAAAAGCACCGCAAAGAACTGTGCGTTCTTTGAAATCCCAAATCCACAAGGAGAGTCCAATTGTGTCGGTTGCGATGCCTGACCTTCCCAACACTGGACGTGAAGAGCATGCGCCTTCCACCATTTGCACGCCCCCTGCAAGTGCTGGAAGGAGCACCCGCAGTCCAGTTCCTGATAGTCAGATTGAAGATGTCAGTGTTGAAGTACACCAGGATGAGGAGGATATGGGTGTTGCTGGCGCTGGGGAGGAAATTGACCAGGAGGATTCTGATGGTGAGGTGGTTTGTTTAAGTCAGGCACCCGGGGAGACACCTGTTGTCCGTGGGAGGAATATGGCCGTTGACATGCCAGGTGAAAATACCAAAAAAATCAGCTCTTCGGTGTGGAGGTATTTCACCAGAAATGCGGACAACAGGTGTCAAGCCGTGTGTTCCCTTTGTCAAGCTGTAATAAGTAGGGGTAAGGACGTTAACCACCTCGGAACATCCTCCCTTATACGTCACCTGCAGCGCATTCATAATAAGTCAGTGACAAGTTCAAAAACTTTGGGTGACAGCGGAAGCAGTCCACTGACCAGTAAATCCCTTCCTCTTGTAACCAAGCTCACGCAAACCACCCCACCAACTCCCTCAGTGTCAATTTCCTCCTTCCCCAGGAATGCCAATAGTCCTGCAGGCCATGTCACTGGCAAGTCTGACGAGTCCTCTCCTGCCTGGGATTCCTCCGATGCATCCTTGCGTGTAACGCCTACTGCTGCTGGCGCTGCTGTTGTTGCCGCTGGGAGTCGATGGTCATCCCAGAGGGGAAGTCGTAAGCCCACTTGTACTACTTCCAGTAAGCAATTGACTGTTCAACAGTCCTTTGCGAGGAAGATGAAATATCACAGCAGTCATCCTACTGCAAAGCGGATAACTGAGTCCTTGACAACTATGTTGGTGTTAGACGTGCGTCCGGTATCCGCCGTTAGTTCACAGGGAACTAGACAATTTATTGAGGCAGTGTGCCCCCGTTACCAAATACCATCTAGGTTCCACTTCTCTAGGCAGGCGATACCGAGAATGTACACGGACGTCAGAAAAAGACTCACCAGTCTCCTAAAAAATGCAGTTGTACCCAATGTCCACTTAACCACGGACATGTGGACAAGTGGAGCAGGGCAGGGTCAGGACTATATGACTGTGACAGCCCACTGGGTAGATGTATGGACTCCCGCCGCAAGAACAGCAGCGGCGGCACCAGTAGCAGCATCTCGCAAACGCCAACTCTTTCCTAGGCAGGCTACGCTTTGTATCACCGCTTTCCAGAATACGCACACAGCTGAAAACCTCTTACGGCAACTGAGGAAGATCATCGCGGAATGGCTTACCCCAATTGGACTCTCCTGTGGATTTGTGGCATCGGACAACGCCAGCAATATTGTGTGTGCATTAAATATGGGCAAATTCCAGCACGTCCCATGTTTTGCACATACCTTGAATTTGGTGGTGCAGAATTTTTTTAAAAACGACAGGGGCGTGCAAGAGATGCTGTCGGTGGCCAGAAAAATTGCGGGACACTTTCGGCGTACAGGCACCACGTACAGAAGACTGGAGCACCACCAAAAACTACTGAACCTGCCCTGCCATCATCTGAAGCAAGAAGTGGTAACGAGGTGGAATTCAACCCTCTATATGCTTCAGAGGTTGGAGGAGCAGCAAAAGGCCATTCAAGCCTATACAATTGAGCACGATATAGGAGATGGAATGCACCTGTCTCAAGTGCAGTGGAGAATGATTTCAACGTTGTGCAAGGTTCTGATGCCCTTTGAACTTGCCACACGTGAAGTCAGTTCAGACACTGCCAGCCTGAGTCAGGTCATTCCCCTCATCAGGCTTTTGCAGAAGAAGCTGGAGGCATTGAAGAAGGAGCTAAAAGGGAGCGATTCCGCTAGGCATGTGGGACTTGTGGATGCAGCCCTTAATTCGCTTAACAAGGATTCACGGGTGGTCAATCTGTTGAAATCAGAGCACTACATTTTGGCCACCGTGCTCGATCCTAGATTTAAAGCCTACCTTGGATCTCTTTCCGGCAGACACAGGTCTGCTGGGGTTGAAAGACCTGCTGGTGACAAAATTGTCAAGTCAAGCGGAACGCGACCTGTCAACATCTCCTCCTTCACATTCTCCCGCAACTGGGGGTGCGAGGAAAAGGCTCAGAATTCCGAGCCCACCCGCTGGCGGTGATGCAGGGCAGTCTGGAGCGACTGCTGATGCTGACATCTGGTCCGGACTGAAGGACCTGACAACGATTACGGACATGTCGTCTACTGTCACTGCATATGATTCTCTCAACATTGATAGAATGGTGGAGGATTATATGAGTGACCGCATCCAAGTAGGCACGTCACACAGTCCGTACTTATACTGGCAGGAAAAAGAGGCAATTTGGAGGCCCTTGCACAAACTGGCTTTATTCTACCTAAGTTGCCCTCCCACAAGTGTGTACTCCGAAAGAGTGTTTAGTGCCGCCGCTCACCTTGTCAGCAATCGGCGTACGAGGTTACATCCAGAAAATGTGGAGAAGATGATGTTCATTAAAATGAATTATAATCAATTCCTCCGCGGAGACATTGACCAGCAGCAATTGCCTCCACAAAGTACACAGGGAGCTGAGATGGTGGATTCCAGTGGGGACGAATTGATAATCTGTGAGGAGGGGGATGTACACGGTGATATATCGGAGGGTGAAGATGAGGTGGACATCTTGCCTCTGTAGAGCCAGTTTGTGCAAGGAGAGATTAATTGCTTCTTTTTTGGGGGGGGTCCAAACCAACCCGTCATATCAGTCACAGTCGTGTGGCAGACCCTGTCACTGAAATGATGGGTTGGTTAAAGTGTGCATGTCCTGTTTTGTTTATACAACATAAGGGTGGGTGGGAGGGCCCAAGGATAATTCCATCTTGCACCTCTTTTTTCTTTTCTTTTTCTTTGCATCATGTGCTGATTGGGGAGGGTTTTTTGGAAGGGACATCCTGCGTGACACTGCAGTGCCACTCCTAGATGGGCCCGGTGTTTGTGTCGGCCACTAGGGTCGCTAATCTTACTCACACAGCTACCTCATTGCGCCTCTTTTTTTCTTTGCGTCATGTGCTGTTTGGGGAGGGTTTTTTGGAAGGGACATCCTGCGTGACACTGCAGTGCCACTCCTAGATGGGCCCGGTGTTTGTGTCGGCCACTAGGGTCGCTAATCTTACTCACACAGTCAGCTACCTCATTGCGCCTCTTTTTTTCTTTGCGTCATGTGCTGTTTGGGGAGGGTTTTTTGGAAGGGCCATCCTGCGTGACACTGCAGTGCCACTCCTAGATGGGCCCGGTGTTTGTGTCGGCCACTAGGGTCGCTAATCTTACTCACACAGCTACCTCATTGCGCCTCTTTTTTTCTTTGCGTCATGTGCTGTTTGGGGAGGGTTTTTTGGAAGGGACATCCTGCGTGACACTGCAGTGCCACTCCTAGATGTGCCCGGTGTTTGTGTCGGCCACTAGGGTCGCTAATCTTACTCACACAGCTACCTCATTGCGCCTCTTTTTTTCTTTGCGTCATGTGCTGTTTGGGGAGGGTTTTTTGGAAGGGCCATCCTGCGTGACACTGCAGTGCCACTCCTAGATGGGCCCGGTGTTTGTGTCGGCCACTAGGGTCGCTTATCTTACTCACACAGCGACCTCGGTGCAAATTTTAGGACTAAAAATAATATTGTGAGGTATTCAGAATAGACTGAAAATGAGTGTAAATTATGGTTTTTGAGGTTAATAATACTTTGGGATCAAAATGACCCCCAAATTCTATGATTTAAGCTGTTTTTTAGTGTTTTTTGAAAAAAACACCCGAATCCAAAACACACCCGAATCCGACAAAAATAATTCGGTGAGGTTTTGCCAAAACGCGTTCGAACCCAAAACACGGCCGCGGAACCGAACCCAAAACCAAAACCCGAAAAATTTCAGGCGCTCATCTCTACAATAAAGACTGGCAGATATTGCTGAGAGCATGTTTACCCTCAAATGTCGACGCAACTCAATTTTTAGCTGATTGCGGACTAGGTCATGATGTACCTCTTACAGATGTGTACAACCAAGATAATGTGAAAAGAATAAACTTGCAGCTAAAAGAGTATTTCCCAGCAGTAGCTAAATGGAATAAGATATTCTCCATTAAACAGAAGGAGTCAGAGACAGCTGCAGAGTATTTTCACAGAGCATTATTAGAAATGGCAAAATACACAGGTATAGAGGACATTAAAACAGACACAAACCATCGGGAAGTAGCAGTATCGGTACTGATGGATGGTTTAAAAGAGTCATTGAAGACTAGGGTACAGACCACGCAACCATGTTGGCGAGGTCTGTCTGTGGCTACTTTGAGAGAGGCTGCTATTGATCACGACAGAAACATCACCAGACACAGGGAACAACAAGGTGACAAATTAATGTCAGTAAGTATACAGGCTCTGACCACAAGGCAGCCTTTGTTTGTATCACCAAATCCTGTGGGTAAGTCAAGTATGGTTACTTGTTATTCTTGTCACAAACAGGGACACATGGCACGAGATTGTAGAGTAAAGAATTCACGAAACACATACCAACCCCCTAGACAACGACACGACACACGACATTGGGAGCAAGGTCCGCAGAAACGGAGTTATGAGCCACATACAGGGGAAACAAAAAGATATCCCCCAAACAGAGACTGGCATGCCTCTGGTAGTTCCCAACTATCTCCCTCACAAATAGTTGCTGCCAGCGGGATTCAGGGAGGTCACCATACCCAATAGGGGTGTGGCCATACCTGTAATCTGCAGCCAGTGAAATTGATTGCCAACCTTGAAAGTGAACCCGAGGTCGCAATCAATGTAGCTGGTAAAACTTTAAACTTTCTTGTAGACACAGGGGCGGCCAAGTCAGTGATAAATTCGACAGTGGGCATGAGAACCACTGGTAGGACAATTCCAGCCATGGGAGTAACAGGAGTAGTCCAGCACTACCCTGTTAGCAAACCAGCCGAGATTACAATAGGGCCTTTGCATACCAAGCATTCCTTTTTGTTGGCTGCATCGGCACCAACCAATCTCCTGGGAAGAGACTTACTGTGTAAAATGGGGTGCGTCATTTATTGTACTCCTGAAGGTGTATTCTTGGACATACCTGAGAAACACGCTCAGGAAGTGCGAGACATGTTAGACTCCCCATCAAAATTAATGTCACATACCATTATGACAAATAGGAATCCATCCCAAATAGAAGAGATGACATCTCAGATACCAGAGTCACTTTGGACAAAAGACGGACAGGACCCTGGATTAATGGCAAACGTAGCTCCAGTAGTTGTACAAGTAAAAGATGGTAGGATAGCTCCAAAAATCCCACAGTATCCTCTGAAGCCAGAGGTGGAGTTAGGAGTTTACCCAGTAATAGAGCGCTTGCTACAACAGGGCATTCTGGTAAGAACGTCCAGCACTGCCAATAGTCCCATCTTCCCTGTTAAGAAGAGTGGGGGGAGGGGTTACAGGCTAGTGCAGGATCTAAGGGGGATTAACAAAATAGTTGAGTCAGTTCCCCGTAGTGCCAAATCCAGCTGTCATCCTAATGCAAATCCCTCCCACTGCCAAATTTTTCACTGTTATTGACCTCTGCTCCGCTTTCTTTTCGGTACCTCTGCACCCTGACAGCCAATATTTGTTTGCATTCACATACAGAGGAGTCCAATACACGTGGACTCGATTGCCCCAAGGTTTCATAGATAGTCCAAGTATATTTTCTCAGGCTTTGCATGATTGTTTACAGTCTTTTCAACCAGACAGTGGATCAGTATTGATACAGTATGTGGACGATTTATTACTGTGTTCAGATTCACTGGAAGCATCTCTGAAGGATACGAAACAGCTCCTGTTTCATCTTTCAGACACCGGACACAAGGTGTCCAAAGACAAGTTGCAATTATGCCAAACTAAGGTAAAATATTTGGGACACTGTCTAACACAAGGACTGAGACACCTGACCGCTGATAGAATCCAAGCAATTAGAGACATGACTCTACCACAAACCCAGCAACAGATCAGAACGTTTTTAGGAATGTGTGGGTATTGCCGTAATTGGATCCCAGGGTTTTCCATATTGGCGTTACCTTTGCAGGAAATGGTCTCCTCAAACAAACCTGATAGGATTTCGCATACAGACGAGTCCGAAACAGCATTTGAGAGACTCAAACAGTGCCTAATGCAGGCACCAGCACTAGGTATGCCAGACTATGGGAAACCCTTTGAACTATACGGAACAGAAAGTGCTGGTTGCGCAGCAGGTGTACTAACCCAAAAACACGGTGATGCCAGCAGGCCAGTTGCATACTACAGCGCTCAGCTAGATACGGTAGCGCGATCCCTCCCCACATGCTTGCGAAGCGTTGCTGCGATAGCATTGCTAGTGACAAAAAGCGAAGATGTCGTGCTAGGCCACAACCTCACAATCCATACGCCACATGCAGTATCAGCCTTATTGAATTCTGCCCAAACCAGACACGTCTCATCAGCGAGGTTTACAAGATGGGAATTGGCACTAATGGCCCCCGTAAACATCACCATAAGGAGATGCAGTGCATTAAATCCTGCAACATATCTCCCAGGTGTGCCTGGTCAGGCACAAAGGGTGGAAGGTGAGAGTGCTGGGGAAGGAGGATTTAATACAAAGGAAGATACACGATTGTATGGAATATTTGACCCAAAATTTTACCGCAAGGCCTGACATCAGTGACAACCCACTGGAAGATGCAGAACTCACGTTCTACACGGACGGTAGTTGTCACAGACAGTCAGACTCGGGAGACTTGTGTACTGGATACGCAGTCGTAGATGACCAAGACACCATAGAAGCGGAACCGCTAGGCCCACCTCACTCAGCCCAGGTTGCTGAACTGGTCGCCCTAACCAGAGCATGTGAATTGGCTAAGGGTAAGTCAGCCAATATCTACACCGATTCTAGATACGCATTCGGGGTAGTCCATGATTTCGGAGCCCTATGGCGCCTCAGAAATTTCATGACGGCAGCTGGTACACCGGTAGCGCATGCAGCTCACATAAAAAGGCTTCTAACAGCGATACAGGAACCCGACAGAGTGGCTGTTATCAAATGTAAAGCACACACATATAGCCAAGACCCGGTATCACTTGGTAACAGCCGAGCAGACGAAGCTGCTAAGTTAGCAGCTGCTACCCCCATACAGACAGACACCACACAATTAATGGTATTTAATACCATTAACACACAGAAGTTGTGTGAAATGCAAAATTTGTGTTCCACACAGGAAAAGGCAGTCTGGAAGGCAAAGGGATGTGGCCAAGAGTCCTCAGGACTCTGGACGGATGGACATGGTAAACCAGTGGCCCCCAGAGCATATCTTCCATGTCTGGCTGAAGCAGCTCACGGGCTGACTCATCTAGGCAAGGAAGGGATGTGCAAATTGGTAAGAGCCTATTGGTGCGCCCCAGGATTCTCCTCTCATGCGAGTAAAAGAGCAATGTCATGCCTTACCTGTTTGAGAAAGAATATTGGAAAGGCAATACCTACAGAACCATCCCATATCCCACCTGCCGGCGGCCCTTTCCAGGTAATACAAATTGACTTCATTCAATTACCCCCTTGTCGGAATTTGAAATATGTACTTGTTTGTATAGATGTTTTCTCGAATTGGGTCGAAGCATTTCCTGCAGCTACAAATACCGCTATGTTTACTGCTAAGAAAATTGTGCAGGAATTTGTATGTAGATATGGTATCCCTAGAATAATCGAAAGTGATAGGGGTACCCATTTTACAGGTGATGTCTTTCAAGGAATGTGTAAGTTGATGGGAATTGATAGCAAGCTGCACACTCCGTACCGTCCACAGGCGAGTGCGAAGGTCGAAAGAGTGAACAGCACTATTAAAAATAAATTGAGTAAAGTGATGGCAGAGACAGGATTGACATGGCCAGAAGCTTTACCCATTGTATTGTACAGTATCAGAACCACTCCCAGGTCCCCTCTTAATCTGTCCCCCTTTGAAATCTTATTTGGTCGACAACCGCATGTCATGATTAACCCTCAGGATGATTTGAAATGTAACAATGAAGTAACTGTAAAGTACTTGATTAACATGAGTAAACAGTTAAGGAATCAAAATGATAATCTGAAGTTGGTGATTCCTGATCTACCTGATAGTAATTGTCATGACATTGAACCTGGGGATTATGTAATGATACGGAATTTTCTACGCTCAGGTTGCCTTATTGACAGATGGGAAGGACCATACCAGGTCTTATTGACTAGCACTACGGCATTGAAGGTTGCTGAGAGAGAGACTTGGGTCCATTCATCCCACTGCAAGAAGGTTGCTGATCCAGAGAAGTCCCGTGATAAGGAACAGACGGTAGAGGTTGTATCACTGGAGTGTCTGTTCCAGGAGGACTGAGGCGGCACCTGAGCCTTGAAGACCGAGAGCTGTTGTCGACTCCCCACTCCCTTTTATTGTTTTTCTCCACTTCCCATCCCCTCTCCCTCAAATGTATTTTTCCTCCTTCTCATTCTTCTTCGTCTCCTCCTCAAAGATGGACTTGCCCCAAGAGACTGTGATCCGGATTTTCCTGTTGACCATGATGTTGACCAGAGCAGTCTGTCCCGGCGAGAGTACCATGGAGGTCGATAGAGGTTCTGGAATGAGTTCTGATGATAAAGATGGAGGCGTAGTTTTCCAAGATCAACCTAACCAACAAGCAAAGGCGAGTATCAGAAAACGATCCGATAGCATTGACCATAGAAGAAATTGTGACGGATTGTTAGCTGAAGAAAATTGTATCTGTAGGCTCTGTAACAATGTCATTGAAGATGGGTGCATTAAGAAATGCCAATCCAGTTTTAATATCCATATGGACCGACATCCATTGAGTGATTATCACTCCTTAGTGGGTAATGTATTAAACAAAACAGATTGTTGGGTATGCTCTCAAGTACCTCAGGGTCATAGCAAATCAGGGCTAGTACCATTTCCTTTAACGATAGGGGAGGTACTTGAGTTAAATGGTGGGAGACCGGTGGACCGGAGGTTTAATATCTCCAGCCCTCCTAGTTTGAAGCTCCACCAATACCACGTGGATAGGTCCCTATTATGTTTTAACATCTCCAATCCCAGAAAGCCGGGAAATTGGGAAGTATCATGGAGTAACCACACCATGACCTTTTCACATAGAGCAGATAGAATGCCTACAGATACAGAGCTTGTACGCCACATAGCCAGTAGAGGAAAATCTTTCCGGTATAGATACACCCTAGGAAATAGGATTACTAGAGTTGGAGAAGTATCACCAGGATACTGTGCACATATCGTACAACCTGATACGTGCATTAAGCAGATGGAAGAATTAGGGCTAGGAGATTTCACCTGGAAGGTTTGTAATATGGTAATGTCTTTCTCCGTCCCATATGTTCTCCCCGATGATGCATATTTCATATGCGGGAGAAAGGCGTACAAGTGGCTTGCCCCAAACTCTGAAGGATTGTGTTATATTGGAAGAGTATTGCCTGAAGTAATGACTGTAACTCATGATAAAATGAAAGACATACACCGTGGTGCCCAAGCTCCTTATACTCACACTCATTACGAGCACCTCGTTAAAAGACAACTGTCAGAAAGGTTAGAGCATCCGGCCTCTGATCTGATCCATGAATCCACCGGGATTCAGGTTCTGGTGGCGTTAGATTTCACTCGCACCGCTCGAGGAGTGATGAATTATAGATACATTTCCGCACTCGCCAATTTGTTAGATAATATCACTGAAATGTATGATGACACGTTTAGATACACTGGAAGAGAACTCCAAGCTTATAAAACAGAACTGGTACAGCATAGAATGGTTCTTAATTATCTCACAGCAGTGACAGGCGGATATTGTGTTACATTGGCAACACAGTACGGCATAAAGTGTTGCACGTATATCACAAATAGCACCGAGGATCCGGTAGAGGTCATAGACCAAAAGATGGACGATATTCTCCAATTAAAGTGGGAATTTCGCCGAAAACACAATCTCACTCTTGCTGCTGTAGGTAATGAGCTGACTGGTTGGGTGTCATGGTTGAACCCGCGAAATTGGTTCTCTGGTTTAGGAGACTGGGCTCAAGGAGTCATAATGGATGTTGGGAAGTTTCTACTATGTATCTTAGGTGTCGTTATATCGATTGGATTGATATTTAGATGCGGGCAGGCTTTAATGAGGTGCAAACAAAGTACCAGAGTGATGAGTTTGAGGAGTGAGGAAACTGTAATTAACCTGGATTTGATTTACGACCCAACGATAGAAACAATGATGTGATGAAAATGCGATTTCTACGGTCCGTTTCTTTCACCTGTTTTTCTGGTTTTTCTCCAAGATAAACAAGACCCCCTTGGACGAGGAAGTTGATGAGACGCTATACAGACAACGGATAGACCAAAGACAAAGTTTTGACCACTTGAGATATGGACACTTGATGAACTTTGCCATGGATCCCCAGTTTCCCTAGAATTCTTAAAATTACGCTAGCCCAACATTTTTTGTAAATCTAATGGCATTGACAAAGCTTATTGCTCACGCTTAATGAGCAAAACAGCGCAAAGAAGACGACTTTCATCTGATACCGAACAAAACTTCAACCGACAGATGTACATTAACCTGACATAGAATACCACCGCATTTACCGTAATTATGTCTTTTCTTCATTTCTACAACCCTCAGGTAATGACACACATAGTAT
Organism: Pseudophryne corroboree; assembly: GCF_028390025.1. NCBI lineage: Eukaryota > Metazoa > Chordata > Amphibia > Anura > Myobatrachidae > Pseudophryne > Pseudophryne corroboree. The sequence goes on from NC_086444.1 coordinate 686,594,385, forward strand.
AGGGAATACAGGCACAGATATCAGCAATCACATATTCCCCCATTCATGTATCATCAACTAAAATGTGCTCCCCATTTTGTTAAAAATCCGAAAAGAGCTCGGTAAAGTTTGACAGCCCATCCACAGACCTGTACCACGGGATAAGAAGGAATTCAAATGTATACTTCGCAATACCTCGAAGCTTGATTTACAACACGTACGGCACGATGATACATGACCCCCCAAACATGGACTCATACACACATGCTTCTGCTATCACACTAGGTCATACCCTCTTCACACCTACTCCTCTCTCCTCCCTCACCCAACCATGGAAATGAATTAACCCCTGACATATATTTTTCTCCTTTTGAAATGTTTTCAGGAAGTGGCAGTTATTATTGACTGCCAAAGGGTGGACTGTCAAAGTCAGAAAAATATCTCTATGCACACTACCATATTTGCACCTCACACAGGTCCGTGCTGCGCATGCGTACGCTCTCCCGTACGTGCGCATACTCACAGTCGCGGGCACCCGCAGGCGCATGGTATGCGTATTTACGGTAGAGTTTATGTGGTTGTAGCGTGCGACTCAATCATTACATATTTTCACTAATAATGTATTTTGTAGATCATGGTCCCTTTGATAGATTCTGAAAGTTTGGTTAATATAGAATGTTTATGAACAGAGGAATCCCTCTTTGTTTGATACGAAGGGTCAGATAGGAGTAATACAGTGGTGTTTAGTATCCATCGGAAGAATATTTAATTAGAAATATTCCGGTGTTGGTTTGAAGCAGATCAATCGCTCGTGCGAATAGTTATGGACATAAGAAGTTTATGAACATTTACTTTATTTGCACTTTATTACCCATGCGGCGGGAAACCCAGTTTCCCTCCCACCTGAGCAGTTGGAAATAGTCACAGCCCACCTGTATGAATCTACCTATGACCTTTTGTTATAATGCGAAGCCGAATTCCTGTGTCCAATGAACAATGAGATTGTAGGGACCATTGAATTGTATTGTGTGTGGGGCATAAATAGCAGGCCGACCATATCCAACTTCACTCTCTTCAACGGTTCTCATTGCTGATAATCGGGAGCTGGATATCGAGGCGCATGCGATCGTTCCCCTTGTGCGTAAGTTTTCTCCGTAATCATATTGTCTTACTGTGAGCCATCTCTCTCTCTCTATCTCTCCCTCTCTCTCTTTCTCTCGTATTTTCCTTAAATTGTATTGTATTGTATTTCCTGTGTAGTTTATCTGGTTAGTTGGTTTATGTTATATTGTAGTGTATCATTTGTACTGTGATTCCTTTTGCAAGTATAATAGTTATAATACATATAATAGGTTTCGGACCCTAAGCCCAGGTATCTGTGTATTCTTTATAGTGTTAAGTATTCTCTGAGCGTCGGTGACGCTCAAGCAGCTTTGTAGTTAATCAGGTTACACCAGGTTGCACTTACACTTTGTCTCTACATTAAGGTTTGCTGTGTATTTCATTACTAAAGGTATAGATATAAAGGTTTAATGTTGTGAGCGTCTGCATCGCTGGTGATCTCCTCGTGGTCCCGAGCGCTGCTACGCTATAGCGAATCATTACGATAAGTCAACAGCCAATAGTCTGCCTGCCTGCGATCACTTGGCCGTGAGTGAACGTGACGCCTGAGCGTCTCGATCACGGCTAAGCGATCGATACGCAACTTGCGTACCCTTACGGTACTTCTTACGTAGATAGCGTACAGTGTTCTTAGACCTCATAAAGGGTTATATACACGATAAATATTTAGCTTTATCAACACGGTGCAATATTTTCTTACGATTTTGACTATATAGTCAAAAATCATAAGAAAAGTTAGTGCGTATTGCTAGATGAAAGTCACCTTGCGAACCCGATGCGCGGTTGGCATCACAAGCATAGATAGTCAAAATTGACTTGCCTGCACAGTCTCTCTCGTAGAAAAGAGTCAAAATTGACACTTAGCCAAAATCGCACAATCAGTATCGCAAGCACAGTCATTATATGCCTGCGATACCGACTTAGTCCCTGTCGCACGGTGAGATTCAGGTTAACCCAGATTCTCACTATGTGTACACACCTTTAGGAAAAGGTTAAAATTTCTCAAAAATAAAAACTTAGCGCTACCTAATCACTTAAAGGAGTTGAAACAAACTGGAAAGACAGAACAAAATGCATTTTAGAAGTATGACAATACATGCATGGACTTTAGAGCCACTGTAATTTGACCAAAAGAATCAAAACCGCCATCTCCTCCACACAAAGTAAAAAGCAGGAATTCACCATTCTGCTGCCACAAGTCCTTAAATCACAGCAATAATTGCTCTGTAATAATGACGTATTAGAAAAGCCTCACTCAACACAGAAGCTAAACTGTGGCAACATGACAACAGACTGGTTAAATCAGAGCCCACGCCCGTCTTCACAGAAATCTGCCAGCTCAACAGACAGACACATACTCACTAACGTGCATGACCACTTCAAAATTTCAACAGCAAGCCTCTTTATGAAACAGATGCTGCAAGCATGGTATGCACATGTACAAGAGCTTACTTTTGTGCATAAATTACCATTATTAAAAGTTTAGTTATGAGAATCACTGGCTTGCAGAGTTTTGCTTCCCACATCTGGAACTACCGGATTGAGAGGGAACATACATTTTATATAGACTAATACAAAGGAACATCACAGGATAGGACATTCAGCATCACTGGACACATTTAGATTTACATTCTATTAGTACACAAGAGCAACTTGTAGTTAAGGTTCAGTTTCCCTGATGGTACTGTATGAATGTCAAAACTCCTTTACATTCCAGCAAACGATTTCTTGAACTATGCAATTTAAAAGAACACTGCGATCAAACAATACTTATGTCAAGTTATGTATTGGTACATCCACATTAACCAATTGTTATCCAGTACCACTCCTCCAAAAGTGTCTAATATCGCTTTCAGATCGCAAATGCCGGATAGCACCGGGGAATTGGAAATGGGTCCTTCCAAGGTGCGAGAACTGGCTTCCTGACCTGGCAATATACCGGGTCGGGTTGCCATCAGGGGCGGTGCTGGGAGAAGAGATCATCTCTGCGCCGCCTTTCCCTATACCGTCAACGGGTACCGGGTCACATCAACCCGGGTAATCCATTCACAATGCACCTGACCAGGTAATAAATCTTCTTTATTCCTGGGATGAATTACAGGGTCAGATGACCTGGTAATTCAGGAGTGACCCTTTCACTCTGCACAGCGACCCACTCCGACCCTGTAATAAACCGGGCTATTTGTGCGGTCTGAAAGGGGTATGAGCAAATAAAATCAGTTTAGACACACAAGTAAAGAAATTCTAAACTGCATACAGAAAATCTCTTACTTGCACAACGGAATACATATGCCTTACCGGCAGACGGGATGCCAGATGTCAATATTGATAATGCCGATTTATATACAGGAATGAAAAGCTATACCTTAAACACACTTTAAAATAAGAATTTACTCACCGGTAATTCTATTTCTCGTAGTCCGTAGAGGATGCTGGGAACTCCGTAAGGACCATGGGGAATAGACGGGCTCCGCAGGAGACTGGGCACTCTAAAAGAAAGATTAGGTACTATCTGGTGTGCACTGGCTCCTCCCTCTATGCCCCTCCTCCAGACCTCAGTTAGGGAAACTGTGCCCGGAAGAGCTGACACAACAAGGAAAGGATTTGGAATCCAGGGTAAGACTCATACCAGCCACACCAATCACACCGTACAACTTGTGATAACCATACCCAGTTAACAGTATGAACAACAACTGAGCCTCATTTAACGGATGGCTCATAACAATAACCCTTTAGTTAAGCAATAACTATATACATGTATTGCAGAGAGTCCGCACTTGGGACGGGCGCCCAGCATCCACTACGGACTATGAGAAATAGAATTACCGGTGAGTAAATTCTTATTTTCTCTGACGTCCTAGTGGATGCTGGGAACTCCGTAAGGACCATGGGGATTATACCAAAGCTCCCAAACGGGCGGGAGAGTGCGGATGACTCTGCAGCACCGAATGAGCAAACACAAGGTCCTCCTCAGCCAGGGTATCAAACTTGTAAAACTTAGCAAATGTGTTTGAACCCGACCAAGTAGCAGCTCGGCAAAGCTGTAAAGCAGAGACCCCTCGGGCAGCCGCCCAAGAAGAGCCCACCTTCCTTGTGGAATGGGCTTTTACTGATTTAGGATGCGGCAGTCCAGCCGCAGAATGTGCCAGCTGAATCGTGCTACATATCCAGCGAGCAATAGTTTGCTTTGAAGCAGGAGCACCCAGCTTGTTGGGTGCATGTAGGATAAATAGCGAGTCAGTTTTCCTGACTCCAGCCATCCTGGAAACATACATTTTCAAAGCCCGGACTACTTCCAGCAACTTGGAATCCTCCAAGTCCCTAGTAGCCGCAGGCACCACAATAGGTTGGTTCAAATGAAAAGATGACACCACCTTAGGGAGAAATTGGGGACGAGTCCTCAATTCTGCCCTGTCCATATGGAAGATCAGATAGGGGCTTTTACATGACAAAGCCGCCAATTCTGACACCCGCCTAGCCGAAGCTAAGGCCAATAGCATGACCACTTTCCACGTGAGATATTTTAGCTCCACGGTCTTAAGTGGCTCAAAACAGTGGGATTTCAGGAAATCCAACACAACGTTAAGGTCCCAAGGTGCCACAAAAGGAGGCTGAATATGCAGCACTCCCTTTACAAATATCTGAACCTCAGGCAGTGAAGCCAGTTCTTTTTGGAAGAAAATGGATAGGGCCGAAATCTGGACCTTTATGGATCCTAATTTTAGGCCCATAGTCACACCTGACTGTAGGAAGTGCAGGAATCGACCCAGCTGGAATTCCTCTGTTGGGGCCTTCCTGGCCTCACACCAAGCAACATATTTTCGCCATATACGGTGATAATGCTTGGCTGTCACATCCTTCCTAGCTTTTATCAGCGTAGGAACCACTTCATCCGGAATGCCCTTTTCCGTTAGGATCCGGCGTTCAACCGCCATGCCGTCAAACGCAGCCGCGGTAAGTCTTGGAACATACAGGGCCCCTGTTGCAACAGGTCCTGTCTGAGAGGCAGAGGCCATGGGTCCTCTGAGATAATTTCTTGCAGTTCTGGGTACCAAGTTCTTCTTGGCCAATCCGGAACGATGAGTATAGTTCTTACTCCTCTCTTTCTTACAATCCTCAGTACCTTGAGTATGAGAGGAAGAGGAGGAAACACATAAACCGACTGGTACACCCACGGTGTCACTAGTGCGTCCACCGCTATCGCCTGAGGGTCCCTTGACCTGGCGCAATATCTTTTTAGCTTTTTGTTGAGGTGAGACGCCATCATGTCCACCTGTGGCCTTTCCCACCGATTTGTAATCTGTGTGAAGACTTCTTGATGAAGTCCCCACTCTCCCGGGTGGAGGTCGTGTCTGCTGAGGAAGTCTGCTTCCCAGTTGTCCACTCCCGGAATGAACACTGCTGACAGTGCTAGCACGTGATTCTCCGCCCATCGAAGAATCCTTGTGGCTTCTGCCATTGCCATCCTGCTTCTTGTGCCGCCCTGGCGGTTCACATGGGCGACCGCCGTGATGTTGTCTGACTGAATCAGCACTGGTTGGTTTTGAAGCAGGGGCTCTGCTTGACTCAGGGCGTTGTAAATGGCCCTTAGTTCCAGTATATTTATGTGTAGTGAAGTCTCCAGACTTGACCACTGCCCTTGGAAGTTTCTTCCCTGAGTGACTGCCCCCCATCCTCGGAGGCTTGCATCCGTGGTCACCAGGACCCAGTCCTGTATGCCGAACCTTCGGCCCTCGAGAAGATGAGCACTCTGCAGCCACCACAGCAGAGACACCCTGGCCCTCGGGGACAGGGTGATCAGCCGATCCATCTGAAGATGCGATCCGGACCACTTGTCCAACAGATCCCACTGAAAGATCCTTGCATGGAACCTGCCGAAGGGAATTGCTTCGTATGAAGCCACCATCTTTCCCAGGACTCGAGTGCAGAGATGCACCGACACCTGTTTTGGTTTTAGGAGGTCCCTGACCAGAGATGACAATTCCTGGGCCTTCTCCACCGGGAGAAACACCTTCTTCTGTTCTGTGTCCAGAATCATGCCCAGGAAAAGCAGACGCGTCGTAGGAACCAGCTGCGACTTTGGTAGATTCAGAATCCAGCCGTGCTGTTGCAACACTTCCTGAGAGAGTGCTACGCTGACCAACAACTGCTCTCTGGACCTCGCCTTTATGAGGAGATCGTCCAAGTACGGGATAATTATAACTCCCTTCTTCCGAAGGAGTATCATCATTTCGGCCATTACCTTGGTAAATATTCTCGGTGCCGTGGAGAGACCAAACGGCAACGTCTGGAATTGGTAATGACAGTCCTGTACCACGAACCTGAGGTATTCCTGGTGAGGTGGGTAAATGGGGACATGCAAGTAAGCATCCTTGATGTCCAGTGACACCATAAAATCCCCCTCTTCCAGGCTTGCAATAACCGCTCTGAGCGATTCCATTTTGAACTTGAATTTCTTTATATAAGTGTTCAGGGATTTTAAATTCAGAATGGGTCTCACCGAACCGTCTGGTTTCGGTACCACAAACATTGTGGAATAGTAACCCCGTCCCTGTTGAAGGAGGGGGACCTTGATTATCACCTGCTGGATGTACAGTTTGTGAATTGCCGCCAGTACTACCTCCCTTTCCCTGGGAGCAGCTGGCAATGCCGATTTGAGGTAACGGCGAGGGGGAGTCGCCTCGAACTCCAGCTTGTATCCCTGAGATACAATTTGTACGGCCCAGAGATCCACCTGTGAGCGAACCCACTGATTGCTGAAGTTTCGGAGACGCGCCCCCACCGGTGCGGTGGGGGCGCGTCTCCGAAACTTCAGCAGGTGCTGGCTCCGCCTGTGGAGCCCTAACGTCATGCGGTGGACTTAGTGGAAGCAGGGAAGGACTTTTGTTCCTGGGAACTGGCTGCCTGGTGCAGCTTCTTTCCTCTACCCTTGCCTCTGGCCAGAAAGGATGCGCCTCTGACCCGCTTGCCTTTATGAGGCCGAAAGGACTGCATTTGATAATACGGTGCTTTCTTAGGCTGTAAGGGAACCTGAGGTAAAAAAGTCGACTTCCCAGCTGTACGAAGTCCGAGAGACCGTCCCCAAACAATTCCTCACCCTTATAAAGTAAAACCTCCATGTGTTTTTTAGAATCAGCATCCCCCGTCCACTGCCGAGTCCATAATACTCTCCTGGCAGAAATGGACATTGCATTAATTCTAGATGCCAGCAGGCAAATGTCCCTCTGGGCATCCCACATATATAAGACGGCGTCTTTTATATGTTCTAGGGTTAGCAAAATAGTATCCCTGTCGAGGGAATCAATGTTGTCTGACAGGGTATCAGTCCATGCTGCTGCAGCACTACACATCCAGGCTGAAGCAATAGCAGGTCTCAGTAGAGTACCAGAGTGTGTATACACAGACTTCCTTTAGGGCGGCCGTATCCTGAGACGGCAGGGCCACCCTTTTAGATAAGCGTGTGAGCACCTTGTCCACCCTAGGGGATGTTTCCCAACGTAACCTATCCGTTGGCGGGAAAGGGTACGCCATCAGTAACCTCTTAGAAATCACTAGTTTCTTATCAGGGGAACTCCACGCTTCTTCACACAATTCATTTAATTCATCAGATGGGGGAAAAGTCACTGGCTGCTTTTTCTCCCCAAACATAATACCCCTCTTGGCAGTAACGGGGTTAACGTCAGAAATGTGCAATACATCTTTCATTGCAGTAATCATGCATCGGATGGCCTTTGTAGACTGTACATTTGTCTCATCCTCATCTACACTGGAGTCAGACTCCGTGTCGACATCTGTGTCTACCATCTGAGCTAGCGGGCGTTTATGAGCCCCTGACGGCTTCTGAGTCGCCTGGGCAGGCGCGGGCTGAGACCCCGGCTGTCCCAAGGCTGCTGCGTCATCGAACCTTTTATGTAAGGAGTTGACACTGTCGGTTAAGACCTTCCACATGTCCATCCAATCAGGTGTCGGCCCCGTCGGGGGCGACACCACACTTATCTGCACCTGCTCCGCCTCCACGTAACCCTCCTCAAACATGTCGACACAGCCGTACCGACAAACCGCACACACACAGGGAATGCTCAGACTGAGGACAGGACACCACAAAGTCCTTTGGGGAGACAGAGTATGCCAGCACACACCACAGCGCTATATAACACAGGGATTTACACTATCAAAAGTGATTTACCCAATAGCTGCTTAAATATCTTATTTGCGCCTAAATTTATGTGCCCCCCCTCTCTTTTTTACCCTTCTTGTATCAGGATACTGCAGGGGAGAGCCTGGGGAGCTGCTTCCAGCGGAGCTGTGAAGGGGAAATGGCGCTGGTGTGCTGAGGAAGAAGGCCCCGCCCCCTTAGCGGCAGGCTTCTGTCCCGCGTTTTATGTAACTTAATGGCGGGGGTTTTTACACATATACAGTTGTCAGACTGTATTATGTGTATTTTAAGTGCCAAAAGGTATTATAATTGCTGCCCAGGGCGCCCCCCCCAGCGCCCTGCACCCTACAGTGACCGGAGTGTGTGGTGTGTTGTGGGAGCAATGGCGCACAGCTGCGGTGCTGTGCGCTACCTTAATGAAGACAGGAGTCTTCTGCCGCCGATTTCATCGCTTCTCTTCTGTCTTCTGGCTCTGCAAGGGGGACGACGGCGCGGCTCCGGGAACGGACGATCGAGGTCAGGCCCCGTGTTCGAACCCTCTGGAGCTAATGGTGTCCAGTAGCCTAAGAAGCACAAGCTAGCTGCAAGCAGGTAGGTTTGCTTCTCTCCCCTCAGTCCCACGTAGCAGTGAGTCTGTTGCCAGCAGAAGCTCACTGAAAATAAAAATCCTAACAAATACTTTAACTAGCAAGCTCAGGAGAGCCCACTAGGAGCACCCAGCTCTGGCCGGGCACAGATTCTAACCGAGGTCTGGAGGAGGGGCATAGAGGGAGGAGCCAGTGCACACCAGATAGTACCTAATCTTTCTTTTAGAGTGCCCAGTCTCCTGCGGAGCCAGTCTATTCCCCATGGTCCTTACGGAGTTCCCAGCATCCACTAGGACGTCAGAGAAATACACTTTACCATGGAGCCGCTGCGGCCGCTATACTTAATACACACTCTACGTACTCTTTACGCTGTTAGCGTAAAGAGTCCCGTACTGTGTACGGACTTTGCGCACAAACGCTGCGCTGACGGTACAAAGTACACACAGCACGTACACACCCAGAGATACACTGCAAACCCTTAACAGCTATGCAATGCGATAATAATACACTTTAAACCTTAGCAGGGAAAGGAAGACAACACCAGATTGTAATTAAACTGCTGGGTTCCGACACCACAGCATATTATTACTGAAAGGGGGTTACAATATATACAATACAATACAATACAATACAACAGAATAATGGCTACAGTCAATGGTACATACGTGATTGGATTTGCCGCGCTACCCAGTCTGGTCCTCAGTCATCTGATAGATAACTTTGTGAGTCTTGTGTCTGACCAGGCCTGCATCAGGCTCTCTTTATACAATTCTTCCAAAACCTAACACAATGGATACTGTAATCTCTTTGTCCATTGGACACAGGGATGGCCATTTACAGTACAGGAGAGGTCATAGGTCGGTTTGAATAGGTGGGGGATGTCTGTTCCAACTGCTCTTGTGGGTGGTCTCCTCTGGATTCCCGCCGCATACATAATGTACAGTAAATACAGTTTATATCTCTATTCTGCTCCTGCACATAACTATCCGCAGGAACATGCGATCTGCTGCAGACCAACACCGGAATGTTACCCTTAAAATACCCTACAGCTGGATACCAAACACCACCTTATAACCTTGTTCTGTCCCCTCCTATCCTGTAAAGGTGAATCCCTTTGTTCTGTTACCATTTAAACTGCTGTAACTTACTGATGTGGGGCAGGGATACTATGTGTACATTGTGCACTATTTGGATTAAATATGTAATGTGTTTTGATAGCTTTCCATGCGTTCACAAACTCTACTGTAAATACCCATACCACGCGCTAATGCACAGGACCGCGGGAGCGACCATACGCAAATTGCGGATATGTGTACGCACGGCAGAATAAGTATGCGCACGGAGGCCATCTGTGTGTAGTTTGTATTTGGTGTGTACTGCAATATTTTTCGACTTTGACAATATCCCGACAGCAGCATCCCGCCCACCAGATAGCCAGTAGAGGGGTGACTCCTCATGCGGGCCTTGTGGCTCATTGTGCACGCCACAGAATCTGTTCCTACTCTATGTTTTTTCGTTAACACCCACAAGTGGGAATATCCCTATTGGCCCGGCATCGGCATTTTGAATGCCGGGATCCCGTCAGCAGGCATTTTAACTGCAACCCTGTACAACATGAATCCAGATGGGCAAACACCTCATGATGGTGCAACCTGCTGTAATGACACATAGCACCGCCGTACACACTATGTGACCTGCTGTATGATGGCGCAATGTATTGCTACGTGTTGACAGTAACTACACTGGGTCTGCCGTGGAATATTCCAATTGGGTGCAGCACATACAGAGGGATGACTCAATGAACGATGGACTGGGGGGTATACATATGATGTGTACAATATATTGTTCCAATCTGCACTGGAACATTATATTTGACACTGTTCCGCCCCCCCCCCCCTTCCCCCAATTTACACTGCAGTGCCGATCCAGGATATTCCCGGATCAGCACCGTTTACACTGCACCTGGATGCAGTGTCTTGTGGGCCGGCGCTTAGAGAGGTCATCTCCAAGCGCCAGGAAACACTACAGAGCGGGACTCCTGAGCGTCTCGCCGGGGGCAAGCACAGCAATCTGGAAGTAGTTGTGCTGCCCCCAGCCTCCGGCGCTTCCAGTGACCAGACATGGCGCTGCTGTCTGCATAGGCAGCGTGGGCCGTGATCCCCACCCTCCCGACCGCCGCCGGACACTGCGGTACGGGAGGTTTGCCATGCTGTAAATGGGTGCCGTGTCGGCTGACCCGGCTTACCCATTTACACCGCCTCCTACCCGGGTCTTACCAGTTTCCAACCATGCGTATGTGCCGTGTTGGATCCCCAGGAAAGTGGACCCGGGGTTTCGGAAAAGGACCCTTTTACACCGCCTGCAGTCCCGGGATTTTGCACGCTTCCGTGCAAAATCCCAGGATATTTCAGGTGGTGTAAAAGGGGCAATAGTAAGCTTCAGGGTGCAAGAGTCAAACATAAAAGACGTTACCCTAATAGAATACCCATAATAGAATACAGAGGTGAAGTGCAATGCCAGGCAGCTGTGTGTATTCAGAGGCCTGCTGACAGAATATTTTATTTTACAGTGTTGCATATGTGCCCACCCGACTTATTTGCCAGTTGTACAGCAAAACCTGAGCCAAATTTGATATATACAAGAATTTCCAAATTGGGCAGATCCCTGGACTGCTGGCCCGAATCAGTCCAATTCACTTCAAGACTATATTGTACTTACTTGACTGCATCAAAGCATTCAGATATCCATTTTTCTCTATACGTTATTGAACCAAGCAATTCGATTTATTATTTAACAGTAATTTATATAGCGCAACGCTTTACATAGAATACGGTAATTTAGCCATTCACATCAGTCTGCCCCCAGTAGAGCTTACAATAAGCATTCCCTATCACACACACTAGGGTTAATTTTTTTGACATAAGTAAAATAACCTACCAGTATATTTTTTGCAGTGCAGTCAGGAAGTAGAAGCATATGAAGCAAATCCAGGCAAAGACCACAAAAACATAGAATGCCACATAGATGGGCCATTTAAACTCATGGGTTTTGGGCCAACACAGCCAATGTAGACTGTGAGCATGCCACTTTCTTGGCCAGCTGCAGCAAGTGCGAGTTTAATAAAGATTTCAAAGATGTGCAGCCTATGAGCAGCATACTGCAACAGAATAAGTCAACGTAAATTATTTGACCAGCCTTTGCAGATAATACAAAAGATCACCGTATTCCACCTCAAGTAATTTGTTTTAACTGCTATAGGGGGACATGTGTTTTGTTTATAGAAGTATAGTAGTAGATTGTAAACCATCACACCACATAAAGAACAAATGATTGGAGACTTGGGGGTCTATGTAATAAGCCTTGGGTAGAGATAAATTAGACAGAGATAAAGTAACCGATCAGCTCCTAACTGCCCTGTTAAAAGCAGAGTTAAAGAAAAAAATGACAGTTAGGAGCTAGTTGGTTGGTACTTTATCGCCACCCAAGGATAAGTATATAGACCCTTTAGCTTTGCTGCCGGAAAAAAAAAAAAAACAATCCTGTCAAAATATCAACAAAGAAAAACAAGAAAATAGGATTTTAGTTACCTACCGGTAAATTCTTTCCTCTAGTCCATAAGGGATATTGGGGAATTAGTACGATGGGGTATAGACGGGGTCCAAAAGGAGAAGGACAGTGCACTTTAAATTTCTTCAACTGGGTGTGCCGGCTCCTCCCCTCTATGCCCCCTCCCACAGGCAGTTATAGGTAAAATAGTGCGCAAAGGAGAATGGACATACTTGAAAGAAGGAATATAACAATGAGTGGCGAGATTCACACAACAGCACATCAATAACATAAAAACGACCAGCAACGGCTGGAAACAAAAAACAGCAACAGCTGAACAGGTAACCCTATCCGAGAAAACCTGCAGAAAAGTCAACGCACTGAGGCGGACGCCCAATATCCCTACGACAAAAGGATTTACCGGTAGGTAATTAAAATCCTATTTTCTCTAGTATCCATAAGGGGTATTGGGTAATTAGTATGATGGGGACGTCTCAAAGCTTCCAGAACAGGCGGGAATGTGCGGAGACATCTGCAGCACCGCCTGTCCAAACTGAGTATCCACTTTGGCCGGGGTATCAAACCTGTAGAACGTCACAAAGGTGTTATTCCCCGACCAGGTAGGTATTTCTGATCAGAGCTGTTCTCTTGATATAGATAGTCAAGGCTTGCACAGCATCCAATGCCTCCGGAGGAGGAGCAGAAGTGCCAGACCCTGACGGAACTACAATAGGTTGATTTAAGTGGAACGCAGAGACGACCTTTGGCAGGAACTGTTGCCTAGTAATGAGCTCCGCTCTGTCCTCGTAAAAGACCAAGTAGGGACATTTACACGACAAGGCCCTAAATTCTGGGATACGCCAAGTAGAAGCCAGGGCCAGTAACATCACCGCCTTCCATGTAAGGTATTCATCTTCTACCGTCATCAGAGGTTCAAACCAGGAGGACTGTAGAAATTCCAACACCACATTCAAATCCCAAGGTGTCGTGGACGGCACAAATGGAGGTTGTGGGTGAATTACTCCTTGCAAGAAGGTTTGAACTTCTGGCAAAATTACGAACTTGTTCTGGAAGAAAATAGAGAGAGGGCTGAAATCTGGACCTTAATTGATCCCAAACGAAAGCCCATATCTACACCAGCCTGCTGGAAACATAAGAAACGTCACAAGAGGAACACCGCAGGTGGATATGTGCGTTCCTCGCACCAAGAGACATATCTTCTCCAGATATGATAATAGTGATTTGACGTCACAGGTTTTCGGGCGTGAACCATGGTTGCAATAACCTTCTTGGAAAGGCCCTTGTGAGCTACGTTGTTCCGCCCAACCTCCAAGCCGTCAAACGAAGTTGCCGTATGTCCTGGTAGACAAACGGCCCTTGTTGCAGTAAGTCTTCTCTCATTGGCAGATGCCATGGGTCTGTGACGGACATGTCCAGAAGATCCACGTACCATGCCCTCTGAGGCCAATCTGGGGCAATCAGCATTGCCTGGACAACTTAACTCCTTGGGAGCAATGGAATTGGAGTAAACCGGTACAACAGCCGGTAGGGCCAAGGGGATGTCAGGGCATCTCTCGCCCTCTCCTGAGGGTTCCCTGTTCTTGAGCAATACCAGCGAAGCTGCTTGTTGAGTCGAGAAGCCATCATGTCTATCTGCGGGCAGCCCTACAAGTCAATGATCTGTTGAAACACTTGTTGGTGGAGACCCCACTCTCCCAGGTGGAGATCGTGATGACTCAGGAAGTCCGCTTCCCAGTTGTCCACCCACGACACGAAGATGGCGATCATTGCTCTTGCGTGTCTTTCTGCCCAGAGGAGTATCCTTGACACCTCTCGCATGCAGGTTCTGCTTTTTGTCCCTCCTTGTCGATTTATGTAAGCCATCGCCGTGGCATTGTCTGACTGAGCTTGGTTCGCTCGATCTCTGAGCGGAGGAGAGGCCTGAAGCAGAGCATTGTAGATTGCCTAAAGTTTCAGAATTTTGATCAGAAGTAGGGCTTTGTGGGCTGACCATCTGCCCCTATAACAGAGCCCCTTGGGTGACAGCTCGCCATCCTCTCAAATGTGCATCTGTCGTGAGGAGGATCCAAACCTGAATCCCGAAACTGCGACCTTCCAGCAGGTTTGAGGACTGTAGCCACCACAGGAGGGAAACCCTGGCCTGAGGTGACAGACGTATCATCCGATGCATCTGAAGATGAGATCCGGACCACTTGCTCAGGATATCCAATTGGAATGTTCTGGCATGGAACCTTTCGTACTGGATAGCCCTGTACGAGGCCACCATCTTTGGCAACAATCTTGTGCAAAGATGGATGGATATCAGAGTAGGCCGCAAGACCAGTGACAGAAGCTGAATAGTACTGTCTATCTCAGACATGCCCAAACTGCGGCCCTCCAGCTGTTGTGGTTTGGACATGCCTGGTCTATATTGAGCAATAGAAGTTTCCTGGATCTCGCCTTTATCAAGAGATCGTCCAGGTAAGGCACTGGTTCTCAACCTCGGTCCTCAAGTACCACCAACAGTTTATGTTTTCCAGGTCTCCTCACAGGATTGCAAGTGAAATAATTTGCTCCACCTATGGGTCTTTTAAAATGTGTCAGCGAGTAATGAATACACCTGTTCAACTGCTAAGTGTCCTGGAAAACATGAACTTTTGGGGTTCTAGAGGACAGAGATTGAGAACCACTGGATGCGGAGCTGGATCATCATCTCCACCATCCCCTTCGTGAAGACCCTCGGAGCTGTGGACAGGCCAAAGGGTAGTGCCTGGAACTGGTAGAGGTCATTCAGCAGGGCAAACCGCAAATAAGTCTGGTGAGGCAGCCAAATCGGGATATGGAGATAGGCGTCCTTTATTTCCAATGAGACCATGAACTCCCGTTCTTCCAGACCCGCAATCACTGCTCGCAAGGATTCCATCTTCAACTCGAAAACCTTTAGGTAAGGGTTCAAGGACTTCAGATTCACAATGGGCCTTACCGAAACGTCCGGTTTCGGTACCACAAACAGGTTGGAGTAGTAACCCTTTCCTTGTTGTTGTAGTGGCACTGGAACAATGACTTGGGACTGCACAAACTTTAGGATGGCCCGTTGCAGCACGACTCGTGTATCCTCCAAAATTGGCAAGCCCGATTTGAACAATCGGTGGGGAGGAGCACTGTCAAACTCCAGCTTGTAGCCCTGATCTCCTTTACCCAGGTATCCTGGCAGGAGCTTTCTCAGATGCGATTGAAGTGACGCAACAGAGCTCCCACCCAGAGTTCTCCTCGGGGTGGGGGGGGGGGCACAGTTATGCTGAGCCCTTGGTGGAAAGCTGAACTGGTGCTTTGCTCCTGGGAACCTGCAGCTGCTAGCTTTTTTGCCTTACCTCTGGTGCCTTGTGCAGCGTTTGAGGCACCTCTGGTTCCAGATCGGAACATAGCGGTCAGAAAGGACTGAGTAGATGGCCCCGGGTGTTAGGCGCCACGGTCCGTGGCGTCGCTCGGTCCGTCTCCGAGCGACGACCTTGGCACACTCCTCCTTGCCCGCCCGGCGCCTAGCAACTAGGGACGCCATACGCGCTGAGCCCCTAGCAACGCTAGGACGCCGTGCGCGCCGAGCCGCCGGGACCATAGCAATGGGGACGCCACAGGCGGACCGCGTTCCCCGTTGCAGAGATTGATTATTGAGTGTTCACACGTTTCTCTGGTCATGCAGCAAGGCAGCTGCACGACATTTATTGTAATTGGGCTCTGTGCTCTTATTGGAGGGTTCCCTGTTAAATGCCTCCTCAGTGCCTCACACAGACGCCGATGATAGCTTCCTGCATGCTGCTCATGTTTGGTGAACGTCTGTTCCTGGTCTGCTGTGCCCGGTCCCTCCAGTTCTCGGAGTTCCTGAATCTTGGAGTTAGTCACCTGGTCCCAAGGAGTTCTTCTGGTCCTCATTTACCTGTGGCAGTCGATTGAGGTTCTCACTTGGTTTCGTGAGTGGCGGCCCTGCCGCGTGTTGCGGCCTAGGCCGCTTTAGTATTGTTTTCTGGTATTAGAGCATTTGCGGAGGTTTCCGCTTCCATAGTCCTCTCCAGTACTCGGCGGTGCCGTGTAGGAGAGTGGACAAGTGGAATATTTTGGTTGTTCTTTTCCCTGGCGGTAAGCCGCGCATACTTTTAGTTTCAGGTTAGCCAGTAGCCCCTGGCCTTGTTGTTTTAGTTAGAGGGCCCCTTGTTATTACCCTGTCTCAGTTCACTCTGAGAGGGGCATCGGAGTTGGGCAGACGTAATCCGCCCTTCAAACGCGGCTGCCATGGGCCCAAGAAACCATAGTCTCGCAAGAGTGAACGGACAGCACGGGTAAGACAACGGAGGTAGGGTGCCAGGGGCTATTCCCATTCCGTTTTCCCCTTCCCAGCATTACGTCCTGGTACTCAGGTCCCACCGTATAAGATCTCCCCTGACCTGAGTGTCAGGATCATAACATTATCACCGGCCCAAAACATAAAAAAAAAAAAAAGGGGTTTAATTTTTTCCATTTTTGTTTTGGTGAGTAAAAATTCGGCTTCATGAATCCGGCAGGGTTAGGGCCAAATCCCAGTCAGCTTTTGGTTAACGAAATTCAAGAACTAACTCAGATGGTTCAGGACCTTACTCTTCGGGTGAAATCGCAGGAAGATCTTTTGCGAGCCTCCCCGAATGTGGTCCCAGAACCAAAAATGCATTTACCCGACCGTTTTATGGGTAACCGAAAAGATTTTTTTAATTTTAAGGAAGCTTGTAAGCTTTATTTTCGTTTAAGGCCTCGTTCCTCTGGTACGGAGTCTCAGCGGGTTGGGATTGTTATGTCGTTGCTCCAGGGTGATCCACAGACCTGGGCGTTTGGGTTAAGAACAGATGATCCTGTTTTGTTATCAGTAGACGCCAGGGACGTGCAGTCAGGGGAGGCAGTGCCTCCCCTGTCATTAATGATTAAAAGAATACAAAGAAGATACTTATGACACAGATTCTGTGTCATAAGTATCTGCTTTAGGCTGTGTATTATTTTAATCATTTTACCCTATAAAAACTGTTTGTAAATGTGCTTCGGCGGCACCGTTCTCGGTGCCTCCCGCCGTCACTGAGAAAGGTCCGAAAGCGAGGGGGCGGGGCCAAGCATCGGGCAGTGAAAGCCCATTGAAAAAAGACCTATAAGCGGCACCTACTAGCAGTGCCGCTTTGACAGGGGCGTGCTTTCAGCTCATATGAAAGCACGCCCCTGTCACTGAAGAAGATAGGATTGGGCAGCGGAAGGGCCGGCCCTATCTTTAAACCTGGACCTGGTATGAGGCTAAGGTGCACCACATTTAGGAGGGTGCCGCAGCGCTGCCCAACATACCCTGCCACGGTGAGTGTCTATTGGTGTCCCCGCAGAAGACGGCGCGCACAGACCCCTGTGTTCCCCCTGGTGTCTCCTTGTACCACGCTGCCGGAGCCTGTGTGTTCTCCTTCCCCCATGGCGTCCCCACTTCCAGCGCACACAGTCCCCTGCTGCCGCCGCTCCCCCCCGCCCCGTGTGTCCACGCAGGCTGTTTTTTTTTTTCAGAGACGGAGACAACCTCGTCTCCGTCTCTATACCAGCTGCGCACCCATGTCCCATTGCTGCTGCCCGGCGGTTCAGCTGGCCTTCATATCCATACCACCTAACGCAGAGCGCAGGCAGCTGAAGCGCCAGTGGCCGGGCAGCACCGCGAGCACACTATGACAGCCCTAAATGTGAGGAAGAGGAGGAGGTTCTGCGCCGCCAACCCCCCAGTCATGGAGGAGATCCTGACCTGCAGCAGCAAACTGCATGTGAAGTATGGGGGAAAGGAAGGGGGCAGGGGGATGCGTGTGTATGCCCTATGTGTTTTTATAACGTGTGTGTGTGTGTGTGTGTATGTGTGTGTGTATGTATATATATATATATATATATATATATATATATATATATATATATATATATATATATATATATATATATATATATATATATATATATATATATATATATTTATTATTATTATTATTTTTGTATGTGTATTTTTTTTTTTTTTTGTATACAGTATATAGTACAAGAAAAAGGCTGGCACACCAATAATATAGCAAAACTTTCCATGGTGCCCCCCCCAGGAAACATGCCCATATTATAGCAGATGCAAATGGTGGCACTCAATGGTCTATATTAGTAAAGAATTACACAACTCACGAGAATTCTTGATAAAGGTGGAAACACCAAAACTTTGAGCTAAGAAGGACTTGGGGTCATGTGATTCTTTGCTAATATAGATCACTGAGTGCTGCCATGTGCATCTGATATATAATATGTGTATATACTATAGATAAGAGATATTTATATATTGCCCCTGTGCCTGGCAGCGTGAGAAATGCTGTCAGTGAGGTGAGGGGGTGGCGGGACATGTCTGCAGCCACAGTGACCCATGCTGAGTCTGCCAGGCTGACAGGGGACCTTCAGGGGCGAATTTAAGGGTCAGGCCGCCTTTAGGCACGATATTATTGGACAGTCACAGAGCTGTGAAAACGGTGGGGAGACAGCGGGGAGGGATCTGAAAGGATCCCTCACCTGCACAAGCTGCCGCATCAGTGATGGCGGCAGTAACTGGCAATGGCTTCGGGGTGGTAGCGGGCATCAGCACAGGGGTGGCAGCGGGCATCAGCACGGCAGCTGTATGGGTCATCGGCGGGACTCTGCAAACATTATGGCTGCAGTGCCTCACCAGCTACTGACCTCACCGCACGCCACTGGTAGACGCCTTTTTTAAATCTTTAGGCCTGTTATACGATGACCCAGATAGAGGCGTCAGCTGAGAGTCACCTGCGTGCCCTTAAACAAGGTAAAAATCCAGCAGAGGTGTATTGTACCGAATTTCGCAGTTGGTCGAACGACTGTGGCTGGAATGACCCGGCCCTGCGCAGTCAGTTTCGCCTCGGTTTGTCTGAACTTATTAAAGACAGTCTCCTTCAGTACCCCGCTCCTGAGACTCTCGACAAACTCATGGAGCTTGCTATTAAAATAGATAGTCGTCTCCGAGAGTGGAGGGCTGAAAGAGGAACCACTTTTAGGCCTAATCCTTGTGTTTATACCTTTCCTGAGGATGTCGAGGAGCCCATGCAGATGGGTCTCTCCCGGCTGTCCCCAGAGGAAAGAACCAGAAGATTAAGTTCTGGTCTTTGTTTGTATTGTGGTGGTAAGGGACATATTGCTCGCAACTGCCCGAACAAGTCGGGAAACGCTCTGACCAAGTGAATTGTGAGGAGGTTCACTTGGGTCTGCAGCTAATCTCCTCAAATGATTCTCTATTAGTTCCTGTTAAGATTTCCTTTGGCAGCCTCAGTTCATTGGTGTCGGCCTTCGTCGACAGTGGAGCTGCAGGAAATTTTATGGACTTAGCTTGGGCTAAGGCTTTAGGCATTCCACAGATACCATTGGAAAAACGTATCACCATGCACGACTTGGATGGGGGTCCGCTTTCCAATGGGATAATTACTCACCGCACACCTCCAGTATTACTGACAGTGGGGGCCTTACATTCAGAAGACATAGAATTTTACCTTACACATTGTCCTGCAGTTCCTGTAGTTTTGGGTCACCCCTGGCTTGCCTTTCATAATCCCACCATAGATTGGCGGTCTGGGGAGATTTCCCAATGGGGTCCTTTTTGTGTTAAGGAATGTATTTCCCATCCAGTCCGGGTTGCGTGAGTCGTCCCAGAACTTATTCCTGTGGAATATCAGGATTTTGCCGATGTGTTCTCCAAAGGCAATGCGGACATTCTGCCTCCCCATCGGTCCTATGACTGTGCGATAGAGTTAGTACCAGGTGCCACTTTGCCTAAGGGGAGATTATATGCTCTGTCCGGGCCAGAAACCACGGCCATGATTAATTACATTCAGGAAAGCCTGAAAAAAGGCTTTATTAGGCCTTCGAAATCTCCGTTGGGTGCAGGTTTTTTCTTTGTTGAGAAAAAAGATGGGTCACTCAGACCATGTATTGATTTTCGGGCTCTGAATAAAATATCTGTTAAAAACACCTATCCTCTGCCATTGATTTCAGTGCTTTTTGATCAGTTACGCTCCGCCGTGATTTTTTCAAAAATCGATCTTAGGGGAGCTTACAACCTCATCCGAATAAGATCTGGGGATGAGTGGAAGACTGCTTTCAGCACTCAGTCGGGTCACTATGAATACCTGGTGATGCCGTTTGGCCTGTCAAATGCTCCTGCGGTATTTCAAGACCTCATCAACGATGTTCTCCGTGACTTCCTTGGGAAGTTCGTGGTCGTTTATTTAGACGACATTTTGATATACTCAGTCTATGGAACAACATGTTACCCAGGTGCGTCTGGTTCTTCAAAAACTACGAGAGAATCATTTATACGCTAAGCTTAAGAAGTGTGATTTTCACATCACAGAAGTGTCGTTCTTGGGGTACATTATTTCTCCCCAGGGATTTTTTATGGAACCGAAAAAACTTCAGGCCATCCTTAATTGGGCGCAACCCACTAATTTAAAAGCAATTCAGCGCTTTTTAGGGTTTGCAAATTATTATAGGCGGTTCATTCATACCTTTTCTGACCTGGTCGCTCCTATAGTAGCTTTGACTAAAAAAAGGAGCGGATCCTTCCAATTGGTCGCCTGAAGCCGAGTCTGCCTTTCGGGCCTTGAAGCAGGCATTTGTCTCGGCTCCTGTCCTCAGACACCCTAATCCGGAGCTCCCCTTTATTGTTGAGGTTGATGCCTCAGAGGTTGGAGTGGGGGCTATCCTTTCTCAGGAAGATCCGGAGTCTCAGGAATTACATCCTTGTGCCTTCATGTCCAGGAAATTCTCCTCCGCAGAATCCAACTATGACATTGGTAATTGAGAATTACTGGCAGTAAAATGGGCTTTCGAGGAGTGGAGGCATTGGCTGGAGGGAGCTAGGCATACTATTACAGTATTTACTGACCATAAGAACCTGCAATATATTGAGTCAGCTAAACGGCTTAATGCTCGGCAGGCACGTTGGGCATTGTTTTTTTACTCGTTTCAGGTTTATGATCACCTTCAGGCCTGGTTCCAAGAATACGAAAGCTGATGCCCTGTCACGTTGCTTTCTTCCGGTTCAAAATAGCAATCCTGTTACTACCCCCATAGTTCCATCATCAGTCATCCGGGCAGGCCTCACACAGGATTTATTTACTCAGTTAAACCAGCTTCAACACCAGACTCCTAGACTTACTCCTGTTGATCGTCTTTTTGTCCCTGAATTTTTGAGAGGCACTGTTTTAGCTGAGTTTCATGACAACAAAGTCTCGGGTCATCCAGGTATCACCTTGGAGTTAGTCTCTCGCTCGGTGTGGTGGCCTAGTCTTTCTAAAGACGTAAAGGAATTTGTCCATTCCTGTCAGGTTTGTGCACAGCATAAGGTCCCTCGTTCGTTGCCGATCGGGCAACTCGTGCCTTTAGCCGTTCCTCTCAGGCCATGGTCTCATATATCCATGGATTTCGTGGTGGACCTTCCCCTTTCAGACGGATTTCGAGTCATTTGGGTGGTAGTGGACCGTTTTAGTAAAATGGCTCATTTCATTGCTCTTCCCCGATTACCCTCTGCTCAAGGGTTGGCAGTTTTGTTCCTCCGCCATGTGTTTAGGCTCCATGGTTTGCCCACTGATATGGTCTCTGATCGGGGTACACAATTCATTGCACGATTCTGGAAACGTTTTTGTGCCTCATTGAATATGAAACTGTCTAACATCTGGTTACCATCCACAGTCTAACGGGCAAACAGAACGAGTCAACCAGTCATTAAAACAATATTTACGCTTATTTTCGGCCAAACTCCAGAATGATTGGTCTGAATTTCTTCCTTTGGCCGAATTTGCTTATAATAACTCTTGTCATTCCTCCACCAAGGAGTCCCCATTCTTTTCAGTCTTTGGTTTTCATCCTAGAGCCAACTCTTTTTTCCATCATTCTCCAGTCTCCTCGTTGACCTTAACCTCCCATCTCAGAGCAATTTGGAGAAAAGTGCACCTTGCCCTGAGAAAAGCTGCCTTCCGAGAAAATAAATTTTCTGATAGGCTCCGACGTCCTTGCACTTTTAAGGTGGGAGATAAGGTGTGGTTGTCAACTCGCAACATCAAGCTCCGACAACCCTCGGCTAGATTGGGTCCCAAATTTATTGGACCATTCCTCATCATTAAGAAGGTCAACCCAGTTGCTTTTCGGCTACGCTTGCCAAGATCTCTCAGAATTGGAAATACTTTCCGCTGTTCCCTTTTGAAACAGTATTTTTCTTCCAGGAGATTTCCTCGAAGGACTTCCCAGGGTAGATCTCCGGTGGATGTTCAGGGGCAACAGGAGTTCTTGGTAGAGAAGGTTTTAGATTAAAAAATTTCCCGGGGCCGGCTTTATTTTTTGGTTCACTGGAAAGGCTATGGTCCAGAGGAAAGATCTTGGGTCCTGGATAAAGATCTACATGCCCTTAAACTCAAGAGATTATTCTTTCAGGAAATTTCCTCAGAAACCTGGCTTTAGGGGTTCTTTAACCCCTCCTCAAGGGGGGGGGGGGTACTGTTAGGTGCCGCAATCCGTGGCGTCGCTCGGTCCGTCTCCGAGCGACGACCGCGGCACCCTCCTCCTTGCCCGCCCGGCGCCTAGCAACTAGGGACACAGTGCGCGCTGAGCCGCCGGGTCCCTAGCAACGCTAGGACGCCGTGCGTGCCGAGCCGCCGGGACGATAGCAACGGGGACGCCACAGGCGGACCGCGTTACCCGTTGCAGGTATTGATTATTGAGTGTTCACACACGTTTCTCTGGTCGTGCAGCAAAGCAGCTGCACGACATTTATTGTAATTGGGCTCTGTGCCCTTATTGGAGGGTTCCCTGTCAAATGCCTCCTCAGTGCCTCACACAGACGCCGGTGATAGCTTCCTGCATGCTGCTCATGTTTGGTGAACGTCTGTTCCTGGTCTGCTGTGCCCGGTCCCTCCAGTTCTCCGAGTTCCTGAATCTTGGGAGTTAGTCACCTGGTCCCAAGGAGTTCTTCTGGTCCTCATTTACCTGTGGCAGTCGATTGAGGTTCTCACTTGGTTTCGTGAGTGGCGGCCCTGCCGCGTGTTGCGGCCTAGGCCGCTTTAGTATTGTTTTTTGTATTGGAGCATTTGCGGAGGTTTCCGCTTCCATAGTCCTCTCCGGTACTCGGCGGTGCCGTGTAGGAGAGTGGACAAGTGGAATATTTTGGTTGTTCTTTTCCCTGGCGGTAAGCCGCGCATACTTTTAGTTTCAGGTTAGCCAGTAGCCCCTGGCCTTGTTGTTTTAGTTAGAGGGCCCCTTGTTATTACCCTGTCTCAGTTCACTCTTTGTCTCTCATTAAGACCTGAGGGGGCATCGGAGTTGGGCAGACGTAATCCGCCCTTCAAACGCGGCTGCCATGGGCCCAAGAAACCATAGTCTCGCAAGAGTGAACTGACAGCACGGGTAAGACAACGGAGGTAGGGTGCCAGGGGCTATTCCCATTCCGTTTTCCCCTTCCCAGCATTACGTCCTGGTACTCAGGTCCCACCGTATAAGATCTCCCCTGACCTGAGTGTCAGGATCATAACACCGGGTAGGAGCGCCGAGCTGGCGGGGTCCCAAAGGGGAGAAACGTGGAATTCCCCGCATTGTAGCTTTTGAAATCCACGATTCCAACTCAACCCAGAATAGTCACTCCCCTGAGAAAGGGAGAGCCTTCACAATACGCTTTGTCAAAGTCGAAAAATATCGTAGTGCACACACTATGTACTAACCCCACGCACATGCCCGCTGCGCGTGCACTCATTCCGACGTGCGTGCACATATCCGCAATTTGCGTATGATCGCTCCCGGGTTCCTGCGCGTGATATGGGTATTTACGGCGGGGTTTGTGAACGCATAGCGGGTTATTAGAACATTACATATTTAACCCAAACAACACACTATTTAGACATCACTCCATAGCACCACATCAGCAAGTATCAACAGTTTAGAGGATTCCAGGACTGAGGGATTCGCCTTTGCATGATAGGAAGGGTCAGCCTAAGGTTAGGAGGTGGTCTAGTATCCAGTTGTAGAGTTTTTCAAGGGTAACATTCCGGTGTTGGTTAGAGAAATATCGCATGTTCCAGCGTATAGTTATGTGCAAAAGTAGAATATAGGTTTAAACTGTATTTTCATGTATATTATGTATGCTGCGGGAATCCAGAGGATACCACCCCCAAGAGCAGTTAGGAAAGACATCGCCCACCTTTACAAATCCACCTATGACCTTTTCTGTAATGTAAAGACACATCCCTGTGTCCAATGAACAATGAGATTACAGTGACCATTGTATTGTGTATGCAAGTTGTGTATAAAAAAAGCCTGTTGTTGCTGGGCTGGTCAGAAGACTCTGAACGCTTTCTACTTGATAGCGGAGGACTGGCCCAGGTTGCGCCTGCGAACGGCTTTCACGTATGTACATTGACTGTAGCCATTATTCTGTGTAGATATCTTGTTAGCCTGTAGTGTATAAATTGTACTGTTTTTCCCTTTTTATAATTAATCCGCAGTGGCCTTAGAACCATGTGGTTTTACCCCATATCGGTGTTGTGTCCTCATTTCTCTGCTAGGGGTTAAGGAGTATAGTATTCACAAACTGCATAAGGTTTTAACGTGTATTGGTAAATAAGAATTTACTTACCGATAATTCTATTTCTCGTAGTCCGTAGTGGATGCTGGGGACTCCGTCAGGACCATGGGGAATAGCGGCTCCGCAGGAGACAGGGCACAAAAAGTAAGCTTTTAGGATCACATGGTGTGTACTGGCTCCTCCCCCCATGACCCTCCTCCAAGCCTCAGTTAGGTACTGTGCCCGGATGAGCGTACACAATAAGGAAGGATATTGAACCCCGGGTAAGACTCATACCAGCCACACCAATCACACCGTATAACTTGTGATCTGAACCCAGTTAACAGTATGACAAACGTAGGAGCCTCTGAACAGACGGCTCACAACAAATAACAACCCGATTTTTTTGTAACAATAACTATGTACAAGTATTGCAGACAATCCGCACTTGGGATGGGCGCCCAGCATCCACTACGGACTACGAGAAATAGAATTATCGGTAAGTAAATTCTTATTTTCTCTAACGTCCTAAGTGGATGCTGGGGACTCCGTCAGGACCATGGGGATTATACCAAAGCTCCCAAACGGGCGGGAGAGTGCGGATGACTCTGCAGCACCGAATGAGAGAACTCAAGGTCCTCCTCAGCCAGGGTATCAAATTTGTAGAATTTTGCAAACGTGTTTGCCCCTGACCAAGTAGCAGCTCGGCAGAGTTGTAATGCCGAGACTCCCCGGGCAGCCGCCCAGGATGAGCCCACTTTCCTTGTGGAATGGGCCTTGACAGATTTAGGTTGTGGCAAGCCTGCCACAGAATGTGCAAGTTGAATTGTGCTACAAATCCAACGAGCAATCGTCTGCTTAGAAGCAGGAGCACCCATCTTGTTGGGTGCATACAATATAAGCAGTGAGTCAGACTTTCTGACTCCAGCCGTTCTTGAAATATATATTTTCAATGCCCGGACCACGTCCAACAACTTGGAATCCTCCAACTCGTTAGTAGCCGCAGGCACCACAATAGGCTGGTTCAGGTGAAACGCTGACACCACCTTAGGCAGAAAATGAGGACGCGTCCGCAGTTCTGCCCTGTCCGTATGGAAAATCAGATATGGGCTCTTATATGATAAAGCCGCCAATTCTGATACTCTCCTGGCTGAAGCCAGGGCAAGTAGCATGGTTACTTTCCATGTAAGATACTTCATCTCCACCGATTTGAGCGGCTCAAACCAATGGGATTTTAGAAAATCCAAGACTACATTAAGATCCCACGGTGCCACTGGGGGCACAACCGGGGGCTGTATATGTAGTACTCCTTTTACAAAAGTCTGGACTTCAGGAACTGAAGCCAATTCTTTCTGGAAGAAAATCGACAGGGCCGAAATTTGAACCTTAAATGGACCCCAATTTGAGGCCCATAGACAATCCTGTTTGCAGGAAATGTAGGAATCGACCCAGTTGAAATTCCTCCGTGGGGGCCTTCCTGGCCTCACACCACGCAACATATTTCCTCCAAATGCGGTGATAATGTTGTGCAGTCACCTCCTTCCTGGCCTTTACCAGTGTAGGAATGACCTCTTCCGGAATGCCTTTTTCCTTTAGAATTCGGCGTTCAACCGCCATGCCGTCAAACGCAGCCGCGGTAAGTCTTGGAATAGACACGGTCCCTGCTGAAGCAGGTCCCGTCTTAGAGGTAGAGGCCACGGATCCTCCGTGAGCATCTCTTGAAGTTCCGGGTACCAAGTTCTTCTTGGCCAATCCGGAGCCACTAGTATCGTTCTTACTCCCTTTTGCCGTATAATTCTCAGTACTTTTGGTATGAGAGGCAGAGGAGGGAACACATACACTGACTGGAACACCCACAGTGTGACCAGAGCGTCCACAGCTATTGCCTGAGGATCTCTTGACCTGGCGCAATACCTGTCCAGTTTTTTGTTGAGGCGGGACGCCATCATATCCACCATTGGTTTTTCCCAACGGTTCACAATCATGTGGAAGACTTCTGGATGAAGTCCCCACTCTCCCGGGTGTAGATCGTGTCTGCTGAGGAAGTCGGCTTCCCAGTTGTCCACTCCCGGAATGAATACTGCTGACAGTGCTATCACATGATCTTCCGCCCAGCGAAGAATCCTTGCAGCTTCTGCCATTGCTGTCCTGCTTCTTGTGCCGCCCTGTCTGTTTACGTGGGCGACTGCCGTGATGTTGTCCGACTGGATCAACACCGGCTGACCCTGAAGCAGGGGTTTTGCCAGACTTAGAGCATTGTAAATCGCTCTTAGCTCTAGTATATTTATGTGAAGAGACATCTCCAGGCTTGACCATACTCCCTGGAAGTTTCTTCCTTGTGTGACCGCTACCCAGCCTCTCAGACTGGCATCCGTGGTCACCAGGACCCAGTCCTGTATGCCGAATCTGCGGCCCTCTAACAGATGAGCACTCTGCAACCACCACAGAAGAGACACCCTTGTCCGTGGCGATAAGGTTATCCGCTGATGCATCTGCAGATGCGATCCGGACCATTTGTACAGCAGATCCCACTGAAAAGTTCGTGCGCGGAATCTGCCGAATGGAATCGCTTCGTAAGAAGCCACCATCTTTCCCAGGACTATTGTGCATTGATGCACAGACACTGTCCCTGGTTTTAGGAGGTTCCTGACAAGTTCGGATAACTCCCTGGCTTTCTCCTCCGGAAGAAACACCTTTTTTCTGAACCGTGTCCAGAATCATTCCCAGGAACAGCAGACGTGTCGTCGGGGTCAACTGAGATTTTGGAAAATTCAGAATCCACCCGTGTTGTTGCAGCACTAGTTGGGTTAGTGCTACTCCGTCTTCCAGCTGTTCTCTGGATCTTGCCCTTATCAGGAGATCGTCCAAGTAAGGGATAATTAATACGCCTCTTCTTCGTAGAAGGATCATCATTTCGGCCATTACCTTGGTAAAGACCCGAGGTGCCGTGGACAATCCAAACGGCAGCGTCTGAAACTGATAATGACAGTTTTGCACCACGAACCTGAGGTACCCTTGATGTGAAGGGCAAATTGGGACATGCAGGTAAGCGTCCTTTATGTCCAGGGACACCATAAAGTCCCCTTCTTCCAGATTCGCTATCACTGCTCTGAGTGACTCCATCTTGAACTTGAATTTTTATATGTACAGGTTCAAAGATTTGAGATTTAGAATAGGTCTTACCGAGCCGTCCGGCTTCGGTACCACAAATAGCGTGGAGTAATACCCCTTTCCCTGTTGTAGGAGGGGTACCTTGACTATCACCTGCTGAGCAAACAGCTTGTGAATGGCTTCCAATACCGTCGCCCTGTCCGAGGGAGACGTTGGCAAAGCAGACTTTAGGAACCGGCGAGGGGGAGACTTCTCGAATTCCAACCTGTAACTCTGAGATACTACCTGTAGAATCCAGGGGTCCACCTGTGAGCAAGCCCACTGTGCGCTGAAATTCTTGAGTCGACCCCCCACCGTTCCCGAGTCCGCTTGTAAGGCCCCAGCGTCATGCTGAGGGCTTTGCAGAACCCTGGGAGGGCTTCTGTTCCTGGGCAGGGGCTGCTTGCTGCCCTCTCTTACCCCTTCCTCTGCCCCGAGGCAGATATGACTGTCCTTTTGTCCGCTTGTTCTTATAGGAATGAAAGGACTGCGGCTGAAAAGACGGTGTCTTTTTCTGTTGGGAGGGGGTCTGAGGTAAAAAAGTGGATTTTCCGGCAGTTGCTGTAGCCACCAGATCCGATAGACCGACGCCAAATAATTCCTCCCCTTTATACGGCAATACTTCCATATGTCGTTTGGAATCCGCATCACCTGACCACTGTCGCGTCCATAAACTCCTTCTGGCAGATATGGACATCGCATTTACTCTCGATGCCAGAGTGCAAATATCTCTCTGCGCATCTCGCATATAAAAGAAAGCATCCTTTAATTGCTCTATAGTCAATAAAATACTGTCCCTATCCAGGGTATCAATATTTTCAGTCAGGGAATCCAACCAGACGACCCCAGCACTGCCCATCCAGGCTGAGGCGATGGCTGGTCGCAGTATAACACCAGTATGAGTGTATATACTTTTCAGGGTAGTTTCCAGCCTCCTATCAGCTGGATCCTTGAGGGCGGCCGTATCAGGAGACGGTAACGCCACTTGTTTCGATAAGCGTGTGAGCGCCTTATCCACCCTAGGGGGTGTTTCCCAGCGCGCCCTAACCTCTGGCGGGAAAGGGTATAATGCTAATAACTTTTTTGAAATTAGCATTTTTCTATCTGGGTTAACCCACGCTTCATCACATACATCATTTAATTCCTCTGATTCAGGAAAAACTACAGGTAGTTTTTTCACCCCCCACATAATACCCCTTTTTGTGGTACTTGTAGTATCAGAGATATGCAAAGCCTCCTTCATTGCCGTGATCATATAACGTGTGGCCCTACTTGAAAATACGTTTGTTTCATCACCGTCGACACTAGATTCAGTGTCTGTGTCTGGGTCTGTGTCGACCGACTGAGGTAAAGGGCGCTTTACAGCCCCTGGCGGTGTCTGAGACGCCTGGGCAGGTACTAACTGGTTTGCCGGCCGTCTCATGTCGTCAACTGATTTTTGTAATGTGCTGACATTATCACGTAATTCCATAAACAAAGCCATCCATTCCGGTGTCGACTCCCTGGGGGGTGACATCACCATTATCGGCAATTGCTCTGCCTCCACGCCAACATCGTCCTCATACATGTCGACACACACGTACCGACACAGCAGACACACAGGGAATGCTCTTATCGAAGACAGGACCCCACTAGCCCTTTGGGGAGACAGAGGGAGAGTTTGCCAGCACACACCCAAGCGCTATAATATATATGGGAACAACCCTATATAAGTGTTGTTCCTTATAGCCGCTTAAATATATAAAAATATCGCCAAAATATGCCCCCCCTCTCTGTTTTACCCTGTTTCTGTAGTGCAGTGCAGGGGAGAGTCCTGGGAGCCTTCCTCACAGCGGAGCTGAGCAGGAAAATGGCGCTGTGTGCTGAGGAGAATAAGCCCCGCCCCCTATTCCGGCGGGCTTTTCTCCCGGAGTTTTAGACATTTGGCATGGGTTAAATACATACAATGGCTATATGTGATGTATTCTTTTGCCATAAAAGGTATTATATATTGCTGCCCAGGGCGCCCCCAGCAGCGCCCTGCACCCTCCGTGACCATCTGGTGTGAAGTGTGTGACAACAATGGCGCACAGCTGCAGTGCTGTGCGCTACCTTCATGAAGACTGAAGAGCCTTCTGCCGCCTGTTTCCGGACCTTCAATCTTCAGCATCTGTAAGGGGGGTCGGCGGCGCGGCTCCGGGACGAACCCCAGGGTGAGACCTGTGTTCCGACTCCCTCTGGAGCTAATGGTGTCCAGTAGCCTAAGAATCCAATCCATCCTGCACGCAGGTGAGTTGAAATTCTCTCCCCTAAGTCCCTCGATGCAGTGAGCCTGTTGCCAGCAGGACTCACTGAAAATAAAAAACCTAAAAAACTTTTTCTAAGCAGCTCTTTAGGAGAGCCACCTAGATTGCACCCTGCTCGGACGGGCACAAAAACCTAACTGAGGCTTGGAGGAGGGTCATGGGGGGAGGAGCCAGTACACACCATGTGATCCTAAAAGCTTACTTTTTGTGCCCTGTCTCCTGCGGAGCCGCTATTCCCCATGGTCCTGACGGAGTCCCCAGCATCCACTTAGGACGTTAGAGAAAAGTGTACGCCCTGCGAGTACTTTGTACCGACAGCGCTGCACAAGGTTTAAAGTGTATCATCATTCCAGTAATTTGCTGCATAAGGTGTGGAGCATAAACGTATCATTACATTGTATCACTAATAAGGTTTAAAATCTATCATCTGATTGTGTGCGCGCGGTGTGTACTTTGTACTCCCGGAGCGGCGTCTTGTATGCCAAGTCCGTAAGCTATAGGACTTTGTACGCAAATAGCGTACACAGTACGTAGCGTGTGTATTCAATCTCGCGGCCGCAGCGGCTCCACGGTAAAGGTGTATTTAAAGTTATAGCTTTGTGTTTAAAGATAATTATTGACATCATCAGCTTGGAATCTGCATCCGCTATCCACTGGCACAGCCACAAAGCTCTGTGCGCCGACACTGCCATGGCAGTAGTATTTGCATTAATAGCGCCTCTCTCTTAATAGAGTCACACAGGACGCGTGCAGTATCCTGAATGTGTTTGATCAGAGTAACCACACTCACCAGACATATCCTCCATGAGGCCCTCTTGAACTGGCCCACCCAGGTGTGAATGGCATGTGTCATCCAGCAACCCGCTATCACAGGTCTTTGTGAAACACTAGCTGCTGTGGAATAGACTTCAGTGTAGTTTACTATCCCCAGAGTCCTTCAAAGCCGAGGAACCAGGGACCGGTAACACCACCTCTTTAGACAGGCGTGAGACAGAGACGTCAACAGCCGGGGGATCTTCCCAGTTTTCCCTGCATTCAGGAGAAAATGGGAACGTGTTAAGAAGCGTCTGGTCACCTGTAATTTCTTAACCAGAATTTTTCCTGGTCAACTTTAAACATAATCTAATTCCTTAGAATCAGGGAAAGTGACGCAAACCTTTTTCTGTGAGGAGAAAAAGTACTACTTTACTGTATGTCTTCTACTGGGAGTTTTAACTCATCCCTGATAGCAATTATGAGGGGCTCAAGCCCTTGTGCAGGAGATGAATCCTCAATAATAGGTCCAGCTCCTCACTCTCTTCCTGAGAGTAAGTCAGGAAGCCCACGTTTATGTGGCCCCGAGCTAGGGACTCTTGCAGCCAGGTCTGCTATAGCCAGCTTCAGTCGCTGTTGACTTTTGAATATTTGAAGAGGGCTGAGAGAACATGTCCTCCTTTCAGGGATTTTAACCAGGATGGCTGCTGCACCTTCCACCCCCTCCCTCCCCCCAACTTCTTTACAAACCTGTGAGGACTTGCTACATTGCTCATGAGAAGGGGTGGGGGGAGAGAATCTGTATATGCATAAATAGTGTTTTCCATATTCACAGGGGACAAACACTCACACACACATAACACAGACACTGTGCAAGCAAGCAAGCTTGCTCTTGATTGGTATGCGAGTAGGAGACACAGAGAAAAATGACCAGCACACCAAACCTACCAGACTCAGGGAGACCACAGGCTGTAACTTTATACTGTGACTCAGTGTAACACCGGTGTTTTGTCCTTATCAGGACTCTATTTACAAGTATAATAGCTGCTCTACCCCTTTCTAACACCCCTATATGTATCTGGAGTGTTGGAGGAGCTGTGTGCCTGCTGCTGGAAGCAGAGGAAGGCGCCAAGAAGCCGCTGATCCTGCTCTGAGGTAGCTCCACCCCCTGCAATAGCTCCGGAGCTATACACTTTTTTATACTGGCAAAGGTCTTTTTGGTGTAAAATATAATATAAGTACCTGTTTTCACAACCGCTTGCCAGTGTACACAGGGGTCTATAGCGGATCCCCCCGGGAGTGTTCTGTATGCTACTCCTGAGATCATGCCGTACCAAGAACCGGGGGGAACCCTATACCAGGGCCCCCGGTTTGCACTCACCACTCTTCTCACCTTCAGGCTATGTTAGGGGTGTGCTGCGATTGCGACTGCCAAGGCGCAGTGCCCCGCGGTACCAACAACCTCTCTGACACCTGAAGAGACCGGTAACCATCCCCCCCTAACTCCCACGGTGCAGGTATGCTGTTGCCCAAACAGCATACCGAAAATAATAAAGTTTTAAAAGAAACGGAAGAAAACTCTGGCGCTCCAGAGGGTGAAGCCTCTCCTGAGGGCACTTTTTTCTAAACTGACTGTGGGAGGGGCATAGAGGGGAGGAGCCAGCACACCCTGTTGAAGAAATATAAAAAGTGCACCAGCTCCTTTGGAACCAGTCTATACTCCATCGTACTAATTCCCCAATATCCCTTATGGATGCTAGAGAAATAGGCACCATTACAGACTTGTACCCAATTACCTTCTCTTGCAACCTTTGGTTTTAAGTCATAATTCCACCAACGGTAGTTTCTCAAGTGGATTTAAACAGATTAAAACATGACATATTTATCATAAATCTATCTAGCCATTTAGATTAGTGCACTAGGGAAATAAATGTGAAATATATAATGGTATAATGCACGGGTCTTCAACTTGAGGCCCTCCAGCTGCTGTGAAACTACACATCCCAGCATGCCCTGCCACAGAATTGCAAAAACTGAGGCAAGGCATGCTGGGATGTATAGTTCCACAGCAGCTGGAGGGCTGCAGCTTGAAGACCCATGATATACAGTACTGCATAACAGAATATAGTGAACACATGTATATGTAGAAATGAGCAAGACATAAAAATGTTCCGATATTGAACTGAAATAGATTTAGCGCTGATATTACAACTCAAAATCTGTGATATTAAATTTATGGCACACTTAGAAGTTGAGACAGGTGGTCCTTTAAATATGGCCAATGACATCAGGTTAAGAATTACTCAAGATGTCCTCTAGTTTCAAAGCTTTAAAATTGGACTTGCTAATGGAACAGTGCAGGCCTGATTAAGAGTTAGGAGAAAAGGGGACAAAACAACCCAAAACATCTGAAGTAGGACCAGAGGGATTACACAGATTACTGTCTCACAGCCATGTGACCATGGGTTCTGTTCAAGTTCTAGCAGTGTGGAGTTTGTATGTTCTCTGAAGGGAATTCACATGTTGATATGATCAGACGCCCATTAGCATTTAACGCAACTGAAAACACTAGGATTAGCTGCGCACCGCAGGCTAAATGGGCGTCTGATCAGAGCAACAATTTAATTGCTCTGCTAGACGCCCAGCAGGGGTCCTGCGGCACAGTTGAATCCCCCTCCGTGTTTCTCTGGGTTTTCTTTTTTCCTTTCTTTTTTTAAATAAGTGTGGTAGGGATTATAGATATTAATAAACCCCACTGGGGCAAGGACTGATGTGAATGACACCATGTTCACTCCAAAACAATGTATACTATGTTGTATACAATGTAAATAACAAAGTAACTATTTATGGAGAACACTTCTAAAAAATTTTAAACATCTGCTGACCCATGTCAACCAGATGTCCAATGGAAAAACCAGCATGTAATCTGTAGCAGTCAATTCAATTATGAAGGAGTTGGGTCCTGCAGGCAATCACGGCAAATTCGTAATGCGATCAAAACTCATCGCATTTTTCTAGAAAGTGTGGTTTATGTTCAGACCCCCTGCCAATAATAATAATGCACTTGAAGGGGTTTAAATATCATACTTGTGAAATTAAGAAGACAAATTTCATGTTCAGGTTTCTAAAATGTTCAATAGGTTACATGATGTGAGAAAGGGTACTGTATGTGGAGGTGTTGCATTGATGGGAAAGGGGTTATTAGATAGGAGCTAAATGGCTTTTCTTAAACTTTTAGAAACTAATAGAAATGCTGAAAAATCATTTCCATTTTCTGTAATCTAAAATACAGTAAATGTTTTAAATTGCTGGCTATCATTTTCCCACCATTAACTAAAAAAAATAAAAAAATAAACACCCCACACATTTGAGACCTCTTCAGAACCTCCAGCAATTTCCTTGTGGCTAGCAACGGCCTTCTATACAGATCTATTAAAGGTGTGCGCACGCACGCCATGTATGCAAGTTTTATTATGCATACTGACTAATTGAATATACCCCGTAACATTTCCTCTTCTAGGTTTTATTTATTTTTGTTCTCAATCACAAATATAAAACGAATGTTTGGTCATTTCAACCCCATTAAAGCCGTGGTATACATTGCTGACAAATTAGTTACAAGAAGTGGAACAGGTGTTCTAACTCAGAATAAAAGTTAAAAAAATAAAATTAAATTTAAAAAAACACACAGTAAATATAGCGAGAGGAGGCAGTCTAGAGCCACAATTTGCCTGAATTACCAAATTGGACAGGTCTGCTCTCAAAATGATTCGATACATTTGTAAATGAATTTGAACTGAAGCAGTAAGTTTGCACCTGGGAACGGCCGCATGTCATTCTCTCATGTCCCAGTACAGTGATTCATGTCTGTTGAGAAACAAGTATCTGCTCACGAATGATTGCAACACCTCTGAATGAGCTCATGTTGTGATTCACACTGAGGAATGCACTGCTGAAACAGGTATGGTCTGCATGAGTACTGCAAACGTTGGGACATGCCAGCTTGAGGCTAATTTACTACTTGGAAGTGCATTGTGAGTTAGTTAATGTCTTACATATTAAGCCTTTCAATATGTACTCAAAGGAAACCCTGTTTGTGCTTTAATGAATCACAAATGATAAAATCTTAAGCAATTATGGGCTGCATATTCATGTTAACAGCACCTCTTTCTTTCATCATTAATTTGTGACACAATATTTGCATATTGTGAGCACATGATCTATTTTACACAACCTGGGTTTTAAGATTTTATAGACAACATGAGTGTTTAGAGGCTATAACTTTCAAAAGCCAAGAAATTCATGTTCACTTACTTCCTATCCAATGAAGAATGTAATAAACAAGACAATACACAACACACCTGAGCAGACAGGTGAAAGGCACACACACGCAAAGCTTGCAAAAGCTTTGCCCCTTCAGTATATCATCTCCACTGCATCCACGAGCATTACAGGATTTCATTATGCCATAACAATTCTACACAAATCTTTTTCTTGTTTAGCGATAGTTCTAGCACCTCTTATTTATATGGGCACCAACTTCACCACACACTGGGAAGCAAGTTCACTCATCTTCTGCTTCAGGTACAGTATTGCAGCACTGCAGAGAAAGAAACACGTCCATGAAGGATCAAGGATAATGGGCAATGCAACCATGGGACCACCAGTGCAGAACAAATGGATTCTAGCGACACCCGGACCAGCATCAGCTATAAGCACCCACCCAGGGAGTGGCCACCCGCCTGCTGGAGACAACTGCTTGCTCACCCAGTGGACCTTGAGAGATTTGAATCTAATGTAGCCCATACACTTGTGAAATATCAGGTACAATCCTTCGATTTCGACAGCATCTGTGAGATAAATCAAAGGATTGTATGCACATTTAAAGTACCATGCGACGCAATGCACGGGCACGCCGCTCGAATGTCACGTCTCATGATATTATGTGCTGCATTTAATATTTATTGCATCACAGTGTGATCGCATGTGTTTTTTTAAACAGATGCAATATATCGCACTGCAATGTGCGATGGGCACCCGTTGGGAGCGGCCACTCGACGGTGACGTGCCCATCACATGATTACCATGTGATCTATCGTGATTACCATGCGATCTAGGAGCACGGGGCCGTGCATCATTCATCGTTGGTGCCTACACAGTGAACGATATGAACAAGTTCTCGTTCATTAATGAACGAGAACGTTCATATTGTTCAGTTATATTGCCTAATGTGTAGGGCCTGTTACTATGCAGACAGGTCAGAAACTGCTACATCGAGGAAGTGTAGTATTTCACTATGTTTGATAGTTTTAGGCTACATTTCTTATCTATTATATTGGGGGAAATCTAATTCAGCACAATGGACGTGAAGTGCAATTCTGGAACATTGCACTCGCTGGCATCACAAGTTTTTCCTCGCACCTCATAGAGGTGTGAGGGAACACTTAGTACTGTCTCATTGAACACTTAATACCAGCTAGTCATTGAGGCAGTTACATATCACATTGGGACAGATGTATTAACCTGGAGAAGGTATAAGGAAGTGATAAACCAGTGATATGTGCAAGGTGATAAACGCACCAGCCAATCAGCTCCAATATGTAAATTAACAGTAAGGAGCTGATTGGCTGGTGCATTTATCACCTTGCACATATCACTGGTTTATCACTTCCTTATGCCATCTCCAGGCTTAATACATCGGTAGCGTCTAGTTTACCTTTGTGGAGAGGACCTTTCCCATAACCACCCGGGTCCATGTCACAATCTATTTGGAATAGTAAAGTGTGGCGAGCGAAGCGGAGCAGAGCGAGACACCGAGCCCGAAGCGTGGCCTCTCGTTTTGTCACTTTCAGGTCCTAAGCACAAAGGTAACAGACACAACCTTAATACATCTGCCCCCATTGAACTATATTCCCCGTTGAATGTGAAAAATACAGAAGTGACCTGAAATAGCACAGGGAATTTTAGTAAAAAATTAAATAAATAAAAAAGTGAGATAATTATGACATAACAAAAATCAGTATTAAAAAACACTTATTCCATGAAATGTCCTCATTGTTCTTTGCTGCAGAAAGATACAGCATGAGTTTGAGCAGGGGTTCTCAACTCCAGTTCTCAAGTTCTACCAACAGGTAATTTTTTATGGATTTCTTTAATCATGCACAGGTAAATTAATCTAATTTGCTGGCTCATACACCCCGGCATAACCCGGATTCCTGGCTTATTCCCCTTTTCAGATCACAAATGCAGGTGGAACCTGGGATTTTTACACGGGTCCTTCCTGGGTGTGACCCGCCATGAGACCCCTTTCAAATTGGCAACCCTTGCAATATGCCAGGGTTATAACAAAATGTTTGTTGAAAAGAAACAAAAAAAAAGGTAGATTGCTTTTTGGAGCACTCTTTTTAACAAAAATTAATATGTTTATATGAATATGATATGATTGTATATAATTAAAACGTAACCTTTATTTATTCTTCCATAAAATAGATGGGGTACTTCAAGTGGCAAAACCTATGTATGCATGCCTCTTAGTAAGTGCATAAATTCTGTTGCACCCCCTATAAATTATAAATATCTGTGTCTTAAATTAGACCAATAATTCACACTCTACATCAGGCTTTCCCAACCACGGTCCTCGAGGCACACCAACAGTGCAGGTTTTAGTGATATCCAGGCTGCAGCACAGATGGTTAAATCAGAATAACTGAGCTACTAATTAAGTCACCTGTGCTGAAACCTGGATATCACTAAAACATGCACTGTAAGGGGCCCTATACACTCGGCGATGCGCCGCCGAGGTGCCCGACGGCCGATACGGCCGACGAGCAACCCGGCGGCGGGGGGGCAGTGACGGGGGGGGTGAAGTTTCTTCACTCCCCCCGTCACCCGGCTACATTGAAGTGCAGGCAAATATGGACGAGATCGTCCATATTGGCCTGCATGCACAGCCGACGGGAGACCAGCGATGAACGAGCGCGGGGACGCGCATCGTTCATCGCTTAAGTCTCCACACTGAAAGATATGAACGAGTTCTCGTTCATTTATGAACGAGATCGTTCATATCTTTCAGAATATCGCCAAGTGTGTAGGGCCTATTAGTGTGCCTTGAGGACCGTGGTTGGGAAAGCCTGCTCTACATGGTGAATATATCAGTAAGTTTATTTTAGCTAATTAAAGTGGTACCAAACAATTACTTGCTTATTGTCAAAAAATTGTTCTCAAATTAAACAATTAATTAATAACAAAAAGGTGTCATTCCTAAATTTCAATACCTGATCGTAGCCAATAATAGTTGATAT
Organism: Pseudophryne corroboree; assembly: GCF_028390025.1. Classification (NCBI taxonomy): domain Eukaryota; kingdom Metazoa; phylum Chordata; class Amphibia; order Anura; family Myobatrachidae; genus Pseudophryne; species Pseudophryne corroboree. The sequence goes on from NC_086444.1 coordinate 686,632,886, forward strand.
AATTATAAATAAACCCTTTCAGTTGTTAGCACTTCAATCCCTGCCCTTAGCGGTTATAGTCCAATTCCAGCTACGCTTTCTACTCAGTACAATTGTAACATAAAGCCTGTATTGGAAATGGTGTTACATTCTTAAAATATGCCCATCAAGAATCCTCTTGTATCATTCCTTAACAAGCTTGTAAATGCATGTGTCAAATTTGTTTCATTCTGCTACAAATATCCATATGTAACAATTCTTATGACAACACATACTGTTCTACTCAGCCTGCATGCATGAGTTCATAAACCCTGCTGATTTAAACAGGTACATGTGCCCTTGTTTCATGTCAATTGGTACAAATAGATACTTTCTGATAAGCTCTTGTGTTAGCTGTTGTTTGGAGGTCTCTAATTATGCCCCCTATCTAGGCCAACATTGATTGTCTCTGTCATACTCGATCATACCCCTCCTGCATTCAAATGCTCAGCAAGATATGTGCAGGAAAATGTGCATCAATTCAACGCTCCTGCTGCGGTCTGATTGCTCCCTTGTTACGATCTTAATCAATTCATTAACACATGCTATATCCACAAGCATAATGGAATTATTGGTCTAATTTAAGACACAGATATTTATAATCTATAGGGGGTGCAACAGAATTTATGCACTTACTAAGAGGCATGCATACATAGGTTTTGCCACTTGAAGTACCCCATCTATTTTATGGAAGAATAAATAAAGGTTATGTTTTAATTATATACAATCATACCATATTTATATAAACATATTAATTTTTGTTAAAAAGAGTGCTCCAAAAAGCAATCTACCTTTTTTTGTTGTTTCTTTTCAACAAACATTTGTTATAATGTTTGGTTTATTGATTGCAGGAGCACATCCAGCTTTTTGAAGTAAAATCTCAGTGTAGGAATATAATTATTAGCTGGTTCCGAATTTGATACAGTGTCAATAAATTCCTTTTAAGAATACTTTTGTCCGGTGCAGGTTACAAACTCGATACTAAATATGCCAGGGTTGCAATCAGGGGGTGGGTGTGGAGGTGGCGCTTTGAGATGAGATCTCCACGCTGCCTCCTCCATAGTGTAAACGGGTCGTGGATTGCATCGCCCAGGTAACCCGTTCACACCACACCCGACACTAATAACCCGTGTAAAACCCTCCTTTATTATTACCGGGTTGAAAATCTGGGTCGCTCAACCCGGGATATTTTAGCCTGAGCCTTTCATATTTGATATTTTGGTGATGTGAAAGGATGATTTGTGTAAAAGGGTCAAACTGGGTTGTGCATCCTGGTTCCCCTAACCACCCAGGTCATGACCAGGGTTAATACTGGGTTCGACCCATGTAACCTGTGGTGTGAAAGGCAAACCAGGGTGCTAAAAAGGAGCAGACTGGCGTGCTCAGGAGTGTTTGGAGATTACCTCTCCAAGCGTTCAATGTAAATGGAAGCAACCCAAGACCATCCGGTGGTGTGAAAAGGGGAAAATACATCTGAAATCCGGCTTCAACCCATTATCAGTATCCCAAATCGGACACGGGTTTGAAGCAGAGTTTCAGTGTGAAAGTGGTGTAGATATCCCAAATACTTCCACAGACAGCAATCCTCAAAACATGACCTATAGGATTTTAAATTACCTACCGGTAAAACCTTTTCTCGTAGTCCGTAGAGGATGCTGGGGTCCACATTAGTACCATGAGGTATAGACAGGTCCACTAGGAGCCATGGGCACTTAAGAGTTTGAGAGTGTGGGCTGGCTCCTCCCTCTATGCCCCTCCTACCAGACTCAGGGGTACATTTACGAAGCAGTGATAAGAGCAGAGAAGTGAGCCAGTGGAGATATTTCCCCATCAACCAATCAGCAGCTCTGTATCATTTTATAGTATGCAAATTATAGAGGTTACTTCAGTGCTGATTGGTTGATGGGGAAATATCTCCACTGGCTCACTTCTCCGCTCTTATCACTGCTTAGTAAATGTACCCCTAAGTCTACAAACTGTGCCCGCGGAGACGGACAACTTAGAGACAAGGATTTTACACAGATAGTGGTGAGATTCACACCAGCTCACACATACAAGGCAAACCAAGCTAACCAGCTTGAACAATCAGCAATGGCTGGACAAGATTACTTAACCAAGTAACAAAACAGTACTTTACCAAAAACAAAGCAGTACTGAACAAAGTAATCACTGCAGGATAACGACTACGGACTACGAGAAAAGGATTTACCGGTAGGTAATTAAAATCCTATTTTCTCTTACATCCTAGAGGATGCTGGGGTCCACATTAGTACCATGAGGATGTACCAAAGCTCCCAGAATGGGAGGGAGAGCGCGGAGGCTCCTACAGAACTGATTGAGCAAACTGAAGGTCCTCAGAGGCCAAAGTATCGAACCTGTAGAACTTAGCAAACGTGTTCGACCCAGAACAAGTAGCTGCTCGGCAAAGCTGTAAAGTCGAGACACCCCGGGAAGCCGCCCAGGAAGAGCTCACCCTACGAGCAGAGTGGGCCTTAACAGATTTTTGGACACGGCAGTCCTGCCGTAGAATGGTATCCGGTTGATAGATAGACAGTGTCTAGTTAGGCCAGTGGTGGCCAACGCGTGGCTCTTGAGCCACATGTGGCTCTTTCTTCATTCAAAAGTGGCTCCCAACACTCAAAGTCACGTGACCACAAGAGATCTGTAAACCGCTGCACTCCAGCCAGCTACGTAGACTGAGAACTGAGGGAGCCAAATACACACGGGGAAGCTGGCTGGAGTGACACATGGGGGAAGTGAAGTATATTATGTGAATCTGGCTTTTCAATATATTTTATGCGGATCTGGCTTTTTCAATTATTTGATGTTGAAGTGGCTTTTTCATTGTATTTTATGTTGGATCTGGCTTTTTCAATGTGTTTTATACCAGGGGCGTGGCCTAGCAGACACGAGGTCACACCCCATTTTTGCAAATGCGCCTTTAGCTCCAAGTCGGCTCTTTGATGTACCTAACAAGATTTCTTGTCGCTCTGTCTCTGACTGGTTGGCCACCCCTGAGTTAGTCAATAGACAGACATTAGGTGGACAGGGTCAAAAAGGTTGACATGAAAAAATAAGAATTTACTTACCGATAATTCTATTTCTCATAGTCCGTAGTGGATGCTGGGGACTCCGTAAGGACCATGGGGAATAGCGGCTCCGCAGGAGACTGGGCACATCTAAAGAAAGCTTTAGGACTATCTGGTGTGCACTGGCTCCTCCCCCTATGACACTCCTCCAAGCCTCAGTTAGGATACTGTGCCCGGACGAGCGTACACAATAAGAAAGGATTTTAAATCCCGGGTAAGACTCATACCAGCCACACCAATCACACCGTATAACCTGTGATCTGAACCCAGTTAACAGCATGATAACAGAGGAGCCTCTGAAAGATGGCTCACAACAATAATAACCCGATTTTTGTAACAATAACTATGTACAAGTATTGCAGACAATCCGCACTTGGGATGGGCGCCCAGCATCCACCACGGACTATGAGAAATAGAATTATCGGTAAGTAAATTCTTATTTTCTCTAACGTCCTAAGTGGATGCTGGGGACTCCGTAAGGACCATGGGGATTATACCAAAGCTCCCAAACGGGCGGGAGAGTGCGGATGACTCTGCAGCACCAAATGAGAGAACTCCAGGTCCTCCTCAGCCAGGATATCAATTTTGTATAATTTTACAAACGTATTTGCTCCTGACCAAGTAGCTGCTCGGCAAAGTTGTAAAGCCGAGACCCCTCGGGCAGCCGCCCAAGATGAGCCCACCTTCCTTGTGGAGTGGGCATTTACAGATTTTTGGCTGTGGCAGGCCTGCCACAGAATGTGCAAGCTGAATTGTACTACAAATCCAACGAGCAATAGTCTGCTTAGAAGCAGGAGCACCCAGCTTGTTGGGTGCATACAGGATAAACAGCGAGTCAGATTTCCTGACTCCAGCCCTCCTGGAAAACATATATTTTCAGGGCCCTGACAACGTCTAGCAACTTGGAGTCCTCCAAGTCCCTAGTAGCCGCAGGCACCACAAATAGGTTGGTTCAGGTGAAACGCTGAAACCACCTTAGGGAGAAACTGAGGACGAGTCCTCAATTCCGCCCTGTCCAAATGGAACATCAGATAAGGGCTTTTTCAGGATAAAGCCGCCAATTCTGACACGCGCCTGGCCCAGGCCAGGGCCAACAGCATGACCACTTTCCATGTGAGATATTTTAACTCCACAGATTTAAGTGGTTCAAACCAATGTGACTTTTGGAACCCAAAACTACATTGAGATCCCAAAGTGCCACTGGAGGCACAAAAGGAGGCTGTATATGCAGTACCCCTTTTACAAACGTCTGAACTTCAGGGACTGAAGCTAGTTCTTTTTGGAAGAAAATTGACAGGGCCGAAATTTGAACCTTAATGGACCCCAATTTCAGGCCCATAGACACTCCTGTTTGCAGGAAATGTAGGAATCGACCCAGTTGAATTTCCACCGTCGGGCCTTACTGGCCTCGCACCACGCAACATATTTTCGCCAATTGCGGTGATAATGTTTTTGCGGTTACATCCTTCCTGGCTTTGATCAGGATAGGGATGACTTCATCCGGAATGCCTTTCCTTCGGGATCCGGCGTTCAACCGCCATGCCGTCAAACGCAGCCGCGGTAAGTCTTGGAACAGACAGGGTCCTTGCTGGAGCAGGTCCCTTCTTAGAGGTAGAGGCCACGGATCCTCCGTGAGCATCTCTTGAAGTTCCGGTTACCAAATCCTTCTTGGCCAATCCGGAGCCACGAATATAGTGCTTACTCCTCTCCATCTTATCAATCTCAGTACCTTGGGTATGAGAGGCAGAGGAGGGAACACATACCCTGACTGGTACACCCACGGTGTTACCAGAGCGTCTACAGCTATTGCCTGAGGGTCCCTGGACCTGGCGCAATACCTGTCGAGTTTTTCCCAACGGTTTATAATCATGTGGAAGACTTCTGGGTGAAGTCCCCACTCTCCCGGGTGGAGGTCGTGCTGAGGAAGTCTGCTTCCCAGTTGTCCACTCCCGGAATGAATACTGCTGACAGTGCTATCACATGATTTTCCGCCCAGCGAAGAATCCTTGCAGCTTCTGCCATTGCCCTCCTGCTTCTTGTGCCACCCTGTCTGTTTACGTGGGTGACTGCCGTGATGTTGTCCGACTGGATCAACACCGGCTGACCTTGAAGCAGAGGTCTTGCTAAGCTTAGAGCATTGTAAATGTCCCTTAGCTTCAGGATATTTATGTGAAGTGATGTCTCCAGGCTTGACCATAAGTCCTGGATATTCCTTCCCTGTGTGACTGCTCCCCAGCCTCGCAGGCTGGCATCCGTGGTTACCAGGACCCAGTCCTGAATGCCGAATCTGCGGCCCTCTAGAAGATGAGCACTCTGCAACCACCACAGGAGGGACACCCTTGTCCTTGGTGACAGGGTTATCCGCTGATGCATCTGAAGATGCGACCCGGACCATTTGTCCAGCAGGTCCCACTGGAAAGTTCTTGCGTGGAATCTGCCGAATGGGATTGCTTCGTAGGAAGCCACCATTTTACCCAGAACCCTTGTGCATTGATGCACTGAGACTTGGCTCGGTTTTAGGAGGTTCCTGACTAGCTCGGATAACTCCCTGGCTTTCTCCTCCGGGAGAAACACCTTTTTCTGGACTGTGTCCAGGATCATCCCTAGGAACAGAAGACAAGTCGTCGGAACCAGCTGCGATTTTGGAATATTGAGAATCCAACCGTGCTGCAGCAACACTACCTGAGATAGTGCTACACCGACCTCCAACTGTTCCCTGGATCTTACCCTTATCAGGGAATCGTCCAAGTAAGGGATAACTAAAATTCCCTTCCTTTGAAGGAATATCATCATTTCGGCCATTACCTTGGTAAAGACCCGGGGTGCCGTGGACCATCCATACGGCAGCGTCTGAACTGATAGTGACAGTTCCGTACCATAAACCTGAAGTACCCTTGGTGAGAAGGGTAAATTTTGACATGAAGGTAAGCATCCTTGATGTCCCGAGACATCATGTAGTCCCCTTCCAGGTTCGCAATCACTGCTCTGAGTGACTCAATCTTGAATTTGAACCTCTGTATGTAAGTGTTCAAAGATTTTAGATTTAGAATCGGTCTCACCGAGCCGTCCGGCTTCGGTACCACAACAGTGTGGAATAATACCCCGTTCCCTGTTGCAGGAGGGGTATCTTGATTATCACCTGCTGGGAATACAGCTTGTGAATGGCTTCCAAAACTGTCTCCCTGTCAGAAGGAGACATCGGTAAAGCCGACTTTAGGAAACGGCGAGGGGGAGACGTCTCGAATTCTAATTTGTACCCCTGAGATATCACCTGAAGGATCCAGGGGTCTACTTGCGAGTGAGCCCACTGCGCGCTGAAATTCATTGAGACGGGTTCCCCACCGTGCCTGATTCTGCTTGTAAAGCCCCAGCGTATACTGAGGGCTTGGCAGAGGCGGGAGAGGGTTTCTGTTCCTGGGAACTGGCTGATTTCTGCAGCCTTTTTCCTCTCCCTCTGTCACGGGGCAGAAATGAGGAACCTTTTGCCCGCTTATCCACGAAAAGACTGCGCCTGATAATACGGCGTCTTCTCATGTTGAGAGGCGACCTGGGGTACAAACGTGGATTTCCCAGCTGTTGCCGTGGCCACCAGGTCTGAAAGACCGACCCCAAATAACTCCTCCCCTTAATAAGGCAATACTTCCAAATGCCGTTTGGAATCCGCATCACCTGACCACTGTCGTGTCCATAACCCTCTACTGGTAGAAATGGACAACGCACTTAGACTTGATGCCAGTCGGCAAATATTCCGCTGTGCATCACGCATATATAGAAATGCATCTTTCAAATGCTCTATAGGCAAAAATATACTGTCCCTATCTAGGGTATCAATATTTTCAGTCAGGGAATCTGACCACGCCAACCCAGCACTGCACATCCAGGCTGAGGCGATTGCTGGTCGCAGTATAACACCAGTATGTGTGTAAATACATTTTAGGATACCCTCCTGCTTTCTATCAGCAGGATCCTTAAGGGCGGCCATCTCAGGAGAGGATAGAGCCCTTACAAGCGTGTGAGCGCTTTATCCACCCTAGGGGGTGTTTCCCAACGCACCCTAACCTCTGGCGGGAAAGGATATAATGCCAATAACATTTTAGAAATTATCAGTTGTTATCGGGGGAAACCCACGCATCATCACACACCTCATTTAATTTCTCAGATTCAGGAAAGCTACAGGTAGTTTTTCCTCACCGAACATAATACCCCTTTTTGGTGGTACTCGTATTATCAGAAATGTGTAAAACATTTTTCATTGCCTCAATCATGTAACGTGTGGCCCTACTGGAAGTCACATTTGTCTCTTCACCGTCGACACTGGAGTCAGTATCCGTGTCGGCGTCTATATCTGCCATCTGAGGTAACGGGCGCTTTAGAGCCCTTGACGGCCTATGAGACGTCTGGACAGGCACAAGCTGAGTAGCCGGCTGTCTCATGTCAACCACTGTCTTTTATACAGAGCTGACACTGTCACGTAATTTCTTCCAACAGTTCATCCACTCAGGTGTCGACCCCCTAGGGGGTGACATCACTATTACAGGCAATCTGCTCCGTCTCCACATCATTTTTCTCCTCATACATGTCGACACAAAAGTACCGACATACAGCACACACACAGGGAATGCTCTGATAGAGGACAGGACCCCACTAGCCCTTTGGGGAGACAGAGGGAGAGTTTGCCAGCACACACCAGAGCGCTATATATATACACAGGGATAACCTTATATAAGTGTTTTTCCCCTTATAGCTGCTGTATAGTTAATACTGCGCCTAATTTGTGCCCCCCTCTCTTTTTTAACCCTTTCTGTAGTGTAGTGACTGCAGGGGAGAGACAGGGAGCTTCCCTCCAACGGAGCTGTGAGGGAAAATGGCGCCAGTGTGCTGAGGAGATAGGCTCCGGCCCCTTATCGGCGGCCTTATCTCCCGTTTTTTTATGTATTTTGGCAGGGGTTAAATGCATCCATATAGCCCAGGAGCTATATGTGATGCATTTTTTTGCCATCCAAGGTGTTTATTATTGCGTCTCAGGGCGCCCCCCCCCAGCGCCCTGCACCCTCAGTGACCGGAGTGTGAAGTGTGCTGAGAGCAATGGCGCACAGCTGCAGTGCTGTGCGCTACCTTGTTGAAGACAGGACGTCTTCTGCCGCCGATTTTCCGGACCTCTTCTGCCTTCTGGCTCTGTAAGGGGGCCGGCGGCGCAGCTCTGGGACCCATCCAAGCTGGGCCTGTGATCGTCCCTCTGGAGCTAATGTCCAGTAGCCTAAGAAGCCCAATCCACTCTGCACGCAGGTGAGTTCGCTTCTTCTCCCCTTAGTCCCTCGATGCAGTGAGCCTGTTGCCAGCAGGTCTCACTGAAAATAAAAAACCTAAACTAAAACTTTCACTAAGAAGCTCAGGAGAGCCCCTAGTGTGCACCCTTCTAATCGGGCACAGAGATCTAACTGAGGCTTGGAGGAGGGTCATAGGGGGAGGAGCCAGTGCACACCAGATAGTCCTAAAGCTTTCTTTAGATGTGCCCAGTCTCCTGCGGAGCCGCTATTCCCCATGGTCCTTACGGAGTCCCCAGCATCCACTTAGGACGTTAGAGAAAGATACAGTACAAAAGGTTGACAGGGTCAAAAGGTCGACATGAAAATGGTCGACAAAAAAAGGATAGACAAATGTTTTTTTTAAATGTAACATGTTTTTGGACCATTTCATATCTTCTCTATCCATGTCAGCATAGAGTTGGTTATAAACGTTGTGGCGAGCGCAGCGAGCCGAGCCCTAAGCGTGGCGAGCCCCACGAGGATATGCCTTTCTACAATTGGGGGTCCCAGATGACAAAACTATCCACACAAAAATGCATAAAACATGGTGTCTACCTTTTTATGTCGACCTTTTGACCCTGTCGACCTAATGTCTGTAACATCTGGGGGTAAATTTACTAAGATGGGAGTTCTATTTAAGATGGGATGTTGCCAAATCAGACTTCAGGTATTATCTTCTAGAAGGTGCTGGATAAATGAGAAGTAGAATCTGATTGGTTGCCATAGGCAACATCCCATCTTAAATAGAACTCCCATCTTAGTAAATTTACCCCATGGGGTCTATTGACTGTCTAACTAGACACTATCTTTTATACCACACCCTCGTAGAATATTCATGCTGGATAGTGAACCTGATCCAGCGAGAGATAGTCTGCTTAGGAGAAGGACACCCAAGTTTCTTGGAATCATACAGGACAGAGTCCGATTTTCTGTGACAAGCAGTAATCTTCAAAGATTTTTAGAGGCCTTACGACATCCAAGGACTTTGATGGAATTGAGGAGTCAGTAGCAACTGGTACCACAATAGGTTGGATATGAAAAGCCGACACAACCTTCGAAAGGAACTGCTGACGCGTCCAAAGCTCAGCTCTATCTTCATGGAAGATCAAATAAGGGCTTTTACAAGACAAAGCCCCCCAACTCAGATACACGTCGAGCAGAAGCTAAGGCCAACAAAGTGACCGCCTTCCATGTAAGAAACTTGACTTTAGCCTCCTGTAGAGGCTCGAACCAATCCGATTGGAGGAATGTTAAGATCCCAGGGCGCCGTAGGCGGCACAAAGGGAGGCTGGATGTGCAAAACCCCTTTCAAAAAAGTCTGAACCTCAGGGAGGGAAGCCAGTTGTTTCTGGAAGAATATGGATAAGGACGAAATCTGGACCTTTACGGATTCCAACCTCAGGCCCATATCCACACCTGCTTGCAGGAAGAAGAGAAACCGTCCAAGTTGAAACTCCACCGTAGGAAACTTCTTGGATTCACACCAAGACACATACTTTTTCCAAATGCGATGGTAAAGTTTAGATGTTACTCCTTTCCTAGCCTGTATCAGGATAGGAATGACTTTGTTCGGAACGACCTTCCGAGCTAATATCTGGCGTTCAACCTCCATGCCGTCAAACGTAGCCACGGTAAGTCTTGATAAACGAACGGCCCCTGTTGTAACAGGTCCTCCCGAAGAGGAAGAGACAACGGATCTTCCAACAGTAGATCCAGAATATCTGCATACCAAGCCCTTCTTGGCCAGTCTGGGGAAATGAGGATCGCCTAATCTCTTGTTCTCCTTATGAGCTTTAGAACCCTTGGGGAAGTGGAAGTGGAGGAAACACATACACAAACTGGAAGGACCACGGAGTTACCAGGGCGTCCACTGCCACTGCTTGCCGGTCTCTCAACCTGGAACAATACCTCCGAAGCATCTTGTTGAGGCGTGAGGCCATCATGTCAATTTGAGGAACCCCCCAAAGATTTGTCACCTCCGTGAACACCTCCAGATGAAGTCCCCACTCTCCTGGATGGAGATCGTGTCTCCTGAGGAAGTCCGCTTCCCAATTGTCTACTCCCGAAATGAAGATTGTGGACAGCGCCACTGCGTGTTTTTCTGCCCAGAGGAGGATCCTTTTTACCTCTGACATTGCAGCTCTACTCTTCGTTCCACCCTGTCAGTTTATGTAGGCCACCGTCGTTACATTGTCCGACTGCACTTGAATGGCTCGATCTCACAGAAGATGAGCCGCTTGTAGACGGCTGTTTGTTCCAGAATGTTTATTGAAAGGTGGGATTCCAGGCTTGACCACCTTCCTTGGAAGGTTTCTCCTCGAGTGACTGCGCCCCAGCGACTTCCATCCATGGTTAGAAGGACCCAGTAATGAATCCAGAACCTGCGGCCCTCCAGAAGGTGAGGCATTTGCAGCCACCAGAGGAGTGAAATCCTGGCTTTCGGCGACAGACCTATCCTCTGGAGCATGTGTAGGTGAGATCCCGACCACTTGTCTAGGAGATCCAGTTGGAAGGACAGAGCATGAAACCTTTCGTACTGTAGAGCATCGTAGGAGGCAATGCACTGATGAACCAATACCCGGGTTGACTTCAGGACATCCCAGACTATTGTTTGAATGACCAACGCTTTCTCCTGTGGCAGAAACACCCTCTGCATTTCCGTGTCGAGGATCATCCCCAGAAAACACGATCTCCTTGTCAGCTCCAAATGTGACTTTGGAAGGTTCAGGATCCAACTGTGTTCCCTGAGCAGATGAGTTGTGAGAACAATGGACTGTAACAATGCCTCCCCAGACGATGCCTTTATCAGCAGATCGTCCAGATATGGGATTATGTTCACCCCCTGTCTGCGGAGGAGAACCATCATCCCTGCCATTACCTTGGTGAACACCCTCGCTGTGGGGAGGCCAAATGGCAGTGCCTGAAATTGATAGTGACTGTAACAGTGCAAATCTGAGATAAGACAGGTGTGGTGGCCAAAATCGGAATGTGGAGGTATGCATCCTTGATATCCAGGGATACCAGAAACTCTCCCTCCTCCAGACCTGAGATCACTGCTCTGAGAGACTCCATTTTGAATTTGAACACCCTCAAGTAAGGGTTCAACGATTTCAAGTTCAAAATTGGTCTGACCGAACCATCCGGTTTCGGTACCACGAAAAGGTTTGAATAATAACCCTTGATTTGCATATGAGCTGGAACTGGGATAATGACCTGTGACTTTTCCAATTTTAGGATGGCTTCCAGTAGGATAGCCCTGTCTGTCAGCAAAGCTGGCAAGGCTGATTTGAAGAATCGGTGAGACGGAAGTTCTTCAAACTCCAGTCTGTACCCCTGGGACACAATATCCAGTACCCAGGGATCCAGGCCGGACGACACCCAGACGTGTCTGAAACGTCCGAGTCTCGCACCCACCAGCCCGTCCTCCAGGCTGTGTGGTCCACCGTCATGCTGAGGATTTTGAAGAACCAGAAGCCGGTTTCTGGTCCTGGGAGCCTACGGGTGCAGGCTTTTTGGATTTTGTACGACCACCTCTAAAGAAAGTGGTAAGAGGCTTGGACTTTATTGCCTTAGCGGTACGAAAGGACTGCGACACCGTTGAAAAAATACGTTTTTAAATATTTTTCTCCTAGTCCGTAGAGGATGCTGGGGACTCCGTAAGGACCATGGGGTATAGACGGGCTCCGCAGGAGACATGGGCACTCTAAAGACTTTAGATGGGTGTGCACTGGCTCCTCCCTCTATACCCCTCCTCCAGACCTCAGTTAGAGAACTGCGCCAAGAGGAGACGGACAGTACGAGGAAAGGATTTTTGTTAATCTAAGGGCAAAATACATACCAGCCCACACCATCCACACCGTACAATTAGGAACATACGAACCAGTTAACAGTATGAAACAAAACAGCGTCAGCCAGAGAATGATCAAACCCTTATGTAAGCAATAACTATATACAAGTCTTTCAGAACTCAGTCCACACTGGGTTGGGCGCCCAGCATCCTCTACGGACTAGGAGAAAAAGATTTACCGGTAGGTTTAATATCTTAATTTTCTCTTACGTCCTAGAGGATGCTGGGGACTCCGTAAGGACCATGGGGATTATACCAAAGCTCCAGACCGGGCGGGAGAGTCCGGATGACTCTGCAGCACCGATTGAGTAAACATGAGGTCCTCCTCAGCCAAGGTATCAAACTTGTAGAATTTAGCAAAAGTGTTTGAACCCGACCAAGTCGCCGCTCTGCAAAGTTGCAATGCCGAGACACCTTGGGCAGCCGCCCAAGAAGAGCCCACCTTCCTAGTGGAATAGGCCTTTACCGAATTTGGTACCTGCAATCCAGCCGTAGAATGAGCCTGCTGGATCGTGTTACAGATCCAGCGAGCAACAGTCTGCTTAGAAGCAGGAGCGCCAACTTTGTTGGCCGCATACAGGACAAACAGTGCCTCTGTTTTCTAAACTCTAGCCGTCCTGGCTACATAAATTTTTAAGGCCCTGACTACATCAAGGGACTTTGAATCCTCCAAGTCCCCCGTAGCTAGAGGCACCACAATAGGTTGGTTCATATGAAATGACGAAACCACCTTAGGCAGAAATTGAGGACGAGTTCTCAAATCTGCTCGATCCACATGGAAAATCAGATAGGGGCTCTTGTGAGACAAAGCCGCCAATTCGGACACCCGCCTTGCAGATGCCAAGGCCAGCAACATGACCACTTTCCAAATGAAATTTTTTAATTCAACCGTTTGAAGAAGTTCAAACCAGTGTGATTTTAGGAACTGTAACACCATGTTAAGGTCCCATGGTGCCACTGGGGGCACAAAAGGAGACTGGATGTGCAGTACTCCCTTCACAAAAGTTTGGACTTCTGGGAGAGAAGCCAATTCCTTCTGAAAAGTATATTGATAGGGCCGAAATCTGTACCTTAACGGAGCCTAACTTTAGGCCCATATCCACTCCTTTTTGTAGAAAGTGGAGAAAACGGCCCAGGTGTAAATCTTCCGTAGGAGCATTCTTTGCTTCACACCAAGATACATACTTCCTCCAGATATGGTGATAGTGTTTCGCCGTCACCTCCTTCCTAGCCTTTATCAGGGTTGGGATGACTTCCTCCGAAATACCTTTCCCAGCTAGGATTCGGTGTTCAACCGCCATGCCGTCAAACGTAACCGCGGTAAGTCTTGGAACACGCAGGGCACCTGCTGCAACAGGTCCTCACTGAGAAGAAGATGCCACGGATCTTCCGTGAGCATGTCCTGAAGATCTGAATACCAGGCCCAATCTGGAACAATGAGTATTGCCTGCACTCTTTTTCGTCTTAGGATTCCCAATATTTTTGAGATGAGAGGAAGAGGAGGGAACACATAGACCGACTGGAACACCCATGGTGTCACCAGGGCGTCCACCGCTACTGCCTGAGGGTCCCTTGACCTGGCACAATAACTCTGAAGCTTCTTGTCGAGGCGTGACGCCATCATGTCTATTTGAGGAAGTCCCCAACGACTTGTTATCTCTGAAAAACTTCTTGATAAAGTCCCCACTCTCCTGGATGGAGATAGTGTCTGCTGAGGAATCTGCTTCCCAGTTGTCCACTACCGGAATGAGCGCTTACGTGATTTTCCGCCCAGCGAAGAATCCTGGTTGCTTCCGCCATTGCCACTCCGCGCCTTGGCGGTTTACATGAGCAACGGCTGTGACAGTCTAATTGAATCAGCACCGGTAGGCCGCGAAGCAGATTGACCACTTGTCGTAGACCGTTGTATATGGCCCTCAATTCCAGTACGTTGATGTGTAGACAAGCCTCCTGGCTTGACCATAGTCCCTGAAAATGTCTTCCTTGTGTGACTGCTCCCCAACCACAGAGGCTCGCGTCCGTGGTCACCAGAAACCAGTCTTGAATGCCGAACCTGCGACCCTCGAGAAGGTGAGTACTCTGCAGCCACCACAGGAGAGACTCCCTGGCCCTGGGGGACAGGCTTATTTTCCGATGTATTTGTAGATGGGACCCCAACCACTTGTCCAGAAGGTCCCACTGAAACGTCCTCGCATGGAACCTGCCAAAGGGTATGGCCTCGTAGGTCACCACCATTTTTCCCAGTACTCGAGTGCATTGATGGACTGACACTCTTTTTAGTTTTAGCAGGTCCCTGACCATGTTCTGGAGTTCCTGGGCTTTTACCATTGGGAGAAAAACCCTCTTCTGTTCCTTGTCCAGAATCTTGCCTGTCACTGACCTGGGTTGGGAGTGTTGAGAACTCGGGGGTTCTTCCGAGGGTAGGGAAGAGGAACCACAGCTGGGCCGGAGCAGGGATGGCCGGATGTAGGTTTTCCTCATGCAGAACTTAGCCGTTGTAACCGACGTGTAATGCTTAAGAATTAGTTGTTGCCAAGGCTTGGGGGCGATGCTGAAGTACACAGAAGAATGAAGAACTTGTGAGCGATGTTGAAGAAATGAATGAGGATTTGAGATTCAGTGTAACTCTGGAAGTTTGGGAGGCGTTCCACTTAGGGATACCCTGTAATACTGGAAGCACAGGAGGTGTCCCTCTGACAGATACACTAACGCTAGTAACGCAGAAAATGTCCCACTGAGTGATACACTGTAACGCTGGTAGCACAGGGAAGGTTCCACTGAAAGATACTCTGCATCGCTGGAACACAGGAGACGTTCAGCTTGAGAACACACTGAATGCTGCTAGCACTGGTGATCATTGGAAAAGACGATACTCAGGCGCCGGGGCTCTGTACGGCGTCTGCCTTTGAACTTCCCACCCTCTCCTGATTGGCGGAAGGGGCCGATGACATCACCCGCTCACCACGCTCTCGTGGATGCCGGGCGCAATGACGGCGCCCACACCCCGGGAACCCGCCGGAGGCAGCGCCAAAAAGACGCGACGACCCGGAGCCCACCGGGAGACCCAGCTCACCCGGAGCGGTAAGCGCGGCAGCCACAAGTGTGACAATGCCTAAGAAAGATAGCCGAGTCGTTGGAATCAACTGTGACTTTGGTAGATTTAAAATCCAGCCATGCTGCTGCAGCACTCTCAGTGAGAGCGGCACGCTTTTCAGCAACCGATCTCTCAATCTCGCTTTTTTATCAGGAGATTGTCCAAGTACGGGATAATTGTGACTCCCTGCCTGCGCAGGAGCACCATTATTTCCGCCATTACCTTGGGGAAAATCCTCGGGGCTGTGGAAAGCCCAAACGGCAACGTCTGAAACTGGTAATGACAGTCCTGTACAGCGAATCTCAGGTACGCCTGATGAGGGGGATATATGGGGACATGAAGGTATGCATCCTTTATGTCTAGATACACCCTAAAATCCCCCCTTTCCAGGCTGGAGATAACTGACCGGAGCGATTCCATCTTGAATTTGATCTTTTTCAAGTACAGGTTTAGGGATTTTAGATTCAGAATGGGTCTGACCGAGCCATCCGGTATCGGGACCACAAAAAGAGTAGAATAGTACCCCTTCCCCTGTTGGACTAGGGGAACCTTGATAATCACTTGCTGTTGACACAGTTTTTGAATTGCAGCTAAAACTATTTCCCTCTCTGGGGGAGAAGCTGGTAAAGCAGATTTGAAAAATCGTCGAGGAGGCACCTCTTCGAATTCCAGCTTGTAGCCTTGGGATACAATTTCCATCGCCTAAGGGATCCACGTCTGACTGAACCCAGACCTGGCTGAAGAGTCGAAGACGTGCCCCCACCGGCGCGGACTCCCGCAGCGGAGCCCCAGCGTCATGCAGTGGATTTAGTAGAAGCCAGGGAGGACTTCTGCTCCTGGGAACTAGCCGTAGCAGGCACTCTTATCCCTCTTCTCTTCTGGACTTATGTGACCGAAAGGACTGCATCTGATATTGTGGTGTTTTCTTTTGCTGTGGGGGAACATAAGGTAAAAAAGTAGATTCACCCGTGGTAGCTGTGGAAACCAGGTCCGCGAGACCCTCCCCAAATAAAACCTCACCCTTGTAAGGCAAAACTTCCATATGTCTCTTTCAGTCGGCATCACCCGTCCATTGGCGGGTCAACAGGGCTCGCCTAGCAGAAATTACCATGGCGTTGGCTCTCGAACCTAGCAGCCTAACGTCTCTCTGAGCGTCTCTCATATATAGGACTGCGTCTTTAATGTGACCTAAGGTCAATAAAATGGTATCCCTATCTAGGATATCAATGTCAGCTGACAAGGTATCTGTCCACGCTGATACAGCGCTACAAACCCAAGCTGATGCTATTGCCGGTCTGAGCAAGGCACCCGTATGTGTATAAATTGATTTTAAGGTAGTCTCCTGTCTGCGATCAACAGGATCCTTGAGGGCTGCCGTGTCTGGAGACGGTAGCGCCACCTTTTTGGACAAGCGCGTTAAAGCCTTGTCCACCTTGGGTGAGGATTCCCACCGTAACCTGTCCTGTGCCGGGAAAGGATACGCCATAAAAATTCTCTTGGGAATCTGCAGTTTCTTGTCTGGAGTTTCCCAAACTTTTTCAAATAACTCATTCAGCTCATGAGATGGGGGAAAGGTTACCTCAGGTTTCTTTTCCTTAAACATGCATACCCTCGTGTCAGGGACAGAGGGGTCATCTGTGATATGCAAAACATCTTTTATTGCAATAATCATATAATGAATACTTTTGGCCACCCTTGGGTGTAACCTCGCTTCATCGTAGTCGACACTGGAGTCAAAATCCGTGTCGGTATCAGTGTCTGCTACTTCGGACAGTGGACATTTCTGAGACCCTGAAGGGCACTGTGACACAGTCAAAGCCATGGATTGACTCCCTGTTCCATCCCTGGACTCTGCTTTGTCCAATCTCTTATGTAATAAAGACACATTTGCATTTAAAACATTCCACATATCCAACCAATCAGGTGTCGGCGTTGCCGACGGAGACACCACAATCATCTGCTCCACCTCCTCCTTAGATGAGCCTTCCGCTTCAGACATGCCGACACACACGTACCGACACCCCCACACACTCAGGGATATATCTATATGGAGACAGTCCCCCAATAAGGCCCTTTGGAGAGACAGAGAGAGTATGCCAGCACACACCCAGCGCCACCGGACACTGGAATAAAATCCCAGTAGTACAGCGCTTTTATATATAAATATATATAATCACACTCACTGCGCCAATTAAATGTGCCCCCCCCCCCCCTCTTTTTTGCCCTCTGTAACCGTGTTCAGCAGGGGAGAGTCCGGGGAGCCAGCTTCTCTGCAGTGTGCTGTGGAGAAAATGGCGCTGGTTAGTGCTGGAGGATCAAGCTCCGCCCCCTCAGCGGCGGGCTTCGGTCCCGCTCAAATTATTTATACTGGTGGGGTTTTTTTTAATATAACACCTCCGCCGTATCTAATCTATATGCCAGTGTCCCTTGAGGTTAATATTGCTGCCCAGGGCGCCTGCCCTGCACCCTGACAGTGCCCGCTGTGTGTGTATGTGTGGGAGCAATGGCGCGCAGCATTACCACTGCGCGTTACCTCAGGGAAGATCTGAAGTCTTCTGCCGCCTTTGAAGTCTTCTTTCTCCTTAATACTCACCCGGTTTCAATCTTCCGGCTCTGTGAGGAGGACGGCGGCGCGGCTCCGGGACGAACGGCGAGGGCGAGACCTGCGTTCCGACCCTCTGGAGCTAATGGTGTCCAGTAGCCTAAGAAGCAGAGCCCATCACTTAAGTAGGTCTGTTTCTCTCTCCTCAGTCCCACGACGCAGAAAGCCTGTTGCTAGCAGCGCTCCCTGAAAATAAAAAACCTAACAAAAGTCTTTCCAGAGAAACTCAGGAGAGCTCCCCTGCAGTGCACCCAGTCTCCTCTGGGCACAGGATCTAACTGAGGTTTGGAGGAGGGGCATAGAGGGAGGAGCCAGTGCACACCCATTCTAAAGTCTTTAGAGTACCCATGTCTCCTGCGGAGCCCGTCTATACCCCATGGTCCTTACAGAGTCCCCAGCATCCTCTAGGACATAAGAAAAATTTCATTTCACGCAGATGTTTGTGACATCTTGAGGTTAATTCAATAAGCAGCAAGGGGGGTGCGTTGCTGTTGCAGTAGCGTTGAATCATCACCAACTTAAACTCATGTTACCTTCCTTGCAGCCCAATCTCTCCCCAAATTCAATTATTTTATACGCAGCCCTATAGGTCTGTAAACAAAACCAGCAGCACTTACTTGAAGGAGGAGGGGAAATGATTGAATCAACCCTTTAATCTTTATGCATCAGTGTGACTGGAACCTCACTTATTGGCTAATAAAACACATATGAGCAGGAGATGAAGACCGAACACAATGACTATGATAAGACTATAGAAAAACACTTAATCACCCGACTAATAAAATTAAACCTCATAGCCCAACACAGAACTTTAATAAACCTGATGTTTGAGTTAGGTGATTTTCATGCATTTTTAATCAATTTCAAAACCATACGAAAAGGGTTGTGACACTAACGGGCATATTCAATTCTGTCTTACGCCAACAGCAACTGTCTAAAGTGACTAGAAGCTATTTTTTAGGGTCACCCATCACTTATCGTGGATTTCTGCTCGCAATTTCCTGAGGTATGAGCAAACATCTGCCGGAAGTGGGGCTTTTGGGCTGGGTGCTTGGCAGTTAGCACAGTAACAGCTTTACGTGGCTAAGCCTGTGCAGTTTGGTATGAGAATATGACAGTAACAATCAGCACAGGGCTGGTTACAAAAGCAATTGAATAGCTCCCACACTGTTTCTTGCTGTGATACTTTCACCTCCTAAAAATCATTATTTTAAGCAAGTTGACACCCATATGCAGTTTGTGTTTTTCAGAACACCGCCTGCTTCTTTTATGTGCCTCTGCTGCATTTAGGCACCCATGCATAAATAATCGCAGCACTGCCACCATTATTATTAGCAGTCAGTATCACATTGGATATTTTTATATTGAATGGTTATCCCATTATTTACGACATGTAAATGCCCATATACACGGGAGAGATGTGTGCTGAGCGATGCGGGGGGCCGCTCATTTCACCCAGCGGGTGAAATGAGCGATGTGCTAGATTGAACCTGCATGCAGGCCAATCTAGCACCGGCGATAGCGATGTGCGGTGCAGCGCATCGCTATCGCTGAGGGGGGTACACACACGAGTGATCTGTGCTTAAAATCTAAGCAATCTAGTCAGATTGCTTAGATTTTAAGCATGGATCTCTCCGTGAGATAGTAGAGATAACTGCTGTCCCTGCGAGTTACATCCCAAGCACAATGGAGTAGTCTATCACATTTGTCAAAGACTCCTCTGGAGAACCTGACACTGTATCATGAGCACAGTATCAGATTCGGGAGCCAGCCACAGACTGCATGACAGGGATAAGAAGATGGAAGAATCCCTCTCCTGTGAGATTAAAGCGGTTTACACAGCTAGCGGTTTATGCTTAGATGAAGATGGCAGAAACTAGGTACACACTGGGACGACGGGCATTCGGAACGACTGACCATCAGCCCAGATTGCCCGTACACACTGCAGTGAGGTTAGTGAAGGACGAAACTACTGTGTTTTATCCTTCATTAGAATGAACAATGACTAGCGGTATCCCTAGCGACTGTGGTAGTGCACATATCCACCATACACACTGCCCGATATGCCATCTGATCCAGCAGATCGCTGAGTGTGTACTCACCTATAACCAGAGGGTCTAAACTTTGAAACGTTTCACTTTTTTTGGAGACTGGTACATAGGGGTCAGATCATAGGCCCCACTGACAATCTGTGAAATCTCATGAATTAGATAATTAATGCATAGCAGTGATATAAAAAATGATGCAGAAACAGCATAAATTAACCCCTTAAAGCTTTTACATGATCACCAACCCCAATTTAAACAGAAAAAAAAAAAAAGCACAGAGCCTAAAGTAAGAAACCAAACTGTTACTCTTACTTTCTGTATTTATTACCCTTAGCTATAGTCACACACATTTCATATGTATATCTAACTGATGCAGAGGTCTGTTTGCATAGTACACCTGGTAGAAGTGACTGGAAGGGAAGACTGTAATGTACATAGGATTGAGCTGCGAAGTAGAACAAATTAGAAACGTGATAGCAGACATTTACTAAGCCAGCTGTAAAATAGTGAAATAATAATCAGACACCGTCAGGACCGGTCAGAGAGCGGAGGAGGAGGGGTGCTGCCATGAGAGAGCCCGGCAGCAGCAGCAGTAGTAGTAGAGAGATGAGTGGGACAGTGAGAAAAGCAGCAGCGCTCAGTCAGTGCGAGAGGAAAATAGAAGACAGGAAGCAGAGGCCGTATAGTCTGGAGTAGCTGAGCCTCACTTTCTCACGCATCTCCCGTTCCGTGTCCAGCTCCCTCTGCAATCCCTGCGCTCTGTCCTCCGCATCGTCGGCCTGCTGCTGCAGAGAGTGGATCTTCCTCTTCACTGCTTCCAGGGAGTTGAGGCCGGCCATTCTCTCCTCTGTACTGTAACTATGGAGATTGTAATGCGGCTGCTGTCCGACCCCCGGCGTCTAAGTTCCCTGTGCTGCCTATACACACTACTGCAAATGATAACAAACGGGCTAGTCGGGCAGGGTGACTATTGCACTAAGGCTCCCGGGTACGAGCTAGGCACCTGTCCTGCACTTCATAGGTCAGTGGCTGCTGCTGGCACAGGAGTGTAATCCAAGGATGGATGAATACAAAACAATCGGACTGTAAAAGGGCAGATGTCCACGTCCGGTATGCGTTGTACAGCTACACTGAGACAGGAGCGTACAGGGAACTTGGAAAAAGACTGAGAATCTCTGGCTACTGCTACCAATCTGCGAGAGTAGTCAATGAGTTGCAGGCAGCCTGGAATGCTGGGGTGAGGTCATAGCATGGAGGCGGGGCCGCTGGGGGGGTGGGGGGGGGGGGGCAGTGACGTAAGCGGCCGTGGGCGTTTTCGTCCTAGAAACTGGAGTTTTCGACTTATTTGGGAAAGAAGATCAGGATTTTTTTCGCATTCCCGCCCTTTGCTGAGTGATTCAGGGCTAGGCCTCTCGACTCTCATGGAAAGTTCACTCGGCTCCCAAGCCTTCCTGCTAGCACAGGCTCAGAGCACAGAGGAGGCTTCTCTGTGGAAAGTAGCTATTTGTAGCCTATTAATAATGAGCAGTGATACTAATAATGGGGTCTATTTATTAAAAATATTTGTATTAAAATTATGTGAAAAGGGTGTGAAAACACAGTTTTTCATATTATTTTAGTATCACCTGAATGTATTAAAGGGCATTTGGAGCAGTTTTCATGAAAAACTGCTCCAAACCCTTTAATTCACTTTTTTTTAGTAACCCACATCGCATTCCCCATACTTATCATGGGAAATGTAATGAATAGCGGGGACCCGGCAGAGTGATCAGCTATGTGTGTACAATGGACACACAAGCTGATCACAGTGTAAAAATAAAAAACCCCATACTCACCTGTCCAGGGAGCCGGTGTCTGCTGCCGGGCGCCAGGTCCCCCATGTGCTGCAAAGTGACCCCCGTGCAGTAAAGTGATGCTGCAAAGCAGCAGCGCACTTTACAGCACCGTGGGTCATCGCAGCGCACAGGATCCGGCACCGGGCAGCCCAGCGGGAAAAGCGTGGACCGGCTCCCTAAACCGGTGTGTATATTGATCTTCTGGGGGGAAGGGGAGTCCGCAGCGCGCGGGGGTAGTCGCGACAGGGGGTCGGCGCATGCGCAGCAGGACATCGTATCTTTTCCGAAAAATACCCCGATGATGCTGCGGAGTATCATCGCAGGGACTGAGCTTGACTGCAAGCTCTGTCCCTGCACGCGTTAATTGATACATCCCTGCGATGTAGTCAATTATCGCAGTGCGAGTTGGGGCAATTTTATCACCTGTCATCCACATCCTGGATGCGGATGGTGATAAATAGGCCCCTTTGAGAGAACTTAAAAAGTATCTTCTGTCATTTATAAATGGAGGGCTCTGTATAAGATCCATAAGTATTAGGGGAGGCAGTCAATTTACCGGTTGTCGAGATCCTGGCTGTCAGGCAGCTGAGGCCTATTTCACACACCCCGGTTTTGACTAGACGGCAAAAAGCCATCCATTTTTTTTCTCGTTTTTTAATAAAGTATTGCTACACATGGGGGCTTGCAGACAACACAGTCACAGCACGACTGCCGGGTTGCAGCCAGAAATATCCACTGAAAAGTCCGATTGCTGTGCTGGTGCCGTGCTGTCCTTGAAGGAATTGAGCTGAGAGTTTGAACATACTTCGCAACTGTCCTGATTTTTGCGGGACAGTCCAAATCTTTTGGGAGTGTCCCACCCGCAGGCTGCAGTGTCCCATGGTGGGGGGGGGGGGGGGGGGGGGGAGTTGGGAGGCTCCTGTCACTGCTGATCACGAGTCACAGTGGGAGAAGGGGCATGCCAGCAGCACACAGAGCTCTGGGCATGGCCCCTTCAATGACTGACAAGGGAGCTGTGGCTTACCATCACTGCAATGCCACGCCCCTTTTTCCGGAGCACGCGCGTGTGTCCCGCTTTGGAAAAGAAGAAGTTGGGAGGTATGGTGTGAATGTGCGCTTTCACACACAACAGGTTTTTTGTGCCGTGCTGCTGTGCATGCGCACAGCATTACACACGGCACAAAGCCGTTGTGTGTGAAAGGCACTGCTGGATGGCAAAAAGCCAAAGTTTGTCTGGCTTTTTGCCATCTGGTAAAAACCGTAGTGTGTGAAATAGCTCTGACGCTGGTATCCCGACCACCAGTGAAATTTCGGCGTCTGGAATCCCTTGAATATGTCATATAAAGTCAAATTCATCAATGGGCTCATAAAAATTTGCATTTGTCTCCCTGCGGTGTAGTGAGTTCTGATTGTTATTCTTATCTATGTATTCATTTATCTATCTAAATATGCTTTATTGTACCAATAAATTGTGTCTTCTTTGTGAATGCCTTCATAACTTCAAAATTTACAACCACTGATTTAACATGTAGGCAAAAATAGTGATGGAGTTACAAAGGCATGTAACGTCACATGGAGATTGTGCAATGGCTTAACCGGGATGATATAGGGATCCCAGTGATTGGGATACCGGCAGTCAGAATACCAACAGCAGTATCCCAACTCTCGGGATCCCAACGCCTACTTTGTAAGTATGCCAACCCTAATCGCTAACCCTCCTTTCCCACATCCTAACCCTACCAGCCCCCCTTTACAGCCTAACCCTCCGCATAGGTGCCTGCCTAACCCCCCTCCCCACAACATAACTCTCCTCTGGGCTGCCTAACTCCCTCCCCGCAACCAAAACCTATCTTCCCCACTGCGGCTTACCAGTCTGGAGTCCTGACAGACCTTTGTTCGGGATCCTGGTGCTAGCATTCTGATCCATGTCAGTATTCTGAGCAGTGTCTGGATTCTAGCTTCGGTATTCCACCTGCTCAGATCCCTAATTCCGGAATCCTAACCGGATCCCGTTTAAGTGTGCATGCGTGGTAAACATCAGAAGTCTGTGCATGTGCACTTGGGGTCATCTGTAGACAGTCCTTTATGTTGTCAGCAGCCATGGTGGCAACCATAACAATCCCGGCATTGGATGGAAAAAGCATTTTCATTGGAACATTGATGGTTGCTGGCCATCGGTTTCTGATGGTCATCCCTAATGTAGAATAAGTGATAATACATAAAATTAACACCAAACAAGGGCTAAGGATGGAACAATCTCAAGATTTTGGCCATGAACTCCAAGGGGTCAATTCAATTACACACAAGGCAAGTGTCACTGACCTGGGTTGAGAGTGTTGAGAACTCGGGGGTTATTCCGATGATAGGGAAGAGGAACCACAGCTGGGCCGGAGCAGGGATGGCCGGATGTAGGTTTTCTTCATGCAGAACTTAGCCGTTGTAACCGACGTGTAATGCTAAAGAATTAGTTGTGGCCAAGGCTTGGGGGCGATGCTGAAGTACACAGAAGAATGAAGAACTTGTGAGCGATGTTGAAGAAATGAATGAAGATTTGAGAACGATGTTGAAGCACACAGAAGAATTAAGAACTTGTGAGCGATGCTGAAGAGATGAATGAAGATTTGAGAACGATGTTGAAGCACACAGAAGAATGAAGAACTTGTGAGCGATGCTGAAGAGATGAATGAAGATTTGAGAATGATGTTGAAGCACACAGAAGAATGAAGAACTTGTGATACCCTGTAATACTGGAAGCACAGGAGGTGTCCCTCTGAGTGATACACTGTAACGCTGGTAGCACAGGGAAGGTTCCACTGAGTGATACGCTGTAACGCTGGTAGCACGGGGAAGGTTCCACTGAGTGATACACTGTTACGCTGGTAACGCAGAGAATGTCCCACTGAGTGATACACTGTAACGCTGGTAGCACAGTGAATGTCCCACTGAAAGATACTCTGTAATGCTGGTAGCATAGGGAATGTCCCACTGAAAGATACTCTGCAACGCTAGTAGCACAGGGAATGTCCCACTGAAAGATACTCTGCAACGCTGGAACAAAGGAGACGTTCAGCCTGAGAACTCACTGAACGCTACAAGCACTGGTGATCATTGGAAAGACGATACTCAGGCGCCGGGGCTCTGTATGGCGTCTGCCTTTGAACTTCCCGCCCTCTCCTGATTGGCGGAAGGGGCCGATGAAGTCACCCACTCACCACGCTCTCGTGGATGCCGGGCGCAATGGCGGCGCCCATACCCCGGGAACCTGCCGGAGGCAGCGCCAGCAAGACGCGACGACCCGGAGCCCACCGGGGGTGATGACCGCCGGGAGACCCAGCGCACCCGGAGCGGTAAGCGCGGCAACCGCAGCGCCGCGAGTGTGACAGTACCCCCTCCTCTAGGATTGGCCCCTGGACACTTTCCTGGTTTCGTTGGATGTTTAGAATGAAAGATCCGGACTGGTTGGGGAGCAGTGACTTCAGAAGCTTTGACCCAGCGCCTCTCCTTAGGACCATAACCTTTCCATTCTACCAGATACTGTAAATTCTTGTGTAGATAACTAGAGTCAAGAATAGTTTTGATTTCAAATTCTGTTCCAGCTTCAGTCTCTACTGAGGTTGGGCTAGGAGACTCCGAATGAAACCGACTTAAAATGAGGGGACGAAGGAGAGAAACATGGAAAGAATTTGGTACCCGAAAGTGGGAAGGCAATCCCAATTTGCAGACAACAGGGTTCAGGACTTGCAAAACGGGGTAAGGGCCGATGAACCTCGGAGCAAACTTCATAGCGGGTACTCTTAAACGAAGATTGCGGGTAGAGAGCCATACCCTGTCACCAACTTTGTATTGAGGAGCTGCTCGCCGTTTTCTATCCGCAAAGAATTTGTAGCGGCCAGAGATTTTCTTGAGATTAGCATGAACCCTACTCCAGATTTGACTGAAGTGCCGGAGAGTGGAAGCTGCAGAAGGAACATCCTCCGAAGGAAAAATTGGTAATTCTGGGACTCGTGGATAGAATCCGTAATTAATGAAGAATGGGGACTCACCAGTGGAAGAGTGGTACAGATGATTATGGGCAAACTCGGCCCAGTGTAACAGTTCCACCCAATCGTCCTGTGAAGGAGAGAAATAAACGCGCAGAAAAGTCTCTAAATCTTGATTGACATGTTCAGTTTGCCCATTGGTTTGTGGATGGTAAGCAGATGAGAACTTGAGTTTTATTTGTAAGGCTGAGCAGAGGGCCCTCCAAAATCTTGCAGTGAACTGTACCCCTCGATCAGAGACTATCTCCCGAGGTAACCCGTGCAGTCGGAAGTGTTCACGAATAAATAGTAAAGCCAACTTGGGAGCCGTTGGTAAACCGGTCAACAGAACAAAATGTTCCATTTTTGAAAAGCGGTCAATAATCACCCAGATGGTATTGTAACCCTTGGAGAGGGGTAATTCGGTAATAAAGTCCATAGAAATATGTGTCCAGGGTTTCTTAGGAATGGACAGTGTACGAAGCAACCCCGCAGGAGGCAGACGAAGAGTTTTGTGCTGAGCACATTGAGGACATGAATTGACATAATCTTGTATATCCTTCTTCATGGTGTCCCACCAATATGACCTTCGTAGAAATTCACACATTTTTTGAACTCCAGGATGACCGGAAAACTTGGAGATATGAGCCCACTGCAGTAACTTTGGTCGAAATTCAACTGGTACAGACATTCTCCCAGGAAGAGGACCCAGAGAGGTGGGAGCTGCTGAAATAAAGACTGGACTGAGAATTAAACTCTTTTCAAAGGAATTCTCCTCATCCGAGGCCGTTAAAGAACGAGACAGAGCATGAGCCTTAGCGTTAAGAGTCCCGGCCCGGTACTTAATAATGAACGAGAACCGAGTGAAGAAGAGCGCCCATCTAGCTTGACGGGGATTCAAGCACTGGGCCGTCTTGATATACAACAAGTTCTTGTGATCGATGTAAATAGTAATTAGTTGTTTAGCACCTTCCAATAAGTACCTCCATTCTTCTAGGGCAGATTTTATTGCTAAAAGTTCCTGATCTCCAATGGTGTAGTTTCGTTCAGCAGGAGAGAACTTACGAGAATGGAAACCACATGGATGTAACTTCCCATCAGAAGAGTACTGTGAAAGGACGGCACCAATGCCTACTGAGGAAGCATCGACTTCCAAGAAGAATGGTTTTGAGAAATTCGGTTGTTGGAGTACCGGAGCAGACATAAAGGCTGATTTCAACCGGGCAAATGCTTCTACAGCTTTTGAAGACCAGAGACTTGGGCCAGACCCCTTTCTGGTTAGGGCAGTAATGGGTGCAACAATGGTAGAAAATCCCTTAATGAATTTCCGGTAGTAATTTGCAAAGCCCAGGAATATTTGTACCGCTTTCAAGGAGAGAGGCTGAGTCCAGTCCCGAATGGCAGTGAGTTTCTCTGGATCCATGCGAAGCTCCGTACCCGAGATGACATAACCGAGGAACGGAATCGAAGGGACCTCAAAGATACATTTGGAAATCTTGCCGTAGAGACGATTCCTTCGTAAGCGAAGCAGTACTTCTTTGACCTGTACTCTGTGCTCTGCAAAATTCTTAGAAAATATCAGAATGTCATCCAAGTACACCACTACACTTTGGTATAACATATCTCGGAAGATTTAATTTACAAATCCCTGAAAAACGGCAGAGGCATTGCTGAGGCCAAACGGCATTACCAGATATTCGTAATGCCCGTCCCTGGTATTTAAGGCCGTCTTCCATTCGTCCCCCTGTCAGATACGTATCAGATTATAGGCTCCCCTTAAGTCGAGCTTAGTGAAGACGTGGGCTCCACGAACCCTATCAAATAGCTCAGTAATTAGCGGCAAAGGGTATTTGTTCTTAACGGTGATATCGTTTAAGCCACGATAATCAATACATGGTCTTAACCCCCCGTCCTCCTCCTTCAAGAAAAATAAACCTGCTTCAGCCGGGGAGGTAGAGGGGCGAATGTATCCTTTCAGTAGATTAGATTTGATATAGTCCGACATTGCTTGGGTCTCGGGTAATGACAAGGGATATGTGCATCCCCAGGGTTGCATTTTCCCTGGGATAAGCTCAATGGAACAGTCCCAGGGTCTATGGGGTGGTAACTGATCGGCCGCCTGTTCCGAGAACACATCTGTGAACTCCCGGTAGGCCACCAGAATGAGCTCCTCAGCCGACTTGGAAGATGCACGGAGCGGGTAAACATGAGTGAGACAACTAGAGTGACAAAACGAACTCCAGTACAATATTTGTGACGATTTCCAGTTGACGTGAGGGTTGTGAATTTTAAGCCAAGGTAGACCAAGAACAAGATCGTGAGGCATCTCCGGAATTACTAGAAACTCCAAATGTTCTTGATGCAGAGCTCCGACCTGCAGCTTGATTGGCTCTGTGCGACTTGTAATAAGACCATTAGATATTTTGGTACCATTGATGGCAGTCAACGTTATAGGTCGTTTGACAGACTGTAACTGTAAACCCAGACTCCGGACACAAGAAAGAGAAACAAAATTCCCTGCAGCCCCAGAGTCCAGCAGGGCCTTAACAGATTTGGCTATAGACTCAGAAAACACAGACACGGAGAGTAAACAATCCACTGTCGGAGAAGATTTAGATGTAACCCCTAACTTGACTCCTCCGGAACAAGTTAGGCCTGCCCGTTTCCCGGACAGGACTTGCAGAACTTGAAAAAGTGATCCGCGGCTCCACAGTAGAGGCAGAGTTTACCCTCACGACGGCGCTGTCGTTCCTCCGGGGACAGGCGGGATCGGTTGATTTGCATGGGTTCATCCGGACTCGGGGTAACTGTTTGCTTAAGCGGGAGAAGCCGGAATCTGGATCGATCCGACCGACTACGTTCGCCACCTGCATGCGAAGATCCACCTTGACACAGAGTGAGATCAACTCTTCTAAAGGATCCGGCAGATCCCTAGTGACCAGCTCGTCCTTCAGACGGTCAGAGAGCCCGTTCCAGGAAGCGGCCCTGAGAGCATCATTATTCCAGCGTAGTTCTGAGGCAATGGTTTGGAAGTGAACCACATACTGTCCCACAGAACGGGAGCCTTGACGGACTCGGAGCAGGTCCGAGGAAGCAGCGGTCGTTCTGCCGGGCTCATCAAAAATCCTTCGGAATGACGCAATGAAATTAGTGTAACTGGAAACCAATGGGTCAGATCGTTCCCACAACGGAGACACCCAATCCAACGCTGAACCTTCAAGCAAGGAAATAATGTATGCCACTTTGGACCGATCCGTTAGGAAATTGTGTGAGAGAAGTTCAAAATGCACCTCGCATTGGTTGAGAAAACCACGGCAATTCTTTGGATTCCCATTATAGCGAGAGGGAGTGGGAAGCTGAAGGCGTGACCTGGTTCCAGACGAGGATTGAACATTACTGGAGACGACTACTGGAGCGGGTACTGGAGCAGGAGCCGGAACTACTGAAGCCAGGGAGGCCTGAATTTCATGCAGCCGGACGGATAATTCCTGGAGATACTGCATCACCTGGCTCTGTGCCGCCTCCTGACTCTGAACTCGGTGAGCCAAGTTTGGATGGCGCTTGACTCTGGGTTCTGATCCCCCGGGTCCATGTGGCCTGAGTATACTGTCACTGAACTGGGTTGGGAGTGTTGAGAACTCGGGGGTTCTTCCGATGATAGGGAAGAGGAACCACAGCTGGGCCGGAGCAGGGATGGCAGGATGTAGGTTTTCCTCATGCAGAACTTAGCCGTTGTAACCGACGTGTAATGCTAAAGAATTAGTTGTGGCCAAGGCTTGGGGGCGATGCTGAAGTACACAGAAGAATGAAGAACTTGTGAGCGATGTTGAAGAAATGAATGAAGATTTGAGAACGATGTTGAAGCACACAGAAGAATGAAGAACTTGTGAGCGATGCTGAAGAGATGAATGAAGATTTGAGAATGATGTTGAAGCACACAGAAGAATGAAGAACTTGTGAGCGATGCTGAAGCAATGAATGAAGATTTGAAAGCGATGTTGAAGCACACAGAAGAATGAAGAACTTGTGAGTGATGAAGAAATAAATGAAGGTTTGAGATTCAGTGTAACTCTGGAAGTTTGGGAGGCGTTCCACTTAGGGATACCCTGTAATACTGGAAGCACAGGAGGTGTCCCTCTGAGAGATACACTGTAACGCTGGTAACGCAGGGAATGTCCCACTGAGTGATACACTGTAACGCTGGTAGCACAGGGAAGGTTCCACTGAGTGATACACTGTAACGCTGGTAGCACAGGGAATGTCCCACTGAAAGATACTCTAACGCTGGTAGCACAGGGAATGAGATACTCTGTAACGCTGGTAGCACAGGGAATGTCCCACTGAAAGATACTCTGCAACGCTGGAACACAGGAGACGTTCAGCCTGAGAACACGCTGAACGCTGCTAGCACTGGTGATCATTGGAAAGACGATACTCAGGCGCCGGGGCTCTGTATGGTGTCTGCCTTTGAACTTCCCGCCCTCTCCTGATTGGCGGAAGGGGCCGATGACGTCACCCGCTCACCACGCTCTCGTGGATGCCGGGCGCAATGGCGGCACCCACACCCCGGGAACCCGTCAGAGGCAGCGCCAGCAAGACGCGACGACCCGGAGCCCACCGGGGGCGACGACCGCCGGGAGACCCAGCGCACCCGGAGCGGTAAGCGCGGCAGCCGCAGCGCCGCGAGTGTGTCAACAAGTTGCTGTTTTAACAGCGTGGAAACACTGCCAACAGCCCTGCAACTCACTCCCTTTGTGGCCCGATCTCACTCCAGACTCATGGATTTTTGTACACATAGGGCAAACAAAAATCGGCAAGTCCAGTGGTACCATAAATGCAGCATATAGTCTCACTCACCGATGAAAGCTAGTCGCAACTAAGTTAAATTGACCACTAAAATGTTATTACAAGAAAACAAGTGAATATTTTTAAGTATCTCTCTTTGAACATTTGAAATGTTAAATGGCTATTATCTATAATAAAACCAACTACAGGTTGAGTATCCCTTATCCAAAATGCTTGGGACCAGAGGTATTTTGGATATGGGATTTTTCTGTATTTTGGAATAATTGCATACCATAATGAGATATCATGGTGTTGGGACCTAAATCTAAGCACAGAATGCATTTATGTTACATATACACCTTATACACACAGCCTGAAGGTCATTGTAGCCAATATTTTTTGTAACTGTGCATTAAACAAAGTGTGTGTACATTCACACAATTCATGTATGTTTCATATACACCTAATACACACAGCCTGAAGTTCATTTAATACAATATTTTGAATAACTTTGTGTATTAAACAAAGTTTGTATACATTGAGCCATCAAAAAACAAAGGTTCACCGTCTCACTCTCACTAAAAAAAGTCAGTATTTCGGAATATTCCGTATTTCGGAATATTTGGATATGGGATACTCAACCTGTACTGATAAAGAGATGTCATCATTTTGGAATGTAATGACAGTTCGTCAGAATTCTGGGGTATGGGTCGTTGGATAGACACAACTTAGGTCGACAGTCGTAGGTCGACCATGGAAGGTCGACACGCATTAGGTCAAGAGGGACAATATGTTGACATGTACTAGGTCGACAGGTCGAAAGGTTGACATGAGGTTTTTGACTGTTTTTGGTGTCGTTTTCTCTGTAAAAAGACGGGGGACACCCAAATTAGTGCACCGTGTCCCCTCGCATGGCTCGCTTTGGGCAAGTAGATCGTTAAGTATGAAAAAATACAAAAAATAAAGCCTTTTGAAAAACTCATGTCGACCTTTTGACCTGTCGACCTAATGGCATTGTCGACCAGGGGCAGGATTTGGACAGGAACCTATTGTTGGGCATCACTTAAATGGCTTTAAAGGGAGAAGTCATAATTATGGGAGACTTTAATTTACCTGATGTAAATTAGGAGGGGTCTTTTGCAAGTTCAGCTACAAGTGGCAAATTTGTACATTCCTTACAGGGAGCATCTCTCGAGCAATTAGTGAGGGAGCCCACTTGCAAAGACTCAATATTAGATTTCATTCTCACAAATGATGACAGGATATCAGACATATATGTGGGTGAGCACCTAGGATCCAGTGATCATCAAGCAGTATGGTTTACTATAAAGACAGGATCCAACTCCTGTCACACAAAAAAAAGGTGTTGGATTTTAGGAATGCTGACTTTGCAAAAATGGGGAGATGTTTAAGTGATTCATTGGCGGACTGGAGGAACTTGGAAGGGGTGCAGTAGAGGTGAGGAAAAGTGCAATACTAAGGGCAACAGACCTTTGTATCAAAAGGGTTAGGAAAAGCACCAGAAAAAGGAAGCCAGTGTGGTTCACAAAAGAAGTATCAACTAGTGTGAAAGCAAAAAAGATGGCTTTAGGAAATGCAAGCAGACTCAAAATAATAACGAGAAAGAGGTGTATCTTGACAAACGGAAGGATGCTAAGAAAGTGATCAGACGTGCAAAGGCAGAAGCTGAGAAAATGGCCCAGTCAGTAGATAAGGGGGGCAAAAATATGTTTACGTATATAAATGAAAGGAGAAATCAAATGGAGGAATAATAATACTTAAGACAGAGTGAGAATTTGGTGTAGAGAGACAAGGCAATAGCAGATCACCTAAATCATTATTTTTGCTCAGTATTTACTACAGAAGTAGAAGGGAAGGGGCCACACTTAACCTGCAAGAACATTCAGAAAAATATGGTAGATGAAACTACATTTACAGAGGAGTGGGTCCTAACAGAACTTTCAAAACTAAAAGTGGATAAATCAATGGGGCCAGATGGGATACACCCAAGGATACTAAAAGAGCTAAAAGATGCGATGGTGGCACCATTAACAGAATTATTTAACCAGTCACTAAATACAGGTGCCATTCCAGAGGACTGGAAAAGAGCAAATGTAGTTCCATTGTACAAAAGTGGAAGCAAGGAAGAAGCAAGTAACTACAAACCAGTAAGCCTTACATCAGTAGTAGGGACTGTAATGGAAAAACTATTAAAAGAAAGAGTTGTGGAATATCTTAAATCAAACAACTTACAGGATCCAAACAGCATGGATTTACTGGTGGGAGATCATGCCAAACAAATCTTACTGACTTTTTTGACTCTGTGATGAAAATAATAGATCATGGGGGAGCATATCTAGACTTTAGTAAGGCATTTGACACTGTCCCACATCGCAGACTGCTAAATAAACTTGAAAGCATGGGGGTGGATTATAAAACAGTTAAATTGATAAGAACCTGGTTACAGGATAGGAAACAGACAGTTATAGTAAATGAGGTGCAATCTTTGAAAGGAAATGTTACCAGTGGAGTACCCCAGGGATCTGTACTTGGACCAGTTCTTTTTTTTTTTGTATAAGTTTTTATTAATGCATTGCTTCATAGTACAAGAGCATTTGTATTACCAGTGAAAGGTATCATGTACATACAGGTAACATCATATGACGATCGAGAAAACAATAGTATCAGTCAAAGATGATTCTGCAATGAACACTAAATCTAAGCAGGTAACAGTATCATATACATTATCCTCTTCTATAGACATCGTTTTAAATTGAGTGCAGAACAAATTAAATCTCAAAAAGCCTGCTGAACCATTTATTGTGAAGATATGAGGAGGATGGGGCCCCATGACACTACCAACACTCAGGTTGCCAATATTATGGAAGGGTCTCCATTTGCCATTCTCGTCTCAAACCACTCGGTATTTTTCAGTGATTTCCAAATTCTGGTTTGGAAATCTACCGGAAGGGTTTCAATATAACTTTTCCAAGAGTTGAAAAATCGCACTACCCATTTGTCTTTTTGTAAAGTAGTTTATATCCAGTGCATTTGAAATAAATGATGTAGTTTCCCTTTGAACAAAGATAAGGTAGGAGGATCCTTAAGGATCCAAGATTGTAAAATTGCCTTGCGTGCAGCTTGTCAGGAATCGACTTACTGCAGCTGCACCTGTCCGCCGGTGCAACCTCCGCCTGAGGCTCCCATGTCTCGCCACTGACCACCTTGTCACTAAATGCCATTCTGGGCCTAAGGACACTCCTGTTGTCAGCAGGCGTGCACGCACACCGCATTCCCGCTCAAGCACGGCATGGGCGCCTCCATGACAGTCCCCGTCAGCTCTTCCGCATCAGCCAATCCAGAGCCTGGCCGCACCTCCCATTCACTCCCAACCAATACCTGCAGGCCGGGGCGTATATCAGGAGCAGCAGGGTGAGTCAGTCCTTGCCTTGGACTTCGTGTCAATCCTCTGACCTGTGTCTCTGGCTCCGTTCTCCAGTTCCTCTTTGTACCTGCTCTGCCTTCCAGTCTGCTGTGGAACCACAAGCACCAGCAACCCGGGTACCTGTGATCAGCTTCACACCTTATCCAGCTACAGTGTGCTCCAGCCCTCTGCAGTAGAGACTCTCCTCCAGGTGCATCTCGTTACCTACACCTGTTCGTCAGCCTGCAAGCTGCCAGTGTTATTCCAACCTGCACTGAGGATTTAAACCACTTGTTCCTGTCTCCTGCAAACAGTTACCTGGCTCGCTATTCCCACCATCATCCCTGCTGTGCTCCACGATCCAGGAACCATCGGTTCCCATACCGATACATCGGTCCTCTGATCGATTGTTACCCACGTCACAGACTTCGCCATAGACTTTCAGCTTCCACGCTGTTCCACCCACAATTGCATATCTTCTGTTGTCATCAGTATTCCTTCTGCCATATTGTTTGAATCAATTGCTAAATAAACAACACAGCGCACAAATCTTATCCAGCCTCCTCGTTTTCTCCATCCCATCTCCACTGACCCACTAGTGCCCTCTCTGGGAACACCAACTAGACAGAGCCTGACACAGCTGCACTTATCGCCATCAGCAACCCCCTACATCCCTTTGTTATTCTTTGACCAGTAGGGATTATTCCAAAAATCACCCATTCTGCCGTGAAGGGAATGAAGTTTATCAAATGTTCCGTAACAAATTGTATTTAGAGCCAAAAGCGACGGAGGAATGGACACAACCAGAAACACTGCAATAAATCTGCCCTGGGTGCATGACATTTCAGACACCTATCCGAATCTATCATGCCTGCCAAGTATTGTTTATACGGAGAGAAATAAGCCCTATGGACTATATTATAAAACATCTCTTGATATTTTGCCGAGGGTATAAGTTTTCAAGAAAGTAGCAAGCTATTCAGTAGTGTGTCACATGTAAGTTCGGGAAAGCCTAACACCCATTTTTGGATCCCTGATTGTAATTTAGAGTGATCCAACTGAATGGTCAGTTTTCTGTAATGTACAGATAGGGCTTTCTTCGTGGCTGGTGGGGTTCCTAAAAGCATATATAAATCGTTATTTAAATCTACCCCCGATAGAACTTTAAGTACCGAGCTTGTATAATGTTGCAACTGGAGGGAAGCCTGTGGAAAATCATGTATAAATGGATAATTCAGAAAAAAAGAGACATTTTTTGGCTCCAAATCCGACAATTTGTTATGAAACATTTGATAAACTTCATTCCCTTCATGGCAGAAGCTGGTGTTTTGGGGTGCCACACCCTGCACCTAGATATATCGCTAGGAACCCCAAATATACAGAGATGCCTTGATGCGGCTTTGGGGCTTATTCACACATTTGCGCAAATATGTGTAACCAAGATCTCTGAATTCTAATATTATGTGGGATTTATATCTGGTTACTGTTATCATTCAGGATGCTGGGGGAGGCAGAGAGGTTCCTGCATTAGGAGGTGAAGGCCCTGACATGCCACATGGAGCTTCATGGGGTTGCTCCAAGGTAGGTAGCTCTTAGCTTAGATAAACCCAGACTGGGATAATGGTGGTATGGGGTGTGGTTCCTCTGGACTGGCTGAGCTGGATGGCTTTAGTGTGGCATACCTTTACATTCTGTTAACACTTTTCACTTATTATTTTTTTAACACTATTTCTCTATTTTAATTACATTTCATTTTTGTATCACCTTCTTTATAGCTTCGGCTTCCTAAATACTAATTATTAACACTATAGATTTTTCACTGGTATGCTGCCCTGGGCTTTCTGGCTTATGCTGGTGTTTTGGGGTGCCACACCCTGCACCTAGATATAGCGCTAGGGACCCCAAATATACAGAGACGCCATGATGCGTCTTTGTGGCTTATTCATACATTTGCGCAAATATGTGTAACCGAGATCTCTGAATTCTAATATTATGTGGGATTTATATCTGGTTGCTGTTATCATTCAGGGTGCGGGGGGGAAACAATGTATCTCTCTTTTTTTCTTGCTTAGAAATACCCCTCCCTTTTGAGCACCTGAATGATATCATTAAGCTGATTGAGCATCTACCATTATATATGTCATAAATGGATAATTCTCCTGTGTCTGTTCAAATGTTAGTGGTCCACATTAACCATGTTTCTTATGTCTTTCAGGCCTTCACTATGAAACATTGTGAATGGAAATCCCGCCTTCCCATGTTGGAACTAAGGGTTGCCTAGAAATGTCAGAAATAGGGATTTGTGTCCCCCTAAATTCCTTGAACGTCTGAGAGTGTGCCAGATTCGATAGACCGTCCACAATAGGGGATTGTCCTTCAAGTCTTGATCACACTCCACTTCTACATAATGAAGGAAATTTGTTATGTTATTAGTCTTAACGAATTGAGCCTCTAGCCGTGTATTTGCATATGTGTCTTTGTCATTTAACCAGTCCCTCAGAAATCGCAATAAAGACGCGTGGTTGTAAAGTTATGTTTGGAAAATTAATTCCCCCGTTGGCCCTTGGTTGTTGTAATTTATACATGGCTATACGAGGCCTTTTTCCCTTCCAGATATATTGTCTAAACAATTTAGTAATACAGTAGTCATTAGATCCGATCTACTGGACAGAACAGGCAAGGATTGCAGAATATATAGTAATTTTGGGAATGTACACATCTTAATCAGATTAGCCCTTCCTAGGTATGAGAGTGTTAAATGTTTCCAACTATCCAGTTCCTTTGCTATCGAATCTATCGCCTCCTTTACATTCAATATATATAAATCCGAGGGGTATTTTGGAAGCTTAATGCTCAAGTATGTTATATATGTATTAGCCCATTTTATAGGTATCCATCTCCCACATCCCGGACTCCTTTTCCCATGTTTTAAATATAGACCTACAGATTTGGAGAGGATAACTTGAAAACCCGAAATTTTCCCAAAGTTGTCCAATAAATCTGAAATATCCTGTAATGAGTCCTTGGGGTTCCCCATATACACAAGCACATCATCAGCAAATGCCGATAATTTTATCTCTGTTTCCCCAATTGAGATACTTTGAAAAACCGTCGAGTTCTGCAATATTCGGAAGAGGCGCTCTATACATAATTTAAAGAGGAGAGGCGACAAAGGGCATCCCATTGCATAGTAATTTAAGAGCCCCGTTTACCATTAACCAACAAAGAGGTTGTCAGGTTAGTGTATAGGTATTTATTAAGACCCACAAACCTCTTGCTAAAGCCCCTACAGTCCAACACTGGAAATAGGTGGTGGCACGCTACTGTGTCAAACGCCTTGTGTGTGTCAAGGCTTAAAAGCATATGTTCCGCATTAGGGGAACTGAACTTTACTGTTGCCGCTATTGCTGTCCGAATGGCCTTAACCGACTGACAATCTCGAACAAAACCATATTGGTGATCTGTCAATAAGTCAGGGAGAATTAATTGTAGTCTGTTGGCCATTATCTTTGTAAAAATTTTAAAATCAGAATTTAGGAGGGAAATGGGTCGATATGAATCCGCTGACATTGGATCCTTGTCTGGTTTAAGGATTAGAGTCTGAATGCCTGAGAGAATGATGAATAAGTGGGGTGTTTCCGATAAATTTTATTATAAAGTTCTGGCAACGTCGGCATCAGTTCTTGCTGCAGTAATTTGTAGTAAGTTCCAGTAAACCCATCAGGCCCCGGTGATTTATGGGGTTGCAATGATGTTAAAACCGCCTTTATTTCTTCTTCCTTAATGTCCCCATCCAGAATTTCTTGTTGATCTACACTGAGTGCAGGTAGATCTGCCATAGCCAAAAAGTCCCTCTGTAATTCTACCTTTGGGGATATAGGGCTACTATGCTCAGTGTAAAAATTACTTAGGTGTGCTAATATATCGTTTGTTGTAGTGTAGGTTTTGTTCTGAGTTTCGTCTCTCAAGGATGTAATAAACTCCATGACGTCCTTTTTCAGAGTTGGCCACCAATAGGACCTAGAGATAAACTCCAGGGTTTTTGGATACCTGTATGTCCGGCAAAACGGGAAGCATGGGCCCAATGCATGAGCTTCTTCCTTAGCACCGGCTTCACAAAACTTTTCCCTGGTGGGGGCGTAGAGTCCATCCCTACCGTGGAGAATGCCAACGGATTAATAATAGGATGCTTGTCTGAAGACTCTGACTCATTTTCTTGCTCCCATGAGCGGGAAAGGGCATCGTCCTTGCGATTCTGAGAGCCCGGACAGAACTAGAGTTTAAAGTCGAACCTGGAAAAGAAAAGTGCCCATCTGGCCTGACGAGGGTTGAGACATTGTGCGCTTTTCAGATATAAAAGATTCTTGTGGTCGGTAAGTATAGTGATTGAATGAGAAGCTCCTTCCAACAGATATCTCCACTCCTCTAGAGCGAGCTTGATGGCTAGCAACTCCTGGTTGCCAATGGCATAGTTGCGCTCAGCTGGGTAGAACTTCCGGGAGAAGAAACTGCAAGAATGTAGATGGCCATCTTTAGCCCTCTGAGATAACACCGCTCCTACTCCAACGGAGGAGGCATCCACCTCTAAGATGAAAGGAGAGTCGATGTCGGGCTGTTTCAAAACTGGTGCAGAGATGAACCGTTGTTTTAGGAGATGAAAAGCTTGAGTAGCTTCTTCAGACCACTTGGACGGGTTAGCACCCTTCTTGGTTAATGCAGTGATAGGCGCCACAATGGTGGAAAAGTCTCGTATAAACTTTCTGTAATAATTGGCGAACCCTAAGAACCTCTGGACCCCTTTGAGGGTTAAGGGTATCGGCCTATTCTGGATTGCTTGTAATTTCTCAGGATCCATCTCTAGTCCGGAACCGGACACAATGTAACCTAGAAACGGAATGGATTTGACTTCAAAGACACATTTCTCTAATTTGCAATAGAGATGATTGACACGGAGACGGGACAGAACCTCCTTTACCCAGAAACGATGTTCCTCTAGATTATTGGCAAAGATGAGGATATCATCTAGATAGACCACGACATGGCGGTATAAGATGTCTCTGAAGATCTCATTCACGAAATGCTGGAAGACAGCTGGAGCGTTGCTCAATCCGAAGGGCATGATGAGGTACTCATAATGTCCGTCACGGGTGTTAAAGGCGGTCTTCCACTCGTCACCCTCACGGATCCGGATGAGATTGTATGCACCTCTCAAGTCCAACTTTGTGAAGATGGTGGCTCCGCTAACTCTATCAAAGAGCTCAGTAATCAGGGGTAAAGGATAGCGGTTCTTGATGGTAATGTCGTTCAAACCTCTGTAGTCGATGCACGGCCGCAGACCACCATCTTTTTTCTTTACGAAAAAGAAGCCTGCGCCGGCTGGAGAAGAGGAAGGTCGGATGAACCCCTTCGCTAGGTTCTCTTTAATGTATTCCTCCATGGAATGCGTCTCAGGCAGAGACAACGGATAAGTTCGGCCTCGAGGTGGAACCTTCCCTGGAACGAGATCAATCGGGCAGTCCCATTCTCTATGAGGAGGAAGGATATCAGCAGAAGCTTTACTGAACACATCCGTGAAATCTTGATATGGAGGAGGTGGAACATCAGACGACCTGGAGGAGGAAGAACAGAAAGGCAATACTTTAAACAAACATGTCTCAGCACAGGAGGGACCCCATGCCAGAATTTGCATAGTCGTCCAGTCAATTGATGGATTGTGGAGACGGAGCCATGGAAGGCCCAGAACCACTGGATGTGTGGCTCTTGGAATCACTAGAAAAGAGATAAATTCAGAATGAAGAACTCCCACTCTCAGACGAACTGGTAGAGTCCTTAGAGAAATAACTGCGTCGAAAATCTTGCTGCCATCCACGGCAGTTAAGGAGATGGACGAAGGAAGTCTCTCGGTGGGTAGGGACCACCGTTTAACATAGGCTTCAGTTATAAAGTTCCCAGCTGCTCCGGAATCAAGGAGAGCAATGACGTTCCTGTAACGTTGAGCAATTTGGAGCGAGACTGGGAGATTACAATCATGAGGAGATGGAGAGGAGATCATTACTCCTAGCTGGCCCTCTCCTTGGCGAGCTAGGATTTGGAGTTTCCCGGACGTTTGGGACAGGCATTGATGGTGTGAGACGGAGCTGCACAGTAAAGACAAAGAGACTCAGAGAGACGTCTTCGGCGCTCAGCAGGAGTTAGACGGGAACTACCAATTTGCATGGGCTCATCTTTGGATGGTGACAGTTGGCGAGGAGGAGGAGCAGAAGATTTTGGAGCAGATGATCTTCCATGCTCAGTTGCTCTTTCTCTGAAACGTAAATCAACTTTCGTGCAGAGTGAGATTAGCTCATCTAACTTAGAAGGCAAGTCTCTGGTAGCTAACTCATCCTTAATACGCTCTGATAAGCCATGCCAGAATGCAGCATAGAGGGCCTCGTCGTTCCATGCCAGTTCGGATGCCAGGATCTTGAACTGTATAAGATACTGTCCTACAGTACGTGATACCTGGCGTAAACGGAGAATCTCAGATGAAGCTGAAGTTACCCGGCCTGGCTCGTCGAAGATACGCCTGAATGTTGACACAAAATCAGTATAGGAGGACAGCAGGGTATCAGACCTCTCCCATAACGGTGATGCCCAATCAAGGGCTGAGCCACTGAGAAGAGAAATAATGTAGGCAATTTTAGTACGGTCACTAGGAAAATTGCCAGGTTGTAGCTCAAAATGAATTTCACACTGGTTGAGAAATCCCCTGCAGAATCTTGGAGATCCGTCAAATTTTGCTGGCGTTGGAAGATGAAGACGTGGAGCAGAAATGGGTATGGTGGGTGGGGTTACAGCTGGAGTCACTGTAGGTGACGCACCGGACGCGCCTGATCCACGGAGGGTTGTCTGAATCCCATCCAGCCGAGTAGAGAGATCCTGGAGACAGCGGATGATGTGGCCCTGTGCAGCCTCCTGATGTTCAAGCCGGGCTGCCAGTTCTTGCATCGGCCTGGCCGCTTGATCCTGGTCTCCGGCTGGATTCATATGGTCAGTGCTTACTGTCACAACTGAGGGCCTGAGCTGACGGGAGGCAGCCTCAGTTGTAGAGGCTGAGGTGTAGTGGAACCTGGAAGGTTGTATCAGACCCCTGGACATGTAAGTACACGTAGAAGAATTGCCCGAAGGCGTGACCACGACAACCAGAATAAAAGTCAATGATGTTTATTATGACAAACTCCGTATCACAGCAGCAATAAAATGAAAACATAAAATCAGCAGTGAAATAATACAGTTCCTGGGTACTACAGGGTGGCAAGGGCCACAGGGCTCTGGTAGTATGAGACAGTTCTTATTATCTTCTAGTTGGAAAGTCCTTACCAGGCCCGACTGTAGCAATGGAGATAGCCCAGGATCGTACCAGCTGGTGTTCCAGGAAAAGCTGGGCTGCTGTGGGTAAAATGGCTGCTGTGGGTACTGGCTGGAACCAGACTGATGAATACACGGAGTGAGTTGCTGGATAGAACCAGCCAAATAATAAATGAAGCTTGAGAGCGATGAAATATGATGAATTTATGGAGCTTGAGAGCGGTGAAATAATAGTACCGGTGGTGAGTGGTAATCTGCAGAAATGATACCGGCACTTTAAGAAAAGCTGAACTCTGCTGGAAGCTAGGCTGGAAGCAGGTAATTCTGTAACTGGAAATAGATGAGTCCCAGAGGACTGGAGAGTCAGGCTGCACCGCAGATGGTAAACTGGAGCGGGTCTCTTTAGTGGAAGTTTGGAGATGGTAACTGGAACCTGGAAAACAACCACAGGAGAGAGAGACAAACTGGAACTAGGTTTGACAACCAAAGCACTGACGCCTTCCTTGCTCAGGCACAGAATATTTATATCTGTGCAAGGAAGGGATTGGCTAGGCAATTATGCAGATTACAATGGAAACAACGGATTGGTGGAAATGGAGCAGGTGACAGAATCCAACATGGCTGCGCCCATGCAGACATTTGGAGGGAAGATTGGTTTGTAATCCATGTGGGAACTTTAACAGTAATGGCGGCGCCGGCCACAGTAAACAGGAGACGCCAGACTGATGAGTGCACATTTGAACCACGCGGGCACAGCGGAGGCCGCGGCTGACGTAAGCGCCACTCTGACATCCTGCATGCAGAAACTCAGGGACGGCGGCGGAGGCCGCGGGAGACGCCATTCCGGATGTAACATGGCGCCGCTGTGACAGCGTCTCAGAGTGACAGGAGAGGAGGCAGGAATGTGGACATCAGTATAACAGATGGGATCCGGTCCTGGAGCGCTGAGCCAGCCTTAGGAGGCATCTGAAAGGTAAGTAATGGCGTCCAGATACCCGGATCGTGACACACCAAAGGCGGTCCACTCCCACAAGGGAACCAGTATATATCTCCAGTCTCACCGGTGCATGGTCTGGGATAATTATGTCTTCTAGAGCGGCATTTTTGATCTGGTCCAGAAAATAATTGTCCAACAATATATAGTCTATCCGTGACAAGGAACCATGTACCCTGGATAAATGGCTATAAATTCTGTCAGTCTGATGTAAGAGACGCCACGGGTCACTTAATTGCAAAATTTTCTTTATTTCCTGTATATATTTCCAACATGGGGAGGATGGTCTAATGACGTGGGAAGATTTATCCAATGCGGGATCGTCCACCGTGTTGAAATCCCCACCTACTACTAGAGAATAGTTGACTCTACCAGCCAAGACCTGTGTGAGGCGGTGGAAAAATTCCCCAGTTGCCACATTAGGTGCGTATAAGTTTACTAAAGTACATTTTTTATTCTCAATTGGTACATCTAGTATTAGATAACGTCCCTCAGGATCTGCTATTGAATGTAAGATCTCATACCTCAAATGTCTGTGGAATATAATTGCCACCCCTCTGGACTTAGAAGAGTAAGATGCCGGAATGCACTCTGCTATCCAGGGTGCATGCAAAGAAGACTCATCTCCTCGTCTCCACTGTGTCTCCTGTAGGAATGCTATAGATGGGTGTTTTTGGCGAAGGTGGGTGAGAATTTTTTTGCCTTTTATTCGGGTCTTTCAGGCCCTTACATTCCAGGATAGTATGGAACAATGGGAGTTATCCCGAACACCAGGGTTATTATCAATTCCATCCGCCATCAGTAACAGCAAAGGAAGATAATTTGAACCAACCCGAACTCCATCCCGTAGGCGTAGGGAAAAACTTCCCCGCCCTCAAGAGGATTCCTGGGCGAGTCATAAAGATAATGAGTCCCGAGCCTCAGCCCCCCCCCACCACATATCTCCAT
Source organism: Pseudophryne corroboree (assembly GCF_028390025.1). NCBI lineage: Eukaryota > Metazoa > Chordata > Amphibia > Anura > Myobatrachidae > Pseudophryne > Pseudophryne corroboree. Next base: position 686,676,242 of record NC_086444.1, read on the forward strand.
TTTCTTATGATATAAGCAAAGCAGGCCATTGTGCAAAGTAATTGAGAGTGAAGCAATACATTTACATTTTTCACAGAAACATGTAAGTATGGGCCTTTCAACTGGCCCATAGCCCGTAACTGAGGATTCCCAACTCCATTGGAGGGGATGCTCCGTCTTTTCAACATCCATAACATTAATAATAAGAACTGCATACATTTTTTATAAAATGTACAAAACATCCTCTGTTGAGGGTGAAAGAACATCTAAACAAATATGGTCTAATTGAGACGTGCAGCTGTGTCTGTAGACTCAGTGATAGGGGACGAGCCGTACATCGAGACACCCCTCTGGGACCCCTCCACCAGATACAATGCTGTCACAGCCGTCTCCAATGGTGGAGGTATGCCCCCCAAATGGGTAGTAACAATGCACCCACACACCCTCCCATAGTAATATTCCATGAGGTCATTAAAGGTCTATGTCATTAATCACTATGGCTAGCGTGGGAATGAGCTGGCAAAGGAGGGTCATTCCTTAAAAAATCAGACTTCGCTTGTTGAGGGTCAGTAAATAATTGAGTATGGCATTTTCAATTACCCTTAATTTGGCCAGGTAAAGTAGAGCAAATTTTATTTTTTGTCCACCAAGAATTTACAGACCTCTGAAAAGGCCTTACGTTTTTGCGACACCATGACCGAAAAGTCTTGGAACGCTAAGATCTTTTGTCCCTCCTTCCGAAGTTCAGGGGCCGCGCGGTACGCTTGTAACTATTTTTCCTTATCCCTGTAATCTAGGAATTTAGCAATGGTAGGCCTAGGTTTGGTGCCCCTGTCTCTGCGTGTTGCACCCAATCTGTGTGCCCTCCCTACTGGCAGTGGAAAATCTGTAATCGGGAGTCCTAGTGCTTTTGGTATAAGATTACTCACGTAAGCCTGTAATTGTATGTCCGAAACTGACTCAGGAATGCCTATAAAGCGTAAATTACATCTTATATTTCAATTTTCTAAATCATCAAGTTTCTCAATGATGTTGTGTATAGTCTGAGTTTTAGCTGCAAGTTTCAGCTGCAGTATATGTAACGAGTCCTCGGTATCACTGGTTCGCTGTTCCAAAGTGTCAAGTCTAGCCGTGTTTGATTCTATCTTAGCTAGGGAGGTTTCCAACCTAGCATATAAGTCCTCAAACTTCTTATCGATGAGAGGCATCAACATGTTAATGATGTGGAACAGTGGCTGCGCTGACTAGAAAAACAAGTAATATAACCATATAGGGTATGCTGCTTATGGAATAGGGGAAATCCCCAGTCCCCTGAGAAAGTAGCTATATGTAGAAAGTGTGTATTCCAGTGCAAAAACCTTCTATGGTAACAGTGTTTAAAAATTAATAATACAGATTGTATAAACTAATAGTAGATAAAAATAGTTTTATTTGTTTCCAACAGATGGCTTGTCTCAGTCGACGGAGGGGTGTTTTGCCTGCAAAACTGGTTGTCCAAAGTCCTGGAACTTTCAAGATCCTCTCACCAACGTTTCACCGTAAGGCTTCTTCAGGGTAATTTGAGGATGAGCTCCCTCCTCCTTGGACTGCTTTATATAGGGCTGTATTCTGCTGGAGTGACATTTGCGGCAATCTGCGTGGCACTTCCGGTTTTGGGCGTCACTTCCGGTTCCGGTAATTGGAATGCAAATGTAATTTTTTTTTCCTCTTTTATAAAAAAAAAAACCCAAATGAAAATGGGAGTAACTGTGAAAATGAAAGCAGATTACAGAAAAAAGTGATGAAAGTAAGAATATAAACATAAAAAGATGGGATTGATGTTTATAAAAAATAATATATTACATTATTAGAGCAAGCTTAAAAACTGATGAAGTTCTCAGATTGTAGTGGACTGAGCTACAATGTATTAAAAATATATATAATAAAAATTCTTCTTTGGATGGATATGTGTTCCAATTACCGGAACCGGAAGTGACGCCCGAAACCAGAAGTGCCACACAGATTGCTGTGAATGTCACTCCAGCAGAATACAGCCCTATATAAAGCAGTCCAAGGAGGAGGGAGCTCATCCTCAAATTACCCTGAAGAAGCCTTACGGCGAAACGTTGGTGAGAGGAGTTTGGAAGTTCCAGGACTTTGGACAACCAGCTTTGCCGGCAAAATACCCCTCCGTCGACTGAGACAAGCCATCTGTTGGAAACAAATAAAACTTTTTATCTACTATTAGTTTATACAATCTGTATTATTAATTTTTAAACACTGTTACCATAGAAGGTTTTGGCGCTGGAATACACACTTTCTACATATATCAACATGTTAATGACTTCTTTGGCATTTTTCGCAGGTGACGGAATCGCTATATCCAATAGGTGTTACCTCAATGAAGGTTGAAGACAGATGGGAGGTACATTATTAATCTCCAGGACACCGTGGAGGCATCGAGCATCGCAAGCCACTACCAAATGTAATGTAAAGCTCCACTGTAATGTAAAGCTCCATAAAGACATTATCAATGACCTTAATAATCAATTCGTAGTGAATAAAATACAGTTGTATAGTTAAGCCTGGAGCATAAGAGAAGTGGTTTATATCAATGGTCTCCACACGAAGGTGCCCAATGGATAATGCAAAACACGTCTATCAGGGAGAGAGCAGTAATCGTAGCAAAACAAGGGAGTAGTATGTGAAAAATGTGCAAACCACCTCATACAAGATTTTTTTTTTTAAGTCTATAACAGCTCTCAGAACGAGGTACACTAAAGTGGTAACTAGAGTCCAATTGTATGTATTTGTGTCAAAATATCGTTATCAGAAGCCGAATGAGACTCAGATGTGAAGTATTTTCAATATCACCACAAGGTGGCAGAACAAACATAGGAAAGATCTGCACTATTTCTTCAGAAAAATGTAAAACGTAATCATAGAGGCAATTGATAAATGGTAAAGGAAAGTCAATAAATGCAGTGAGAAAAGAAACATCAACAATCTTCCAATACAGAAGATTACATACAGTCCCCTTCAGTGTATCGGACAGTTCACTTGTAGAACAGATGTACTTATGTTATGTACATGCAGGAGAGGAGTGGAGCCTTCACAGGACCAGTCAGTAAAATGTCAATATGTAGCCCACCCAGCAGCTCACCGCAAGTTCCGGAGTGTGAATTTGCAGATCACCGGTTACCTTATAAACATGAAATTACCCCCCCCCCCCCCCCCCCCCAAAAAAAAAAAAAAAAGAAATCAACGAAAGTGGGACACCAAGAGGGATCGTGAATTCTGAAAGGAGAGGAGGAGGGGCGGAGGAGGAGGGGCGCGGGGGCACGGGACACACACAAGGGGGGAACGGATCAAAGTATGGGGAGAATGTAGGTTGTTCAAAAGGTATTAGTGGAAAGGAGTTAGGGGTGAGCAAACAAAATGAATATCAGGTAGAGAGCAAGTGCAAGTGTTGTGAGCGGTGCGTGTAAGGTATGGAGGCATGGGTTGTGGATGAGCACTACAGCAAGTCTTGTGTGCGGAATCCAGGCACCCTGTCCTCGCTGTCCCCCCAGCTAAACACCAAGCAGTTACCGCAGTTGCAGCCGTTGTGAGGCTCCATTAGATCTGAGTGGCCCCCTCTAGGCACTGTTCAGGGCAGGTAGAGGCAGGTCAGTAAGCGGTTAAACACCCGCTGTATTGGGCTGCACTGTGGTGCTCATTCCGAGTTGTTCGCTCGCTGGCAGTTTTTAGCAGCCGTGCAACTGATATGCTGCCTCCCACTGGGAGTGTATTTTAGCTTAGCAGAAGTGCGAACGAAAGGATCGCAGAGCGGCGGCAAAGTTTTTTGTGCAGTTTTAGAGTAGCTCAAAACCTACTCAGCACTTGCGATCACTTCAGACTGTTCAGTTCCTGTTTTGACGTCACGAAACGCCCTGCGTTCGCCCACCAACACCTGCGTTTTTCCAGGCACACCTTCGTTTTTCCGAACACTCCCTGAAAACGGTCAGTTGACACCCAGAAACGTCCACTTCATGTCAATCACTCTGCGGCCACCAGTGCGACTGAAATGCTTCGCTAGACCCTGTGTGAAACCATTTCGCGCCAACGCCATGCTGGCGGTCATGCTGGCCATCTTTACCGATGGCCGGATTCTGGGGCAATCAACATACCACCCCAACAATTTAGGTCTCTCCGTGTTCCTTAAGGCATCAGCTATAAGATTATAGTATCCTGGTGTCAGGAGTATTGCCGATAACAGAAGATTGTTGGGGATTTCGTATCAGCCCAAAGCAGCTGTGTTAAAAAGCAGCAATGCTTGTTGGCTCCGCCCCTGGAAGTGACCAGTTCTTTTTAATATCTTTGTTGGTGACATTGCAAATGGTATTAAAGGGAAAGTATGCCTTTTTGCAGATGATACAAAGATTTGCAACAGGGTAAACACACCGTGGCAGGTAAAACAAATGACTGATGACTTAGCTAGGCTTGAGAAATGGTCAAGAATGTGGCAACTACCGTTTAATACAAAAAAATGCAAAATCATGCACATGGGTTCTCAAAAACCCAAAGGCTAATTATAGTATCAAGGGTACTATAATGGAAACTACTGAGGAGGAAAGGGATTTAGGAGTCACTATTTCAAGTGATAAAAAAGGGGTAGACTAGATGGGCCAAGTGGTTCTTATCTACCGTCAAATTCTATGTTTCTATGTAAGTGAGCGATCTGACTAGATTGAGCCTGCATGCAGGCTCAATCTAGAACCGGCGATAGCGACGAGCGATGCCGCGCATCGCTATCACTATAAGGCATACACACGGAGCGATGTGTGCTTCTTTTCTAAGCAATCCAGTCAGAATTTAAGCCCACATCGCTACGTGTGTACCCCCTACACAGTTTGTATGGGTGGTTGAAAGTAGCCGAATGATGCTCACGCCATTTGGTCACACAGTGGAACCTACATTCATAGATACCTAAAGGTGCATAAGTATCTTAAGTACAATTGTATTGTTAATACCTGTATGGCAGATACCCTGTGGTGCCATATAAATAAAATATGATAATAGAGTTAATTTTTGTACTAGTATGTGTTTGGATTGTTGAAGGAGGGTATGGATCATCAGATCTATAAGCAAAAGATCTGCATTCATTAGGTCAACCACTAATGGTCGATATGCATTGGGTTAACAGGGTCAAAAGATTGACAAAGGATAGTAAGAAAGGTTGAAAGGGTCAAAAGGATGACACATGAAAAGGTCTATATGACAAAAGGTTGACACAATAATGGTCAACACAAAATGTTGAAAAATTTTTGGTGTAGTTTTCGCCATGAAAGCATGTGGAACTTCAAATAGTCTACTACATCCCCTCACATGGCTCGCTTTCCTTGCCATGCTTTAGGCAAGGTATCTCACTTTGCTACCGCTGCGCTTGGCACATGTTACAATTCCCAATCATAGTCCAGTGGATGGGAAAGTATGAAAAAGTTGATAAATATGCTAAACCTCCCCAAAAAGCTGTGTTGACAATTTAAACATGTTGACTATAAGCACCGTCAACATCTTACATTTCGACCTATTGACCATGTTAACCTGTTGACCATGTCGACCTAATGCATTAGTCATGGTCGTCCGATAGTCCAGATACTGTTGGAGGAATCCTGAGTTTCCAATGGAAACTCACACAAGCATGGGGGAGAACATACAAACTACATCTTCTTTGGAATTGTACCCACGATCCAAGTGTTATGAGACACCAAAACCTAACTATTGTGCTACCATGCTGCCCATCTTTAATTTATTTTAATTTTATTAAAACTTCATAAGTGTAGTTATGCTGTGATCTCACAAAATCCCATGTATAAATAAAAACTATAACAAAAATTATTAAAAATGTAAACTAACCATCACAGAAGAAATAAACTATTTTGCAACCTTTTATAGAGGACAAAAAGGAAAATAAGGCTTGACATGGATGACTAGGTTTAGCAATGATTTTATGAACCTTTAAAAAAAATCCTGCCACCGACGAGGGATAAGACTTGGAGAGAGATAAAGTGAACAGAGATAAAGTACCAGCCATTCATCTCCTGTCATTTTTCAAACACAGACTGTAACATGGCATTTAGGAGCTGACTGGCTGGTACTTTATCTCCGCCCATTTTATCTCCATCCAAGATTTAGTACATAGACCCCTATGTCTCCAATTAATTGAATATACTTCATGATTATGTACTTCCTTCAAATGTACATGTTGTTCTGAATAAAATAGAAGTACACTGTGATTATTAATTAAAGCTAAAGTTGTAGGGAACAGTGATGTGTGGGTGAATGAAAAAGGGCCTGATTCAGAGATAGAAGATAAATGCAAAGCAACTTGCAAGCAGCTTTGCATTCCCGTCCAATTATAAGGAGGGACATGCACAAGACGTCTCAGTAGAAGACCATCTCGACTGAGATCGCAAACTGGGATCCAACATCGCGAACATTGGAGGGAAACTGCAGGCGACAACGGACCTTGCCTAGCCGCAGATTCTCAATAATCGGGAATCTGTGTGGGATGCAGTACCTGTGTCCCACTTTAAATTAGGCCTAAAGTCACTTGACTAAAAAGTATCTGTGTAACTTATCCCTGAGAATTTACAGTGTTATTTTCCGATGTTTAGTGAACCATACCAATAATTCATACACATTTATTTATTATCATGTACTTTATAGTGACATCATACTTTTTAAAATAGTGAAGAAACAGAAATAAAAGAAGAGTGTGCTCATTCCTCCCAACCTTCTAAATATTGAAAGAGGGACGCACGCGTGGCGAAGCCGCGCACGTTCCCGAAAAGGGGCATGGCTTATTGAAAAGGGGCCATGGCTTCGCAAGAGGACCCGCAATCGCGAGCCACGCCCCGTTTTGGTCACTGAGGGGGCATGCCCAGCGCTCCGTGAGCCGCTGGCATGCCCCCTCTCCTCCTGTCTCAAGAGAATAGACGCTGTGCGCACGCGCACAGTGTCTATTCACCGCTGCTCTGCTAAGCAGGGCAGCGATGACAGGAGCCTCCCGACTGCCCCCACCGCGGGACACTGCGGCCCGGGGTGGGACAGCGGGACAGTCCCCAAAAACCGGGACTGTCCCGCGAAAATCGGGACAGTTGGGAGGTATGGTGTGCTTACAACTGGACAAAGGGGGTAATTCCAAGTTGATCGCAGCAGGAAATTTTTTAGCAGTTGGGCAAAACCATGTGCACTGCAGGGGAGAGGGGGGGGGGGGGGGCAGATATAGCATTTGCAGAGAAAGTTAGATTTGGGTGGGTTATTTTGTTTCTGTGCAGGGTAAATACTGGCTGCTTTATTTTTACACCGCAATTTAGATTGCAGATTTAACTCACCACACCCAAATCTATCTCTCTCTGCACATGTTATATCTGCCACCCTGCAGTGCACATGGTTTTCCCCAACTGCTTACAAAGGCCCTCATTCCGAGTTGTTCGCTCGGTAAAAATCTTCGCATCGCAGCGATTTTCCGCTTAATGCGCATGCGCAATGTCCGCACTGCGACTGCGCCAAGTAAATTTGCTATGCACTTAGTAATTTGACTCACGGCTTTTTCATCGGTCTGGCGATCGTAATGTGATTGACAGGAAATGGGTGTTACTGGGCGGAAACAGGCCGTTTTATGGGCGTGTGGGAAAAAACGCTACCGTTTCCAGAAAAAACGCAGGAGTGGCCGGAGAAACGGAGGAGTGTCTGGGCGAACGCTGGGTGTGTTTGTGACGTCAAACCAGGAACGACAAGCACTGAACTGATCGCAGATGCCGAGTAAGTCTGAAGCTACTCAGAAACTGCTACGAGGTGTGTAATCGCAATATTGCGATTACTTCGTTCGCAATTTTAAGATGCTAAGATTCACTCCCAGTAGGCGGCGGCTTAGCGTGAGCAACTCTGCTAAAATCGCCTTGCGAGCGAACAACTCGGAATGAGGGCCAAAGTTCTTGCTGCGATCAACTCAGAATTGCCCCCAATAGCAATTATATTTTTGGCAGTGCTATTGCATACGCAACATTTACCAGCAAAGGGAAGAGGAAGTGTAACATATAGATGCAATATTTATAACAGGGAACATGTAAATATATTTTATTTTTTGTCCAGTATTGACTTTATTATTTATAAAATATGCAAATGTGACAGAATTTTAGAGGAAACATAGGGGGTACTTCAGATCTGATCGCTAGGCAGCAATTTTTGCAGCCCTGCAATCAGATAGTCGCCGCCTACAGGGGGAGTGTATTTTCGCTGTGCAAGTTTGCGATCGCATGTGTAGCAGAGTTGCACAAACAGATTTTGTGCAGTCTCTGCGCAGCCCAGGACTTACTCAGCCGCTGCAATCACATCAGTTTGTTCGGGACCAGATTTGACGTTAGACACCCTCCCTGAAAACGCTTGATCCCAACTGCGTTTTCCCAGACACTCCCTGAAAACGGTCAGTTGCCACCCACAAATGGCCTCATCCTGTCAATCTCTTTGCGAATGCCCGTGCGAATGGATACTTTGCACAATCTCATTGCTGACCGGCGATCCCCATTGCAGCCACGCGATGCGCCGGCGCATTGCGGTGCTTAAACATGCACAGATGCATACGCGTGCGCAGTACGGATCTGATTGACCGCTGTGTGAAAATGCACAGCAGCGATCAGATCTGATCTACCCCCATGATTTTCAAGCATATGATTTGGGAACATAGGGCCTAATTCAGACTTGATCGCAGCAGCAAAATTGTTCTCTAATGGGCAAAACCATCGGGGTAATTCAGACCTGATCGCTGGGTATACGTTTTTTGCAGCCCTGCGTTTGGATAGTTGCTGCCTACAGGGGGAGTGTATTTTATTTGTGCAAGTGTGCGATCGCATGTGTAGCAGAGCTGCATAAACTGATTTTGTGCAGTCTCTGCGCAGCCCAGGACTTACTTAGCCAATGCGATCACTTCAGCCTGTCCGGGACCAGATTTGATGTCAGACATCTTCCCTTCAAACACTTGGACACACCTGTGTATTCCCGGACACTCCTTGAAAACGGTCCGTCGCCATCTTCCTGTCAATCTCCTTGCAATCGCCCGTGCGTTCTGAATTTTCACACTTCCTGTCGCTGACCAGCGATCCCCGTTGCTGCAGTTTTTGTTGTGCCTGCGCATTGCAGTGCATACGCACATGCGCAGTTCAGATCTGATCACAGGCTGTGAGAAAACGCAGCCTAGTGATCAGGTCTGAATCGGCCCCTATGTGCACTGCGGGGGGGGGGGGGGGCAGATATAACATGTGCAGAGAGAGTTAGGTTTGGGTGGTTTATATTGTTTCTGTGCAGGGTAAATACTGCCTGCTTTATTTTCACACTGCAATTTATATTTCAGTTTGAACACACCCCACCCAAATCTAACTCTCTCTGCACATGTTGCATCTGCCCCACCTGCACTGCAACATTGTTTTGCCCATTAGAGAACAATTTTGCTGCTGTGACCAGGTCTGAATTCGTCCCATTGACTACTTTGCTGCTACAAACCCAAATCTAAAGAACAAAGAAATAATGGTAATCTTCAGATGCGTTCCGTGTTACCTGAGCGCATGTGAAGATTTATCAGACGCACAATAAATTCAATAAAACCTTTTTTTTTATAAAAAACCTGTATGAATTATTTTGCATAACAATACTGTTCTTAAGATTTAATATTCAGCAGCTGCTCCCATGAGACACTCTGGATGTCAGTTAAAAACTAGTATATATAATTAATCATTGAAAGGACAATGATAAGGAGCGCTTAATATGAGTACAACATAATTATTTTAATAACATATTAAAAAACATATAGATTAAACAGTCTCAAGTAAATAAAAAAAGCTGATGTTTCAATATGCTCACTGCGGTGCACACAATTATAAATTATAAGCTTGAATCACACATGTCCATTGATTATATTTTAATTCCGGTATTAGGACACAAACAAAAGTCCTAGAGGTTGTGTCCAGAGAATTAATGTCAGCCAGAGCTTAGACTAAGTCCAGGTTGCCTCTCATAGACTCTTTAATATATCCAATGTTCATATAAGGATTTAATTGGCATGCCAGCAATTTTCGGGGCAATTTATGTAATGCTCAGTGCGAAGTATAAATTTAATTAGTGTCCGTTTGAACAATGAAAAATAGAGAGGTGGAATTACCAGACCACGCTGTCACGGAAATCTATCCACCGAACTGCTGTTATCCCTCGGACACGCACTGTAGAGCTGTTCAGTTGACCCCGTGCTGCGCCTGATGAACGAGGATATCCAACGGAGGATTTACCGGATATGGCAATCACGGCTCTTTTTCCTCACAGTTTGGTGTTCACGATCAGGCTACCATATGGAGAGGCTGGAGCTTAGAGTGTGCACACCGGAGCCGTCTCTACGCGTTTCTCCGCTGCTATAGCCAGCTGTTTCCTCAGGAGATTAATACAGGTGCCCTTGTGAGGTGTATTTTTAAAGGTCCATCAGCCAATGGAAAAAGTTCCATTAATTTGGGTATCACCTGTGTACCTCTCTGTGATACTAAACCATTTTTAATTTGTGGGATATCTATAGGGTCCCCAAAGTTATGGACTTAAGAAGAAATCAAAAGAATTGTAATAAAATAAAACAAAACAAAATAATAAATGGGTCAGCCCTGTATTTTTCGGGTTGGGATGAGACTCGATCCTATGACCTTGTTGGTTGGGGTCTGGTGATTTACCAGATGAGCCACAGTGGCTCTTGTTTTTAATGGAGTGGAAATGCAATACTAATAGTGGGGACCATTTAATAATTATCTATTTCTCTGTGATGCCAAAATATAAATATATATATTTTTATTCTGTGACTTTTTATTGTTTACTATACCTGTGTGAAAATTGCATATTTATGTATATGATACTAAATATTTTGGGTACACTTAATATGTTTAAGTGTGATTTTCAAAGCTCTTGGATCACTTCATAAATGATTAAGCTGGTGTGCTGATTGTACACAGCTGATACCCAAATTAATGGAACTTTTTCCACTGGCTGATGGACCTTTAAAAATACACCTCACAAGGGCACCTGTATTAATCTCCTGAGGAAACAGCTGACTATAGCAGCGGAGAAACGCGTAGAGATGGCTCCGGTGTGCACTCTCTAAGCTCCAGCCGACCTAAGCCCTCCCAGCTGCTGCCTCTCCATATGGTAGCCTGATCGTGAACACCAAACTGTGAGGAAAAAGAGCCGTGATTGCCATATCCGGTAAATCCTCCGTTGGATATCCTCGTTCATCAGGCGTAGCACGGGGTCAACTGAACAGCTCTACAGTGCGTGTCCGAGGGATAACAGCAGTTCGGTGGATAGATTTCCGTGACAGCCTGGTCTGGTAATTCCACCTCTCTATTTTTCATTGTTCAAACGGACACTAATTAAATTTATACTTCGCACTGAGCATTACATAAATTGCCCTGAAAATTGCCGGCATGCCAATTAAATCCTTATATGAACATTGGATATATTAAATAGTCTATGAGAGGCAACCTGGACTTAGTCTAAGCTCTGGCTGACATTAATTCTTTAGACACAACCTCTAGGACTTTTGTTTGTGTCCTAATACCGGAATACCGGAATTAAAATATAATCAATGGACATGTGTGATTCAAGCTTATAAATTATAATTGTGTGCACCGCAGTGAGCATATTGAAACATCAGCTTTTTTGATTTACTTGAGACTGTTCAATCTATATGTTTTTTAATATGTTATTAAAATAATTATGTTGTACTCATATTAAGCGCTCCTTATCATTGTCCTTTCAATGATTAATTATATATACAAACCCAAATCTCCTAAAATCATTCAGAACCGATTGCTTTGGTCCAGTCTTATTTATTATTACCAGTTCATTATATACACATATATTCTGCTCGCTTTACAGAGAATATTTGCCCATTCACATCAGTCCCTGCCCCAGTGAGACTTACAGTCTATGGGGGTAATACCAAGTTGATCGCAGCAGGAAATTTTTTAGCAGTTAGGCAAAACCATGCGGGTAATTCCAAGTTGATCGCAGCAGGATTTTTGATAGCAATTGGGCAAAACCATGTGCACTGCAGGGGAGGCAGATATAACATGTGCAGAGAGAGTTAGATTTGGGTGGGTTATTTTGTTTCTGTTCAGAGTAAATACTGGCTGCTTTATTTTTACACTGCAATTTAGATTGCAGATTGAACTCACCCCACCCAAATCTAACTCTCTCTGCACATGTTATATCTGCCTCCCCTGCAGTGCACATGGTTTTGCCCAATTGCTAACAAAAATCCTGCTGCGTTCAACTTGGAATTACCCCCCATGTGCACTGCAGGATGGCAGATATAACATGTGCAGAGAGAGATAGATTTGGGTGTGGTGAGTTCAATCTGCAATCTAAATTGCAGTGTAAAAATAAAGCAGACAGTATTTACCCTGCACAGAAACAAAATAACCCACCCAAATCTAACTCTCTCTGCAGATGTTATATCTGCCCCCCCCTGCAGTGCACATTGTTTTGCCCAACTGCTAAAAAATTTCCTGCTGCGATCAACTTGGAAATACCCCCTATATTCCCTACGACATGCTCATGAACACACATACACACTATGGTTAATTTTTCATCAAGAGCCAATTAACCTACCATTATGTTTTTGGGTTGTGGGAGGAAACTCAAGCAAAACACGGGGTAAAACTGCAAACTAGAACTAATGTTTACATGCAGGCTGAATAGTTATGGGTCTCTTTCTAGGGTGGGTACCAGGGTAATAGTGTATATTCAAAAGTAAATTAAAAGGGCCTACACACTGGCTGATTTCTGCATAAAAAAATAAACGATAACAACATTTATGTCACTACCGTTTATTTTTAGCTTGAAATCAGCCAGTGTGTATGGCCGATTTCAAGCATTGGTGAACAATGCGCGCTCCCGCACGTCGCTCAGTATTCATCAATATTGAGCTGACATGCAGCTCAACCCGTCAATGTCAGGCTGAGCTACTTGTACAGGAATGGTGGCAATGACACCACTGAATGTTATCGTTCAGTGTGTACGCACTATATCGTTAAATGCTATATCGTTCATGATATAGTCGTTCATCGCCGCTGTTTCCGTTGTCAGGTAGTGTGTACCCGCCTTAAATACTGCTTTGGAGCTAGAAGTCTTAGCAATCTGATTTACAAAGTATTCTACAGCTTGTACAACATACCTTTACTGTATTACAAAACCTGAACCACATCTCCCTTCAAATGCACATCCAGCACCAGGCTATGTCAGGCAGGACTGGTCACATTGAAGCAGGGAGACATGCAGTGCGGGGTCCCCCTGTGATAATGTGAAATCAGCCTGATCAGAACAGGGAGGAATATTGCCAGAAAAAAACATATGTGTTGAACAGCATTGGCGTTCTTCCTGGCACCTTCTGAGCAGAGGTTGCCACTGTAATAGCCTATATGTCACGATCTAGGTAATTCCTTATCAGTATTTACCTTCCAAATGCCTCCTGAGACTGTCCCAGTGTTCCAAGCCTGGATTCCACCTGCACTGTCTGTGTGCAGCACGCTGCATCTCATTGTCTCAAATCTCTTTACTGTGATTCTGGCAGCTTCATGGTTAAAGCTCACATTCAAGTTACAAACAATCTTTCCCTCCAAAAGCTACCATGGGCGCAGCCATGTTTTCCTAATCACATGTTACCTTTCAGCTGCACTCTACCCTCAGCCTGATTACACAGCAGCTGCACTCTGGTCCCTGGTTAATCAGCCAGCCAATCCCTGCTTCCCAGCTGGTATAAATATCCTGTTCCTGGAGTGGAAAGATGTCAGTGCTTCAATTGTCTTCAGTGATTCCAGTGTGCAGTTCTCCCATGGACTTTCTCTGCAGTACAGCCTGACTCCCTGGTGATTATACTCTGCAGTGTAACCCGACACTTCAGTGATTAACCCTCTACAGTCTACCCTGATTCACCTGTGTCTGAACTCCGGCTTCCCAGCAGCCATTCCGAGCTTCTTCTACAGCTCTCCAGCGATCCCCAGCATCACTTCATGCTTCACCTGTGCTTCTAAGTACAATAGTGCATTTCTATCTGCGAACCCCAGCTTCACTCAAAGCTTACCAACGATCCCCAGCATCACTTATGCTTCACCTGTGCTTCTAAGTACAATAGTGCATACCACTTATACCTCAGATTACTGGTCACAACCAGTAATATTTCAGAGACTCACTTATCACTGTTTTGTTTGGTTGCACAATATCTGACTTTTCGTTTAATAAAAGCACTTAAAGATATTCCTGTTGTCGTGGTCACGCCCTCCTAAATTCAAGTACCCGTCAGCCCCTACAACTGAGGTTCCCAGTCACGGTCACCAGCCCTCAGTTGTGACAGTAAGCACTGACCTAATGGATCCGGCCGGAGACCAGGTCCAAGCGACCAGGCCGATGCAAGAACTTGCAGCCTGCCTTGAACGTCAGGAGACTGCACAGGGCCATGTGATCCGCTGTCTCCAGGACCTCTCCTCTCGGCTGGATGGAATACAAGTAACCCTCCGTGGTTCAGGGGCGTCCAGTGTGCCGACTGCAGTACCTTTGGTGGTATCCCCACCCATCATTCCCGTTTCTGCTCCTTGTCTCCATTTACCGACACCTGCCAACTTTGATGGTTCCCCAAAAGCCTGTCGGGGTTTCCTAAATCAGTGTGAGATATATTTTGAGTTACAGCCTGGCAGTTTCCCAACTGACCGCACCAAGGTTGCTTACATCATCTCCCTCCTCAGTGGCTCCGCCCTCGATTGGGTATCACCTCTATGGGAGAAGTCTGATGCCCTGCTCTCTTCATATGCAGACTTCGTGGCAACCTTCAGGCGCATCTTTGATGAACCAGGTCGTGTGACCTCTGCCTCCTCTGATATCCTCCGGCTACGTCAGGGGACACAAACAGTTGGTAAATATCTGGTACAGTACCAGATCCTAGCATCCGAACTTTCCTGGAATGATGATGCTCTTTACTCAGCCCAAGGAGGGGCGTCTGTGTCTACAGCCCAAGGAGGGGCGTCTGTGTCTACAGCCCAAGGAGGGGCGTCTGTGTCTACAGCCCAAGGATGGGCGTCTGTGTCTACAGCCCAAGGATGGGCGTCTGTGTCTACAGCCCAAGGAGGGGCGTCTGTGTCTACAGCCCTAGGAGGGGTATCCAATGTTCAAGCTCTAGTAGGGGCATATGAGTTTTCTCAAAAAGGAGTTTCTGATCTGTCAACCCCAGGAGGGGTGCTGGAGAAAACAACCCTGAGAGAGGTGTCTGATTCATCAACCCCAGGAGGGGTCACCAAAGTTTCAGTCCCAAGGGAAGTATCCAGAGCCAAGTTCCCAGATGGAAATTTTTGTGCTACAGATGCAGTTATGAACTCCTGTTTGCCATCTTCAGAGGGCACCACCCTGTTGGCATCCAGCATGGACCAGGTCCAGGATGGTCTAACTGAACACTCGGATACCACTCATTCCGGTTCTAACCGGATTCTGACTCCTTCAGTTCCAGCTGATTCAACTGTCTTTAGACTCAATCTGGTTCCATCCGTCTGTCTGAAGATTCCTTCGGTTCCAGCCGATTCCGATATCTCTGGACCCAATCCGGTTCCATCCGTAGGTCCAAAGATTCCTTCGGTTCCAGCCGATTCCAATATCTCTTGACCCAATCCGGTTACATCCGTTGGTCCAAAGACTTCTTCAGTTCCAGCTGATTCAACTGTCAATCCGAAGACTCCTCCGGTCCCAGCCGGTTCAAGCTTTTCTGGACCCAATCCGGTCCCATCCGTCTGTCCGGATCAGCCTCCTTCGGTTCCAGCCGATTCCAATACCTTCGGATCTAATCCGGTCCTATCCGTCGGTCTAAAGTCTCCGCCGGTCTCAACCGGTTCAAGTTTGTCTGGACTTAATTTGGTCTGGTCCATAGGTCCGGTACAGTCTCCTCTGGTCCCAGCCAGTTCAAGTTCATCAGGATTCAATCTAGATCCTTCCATTTGTTCAGGTAAAGAACTTATAAGAAGTGTCCTGGGGCCACTCCTAAAGGAGGGGGTGCTGTCACGATCTAGGTAATTCCTTATCAGTATTTACCTTCCAAATGCCTCCTGAGACTGTCCCAGTGTTCCAAGCCTGGATTCCATCTGCACTGTGTGTGTGCAGCACGCTGCATCTCATTGTCTCAAATCTCTTTACTGTGATTCTGGCAGCTTCATGGTTAAAGCTCACATTCAAGTTACAAACAATCTTTCCCTCCAAAAGCTACCATGGGCGCAGCCATGTTTTCCTAATCACATGTTACCTTTCAGCCTATCAGCTGCACTCTACCCTCAGCCTGATTACACAGCAGCTGCACTCTGGTCCCTGGTTAATCAGCCAGCCAATCCCTGCTTCCCAGCAGGTATAAATATCCTGTTCCTGGGGTGGAAAGATGTCAGTGCTTCAATTGTCTTCAGTGATTCCAGTGTGCAGTTCTCCCATGGACTTTCTCTGCAGTACAGCCTGACTCCCTGGTGATTATACTCTGCAGTGTAACCCGACACTCCAGTGATTAACCCTCTACAGTCTACCCTGATTCACCTGTGTCTGAACTCCGGCTTCCCAGCAGCCATTCCCAGCTTCTTCTACAGCTCTCCAGCGATCCCCAGCATCACTTCATGCTTCACCTGTGCTTCTAAGTACAATAGTGCATTTCTATCTGCGAACCCCAGCTTCACTCAAAGCTTACCAACGATCCCCAGCATCACTTATGCTTCACCTGTGCTTCTAAGTACAATAGTGCATACCACTTATACCTCAGATTACTGGTCACAACCAGTAATATTTCAGAGACTCACTTATCACTGTTTTGTTTGGTTGCACATTATCTGACTTTTCGTTTAATAAAAGCACTTAAAGATATTCCTGTTGTCGTGGTCACGCCCTCCTAAATTCAAGTACCCGTCAGCCCCTACAACTGAGGCTCCCGGTCACGGTCACCAGCCCTCAGTTGTGACACTATAGTCATGTGTACCAGAACATTGGGTGAGGAAAAAATGGGGGATGCAGGGAAGGTTGTTAGGGGCCCTTTTATCAAACAGTATTTGTGGCTATGTCCACGAAAACACCCATATGTATCCCGTGATGTACGAAGGAGTGATCACAGCAGGTATCGGAGATACCTGCTGCGTTCCCTCCATTGCTGCCCACAGCTGCATCCTCCATCAGTTTCTGTGGGGAATGCAATGTTTCCCGATATTGACCCCCCTTCCCCCCCAGATACCCAGTGTAGCCTGTGGGCTACACATCATGAGATGTAGTTCTGCTCGAAATGGACCCTGTGCATGCCAGTGAGGTTATCGCGCATGCACATAGGCCTGGACACCCCACTCGACACATTACAGGGACAGGCTCCTTTTGCATGAGCTGGATGATACATCCCGCCTATTGGATCACATATTGCAATGCGATCCTGGGTGGAGAGATCTAGCCTAGATCCCATGCAATACACGATCTATGATACATGCCCCCCTTTGAGAGAGTAGTTGTGAATTTCAAGGATAATATGAATAATCAATAGAGATGAGCGGGTTCAGTTCGTCAAGATACGAACCCCCCCGAACTTCACCTATTTTACACGGTTCCGAGGCAGCCTCGGATCTTCCCGCCTTGCTCGGTTAACACGAACGCGCCCGAACGTCATCATCCTGCTGTCGTATTCTCGCGAGATTCGTATTCTATAAAAGGAGCCGCGTGTCGCCGCCATTTTCACTCGTGCATTGGAGATGATCGCGAGAGGACGTGGCTGCGTTCTCTCAGTTTCTGTGTTCAGTGTGCTGCAAATATCTGTGCTCAGTGTGCTGCAAATATCTGTGCTCAGTGTGCTGAAAATATCTATGTTCTCTGCCTGAAAAATGCTCCATATCTGTGCTGCATTGTAGTATATAGTAGGAGGACAGTGCAGAACTTTGCCGACCACCAGTATATATATAGTAGTACGGTACAGTAGTCCACTGCTCTACTTCTGTGTCGTCAAGTATACTATCCATCCATACCTGTGCTGCATTGTAGTTGTGCGCAGTATTATAGTAGGAGGACAGTGCAGAATTTTGCTGACCACCAGTATATATATAGCAGTACGGTACAGTAGTCTATTGCTCTACCTCTGTGTCGTCAAGTATACTATCCATATCTGTGCTGCATTGTAGTTGTGCGCAGTATTATAGTAGGAGGACAGTGCAGAATTTTGCTGCGCACCAGTATATATATGGCAGTACGGTACAGTAATCGATTGCTCTACCTCTGTGTCGTCAAATATACTATCCATATCTGTGCTGCATTGTAGTTGTGCGCAGCATTATAGTAGGAGGACAGTGCAGAATTTTGCTTACCACCAGTATATATATATATATATATATATATATATATTTATCTCTCTGCATCATGTGCTGTTTGGGGACAATTTTTTTAAGTGCCATCCTGTCTAACACTGCAGTGCCACTCCTAGATGGGCCAGGTGTTTGTGTCGGCCACTTGGGTCGCTTAGCTTAGCCATCCAGCGACCTCAGTGCAAATTTTAGGACTAAAAATAATATTGTGAGGTGTGAGGTGTTTAGAATAGACTGGAAATGAGTGGAAATTATAGTTATTGGGGTTAATAATACTATGGGATCAAAATGACCCCCAAATTCTATGATTTAAGCTGTTTTTGAGGGTTTTTTTGTAAAAAAAACACCTGAATCCAAAACACACCCGAATCAGACAAAAAAATTTCAGGGAGGTTTTGCCAAAACGCGTCCGAATCCAAAACACGGCCGCGGAACCGAATCCAAAACCAAAACCCGAAAAATTTCCGGTGCACATCACTAATAATCAATTTAGATGTTGAAATCACCCAAGATGGATATATCAGAGAGCATAGGAAATTAGGTGCCTAGGCAGATAAATGTTGAAGCAATAGTTGTTGAGTGGTGGTGATCAAGGTATATATACTTTATATTTACTAGGTGCTTCATCGCGCCCTACGGGCGCTCTTCACACCGTCGCAAGGGGCTACGCCCCCTTAACCCTTGCCTGCCTTTCTGGGGTTCAATATTTGTATTATATGGAGTATTACCTGCATTCCTTTGTTAGTGGTTAAATATTGCACAATGAAAGGGCGTGCGATGGTGAAGGAGGCGCAGCCCCTTGCGACGGCGTGAACAGCACCTGCGGGTGCAGGGTGGACTGCGGACAGTGTCTGTAGATGCTGCGGGTGGAGGGGGGGCGGAAGTGGGGGTGGGGCCCGGATGGGGAAGGGTCGGGAGGTGCTGCGGGTGGGGGAGGGGCAGAGGAGTGGGGGATGCTGATGGGGGAGGGGTCCGGAGGCACTGCAGGTGGGGAAGGGGCAGGGGTGCCATGGGTGGGAGAGGGGCAGGTGTGGATGGGTGAAGGGTTCCGGAGGTGCTGTGGGATGGGAAGGGACGGTAGTGCCGGGGGTGGGGTAGGGGTCCGCAGGCACCATGGGTAGGGGAGGGGCAGGTACGGGTGGTGCGGTGGATGGGGAAGGAGGTCCGGAGGTGCTGCAGGTGGTAGAGGGGCAGGTGCGGGGGTGCAATTCGTGGGGGAGGGGTGGGTGAGGGGGGGGACCGCGGATGGAGGAGGGTGTCTGCAGATGCTGCGGGTGGAGGGGGGCAGGTGTGGGGGGAGACATATAAGGGGGGTGAATGGTGGAAGGGGCGGAGGAGTGAGAGCCGCGGGTGGTGTAGGGGGTCTGGAGGCACAGCGTGTGGGGGAGGGGTGGAGTGCCGCATGTGGTGGACGGGAAGGTGCGGCGGTGTGGTGCATTGGGGAGGGGTCTGGAGGCGCTGCGGGTACTGTACCTGCCAAAAAGGTAGTTGGAGGGTATGCAGTAACAGGGCCAGGACAGGGGTGACAGGGTCAGAACAGGGGTGACGGGGCCAGGACAGGGGTGACGGGGCCAAGACAGGGGCGACGGGGCCAGGACAGAAATGACAGTGACAGGATAGGGGTGACAGGGCTAGGGTAGGGGCGGCAGGACCAGGACAGGGGTGACAGGGCCAGTATAGGGTTGACAGGGCAAGCACAGTGGTGACAGGGCCAGGATAGGGGTAACAGGGCCAGCATAAGGGTGACAGGGCCAGGATAAGGGTGACAGGGCCAGGATAAGGGTGAAAGGGCCAGGATAAGGGTGGCAGGGCAAGGCCAGGGGTGACAGGGACATGACAGAACACAGGGCACGGGAGAGATTGGTATTAGGGACAAAACAGTGGTGATAGACAGATTTGTCTTACCGGAGTCACTGCTGCTGCTGTTCCACTCCAACCTGTTGGGATCTGCTGCTGGTGGAGACTTGGCATGGCTGACTCTCTCAGGCTGGAGTCCTGCTTCCTCTACCCGTCCGCATCCCTTCCTCCCCTCCTCAGTCACACACCGCGGACCTCGCGCGGCTGCCGGGCACTGTGGTAAGGGGAGACTGGGAGTGACTGGTTAGCCCCCAGGAGATGCTGCGGCTGGAGGGAGGAGGGGATCATAGCATGCACGTGGCGCGGACCTCGCGGCAGCTCGGCACTGTAGTAAGGGGAGACTGGGAGTGACTGGTTTGCTCCCAGGAGACGCTGCAGCTGGAGGGAGGAGGGGGTCAGAGCATGCACGCGGCGCAGACCACGCGGCTGCCGGGCACTGTGGTAAGGGGAGACTGGGAGTGACTGGTTAGCCCCCAGGAGACGCTGCGGCTGGAGGGAGGAGGGGGTCATAGCGTGCACATGGTGCGGACCTCACGGCTGCCGGGCACTGTGGTAAGGGGAGACTGGGAGTGACTGGTTAGCCCCCCAGAGACGCTGCGGCTGGAGGGAGGAAGGGGTCAGAGCCTGCAAGCAGCTCGGACTTCTGCAGCGCTACCCGCCGGCTAAAGTGTGTGAAGAAGCTGGGCGCACCTCACTGCGGGTGGCAGCGCTGCAGCTAGCGGTGGGGTTTGCCGGGGCTGGAGATAGCAGAGGCAGTACGGAACCTGCACAGCGGCAGGTGCCACACAAAACTGCAGCTAAGAAGCGTGGAGTGTGCCAGAAAGTGACGCTCCTCCACGCCAGAGAGACCCTGCTGAGTATGCTGATGTGGGGGGTCAAGTACGGCATACCCCCTCATACACCCCCATACCTCCCAAATGTCCCGATTTTTGCGGGACAGTCCCATTTTTTGGGGTCTGTCCCGCTGTCCCACCCGCGGGTCGCAGTGTCCCGCGGTGGTGGTGGGGGCAGTTGGAAAGCTCCTGTACTCGCTGTTCTGTTTAGCAAAGCAGCGGTGAATAGTGGAGACAGAGGGAGAGGGGGCATCAGGGGGTACGGATTAAGGGGGGGTTCCAGCAGCAGAGCCGAATTAAGGGGGGTGGGGGCAGGCGGTATGTACCGTTGGCCCCACAGTTTTAGGGGCCCCCGGCTGGAGTAGCTCTGTCCCAGCTCAGAAGCTCCCCCGTCCTGCCAGCAACAGCGGCAGCATTGTGTTACAGTCAGCACATGCTGCTGCGTGTTGGCAGGTCTATGGTGTTGCAGGGAGGCAGCAGTCTCCCTGCTTTCTTCTGCCTGTGCGGGTGTGTAGCGGGGAGCGACCACCTCCTCTGGATTTACCCCTAGCTGAGGGGCCAAAATTCCATAAAAAAAAAATTCCAGGAATTTGCGCAAGGGGGCGTGGCCTCGAGTGACGCGATTAGGTCACGCCCCCAACCCCACACCAGGCACAGCAATGAGATAGGGCTCCTTTGTCTCAAGTGCCCTGGGCCCCCAGGACTCATAATCAGCCCCTGGGGGCATGCCAGCAGCTCACAGAGCGCTGGGCATGCCCCCTCACTGACGAAAACGGGAGCCCTCCTGTGAAGCCACGCCCCCTTTTCACCAAGTGTGTGTCCCTCCTCCGGCCCTAACTAATATGATGCCCTAGGCAAGATTTTGGCTGGTGCCCCCTAGTACAACCGCTGGTTCTGCCTCTGACCTTGCAACTCTTTCCCAGCACCATCACCCCTCACCCATAGCAGTCCTTATTTTGGTGTTTGTACCCCCTATATTTTAAATAGGAACAGTTCGCACATTTGGCGCACAGCCCAAAAAGGGGTGTGTTTTTGCTGGCAAGGGGCATGGCCACACAATAGTAACCCCAATTCCAATTATGCCACATAGCACTGCAACTTTATTCACATTTGATCATGCGATAGTGTCCATAATTCATGTGTAGTATCACTTTACCTTAAACGTTACTCCTCACAGTAGAGCCCCTTATTCACATTACATCACACTGAATTGCTCCTTATTCACATTAGACGACACAGTAGTGCCCTTTCTATACGCAACGCCACATAGTAGAGCACCTTATACACATAATGCCACACATTAGTAATGCATTTATACACATAATTTCACACAGTAATGCCCCTTACACATGAGACACATTATTAGTGTCCTTATAAACATAACGCGCCTTACACATTATGACAACCTTTATTAATGCCCTTTTACACATAATGTCCCTTACACATATGGCGCACATTATTAATGCCCTTATACACATAATGACACACATAGTGCCCCCTACACATTTGCTGCACATTATTAGTGCACCTATACACATAATGACACACATACAATAGCACCCTGTTACGCATATGCCACACATTATTAATGCCCTTATACACATAATGACACACATAGGGGTGGTCTTCAGTATGCCGGCTGTCGGGATCCCGGCGCACAGTATACCGGCGCCGGAATCCCGACAGCCGGCATACCGACACTTATTCTCCCTCGTGGGGGTCCACGACCCCCCTGGAGGGAGAATAAAATAGCCACACTGTCGGTAAGCCGGCGGTCGGGCTCCCGGCGCCGGTATGCTGGTCGCCGGGAGCCCGACCGCCGGCATACCATACCACACCCACACATAGTGCCCCTTACACATATGTTGCACATTATTAATGCATTTTTACATGACAAACATAATGCTCCTTACACATATTCCGAACACTACTGCACAACCATCCCACCCACACACAGCACTCATGCTGCCACTAACACTGTGACCTCTGCCTCTGCTTGGATACAGATGTGTCCTCATAAATCTTGCCTCAATGCTAACGTCGGGCATCTTATTTGCATTGCTATGTGGCTAGGATGCACAAGCAGCTTCTGCTGATTAAAATGATATGCAGCATGCCTTTATTATGTGTGCTACTGTGGCTGTATCTGCACATGAAATGCTACACACAGAATATAGGCATGCCGCATATCATTTTAATCAGCAGAAGCTGCTGATGCCCCTAGTCATATCAAATGCCCTAGGCAGTTGCCTAGTTTGCCTATACCTATGGCCGGCTCTGTCCCTCCTTCTGCCTGAAGAAAGCTCCTGCAGAAAGCTGGGTGGTATGCACCCCTGCCTGTGCCATCCCATACTATCTGCTTCTGCTCCTAGTCTCCTATAGATTTGGCCAGATCTTCTGTGACTCATTTGACTAACTCCGCCCAGTGTTGTGACTCCGCCCAGCTTTAGCAAATGAGTCACAAAGTCACAGATCTGGGCTATTATATGGAGATACTTTAGGCTCTTCCTTAACTGCAGGTTTCTAAGGGCCTGGTGTGTTTCTATATTCATTAAATGTTAAGGAATAATACACCATGCTTCATTGCAAAATGCAAAGGAATGAATTGTGTCATACATATAAAGGTGTTAATAGTGTCCAAGAGGCCTATATCTGATCACTTATGGGCCCACTACACATGTGGAAATGCTGGTTTCTACATGTTTATTGTAACGGACCCATTCATTATTAGGGGCCGCCTATCCTTATTACATACCTCTCAACTTTAATGAGGCATGAAGCGGGACTCCTGCACAGCGAAGCCGTGCCTGCCTGACAAAGGGGTGTGGCTTCAGAGGGAAGGGGCGTGGCTTCACAGTAATGGCAAAATCACAAGTTACGTCCCATTTGCCATCACAGTGGGGGCATTGCCAGCACTCTGCTGGCATGCCCACAGTCCCTCTGTCTCTGTGAATAAATGCTGTGTGAGCATGCTCACAGCATCTATTCACAGCTGCTCTACAGCAGAGCAGCAAGTGACAGTGAGCCTCCGAACTGCCCCATGGAGGGAGCACCACGAGACACTGCAGCCAGCGGGTGGGACACATACTTGCCTACTCTCCCGGAATAACCGGGAGGCTCCCAAAAATTGGGTAGCACTCCCGCCACCCGGAAGAGTGAGCAAGTCTCCTGGCCGAGCGCCAGCCACCCGCAATCACCCCACCCCCTCTGTATCCCCTAGCAACCTCCACAATGTCGTAGTTCGAAGTGAGCGGTGTGGGGGACGGATGATACAATACGCATCATCCCAGCACCGCCCCCTGCCTTGCTATACCAATATTATTAGCATTGCTAGATAGGGGGTGGGGCCAAGGTGATGCGATAATGCGGTCACGACCTCAATCCTGCCTCTAAATGTAATTCTCCATCCTCGCCACACCCCGCTGCTGCATCACGACCCCCTGCTACTCCGACCTGGCTGCCTCCTCCCGGAGGGGGCAGCCAGATTGTCAGTAAGTATGGTGGGACAGCAGGATAGCGAGACAGTTACGAAAATCGGGACAGTTGGGAGATATGTTATTAGGGTACACAAGGGTTTACTGGATGGGGAAAATACAGAATAAATGAATAGCTAGGTGTGTGAAACCTGAAGATTAACTCCAAAACTAATTGGATATGTCCCTTTGGGGGTCATTCCGAGTTGTTCGCTCGTTGCCGATTTTCGTTATACTGCGAATAGTCACTAACTGCGCATGCGCATGGTACGCAGAGCGCATACGCTTAGTTATTTTACTATAAACTTAGCTGTTTTGTTGTAGCGTCTGCGGCGCTTTTCAGTCGCACTGGTGTTCGGTAAATGATTGACAGAAAAGGGGCGTTTCTGGGCGGCAACTCAGCGTTTTCCCGGCGTTTGCTGAAAAACGCAGGCGTGTCAGGGAAAAACACGGGAGTGTCTGGAGAAACGGGGGAGTGGCTGGCCGAACGTAGGGCGTGTTTGTGACGTCAAACCAGGAACGAAATGGGCTGAGCTGATCGCTGTGTAGGAGTAAGTCTCGAGCTACTCAGAAACTGCTAAGAATTTTCTATTCGCAATTCTGCTAATCTTTAGTTCGCAATTCTGCTATGCTAAGAATCACTCCCAGAGGGCGGCGGCCTAGCGTGTGCAATGCTGCTAAAATCAGCTAGCTAGCGAACAACTCGGAATGACCCCCTTTGTCTGTGATTAAACTCAAACACAAAAACATACTGTAATTAGCGTCCTACATTTATGAAGCACCAATACAGCATTGATATAGTCACAATCAAACACTGTAATTCCAGTATTGCTAAAATCTGCTGTACTTGGAAGAAAGTCTAGGTCCCAGGATGTGTACTGTAGTTCACCAGCTGTCCTAATCTTATTATGTGGGGGAAGGGAGGTAAAAATTGATTCATTACCTCTGAATAAGACAGTCTACTGAATTTCCTGAGGTTCTGTCTGTGGAATGTTATAGGCCCTACACATTGGCCGATTTGTGTGAAAGATATGAATGATCTCGTTCATAGATGAACGAGAACTCGTTCATATCTTTCAGTGTGGAGGCTCCAGCGATGATCGATGCGCGCCCCGCGCTCGTTCATCGCTGGTCCCCCGCCGGCTGTACATGCAGGCCAATATGGACGATCTCGTCCATATTTGCCTGCACTTCAATGGAGCCGCGTGACGGGGGGAGTGAAGAAACTCACCCCCCCCGCCGCCGGGTCGCTCGTCGGCCGTATCCGCCGTCGGGCAGCTCGGTGGCGGATCGGCCAGTGTGTAGGGCCCTTTTCCCCCCAACTGAACGATAAGTAGGTGGACACTGACCAGCAGTGTCCGCCTGCTTCTGTCACCTCACTGCCGGCTGGGATGACTTTGTCATCCCAGGATCCCTGGCAGCGGTACTGTGGAGCAGGAGCAGGTCCAGGGGTTACACCGGTACCCCAGCATTGGCACCTTGCTCGAGAGCACTGCCCCCCACCCCCGCGATCGCGGCACCCCACCTGCGGTCACTGCTCCTCCGCGATCGCGGCACCCCCGCACCCAACCAGCGATGAGAATGGAGGGAAGGAGATGGCGGGCGAGGGGGGCTGTCACTGTGGAGGTGGATGAGTGAGTGAGGGCGCAGCGGTCAGCTATATGTGACATGAAGGCAGTGACCACCCCCCTCCCCGCCGTGCCCCTGTGTGCTGTGGAGAAGGAGCAGGTTCAGGGGTCACACTGGGACCCCAGCATTGGCACCCCACCTGAGATCACTGCAACCTTCCCCCGGTCACTGCCCCCCGCAATCACGGCACCCCCGTACCTCACCCACGATCGCGGTCTGTAACATGAAGGCAGTGACCGGCTTCCCCCTCACCCTGCAGTGCCTCTATGTGCTGTGGAGCAGGAGAAGGTTCAGGGGTCACACCAGGACCCCATCATTGGCACCACACCCGCAGTCACTAACCTCCCCTCCCCCACGCACGTGCAATCGTGGCACTCCCGCATCCCACCCGCGATCGCAGCACCCCCGCACTTTACCCACGATCGCGCCCCCCCACATTCCACCCGCGATGAGAATGGAGGGAAGGAGACGGCAGGCTAGGGGGGCTGTCACTGAGGAGGTGGATGAGTGAGTGAGAGCGCAGCGGTCAGCTATATGTAACATGAAGGCAATGACCGCCCCCTCCGCCGTGCCTCTGTGTGCTGTGGAGCAGGTTCAGGGGTCACACTGGGACCCCAGCATTGGCACCCCACCTGAGATCACTGCACCCCTTCTGCGGTCACTGCCCCTTGCGATCACGGCACCCCACCCGTGATCTGTAACATGAAGGCAGTGACCGCCTTCCCCATGCTGTACCCCTATGTGCTGTGGAGCAGGTTCAGGGGTCACCTCAGCATTGGCAACATGCATTAGCTCCTCCCCCCCCCCACTGTGCCCCTGTGTGCTGTGGAGCAGGAGAAGGTTCAGGGGTCACACCAGGACCCATCATTGGCTCAGGGGTCACACCAGGACCCATCATTGGCATCACACCCACAGTCACTGCCCCCCCTCCGCGCGATCATTGCACCCCCTCACTTTACCCGCGATTGCACCCCCCCCCCACGCATTCCAACCGCGATGAGAATGGAGGGAAGGAGACGGCGGGCGAGGGGAGCTGCCACTGAGGAAGTGGAGGTTGATGAGTGATTGAGGGCGCAGTGGGCTGCTATGACCCATACCCGCTATATGTCACATAAAGGCAGTGACCAGCTCCCCCTTCCACCCCTCCGTGCCCCTGTGTGCTGTGACACAGGGGTGGTCACCCATGAGCTGAATCCAGGCCATTGAGTGGGGGGCAGTTTTGAATTGTGGGGAATAGGTGGCTCCCTGTCTCATCTGCTTGCACCCACACCTCCACCCACCCCCACCCCAACGCACACACACCCCATAGAATAGTGATACACCCTGCCAGCAAATATATATATATATATATATATATATATATATATATATAAAAATCTGTAAAAGCCAGCACTCCTTCTCTGCTGTGACAATGTGCGTCTGTGATCCCAAAAGTTTTCCACACTCCTGCTCAAAGTTGGAAACAATATATGTGTCATGAGGCGGCACTTGGACATCTAAATAAATGACACAAAGGACCCCCTTTGGTGAGACTCACCAGAGGGGATCCTTAGTGTCATTTATTTAGACGTCTGAGTGCTGAGTGCCACCTCCCGACACACGATTATATATATATATATATATATATATATATACACACACACACGCACACACATGGGCGCCGATTCTGTGGGTGCTCCTGGGATTGAGGACCCATGGAAAATTTTGAGTACTGGGCAGGATGGGAAAGGGGGGCAGTAAAATGGGCAAGGTGGGCTGGCTGAGAGAGGGGGAGACACTTGGTTGGGGGGGGGGGGAGGGGGCAGTAATGATGGGGGACACTAGGCTGGTGAAAGAGCAGACACTGAGATGGGAGCACTGACCTGCTGCTGGTACATTCCTGCCTGATTGCGCACACTTGCTGGCAAATAGCAAGACACCCAGCACATGAAACCCATGGCAAGGGGCATGAAACTCAGCACGTGAAACATTTGGCAATGAGCAGGTAATTTATAAGTAATTAGAAGCTTTACTGTAGAGCATAATGTATCATGAGCATTGCGGTGTGTGTGTGTGGCATAATATTGTGCAGGGGGCATTACTGTGTTGGGCTTTCCGCCTACTTCTGTGACATCACAAGTTGTGAGAGAGACATGATGGAGAGCGAGATGTGGGGGTGAGAGAGAGACGTGATGGAGAGCGAGATGTGGGGGTGAGAGAGAGACGTGATGGAGAGCTAGATGTGGGGGGTAAGAGAGAGACGTGATGGAGAGCGAGATGTGGGGGGTGAGAGAGAGACGTGATGGAGAGCGAGATGTGGGAGTGAGAGACGTGATGGAGATCGAGATGTGGGGGGTGAGAGAGAGACGTGATGGAGATCGAGATGTGGGGGGTGAGAGAGAGACGTGATGGAGAGCTAGATGTGGGAGTGAGAGAGAGACGTGATGGAGATCGAGATGTGGGGGGTGAGAGAGAGACGTGATGGAGAGCGAGATGTGGGGGTGTGAGAGAGAGACGTGATGAAGAGCTAGATGTGGGAGTGAGAGAGAGACGTGATGGAGAGCGAGATGTGGGGGTGTGAGAGAGAGACGTGATGGAGATCGAGATGTGGGGGGTGAGAGAGAGACGTGATGGAGAGCGAGATGTGGGGGTGTGAGAGAGAGACGTGATGGAGAGCGAGATGTGGGAGTGAGAGACGTGATGGAGATCGAGATGTGGGGGGTGAGAGAGAGACGTGATGGAGAGCTAGATGTGGGAGTGAGAGAGAGACGTGATGGAGAGCGAGATGTGGGGGTGTGAGAGAGAGACGTGATGGAGATCGAGATGTGGGGGGTGAGAGAGAGACGTGATGGAGAGCGAGATGTGGGAGTGAGAGACGTGATGGAGATCGAGATGTGGGGGGTGAGAGAGAGACGTGATGGAGAGCTAGATGTGGGAGTGAGAGAGAGACGTGATGGAGATCGAGATGTGGGCACACCAATTCCACAGTGCCATCCCCTCCAGCCACTTGCGAGCACCGCCACAATAAGGGCCAACGCACATATAGCTTCGTATACTGTTATACTATACAGGGAAGCTGGCGGAAACCAAGAGTCCAAAATACAGTATGTAGATAATATTATTATTATTATTATTATTATTATTATTATTAATAATAATAATAATATTTTTATTTATTTATTTGGTGCCACATGGGCTCTGCAGCGCCCATTACAGAGTACATAAACAGATGAGCAGAAAAAGAAAACAGCACATACAGTTCCAGACAATATAGGACAAGTACATGGTATTTAACCATAGCTACATCAGCAAAACCTGGCACTCGAACAGGGTGGCAGAAAACCGAGAGTATGGTGCCATCGAAGGGAGTATTGAGTATAACATAGTGTAAGAGAAGGAAAAGCACCTGAGGGGAGAGGGCCCTGCTCGTGAGAGCTTACATGTACTGTAATAATGAATGGTGTTTAGCTGCAGTGAGACTACCAGTAGGTGGTTAGAACAAAAATCTGTGAGTCTGGTGGTACTGCGAGTGCCACATACAGCCACACTTATTTGTGGGTGAGAGCTGTTTGTACTTGTTTATACTCATGCGACCTGGGAATTTCCCAGGTCTGTAAAGCAGAAAATTCCCAGGTCTCAGCCTCACTGCTTCTCAGCTACTTTCCTTTCAAACATACCAAAAACCCAGGTTGATGCGCATTCACCTGCAAAAACCCGGGTTTTTGCTGCATGTGTAAAAGGGGTATTAAACTGCTCATAATTGAGCAGTGAGAATTCCATTCCTAACTGAATATAACTGAAACTATTTGTTTTTCCAATTGTTACATTGTAAGTCTAGAATTAAAAATGTATCCACAATGAGATACAATCTTCAGCTATAGTGGAGCTGATACCTGCATAATTAACAGGAAAACTTTTTTTTAACCCCTGGATGTCTACATGGACTGAAGAGGACCAATCTTCACTAGAAGCAGGTGAGTATTTTTTTTTTTACAGGTACCCTAATGGATTCTACTGGACAAGGGGACATGCATGGAGGCGTGGGATGTAGGTAAGTGTGTAAGCAAACTTATACTTTCAGGGTGTGTGTATGTGTGTTTATTTCTATATTTCTTTTACTGTGGAACTACAAGTACCAGCAGGCCCATTAATACCTCGCATGCTGGTACTTGTGGTTCTCCAAGTTCCAACTTGCCTTGGCAGCCCAACCATGCTGGGATCCATAGTTTACTATAAAAATAAGTGAATTTAATAAATGTATGGTGATGAAAGAAAAGCCCAGTTTCACTGAAATAAAGACACTTCTGTATATTTTTAATTAAAACACCCCCAAAACTGAAGTACTGTCCGCCTACTTCCGTGACATCACAAATTGAATAGAAGTTGACAGGTTGGTTGGTCTGATGAAAAGTTGGTTAGATGTGTGGAGCACTGATAAAAAATAAGATTTTACTCACCGGTAAATCTATTTCTCGTAGTCCGTAGTGGATTCTGGGGACTCTGTAAGGACCATGGGGAAAAGACGGGCTCCGCAGGAGACTGGGCACTCTAAAGAAAGATTTAGTACTACTGGTGTGCACTGGCTCCTCCCTCTATGCCCCTCCTCCAGACCTCAGTTAAGGAAACTGTGCCCGGAAGAGCTGACATTACAAGGAAAGGATTTTGGGAATCCAGGGTAAGACTCATACCAGCCACACCAATCACACCGTATAACTTGTGATAACATACCCAGTTAACAGTATGAACAATAACAGCGCATCAACCAACGGATGCCAACATAAAATAACCCTTTATTAAGCAATAACTATATACACGTATTGCAGAAAGTCCGCACTTGGGACGGGCGCCCAGCATCCACTACGGACTACGAGAAATAGATTTACCGGTGAGTAAAATCTTATTTTCTCTAACGTCCTAGTGGATGCTGGGGACTCCGTAAGGACCATGGGGATTATACCAAAGCTCCCAAACGGGCGGGAGAGTGCGGATGACTCTGCAGCACCGAATGGGCAAACACAAGGTCCTCCTCAGCCAGGGTATCAAACTTGTAGAATTTTGCAAAGGTGTTTGAACCCGACCAAGTAGCAGCTCGGCAAAGCTGTAATGCCGAGACCCCTCGGGCAGCCGCCCAAGAAGAGCCCACTTTCCTTGTGGAATGGGCTTTCACTGATTTTGGATGCTGCAATCCAGCCGCAGAATGAGCTTGCTGAATCGTGTTACAGATCCAGCGAGCAATAGTTTGCTTTGAAGCAGGTGCACCCAGCTTGTTGGATGCACACAGGATAAACAGCGAGTTAGTTTTCCTGACTCCAGCCGTTCTGGCCACATAAATCTTCAAAGCCCGGACTACATCAAGCAACTTGGAATCCTCCAAGTCACGAGTAGCCGCAGGCACCACAATAGGTTGGTTCAAATGAAAAGATGACACCACCTTCGGCAGAAATTGCGGACGAGTCCGTAATTCTGCCCTGTCCATATGGAAAACCAGATAGGGGCTTTTACACGACAAAGCCGCCAATTCTGACACACGCCTAGCCGAAGCTAAGGCCAATAGCATGACCACTTTCCACGTGAGATACTTTAGCTCCACGGTCTTAAGTGGCTCAAACCAGTGTGATTTCAGGAAACCCAACACCACGTTGAGATCCCAAGGTGCCACTGGTGGCACAAAAGGAGGCTGAATATGCAGCACTCCCTTAACAAACGTCTGAACCTCAGGAAGAGAAGCCAGTTCTTTCTGAAAGAAAATGGATAGGGCTGAAATCTGGACCTTTATGGACCCCAAATTTAAGCCAATAGTCACTCCTGACTGTAGAAAGTGCAGGAACCGGCCCAGCTGGAATTCCTCTATAGGGGCCTTCCTGGCCTCACACCAAGCAACATATTTCCGCCATATACGGTGATAGTGCTTTGCTGTCATATCCTTCCTAGCCTTTATTAGCGTAGGAATAACTTCATCCGGAATTCCTTTTTCCGCTAGGATCTGGCGTTCAACCGCCATGCCGTCAAACGCAGCCGCGGTAAGTCTTGGAACAGACAGGGCCCCTGTTGCAACAGGTCCTGTCTGAGAGGCAGAGGCCATGGGTCCTCTGTGAGCATTTCTTGCAGTTCCGGGTACCAAGTCCTTCTTGGCCAATCCGGAACAATGAGAATTGCTCTCACTCCTCTTATTCTTACGATTCTCAGCACCTTGGGTATGAGAGGAAGAGGAGGAAACACATAGACCGACTGGAACACCCACGGTGTTACTAGTGCGTCCACAGCAACCGCCTGAGGGTCCGTTGGCCTGGCGCAATACCTTTTTAACATTTTGTTGAGGCGGGATGCCATCATGTCCACCTGTGGCAGTTCCCATCGATTTGCAATCTGCGTGAAGACTTCTTGATGAAGTCCCCACTCTCCCGGGTGGAGGTCGTGCCTGCTGAGGAAGTCTCTTCCCAGTTGTCCACTCCCGGAATGAACACTGCTGACAGTGCTTGCAAGTGATTCTCCGCCCAATGAAGAATCCTGGTGGCTTCCGCCATTGCCACCCTGCTTCTTGTGCCACCCTGGCGGTTTACATGGGCCACTGCGGTGATGTTGTCTGACTGAATCAGCACCGGTTGGTTTCGAAGCAGAGGCTCCGCTTGACTCAGGGCGTTGAATATGGCCCTTAGTTCCAGGATATTGATGTGCAGACAAGCCTCCTGACTTGACCACAACCCTTGGAAGTTTCTTCCCTGAGTGACTGCCCCCCATCCTCGGAGGCTCGCATCCGTGGTCACCAGGACCCAGTACTGTATGCCGAACCTGCGGCCCTCGAGAAGGTGAGCACTCTGCAGCCACCATAGATGAGACACCCTGGCCCTGGAGGACAGGGTGATCAGCCGATGCATCTGAAGATGCGATCCGGACCACTTGTCCAACAGATCCCACTGAAAGATCCTTGCATGGAACCTGCCGAAGGGAATGGCTTCGTATGACGCCACCATCTTTCCCAGGACTCGCGTGTAATGATGCACCGACACCTGTTTTGGTCTTAGGAGGTCTCTGACCAGAGTCACGAGCTCCTGAGCCTTCTCCGCCGGGAGAAACACCTTCTTCTGGTCTGTGTCCAGAATCATGCCCAGGAAGGGCAGACGCGTCGTAGGAATCAGCTGCGACTTTGGAATATTCAGAATCCAGCCGTGCTGTTGCAACACTTCCTGAGAGTGTGCTACGCTGATCAGCAACTGCTCCCTGGACCTCGCCTTTATGAGATCGTCCAAGTATGGGATAATTGTAACTCCTTGCTTTCGAAGGAGCATCATCATTTTCGCCATTACCTTGGTAAATATTCTCGGTGCCGTGGACAGGCCAAACGGCAACGTCTGGAATTGGTAATAACAGTCCTGTACCACAAACCTGAGGTACTCCTGATGAGGTGGATAAATGGGGACATGCAGGTAAGCATCCTTGATGTCCAGAGACACCATAAAATCCCCCTCTTCCAGGCTTACAATGACCGCTCTGAGCGATTCCATTTTGAACTTGAATTTCTGCAGATAAATATTCAGGGATTTTAAATTCAAAATGGGTCTGACCGAACAGTCCGGTTTCGGTACCACAAACATGGTTGAATAGTAACCCCTTCCCTGTTGAAGGGGGGGAACCTTTACCACCACCTGCTGGAGATATATCTTGTGAATTGCCGCTAACACAACTTCCCTTTCTATGGGGGAAGCTGGCAGGGCCGACTTTAGGTAACGGTGAGGGGGCATAACGTCGAATTCCAGTTTGTATCCCTGAGACACAATTTGTATAGCCCAGGGATCCCCCTGTGAACGAACCCACTGGTGGCTGAAATGTCGGAGACGCGCCCCCACCGCTCCTGACTCCACTTGTGGAGCCCCAGCGTCATGCGGTGGATTTAGTGGAAGCCGGGGTGGACTTCTGTTCCTGGGAACTAGCTGTATGGTGCAGCTTTTTTCCTCTACCCCTGCCTCTGGCAAGAAAGGATGCACCTCTGACTTTCTTGCTTTTTTGTGAACGAAAGGACTGCATTTGGTAATACGGTGCTTTCTTAGGCTGTGAGGGAATATATGGCAAAAAATTCGACTTCCCAGCCGTAGCTGTGGAAACTAGGTCCGAGAGACCGTCCCCAAACAATTCCTCACCCTTATAAGGTAAAACCTCCATGTGTTTTTTAGAGTCGGCATCACCTGTCCATTGCCGGGTCCACAGGACCCTTCTAGCAGAAATCGACATTGCGTTTATTCTAGAGCCCAGTAGGCAAATGTCCCTCTGGGCATCCCTCATATATAGGACAGCGTCTTTGATATGCCCCAGGGTCAGTAAAATAGTATCCTTGTCCAGGGTATCTAGTTCCTCAGACAGAGTATCTGTCCATGCTGCTACAGCACTACACATCCAGGCCGAAGCAATTGCTGGCCTCAGTAGAGTACCGGAATGTGTATAAACAGACTTCAGGATACCTTCCTGCTTCCTATCCGCAGGATCCTTTAGGGCGGACGTATCCTGTGACGGCAGGGCCACCTTCTTAGATAAGCGTGTCAAAGCTTTGTCTACCCTAGGGGAGGATTCCCAACGTAACCTGTCCGTTGGCGGGAAAGGATACGCCATAAGTAATCTTTTGTAAATCAGCACTTTCCTATCAGGAGAATCCCATGCTTTTTCACATAATTCATTTAATTCATGTGAAGGGGGAAAAGTCACCTCTTGCTTTTTCTCCCCATACATATAAACCCTCTTGTCAGGGACCGGGGTTTCCTCTGTGATGTGTAACACATCTTTCATTGCTATAATCATGTATCGGATGGCTTTAGCCATTTTAGGCTGTAATTTTGACTCATCGCCATCGACACTGGAGTCAGAATCCGTGTCGATATCTGTGTCAACAATTTGGGATAGTGGGCGCTTCTGAGACCTCTGCGCTGTAGGATCAGGCATGGGTTGAGACCCTGACTGTCCCAAGGCTTCAGCTTTATCCAACCTTTTATGCAAGGAGCTTACATTATCATTTAAAACCTTCCACATATCCATCCAATCCGGTGTTGGCGCCGTCGGCGGAGACACCACATTCATCTGCACCTGTTCTGCCTCCACGTAGCCTTCCTCGTCAAACATGTCGACACAATCGTACCGACACACCGCACACACACAGGGGATGCTCTAATTGAGGACAGGACCCCCACAAGGCCTTTTGGGGAGACAGAGAGAGAGTATGCCAGCACACACCCCAGCGCTATATAACCCAGGGATTACACAGTAACTTAGTGTTTACCCAGTAGCTGCTGTATAATGATTTTTGCGCCTAAATTTATGTGCCCCCCCACTCTTTTTACCCTCTTTCTACCTGGAGACTGCAGGGGAGAGCCTGGGGAGCTTCCTCTCAGCGGAGCTGTGGAGAGAAAATGGCGCTGGTGAGTGCTGAGGAAGAAGCACCGGCCCCTCAGCGGCGGGCTTCTGTCCCGCTTTCTGTGTAAAAATAATGGCGGGGGCTCATACATATATACAGTGCCCAGCTGTATATATGTGACTTTTGCCAAGAGGTATCATAATTGCTGCCCAGGGTGCCCCCCACCCCCCGCACCCTACAGTGATCGGAGTGTGTGGGTAGTGTGGGAGCAATGGCGCACAGCTGTAGTTCTGTGCGCTACCTCATGTGAAGACAGGAGTCTTCTGCCACCGATTTTGATGTCTTCTTGCTTCTGCCGGCTTCTGTCTTCTGGCTCTGCGAGGGGGACGGCGGCGCGGCTCCGGGAACGGACGACCAAGGTTAAGATCCTGTGTTCGAACCCTCTGGAGCTAATGGTGTCCAGTAGCCTAAGAAGCGCAACCTAGCCGCATTTAGTAGGTTTGCTTCTCTCCCCTCAGTCCCACGTAGCAGAGAGTCTGTTGCCAGCAGAAGCTCTCTGAAAATAAAAAACCTAACTAAAATACTTTCTTATTAGCAAGCTCGGGAGAGCTCACTAAAAGCACCCAGCTCTGTCCGGCACAGATTCTAACTGAGGTCTGGAGGAGGGGCATAGAGGGAGGAGCCAGTGCACACCAGTAGTACTAAATCTTTCTTTAGAGTGCCCAGTCTCCTGCGGAGCCCGTCTATTCCCCATGGTCCTTACGGAGTCCCCAGCATCCACTAGGACGTTAGAGAAAGTTGGTTAAATGTGTGGAGCACTGTTTTAGTTGAACAGACAAGTCGGATGGTTGGAAGTTTGGAGTGTTGGAGAAAAGTTGGTCTGATGTATGGCTAGCATTAGTGATATCATACTTCTTTTGTTTATCACAGGGTTTCCCTACTTGCACTTAAGGGGAAGTGTGATCAATTTAAAAACACTATGTCAGATATTGTGTAAAAAGAGATATGGATTCACACATTTCAATTGATTTAATTATTACAGGTTGAGTATCCCATATCCAAATATTCCGAAATACGGAATATTCCGAAATACGGTCTTTTTTGAGTGAGGGTGAGACAGTAAAACCTTTGTTTTCTGATGGCTCTATGTACACAAACTTTGTTTAATACACAAAATTATTACAAATATTGTATTAAATGACCTTCAGGCTGTGTATAAGGTATATATGAAACATAAATGAATTGTGTGAATGTACACACACTTTGTTTAATGCACACAGTTATTAAAAATATTGGCTAAAATGATCTTCAGGCTGTGTGTATAAGGTGTATATGATACACAAATGCATTCCGTGCTTAGACTTGGGTCCCATGACCATGATATCTCACTATAGTATGCAATTATTCCAAAATACGGAAAAATCCGATATCCAAAATACTTCTGGTCCCAAGCATTTTGGATAAGGGATACTCAACCTGTATTAGTATTATTATTTATTGTATATTATTAGTGTACAGTATCTTTGAAGTCCCACCACTGCCGATGGCATTGATCCTCAACACTGTTTCATATGCTGATATTCTCCCGGCAGAGATACTAATAGATATTAATCTAATTTTTAAAGAAAATTACAATCAAGCTTTCTTAAATTGTTTCCAATAGATAGAAAAATGTAATTAACTAAAAAAAATGAAAACTTTAGATTAAAGACTCTATAGAGAAAATACTGTATTAATGTAATGTACACATTGTGACCGGATAGTTCCGTATGAAAGCCCTCACCGCCTCGCGTCCCGCCCCTGTCACAGAATGGAGATTTAGGTCACACGGGACCTGGACAATTAGGGGATTCCTGCTTCGCGTCAGTAACCGCCTGTTACTAACTCCACCCACTGCGCAGTGGGCGGGTACTATGCTGCCACCACCAGACTCCTCTTTGCCATGGCGTCTGGAACCACGGTTTTGCTCTGTATGCATCAACACGCTGTTTTACCACACCTGTGTGGTGTTGACGAATCCCCACTAGTTGCTTGCCCAAGCACGGCACGTTAGCAAGAAGAAGGCGGAGCTTGAAGACACTGGGTGTACCCAAAACAGCCTGAAGAATGGAGCTATGTTTGGCATAGCTCTGCAGGTCACAAGATGAAGCGGTCATCTTGAGGCAGAAGATGTTTATTGCTAGGGGCAACACCAATACAGCAGATGTTTACAGCAGAAAGTAGTTGGTATAATACCTCTGTAGGCTCACAGGCCTCCTCTTTTTATCTTACCCCTATACACATACCACAGGCGGTAATCCCTCCCTGTTGTTCTCAACCAATCATTGATTACTCATGTGCTGTGAATGCCTTGGCCACATGTGCAGCTACCATTGTCCTCTATGGACAGTGGGGAGTGCTCACTCTCCTTTGACAGTCCCATCATGGAGGGTTGGTACCCGCCATGGTGATGCTCAGTCTAGGCTGGGGGGAAGTTTTCTCACCTAAACTACTTCCAGGAATCTGCCCGGGGACCCATCTCACCATCTGCAGCCTGAGATTGGGTTTCAGAGATGGGCAGCCTAGATCCCCGGTCAGGGTTTCCTGCCCACCGAGGGTGATCCGTATGGAGCACCAGAAAACCACTCAGCTTGTTGGGAATCTGAGCTGCTCCTCTTTCTCCCCATGCTACTTTCATGTGGGAGGCTAGAGGGGAAGGCATTCCATTTTTGGGGAAAAGGACTGGGGTAATCCAACAGCCTGCACAATAATGGCTTCCCCCTCCTGGGACACAATTACCAAGTAAGTTCATTTCACTTTACACACATTTAAATACATTGTCCATGTTGCTCTAAATATACACTGAGCCTGTGCCCTGCACTAGGCTCTACATACCCAGGCACTGCAGCTGGGGGATCTACTATCCCCAGCTCAGTGCTGCACATCAGCTTTTGGGGTTAATTTGGCCTTACCCAGGACAAATCCACAGTGAAGTTTGTTGTTGGTTTCAGAATTCCCCAAGTAGGCTACTGCGGCTATGGCTTCAACCGATGCATCCGACAAAATGTGGATTCTCTCCTGATGGCAGCTGAAAGGGAGCTGAGAGTATAACAACGTGGGATTTGGAGTTGTTCTAATATCTTCAACAACTTCTTCCACACCTCCCACCTTTGTTGTTGCTCAATAGGTAATGGAGTGTCCCAGTCTAAGTTCACCTTTGTAAACTGTCTCAGCAACATCCTGCCATGGATGGTGACTGGTGCTACAAATCCAAGAGGATCATAGATACTGTTTATTACAGATAAAACTTCTCGTTTGGAATAGTGGTTGGTGGAGCTACAGAGTCAAAAGCAGAAGTAAGGGATGCATTGTTTAGGGGAGTGGCTTGTTCAGGGCATGAAAGAGGGTGGGATGTACTATCACTGACCGCGAGTAATCTTAACAATGCTAATCGCATATGTACTAGCAAATGCAATTAGCATCGCACTGCGATGCCAGGGGTTCCCTGTGATCAGTGATACTCCTGAGTAGAGGGTTTGTGCCGGTCTCCGTCACCTCCCAGCATTGGGGGGTGACGTGTGCTGGGAGTCCCTGTGCTCTGCCTTCTCCCTGCTACAGCTGGAAGGAGACAAGGGTGTGCTGCGGTGGAAAAGGAGGAGAGGAGCCGCACCACAGGTATCCCGGTGGGTTGGAGGTCATTGTGAGCGGGGCGGTGGCGGGATGTGGCGGTAAGAAGCCCATAGGCTTCTATAGGGTATCGCCATCAAAAGATGGCAATACCCTAGGTGGAGTAAACCCGGTGGCCGGGTCTTAGTACATTTAAAAATGCAGTAAATCCCCCGAAAACGGGGGTTTTACAGCATTTTCTTTTAGTACATCCCGCCCAGTGAGAGAACAGGAGAGAGAAGTGAGTCAAACAAGGAGGATAGAGATGTGATGTCAATAGCCTCAATGTTACGCTTAGTGATGGTAGTCTCAGGAGGTACGGATAGAGAAGCAGAGAGAGATAACTTAAAAGAGAGTAGGTGGTGGTCAGAGAGGGGAAATGGGGATCTGGAGAAATCAGGAATATCACAACGGTGAAAACCAGAGCCGGTGAGCTCCCATTTACTACATTATGCTAATGCAGAGGCACCACAATATTTTTAGGTTGAGAGTGGAGGGGCTATTCCTAATCCCTAACGCTCCCCTTAGTGCCTAACTTTAACCCCCCCCCCCCTTTCTGCAGCCTAACACTAACCCTCCAGCCTGCAGCCTAAACCTAACTGTTGGCATCCTGAAACTGTCAACATGCCATGTGACAACATTTCTGATGGAGGTATTGTGAACCTGTCGACAGCTTGAGGATTTTGCCTAGTGACATTGTGGTCTTGACCTTATGAATATCGCCATGGTTACTGTCGGCTATTTGTCCGGATATCAATCATACAGGCCTAATGACAGCAATTTACTATAGTCTTATAACACTGTATTCAGTGATAGTTAAGTGCCTCACTTAACTGTCTACAGCTGTCATTAACTAACTAACTAACTAACTAATTAACTAACTAACTAACTAATATGTCCGGCATCCTAAAAATAAAAAGGCTCTACTTGGAGGGCTTGAACATTGGCATACCTGGGTTGCATTTGGCTCTTTGTGTACACAAGTTAGGCCTTACACTGTGATGCAGTGATGATTAATATGAACATTAATACAAAGTCCTTCACACAAAATGGCAGCTTGTATAGATTCAGACAAGAAGCACTGGCTTTCTCTCAAGAACTCAATGGGGGTTTAGCTTGCCCTACTGAAGATGGATACATATTACACAGAAGCACTTTGGCACCAGAGGTCTCAGCAACGCTTTGGTCTGTTGCAGCTTGTCTCACTAGGGGGTCATTCCGAGTTGATCGCTCGCTAGCAGTTTTTAGCAGCCGCGCAAACGCTATGCCGCCGCCCACTGGGAGTGTATTTTAGCTTAGCAGAAGTGCGAACGAATGTATCGCAGAGCGGCTACAAAGTTTTTTGTGCAGTTTCAGAGTAGCTCAAAACCTACTCAGCGCTTGCGATCACTTCAGACTGTTCAGTTCCTGTCTTGATGTCACAAACCCGCCCAGCGCTTGCCCAGCCACGCCTGCATTTTTCCTGGCATGCCTGCGTTTTTCCGAACACTCCCCGAAAAGGGTCAGTTGACACCCAGAAACGCCCCCTTCATGTCAATCACACTGCGGTCACCAGTGCGACTGAAATGCTTCGCTAGACCTTATGAAAAACTACATCATTCATTGTAGTCGTACGATGTGCGTGCGCATTGTGCCGCATACGCATGCGCAGAACTGCCGTTTTTTAGCCTGATCGCTGTGCAGCGAACATATGCAGCTAGCGATCAACTCTGAATGACCACCTAGAGCTGATGTCAGTTTAGCACTGGAGCTAAGCACTTGTGAATGTCTGCCCTTGCCATGTGATACATAAATCTTCCCACTGACAAACTGTCTCTCTCTCTCTCTCTCTATCTCCTCATCTCTCCATCAGAATGCTAACAACCACAACCATTCCCTTTCTTTTCCCATTTTTTTTAGCTCAACCTTGTTCATTTGTGTGGTTTCTGTGTAGAACGCTGCCATACACAGCTGCCTGACATTTCTTCTCCTTAGGTACACAGTTCATGTGTTCCAACCCTTAACCACCCTAGAGTATTCTGGGAGATATAGGGGTCTATTTACTAAGCGTTGGAGAGTGATAAAGTGAAGAGAGATAAAGTCAAACAGCCAATCAGCTCTTGTCATTTTTTTTAAACATAGTCTGCAACATGTCAGCAGCTGATTAGTTCAAACTTTATCTCTGTCCAAGGCTTCGTAAATAGACCCCTTAAGAGGGGACATGTACTAAACAGTGATACAAGTGGAGAAGTGAGCCAGTGGAGAAGATGCCAATGGCAAACAATCAGCATGGCCGTAACAGTTATAATTTGCATACTATAAAAGTATACAGAGCAGCTGATTGGTTGCCATGGGCAACTTCTCCACTGGCCCACTTCTCCACTTTTATCACTGCTTAGTACATGTCCCCCGTCCTCTGTGCAGCAGCAGCCCAGTGTGACAAACAGTAGGCTGTGAAGGGGCACCACTGACAGTGATACTCACACATTTGCAGGGTACCACACTTTCATTTGATGTTATTACTGTTCTCACAATGGTTATTTCATGCATACATGTAGAGCCACAAACGTGGGTTCAAACACATTTTATGTTAATATATACAAATGCTAAGAAGGAAGCATACACCTTC
This sequence comes from Pseudophryne corroboree, assembly GCF_028390025.1. Lineage (NCBI taxonomy): Eukaryota > Metazoa > Chordata > Amphibia > Anura > Myobatrachidae > Pseudophryne > Pseudophryne corroboree. Next base: position 686,717,977 of record NC_086444.1, read on the forward strand.
ATATGCACTTGGTAGACGTGTAGGTACAGTTGCGCATGTTAAAAGAAATTCAGTCCTACATATTTTGTGGAGCATGGAATGCAGGGACGTGTGGTGAGCCAAATGGCTCAGGAGGCACTGAGTAGTACCAGAGCCAGATTTATACACAATATATGAGCCAAAGGGTACATCTGGGCATTATACACAGGTGTAGCAATACGGATGGTGTAATGGTTAGCATTACTGCCTCACAGTACTGAGGTCATGGGTTCGATTCCCACCATGGCCCTAACTGTGCGGAGTTTGTGGGAGTTTGTGGGAAGTCGACAGTAACTAGGTCAACAATGTCTAGGTCGACCACTATTGGTCGACAGTAACTAGGTTGACAGGGTCACAAAAGGTCGACATGTTCTAGATCAAAAGGTCAACATGAGTTTTTAATGTTATTTTGGTGTCATTTTCTTCGTAGAGTGACCGGGAACCCCAATTAGTGCACCGCGTCCCCTCGCATGGCTCGCTTCGCTCGCCATGCTTCGGGCATGGTGCCTTCGCTTCGCTCGGCACAGATTACCGTTCCAATCGTAGTCCACGTGGATCGTTAAGTATGAAAAGGTTCAAAAAAAAGAAAAAAATTGTGAAAAACTCATGTCGACCTTTTGGCATGTCGACCTAGAACATGTCGACCTTTTGACCCTGTCGACCTAGTTACTGTCGACCAATAGTGGTCGACCTAGACATTGTCGACCTAGTTACTGTCGACTTTCAATCCGGATCCCGGAGTTTGTATACTCTCCCTGTACTTGTGTGGGTTTTCTCTGGGTACTCCAGGTTTCCTCCCACAATCCAAAAATATACTGGTAGGTTAATTGACTCCCAACAAAAAAAAAAATTAACCCTAGCGTGAATGTGTCTGTGTGTACATGTGATAGGGAATATCGATTGTAGGCTCCACTGGGGCAGGGACTGATGTGAATGGGCAAATATTCTCTGTACAGCACTACAGAATATTTGTGCGCTATATAAATAAATTCCTAGAAACTTGGTCGGTTTTGATCAGAGATGTGAGAAAAAGATAGACATTTTACTCCAGAGTTTTGGCTTTAAAAATGGTTTGAATAATGCAAAGAAGATATTTCAAACATAAACTCTGGGGCAAACGTTAGTGTGACAGGAAAGGCTCTGCCTCACCTGCCTCACCCCACCGCACATCACTGATGGAATGTATGTATCGCTTATGTGATGAGATGATTAATGTATTTGTGATTTATGTAATGTGCATGGGCTATAAGAGATGTCTGTGTACATTTGTGTGTGATTAGTGTTATTACAATTTAACACTGAGGCCAAGTTCTTTCTCTTTAAAAACAATATCAGGATTTTATTATTAACCATTATGTCCTACATGTACTTGATACGCGGAGAAAACAGAGCTACTTTATTCTGATTGTCTATCTCTATATCTATTAATCCACATGAAATAAGAACATAACAATGTAACAATTCATCATAATACCCATCACTGCTGGTATTTAGATGAGTGACAAAATCCAATCTAAGAGGTAAATTTACTGTGCTATGGGCAACATCACCAATTCTCTGTTTTAGAAGCTTTAGTAAATGTACCCATTAGCAGAGGCGTCACTCACCTCTGTGACACCCGGTGCGGCAGCGAGGATAAAGGGGGTGGGGCTTCACATGAATGGGCGTGGCTTTAATAGAGGGGCGGGGCTTCACGGACGGAACCCATTTTTAGACCATTGCAGGCACGCAAAGGGGGTGGGGCTTTGCGGATGGGCGGGGCTTCGCTTCCCGACACTGGGCGGTGTGGGAGGTGAGGGCTGACTCCCGGGAGGTGCTGTCCCTGCAGTGCTGGCTCCTACACAGTGACAGGAGCCGAGTGTTGCACATAATATAACAGTGCAGCACTCGGCTTCTGTCACTCTGCAGGAGCCGGCATTTTGGTGTCACCCCTCGGCGGGTGACACCAGGGAGTGGGCCACACCCCCCGCACCCCCCTTGTGATGCCACTGCCCATTAGTATTCCTTTTCTGCAATTTTTACTGTTTCTGCACCATTTTTTATTCGCTTTACGTCATAGTTTTCCAGCTATATAGTACCGCACCAGTATAAAGTAGTCAAGAATGTGTTTCATGGCTAAAGGATTTATGTTAATCTCCAGCGTGAGTCATTACGTGTTACTGAGGAAGTTTCAATAGTTTCAAGATTGCCAGGCTTCTTACTTTGCACTAGACTAGAAGACAAAACTGCTTGTTTGCATAACTGGCATTCTTAACATTCTCCAGCTTCAATGGGGATGCTGCAGTTCATATACACCCTGCAGTGCATACTCCTGTGGATATTTAAGCCGCAAAGGCATATGTAAGCAATCAGGCACTCTGGGCCCTGCCTCTGGCTATACAAAAAGGTTTGGAAACACAGTATTATACATGCAAACACTAAAAAAAATTTACAGGCTTTTTCCTAAACTCTGCACAGTAGTATGTGGCCATAGATCAAATAGCGTTTTTTGTTTTCTTTTGGTAAAATAGAAGTAGTGTTTCCAAACACAGGGGGTCATTCCGAGTTGTTCGCTCGGTATTTTTTTCTCGCAACGGAGCGATTAGTCGCTAATGCGCATGCGCAATGTCCGCAGTGCGACTGCGCCAAGTAAATTTGCTATGCAGTTAGGTATTTTACTCACGGCATTACAAGGTTTTTTCTTCGTTCTGGTGATTGTAATGTGATTGACAGGAAGTGGGTGTTTCTGGGCGGAAACAGGCCGTTTTATGGATGTGTGCGAAAAAACGCTACCGTTTCTGGGAAAAACGCGGGAGTGGCTGGAGAAACGGGGGAGTGTCTGGGCGAACGCTGGGTGTGTTTGTGACGTCAAACCAGGAACGACAAGCACTGAACTGATCGCAGATGCCGAGTAAGTGTGGAGCTACTCAGAAACTGCTAAGAAGTGTCTATTCGCAATTCTGCTAATCTTTTGTTCGCAATTTTGATAAGCTAAGATTCACTCCCAGTAGGCGGCGGCTTAGCGTGTGCAAAGCTGCTAAAAGCAGCTTGCGAGCGAACAACTCAGAATGAGGGCCACAGTTCAACAGTTATTGTGGATCACTTCTTCCAGTACATAAAAGGTGACAGCAATGCAAATAAAAACCCTGCTTCTGACTATGGCACCATTATTATTCATATGCCCAAATCTTCTCAAAGCAGCTTGATTCTAATTATTGGAGTAGCCAATCTCTGTTGTTTAGAATTGGAGCTAGTCTTACATGAATGGTTAGTAGTTCTATACAGAATGCAAGGTTATCTGCAGTAATGCTCCTGATTATGCACATACTGTAAATGAATAATAGAGTGAAGGGAAGATGCATTAGACATTTTTCTGGTTCAACTGGAGTCTGCTGGTACCTTCTTGTAGATACAAATGTCCACTTATCATAACTTGGTCCTAGCAATGTTTAAAAGTTATAGGAGTATATTCAACTGGTGTCGGATCCATTCCGGCATGCATTTGTCAGAATGGATCCGACAACCCCTATTCTATCCCATATCAATTCGACTTTTTCAAGTCGAATTGAGATGAGGGACCCAGAGGAGGAGAGGTGGTGGTGGTGGGGGGCAGCGGGGAGACCAGCGGGGGACAGCCGCCGGCAGGCGGAGATCAGCGCTACAGTAGCGCTGCAGAAGGATGTCACACAGCCGCCCGACCTTATGGCAGTGTCCACCCGGCTCCAGCAAGCAGATCTATCTATCTATCTATCTATCTATCTATCTATCTATCTATCTATCTATCTATCTATCTATCTATCTATCTATCTATCTAGTGTATTTTGTTTAAGTCCCCTGACAGTAGCAATCCTGTAGTATGCTCCAAGGGCTGTCCACCAGCAAAGATTTCCTGTACTTATCTTCCTTTGGTTAGACTTTGCAGTGTGGTATGCAAGATTGACATTCAACATGTGGAAATGTCAACCATTGTTGTGTGGAATACTGCTGATATGTGGACATCAGAGAATGATAACAAGCAGTCTCTGGTGTACCAGAGGTCACTAACCTGGACCTGGTGGCAGCAGCGGCTTCAGTGGTGGCTATCAGGTCCCATCAGTGACGTTCGAGTAGACATCTATTTGAGTGCATTCTGGTGACTTTTCTTCCCCTATCCCTATCCCATACCCTCACCCTAGTGTCTAACCCTAACTTCCCCTAGTGCCTAACCCTAACCCTCCCGTCCTGTAGCCTAACCCTAATGTCCACATTCAGTATATCATTTTAGATGTTGACATTGTGAATGTGTGGACATACTCAGGATGTTGCCTGTCAATGTTTCAACAATGTCAACATCATAACTGATGACACTGTGGTGTCAACATTATGATTGTTGCCATTGTGAATGCCGACCTAATGACTGCATCCTTTGTATTACATGCCATGCTTTCAATGGTATCTGTCGTAAAACAGTTTTCAGAAGCAGAATTTTTTTTTATTTTAAAACATTTCAGTAAATACAATTTAAATTTAATATTAGTTACGCAATAAGAACATTTTTATTTGTGTTTTTTCAAGTTCTGTTCATAAGTAAAGTGAGGAAGAAAATATGTAATTTTCTCACATTCATAGGCGTGCGCAGCACATTTTATTAGGGGGTGCACGACTGGAGTGGCATGCCTAGCCCCGTCTACTGGGCATGCCTAGCCCCACCTACTGGGTATGTCTAGCTCCACCTATCCAGTCAAAGGGCATCGGAGTGCCAGTCCACAAGATTATAAAATGTATATATATATATATATATATATATATATATATAAATAACTGGCACTCAGAGACAGCCAAATGATTCAAAAGCAATATGTAATATCCATTCTTGACATGGATATTACATATTGCTTTTGAATCATTTTGCTGTCTCTGAGTGGCAGTTATGTATGTATGTATATATATATATACATTGCCCTGGTGCCCTCCCGGGTCAAGAAACCCCAATCCATTCACTATACAAGGTGGCACTCACGGGTCTTGATGAGCGAGAGTAAAAGACTAACAGAGTCCGTTCTATATGTTCAAACGTTTTGGTTTACACCTTTATCAAGAACACCAAGACCCGTGAGTGCCACCTTGTATAGTGAATATATATATATATATATATATATAGTTAGTAATAATAATAATAATAAACCTTTATTTTATTGTGCCAAATTTTATCCCAACCCCCACCCCTGCCTGGCCTGAACTTTTGCCCTGGTGCACACAGAGACTGAGAGACAGTGAGTGAGTCTCTCACTCACATTCTGAAGGGCAGGCTCAGGATGATGGGACGACTACTGTCCTCCTCTCTGAGTCCTCCAGCGGTCGAAAATGGCAGGGCTGGGCAGCAGAGCAGAAACGCACTTGAAATGAGCATGGGCAGGAGCTGGGAGCCGGGACTCGGAGGACAGCCGACAGCGCAGCCACTCAGCTAGGGCGGGAAGGAAGGGGGCGCGCGGTGTGACGTGCTGACGTCACACTCACACCGCGAGGCAGTCGGATTATGACGGTGGCGGTGGGTGGACTGGGCTGTGTGCGGCCAGCCCACCCATCCATGAAGAAGCCGAACAGCTGACAGGTAGCTGTGTGTGAGTGTGACCGGCGGCAGCGCTGCGCAGCGGGACTCCGGAGGGGGTGAATACTGTGCTGTTAGGGCAGCGCGAGCGATGCAGCAAGGAGGTTATCCGATCATCGCTGTATCAGTGTGTTACTGCAGCAGCACACAGACAGCGATGATCGGCGTGACGTGCTGGGGGGGGGGGGGGTGCTGGACATTAGGGGGTGCCTGTGAATTGGTGGAGGTGGCTAATAAGTTCTCCTATATAATGGAGTCTTATGATTAATCAACTGGGAGTTGACATTTTATTTCATCTAAAGTTATTGATAACATGACTGAACTTTATGATAAGATATTCCAGGACATTGGACATGAACTATTATAACACTACATTGTTCTACATTCTTTAATACCACAAATTGGAGGATATTGTTTGATTTCCAGAACAGCACTTTGAGTTCACTGCTGTACTTATTTGACCAATGACATTTCAGATCCGGATACGTGTATTGCCAAGTATATAAAGGAGGCCCAAGATATAAAAGAAGAACTTTAACAAAGACATTATGATATGGACTGGAAAGGATAAATGTTTAAATCCTAGTATTCAATTTTCAGGATTAGGAAAATTCTTTTTTAAAGTATATTGTATGTGATGATGTATTCTGTGATGAGGTTTATTCTTGTGACCATTATAGTCATCTTTTTGATGTCCACTGTCTACAAGTGTGGCCTATGCTGTATTCAGAAGGCCACTGCCAGACGCAGAACAGCAGTACTGTTTTGTGTTTTGGATTCGGTTCCGCGACCGTGTTGTGGATTCGGACGCGTTTCGGCAAAACCTCCCTGAAAATTTTTTGTCGGATTCGGGTGTGTTTTGGATTCGGGTGGTTTTTTTTTCCAAAAAACCCTCAAAAACAGCTTAAATCATAGAATTTGGGGGTCATTTTGATCCTATAGTATTATTAACCTCAATAACCACAATTTCCATTCATTTCCAGTCTATTCTGAACACCTCACACCTCACAATACAATTTTTAGTCCTAAAATTTGCACCAAGGTCGCTGGATGACTAAGCAAAGCGACCCAAGAGGACGGCACAAACACCTGGCCCATCTAGGAGTGGCACTGCAGTGTCAGACAGGATGGCACTTAAAAATATTGGCCCCAAACAGCACATGATGGTGAGAAACAGCACAAGAAAAGAGAAAAAGAGGTGCACTGTGGTCGCTGGACGGCTAAGCTAAGTTACACAAACACCTCAATATCACAGGAATTATTCATTCTAATCAATGGTATTATAGGTCCAAATCACTGGAAGAAAATGACAAAATCACTGGAATTATTAGTTCTAATCAATGGTATTATTGGTCCAAATCACTGGAAGAAAATGACAAAATCACTGGAATTATTCGTTCTGATCAATGGTATTATTGGTCCAAATCACTGGAAGAAAATGACAAAATCACTGGAATTATTCGTAAACATTTGTAGAAAGTCGCTGCTTTATGATTACAGAAATGCTCAGATATTCCTGTGAATCAACCATCCCTTCCCAGAGGAAAAAGAAATTGAGAAACCGTTGTTTGTGAATGTTTGTTCTATTTCCCTTACAAAGGAACAAACCACTTTCCAAGAAGACTGATGTTTTGGGGATTATGGAGACATAATGTTTTTGAATATAAATCCTAAAGCAGGTGGTGTATTAGAGCAAAAGAGTACAAGAGACCAGCCATGCAGTTTCTGAAATATTATGACAAAATGTTACTGTATTTCATAAGCACTCATTCCTAACTCTGCTAAGTACTGTTTGGTATACTGTATTTGGCTTCCATGAGGTAGTTGTCCATTATTTCCGCTTCAAAAAATTTACCTTTTTGAAAGCGGTAGAAGTTATCGATTCTTTTTTTTTATTTTTATTTTCTCCTATTTTGAATTTTCTCCTGCATAGCCCAGTAAACTGTTGCAATGTTAAGTATTGACTTGTGCCTTCTGGGGGGGGGGGTCCACTTCTTCACCAAACCCAGCCAAATCTCATCCTAACCCTCTTTTCCATGTTCTCTATGTACCCCATCTGTGTCAACCATGTCTGTCTACCCCTCCCCTTAAGACTGTAAGCTCTCACGAGCAGGGCCCTCTTCCCTCATGTGCTTATCCTTTGTCTTACTTTAATAATCTTCAACTGTACCACATCCAGCAGTCTTCTGCCACCTGATACTTATTCTAGTGTCATCTGCTGATGTAACTATGTTTATTTACCCTGTACTTGTCCTATACTGTCATCAACTGTAAATTGCTGTTTTCCTGTTTGATTATTTATGTACTCTGTAATTTGGCGCTGCGGAACCCTTGTGGCGCCATATAAATAAAGGATAATAATAATAATAATAATAATAATAATATAGGGTGTATAATCCCCAGGTGTATCTCACACATCAAACAGTACAGTATATAGGGTGTATAATCCCCAGGTGTATCTCACACATCGCTCAGTACAGATTACAGGATGTATAATCACCAGGTGTATAACACACATCGCACAGTACAGTATATAGGGTGTATAATTTCAAGGTGTATCTCACACATCACTCAGTACAGTATAGAGGGTGTATAATCACCAGGCAGAGCCGGCCTTAGGCATAGGCAAACTAGGCAATTGCCTAGGGCATCTGCTATGCCTAGGGGCACAAGCAGCTTCTGCTGATTAAAATGTTAAAATGCCTATATTCTGTGTGCAGCATTTCGTATGCAGATACAGCAACAGTCGCACACAATACATATGCATGCTGCATATCATTTTAATCAGCAGAAGCTGCGTGTGCATCCTAGCCACATAGCAATGCAAATAAGATGCATTTTAGGCACCCAACGTTAGCAGAGCTGCCAGTAGACTCACGCCAGGAACTATATGTGTCATTATTTGTATAAGGGCATTAATAATGTCTAACATATGTGTAAGGGGCACTATGTGTGTAATTTTGTGTATAAGGGCACTAATAATGTGCGGCATATGTGTAAGGGACATTATGTGTGTCAATCTTGTATAAGGGCATTAACAATGTGCAGCATATGTGTAAGGGAAATTATGTGTATAAGGGCATTAATAAGGGTTGGCATAATGTGTAAGGCGCACTATGTTTATAAGGACATTAATAATGTGTGTAATATGTGTAAGGGGCATTACTGTGTGGTATTATGTGTATAAATGAATTACCAATATGTGGCATTATGTGTATAAAGGTGCTCTAGTGTGTGGCGTAACGTATAGAAAAGGCACTACTGTGTGGTCTAATGTGAATAAAGAGTAATATGGTGTGGGGTAATGTGAATAAGTAGCAATATGGTGTGGTGTAATGCGAATAAAGAGCAATATGGTGTGGTGTAATGTGAATAAGGAGCAATTCAGCATGATGTTATATTAATGAAGGGCACTACTGTGAGAAGTAACGCATATAAGGTAAATTGGTACTACTGTGTGATGTAATGTGAATAAGGGACACTATCGTATGATAAATTGTGAACAAAGTTGCAGTACTGTGAGGCATAATTTGAATTGGGGGTACTATTGTGTGGCCATGCCCCTTGCCAGTAAAAACACATACTTTTTTGGGCTGTGCGCCGAATGTGCACACTGTTCTTATTTAAATTACAGAGGGTAGGAAAACAAAAAAAGGACTGGTATAGGTGAGGGGTGCTGGTGCTGGGAAAGGTGTGCAGGGTCAGAGGCGGAACTAGCGGTGGTGCTAGGGGGCACCAGCCAAAATCTTGCCTAGGGCTTCATATTGGTTAGGGCCGGCTCTGTCACCAGGTGTATTACAAATGTTGGACAGTGCAGTATACAGGGTGTATAATCCCAAGGTGTATCTCACACATCGCTCAGTACAGTATAAAGGGTGTATAATCACCAGGTGTATCACAAACATTGCACAGTACAGTATACAGGGTGTATAATCCCCAGGTGTATCTCACACATCGCTCAGTACAGATTACAGAATGTATAAAATCACCAGGTGTATAACACACGTCGCACAGTACAGTATACATACTGGTCACAACAATGCAGCAGATATTGAGCACTGATCAGGATACTAGAAGTGACACAGAGCTGCAAGATACAGCAATGGCCTACTGTACTGTACTATATGTGTACTGCTGGTCACCAAAATTCTACACTGTCCTACTATATACTGCTCACAATAATGCATCACAGAGATAGCATACTTGACACAGAGCTGTAAGATACAGCAATGGCCTACTGTACTGTACTATATATGTATACTGCTGGTCACCAAAGTGCTGCACTGTCCTACTACATACTGCTTGCAATAATGCAGCACAGAGATAGTATACTTGACACAAAGCTGCAAGATACAGCAATGGCCTACTGTACTGTACTATATATGTGTACTGCTGGTCACCAAAATGCTGCACTGTCCTACTATATACTGCTCACAATAATGCAGCACAGAGATAGTATACTTGACACAGAACTGCAAGATACAGCAATGGCCTACTGTACTGTACTATATATGTATACTGCTGGTCACCAAAATGCTGCACTGTCCTCCTATATACTGCTCACAATAATGCAGCACAGAGATAGTATACTTGACACAAAGCTGCAAGATACAGCAATGGCCTACTGTACTGTACTATATATGTATACTGCTGGTCACCAAAGTGCTGCACTGTCCTACTACATACTGCTTGCAATAATGCAGCACAGAGATAGTATACTTGACACAGAACTGCAAGATACAGCAATGGCCTACTGTACTGTACTATATATGTATACTGCTGGTCACCAAAATGCTGCACTGTCCTCCTATATACTGCTCACAATAATGCAGCACAGAGATAGTATACTTGACACAGAGCTGCAAGATACAGCAATGGCCTACTGTACTGTACTATATATGTATACTGCTGGTCACCAAAATGCTGCACTGTCCTCCTATATACTGCTCACAATAATGCAGCACAGAGATAGTATACTTGATACAAAGCTGCAAGAGACAGCAATGGCCTACTGTACTGTACTATATATGTATACTGCTGGTCACCAAAATTCTGCACTGTCCTACTATATACTGCTCACAATAATGCATCACAGAGATAGCATACTTGACATAGAGCTGTAAGATACAGCAATGGCCTACTGTACTGTACTATATATGTATACTGCTGGTCACCAAAGTGCTGCACTGTCCTACTACATACTGCTTGCCATAATGCAGCACAGAGATAGTATACTTGACACAAAGCTGCAAGATACAGCAATGGCCTACTGTACTGTACTATATATGTATACTGCTGGTCACCAAAGTGCTGCACTGTCCTACTACATACTGCTTGCAATAATGCAGCACAGAGATAGTATACTTGACACAGAACTGCAAGATACAGCAATGGCCTACTGTACTGTACTATATATGTATACTGCTGGTCACCAAAATGCTGCACTGTCCTCCTATATACTGCTCACAATAATGCAGCACAGAGATAGTATACTTGACACAAAGCTGCAAGATACAGCAATGGCCTACTGTACTGTACTATATATGTATACTGCTGGTCACCAAAATGCTGCACTGTCCTTCTATATACTGCTCACAATAATGCAGCACAGAGATAGTATACTTGACACAGAGCCGTAAGATACAGCAATGGCCTACTGTACTGTACTATATATGTATACTGCTGGTCACCAAAATGCTGCAGTGTCCTACTATATACTGCAATAATGCAGCACAGAAATAGTATACTTAACACAGAGCACAATGCAGCACACTGAGCACAGATATTTGCAGCACACTGAGTACAGATATGGAGCGTTTTCAGGCAGAGAACGTGGATATTTTCAGCACACTGAGCACAGATATTTGCAGCACACTGAGCACAGATATTTGCAGCACACTGAGCACAGATTACGGAGTTTACGATGCTTCCGACAGCGGGATGATGACGTTCGGGCGTGTTCGGGTTAACCAAGCAAGGCGGGAAGATCCGAGGCTGCCTCGGAACCATGTAAAATAGGTGAAGTTCGGGGGGGTTCGGATCTCGGAGAACCGAACACACTCATCTCTAAAAATAATCATTAGCGAACTATATGTTGTTAGGCGCCGTGGTCCGCGACGTCCTTGCGGCCCGGCGCCTAGCAACTAGTGACGCCAGGCGTGCGAGCCGCCGGGTCCCTAGCAACGCTGGGACGCCGTGCGCGCTTAGCCGCCGGCTCCCTAGTAACACTGAGCCACCTGGACCCTAGCAACGGGGACGCCACGGGCGGACCGCGCTCCCCGTTGCAGGGTCAATCTAATCAGTTAAAACTTTCACATTTGTCTTCTGCTCGTGCAGCAAGCCAGCTGCACGGCATCTTGTTAATCAGGCTCCAAGCTTCTGATTGGAGGACTCCCTGCTAAATACCTGCTCAGTGCTGCACACAGACGCCGGTAATAGCTTCCTGCATGCTGCTTTGGTTTGCTGAACGTCTGTTCCTGTCCTGCTGTATCCGGTCATTCCTGTCCTCAGAAGTTCTGTATCTTGGAGTTGTCATCTCATCCCAAGAAGTCGTTTGGTCCCCTGTTGTCCTCAACGATCAACAGAGAATATCGTGTGGTGTTGGTGAGTTACGGCTCTGCCGTATGTTGCGGCTCAGCTGCTTTATCTTTATATTCTGTTTCGGAGCATTTGCGGAGGGTTCCGCTTCCACAAGTCCTCTCCGGAACTCGGCGGTGCCGGGTAGGAGAGTGGACAAGTGGATATTTTGGTTGTCCTTTTCCCTGGCGGTTTTTCCGCACATATTCTAGTTTTTAGTTTCTTGTAGCCCCTGGCCTGGTTGTTTAGTCAGAGGGCCCCTTGTTATCACCCTGTCTCGGATTTCCCTTTGTCTCCCATTAAGACCTGAGGGGGCATCGGAGTTGGGCAGACATAATCCGCCCTTCAAACGCGGCTGCCATGGGCTCAAGCAACCATAGTCTCGCAGGGGATTTCTGACAGCACGGGCGAGACAACGGAGTTAGGGCGCCAGGGGCTATTTTCCATTCCCGCTCCCTTCCCCAGCATTACGTTCCAGTGCTCCGGTCCTCGCAATAAGATCTCCTCAGACCAGAGTGCTGGAATCATAACATTATTACCGGCCAAACCAAAAACTAAAATTAAACAGGGTTTAATTTTTTCTCATTCAGTTTTTGTTAAAGTTTTTTGGCCTCATGAATCCGACAGGTTTAGGGCCAAATCCTGGCCAGCTCTTAGTCAATCAGATTCAAGAACTTACTCAGATGGTTCAGGATCTTTCTCTTCGGGTGAGGTCGCAGGAAGATCTTTTGCGAGCCTCCCCAAAGGTAGTCCCTGAACCACAGATGCATTTGCCCGACCGTTTTTCTGGTGATAGAAAATAATTTTTTAATTTTAAAGAGTCCTGTAAACTTTATTTTCGTTTAAGACCTACTTCCTCTGGTACTGAATCTCAGCGGGTTGGGATTATTATTTCTTTACTCCAGGGGGATCCTCAGACCTGGGCATTTGGTTTAAGAGCAGAGGATCCTGCGTTGTTGTCAGTAGACGCTTTCTTTAAGTCTTTAGGGCTCTTGTATGATGACCCAGATAGAGAGGCGTCCGCTGAAAGTCAGCTGCGCGCTCTCAAGCAAGGTAGAAATCCTGCAGAGGTTTATTGTACAGAGTTTCGCCGTTGGTCGAACGACTGTGGCTGGAATGACCCAGCCCTGCGCAGTCAGTTTCGCCTCGGTTTATCAGAGTTTATTAAAGACAGTCTCCTCCAGTACCCCGCTCCTGAGACTCTCGATAAACTCATGGAGCTTTCTATTAAGATTGATCTTCGTCTCAGAAAGCGGAGGGCTGAAAGAGGAACAACTGTAAGGTCTAGTCCTTGTGTTTATTCCATTCCTGAGGACATTGAAGAGCCCATGCAGATGGGTCTCTCCCGGCTGTCTCCTGAGGAAAAAAACAGAAGGCAAAATTCCGGTCTTTGTTTGTACTGTGGTGGTAAGGGACATTTTGCTCGTAATTGTCCGAACAAGTCGGGAAACGCCTTGACCAGGTGAATTGTGAGGGGGTTCACCTAGGTCTGCAGCTTATCTCCTCGAATAACTCTCTTTTAGTTCCAGTTAAGGTTTCCTTTGGCAGCCTCAGTTCTTTGGTGTCGGCTTTTGTTGACAGTGGAGCTGCAGGAAACTTTATGGATTTAATTTGGGCTAAGGCCTTAGGCATTCCACAGTTACCATTGGATAGGTGTATCACCATGCACGGCTTAGATGGGAGTCCGCTTTCCAATGGGGTTATTACTCACCGTACACCTCCCGTAGTACTTACAGTAGGAGCCTTACATTCCGAAAATATTGAATTCTTCCTAACACATTGCCCAGCAGTTCCAGTTGTTCTGGGTCACCCTTGGCTGGCCTTTCATAATCCCACCATTGATTGGCGGTCCGGGGAGATTTCCCAATGGGGTACATTTTGTGCTAAGGAATGTATTTCGTATCCAGTCAGAGTAGCAGCTATCATTCCAGAGCTCATTCCTGTGGAATACCAGGAGTTTGCCGATGTATTCTCCAAAGGCAATGCGGACATTCTGCCTCCCCATCGGCCTTATGATTGTGCTATTGAGCTAGTTCCAGGTGCCACATTGCCAAAGGGGAGATTATATGCATTGTCCGGGCCAGAAACATCGGCCATGAATGATTATGTTCAGGAGAGCTTAGAGAAAGGATTTATTAGACCATCAAAATCTCCTTTAAGTGCAGGTTTTTTCTTTGTGGAGAAAAAGGATGGCTCGCTTAGACCATGCATTGATTTTAGAGCCCTGAATAAGATCTCAGTAAAAAACACCTATCCTTTGCCGTTAATTTCTGTACTTTTTGATCAGTTACGTTCTGCTGTGATTTTTTCTAAAATTGACCTTAGAGGAGCTTACAACCTCATCCGAATTAAATCTGGAGATGAGTGGAAGACGGCTTTCAGCACTCAGTCGGGTCACTACGAATACCTGGTGATGCCGTTCGGCCTGCCTAATGCTCCAGCAGTTTTTCAAGACCTCATTAACGATGTGCTCCGTGACTTCCTAGGGAAATTCGTGGTCGTTTATTTAGATGACATCTTGATTTATTCTGAATCAATGGAACAACATGTTACCCAGGTTCGTCTGGTTCTTCAAAAGTTACGTGAGAATCATTTATATGCCAAGCTGGAGAAGTGTGATTTTCACGTCACGGAAGTATCTTTTTTAGGGTACATAATTTCCCCTCAGGGATTTTCCATGGAACCAAAGAAGCTCCAGGCCATCCTTAATTGGGCGCAACCCACCAATTTAAAAGCAATTCAGCGCTTTTTAGGGTTTGCAAATTATTATAGGAGGTTCATTCATTCTTTTTCTGACCTGGTTGCTCCTATAGTAGCTCTGACAAAGAAAGGAGCGGATCCTACCAACTGGTCGCATGAAGCTGAGTTGTCCTTCCGGGCCTTGAAACAAGCCTTTGTCTCGGCTCCAGTCCTCAGACATCCTAATCCGGAGTTGCTCTTTGTTGTGGAGGTTGATGCCTCAGAGGTTGGAGTGGGGGCTGTCCTTTCTGAAAAGGATCTGGAGTCTCTGGAGTTACATCCTTGTGCCTTTATGTCCAGGAAATTCTCCTCCGCTGAATCCAACTATGACGTTGGTAATCGGGAGTTACTGGCGGTAAAGTGGGCTTTCGAGGAGTGGAGGCATTGGCTGGAGGGAGCAAAACATACTATTTCGGTTTTGACTGACCATAAGAACCTGCAATACATTGAATCAGCTAAACGGCTTAATGCCCGGCAGACACGTTGGGCATTATTTTTTACTCGTTTCAAATTTATAATCACTTTCAGGCCTGGTTCCAAGAATACTAAAGCTGATGCCCTGTCACGTAGCTTTCTTCCGGTTCACAATAGCAATCCTGTTGTTACCCCCATACTTCCATCTTCGGTCATCCGGGCAGGCCTCACACAGGATTTATTTACCCAGTTAAACCAGCTTCAACACCAAGCTCCTAGATTTACTCCTGCTGGTCGTCTTTACGTCCCTGAATTTTTGAGAGCCACTGTTTTAACTGAATTTCATGACAACAAAGTTTCAGGGCATCCGGGAATCACTAAGACATTGGAGTTAGTCTCTCACTCAGTATGGTGGCCTAGTCTTTCTAAAGACGTCATGTCAGGTTTGTGCACAGCATAAGGTTCCCCGTTCCTTGCCTATCGGGCAACTTATGCCGTTAACTGTTCCTCTCAGGCCATGGTCTCATATTTCCATGGATTTTGTGGTTGACCTTCCCCTTTCAGACGGATTCCGAGTCATATGGGTGGTAGTGGACCGTTTTAGTAAAATGGCTCATTTTATTGCTCTTCCTCGATTGCTTTCTGCTCAAGGGTTGGCAGTTTTGTTCCTCCGCCATGTGTTCAGGCTTCATGGGTTGCCCACTGATATTGTTTCTGATCGGGCTCCACAATTCATCGCACAATTCTGGAAATGTTTTTGTACCTCATTAAAGATGAAACTGTCGTTAACATCCGGTTACCACCCACAATCCAACGGGCAAACCGAACGAGTCAACCAGTCATTAAAACAAGAGCAATATTATCAAGGCCTGCAGTCAGGACTTGGCCTGCTTGCAATTGTGAAGAATGCAGTTGTTAAGAATGTGATTTAAGAATGGAGTTAGAACCGGAACTGAAAACCATTTCTCCTCTCTTCACAGGTAAAAACACCATCTTCATGCTTGTATATCTGAGTCTCTTATCTCTCCCTGGCTACACTTTTCACACCCCAAAGAAGTTTGTCTGCAAATGTCTGTGATCCTTCTTCAATGCAAAATAACCTCTGTTAATTCGCTGAACTTCTGATTGCATACCTCCCCCTTTGCCAGCTGATATAGTTGGAGCATTTAAGAGCAATATTATCAAGGCCTGCAGTCAGGACTTGGCCTGCTTGCAATTGTGAAGAATGCAGTTGTTAAGAATGTGATTTAAGAATGGAGTTAGAACCGAAGTTTGAACTGGATTTGGACTACGCTAAAATCTCGAATAAAACAATTTCCCCAAACACTGCAACTCAGGACCATCATGTGGCCTCTCCTCACCTCTGCCTTGAGAACACCAGGACCAATGCCTACTACTTCTCTGTCCAAGAACATCATGACTGCCCCCAAGACTACCCCTCAAGCTGAGCAGGGAACTGAGGGGCATGCGCATCAGGACCAGATTTTGCTGGGTCAGTTCCATTGGACATTAGTGTGCACTCCACATTCTTACACCCACCCGCACTGCTCCCCACACTCTCACACCCACCCACACTGCTCTCATGAGACCAGGACATTTATCATTTCCACAAATTAATGATTTCCTGCAAATGTGTCTTTCTCTTCTTTCTTCTTACAGGGTACTTTCCCCCCACTGTGTGCTATTCCTGTAATGTGTACCTCCATTGGTTGCACACCCTGCCAGCAGTAACCTACACAGTGCGCCTCACATGGCTGCCTCGGATGGTTCCTCCATGGGCAGGGTGTGCTTCATTTGGATCTTTCCATGCAGGGTATAGCATACTCCTACACTCGTGTCAGTTTTCCCGTGAATGCATTTGGCCCTTGTATGGCTCATCTCCCACTGTGTAACCTTCGTAGTGCGCCCAACATGGCTGCCTTATCTGGTAAACTTGTGGATGGGATGAAAAATACATGGACCTGATGGTTTTATTGGAACCCTACTCTGAACCTAAGGACTCTGCAATCTCCCCGTTTTGTGTTCTCTTCTAGGGGTGGACTATTCCACCCTGGGTAATCCTACGCAGAGCGCCTAAGATGGCTGCTGCACCTGGTACCTTGTGAGGGTGGAATACACAACCCCTGGAGGTTATTACCCAAAATGCTTACACCAACCCTGCATTATGCTTTCTGTCTTTACTGTCTGTGTGGTTTATCTTTTGATGTAATACTTAAATCTTCTGTATTATGTGCATTGTTTGAGTTCTAGTTGGCGCCGCGGATGGCTGCCTCGGTGCTGCTCTGCCAAGCAGCCTTTGTGTTTAGTCCTACGTGTATAATATGTCTAATATGTTGAGTCTATTGTACAGTTGCAATGTGCAGTATCAACTCATATGTGTAATGTGTGTAATGTATGCTATGTTCTTCCCCCTTCGTATGCTATGTATTCCCCATTCATGTTGCTGCTTGGCCATGCATTGTACCACAAAGAATTCCTAGTGTACGTGAGTACACCTTGCCAAAAAAGCTGATTCTGATTCTGATTCTGATTTGCGCTTGTATTCAGCCAAACTCCAGAATGATTGGTCCGAGTTTCTCCCTTTGGCTGAATTTGCTTACAATAATTCTTGTCATTCCTCCACTAAAGAGTCTCCATTCTTTTCAGTTTTTGGTTTTCACCCCAGAGCTAATTCTTTTTTTCATCATTCTCCAGTCTCCTTGCTAACCTTAACCTCCCATCTCAGAGCAATTTGGAAAAAAGTGCACCTTGCTCTCAGAAAAGCGGCCTTCCGAGAGAAGAAATTTTCTGACAGGCTCTGACGTCCTTGCACTTTTAAGGTGGGAGATAAGGTGTGGTTGTCAACTCGCAACATCAGGCTTAGACAATCCTCGGCTAGACTGGGACCCAAATTTATTGGACCGTTTCTTATTATTAAGAAGGTCAACCCAGTTGCCTTTCGGCTACGTTTACCGAGATCCCTTAAGATTGGAAATACTTTTCACTGTTCCCTGTTGAAACTATTTGTTTCTTCCAGTAGATTTCCTCGGAAAATCTCTCAGGGTGGATCTCCAGTGGATGTGCAGGGACAACAGGAGTTCTTGGTAGAGAATGTTCTTGATTCAAGAATATCCCGGGGCCGGCTTTATTTTTTTGGTTCATTGGAGAGGCTATGGTCCGGAGGAAAGGTCTTGGGTCCTGGACAAGGATCTTCATGCCCCGAGACTCAAGAAAGCATTTTTTTGAGAATTTCCTCAGAAACCTGGCTCTAGGGGTTCGTTGACCCCTCCTCAAGGGGGGGGTACTGTTAGGCGCCGTGGTCCGCGACGTCCTTGCGGCCCGACGCCTAGCAACTAGTGACGCCAGGCGTGCGAGCCGCCGGGTCCCTAGCAACGCTGGGACGCCGTGCGCGCTTAGCCGCAGGCTCCCTAGTAACACTGAGCCACCTGGACCCTAGCAACGGGGACGCCACGGGCGGACCGCGCTCCCCGTTGCAGGGTCAATCTAATCAGTTAAAACTTTCACATTTGTCTTCTGCTCGTGCAGCAAGCCAGCTGCACGGCATCTTGTTAATCAGGCTCCAAGCTTCTGATTGGAGGACTCCCTGCTAAATACCTGCTCAGTGCTGCACACAGACGCCGGTAATAGCTTCCTGCATGCTGCTTTGGTTTGCTGAATGTCTGTTCCTGTCCTGATGTATCCGGTCATTCCTGTCCTCAGAAGTTCTGTATCTTGGAGTTGTCATCTCATCCCAAGAAGTCGTTTGGTCCCCTGTTGTCCTCAACGATCAACAGAGAATATCATGTGGTGTTGGTGAGTTACGGCTCTGCCGTATGTTGCGGCTCAGCTGCTTTATCTTTATATTCTGTTTCGGAGCATTTGCGGAGGGTTCCGCTTCCACAAGTCCTCTCTGGAACTCGGCGGTGCCGGGTAGGAGAGTGGACAAGTGGATATTTTTGTTGTCCTTTTCCCTGGCGGTTTTTCCGCACATATTCTAGTTTTTAGTTTCTTGTAGCCCCTGGCCTGGTTGTTTAGTCAGAGGGCCCCTTGTTATCACCCTGTCTCGGATTTCCCTTTGTCTCCCATTAAGACCTGAGGGGGCATCAGAGTTGGGCAGACATAATCCGCCCTTCAAACGCGGCTGCCATGGGCTCAAGCAACCATAGTCTCGCAGGGGATTTCTGACAGCACGGGCGAGACAACGGAGTTAGGGCGCCAGGGGCTATTTTCCATTCCCGCTCCCTTCCCCAGCATTACGTTCCAGTGCTCCGGTCCTCGCAATAAGATCTCCTCAGACCAGAGTGCTGGAATCATAACATATGTTCCCAGAAATTCCCCTGAGATGACAGGGCACATGGATAATGTCCCTGATCAGAGGGTGGAGCTGTCAAGTACTGTGACAGAGGCAACATTCTAAAGGCCTAACAGCCATATATATGTACTACGGGATAGTACGTATATTATGCATTCACATAATAATCACAATATCAAAGGTGAGCTTATATTCACTATTATAGTCTAAAAGCATAACAGATTCCATTTTGGTTCTATCTTATAGAGGAAAGTATATTCATATGAACTTTATACAGACTAACAGGACAAAAACAACTTAATTAGCTGGTTTGGAGTTATCAAGGACACATGGCTGAGAACAGGAGCCAGCTTCATCACAAGGATGGGTGTTGCTAAATATCTCTTGGTTGTTTTTGCCAATTGTCCTAATATGAGCATAACACTGTACTCAAGATGCATGAAATCATAAAGGAGGGTTATAATAATGGGGCGTAACTGGATGTTATAAAAATCATTGTATTGACATGTTTCTGGGTTGATTCATTTTGACCCAGGCGTAGAGAATGTGGTCTCTCAACCTGTATACGGGCATGGTCCTTACAATAAATAATCAATTGCTTTTCTAAATCTGACTTCAATACAGTCATTTACTTCACATCAACTCAAACAGCAACAATGGTTAAAGTAGTATTAATCACACCCCCTGTGCGCACGCCTATGCTCACATTTACATAGATTTGGTTATTCCTATGAGGATTGTTTGCTGAATTGCAATACCATTTTCTCGTCTGAAAAGGTAATGTTGAAATTCCACATATCTTTCATCGTACAAAGACCTTGTTATATGTTGAAGATTTGCCCCCAAAGAGACATCGGGAGTCAAAACCCCCGATGTTTCTATGGGTGCTGCGGTCAGGCTGTTTAATTAGCTCGGCCGGTGACGAGTGCAGTTACACCCATAAACACACAGGTTCAATGAAACCTGTGTGTTTTCGGGTGAAATAGCCCCATTTTCATCCTGTTATCGGGCATTTTGCTTTGCCTGCCGGAGGCAGGTGCAGCAAAATCCCCGTTAAGCCGCGGCCCGCGCCCGGCTTATCGGGGCTAATTAGATAGTCCCTGGCGGCGTCACAGTACACCCGCAATCATTGCGGCCAAATTGAATATCCCCTTTGGTCTTCCAATAACTACAAATATCTACCAACAACCTATTCAGCCTGTATTGTTTAGAATGGACCATATCTGAGACCTGTCTTGTGGCACATGGCCTGTCTGTATCGCTCGTGCCAAGGAGAATAGACGGGACAGGCTAGTCTGGCAAATGAGCAGAGAACAGGGGACAAGTGGGTGGTGTGGGGCTAAGCCAGGTAAAGTCTCCTGGACTTATGCTGTAGCCCAAGAATATGTCATGTGACACTCAGTCTTGAGCCACACACACTTTGTTACTCAATTGAATCAAAAGGCACACAGGTAGCCACATAACATGGTGGCATTATGGAGAAGAGATGAGTTGCCCTCACAAAGTCCATAGCCTCCTGGGCAACCAGCAATCTTCACCACATCAAGTAATTATATTTTTTCATGGAGGTTGGCAGGGCCGAGACTAGGATTTTCGGCACCTGGGGCAAGGCAGTAATTTAGCCGCCCCCCCCTCCCCAAGAAAGAAAAAAAGGATAGACAAATAGAGATAAATAACACGATAATAACATAAATAACTAAGAATACAGACTATGCCACACGGTAGTGGACCTTTAAGCTCTTTACACTGTACAATAGTCTCCCTCATTAATATATATATATATATATATATATATATATACCATCATACGAGGTGCAGCACTCACGGGTTCTAATGTTCTAATGTATGCAGAATGCAGCAGGTTTTCCTGGCTTGTCAACGTTTCATTTATTCATATAAATGTTGTTGTGTCCTGACTAAATGTATGTGAGTAAATGAAATGTTGACAAGCCAGGAAAACCTGCTGCATATTGCTTTGCTTGCATTAGAACCCGTGAGTGCCGCACCTTGTATGATGCATTCTGACCCGTTCGCACGCAGCGGTTGTTCACTGCGGTGCGAACGCCTAGCGTGAAGAAAAGACACAGCGCTGGACGGAAAGAAGATTGACAGCGGAGAGGTGGTCTGGGGTGGATACTCACTGTTGGAGGCCGTTTTCAGGGAGTGGTAAGAAGAACGCAGGCGTGTCCAGGCGAACTGAGGGCGGATGTCTGACGTCAGGACCGGGACCTTCATCGCTGGATCCGTCGCACTGGGTAAGTAGCTGCAGGGCTGGTCTTTTTTTGCAGGAGCATTTTTAAGCATAGCAGGGCTGCACAAGCGATCGCAGCCCTGCTATGCTAAAATACACTCCCACATAGGCGGGGATTAGTTGATCGCAGCAGCAGAAAAAGTTGCTGGCTGCAATCAACTCGGAATGACCCCCTATATGCACTATACTTGATTGCAATCGGGCACACTTCCAGTTTAACAACAGTGAGTGCCAGCTCCCCATGCACATTATATATGGAGGTTCTCAAAGATAGAAAACATGCACTGCAGAGTTGTTTAGAAATGAATATTTTACTTCATGATAATTACGAAGTTTTGGGATTGCACACCCTGTCTTCAGGAAGCATACATTTGTGCAATCAAGTAAAATATTCATTTCTAAACAACTCTGCAGTGCAGTGCATGTTTTCTATCATTGAGAACCTCTGGAGTATATTCACAGTTGCACTGACACCCAGGAGGTTAACTGCTAAGAGGAGAGTGCTGGACTTATTTGAAGATATATATATATATATATATATATATATATTATAAACAGAAAGTTCAGCACTCACCATAGCAAGTTCACTTATCCTCACAACATCAGTAAATAAATTATGGGGTTTTAGTTAGTGAATTGGCCAATGTACGGAAGCCTGCATACCGCTCGCCAAGGTACCCCACCTTCATGCAGGTCCTGCACTATCACAAAGTCTCAAAAATTAAAACCTGGCAACTGTATCACACATAATATACTGCACACATGCCCACTAGGTTTAATGTGTATCTGCCATATATCTTATGGCTTTTAAAGGTACAATAGTCACCTGACACTGGCTGATAAATTACTAAGGAGCAGCTGACACAGGTTTAGAACAAGTGAGATTACACAGGGGTGCATGAAAAGGCCTGTGACCACGGTTAATAAGAGTTTACCAAAGATTAACCCCGTAATATACAGCGTTATGCAGGCTTCCGTGCATTGGTCAATTCACTAACTAAACCCCCATCATTTATTTATTAATGTTGTGAGGATAAGTGAGCTTGCTATGGTGAGTGCTGAACTCTCTGTTTGTATATATTTGGGTTGGTGGCCATGGGCTGCATGCACCCCACCAGTGGTAAGTGCAGATATTGCACCCCGCTTCTGGGGTGGCAAGTGCTGTGGTTTTTTAGATTTGTTTGTATATATATATATATATATATATATATATATACTAGGTGCTTCATCGCGCCCTACGGGCGCTCTTCACACCGTCGCAAGGGGCTACGCCCCCTTAACCCTTGCATGCCTTTCTGGGGTTTAATATTTGTATTATATGGAGTATTACCTGCATTCCTTTGTTAGTTGTTAAATATTGCACAATGAAAGGGCGTGCGATGGTGAAGGAGGTGCAGCCCCTTGCGACGGCGTGAACAGCACCTGCAGGGCACGATGTACAGAATGTAGCGGGTGTGGGGGGGACTGCGGATGGTGTCTGTAGATGCTGCGGGTGGAGGGAGGCAGAAGTGGGGGTGGGGCCCGGATGGGGAAGGTTCGGGAGGTGCTGCGCGTGGGGGAGGGGCAGAGGAGTGGGGGATGCAGATGGGGGAGGGGTCCGGAGGCACTGAAGGTGGGGGAGGGGCAGGGGTGCCACGGGTGGGAGAGGGGCAGGTGTGGGGATGTTGTGGATGGATGAAGGGTTCCGGAGGTGCTGTTGGATGGGAAGGGACGGGAGTGCCGGGGGTTGGGTAGGGGACCGCAGGCACCATGGGTAGGGTAGGGGCAGGTACGGGTGTTGCGGTGGATGGGAAAGGAGGTCCGGAGGTGCTGCAGGTGGTGGAGGGGCAGGTGCGGGGGTGCCATTGGTGGGGGAGTGGTGGGTGAGGGGGGGACCGCTGATGGAGGAGGGTGTCTGCAGATGCTGCGGGTGGAGGGGAGCAGGTGTTGGGGGAGACATATAAGGGGGTGAATGGTGGAAGGGGCCTGGAGGTGCTGTGGGTGAAGGGGTGGAGGAGTGGGAGCCACGGGTGGTGTAGGGGGTCTGGAGGCACAGCATGTGGGGGAGGGGTGGAGTGCCGCATGTGGTGGAAGGGAAGGTGCGGAGGTGTGGTGCATTGGGGAGAGGTCTGGAGGCGCTGCGGGTACTGTACATGCCATAAAAGGTAGTTGGAGGGTATGCAGTAACAGAGCCAGGACAGGGGTGACAGGGTCAGTACAGGGTTGACGGGGCCAGGACAGGGGTGACAGGGCCAGGACAGGGGTGACGGGGCCAGGACAGAAATGATAGGGACAGGATAAGGGTGACAGGGCCAGGATAAGGGTGAAAGGGCCAGGATAAGTGTGGCAGGGCAAGGCCAGGGGTGACAGGGACATGACAGAACACAGGGCACGGGAGAGATTGGTATTAGGGACAAAACAGTGGTGACAGACAGATGTGTCTTACCGGAGTCACTGCTGCTGGCTGCTGCTGTTCCACTCCAACCTGTTGGGATCTGCTGCTGCTGGAGACTTGGCATGGCTGACTCTCTCAGGCTGGAGTCCTGCTTCCTCTGCCCGTCCGTATCCCTCCCCCCCTCCTCAGTCACACACCGCAGACCTCGCGCAGCTGCCGGGCACTGTGGTAAGGTGAGACTGGAAATGACTGGTTAGCCCCCAGGAGATGCTGCGGCTGCAGGGAGGAGGGGGTCATAGCATGCACGTGGCGCGGACCTCACGGCTTCCGGGCACTGTGGTAAGGGGAGACTGGGAGTGACTGGTTAGCTCCCAGGAGACGCTGCGGCTGGAGGGAGGAGGGGGTCGGAGCCTGCAAGCAGCTCGGATTTCTGCAGTGCTACCCGCCAGCTAAAGTGTGTGAAGGAGCTGGGCGCACCTCACTGCGGGTGGCAGCGCTGCAGCTAGCGGTGGGGTTGCCGGGGCTGGAGATAACAGAGGCAGTACGGAACCTGCACAGCGGCAGGTGCCCCACTAAACTGCAGCTAAGAAGCGTGGAGTGTGCCAGAAAGTGACGCTCCTCCGCATCAGAGAGACCCTGCTGAGTATGCCGATGTGGGGGGTCAAGCACACAGTGAGCCGGTGCCCGTCTGTCTGTATGACATACCCCTCACACACCCCCATACCTCCCAAATGTCCCGATTTTCGCGGGACAGTCCCATTTTTTGGGGTCTGTCCCGCTGTCCCACCCGCGGGTCGCAGTGTCCGACGGTGTGGGGGGGGGGGGGCAGTTGGAAAGCTCCTGTACTCGCTGTTCTGCTTAGCAGAGCAGCGGTGAATAGTGGAGACAGAGGGAGAGGGGGCATCAGGGGGTACGGATTAATGGGGGGGTTCCAGCAGCAGAGCCGGATTAAGGTGGGGGGGGGGGGCAGGGGATACGTACCGTTGGCCCCACAGTTTTAGGGGACCCCCCGGCTGGAGTAGCTCTGTCCCAGCTCAGAAGCTACCCCCCCCGTCCTGCCAGTAACAGCGGCAGCATTGTGCTACAGTCAGCGCACGCTGCTACGTGTAGGCAGGTCTGTGGTGTTGCAGGGAGGCAGCAGTTTCCCTGCTTTCTTCTCCCTGTGCGGGTGTGTAGGGGGGAGCGACCACCTCCTCTGGATTTAGCCCTAGCTGAGGGGCCAAAATCCCATCAAAAAAATAAAAATAAAAATCGAAATTTGCATAAGGGGGCGTGGCCGCGCGGGCCGCGATTAGGTCACGCCCCCAACCCACAGCAGGCACAGCAATGAGATAGGGCTCGCCTGTCACAAGTGCCCTGGGCCCCCCGGACTCATAATCAGCCCCTGGGAGCATGCCAGCAGCTCACAGAGCGCTGGGCATGCTCCCTCACTGACGAAAACGGGGACCCTCCCGTGAAGCCACGCCCCCTTTTCGCCGAGTGTGTGTGTGTGTCCCTCCTTCTGCCTGGATAAAGCTCCTGCAGAAAGCTGGGAGGTCTGCACCCCTGCCTGTGCCATGCCCAATGCCCATGCTATCTGCTTCTGCTCCTAGTCTCCTGTAGATTTGGCCAGATCTCTGTGACTCATTTGACTAACTCTGCCCACTGTTGTAACTCCGCCCAGCGTTAGCAAATGAATCACAAGGTCACAGAATAGGGCTATTATATAGGAGATAAAACCGACCAGAATGCCCGGCTCTCCCAGTAATGCAGCACTACTGCGCCGGGTGCCTCCATAAACGTAAACACATACTCTCCTGGGATGCTGCACTCCTGGCGACTTAAAATAAGACACTTCAAACAGTCATGCCTGTTTGAAGTTTCCCATTTGAAGTCGCCAGGAGCGCCGCATCCCAGGAGGGTGTGTATATATTGTTTATTTAGATGTATATTAAAGCATTAAGGTGAATGAAGCTGCTTAGGAGAGTGCTGGGCTTTCTGTTTGGTATATTTGAGTTTGGTGGTCACAGCCCACCGCACCCCAACCCCTGGGAATGGCGAGTGCAGTGGTTCCTCGTGTTTGTTTGTATAACAGGGTTAATTTTTAATTGGCCCATTTGTGACCATATCTCTCTCTCATGCACCCCTAAGCTCATTTACCTTTAACCTGGATCAGCTGCTATTTAGGTGTGTTGGTGACTGTCTCACTTTGAAAGCCAGTAGTCTGTTGGCAGGTGAGCTGTAAACCAGGTAAGCACACTTGTGTAGCTGTGTTATTTGTGTTGGTGACTGTCTTACCTTTTAAAAGCCATAAGTGTGGCAGGTAAGCTTTAAACCAGATAAGCACATTTTCCTCTATGAGACAGCAGTTGCCAGGTTTCTATAAAATCTATGTGAAAGTTTGTGATAGAGTAGGACTTGCGGTGAAATGGGGTCCCGTGGAGTGGGCCGCAAGCTTACATGCATTGTACAATTCATAAACCAAAACCCCATTGTTTATTTAGATGTATATTAAAGCATTAAGGTGAATGAAGCTGCTTAGGAGAGTGCTGGGCTTTCTGTTTGGTATATATATATATATATATATATATATATATATATATGTATATATATATATATATATATATATATATATAAGAAAAAAGATTAAATAACTACAGTGTATATATATAATCTCTCCCCACTCACCCCTGTAGATCAATCCTTAGCCTCCGTGCAGTGAGTGAGGCCAGTGTCTGGGTCTTCCAGCAGGTGCCGGATGTCAGAATGGCGGCAGGTGATGGTGCACGCACAGCCACGTCTCCGTCCCCCGCAAGCAGCGGCCGCCAGGCGGTAAAGATGCGGGCGGGGAGGGCTTGCAGGAGGCGCTACTTGGCGGGCAGAGGGAGACACGAAGATGCAGCCGTGGCGGGTCCATGATGTCGCCATTCGCGGCTGTGGGTGGCAATCGCGGGGGGGTGAAGGAGCAGCTGTCTTCAGCGCCGGCACGGACAGCCGCCTCACCATTTGGACCACTGCAGCTACTAGCCTCCTATTGTCAGCTCCACCGCCAAATACTCTGACTCCAAAGCCGCTCCACAGATTTGGATGCTGCTAGAGTCTGTTCTCTCCTGCCAGCCACGCTATCTTCAGCGCCAGCACGGACAGGTATACGGGGACATTTTGTTACATCAATGTTCCACCCACACCAGCCGGGAGTAGCTAGACTGTAGCTTATTCTTAATTCTATTCATCTTAACC
This sequence comes from Pseudophryne corroboree, assembly GCF_028390025.1. NCBI lineage: Eukaryota > Metazoa > Chordata > Amphibia > Anura > Myobatrachidae > Pseudophryne > Pseudophryne corroboree. The sequence continues at coordinate 686,745,425 of NC_086444.1, forward strand.
TGGGATCACAGAGCCACCTTATTGAATTTGTGTACATTGTTACCTTTTTCTACATTCAGTTAGGATCTAATAATCCTACTTCCTGTGTATGTTTAGGAGATTATATACCTGAGAACTCTGCTTTTAATTTAAATGTATTTCCTATTGCACTGTGATACTTTGTTATTCCATCATTGATGATATGTGGTTTCAATTTATTAACAGGATGCATATATACATTTTCACGTTTTTCTTGTTAAACTTTTATATTTTTTTGTTTTATTTGTCTAGATATTTCCCACATTATTCATATCCTCCAAGCATCTTTCTGCAGTCTGCCTATCTTTGCTTTACATTCAGGACTCTCACCAGTGATCCAGGGGCAATAGGCATCACCTACATGCCTCTGCCTAACACTGGAAGCAGATCCCCTTTTCTTCGCCACTCCACTTTCTCATTAACCTTTTTACTGTGTATCTCAAGTTATTTCTCAACTAATTTTCGTGAATTCTCATCAGTGACACCAGAGCAACCAGGGTATTTGTACCCCTACTATCCTACCATACTGGAAACGCCCAAACTCGTCTGATCTTGGAAGCGAATCGGTGTGGGCTTGGTCAGTACTGGAGTGGGTGACTCCCCAGGAAGACCGGGTGTAGTAGAGGCTAGAGGCATTTATGTTCCGAGCCTAACACTGACAGCAGATTCACCTTTACATTTTTCTGCTTCTCTATATTTTTTCTATTCCCTAATACTGTCCTGTATTTGACCACAAATTTTCCATCATTCCATTTTTTCTCTTTTTCCATTTTTTTAGTTATTAGATTCATATCAACAATTTTTTTTCATTCTCGTTCCAGGGTAATAGATAAATTATCCTTTGATATACATTAGTGGCACGGTAGACCTTGACGACTGGTTCAATTTATAGGCAACACATCCTTGGTCCCCCAATTTAGGGGTATTATCAGTATTATCAATAGACCAATTTGTGAGATGGGTTTTTAATAAGTGTTTATTTGGTTATTGCACAATAATATTTGTTTGTCCATTGTTTGTCTTTGTTGGACACATTCCTGTGGATACAATCACTGGCATTTTAGTACATATTATTAAAGTCATATGTTTTTAATTATTCCAATTTCAGTCGTCTTTTGACCATTCCAAGAGTGCACCCACACAAGAGTCTTCTTTTTCTCTCTGGTGATTAATTGATTGATCTATTACTGACTCAGGGTGCACCACCTATACAGTAATTTCCAGGATTTTTTTCCTAATATATAGTGAATTTTGGTTTCTCAAGGCTGATAGGCCGAGTATCAGTATTTTAGTGCGGTATCCCCTCTCTTTTCGCAGCTGTCAGGGAGCCAGGCAGAGTTCCCCGCGCTCCCTCGACTCCCGCGTCTGGGGCACATGACCCCTTAGGCCCCCCCTAGTTACGCCTATGAGGTTGGGACCCAGGGCTGGTGCTAGAGTGTTTGTCGCCCCCCTGCAAACAATAAACTTGTTTCCTCCTACAAATATGTCCCCTTGACATGTCTCTTTACAATGTTTCATATTGTTAAATAGGTGATAAGGGTTACAGTAGTGTGTGCAGGGTTTGGTGATAAGGTCATAATTTTGGGTGCAGGGTTAGGGTGGTAAGGGTACAGTAGTGTTTGCAGGGTTATTTCCTTTGCTGAAGCTTTGTCTAATGAATCACTACCAGGAATCTAATGAATCATTGTGCAAGTCACTACGGGCAGGATGTACTAAGGGAAAAATGCTGCCAAAGCCAAAAGCCCGTTTTTCTGCATTTCCCATATCTACACCTGGCAATGCCGGGCTTCGTTGTGGAGAGTGTGGTACCATATAGAAGCCTATGGCCTTCTTTCCGCATTGTGCTACACTTAGCTCCAGAGAAACCTGCAATATAAAGCTTTTCCAGCAACCCTGCACAGTTATGTTATAATAAGTTGACAATCAAAGTTTGACACTATCTAGGTTGATACCAAATGGTAGACATGCACATGGTCAACATAGTCAAAAGGTTGTCAGGTTCAAAAGGGCATCATGGAAATGATCAACACATGAAAAGGTCGACATACGTTTTTCATGGGTTTTTTTGTATCAAATTACCTTGCAGCACGTGGAACCCCAGTTAGTGTACGGTGTCCCCTCACATGGCTCGCATCACTTGCCATACTTGAGGCAAAGCTACCATTCCCAGTCGTAGTCCATATGGATGGTAAAGTATGAAAAAGTTGTAAAGAAACCCCCAAAAACTCATGTCGACCATATGCTAAGTCGACCATTTGAACCTGTTGACCATAAGAACGACTGTTGACCTTTTAACTATTGACCTGTCTTTCGGATACCCATTGCACCACTAACTGCAAGCAGCATACACTCAACAGCTGGTGAGCTGTATGGAATACGACATTGCTCAAGGTCCGCCGTCACTATTGTGTATACAACAGTGAGTACGGCTGTACCTGTTATACTTCAACAAACCAACACCAGTGGTTAAGTAACTGGGCTGTTCATGGGTTGAGTCATCCGCTGGTGTGTGCCTATTTAACTCTGCAACATCAACACCTGCATACACATCATTCCCAAAAGAACCATGTGCCATTCCGGCTTTATTGTTAGATCGGGTATATTTGATCACCTCTGACGGGAGTCTGTTCTACTTATCAACTATCCTTTCTGTGAAGTAAATTTCCCCTGAACCTCCTTCTTCCCATTTTCAGTGCATGTCCTCAAGTTCTAATACTTCTTTTCTTTTTGAAGAATGTTTCCCTCCTGTACTTTTTTTTTTAAAACACTTGGTGTATTTTTGCATTAGGTAGGGAGGGTTAGTATATTTACAGCACCCCTGTCGGCATTCTGAGCATCACGATGACGCTGTCATACTGACTGCTGGCCTCCCATATGTATTCCCAATAACTTATACTAGTATTTTCAATAGCAATAAATAAGCATTCCAATAGATGTCAGGAAACCTGACACTGGACCGCAATGCCGCGATGTAATGAAGTCCGAATTCGGCTGGATGCTGGCCGAACTCAGAGGTTTTTTTTAAAAAAGGCAATCATTTACAATGCATAGTTTAGCCTCTTAAATGATTTGCTTTTAACCCTCAGTCAGGCGCAGTTGCCCTGACAGGCGCTGCAAAGCAGTTCTTGCTCTCCTCTCTGCCCCAAAGGGGCGCAGGGGCCTGTCCCTGCAAGGGGTGGTCTTCAGCATGCCGACTGTCGGGATCCCGGCGCACAGTATAACGGCGCCGGAATCCCGACAGCCGACATACCGACAGATTTTCTCCCCGTGGGGGTCCACGACCCTCCTGGAGGTAGAATAAATAGCGTTGCGCGCCACCATGCCTGCAAGGGGCTCATTTGCGCTCACCACGATGTTGGTATGCCGGCAGTCGGGCTCCTGGCACCGGTATGCTGGTCACCGGCAGCCCGGCCGCCGGCATACCATACTACACCCCCTGCAAGTACCTTGCTATCTCTAGGTGCTGTTGGAAACCCCCCTAGTCAGTTTTCCCACCGCCTGCGTGGAGTGCAGAAGTGACCCTCCTGGCCTCTCAGGCACACTGCGCCCAAACTCCTCTGACTTTTGAAGATTCGTTTTTCCTTTTATTTTCATCTATTAATTGTTTAATTTGCTCATTTTATGCATGAAAATTGCAAAGGTTGTGGATATTTCTCAGGCACACTGCGCCCAAACTTATACTCATGTTCGTGTTTTCTCTTTTTTTGCTTCAGATTTTCTGCTGAAATGGCATGTAAAACCTACGATTTCTCTCTTTGTATGTCCTAATGAAGGTCACTGATCACTTTAAGAGCGTTAGAATTGAGTTAATTAGGTGCTAATGACCATTTTCTAACAGGCGCCTGTCAGGCGCACTGCGCCTGAACCCAGGAGTCCCAGAGGTATGCCCGACGGAGGGTTAAAAAAACACATCTGAGTTCAGCATTGACTTCATTACTTCCCGCCCCTTTATGATGTGTGCTATAAGTGCTCTGAACTTTAATTTTAGTGTACATGTGTACAAGTACTGAGACTACCCCTTTTAAATCATTTCCTGATTCTATTAAATTCAGCATTGTTCTATTGAGATGGTATACCTGTGAATGTTCTTTCTGAATATCATAATGTGCTTCAGTCTAAGCAGCCTAAATATCATTTTCAGGTTAGAGCATAACTGCAACGGGATTCAGTATGGGATCCTGACGGTCGGGATCACGGCGGTTCCCATAGGCAAGCTCAGCGTTTCCCCTTGCGGGCTCGCCACGCTTCGGGCCTAATTTATTCTTCCTCACAGCGTCTATTCACCGCTGCTCTGCTAAGCAGGGCAGCGAATGCATGAGCCTCCTAACTGCCCCCGCCCCCCCCCCCCCCACCACAGAACACTGCGGCCCGCGGGTGGGACAGTCCCCCAAAAACGGGACTGTCCCGTGAAAATCGGGACAGTTGGGAGGTATGGTATGACTAAGCTAAACGACACAAGTGAGCAGCACAAACACCTGGCCCATCTAGGAGTGGCACAGCAGTGCCAGACAGGATGGCACTTTTCAAAAACTAGGCCCCAAACAGCACCTCATGCAAAGATGTAAAAGAGGAGCAATGAGGTAGCTGTATGACTAACCCAAGCGACACAAACAATTGGCCCATCTAGGAGTGGCAACTGCAGTGGCAGACAGGAGGGTAGATATCCAAAAGAAAGGCCTCAAACAGCACATGATGCAAAGAAGAAAAAAAGGTGCACCGAGGTTGCTGTATGACTAATCTAAGCGACACAACCACCTGGCCCATCTAGTAGTGTAACGCAGTGGCTGAATGTCGAAAGTGGGCCACAATTGTTCCGTCCACTGACAAGTTCGTGTCATTTAAAAAAAAAAAAAAATCTGCAATTGGTGGACTTATACGGCAGTACCCCAGGACTAATACAGCAGTAGCCCTGGACTCATACGGCAGTGTCAGACAGAATGTAACTTTTCAAAAACTAGGCCCCAAACAGAAGCTCATGCAAAGATGTTGAAGAGGTGCAATGAGATAGCTGTATGACTAAGCCAAGCAACACAAACAATTCCCACTGGAATTTAATGGCAAAATCACTGGAATTAAATGGCAAAATCACTGGAATTATACTGCAAAATCACTGGAATTATACGTCCAAATCACTGGAATTATACAGCAAAATCACTAGGAATTATACAGCAAAATCATTGGAATTATATGTCCAAATCACTGGAATTAAATGGCAAAATCTCTGGAATTGTACGTCAAAATCACTGGAATTATATGTCCAAATCACTGGAATTATACGTCCAAATCACTGGAATTAAATGGTTAAATGGAGGTTGAGGGCTTCCATCGTCATGTGAAGCTGAACCACTAGTCATGAACATAGGCCAGCGCCTTAGCCGTTCCTTGCCACTCCGTGTCGTAAATCGCATATTGGCAAGTTTACGTTCCTCCTCAGACCATTTAAATTTCTTTTTTTGGGTCTTTTTACTGAACTTTTTGATTTTACATGCCCTCTACTATCACATTGGGCATCGGCTTTGGCAGACAACGATGGCATTTCATCGTCTATGTCATGACTAGTGGCAGCAGCTTCAGCACTAGGAGGAATCTTTCCCTATTTTATCCTCCAAAGTTTTGTTCTCCATTATTTTTCTGGAGTTTTATAACACAATATGCGGCACAGGAATGACTGATGGCTGATGCACAGGACACTACCATTGGTCTGATGCAGGACAGCACAGCAAGACTGTAAGGGACTTGTTGTTGTTGTTATTATTATTATTATTATAAGGCAGCACTGGACATATGGCAGCAGAGTATACCACTGTGACTGCCTGGTAACTGGAATGACTGATGGCTGATGCATAGGACACCACCATTGGTCTGATGCAGGACAACACAGCAACACTGTAAGGGAATTGTTGTTATTATTATTACACAGCAGCACTGGACATACGGCAGCAGAGTATACCACTAGAGATGAGCAGGTTTGGTTTGAAGAGAACCGAACCCTACCGAACTCCACGTGTCAAACACGGTTCCGAGCCCGGCTTGGTAATTCCCGCCTGACTCGGAAAACCCAAACGAGGCAAAACGTTATCATCCCGCTGTTGGTTTCTCGCGGGATTCGGATTCCATATAAAGAGCCGCGCGTCGCCGCCATTTTCACTCGGGCATTGTAGAGAGTACAGAGAGGACGTGGCTACGTTCTCTTAGTGTCAGTTCTCAGTATCGGTACTCATTGTCTTGTGCTGCATCGTGCTGCTCAGTAATACTAGTACAGTGTCTTGTGCTGCATCTAGCTGCTCACAGTGGTATCTGGGGGTGACCATTCCAGAGTGCTTTTGTGCTGCTCACTAATACTAATACTAGTACAGTGTCTTGTGCTGCATCGTGCTGCTCAGTGTCAGTTCTCAGTAGTATCATCAGTGCTCAGTATCACTGCTCAGTAGTATCATCAGTGCTCAGTATCACTGGTCAGTGCTCAGTGTCCTGTGCTGCATAGTGTGCTCAGTGTCAGTTCTCAGAAGTGATGAGCGGGTTCGGTTCCTCGGAAACCGAACCCCCCCGAACTTCACCCATTTTACACGGGTCCGAGGCAGGTTCGAACCTTCCCGCCTTGCTCGGTTAACCCGAGCGCGCCCGAACGTCATCATCCCGCTGTTGGATTCTCGCAAGATTCGGATTCTATATAAGGAGCCGCGCGTCGCCGCCATTTTCACTCGTGCATTGGAGATGATAGGGAGAGGACGTGGCTGGCGTCCTCTCCGTTTATTGATTGTGCTTTATTGCTTAATTGTGGGGAGGACTGGGGAGCAGCTGTTAGGAGGAGTACAGTGCAGAGTTTTGCTGATCAGTGACCACTAGTTTTATCCGTTCTCTGCCTGAAAAAAAACGCTCCTTATCTGTGCTCAGTGTGCTGCATATATCTGTGCTCACACTGCTTAATTGTGGGGACTGGGGAGCAGCTGTATTATATAGCAGGAGTACAGTGCACAGTTTTGCTGACAGTGACCATCAGTATATGTTGTCTGCCTGAAAAACACTCCATATCTGTGCTCAGTGTGCTGCTTTATTGTGGGGACTGGGGACTACCATTATAATATATATAGGAGGAGTACAGTGCAGAGTTTTGCTGACCCAGTGACCACCAGTATACGTTGTCTGCCTGAAAAACACTCCATATCTGTGCTGCATTGTAGACAGTATATAGTAGGAGTACAGTGCATAATTTTGCTGACCACCAGTATATAATATATAGGAGTACGGTACAGAAGGCCACTGCTGTACCTACCTCTGTGTCGTCAAGTATACTATCCATCTATACCTGTGGTGCATTTCAGTTTTGCACAGTTTGCTGACACAGTGACCACCAGTATATATAGCAGTACGGTATGGAAGGCCACTGCTGTACCAACCTCTGTGTCGTCAAGTATACTATCCATCTACATTCTATACCTGTGGTGCATTTTAGTTTTGCAGTTTGCTGACACAGTGACCACCAGTATATATAGCAGTACGGTACGGAAGGCCACAGCTGTACCTACTTCTGTGTCATCAAGTATATTATCCATCTACATTCTATACCTGTGGTGCATTTTAGTTTTGCAGTTTGATGACACAGTGACCACCAGTATATATAGCAGTACGGTACGGAAGGCCACTGCTGTACCTATCTTTGTCGTCAAGTATACTATCCATCTACATTCTATACCTGTGGTGCATTTTAGTTTTGCAGTTTGCTGACACAGTGACCACCAGTACATATAGCAGTACGGTACGGAAGGCCACTGCTGTACCTACCTCTGTGTCGTCAAGTATACTATCCATCTACATTCTATACCTGTGGTGCATTTTAGTTTTGCAGTTTGCTGACACAGTGACCACCAGTATATATAGCAGTACGGTACGGAAGGCCACTGCTGTACCTACCTCTGTGTCGTCAAGTATACTATCCATCTACATTCTATACCTGTAGTGCATTTTAGTTTGCAGTTTGCTGACACAGTGACCACCAGTATATATAGCAGTACGGTACGGAAGGCCACTGCTGTACCTACCTCTGTGTCATCAAGTATACTATCCATCTACATTCTATACCTGTGGCGCATTTCAGTTGTGCGCAGCATATATAGTAGTAGGCCATTGCTATTGATACTGGCATATAATTCCACACATTAAAAAATGGAGAACAAAAATGTGGAGGTTAAAATAGGGAAAGATCAAGATCCACTTCCACCTCGTGCTGAAGCTGCTGCCATCAACGTCGTCTGCCAAGGCCGATGCCCAATGTCATAGTAGAGAGCATGTAAAATCCAAAAAACAAAAGTTCAGTAAAATTAACCAAAAATCAAAATTGAAAGCGTCTGATGAGAAGCGTAAACTTGCCAATATGCCATTTACGACACAGAGTGGCAAGGAACGGCTGAGGCCCTAGCCTATGTTCATGGCTAGTGGTTCAGATTCACATGAGGATGGAAGCACTCATCCTCTCACTAGAAAAATGAAAAGACTTAATCTGGCAAAAGCACAGTAAAGAACTGTGCGTTCTACTAAATCACAAATCCCCAAGGAGAGACCAATTGTGTCGGTTGCGATGCCTGACCTTCCCAACACTGGACGGGAAGAGCTTGCGCCTTCCACCATTTGCATGCCCCCTTCAAGTGCTGGAAGGAGCACCCGCAGTCCAGTTCCTGATAGTCAAATTGAAGATGCCAGTGTTGAAGTACACCAGGATGAGGATATGGGTGTTGCTGGTTCTGGGGACAACGAGGATTATGATGGTGAGGTGGTTTGTTTAAGTCAGGCACAGGGGAGACACCTGTTGTCCGTGGGACGAATATGGCCATTGACATGCCTGGTCAAAATACAAAAAAAAATCACCTCTTCGGTGTGGAATTATTTCAACACAAATGCGGACAACAGGTGTCAAGCTGTGTGTTGCCTTTGTCAAGCTGTAATAAGTAGGGGTAAGGACGTTAACCACCTCGGAACATCCTCCCTTATACGTCACCTGCAGCGCATTAATCATAAGTCAGTGGCAAGTTCAAAAACTTTGGATGACAGTGGAAGCAGTCCACTGACCACTAAATTCCTTCCTCTTGTAACCAAGCTCCTGCAAGCCACAACACCAACTCCCTCAGTGTCAATTTCCTCCTTAGACAGGAAATCCAATAGTCCTGCAGGCCATGTCACTGGCAAGTCTGACGAGTCCTCTCCTGCCTGGGATTCCTCCGATGCATCCTTGAGTGTAACACCTACTGCTGCTGGCGCTGCTGTTGTTGCTGCTGGGAGTCGATCATCATCCCAGAGGGGAAGTCGGAAGACCACTTGTACTACTTCCAGTAAGCAATTGACTGTCCAACAGTCCTTTGCGAGGAAGATGAAATATCACAGCAGTCATCCTGCTGAAAAGCAGATAACTCAGGTCTTGTCATCCACTGGCAAAGGGTTGCAGAACCTTGCACAACGTTGAAATCATTATCCACTGCGCTTGAGTCGGGTGCATTCCCCCTCTTTTGCCTATATCGTGGGCAGATGTATAGGCTTGAATGGCCTTTTGCTGCTCCTCCATCCTCTGAAGCATATAGAGGGTTGAATTCCACCTCGTTACCACCTCTTGCTTCAGATGATGGCAGGGCAGGTTCAGAACTGTTTGGTGGTTCTCCAGTCTTCGGCACGCGGTGACTGAATGCCGAAAGTGGCCCGCAATTCTTCGGGACACCGACAGCATCTCTTGCACGACCCTGTCGTTTTTGAAATAATTCTGCACCACCAAATTCTATGTATGTGCAAAACATGGGACGTGCTGGAATTTGCCCACATGTACTGCACCCACAATATTGGTGGCGTTGTCCGATGTCACAAATCACCAGGAGAGTCCAATTGGGGTAAGCCATTCTGCGATGATGTTCCTCAGTTTCCGTAAGAGGTTGTCAGCTGTGTGCCTCTTATGGAAAGCGGTGATACAAAGCGTTACCTGCCTAGGAACGAGTTGGCGTTTGCGAGATGCTGCTACTGGTGCCGCCGCTGCTGTTCTTGCTGCGGGAGGCAATACATCTACCCAGTGGGCTGTCACAGTCATATAGTCCTGAGTCTGCCCTGCTCCACTTGTCCACATGTCCGTGGTTAGGTGTACATTGGGTACAACTGCATTTTTTAGGACACAGGTGACTCTTTTTCTGATGTCTGTGTACATTTTCGGTATCGCCTGCCTAGAGAAACCTAGATGGTATTTGGTACCGGGGACACAGTACCTCAATCAAGTCTCTAGTTGCCTCTGAATTAACGATGGATACCGGAACCACGTTTCTCACCACCCAGGCTGACAAGACCTGAGTTATCTGCTTTGCAGCAGGGTGACTGCTGTGATATTTCATCTTCCTCGCAAAGGACTGTTGGACAGAAAATGTGGAAAAGATGATGTTCTGATGTTCATCAAAATGAATTATAATCAATTCCTCCGTGGAGACATTTACCAGCAATTGCCTCCAGAAAGTACACAGGGATCTGAGATGGTGGATTCCAGTGGGGACAAATTAATAATCTGTGAGGAGGGGGATGTACACAGTGAAAGGGGTGAGGAATCGGAGGATGATGATGAGGTAGACATCTTGCCTCTGTAGAGCCAGTTTGTGCAAGGAGAGATTGATTGCTTCTTTTTTGGTGGGGGCCCAAACCAACCAGTCATTTCAGTCACAGTCGTGTGGCAGACCCTGTCGATGAAATGATGGGTTCGTTAAAGTGTGCATGTCCTGTTTATACAACATAAGGGTGGGTGGGAGGGCCCAAGGACAATTCCATCTTGCACCTCTTTTTTCTTTCATTTTTCTTTGCATCATGTGCTGTTTGGGGACATTTTTTTTGAAGTGCCATCCTGCCTGACACTGCAGTGCCACTCCTAGATGGGCCAGGTGTCTGTGTCGGCCACTTGGGTCACTTAGCTTAGTCACACAGCTACCTCATTGCGCCTCTTTTTTTTCTTTGCATCATGTGCTGTTTGGGGACTATTTTTTTGAAGTGCCATCCTGCCTGACACTGCAGTGCCACTCCTAGATGGGCCAGGTGTTTGTATCGGCCACTTGTGTCGCTTAGCTTAGCCATCCAGCGACCTCGGTGAAAATTTTAGGACTAAAAATAATATTGTGAGGTGTTCAGAATAGACTGGAAATGAGTGGAAATTATGGTTATTGAGGTTAATAATACTATGGGATGAAAATGACCCCCAAATTCTTTGATTTAAGCCGTTTTTTAGGGTTTTTTGAAAAAAACACCCGAATCCTAAACACACCCGAATCCGACAAAAAAATGTCTGTGAGGTTTTGACAAAACGCGTCCGAATCCAAAACACGGCTGCTGAACCGAATCAAAACCAAAACACAAAACCTGAAAGATTTCCGGTGCACACCACTAGTTCTCAGTATCACTGCTCAGTAGTATCATCAGTGCTCAGAATAACTGGTCAGTGCTCTGTGTCAGTGCACCTCTTTTTCTCTTTTCTTTTCATGTGCTGTTTGGGGACTATTTTTTTAAAAGTGCCATCCTGTCTGACACTTCCGTATATGTCCAGTGGTACTGCCATTTGATATAATTCCCGACATTACTGCCATTTAATTCCAGTGATTTTGTCATTTTTCTTCCAGTGATTTGGACCAATAATACCATTGATTTGAACGAATAATTCCTGTGATACTGGCTTTTAATTCTAGTGATTTTGTCATTTTCTTCCAGTGATTTGGACAAATAATTCCATTTATTATAACGAATAATTCAAGTGATATTGCCTTATAATTCACATGATACTGGAGTCTAATTCTAGATGGGCCAGGTGTTGTGTCGCTTAGCTTAGCCATCCAGCGACCGCCATCCAGTGACCTTGGTGCACCTCTTTTTTTTTTTTGCATAATGTGCTGTTTGGGGACTATTATTTTAAGTGCCATCCTGTCTGACACTGCAGTGCCACTCCTAGATGGGCCAGGTGTTTGTGCCGGCCACTTGGGTCGCTTAGCTTAGTCATCCAGCGACCTTGGTGCAAATTTTAGGACTAAAAATAATATTGTGAGATGTTCAGAATAGACTGGAAATGTGTGAAAATTATTGTTATTGAGGTCAATAATACTATAGGATCAAAATTACTCCCAAATTCTATGATTTTAGCTGTTTGTGTTTTTTTCAAAAATCACCCGCATCCAAAACACATCTGAATCCAAAACCCGAGAGGGTGGTTTTGCCAAAACGCGTCCGAATCCAAAACACGACCACGGACCCGAATCCAAAACACGAAAAATGCCCGCTGCACATCTGTATATACCATTGTGACTGCCTGATCACTGGAATGACTGATGGCTGATGCACAGGACACTACCACAGGTCTGATGCAGGACAACACTGCAACACTGTAAGGGACTTGTTGTTATCATTATTATACGGCAGCACTGGACATATGGCAGCAGAGTATACCACTCTGACTACCTGGTCACTGGAATGACTGATGGCTGATGCACAGGACACTACCACTGGACTGATGCAGCACAATACACCACCACTGAACTGATGCAGCACAACCCAGCAGCAATGGACATATGGCAGCAAGAGGACACAACTACTGTGACTGGACAAATACAGCACAAGACATGGACACTGAGAGAACGGAGACACGTCCTCTCTCTACACTCTCCAATGCCGGAATGAAAATGGTGGGAATGCGCGGCTCCTTATATGGAATCCGAACCTTGTGAGAATCAGAAAGCGGGGTGATGACGTTTTGCCTCGTTCTGGTTTCCGAGTCATGTGGGAAAACCTGAGCCTGACTCGGATCCGGGCTCGAATTTTGAAGTCCGTGTCGAAGTCAGAAAATATTACAGTACACACATTACGTACAAACACCACATAGATGGCCTCTGTGTGCGTTACTTATTTGGCCGTGCGTGCACATATTCGCAATTTTTGTATGGTCGCTCCTGCGGTCCTGCGTACTAGCGCGTGGTATGAGTAATTACAGTGGAATTTGTACTCGCATGGAAAAGCCACAAAGACATATCATATATCTAATCCATATATTGCATAAATCACCCACTGTCTTCTTTCTCTTCTAATAGCATGAAGATGGGTCACACATAAATTATACTCCCAGAGACTCAAATACAATGGCCTTAATTACACAAAGCTTTGAAATCCTATGAAGAAGGCAAATACCTTTGTTTACCCCTATTGTTCCCAGTATCTGTCAAAGACAATAAATACTGGATTGTCATTGTCTTATCTGAGGACAGGACAAACAAAGACAATATCCAGGAACCTAGGTTGGCTGAAGAGAAACTCGGTTAGCAATAGCTAACAAAATTAAAAACCAGACCTTTAGAAATCTGAAGTAATAACATTCATAGTCTAAACTCTTGGAGATATGTATGTGTGTGTGTATATATATATATGTATGTATATAGGTTAGAGTCCAAAAGAATAATTTTGGAGGTGCACTCATCCAATAAGTGATTCACAGCAACTTTTCATAATTCACATAATTTTATTGATGAAAATTCGGCTTATTCAGTCGACGTTTCGATCCTCTTTGTTGGGATCTTTTTCAAGACAAGCTTCGACATATAGTTAATGCTCACAAGGCATCATATATTGATTTCTACAATACAATGAACAATACGTATATAAATTCATACTGTTTTACAAACATTACAAAGAACACCAAACAAAGACAAAAAGCATATATTGGCGAGCCATCGCGTCAATTGAGTTCACTATGCACCAGGTGAAAGACAAATGCGACACCAAAGCAAAAGTGGGTAAATACCCTCGCCCCGCATGCATGTCATAAGGAGCTATGGTGAAATATAAAAAACACACGAAGCTTAAAGCGTGTCAAAGGATCTTAAACAAACTTACTCTGCTAATCAATATATCCAGTTTGGACTACACCGTGGCTGCACAACTGCTGGAGCCATATGCAAAATGGTTTCTAAAAAGATAGTATTCATATCAGGGTCAAAGCAAATAGAGGAAGCTACAACTGGTCACCACCCTGATCTTATAGGTGTGAATTATAATACTCACACGTGTAGATAACAAGCTCATAAAAACAACAAGCTCTTGAGGACAATTTAGTCAACTCCATGGATCACTACAAAACATATGTATAATATATGATTAGACCTCTTAGTAAGTAAAAAACTCACTAAACAGGTATCACTCAAATAGTGTCAATTAAATTCATGAAGTATACCAAGTACTTACCCTGATTGATCCTATCATACCAGCATCAGCAGCCATACTGCTACACCAATGATTGCCAGCACTTATATACCCCCTCACCGGAAGTGAATCGTGCACCACTATACAACGCAGACTCCTCTGAATTATGGGTTTAGGCAGGCTTAATGTCCAACAGAAACCTACCAGCTCGGTCCAAAAGTCATTACATATCGGGCGTTTCTAAACCAGCCTTAATGGTGCATAATTAGCACAGAAATCCACTAATTACCGTTCGTGGAACGCAATGCGCTCCACGGCCTCATGACCGGAAGTGTCGGGTGCACACGTCGTCTAGTCTTCTACCCTGCTCGTGGAGCGCATTGCGCTCCACGCTACAGGAGACGGGCTGTCAGAGTCCTGTTACTAACTTAGTGACGTACACACAACGCTCACCATGGCAACTACGGCACGCTTTGTGTTCCACTGCCTGGGTATATATGCTCGTGTATAAGAGGGTGACCAACTAACCACTCCTGCGCTGTTAAATGCTGATATCTAAAAGACAAATAAAGGAAACACAATGAAAGTGACACTACTCATTAGGTGTTGAGATAAGCTCTCGTGGGAATACAGGATATAAAATCCTGAATAGGAATATACTAATTTATTAATGCAAACCAGGTCTTCAACAGTCTCCACTGGAGGTGCAATAGTGATCAAACTGACGCGATGTCATATAAGAAAAAATAAAATAAACAAATAAACAACACATTAAAAAAGACATATTTAGTCCGACACAACCCGACTGCTACTGGACCCCTGTGGACACTAATAAATCTAGACCCTATATTGTACTACTATGGACTAGAGAAGAAATAGTGCTTAGATATATATTTTAAAGGGATATGTAACATAGTCATCTGTGTCAGATAGGGTCCAGTAGTATACAGATGGCGTCGTTCACATATGTCTATAAAGGATGAGCTCTCTACGCCCACATCTTCCCTTGCCTGCTAAACTCCCGGCTTCTAGTTTATTAGTGGACTACTCATTAACGGTAGTCAAATCTGAGTAAACCTATTGAGTGTGGGGGCTCGGCGGATAAGACGTTACTGGGTACCTAACCTCGGAGATGATTCACAGAAATACATTCATAGCTGAATGTTCATTTAGGCCTTTCGGTGAAACTGTATTAAGATGAGAAATCCAGAAACTCTCGCGTTGTCGTAAGGCAAGAGTGCGGTCCCCACCATGTGACAACGGTGGGACCCAGTCTATGAGTCTGCATTTAATGTTTGCCACCTGATGTCCTCTCTGTAAATAATGTCTGGCAACGGGTTTATCAGTCGTACCCGTTTGGATAGCCGTACGAATGGATAACCGATGGTTTGCCATTCGTTCCCTGAAACACCGGGTGGTAAGGCCTACGTAATGTAATCCACACGGACAAGTTAGTGTGTAAACCACAAAATCAAGCCTACAGTGCAAGTGATACCTGATTTTGATTTTTCTCCCTGAGTGAGGGTGCGGAAACGTCGGACCAGTCAGTAAAGATCTGCAGGTTGTGCATTTGCCACATGAGAAGCAACCCGGTTTACTGCTCATGATCTGGAGAAAATTCAATTTAGTCTCAGGTACCGCTGTCGGTCTCATGAGAATCTGTCTTAAGTTTGGTCCCCGTTTATAAGCCATCATGGGTGGATCCATGTGCGTGAAAGGTAACCCAGGATCTGACTTTACAATTGGCCAATGCTTGCGTAGAGTTTTACGCGTAAACTGTGCATAATTGTCATACTTGGTCGTAAAGACCATGCGGTTATCGATGGACGAGGCAGTAGGTGTGGTCTCATTAAATTTACGTCTAGCTTTACGTAAACTGTTGTTAATCACCTTATTTGAATAACCTCTCTCGGTAAACCTTTGTTTCATTTCTGTAAGTTGTTTCTCTCTGTTACCCGCATCATTATTTATGCGCATAACTCGTAGAAATTGAGAAATAGGTAAATTGTTTTTTAGAGAAGGAGGATGAAAGCTACTGGTTAATAAGGTGGTATTTCTATCTGTCGCTTTTCTGAATACTGATGTTACAAATTTTCCATCATTGATGGACACTTCGACATCTAGAAAATGTATAGTGTGATCTGAACTCTCACTGGTGAACTTAACAGGACTCTGTAATGCATTAAGGTCATTTACCATCTCCAAAAAGGATTCCTGAGTGTCTTCCCATATCAGGAAGACATCATCGATAAATCGTTTGTAAAACGAAATTCTTGAGCCATATATAGGCAGGATCTGTGTCTCCTCAAAATTAGACATATATAGGTTCGCGTATGCGGGCGCCAGATTGGAGCCCATAGCTGTGCCCGATACTTGCAGAAAAAAGCAATCTTTGTACTTAAAATGATTCAAATCTAGTACAAGTTGGATCAATTCAAGGACAAATTCAGTCGGTATATTTACAACTGGATTGTTGGTGAGCACCCCTTTGATTGCTTCAATCCCTTCCTTGTGCGGTATGATCGTGTACAAAGATTGTACATCCATAGTACACAGGAGATACTTGCCCTTAGGTACCTCGGTCTGCCTGAGTAAACATAAAAAATCACTGGTGTCGCGAATGTAACTGCGACACATGCGAACATATGGTTGAAGTATAGAATCAATCCACCTGGCTATAGGCTGCAACAGTGAGCCTTCTGCTGCAATAATAGGTCGTCCAGGCGGGTTGATCAATGTTTTATGGATTTTTGGGAGAGTATAGATAATAGGGCACTTAGGCTCATCTATACTCATGAAATCAAACAAATCCTGATCAATCCAATTACTCTCGAGTCCTCTTAGTAAACTAAGATCGATGGTCTTTTTAATAGAGGGTATCGGGTTGGTTTTGACCTTCCGATATACAGTAGTGTCTGCTAACTGTCGACTCACTTCTGCATCATAATCTGTCCAATCCTGGACCACCACAGCCCCACCCTTATCGGCGGGTCTTATTACTATGGATGTATCATCCCTAAGTTTCTTAAGTGCCTGTCGTTCACCAGGGGTTAGATTGTCAAAGAGGCGTGGTGGTTTGAACTTTTGAACATCATCCTTGACCAGTCTGAGGAAGGTCTTCATGCTAGAATTCTGAGTGGTTGGATCAAACCTAGAGTTCTTTTTGAAGGGCTTCCTGTCGGTAGATTTCGGTTGGCCGGCAAAATACTCCTTGAGTCTCAAATTACGGCCAAACCTATACTGATCCACAGCACCTTGAAATGTGTGGTGTGGAAAAGTAGGGACAAATGACAAACCTCGTGTCAGGAGGCTTAACTCAGACTGATCAAGAACGCGCCTCGATAAATTAAATACCAGATCTAATTCTGTTTCCTGCGCCCCCTTCTTTTTGCGACCGCCCCTTCTAGTGAGGCGTCTGTGCCTCGGGAGTCCCCGTGGGCTGGTGGAAGGCCCTTGGGTCCCGACGTTTTGTCTAAAAAATGTTGAGTCTTGCCTTTCTGTGTATCAGAGAGATCAGTATCTGATGTAGTTAATGAGGAGGCAATCTCCCTCGGAAAAGGGGCTTGTCTGCGTTTTCTAAAGAAGCGTCCTGTTCTATCACCCTGTTGTGTATTACTGTTGCCTAACAACCACCGATATACAGTATGATTTTTATAATCTGCTGTTACCGTGGATAGTTTCTTTCTTTTGAACGAAGTGAGTTCCTTTTTATAGGAATCGACCTGTGTTTGCAGTCTTTCTACCCAGTTACTGCTCTTGTCCTCCCTGAGAGTTGGTAATGAAATGGTCTCAAGTTGCTCAATCTCAGTTTTCACTTTTTTCAATTCCCCACCTACTTCCTCAATAACAAGTATGAGAAGATCCAGTGAGCATTTGTTCAAAATAGAGCACCATCTACTACAAAAGACTGGATTGTTACGACCCAAGGTAGGTATATTACTGACCCTGAATCCACGGGGTATGAGTTTCCGTCTGTGGTATTCAGACAAGAACTGTCCGTGTAGCATTAAATCTACTTTGCGTCGTTTTAATCTCAATGTCCGATAGAATAAATCTGCGGACGATTCAGCTGGTAAAGTGTCGAAGTCAAGTTTATCAAATAAAACTTTTTCAATTTCATCATCAGTAAAGGATATAGTACCTTGCTCAGCCTTAGATAGCAACCCTTCATCAAACATACAAGAACCCCCCTGGGCCATGGCACTGAGATGTTAGTGGTAGTAGTAGAGCCCAATCACAATGAAAACATAAAATAACATAACATAAGACGATATTAAAACTCTTAAAAACAATGTCCAAACGCTTAAACGTACAATGTTTGTCACTTTTGTAATATACAATCGGATGATGGGTGTCAGAAGATATGGACACTTAAAGTAAACCATATGATATAAAACATGTGTGCTCCTGCACTCGCATCAAAAATAACAACAGTGGGGTGCTCCTAGTGGGGTACTCCAAGTACTGGTGGGCCCACAATATTCAGGTTAGAGTCCAAAAGAATAATTTTGGAGGTGCACTCATCCAATAAGTGATTCACAGCAACTTTTCATAATTCACATAATTTTATTGATGAAAATTCGGCTTATTCAGTCGACGTTTCGATCCTCTTTGTTGGGATCTTTTTCAAGACAAGCTTCGACATATAGTTAATGCTCACAAGGCATCATATATTGATTTCTACAATACAATGAACAATACGTATATAAATTCATACTGTTTTACAAACATTACAAAGAACACCAAACAAAGACAAAAAGCATATATTGGCGAGCCATCGCGTCAATTGAGTTCACTATGCACCAGGTGAAAGACAAATGCGACACCAAAGCAAAAGTGGGTAAATACCCTCGCCCCGCATGCATGTCATAAGGAGCTATGGTGAAATATAAAAAACACACGAAGCTTAAAGCGTGTCAAAGGATCTTAAACAAACTTACTCTGCTAATCAATATATCCAGTTTGGACTACACCGTGGCTGCACAACTGCTGGAGCCATATGCAAAATGGTTTCTAAAAAGATAGTATTCATATCAGGGTCAAAGCAAATAGAGGAAGCTACAACTGGTCACCACCC
Organism: Pseudophryne corroboree; assembly: GCF_028390025.1. Classification (NCBI taxonomy): domain Eukaryota; kingdom Metazoa; phylum Chordata; class Amphibia; order Anura; family Myobatrachidae; genus Pseudophryne; species Pseudophryne corroboree. The sequence goes on from NC_086444.1 coordinate 686,764,701, forward strand.
TGATCTTATAGGTGTGAATTATAATACTCACACGTGTAGATAACAAGCTCATAAAAACAACAAGCTCTTGTGGACAATTTAGTCAACTCCATGGATCACTACAAAACATATGTATAATATATATATATATATATATAAAAAATTCCTTACAAATTGTAATAGCAGGAGTGCGTGTTTGTGTGTATATATATATATATATATATATATGTGTGTGTGTGTGTGTGTGTATGTAAATCAGCGTTTACAACTGGGGACTCGTATCCGGTTTTCATATGCTCACAGCCTAACTGGTCATAGCTGACTTAATCTATCAGCAAAGGGTGGAAAGTTATCATACAAAACTTTTTCCTGGTCGGTGGATGTTCTGAAAACCCTATTTGTGTGCTGTTAGATTGTGTCTGCTCTGTCTGGTCTGCAGAGGTGCTGATAGAACCCTTAAACAGGAAAAAAGCTATTTAAAAATCTGTGAATTTTTTTTGGGCGCCAAAAGCGTACACAAAGGGCACCGATACTTTGCATACTCTCTCACATTTTTGCCACAAGATTTAGATTGCTAGATTTGTTTAGATCTGTGTGAAATTGGATACATTTGTTGCTATATAGTTACATTTGAAATAAAAGTATTTAAGGAAGTAAATATAAAGCACAACACGCAGGTCTGGCCCTGTCGTAAAGGGTTACCCAGACCAAGCGGGGATTGTGTTTGTGAGTGATTATAGTTAGCATTGCTCACATTTATAGAGGTTGTGGGATTTGTTTTTATTGCGGACGCACGGTTTTGTACACGTGGCTCGGACAAGTACAGGACCGCGCACGCAGCGTAAAAGAAATGCACGGGTCATGTGTTTACGCAAAGTGCGTAAGAGTGCGGACGCTAAGTACAAATTACACAATAGTTTCGTTCAGTTAAAAGGTGGGACAGTAGCCATGCTACAATAGCACATAACTATCCAGTTTCAAAAGCAGATTAGTAGAAAACTTTTGTTTAAACTGTATTGCCTCTGGTGGTAAAGCTGCCGATCAGAACGAGTGAAAATTTTCTGTACAGAAAAACAAAGCGTATTTGAGTGAAAGTAGGAGTGAACGTATTGAACTCCGTGGAATTCGGGATTCCGTCGTTTGGTACACCAAGTGAGTGGAGGCTTGGCGGCATGAGGCGGCTGACTCATGTTAGTATAGATTGGAATACGTAAGTTGTGAGGAAACTTACACAGGAGCTTGGTAGGGAATTGTGAACTTGGTGACCCATATAGTTTTGTTGATACGCTCCGGCTAAGGTTTCGCAGCTTGTGATTCTATTCCAGTGGTCGTAGGGTGGATAGGTAACAAGTACCTATACGCTGTGCGATTGGACCGCATATTTGTAGGTGCGAAACATAACGCAACTTGATACCGCTTTTACAAGCTTTTGCGTAAAGTCACGGTATCATTATCGCTGTATAGAGCATACGCAAGCGTGATTTGTGTACAAGTGCATAAAGGGAGTTTTCGCTGGTCTCTCTCAGGAAATCTCCAACGACAGATATTTACTGGAAAAGGTAAGTCACTCCTAAAATCTTCCAGTAAATATATGTCAAAGTAGGTGCCCTAAGTTGGGTACATTGCCTTCGCTATCGACAGTGTATGGTAGTACCGGCCAATGTGGGCAGGAGTGGATGAAAGCGCTCGGAGAACTTTCACCGTCGGCTTATATTGAGTATTTTGGTGTTTGTGGGAAAAGGCCCACAATTATGGGAGCCAGTTGCTCAACTAAGGGACGTATGGTAGCCAGGGTTCAGGCAGAGGAGTTGCGGCCCAAGGGTTCCGCAAGGTTTTTTAATGTGTGAGGAATATGGTCCACACGCTGAAGTTTATTGTGACGAATGGGTACGTATGACTGACAACGATAGGGTATCATTCCCTAGGGTAGCAGCTTTGAACCAGAGGTACTGCAGAATGTAGGCAGTAAAATATGTCTGATTAAATCCAGAAAACAAAGGATTAGACATAACGAGTGTTTAAACCTGTGGCAACAAGAGGGGGAGGTGCAAAGGGAACAAACTCGCAAAGCAAGTTCCAAACCTAGCAGGAATGAGGGCACAGACACACCATTATCGACAAAGGTCGAAGGGGAAGAGATGGTTACAGTCAACGGTATATCTGTAAATGATTGTAGATTGCAAGAGAAATGTATTAACCCTAATTTTTGCAAGTTGTATCCTGTTTTGAAGTCTCTTCAAGGTTATAGGTCACAGGAAGATGAAGGACCCAGCCAAATCGCAGCTCTCATTCAGGCAGTCACCTTGCAGGAAACTCAAGTGGGGCCTGTCCATCCTGTTAGAGCAGTAATAATATTCCCCACTGAAAGAACTGGTGAGGTCACAGCTACCGGTAAGTGTGAGACAGAGACAACAACACCTTACAGCAAACAGATTAGGAACGGAATGGTAGGATTACATCCTGTCGTGGAAATAGTAACTCCTAATGGGGGAACCGATAGTCAGGGAGTAAACCTCACCAGGAATAATGCCATGTATTGCCGTGGTCTAGATCAGAGCTGCGGTCAATAATTTCAGGATTCCCCGATCCACGGAAGCATTTAGCCAGATGTCAGAAGTTTATCAGAGATCTGGGTTATGCTCATGTACCAGCTAACAAAGATTGGCGGATATTTTTGAAAGCGTGCCTACCCCCTAATATGGACACCACAAAATTCATAACAGATTGTAAATTAGATGCAGAGGTACCTCACACTGATGAAGACAATCAGGAGAATGTACGGCAAATCAATCTGCAATTAGGAGTATATTTCCCTACTGTTGTCAAATGGAGTAAAATCTTCTCCATAAGACAAAAGGAAGGTGAAACGGCATCCGAATATTTCCATCGGGCTCTGCAAATAATGGAGAGATACATTGAGGTATCGGATATAGGGAACGATGCGAATTACAGGGAAGTGGCTGTCTCTGTGCTAATGGACGGGCTCAATAAGACAGTAAGGGACAGAGTACAAACATCTTTGTCTAATTGGAGAGGGGTCACAGTAGCTTGTCTTAGAGAGTGCACAATTAAACAGCACGAGAATATTGTTAGGCGCAGGAGGGGAAACTAATGACAATAAGTTTACAGGCTCTGACAGGAAAGCCCCATCAGACCAAACCCCAGACCCCTGCTGTTTGGAAAAGACAGAGAATATGTTACATTTGTAAAAATAAAGGGCATTTTGCCAGAGATTGTGTAGAACACATAGTCAATATAGACCCCTAGACAGAGAAAACAAGCCACATGATTAAACACATAGACGGGATCAAGGGACATATAGTAAGGAATCACGAGCCATATAGAAAACACAGATTCGGTTAATGGGAAGAACGGAATAAATGCAACTTTACCCCTTTTACAAAACTTGCTGGTGTTAAGATGAGGCCTCTAAACTTTTGCTTCTTCCTCTAGCAGAAATGGCCCCTGATTAACTTAACAGGAGCTTTGTTAAACATGAAATTCATATAATGTGCTCCCGATCAGGAAGTGCAAAGTATGTTAGTCACCCGCGAAGACTAATGTTACATTTTACTGTTCTAGATTCATGTCCATCACAGGTAGAGGAAATTATCTTACAGAAACCGGGTTCCCTATGAGCTTAGGATGGACAGGACACTGGATTGATGGCTGGGGTAGTCCCAGTAGAGATACGACACATATAGAAATTTTTTTAAGGGGAGCAGACCAAGTAGAGAATCACCTCCCCGTAGTGCCCAATAGTAATGAGCGGGTTCGGTTTCTCGGAAACCGAACCCCCCCGAACATCACCCTTTTTACACGGGTCCGAGCCATACTCGGATTCTCCCGTATGGCTCGGTTAACCCGAGCGCGCCCGAACGTCATCATCCCGCTGTCGGATTCTCGCGAGATTCGGATTCTATATAAGCAGTCGCGCAACGCCGCCATTTTCACACGTGCATTGAGATTGATAGGGAGAGGACGTGGCTGGCGTCCTCTCCGTTTATAATTGTAGAAGAGACAGTTGATTGCTTGTTTTATTACTAATTGTGGGGAGGATTGGGGAGCAGCTGTTAGGACTCGGAGTAGAGTGCAGAGTTTTGCTGATAGTGACCACCAGTTTTTTTTTATCCGTTCTCTGCCTGAAAAAAACGCTCCATACCATATCTGTGCTCAGTGTGCTGCATGATATATCTGTGCTGAGTGCTCACACTGCTTAATTGTGGGGACTGGGGAGCAGCTATAGCAGGAGTACAGTGCACAGTTTTGCTGACAGTGACCACCAGTATACGTTTGTCTGCCTGAAAAACACTCCTGTGGTGGCTTTTTTTATACTAGTTTAGCAGTCTGCTGACAGTGTCCACCAGGTCCATTATACTGTATATAGCAGTATGGTAGGCCACTGCTGTACCTACCTCTGTGTCGTCAGTCACTCGTCATCCATTAATAATAATAAGTATACTATCAATCCATCTACATTGTATACCTGTGGTGGCTTTTTTTCTTTATACTAGTTTAGCAGTTTGCTGACAGTGTCCACCAGGTACATTTATTATACTGTATATAGCAGTACGGTAGGCCACTGCTGTACCTACCTTTGTGTCGTCACTCGTCGTCCATAAGTATACTATCCATCCATCTACATTGTATACCTGTGGTGGCTTTTTTTCTTTATACTAGTTTAGCAGTTTGCTGACAGTGTCCACCAGGCCCATTTATTATACTGTATATAGCAGTATGGTAGGCCACTGCTGTACCTACCTCTGTGTCATCACTCGTCGTCCATAAGTATACTATCCATCCATCTACATTGTATACCTGTGGTGGCTTTTTTTTTTTTATACTAGTAGTACTAGTTTAGCAGTCTGGTGACAGTGTCCACCAGGTCCATTATACTGTATATAGCAGTACGGTAGGCCACTGCTGTACCTACCTCTGTGTCGTCAGTCACTCGTCATCCATTAATAATAATAAGTATACTATCCATCCATCTACATTGTATACCTGTGGTGGCTTTTTTTCTTTATACTAGTTTAGCAGTTTTCTGACCGTGTCCACCAGGTCCATTTATTATACTGTATATAGCAGTACGGTAGGCCACTGCTGTACCTACCTCTGTGTCGTCACTCGTCGTCCATAAGTATACTATCCATCCATCTACATTTTATACCTGTGGTGCCTTTTAGTTGTGCGCATTAAAATATGGAGAACAAAAATATGGAGGTTAAAAAAATAGGGAAAGATCAAGATCCACCTCGTGCTGAAGCTGCTGCCACTAGTCATGGCCGAGACTATGAAATGCCATCAACGTCGTCTGCCAAGGCCGATGCCTAATGTCATAGTACAGAGCATGTAAAATCCAAAACACAAAAGATCAGTAAAATGACCCAAAAATCAAAATTAAAAGCGTCTGAGGAGAAGCGTAAACTTGCCAATATGCCATTTACGACATGGAGTGGCAAGGAACGGCTGAGGCCCTGGCCTATGTTCATGGCTAGCGGTTCAGCTTCACATGAGGATGGAAGCACTCATCCTCTCGCTAGAAAAAGAAAAGACTTAAGATAGCAAAAGCACAGCAAAGAACTGTGCGTTCTTCGAAATCACAAATCCCCAAGGAGAGTCCAATTGTGTCGGTTGCGATGCCTGACCTTCCCAACACTGGACGGGAAGAGCTTGCGCCTTCCACCATTTGCACGCCCCCTGCAAGTGCTGGAAGGAGCACCCGCAGTCCAGTTCCTGATAGTCAAATTAAAGATGTCAGTGTTGAAGTACACCAGGATGAGGATATGGGTGTTGCTGGCGCTGGGGAGGAAATTGACAAGGAGGATTCTGATGGTGAGGTGGTTTGTTTAAGTCAGGCACCCGGGGAGACACCTGTTGTCCATGGGAGGAATATGGCCATTGACATGCCTGGTCAAAATACAAAAGAAATCAGCTATTCGGTGTGGAATTATTTAAACACAAATGCAGACAACAGGTGTCAAGCCGTGTGTTGCCTTTGTCAAGCTGTAATAAGTAGGGGTAAGGACGTTAACCACTTCGGAACATCCTCCCTTATACGTCACCTGCAGCGCATTCATCATAAGTCAGTGACAAGTTCAAAAACTTTGGGCGACAGCGGAAGCAGTCCACTGACCAGTAAATCCCTTCCTCTTGTAACCAAGCTCCTACAAACCACACCACCAACTCCCTCAGTGTCAATTTCCTCCTTACCCAGGAAAGCCAATAGTCCTGCAGGCCATGTCACTGGCAAGTCTGACGAGTCCTCTCCTGCCTGGGATTCCTCCTATGCATCCTTGAGTGTAACGCCTACTGCTGCTGGCGCTGCTGTTGTTGCTGCTGGGAGTCGATCGTCATCCCAGAGGGGAAGTCGGAAGACCACTTGTACTACTTCCAGTAAGCAATTGACTGTCCAACAGTCCTTTGCGAGGAAGATGAAATATCACAGCAGTCATCCTGCTGAAAAGCGGATAACTGAGGCCTTGGCAGCCTGGGCGGTGAGAAACGTGGTTCCGGTATCCATCGTTAATTCAGAGCCAACTATAGACTTGATTGAGGTACTGTGTCCCCGGTACCAAATACCATCTAGGTTCCATTTCTCTAGGCAGGCGATACCGAAAATGTACACAGACTTCAGAAAAAGACTCACCAGTGTCCTAAAAAATGCAGTTGTACCCAATGTCCACTTAACCACGGACATGTGGACAAGTGGAGCAGGGCAGACTCAGGACTATATGACTGTGACAGCCCACTGGGTAGATGTATTGCCTCCCACTGCAAGAACAGCAGCGGCGGCACCAGTAGCAGCATCTTGCAAACGCCAACTCGTTCCTAGGCAGGCTACGCTTTTTATAACCGCTTTCCAGAATACGCACACAGCTGAAAACCTCTTACGGCAACTGAGGAAGATCATCGCAGAATGGCTTACCCCAATTGGACTCTCCTGGGGATTTGTGACATCGGACAACGCCAGCAATATTGTGCGTGCATTACATCTGGGCACGTTCCAGCACGTCCCATGTTTTGCACATACCTTGAATTTGGTGGTGCAGTATTATTTAAAAAACGACAGGGGCGTGCAAGAGATGCTGTCGGTGGCCCGAAGAATTGCGGCCCACTTTCGGAGTTCAGGCACCACGTACAGAAGACTGGAGCACCACCAAACATCCCTGAACCTGCCCTGCCATCATCTGAAGCAAGAGGTGGTAACGAGGTGGAATTCAACCCTCTATATGCTTCAGAGGATGGAGGAGCAGCAAAAGGCCATTCAAGCCTATACATCTGGTCACGATATAGGCAAAGGAGGTGGAAAGCACCTGTCTCAAGCGCAGTGGAGAATGATTTCAACGTTGTGCAAGGTTCTGCAACCCTTTGAACTTGCCACACGTGAAGTCAGTTCAGACACTGCCAGCCTGAGTCAGGTGATTCCCCTCATCAGGCTTTTGCAGAAGAAGCTGGAGACATTGAAGGAGGAGCTAAAACAGAGCGATTCCGCTAGGCATGTGGGACTTGTGGATGGAGCCCTTAATTTGCTTAACCAGGATTCACGGGTGGTCAATCTGTTGAAATCAGAGCACTACATTTTGGCCACCGTGCTCGATCCTAGATTTAAAGCCTACGTTGTATCTCTCTTTCCGGCAGACACAAGTCTGCAGGGGTTCAAACACCTGCTGGTGAGAAAATTGTCAAGTCAAGCGGAACGTGACCCGTCAACAGCTCCTCCTTCACATTCTCCCGCAACTGGGGGTGCGAGGAAAAGGCTAAGAATTCCGAGCCCACCCGCTGGCGGTGATGCAGGGCAGTCTGGAGCGAGTGCTGACATCTGGTCCAGACTGAAGGACCTGCCAACGATAACTGACATGTCGTCTACTGTCACTGCATATGATTCTCTCACCATTGAAAGAATGGTGGAGGATTATATGAGTGACCACATCCAAGTAGGCACGTCAGACAGTCCGTACGTATACTGGCAGGAAAAAGAGGCAATTTGGAGGCCCTTGCACAAACTGGCTTTATTCTACCTAAATTGCCCTCCCTCCAGTGTGTACTTCGAAAGAGTGTTTAGTGCAGCCGCTCACCTTGTCAGCAATCGGCGTACGAGGTTACTTCCAGAAAATGTGGAGAAGATGATGTTCATTAAAATGAATTATAATCAATTCCTCCGTGGAGACATTCACCAGCAGCAATTGCCTCCAGAAAGTACACGGGGACCTGAGATGGTGGATTCCAGTGGGGACAAATTAATAATCTGTGAGGAGGGGGATGTACACAGTGAAAGGGGTGATGAATCGGACGATGATGATGAGGTGGACATCTTGCCTCTGTAGAGCCAGTTTGTGCAAGGAGAGATTGATTGCTTCTTTTTTGGTGGGGGCCCAAACCAACCAGTCATTTCAGTCAGTCGTGTGGCAGACCCTGTCGCTGAAATGATGGGTTCGTTAAAGTGTGCATGTCCTGTTTATAAAACATAAGGGTGGGTGGGCCCAAGGACAATTCCATCTTGCACCTCTTTTTTCTTTCATTTTTCTTTGCATCATGTGCTGTTTGGGGTGTATTTTTTTGAAGGGCCATCCTGCCTGACACTGCAGTGTCACTCCTAGATGGGCCAGGTGTTTGTGTCGGCCACTTGTGTTGCTTAGCTTAGTCACACAGCGACCTTGGTGCACCTCTTTTTTTCTTTGCATCATGTGCTGTTTGGGGACTATTTTTTTCAAGTGCCAACCTGCCTGACACTGCAGTGCCACTCCTAGATGGGCCAGTTGTTTGTGTCGGCCACTTGTGTCGCTTAGCTTAGCCATCCAGCAACCTCGGTGCAAATTTTAGGACTAAAAATAATATTGTGAGGTGTTCAGAATAGACTGAAAATGAGTGGAAATTATGGTTATTGAGGTTAATAATACTATGGGATCAAAATGACCCCCAAATTCTATGATTTAAGCTGTTTTTTAGGGTTTTTTGAAAAAAACACCCGAATCCAAAACACACCCGAATCCGACAAAAAAATTTCGGTGAGGTTTTGCTAAAACGCGTCCGAACCCAAAACACGGCCGCGGAACTGAACCCAAAACCAAAACACAAAACCCGAAAAATTTCCGGTGCACATCACTAGTGCCCAATCCAGTTGTCAAATTTTATAAAATCCTCTTTGCCTCTACAAACGTATCTGTTACTAACCTCTATGTGATTTTTCTTCAAAGTTTCCTCCTCATCTCTTACATTCACTGATAGGAGGGTACAATACATGGACCCGATTACAGTTCAAACGCCATATGCCTACTCGGTCCTTCAGAGTTCTGCCCAAACCCAGTATATCTCACCAGCATAAGGACACCAGTATTAATGCAGTGTGCCTGGTCATGCACAAAGGGTGGAGAATGAGAATACTGGTGAAGGCAGACTGTGTAATAATAATAATAATAATAATTTTATTTATATAGCGCTCTTTCTCCAATAGGACTCAAGGCGCTTAACAGATACATAGCATAATATAGTACAGAAAATAATGAAGTACATTTTCATAAAATACAGAAGCATGAAGATACTAAAAGGGACACTATGGAAATGCTTGAGTAAACAGAAAAGTCTTGAGTCTACTTTTGAAGGATTCTATAGTTGGGGCCTCTCGCACTGTGCGGGGAAGTGAGTTCCATAGAGTTGGAGTCGCATGACTAAAAGCTCGGCCCCCAGATGAATTACGGTAGATTCTAGGTACTGCTAAAAGTCCTTCATCTACAGATCGCAGTAATCGAGTGGGGCAGTATGGGGTCAGAAGCTGTTTCAGGAACCTTGGGCCTTGGTCATGTAATGCTTTGAAACTCAGTAAGCCAATCTTGAAGATGATTCGCCATCTTACAGGCAGCCAGTGAAGGGAGTAGAGTATGGGTGTTATGTGGCTAGAACGGGGCTGGTTAGTTAATAGCCTGGCAGCTGTGTTTTGCACCAGCTGTAAGCGTTGCAATTCTTTTGCTGGTAGACCAATGTAGAGGGCATTACAGTAGTATAAACGAGATGATACAAATGCATGTATGACTATTGGCATGTCATCTGAGGGAATTAAGTGCTTGATTCTGGCTATGTTCCTCAGGTGAAAGAATGAGGATTTGATTGTGGCTGATATCTGATGTTTAAGTGTCAAGCCACCATCCAGGACAACTCCAAGATTCCGCACACGATCACTGGTCTGTAATTCTGAATCCCCGAGTGTAAGTCCAGTTGGTTGGCTATGCTGCAGTCTTGTCCTTTGATGTTGCGGTCGTATCAAAAGGACCTCTGTTTTATCCGGGTTCAGTCGCAGCCAACTGGCGCTCATCCACTCCTGTAGTTCAGCTAGACAGCCATTTAGGGTTGCTATTGGGTTATCAGTGCCCGGTGCAAAGGACAAGTACAGTTGTGTATCATCTGCATAGCAGTGGTAGACCAGGCCATGGCGCCTGATTATTTCGCCCAATGGGAGCATGTATACTGCAAAAAGCATGGGGGATAGTATAGAACCTTGTGGGACACCACATGGCAATGGCACTGGTGGTGATGAGTATAATGCAGATGATACTCTCTGTGACCTGCCTGTGAGAAATTATTTGAACCAGCTTAGGACTGTGCCATCCAGACCACAGAAATGTATCAGTCGCTCAATCAGAAGCCCATGGTCCACGGTATCAAATGCTGCCGAGAGATCCAGAAGGATTAATATTGAACAGTCACCTCTGTCTTTTGCCATCAGAAGATCATTTAACACACACACCAGGGCTGTTTCAGTGCTATGTCTTCTCCTGAATCCTGATTGAAATGGATCATAAATATCATGGGTTGTCAGGCGGGTTTCCAGTTGATTTGCAACGACTTTCTCAAAAACCTTTCCTAGGAAAGGAAAGTTTGATACCGGTCTGTAGTTGGTCATGCAGTCGGGATCTAAATTAGTTTTTTTGAAGAAGCGGTCTAACAATTGCTTTCTTTAGGGGTCCAGGAAAAATGCCTGTCTGCAAAGAGCATTGAACAATTTTTGTAAAGACAGGACCAATTATATCCATACAACCTATTAGAAGCTTGGTTGAGGCTGGGTCCAGATCACAGGTGGTGGGACGCAAAATCCGAGCAATTTCAGCAGTGTCCTTTCCATCCACTGGGTCAAAGCTGGTCCATGAAGGCAGGTAGCTTATATTGGCAGGCTTTGTAGTTTGGCACTCCTTTGATGGCGCTGTGGAGATTCCAGCCCGGATGGTGGATATTTTATCTGCAATGAAGTTTGCAAACTCATTGCATCTTGCCTAGGAGAGGGTCTCATCAGTCTGCAGGCATGCTGGCTTGCAAAGCATCTCCACTGTGCGGAAAAGTTGAACTGGCCTATTGTTTGCTGCTGTGTTCTCATTTGACAGGAACTGTGCTTTCTTACGAGTGATTGTCGATTGATATTCTTCGTTATGCTTTATTAGTTTTATTTTGTCATCCACTAGGTTAGTCTTCCTCCATCGTCTTTCCAGTCTACGCCTCCTTTTCTTGAGCTCACTAACACTGTTGTCGAACCATGGAGCTTGACGTTGTGGTTTACGAGGTCTTAAATGCACAGGGGCGATAATATCAATTGCAGACACCGATATGCATGATGGTGTGACAGCCTGTTGGTGAATGCCAAACCTGACATTTTTTTTTTATTTACTATTTTTCCCTTCTCTTCTCTCATCCAGAGACGGTTTACTTCACACAACTGATAACACACGATAGTAAATTAAAATTAAAAATTTGTGTTCCCTACAGAAAAAGGCAGTCTGGAGGTCAAAGGGGTATGGTTAGGAGTCCTGAGGACTTTGGACAGGTGGACACGGTAAGCCGGTGGCCCTCAGAGCATATCTTCCAAGTCTAGCTGAGGCGGTACACGGTCTGACTCATCTGGGCAAAGAGGGTATGTGCAAGCTGGTAAGAGCCTACTGGTGTGCGCCAAGGTTCTCTTCTCATGCAGGTAAGAGAGCAATGACATGTTTTACTTGCTTGAGGAAGAATATTGGTAAGACAATACCAACAGAGCCATCCCATATCCCTCCGACAGACGGACCTTTTCAGGTAATACAAATTGACTTCATACAGTTACCACCCTGTAGGAATTTGAAATATGTGTTAGTATGTATTGATGTATTTTCCAACTGGGTAGAAGCGTTCCCTGCTGCCACAAATACTGCTATGTTCACTGCAAAGAAAATTGTGCAGGAATTTGTGTGTAGATATGGTATCCCTAGAATGATTGAAAGTGATAGGGGTACCCATTTCACAGGTGAAGTCTTTCAGGTCATGTGCAAACTGATGGGAATTAATAGCAAGCTGCATACTCCGTATCGGCTACAGGCGAGTGCAAAGGTAGAGAGAGTGAACAGCACTATTAAGAACAAGCTGAGCAAAGTAATGGCTGAAACTGGATTGCTGTGGCCAGAAGCTTTGCCACTAGTGCTGTACAGCATCAGAACCACTCCCAGGTCTCCACTTAACTTATCACCCTTTGAAATTCTTTTTGGTCGACAACCTCATGTAATGATAGACCCCCAGGATGATTTGAAATGCAATAATGAAGTGACAGTGAAATATTTGGTTGGGATGAGCCAGCAGCTGAGAAATCAACAAAGAAATCTAAAGCTGGTGATTCCTGACCTACCGAACAGTAATTGTCATGACATTGAGCCTGGGGATTATGTGATGATTCAAAATTTCTTACGCTTAGGTTGCCTCATTGACAGGTGGGAAGGACCGTACCAAGTCTTGTTAACCAGCACAACAGCACTAAAGGTCACCGAAAGAGAGACTTGGGTCCACTCGTCCCACTGCAAGAAGGTCGCTGACCCGGATGAGAACTCATGACAAAGTAGTCCTCATATCACTAGAGTGTTTGTTCCGGGAAAGTTGAGAGGCAGGACTGTTGAAATGCACCTGAGCACAGAGAACAACAAGATCTAGGATGGTTGTCGCACCACTTTTTTTTTCACCCACCCCCCTACATTTTCCTTTCTTTTCTCCTTCTTATATTCCTTCTTTCCCCTAACGAAATGGATCTATCACAAGAGACTGCATTTCGGGTTCTACTAGTAATTCTGTTTTTGATCAGGACTATTTGTTTTGGTGAGGGTCCCAGAGAGGTTGAGCAGGGATCTGGAATGGGTTCTGATGGCGAGTACGAATTTGTAGGATCTCAGGAGCAGCACATCACTCGAGTAAAGGCTGGTATCAGTAAGCGCTCTGGTAGTCATGGAGCTCGGAGGCACTGTGAAGGGATATTGTCTGCTGAACTTGTACGCCAAATAGCCAACAGTGGGAGGTATTTTCGGTATAGGTATACCCGTGGAAGCAAGACCATGTGGGTTGGAAAAGTATCGTCAGGGTATTGTGCAAATATCATCCAGCCCGATACTTGTACTGAGCAAATGGGAGAACTAGGGATTGGTTTCTTTACTTGGAAAATTTGCAATATGGTGATGTTACATTTTGTCCCGTATGTTCTCCCAGATGATGCCTATTTCATATGTGGGAGGAAAGCGTACAAGTGGCTTGCCCAGGGCTCTGAGGGATTGTGTTATATTGGGAGAGTACTACCGGATACACGATAAAATGAAAGACGTTCACCGCAGTGCTCAGGCTCCTTATACTCATACTCACTATGAACACATCATCAAGAGACATCTCATAGATAGGACAGAGCACGCAGCCTCTGATTTGATCTACGAATCCACCGGGATTCAGTTACTTCTCACATTAGACATCACGCATACTGCCAGAGGAACTATAAATTATAGGTATATCCATGCGCTAACGAACATGATAGATAATATCACTGAGATGTATGATGACACCTTCAGGTATACGGGAAGGGAGTTACAAGCCTACAAGAAGGAACTGATCCAGCACAGGATGGTCCTTAATCACGTCACAGAGGTGATAGGTGGGTACTGTGTTACTCTGGCAACTCAATATGGTGTGAAGTGCTGTACATATATTACGAACAGCACTGACGACCCCACGGAGATCATCGATCAGAAGATGGACAAGATCTTGCAGTTGAAGTGGGAGTTCAGGAGGAAGCACAACCTTACCTTAGCAACTGTGGGTAATGAACTAACCGGCTGGGTCTCATGGTTGAACCCACGTAAATGGTTCTCAGGTTTAGGAGAGTGGGCTCAAAATGTCATTATAAGTATGGGGAAGTTTCTCCTTTGTATTCTGGGAGTCATCATAATTATTGGTTTGATGTTTAGGTGTGTTCAAATTCTAACACGGCGCAAGCACAGCACAAATCTGATGAGTCTAAGGAGTGAGGGCGCTGTTGTAGCAGCAGATTTAATTTATGATCCATCCATAGAGACAGTGTTATGATAAGGATTGCAAATGAATTTCAGGGCCTGTTTCACCCGTTTTTCTCTGTTTCCCCCTCTGCCCAGATACATCCAACCGGAAAAGACGTCAGCCCTACCCAAAATGTTTATGTGAATGTATTTTTATATGTGTGTCTTATCTTCATCTCTGCAGCCTCCAGTTAATGGCACACATAGTCGACAGGTTATATCCACATATACTAGCACTCGCGTATGTTCCCCCTCCATGTATCATCAACTAAATGTGCTCCCCATTTGTTGAAACAAGAAGCCGAAAAGAGCTCGGTAGTGTTTGTTGGCCCATTTACAGACCCTTAATACGGGATGAGAAGGATTTAATGTATACTTCGCAATACCTCGAAGCTTATTTAGAACATATACGGCACGAAGATACATGCCCCTCAGACATTGGTTCATACATACATGCTTTTTACTATCCCACTAGGCTATACATTTCCCACCTGCAACTCTCCCCAATCATCCAAGCTTTTGTATATATTGTATAGGTAATATTTTTTTTCCTGTTTATTGATTAGTTAGTGGCAGTTATTGATGACTGCCAAAGGGTGGACTGTCAAAGTCAGAAAATATTACAGTACACACATTACGTACAAACACCACATAGATGGCCTCCATGTGCGTACTTATTCGGCCGTCCGTGCACATATTCGCAATTTGTGTATGGTCGCTCCCGCGGTCCTGCGTATTAGCGCGTGGTATGAGTAATTACTGTGGAATTTGTACTCGCATGGAAAAGCCACAAAGACATATCATATATCTAATCCATATACTGCATAAATCACCCACTGTCTGCTTTCTCTTCTAATAGCGTGAAGATGGGTCACACAGAAATTATGCTGCCAGAGACTCAAATGCAATGGCCTTATTTACACAAAGCTTTGAAATCCTATGAAGAAGGCAAATACCTTAGTTTACCCCTATTGTTCCCAGTATCTGTCGACAATAAATACTGGATTGTCATTGTCTTATCTGAGGACAGGACAAACAAGAAAGACAATATCCAAGAACCTAGGTTGGCTGAAGAGAAACTCAATTAGCAATAGCTAACAAAATTACAAACCAGACATTTAGAAATCTGAGCTAATAACATTCATAGTCTAAACTCTTGGATATATATATATATATATATATAAAATTATTATTATTATTATGATTATTATTATTATGTATGATATTATATATATATATATATATATATATATATAGAGAGAGAGAACAGACGTGTTCGGCACTCCACTTGACTGTAAATCACAACATGCTCCGGTGCCCGACCTAAACCCACTGTATATGCAAGGAAGCCAGCCGGACGGCACTCACGGAGACTGGATACGATAAATAAACTGACAGCTGAAGCTGGTGTGTTGTCAACGTTTCAGAATTTACTTTTTTCAAGACAACCAGATACAAGTCACAAACGAACATAAATACCTTACCCAACCTCGTGCTGGCTGTGCGCTCCCGCACCCGTCGTGGACCGATGACGTCATTGCCTCCCATCGGCGCCTACGGTCCGGCATCACTTGGGGGCGGGGGCCGCAACGTGCAAACCGTCACCATGGTGATGAACTAAACAAATACAAAAAAAACCAATAATGTGCAAAAACCTCTGTGGGGATGATCACTGTAAGAGACCCTGAACTGTATAGCATGTGACCCACTATAAGACGTCTGAACAAACAGTCATAATACACTGCTGTCAGACGCTATGTGGATAAAATCATGACAAAAGCTACAAAGTATCCAATCTGTAGATAAGGCTTAATGCTAGAATACAATGTAATAATTTACATGCTGCTGTATTCCAAGATCTATACAATACCATATAAAAATATGCTCTAAACTAACATGGATAAATGCATGCTGTTAAAATCTAACAATAGAATCATCCTAGAAAGCTGGAGAAGGACAGGATTTCATTAAGACCATGTGGTCGGACAGTTTGGAGGCAATGGATCCATCTGGATTCTCGCTGTAACAACTGACGTCCTCGGTTACCAGCCCTAATATTAGGGGGTACCCAATCGATCATTTTATATTTAATGGTGGCTAGACTATGTTGGCATTCCTTAAAATGTCTGGCCACCGGTTGTTCAGACCCTTTGCCGTCCAATGCTGCCCGTATCGCAGAGCGATGCAGGGCTATTCTCTCCTTGAATTGCCTGGTTGTTTTGCCCACGTAGAATTTGCCACATGGGCATCGAATATAATAGATGACATAGCGACTTGTGCAAGTCAGCGGGAACTTAATCTTGAATATTTTCCCAGATCGTGGATGTCTAAAGGTATCACCAACTTCTAGTGCACTGCAGGTGGTACATCCCAAACACCTAAAATTACCAGGTTTGCGGGAGAGGAAATGTGTAGGTTTATCAGAGGTAAAATGAGTAATGTCATTATGTACCACTATGTCCTTTAAATTCCTGCCATGTCTGTAGGAGGGAAGAATGGACTGCTTTCTCATCATGGGTAAGGCCTTGTCTTCAGAAATGATAGGCCAGATCGACCTGGCTTTCTTCATAAGTTCAGAACTACTAGTGGAAAAGTCTTGCGTCCAGATGACTTTATTTTACACAGGTTCTTTAGAATGTTTCAATAACATCCGTTGTCTGTCTAGGGCCAACACTTTGCTTTTTGCTTCTTTCAGTAATTTAAGTTGGTAACCCCGCTGTAAAAATGTAATAAGCATAAAATCAATCTGGACTTCAGCATCCGCTTTGTTACTACAGATGCGAAAAATTCTGAGGAATTGCCCATAGGGCAAGCCCCATTTCATCGACGGCGGATGATGGCTATCCGCATGTAATGCAGTATTCCGGTCTGTATCCTTAAAGTACACCGAAGTGTGTAACTGGTGGTTATCATCTTGGTGGACTTCCACGTCCAGAAAGTGTATGTCTGTGAAACTCATCGTATATGTGAATTTGATGTCCGAATCCAGCTGATTAATGTAGGTTATGGCCTCAACAAATGACTCTTCTGTCCCGGACCATAACATAAAAATGTCGTCGATATAGCGACAAAAGACGAGGATATGACATTTTTTTTCAATGTCATACATGAAAATGTTGGCAAAACTAGGGGCCACACATGACCCCATAGCACAACCGGTTGTCTGTGCATAAAACTTTCCATCAAAAATGAAATAATTTCTAGACAGAGTGAGTTCCAATAATGTCATGAAGAAATTGATGTCAGGTCCAGTGTAATCGACATTATGCGACAAAAACCTGCGAACCGCCTCTATACCTCTTTTTTGCGGAATGCTAGTATAGAGGCTGATGACGTCAATGGTGCACAACAACTTCCTATCCGGTAATGGAGAGAAAGATTGTAACAATAAAAGAAATGCAGTGGTATCTTTAAGAAAAGTATGCTCTTTTTGCACTAGAGGTTGTAAATAAAAATCCAAGTATTGGGAAACCCCGTAATATAATGAGTCCCGGGCAGCAATGATGGGGCGACCCGGTGGTGAAGATGAATTCTTATGAAGTTTCGGAATCGTGTATAGAACAGGAATTTTAGGCCAATCTTGGGTTAAACTGTCCTGAATGTTTTTGGTGATGACATTGTTGGAAACTGCTTCAGTCAGGATATCGTCTAATTCCTTTTTGAAATCCGTGGTGGGATACTGCGGCAATTGCTGGTACACTAGGGGTTCAGATTGTTGTCTGTATATTTCCGATTTATACATTTCCAAGTCCTGTACTACAATACCCCCGCCCTTGTCCGCACAGCGAATCACGATGTCTTGGTATCCTCCCAAATTCCGAAGTGCTTTTCTTTCAGCTGCAGAAAGATTATGGGAAACTTCTTTTGTGTTTTGGGGGATGAATTCCACGAAATTACTCATATGTGAAGTAAAGATCTTGATGGCAGGGTTCGCAGATTGTGGGTCAAAAGCTGATGGCTTATGTACAGATGTTGGTTCATAGAGCTTTAAAGAGTCCTGACCAAAGAATTCTTTGAGGCGCAATCTCTGACTGAAGTGATTCAGGTCTACTTGGCTGCTGAAGGTGTCCTGGAAATTGGTTGGCACGTATGAAAGTCCTTTGTTTAACACACGGGTTTCATCTGGGGTCAAACTCCGTGTGGACAAATTAAAGACTATGTTTTCTTGCTATACGTCTTTTTTTGCTTGCCTCGCCCACTGGCCGCCACGACGGGTTGCTCTTTTTTTGAAGGGGCATTTTTGGCCCGGGTGGTTACCCCTAAAGGGGGTTTACGTGTTGAATATGATGTAGACTTAGTTGTACCTTCCACCTCACTTGAAGAGTTTCCTTCACTGGTATTTTCAGAACTGGCGTCTGGGCGTTTGCGGCTTCTGAATTTGGGTCGGCGATCTGGAGCACCTCCCCTGTGGTAAGCCCAACTGTAAACCTTGAGCTCAGCATAGTCACGGTCAACCGTTGCTCTCTTAGATATTTTGAACTGAATCAGATCTGATCTATATTTGTCAACTTGCGAAGACAGATCAGCCAGCCAATCTTGTGCAGTGTCAGCCTTGATGGATTCTAAGTGCTGCTGTTCAAACTGAACAATTTTCTCTCTAGTCAAATTAAGTTCTTTTCTAGACTCCTCTATGACCAACAAAATTAAATCATAAGAACACTTGTTGAGCACTGCCGCCCAACGTCTGCAAAAATCATTGTTATAGCGTCCAATACAGAGCCGGCGGAACCCGCTCAGCGAAGGGATGCAGTGCAGGTAGGCGCCAGGCAGGAGAGGCGCTCTAACCGTTCTGCATCCCTTCACTGTGCGCTGTTGTTGCCGGCTGTCGCTGCGCCTATCACTGTACAAGCAGCGGCAGCCGGCAGCCTGGATCGCGGATCTTCTTGTCCCCTACTTCAGCCCCGCTGCTGATGACATCTCCTCCCGTCCTGTGTCAGCGCTGTGACACTAGCAGGAGGAGGTGTGGGGGCGGGACCAGCAAAGGACGGCTTCGAGAGCAGAGAGCTGCAGTCACAGTTGACTGCAGTACTGCCAGGAGCCACTAGATGCCCCCACATCTATGGACGAAGCCATCTCATCACCAGAGGACTCGGGAACAAACGAGAGACTGCCTGGGGCCAGTACAGAGGAACTAAAGTGAGTTTTCTTTTCATGTGTGATTGTCTGTCTGTCTATCTATCTATCTATCTATCTATCTGCCAATTATCTATTTATATATCTGTCTGCCTATTTATCTATTTATCTATCTATGTGTCTATCTATCTATCTATCTATCTCATATCTATGGGGGAGTATATTATTTTAGCATAGCAGGGCTGCGATCGCTTGTGCAGCCCTGCTATGCTAAAAAAGTTTAAAGCAAAACAAGACCAGCCCTGCAGCTACTCACCAGTGCGACGGATCCAGCGATGATGTTCCCGGCTGTGACGTCAGACATCTGCCCTCCAAACACCTGGATCCGCCTGCGTTGGACTCACCACGCCTGGAAAACGGTGAGTATCCGCCCCGGAACGCCTCCTGCCTGCCTGTCTTCTTGCGATCGCCGATGCGATCACATTTCTCGCTGGCGGCGTCACTTCCTGGCGACGGCCGTCGCCAGGCAACGACGCGCGTGCGCAGTTCCGACCCGTTTGCTCCGTAGCGAAGAACCGCTGCGTGCGAATGGGTCGGAATGACCCCCAATGTGCGGTGTAATGTGAACAAGATTGTGCTAATTTGTGGAGTAATTTGAATTGGCACTATTGTGTGGCCACACCCCACCCGTTTCTTGTGGCGTGCGACTTCGGTGCGCACGGTCCCTTTATTAAGTATGGGAGTGAGGGCATAAATTTATAGTTTGCAGGGAGGCGCCGAACACCCTTGCACCGGCCCTGGTCCAATAGTCGGAATATTACGGACTCTGAAACCCCTAGGGATTTTTTTGTCTCTGAAATAATCAGATAAAGTCACCCCATGTAGGTAGAAATCCACCTCACGTTTTTTCAATTAAAGCAATTGTGCTATAATTTGTTCTGT
This sequence comes from Pseudophryne corroboree, assembly GCF_028390025.1. Taxonomy (NCBI): domain Eukaryota; kingdom Metazoa; phylum Chordata; class Amphibia; order Anura; family Myobatrachidae; genus Pseudophryne; species Pseudophryne corroboree. The sequence continues at coordinate 686,785,010 of NC_086444.1, forward strand.
GGAATTAGTGCTATTGATGGTATCAAATAGTTTGTCAGCAAATAGAATATTTTCAGCTTCAGAGTCAGTTAAACATAGTGCTTCTCCCGTGGGTAAAACAATGTTATTGAAACCAGAGGAATCCTCCACGAGGACATCTTATAGCCAGTATGCAAACTACCAGCTTATGAACTGCACGGCAGCAGTCACAGTCAGTCCAAAAAGAGGTGAACTGTAGTATAGGGTGCCAGAACTAAATGCAGACCAGGGGCGCTGGAAATCCCAACTGCATTCAATACAGAGAACAGACGTATTCGGCACTCCACTTGACTGTAAATCACAACATGCTCCGGTGCCCGACCTAAACCCACTGTATATGCAAGGAAGCCAGCCGGGCGGCACTCACGGAGACTGGATACGATAAATAAACTGACAGCTGAAGCTGGTGTGTTGTCAACATTTCAGAATTTACTCTTTTTTTTCAAGACAACCAGATACAAGTCACAAACGAACATAAATACCTTACCCAACCTCATGCTGGCTGTGCGCTCCCGCACCCGTCGTGGACCGATGACGGCATTGGCTCCCATCGGCGCCTACGGACCGGCATCACTTGGGGGCGAGGGCCGCAACGTACAATCTTTCTGCAGCTGAAAGAAAAGCACTTCGGAATTTGGGAGGATACCAAGACATCGTGATTCGCTGTGCGGACAAGGGCGTAGTACAGGACTTGGAAATTTATAAATTGGAAATATACAGACAACTATCTGAACCCCTAGTGTACCAGCAATTGCCGCAGGATCCCACCACGGATTTCAAAAAGGAATTAGATGATATCCTGACTGAAGCAGTTTCCAACAATGTCATCACCAAAAACATTCAGGACAGTGTAACCCAAGATTGGCCTAAAATTCCTGTTCTATACACGATTCCGAAACTTAATAAGAATTCATCTTCACCACCGGGTCGCCCCATCATTGCTGCCCGGGACTCATTATATTACGGGGTTTCCCAATACTTGGATTTTTATTTACAACCTCTAGTGCAAAAAGAGCATACTTTTCTTAAAGATACCACTGCATTTCTTTTATTGTTACAATCTTTCTCTCCATTACCGGATAGGAAGTTGTTGTGCACCATTGACGTCATCAGCCTCTATACTAGCATTCCGCAAAAAAGAGGTATAGAGGCGGTTTGCAGGTTTTTGTCGCATAATGTCGATTACACTGGACCCGACATCAATTTCTTTATGACATTATTGGAACTCACTCTGTCTAGAAATTATTTCATTTTTGATGGAAAGTTTTATGCACAGACAACCGGTTGTGCTATGGGGTCATGTGTGGCCCCTAGTTTTGCCAACATTTTCATGTATGACATTGAAATTTTTTTATTTTTCAGTAATAAGGAGATCTCTAGTCATATCCTCGTCTTTTGTCGCTATATCAACGACATTTTTATGTTATGGTCCGGGACAGAAGAGTCATTTGTTGAGGCTATAACCTACATTAATCAGCTGGATCCGGACATCAAATTCACATATACGATGAGTTTCACCAACATACACTTTGTGGATGTGGCAGTCCACCAAGATGATAACCACCAGTTACACACTTCGGTGTACTTTAAGGATACAGACCGGAATACTGCATTACATGCGGATAGCCATCATCCGCCGTCGATGAAATGGGGCTTGCCCTATGGGCAATTCCTCAGAATTTTTCGCATCTGTAGTAACAAAGCGGATGCTGAAGTCCAGATTGATTTGATGCTTATTACATTTTTACAGCGGGGTTACCAACTTAAATTACTGAAACAAGCAAAAAGCAAAGTGTTGGCCCTAGACAGACAACGGATGTTATTGAAGCATTCTAAAGAACCTGTGCAAAATAAAGTCATCTGGACGCAAGACTTTTCCACTAGTAGTTCTGAACTTATGAAGAAAGCCAGGTCGATCTGGCCTATCATTTCTGAAGACAAGGCCTTACCCATGATGAGAAAGCAGTCCATTCTTCCCTCCTACAGACATGGCAGGAATTTAAAGGACATAGTGGTACATAATGACATTACTCATTTTACCTCTGATAAACCTACACATTTCCTCTCCCGCAAACCTGGTAATTTTAGGTGTTTGGGATGTACCACCTGCAGTGCACTAGAAGTTGGTGATACCTTTAGACATCCACGATCTGGGAAAATATTCAAGATTAAGTTCCCGCTGACTTGCACAAGTCGCTATGTCATCTATTATATTCGATGCCCATGTGGCAAATTCTACGTGGGCAAAACAACCAGGCAATTCAAGGAGAGAATAGCCCTGCATCGCTCTGCGATACGGGCAGCATTGGACGGCAAAGGGTCTGAACAACCGGTGGCCAGACATTTTAAGGAATGCCAACATAGTCTAGCCACCATTAAATATAAAATGATCGATTGGGTACCCCCTAATATTAGGGCTGGTAACCGAGGACGTCAGTTGTTACAGCGAGAATCCAGATGGATCCATTGCCTCCAAACTGTCCGACCACATGGTCTTAATGAAATCCTGTCCTTCTCCAGCTTTCTAGGATGATTCTATTGTTAGATTTTAACAGCATGCATTTATCCATGTTAGTTTAGAGCATATTTTTATATGGTATTGTATAGATCTTGGAATACAGCAGCATGTAAATTATTACATTGTATTCTAGCATTAAGCCTTATCTACAGATTGGATACTTTGTAGCTTTTGTCATGATTTTATCCACGTAGCGTCTGACAGCAGTGTATTATGACTGTTTGTTCAGACGTCTTATAGTGGGTCACATGCTATACAGTTCAGGGTCTCTTACAGTGATCATCCCCACAGAGGTTTTTGCACATTATTGTTTTTTTTTGTGTGTGTAGTTCATCACCATGGTGATGGTTTGCACGTTGCGGCCCACGCCCCCAAGTGATGCCGGTCCGTAGGCGCCGATGGGAGCCAATGACGTCATCGCTGTACGACGAGTGCGGGAGCGCACAGCCAGCACGAGGTTGGGTAAGGTATTTATGTTCGTTTGTGACTTGTATCTGGTTGTCTTGAAAAAAGTAAATTCTGAAACGTTGACAACACACCAGCTTCAGCTGTCAGTTTATTTATCGTATCCAGTCTCCGTGAGTGCCGTCCGGCTGGCTTCCTTGCATATATATATATATATATATATGATTCCCAACAAATTGTAATAGGAGTGTGTGTGTGTGTGTGTGTGTGTGTGTGTGTGTATATATATATATATTCTCCTGCATGGCATTTCCCTCTCGGATTATCATAGGGAATGTATGATCCCCCGAGGCTTTAGGGTTAAGAATGCACCCACCATAGGGAGATTTAACCCTGAGCTCTGCAAAAAATGGGTAGAAATGACCAACGAGCGCAGTCTTGACCTGATGTTGTTGGTAATAGAGGAGGCGGGCAGAGAGTTAAAAGTGGTCAAAGAAAAAATTACAGTGTTTGAATCTGACCATCATCAGGCCCTGCAACAAGATGAGGCACATGACTGGTTGTCCAAGTTGCGACCTCAGTGTGACAACTACAGCAGGGACCTAATAAAGTTCAAAAAGAACAAGCATAACATCGTCCAGGACGATTATGAGAACAACAGGGTATATCATTGGTTAATGGGAGGCGGACCCAATAGTTTTCAAAAAACCCACCCAAGATCCAGACAAGGGTGGCGTTGTCGCAGAGAAAACACTCCAAGGTCAGCAGCCTCGTCCAATAGCGACAGCGAATTCGCTGTGGCCGACTCAGATGGCTCATTAGAGACACAAGCGGCTCCTTTAGATCAAGCAGCACCCCAGTCTTTAAAAGCAAAAGGACGGCCACCCGCCGAGGCGGCCAGAACATGAGACTCAAGAGATCGTGCTTTAAAAAACAAGACCTAGTGTATAACCTCTCTAACCGTACCCTCACCCCAACAGAGTTGAAGGTTCTCAATAACGGTCTCTCGTTTGTTCCCACCAATCCACACAATGACCTTACTTGGAAAATAGAACTCTTCCAATTTGCAAGGAAATTACGTCGGCAGGAACACTTTGCCCTCCAACCAGCGCAGAACCCACTTCTAATACCTGTTTTTCAACCATTTCTTCACAAAAGGAGTCATTCTCTCTTTGATCCCCCGTCTTCGAATCCCTCCATCAAGTCATATATACGTCTGATGGACGAGTTTGTGGATAAATACTCCAAGACTGTACACCGGCATCATTACAACTTATCCAAGCAAGAACAGGTGGCACTCATGAACCTTGGCTCCTATACAGACATCGTAATCCGCCCAGCAGACAAGGGGGGCGGGGTGGTGATTTTGGACCTCGCCTATTATAGGTCTGAAATCCTGGCACAGCTATCTGACCTTAACACTTACAGTCCATTGACCTCTGATCCCACCAGTGTTTACAAGCAGGAATTAGATAACATCTTAGTCACAGCGCACTCGCAGGAACTTATCTCAGATAAATTATTCAAGGCCCTCACACAGATACATCCGATAGTCCCCATCTTATTTACGGTGCCTAAGATCCATAAGAACTTAAACACACCTCCCGGACGGCCCATCATCTCGGCACGGTAGTCATTGTACCAACCTATCTCACAGTTTCTTGATAGTATATTGCAGCCTTTGGTGCTTAAACAACCTACTTGCCTGAAGGATACTACCTCCTCCTTATGTACATTGCAAGCATTTGGCCTGGTCCCTGAAGGGGCGCTCCTCTGCACAGTTGACATTTGCAGCTTATATACTACCATACCGCACCCGGACGGTTTGGCAGCAATGAGGACGTTCCTGGTCGAAGAAAAGATGAATGACGTAGACCTAGACCTTTACACGTCCTTACTTGAATTGACCCTCACTAGGAACTATTTCCTATTCGACGGCCGGTTCTATCAACAGAGAACTGGTTGCGCAATGGGCAGCAACGTAGCCCCATCATACGCCAACGTGTACATGCTGAATGAGGAAGTCAAGATGTTCTTTCAAGACCAGGAGTCGTCAAGCCACATCGCACTCTTCACCAGGTATATAGACGACCTGTTCATTATTTGGACAGGGGGCGAAACTGCCCTGACGAAGCTATTGGCATCCATTAATGCCAGACCATCTCCAATCAAGATTACCTACCATCTGTCTGCTACATCCATTAACTATCTGGATGTTCTTGTCACTGTACACGAAGGCAAATTGCGCACAAGTGTTTATCATAAACCCACGGACAAAAACACTCTTCTCCAAGCAAACAGCCACCACCCTGGATCTTTGAAGCAGGGACTTCCCAGGTCCCAAATGATCAGGGTAGCCCGTATACACAGTTAACCAGAAAGTTTGGAGGGCGAACTCGACAAGTTGATTCACAAGTTCATTGCTAGAGGCTACGAATGCTCCTCCTTGGAGGCCACTAAAAGAGAGGTGATGAAAATGTCCCGCAGTGGACTTATGTAATCCAAGATTAGAACATTAGAGAACAGAATTCCATGGATCACAGCTTTCGACACCTCAAGTCCGGTATTGAATCGTGCCAACAGGGCTCTTTTGCCCATAGTCTCCACAGACCCACAACTCCCTTTCAAGCATAAAACTCCTATGATGAGTTACAGAAGGGGACGCAACTTACGGGACATGCTGGTTCACACCGACATCTCTAACTTCCCTAAGTCCACTGATTCGTCATCGAAAGACACGTTCATTACCAAAAAACCTGGTTGTTACCGTTGTTTGGGTTGCACAACCTGCACCCATATGCTGACAGGTTCAGTGTTTTCGTTGCCTCTAACTAATAAGAAGGTATATATCCGTCACACGGTGACCTGTACATCCACGTACATTATCTATCTGATAGTATGCCCGTGTGGCCTATGCTACGTAGGGAAGACTATCAGGTCTCTACGTGAACGCATGGCCCTTCATCATTCCGCGATCAAGGCGGCGCTAGCGGGCAAGACATCTGATCAACCTGTGGCCAGACATTTTTATGAAGCTCAACACACTTTGTCTGGCCTTAAGCATATCATAATTGACCAGGTTCCTAAATCTTTGCATGGGGGTGACAGGGAGGGTCTGCTCCTTAGGAAAGAATCAACCTGGATTTTCAAGCTGAGAACCATTCAGCCCTCTGGCTTAAATGAAAGGATTATATGGAGCACCTTCGGTTAGGACCTAATTGAGCATTGCTGATGGCAGCCCTTACCTAACTATTGGACAAGTGTACGGTTTACAACGGATCTGACTATTCAGGACATTATCATTCATGTTTTAGGTTTATACCGATTCCACTTTATCAAAATTGTATTTTTTTGTATTTTTTTTGTCCTATGTTGTATACTGACACTTGATAGTTCATAGTCACTGCCTTTTCACTCTCTATCCACGATACAGGGCGTTCTGGTTTAGACCATCCATCAGTACCCGGGCACGGCACATCTTCAGCGTTTCTTTACCTTCCTAGCAATACACTTTTCAGACTCTGGTTGTTGCCCAGTTATAGTTCTATTGTATGCCTGCACCCTGCCACCGGTCTGTGGTTTCATGCACACTTTGTTTTTATTTCCAGCCGCACCACCCCGGGTGTTTTCACTTTTCCCGGTGTTGCCTAGCAACAAGCCACCTCTGACATCACACAGACGCGCCGACGCGTCATCACTCCGCGCAGCACAGCGTCCACGGCGGGCTCCGGAGCGGCTGCACTTCCCTTCGGTCTGTGGGTCTCCTTCTACTTAAGGTGAGTTATTTCACACACACACACACACACACACACACTTGTACACATCTTGACTGTTATGCACACCAGTGCCTGCAGGAATGTACTGGTGTTTGAACTGTTATACACACCAGTGCCTGCAGGAATGTACTGGTGTCTGAACAGAGAGGGATGCAAACAAATGAACTCACAGACAGACTGGGAAATATGACATAACGTACACAGAAGGTGATAGGGTAACAAAACCAACACAGAGTGAACAGAGAAGCCCAGAGGCTAAGAAACTGGGTGTCTCCCTAGTATTAGAAATGCTCAGATGGAAAAAGATGTTGTGTTTTAATACGTAGAGAACCCGAAATGCTGTTGCTAAGGGCAACAGCAAAACCCTAAAGGGTTACCAACGGGTGTGGCAGTAAACTCCTTGGTCAAAGATGGAATAATAGACACAAGGAGAGTCTCCACAATCCTAATTCTCACTTGCAGGGCCCAGGTTCAGCTTACTGCCACTAAACTGACACATGGACGCCCTGCACAGTGAGAGAGGATTATGCAGGCAGGTCTGAAAGTACAGCCACAAACCTGCTGGGTTCACAGAATAGCAAAAGAACCTCAGCAGGCTAAACGACTGACTCCAGTCTTACTGCTAGGTCTGGATTGGCAGAGTGTAGTACCAAATGCCCAGGCCTATTTGCAGTAAGCAACAACAAAATACAAAGCTACACAGTACTGGCTAACTTTCAGGAACTGACTAACCAACAAAGATTCAGCAGCATCTGCTTAACCTGAGAAGAGGCCTTATAAAGCAGGTGCTGTCCACGCCCCCTCAGACCTCACAGACTGTGAGCACAAAAACCAGCACCGGATCCCATGCCTGTAACCACTGCACAGCAAAAGACCCGAACCGGAGTATCAGCTGCGCTCAGGTTACTCCGCTAGCACTTGTCTCCCGGTTGCCATGACGACGTGGCAGCACAGGGCAGGAGACCCTAACAGTACCCCCCCTCTGACGAGGGGTCAAAGAACCCCTACCACCGGGTTTATCGGGGAACTGCGAGAAGAAAGAGCATATCAGTCTGGGGGCATGAAGATCACAACTGCGCACCCACGACCGCTCCTCCGGGCCATACCCCTTCCAGTGCACCAAAAATGACAGCCGACCCCGAACCATCTTGGAGTCAAGAATCCTTTCAACAACAAACTCCCTCTGGCCACGTATCAGAAGAGGGAAAGGTCTTCCTCTGGAAGAAGGATTACTAATCGCCCGTTTTAAAAGGGAACAATGAAATGTTTTATTGATACCCAAAGAACGGGGCAGATCTAACTGAAATGCCACCGGATTGATAACCCTGGTGATCTTATAAGGGCCGATGAACCGGGGGCCTAACTTATGAGATGGCTGTTTCAACTTCAAATTCTTGGTAGACAACCAGACGAAGTCTCCTAATTTGAAGCTGCAGGGTCTTTTCCGCTTATCAAAAACCCTTTTGGTCACTAATGACACAGACACAAGGGCTTTCTTCACTTTCCTCCAAATACCTCTAAGGACCGAAACGACAGAGGAACCACCAGGCGTGGAGTCCAGGGGGTCAAAAGAATTGGCCTTAGGATGATGCCCATACACACAAAGGAAGGGAGAGATCCCTGTAGCAGAGTGAGCCGCGTTGTTATAGGCAAACTCCGCCATTGACAGATGAGCAACCCAGTCAGTCTGACACTTGGAGACATAACACCTGAGGAACTGCTCCAAGGTCTGGTTCACCCTTTCAGTCTGCCCATTAGACTGCGGATGGTAGCCTGACGACAAGCTGACTGAAATCTGGAGATCGGAACAAAATGCCCTCCAGAATTTGGCCACAAACTGGGATCCGCGGTCAGAGACCACATCAAGTGGCAACCCGTGGAGGCGCACAACATGCAGCATAAATAATTCAGACAGGCGTCTGGCCGATGGCAGCCCAACCAATGGAATGAAGTGCGCCATCTTCGAAAACCTGTCAACGACAACCCAGATGGCTGTCATCCCCGAGGATTTGGGCAAGTCCACAACAAAATCCATTGAAATGTGGGTCCATGGCTTAGATGGAATAGAGAGTGGATGTAATGGGCCAACAGGAACCCCTCTAGGAGTCTTATTTCGGGCACAGATGTCACATGCCCGAACCCACTGATCCACATCCTTAGCCACCGAGGGCCACCACAGCGCCCTAGATAGCAACTCCCGAGTTCTGGCAATACCCGGGTGACCTGCCGACTTCTTAGCATGGAATTCCAGGAACACTCGCTGTCTTAACCTAGGAGGCACAAACAAAAGACCTACCGGAAGGTCTGGAGGAGCCTGCTCCTGTGCTCTAAGGACTAATGACAAGAGGTCCTGGGTAATGCCCACTTTAATACATGATGGGGACACAATGGGCAACGGCTCCTCGGTGGTCTCCTGGATTGGAGCAAAACTCCGCGAGAGCGCATCAGCCTTGATGTTTTTTGACCCAGGGCGATATGTTATCAAAAAATTAAAGCGAGCAAAAAACAAAGCCCATCGTGCCTGCCTGGCATTGAGACGCTTCGCTGACTCTAAATATGCCAAATTCTTATGGTCGGTGAGAATTGAGACCACAAACTTAGCCCCCTCAAGCCAGTGTCTCCACTCCTCGAGTGCATCCTTAATAGCCAACAATTCCCGGTTACCCACGTCATAATTCATCTCGGCAGGCGAAAATTTACGGGAAAAGTAAGCACAGGGATGAAGGCGATTATCAGACACTCCCATCTGAGAGAGCACTGCCCCAATACCCATCTCAGAGGCATCCACCTCCACCACAAAAGGACGCTCTGGATCTGGGTGTCGCAGCACCTTGGCCGAGACAAATGCCCTTTTGAGACGGGCAAAAGCCGCTTTGGCCTCACGAGACCAGTGAGCAACATCCGCCCCTTTCTTAGTGAGTGCCACCAAGGGCGCCACTATAGACGAAAATCCAGCGATAAATCGTCTATAAAAATTTGCAAAGCCCAGGAAACGCTGAAGCGCCTTCAAACTAGTGGGCTGCACCCAATCCAGGACTGCCTGTACCTTGGAACCCTCCATTTGGAAACCTTCTGGGGAGATAATATATCCTAGAAATGCGATTTGCTGAACTTCAAATTCGCACTTCTCCAGCTTCGCCCCAAGCCGGTGGTCTCTGAGTTTCTGGAGGACTAAGCGTACATGCTTCCGATGTTCCTCCAGGGAATGGGAGAAGATTAGGATGTCATCTAAGTATACAACTAAGAATCTATCCAAATATTCCCTGAGCACATCGTTCATGAAATCCTGGAAGACTGCCGGGGCATTACAGAGCCCAAAAGGCATCACCAAATATTCATAATGCCCTGAGTGGGTATTAAAGGCAGTCTTCCATTCATCCCCCTCTCTTATTCGGATTAGATTGTACGCACCGCGTAGGTCAATCTTAGAAAAAATGGTGGCAGTACGAAGCTGGTCAAACAAGACCGAAATGAGAGGCAGTGGGTATGAGTTTTTAATCGTGATACGGTTCAATTCCCTGAAGTCGATGCAGGGTCGCAATGAACCGTCCTTTTTACCCACGAAGAAGAACCCTGACCCAACTGGAGACTGTGAAGGTCTGATAAATCCTTTAGCCAAGTTCTCCTGAATGTACTCTGCCATAGCCTGAGTCTCAGGACGTGACAGGGAGTACAACCTGCTCTTGGGAAGCTTAGCATTCGGCAACAAATCAATGGCACAGTCATAGGGGCGATGGGGAGGTAGTACCTCTGCAACTTTTTTGGAGAACACGTCCGCAAAATCTGCATAACACCCTGGCAATCCTGGCAAACTTAGCTGCGAGAGCCTGACTGGAAGGCTCAAGCAACTCCTGAAACAATCAGTACCCCAACTAAGAATCTCCCCAGAGACCCAGTCAAATTGAGGATTGTGGGCCCTTAACCTGGTAACCCCAACACCAATGGGGCAAAAGTACAGACAGTCACATAAAAGGACAATTTTTCAGAGTGTGTGGCTCCAATAAACAAAGAAATCTGGCTAGTGCAAGAGGTAATTTTACCCTGGGATAATGGTTCCCCGTTTAACCCACAAATCTCAATTTCCGACGCCAAGGGTACTAAGGAAACAGAGTGTTTCAGGGCGAATTGGCGGTCCATAAAAACCCCGTCGGCCCCACTGTCCACAAAGGCCTCAGTCTTGACAGTTTGACCGAGGATCTTCAAGGTCACCGGAATGATAAAAGTCTTCTTGGGAAATTCTGACTTCTGGCCTGACAGGATATTTCCCATCACCCTCAGGCCCTGAAGTTTTCCGGCTTTTCTGGGCATGATACTACCACATGACCCTTATTCCCACAGTACAAACACAACCCCTGCTGTCTCCTCCGCGTCTTCTCACGCGAGGAGAGGCGGGTAGCCCCAATCTGCATAGGCTCCTCGGAAAATTCCTCAGAGTCTGAGGTTCCCTTGGGAAAGAAGGAAACCTCGGTCTCCCTTTCAAGCCTGCGCTCTCTCAGCCGTCTATCCACCCGGATGGATAACTGCATGAGCTGATCCAAGCTATCAGGCAAGGGATATTGTACCAGTTGGTCTTTTATCTGGTTAGAAAGACCTCTTCGGTACTGGTGTCTCAGGGCTGGGTCATTCCACTGGGTATCAAGGGCCAACCTCCGAAACTCCGTACAGTAAACCTCAACTGGCCTTCGCCCTTGCTTAAGGATCGAAATCTGAGCCTCGGCTGAGGCCGTCTTGTCAGGGTCATCATACAACATGCCCAGTGCCGTAAAAAAAGCATCAACACTTTTAAGCGACGGACAGTCAGGCTGCAACCCATATGCCCAGACCTGTGGGTCTCCTTGTAGCAAGGAAATCACTATGCCCACCCGCTGAATCTCTGACCCAGAAGACTGAGGCCTAAGCTGGAAATATAACTTGCAGCTCTCCTTGAAACAAAAGAACTGCGAGCGATCTCCAGAAAAACGATCCGGAAGATTTACTTTCGGCTCCTTAACCCCTGAAGGTGCTGCTGCTGCGGGAGCTCCGCCAGCGGCCTGGGAGGTGTGCATTTTAATGGACAAATCATTAAATTGACGAGTCAGGACCTGCACCTGATCGACCACCTGTTGCAACGTATTTTGAGGGGTATGCTCCATATTCCCACAAAATTTCAACAGGAGTATTGGGCTGCTGAATATGTTATGCACACCAGTGCCTGCAGGAATGTACTGGTGTTTGAACTGTTATACACACCAGTGCCTGCAGGAATGTACTGGTGTCTGAACAGAGAGGGATGCAAACAAATGAACTCACAGACAGACTGGGAAATATGACATAACGTACACAGAAGGTGATAGGGTAACAAAACCAACACAGAGTGAACAGAGAAGCCCAGAGGCTAAGAAACTGGGTGTCTCCCTAGTATTAGAAATGCTCAGATGGAAAAAGATGTTGTGTTTTAATACGTAGAGAACCCGAAATGCTGTTGCTAAGGGCAACAGCAAAACCCTAAAGGGTTACCAACGGGTGTGGCAGTAAACTCCTTGGTCAGAGATGGAATAATAGACACAAGGAGAGTCTCCACAATCCTAATTCTCACTTGCAGGGCCCAGGTTCAGCTTACTGCCACTAAACTGACACATGGACGCCCTGCACAGTGAGAGAGGATTATGCAGGCAGGTCTGAAAGTACAGCCACAAACCTGCTGGGTTCACAGAATAGCAAAAGAACCTCAGCAGGCTAAACGACTGACTCCAGTCTTACTGCTAGGTCTGGATTGGCAGAGTGTAGTACCAAATGCCCAGGCCTATTTGCAGTAAGCAACAACAAAATACAAAGCTACACAGTACTGGCTAACTTTCAGGAACTGACTAACCAACAAAGATTCAGCAGCATCTGCTTAACCTGAGAAGAGGCCTTATAAAGCAGGTGCTGTCCACGCCCCCTCAGACCTCACAGACTGTGAGCACAAAAACCAGCACCGGATCCCATGCCTGTAACCACTGCACAGCAAAAGACCCGAACCGGAGTATCAGCTGCGCTCAGGTTACTCCGCTAGCACTTGTCTCCCGGTTGCCATGACGACGTGGCAGCACAGGGCAGGAGACCCTAACACTTGACAAAGGGGTTAAAGTCCCTGAAACATTGATGGACTTTTTTCTGATGTTCTAATACAACTGACTTTTACACAAGTCCTTGAGTGCCGCAGATTTCTTTGTTTATTGTTGGATTCCACTGAGGGCACCAGGGCATTTCTAGATCTACTACTGAGTGCCGGGCTGTTTCCATTGTGTATGTGTATATATATGTATATATATGTGTGTATATATATATATATATATATATATATAGATATACGTATATCTTGAGGATGGAAATAGATAATCATATCGTGTGGGATCATATTGTTCAGAGTCACGTAAACATTAATCTGGTGGGAATAAGAATATTATCATATATTACAACATTAAGTTATTAATAATACCAGATTTATGTATGATTAATGTGATGGGTTTAACTGGTCATGGGGCGGGAACTCAGATGCAAACAACAGAAATCACATCTCAAGTCTCAGCCATCTCCCACCTCTTGAGCTGACCAATGATCTCCGGTGCACAGGATATGTCCCACCCTCGAACCAATGGAAGAAGAGCACGCAGTGTCTATTGTATTATGTTTTGATCCACTGTATAAAAAGCCAGCTGCATGCCAGGTCACTATCACAGACTCTGAAGGTCATCTACCTTGATGACTGAGGACCAGACTGGAAAGCGCAGGCAAAACTAAAACATATGTACCATTAATTGTAGCCATTTTTCTATTGTATTGTTTATATTGTAACCCCCTGCAAGGTAAGAACCGTTGCTAGGTTAGACCCCAACATAGTTTTGAATTACAATTGGTGTTGTGTCCCATTTCCTTGCTAAGGTTTAAAGTGTATTTACAGCCACTCGAGCTGCTGCATTGTGCTAACAGCGTATAAGCCTGTGTACGCAAACTGTGTAGTCACTACGCCCTTTCAGCGTATGTACACAGAGTGCGTACACTGTACGATCTTGTGTACGTAAGGTTTGTGAACAAAATAAGGGTGAAAGGTTAATTACAGCGGCCGCAGTGGCTCAATATTAAAGTGTATTAAGTGTGTTTAAAGTATAGCTTTTAGTCCTGTATGTAAATCAGCGTTTACATCCGGTACGGTTTAGTTCTCTGAGAACCAAAGCTGCTCATTTCTAGTTATATCTTACCCCCCTGCACTGCACATGGGGCCTAATTCTGAGTTGATCGCAGCAGCAAATTTGTTAGCAGTTGGGCAAAACCATGTGCACTGCAGGGGGGCAGATGTAACATGTGCAGAGAGAGTTAGATTTGGGTGGGGTGTATTCAATCTGAAATCTAAATTGCAGTGTAAAAATAAAGCAGCCAGTGTTTACCCTGCACAGAAACAATATACCCCACCCAAATCTAACTCTCTCTGCATATGTTATTATATCTGCCTCTCCTGCAGTGCACATGGTATTACCCAATTGCTAACAAACTTGCTGCTGCGATCAACTCAGAATTACCCCCATGGTTTTGTGCATCTGCTAACAAATTTGCTGCTACGATTAGGTCTGAATTGGGCCCATGATTTGCCACAGGGCTGATATGCTTTGAAGATGTGCCAAGAGAGTTAGAATTAGGGCGGATTATATTGTTTCTGTGCAGGGTAAATACTGGCTGCTTAATTGTTTCACTGCAATTTAGATTTCAGTTTGAACACACCCCACCCAAATCTAACTCTCTCCCTCCACATGTTATATCTTACCCCCCTGCACTGCACATGGGCCCTCATTCCGAGTTGATCGCACGCTAGCTGCTTTTAGCAGCAGTGCAAATACTAGGCCGCCGCCCTCTGGGAGTGTATTTTAGCTTAGCAGAAGTGCGAACGAAAGGATCACAGCATTGCTACAAAAAAAGATTGTGCAGTTTCAGAGTAGCTTGAGACTTTCCTGTTTTGACGTCACAAACACGCCCTGCATTCGGCCAGCCACTCTCCCGTTTCCCCAGGCACGCCTGCGTTTGTATCTGACACACCTGTGTTTTTCAGCACACTCCCGGAAAACGGTCAGTTACCTCCCAGAAACGCCTTATTCCTGTCAATCACTCGCCGATCAACAGTGCGACTGAAAAGCGTTGCTAGACCTTGTGTGAAAATGCATCGGATTTTTCGAAAGTACGTTGTGCGTGCGCACTGCGCGCCATACGCATGCACAGAAGTGACGATTTTTTGCCTGATCACTGCGCTGCCAACAACGGCAGCTAGCTATCAACTCGGAATTATCCCCATGGTTTTGCCAATCTGCTAACAAATTTGCTGCTGCGACTAGGTCTGAATTAGGCCCATGATTTGCCCCAGGGCTGATATGCTTTGAAGAAGGATAGCAGATAGTAACATGTCTTTGTGTGCCAATCCGATCAGCACATCAATATTAACAAGTAATACTGTATATTGGGAAAATAACCTACCCATATGAAATATTTGAAAAGTCCATTTCTCATACGTCCTAGAGGATGCTGGGGACTCCAACAGGACCATGGGGTATAGACGGATCCGCAGGAGCTTGGGCACACTTTAAAGACTTAAACTGGGTGTGAACTGGCTCCTCCCTCTATGCCCCTCCTCCAGACCTCAGTTAGACTTTGTGCCCAGGAGTGAATGGACACACACTAGGGGAGCTCGACTGAGTTTCTCTGAAAGACTTTTGTTAGGTTTTTTATTTTCAGGCAGACCTGCTGGCTACAGGCTCCCTGCAGCGTGGGAGTGAGGGGAGAGAAGCATGACCTACTTCTTCTTAGTTTAAAGGCTCTGCTTCTCGGCTACTGGACACCATTAGCTCCAGAGGGTTCGATCACTTGGTTCGCCTAGCTGCTTGTTCCCGGAGCCGCGCCGTCAATCCCCTCACAGAACCCTGAAGAAAGAAGCCGGGTGAGTATTGGAAGAAATGAACACTTCAGTGACGGCAAAAGACTTCAGTAACGGAGGTAACAGCAGCGGTAGTGCTGCGCTCCATGCTCCCACACACCAACATCTCTGGCAGGGTGCAGGGCGCTGGGGGGAGCGCCCTGGGGGCATGTTGCTGAGGGTCTACAATGCTGGCGGGGGACATATTTCGGTGCCTGGGCACAGCGTATGTTCACCCCACCAGGGTGCCGCAGGGGGGAGACACAGCGGGAATGCTGCACTCCCTGCTCCCACACATACCATCACCTGCAGGGTGCAGGGCACTGGGGGGGAGCGCCCTGGGCAGCATATAGCATTTAATATGTAGTTCACTGGCGGGGGGACATACTTCGGTGCCCGCCCCGCCAGTGCGCCGCGAACGGGAGGGAGCAGCAGCGGTAGCGCTGCGCTCTCTGCTCCCGCTCTCCATCGGCCTGCATGGTGCAGGGCGCTGGGGGGGAGCGCCCTGGGCTGCATTTCTGAAAGGATCCCGGGCGGGTGAACATACCTGGACACCGGGTGTCTTCGCCCCGCCAGGATACCGCAGCGTGCACGCTGCGGTCCATGGCTCCCACACACCAATGGCTTCCGTGGGTGCGGGGCGCAGGGGGGGGGCGCCCTGGGCTGCGTTGGGACAAAAAGCGAGTTATACAGGGGGTTACCCCATGTATATAGGGTCCCCAGCTAGTTTTTGGGTTTATATAATTTTATAATTTGAGCGGGCTTAAGCGCGCCGGGAAGGGGCGGAGCTTAGCCCTCACAGGGAAATCAGCGCAATTTTCCTCAGATCCCCGCCAGGACTTGCTGGATAGTGAGTTGGAGGGGTGCACAGTGTTTTAAAGCTATATACAGGTCATATAGCCTTAGGTTTGATAATGGGCGCATAATTACATATATTCATGGTTTCCCAGTTTGTACCCACTATTGGTTAGTCGACATATGTCGGCAGGTGTGAGGGCTTTGTCACAAGCTGCTGTAGGGATAACTGTCGGCTTCGCCGGCGCATGGCAGTACTTGATTCGGGAAATTAAGTATTAGCAAATTGGTGTTTGTGTGATTAAAACCGTAAACACGATAGGGGAGATAGTGTTTGGGGATGCCCTGTCGGCATCAACGGTATTTCCTGGGTAAAAAAAAAAAAAGTTGTCAGGCTGTTATTGCCTTGTACATATATATATATATATATATATATATATTTTTTTTTATTGGTATATGTGGGGGGAGTGTTATCAGATTTGTATTTGTATCCTTTCCTCGGACTCCTCGGGGTTCTGTGATTATTTTTTGCCTGCTTACTATTCCTTTCTGTCGACATTTACTAAGTTTCTGTCGACCTCAACGTTCCTGGTAGATCCACATCGGGGGCATGTCAGTACATGGTCATACACATTCACAACACATTACCGTCACTAGAGACCTGACAGGTCTGGACAATCCACTTGCGTATAGGTTATATCTATATGTGTATATATGTAGATATAGGTTTATATATGCATGGTTAGGATATATGTGTTTTATTGTGTATTGCCTGATGTATATCCATGAATGCTGAAATAATGGTATTCTTATCATGTACTGATCGCTCTGTTGATTAAGCTCTAGATTGGCCGTGATGAGTTGGTTCGATCCTCTCAGAGAGTCCGAATATTCTTCTCTTCACATCGCGGAGAGAAAATTATGACAGTCAACTCCTGGCCGACGCAGAGCCCGGTCGCAAGGGATCATACACCGGCAGCTAAGTGAAATTTTATTTCTGTACTTTGACCTTGTTGCGCTGTTTGCACTTGAGGGAGTGTTGTATTCGGGTAGGCATCCGATTGAATTACCCTACCCAGTGTGGGTTGGCTTGTCTATGTTTGTTCTACCTTATAACATTGCAGCAGGCTGCCACGTGACAGAGGTGTGACCGGAAAAATGCGGAGTATGTCTCTGGAAGATGATGGAGGAAGGTAGACAACTGTTTGGTGGCCTATGGTCAGTCAATCTCGGCGGATTCCTCTGGTAAGTCTAACTTCGTGTGTTAGCCTCTTTCACAACGGTTGGTGACTCATTCTTTTATGGGATGTGGTCGTTTTAACCGGTACGATACAGTCCTTTTTTTGGTTCTGTGTAGTCAGGTGAAGGTGAAAAGGTAAGAGTTCTGCATCCTTGTTAGGTTCGCAGTAGTGGATGTCGTTTTCTGTTTCCTACACATCCACCACTTGTCGCTGAGTCTATCGGGCTTGTCCCCGCTCCAGTGGGCACTCGTCTACTATGTTTCAGTTGGTCCAGAAATAGACTGGGACCTGTGGGTTATTTATAGAATCCAAAGGGGAACATTCGGAGTTACGGTTGTTTCCCCTTACTGTTTTTCTAATAGTTCTTGCTGTTCCACTCTGGAAGGGAAGATAGTACACGACGCCGTACAGAGATGCGTCAGGATCAGGACATTGTCCGGTGGTCCCTGTATAAAGGGGCAAATCGTTGTTTCTCTCTGACTTTTCCTTGACACAGGGATCGGCTGTTGTTTCCAACAACACAAAGGTTGGAGGTGGTTTTTTTCAGAGTTGATAATGACCGGTAAACGTTTAGAGTTTTTCCATGTGAAAAGAGGTCTGCAGATCCTGGGATGGATTGGTTTTCCTGTGGCACTTCATCAAGGTGTTCAGTAACTTACCCGGTTGGCTGCGGCCGGAGAGGCCGTTTTTGGTGAGAGGCTTTATTGCCGGAGTGGTTTTCAAGAGACCGGTTGAAAAGGTGGTCCGGGTCTCTCCTGCACACGCACATGAATATAAGCCTAACGGTCAGGACATCGCTCCTGTGGTGTCTGCTCGGTTCTCTCCTTCTAGAGGGAGGAAGGCTCGGGTTCCGGGTGTAAATCCTGGTGTCCGTGCAGACAGATCTCTGAGATGGAGGAGCAGTACTCGCAAGGGACGTGTTTCCATGGGATAGGGTAGAGTTGGAAAACTTGTCTGATATAAACTTGCTTGAATTAAGAGTTAGTTTCAACAAACGTATTCTTCGTGTTCTGCCCGTATTAGTTCTGCTCGACGTCTTGTCAGCAGTGGCATAAGTGAACCGCTATGGCGGAACAAGGAGCAAAGCGGCAATGGCAGTAGATGCACAGTTTTGTCGTTGGGTGGAGAGTCTGGTAACCGCTATGTTAACAAGCTTCGTTCCGGAGGTGAACGACGGAGAAATAGATTTCCTCTGCTGCCGTGATCTCCATCCGGGAAAAATTCAGTCGTCATCGAGGAGTTTTCACAGTCGTGACAACTCTTTGAGGATTGTCGCAATTGGATATGTTGGTGTCTCGCCTCCAGGAGAGGCCTCAGGGTTCCAGGTCAGAGGACGCTTAAGCTATAGCAGTGGACAACCTTGTGACACCGTGGTTTTCTCTGACGTCCTAGTGGATGCTGGGAACTCCGTAAGGACCATGGGGAACAGCGGCTCCGCAGGAGACTGGGCACAAAAGTAAAAGCTTTAGGACTACCTGGTGTGCACTGGCTCCTCCCCATATGACCCTCCTCCAAGCCTCAGTTAGATTTTTGTGCCCGGCCGAGAAGGGTGCACACTAGGGGCTCTTCTGAGCTTCTTAGTGAAAAGTTTAGTTTTAGGTTTTTTATTTTCAGTGAGACCTGCTGGCAACAGGCTCACTGCATCGAGGGACTAAGGGGAGAAGAAACGAACTCACCTGCGTGCAGAGTGGATTGGGCTTCTTAGGCTACTGGACACCATTAGCTCCAGAGGGACCGAACACAGGCCCAGCCTCGGAGCTCGGTCCCGGAGCCGCGCCGCCGGCCCCCTTACAGAGCCAGAAGCAAGAAAAGGTCCGGAAAAATCGGCGGCAGAAGACATCAGTCTTCAACAAGGTAGCGCACAGCACTGCAGCTGTGCGCCATTGTTACTCAGGCACACTTCACACTCCGGTCACTGAGGGTGCAGGGCGCTAGGGGGGGGCGCCCTGAGCAGCAATGTAAAACACCTTGGCTGGCATAAATACACCACATATAACCCCCAGGGCTATATGGGTGTATTTTAACCCCTGCCAGAACTTACCAAAAAAGCGGGAGAAAAGGCCGCCGAGAAGGGGGCGGAGCCTATCTCCAAAGCACACGGGCGCCATTTTCCATCACAGCTCCGCTGGAAGGACGTCTCCCTGACTCTCCCCTGCAGTCCTGCACTACAGAAAAGGGTAAAAAAGAGAGGGGGGCACTAATTTGGCGCAGTTTTATAATAACAGCAGCTATAAAGGGAAAAGCACATTTTATAGTGGTATTCCTGTATATATATAGCGCTCTGGTGTGTGCTGGCATACTCTCCCTCTGTCTCCCCAAAGGGCTAGTGGGGTCCTGTCCTCTATCAGAGCATTCCCTGTGTGTGTGCGGTGTGTCGGTACGAATGTGTCGACATGTTTGAGGAGGAAAATGAGATGGAGGCGGAGCAATTGCCTATTATACAGTTGTCACCACCTAGGGAGTCGACACCTGAGTGGATGAGCTTGTGGAAGGAATTGCGTGACAGTGTCAGCTCCTTACGACAGACAGTTGACGACATGAGACAGCCGGCTACTCAGCTTGTGCCTGTCCAGGGGTCTCAAACGCCATCAGGGGCTTTAAAACGCCCGTTACCTCAAATGGCAGACACAGACACGGATACTGACTCCAGTGTCGATGATGAGGAGACAAACGTGACTTCCACTAGGGCCACACGTTACATGATTGAAGCAATGAAAAATGTATTGCATATATCTGATAATACAAGTACCACTAAGAAGGATATCCTAAAATGTATATACTCTCACACGGGTGTTATATTGCGACCAGCAATAGCCTCAGCCTGGATGTGCAGTGCAGGCCTGGCGTGGTCGGATTCCCTGACTGAAAATATTGATACCCTAGATAGGGACAGTATATTATTGACTATAGAGCATCTGAAGGATGCATTTCTATATATGCGTGATGCACAGAGGGATATTTGCCGACTGGCATCAAGAGTTAGCGCGCTATCCATTTCTGCAAGAAGAGGTTTATGGACGCGGCAGTGGTCAGGGGATGCGGATTCTAAAAGGCACATGGAAGTATTGCCTTATAAGGGGGAGGAGTTATTTGGGGTAGGTCTGTCAGACCTGGTAGCCACGGCAACTGCTGGAAAATCAACATTTTTACCCCAGGTAGCTTCTCAACCTAAGAAGACGCCGTATTATCAGGCGCAGTCCTTTCGGCCCCATAAAGGCAAGTGGGCAAAAGGCGCCTCATTTCTGCCCCGTGGTAGAGGGAGAGGTAAAAGGCTGCAACAAACAGCCAGTTCCCAGGAACAAAAGCCCTCTCCCGCCTCCGCAAAGTCCTCAGCATGACGCTGGGGCTTTACAAGCGGACTCAGGTACGGTGGGGGCCCGTCTCAAGAAGTTCAGTGCGCAGTGGGCCCACTCGCAAGTGGACCCCTGGATCCTTCAGGTGGTATCGCAGGGGTACAAATTGGAATTCGAGACGTCTCCCCCTCGCCGTTTTCTAAAGTCTGCTTTACCGACGTCTCCCTCAGACAGGGAGGCAGTATTGGAAGCCATTCACAAGCTGTATTCCCAGCAGGTGATAATCAAGGTACCCCTCCTACAACAGGGAAAGGGGTACTATTCCACACTATTTGTGGTACCGAAGCCGGACGGCTCGGTGAGACCAATTTTAAACCTAAAATCCTTGAACACTTACATACAAAGGTTCAAATTCAAGATGGAGTCACTCAGAGCAGTGATTGCAAACCTGGAAGAAGGGGACTATATGGTGTCTCTGGACATCAAAGATGCTTACCTAAATGTCCCAATTTACCCTTCTCACCAAGGGTACCTCAGGTTTGTGGTACAGAACTGTCACTATCAGTTTCAGACGCTGCCGTTTGGACTGTCCACGGCACCCCGGGTCTTTACCAAGGTAATGGCCGAAATGATGATACTCCTTCGAAGGAAGGGAGTTTTAGTTATCCCTTACTTGGACGATCTCCTGATAAGGGCAAGATCCAGGGAACAGTTGGAAGTCGGGGTAGCACTATCTCAGATAGTGCTGCGCCAGCACGGTTGGATTCTCAATATTCCAAAATCGCAGCTGATCCCGACAACACGACTTCTATTCCTAGGAATGATCCTGGACACAGTCCAGAAAAAGGTGTTTCTCCCGGAGGAGAAAGCCAGGGAGTTATCCGAACTAGTCAGAAAGCTCCTAAAACCAGGCCAAGTCTCAGTGCATCAATGCACAAGGGTTCTGGGAAAGATGATGGCTTCTTACGAAGCAATCCCATTCGGCAGATTCCACGCAAGAACCTTCCAGTGGGATCTGCTAGACAAATGGTCCGGGTCGCATCTTCAGATGCATCAGCGGATAATCTTGTCTCCAAGGACAAGAGTGTCTCTCCTGTGGTGGTTGCAGAGTGCTCATCTTCTAGAGGGCCGCAGATTCGGCATTCAGGACTGGGTCCTGGTGACCACGGATGCCAGCCTGAGAGGCTGGGGAGCAGTCACACAGGGAAGAAATTTCCAGGGCTTATGGTCAAGCCTGGAGACATCACTTCACATAAATATCCTGGAGCTAAGAGCCATCTACAATGCTCTAAGCCTAGCAAGACCTCTGCTTCAAGGTCAGCCGGTGCTGATCCAGTCGGACAACATCACGGCAGTCGCCCACGTAAACAGACAGGGCGGCACAAGAAGCAGGAGGGCAATGACAGAAGTTGCAAGGATTCTTCGCTGGGCAGAAAATCATGTGATAGCACTGTCAGCGGTGTTCATTACGGGAGTGGACAACTGGGAAGCAGACTTCCTCAGCAGACACGACCTCCACACGGGGGAGTGGGGACTTCACCCAGAAGTCTTCCACATGATTGTGAACCGTTGGGAAAAACCAAAGGTGGACATGATGGCGTCCCGCCTCAACAAAAAACTAGACAGGTATTGCGCCAGGTCAAGGGACCCTCAGGCAATAGCTGTGGACGCTCTGGTAACACCGTGGGTGTACCAGTCAGTGTATGTGTTCCCTCCTCTGCCTCTCATACCCAAGGTACTGAGAATCATAAGAAGGAGAGGAGTAAGGACTATACTCGTGGCTCCGGATTGGCCAAGAAGGACTTGGTACCCGGAACTTCAAGAGATGCTCACAGAGGACCCGTGGCCTCTACCTCTAAGAAAGGACCTGCTCCAGCAGGGACCCTGTCTGTTCCAAGACTTACCGCGGCTGCGTTTGACGGCATGGCGGTTGAACGCCGGATCCTGAAGGAAAAAGGCATTCCGGATG
Organism: Pseudophryne corroboree; assembly: GCF_028390025.1. Lineage (NCBI taxonomy): Eukaryota > Metazoa > Chordata > Amphibia > Anura > Myobatrachidae > Pseudophryne > Pseudophryne corroboree. The sequence goes on from NC_086444.1 coordinate 686,807,942, forward strand.
AAGTCATCCCTACCCTGATCAAAGCCAGGAAGGATGTAACCGTACAACATTATCACCGTATTTGGTGTAAATATGTTGCGTGGTGCGAGGCCAGGATGGCCCCTACAGAGGAATTTCAACTGGGTCGTTTCCTGCATTTCCTGCAAACAGGACTGTCTATGGGCCTAAAATTAGGGTCCATTAAGGTTCAAATTTCGGCCCTGTCGATTTTCTTCCAAAAAGAACTGGCTTCAGTTCCTGAAGTGCAGACGTTTGTCAAGGGGGTACTGCATATACAACCTCCTTTTGTGCCTCCAGTGGCACCTTGGGATCTCAATGTAGTTTTGGGGTTCCTAAAATCACATTGGTTTGAACCACTCTCCACTGTGGACTTAAAATATCTCACATGGAAAGTGGTAATGCTGTTAGCCCTGGCTTCAGCCAGGCGTGTCTCAGAATTGGCGGCTTTATCCTATAAAAGCCCTTACCTAATTTTTCATACGGACAGGGCAGAATTGAGGACTCGTCCTCAATTTCTCCCTAAGGTGGTATCAGCATTTCACTTGAACCAGCCTATTGTGGTACCTGCGGCTGCTAGGGACTTGGAGGACTCCAAGTTGCTGGACGTAGTCAGGGCCCTGAAAATATATGTTTCCAGGACGGCTGGAGTCAGAAAATCTGACTCGCTGTTTATCCTGTATGCACCCAACAAGCTGGGTGCACCTGCTTCTAAGCAGACTATTGCTCGTTGGATTTGTAGTACAATTCAGCTTGCACATTCTGTGGCAGGCCTGCCACAGCCAAAATCTGTAAAAGCCCATTCCACAAGGAAAGTGGGCTCATCTTGGGCGGCTGCCCGAGGGGTCTCGGCTTTACAACTTTGCCGAGCAGCTAATTGGTCAGGGGCAAACACGTTTGCTAAATTCTACAAATTTGATACCCTGGCTGAGGAGGACCTGGAGTTCTCTCATTCGGTGCTGCAGAGTCATCCGCACTCTCCCGCCCGTTTGGGAGCTTTGGTATAATCCCCATGGTCCTTACGGAGTTCCCAGCATCCACTAGGACGTCAGAGAAAATAAGAATTTACTTACCGATAATTCTATTTCTCGTAGTCCGTAGTGGATGCTGGGCGCCCATCCCAAGTGCGGATTGTCTGCAATACTTGTACATAGTTATTGTTACAAAAATCGGGTTATTATTTTTGTGAGACATCTTTTCAGAGGCTCCTCTGTTATCATGCTGTTAACTGGGTTCAGATCACAGGTTGTACGGTGTGATTGGTGTGGCTGGTATGAGTCTTACCCGGGATTCAATATCCTTCCTTATTGTGTACGCTCGTCCGGGCACAGTATCCTGACTGAGGCTTGGAGGAGGGTCATAGGGGGAGGAGCCAGTGCACACCAGGTAGTCCTAAAGCTTTTACTTTTGTGCCCAGTCTCCTGCGGAGCCGCTGTTCACCATGGTCCTTACGGAGTTCCCAGCATCCACTACGGACTACGAGAAATAGAATTATCGGTAAGTAAATTCTTATTTTTAGTCGGTCTAGGTGGCCTCTCCGCTTTCATTTTGCTTTGAAGGTGATGAACGTGGGATGAACTAAGGTTTAGGCGATCCTCTTGGATTCGGTCTTACCACGGAGGGTTTGCTATCCAGGTGTTCATGATTTACTCATAGAAGATTCCTGACCTTTTTCTTTACGTGAGGATCTGTGACAACAGGATCAAGGCGTGTTTCAAAACTTACTGCGGCTGCGTCTGACGTCGTGGCGGTGGAATGCCATATCCTAATCCGAAAGGGTGTTCCCAGGGAAGTCCTTTCCTTAATTCGTTAAGTGAAGGAAGAAGTAACGGCTAAGCTTTACCACTGTAGTGGGCGTAACTATGTGTTTTGGGTGTATCCAGGAAGGCTCCTATGGAAGCCTTTCAGCTAGGTCGATCTTATCCATGCTTTACAAACTGGTGTGGAGGCAAGTTTAGAGTTGGGAGTGTGGCCTCATAATGGGCCAGATGTACTAAGCTTGAAAAGTGATAAATATCACTGTGATAAAGTACCAGCCAATCGGCCCCTAACTGTCATTTTTCAAACACAGCCTGTGACGTGGCAGTTAGGAGCCGATTAGCTGGTGCTTTATCACAGTGATATTTATCACTTTTCAGGCTTAGTACATCTCCCCCAATTTCTTTACGAAAACTTATTTCTTGGAAAGTGGTCATGCTCTTGGCTTTGACATCCGTAAAGCGGGTGTCGGATGTGGTGGGTTTGTCTCACAAGAGCCTTGTTTGATCTTTCGTGTGGATAGAAAGGAATTGAGAACTTGTTTAGTCGTTCTGCCGAGAGTGGTTTCTGTTTTTCCCCAGAACTTGGCCTATTTTGATGCCGGTGGTTACTTAGGCATTAGCTGATTCAAATTCCCTCGATGTAGCCAGGGATTTGAATATTTAGGTCGCCATTTTGGTTACACGCTGGATCTGGATGCTATTTGGCATGTTCGTTCTACGGCTGGATTGCCGTCACCGAAGTCGGTGGAGGCCCATTGTACTGGGAAGATGGGCTCTTCTTGGGCGGATGCCCGAGGGGTCTCGGCGGGTCAACTTTGCCGAGTGGATACTTGGTCGGGTTCAAGTGCTTTTGCTATGCTCTGCAAGTTTGATACCCTGGTCGGGATGGGGACCTTTTGTTTGCTCAATAGGTGCTGCAGAGTCGTTCGCACTCTCCCGCCCGTTCTGAAGCTTTGGTATTGACCCCATGGTCCTGTTGGAGTTCCCAGCATCCTCTAGGACATATGAGAAAATAGGATTTTGGTACTTACCGGTAAATCCTTTTCTCTTAGTCCGTAGAGGATGCTGGGCGCCCGTCCCAGTGCGTACTGTGTTTGCAGTTATTGCTTTTGGTTATACTTTCGTGGTGTTTCTTCTCTGTCAGACTGTTGCTGATGCTGTTCAGGCAATGGCATGAGGTGGTTTATTATTGGTTGTGTTAGCACACAGGTTGGTTACATATTCTTTCAGCATGTGGTTGTGTCTTTTTCATGCCGTAGGCTGGTTTTCTATTGAATGCCACATTCTGCGGTATGTTCGTGGTGTGTGCTGGTATGACACTCACTGTGTTTATGAATTCTTTCCTCGAAAATGTCCATCTCTCCTGGGCACAGTTTCTAACTGAGGTCTGGAGGAGGGGCATAGAGGGAGTAGCCAGTTCACACCCAGTTTAAGTCTTTATAGTGTGCCCAAGCTCCTGCGAATCCGTCTATACCCCATGGTCCTGTTGGTGTCCCCAGCATCCTCTACGGACTAAGAGAAAAGGATTTACCGGTAAGTACCAAAATCCTATTATAAATGTTATATATTCATACATTCCAATGACAGATCATAAGCATATTAAATATTGATTTATAGAACATGAGTTACACATTCTCAGCCTTTGCTGACTATGTAGGAATGTAATAGGGTGTAGGAATCAGAAAGTGAGAGATTTTGTGAGAGTTCTTCTGATTTGTTTTTTTTTATTAAAGTGGCAATCATTTACATAGCAAAATCAACCTGGTTTTGCCATGTAAATGATTGTCACTTTAAAAAAAAAAGTGGCAATCATTTGTCAGGGCTGATTAAACAAACAGCCAGGGGGAAACTTCTGAATCCAGTTTCTAACCCTGGGTAATAATTTTTATTACCCGGGATATAATAATAATCCCCCCCGCAGTGGACTCCCATGTGGGAGTCCTTCTGCGTCACGCTGAGGATGCTAAGGGAGTAGAATCCAACCTCTGAACCCGTGCACCTGTAGAGGGTGCAGACTTTCTGCTCTTTCTATGGCCTAGCCTCGTGCAGAAGTAGGCCCTTCCGAATTTTCTCGATCTGGCAGCCCAAGGGGACTACATCAGAGAAGCAGAGTTACGTCTTCTCACAGGTGGGGAGGATTTGTATTCAGAGTGTCCCCAAGTCTCACCTGCGAAGGGGAGGTACCTCTTGGATTCGGCGTCTGCGTTCCATTGGCGGATCCAGAGACCTCTGCGAGCCGCTACTACCATGGAGGATGCTCTAGAATTCATCAGCCCAATGTCCCTCATGGCTTTCACCATGAATTTAGCCAAATCCTTTATGTGACCTAGAATCAAGACAACATCATCCCTATGGATTGTATCAAGGTCTTCTATTAAATTGTCTGACCATTTTAACATAGCCCTAGCTACCCAAGTGCATACAATATGGGCCTAAGAGCGGCTCCAGTAGCCGTGTAAATGGATTTTAGAGTTGTCTCTATCTTGCAGTCAGTCGGCTCCATTAACGAGGCTGAGCCTGGTACAGGTTTTGTAATTACCCCTGATGGCCTGGACACTGAAATGTCCATTATGGGAGGAATCTCCCATCTCCTTCTATCCTCCTCAGGAAAGGGATATGTCTTAAGTACTGTATTGGGGATGTGAAAAACCTCTTCTGGGTTTAACCAGGATCTTTCAAATAGGGTATTCAACTCTTCCGAAACCGGGAATGTCACTAATAATTTTGCAGTTAGCATACAAGAATTTTCCTCTGTGTATAGGTATTTCTAACACATCCCTAATGGCATTGATAAATTGCTGAATTTTATATTCCAATCTATCATAGTGCCCCCCCTCTAACTTCTGTGTCGATCCCTGTGCCGGCATCGATGTTCACGTTGGCCTGCAAGACCTGTGTATCAGGAGCTGAGGGGGTCCTAGATGAAATGGACTGATCCATATCTAGAGCATTCTTCGTAGCTTTTTTCCAGCAACTTAATAGAGTATGCCCTAATGAACTCTGAGGAATCTTATTTCCTAGGCTATTCAGCCATGCTGTCTCCATCCTAATGGGATGAAACCACTCAAGGCAATCCTGAGTACCTGGTACAGACTCCTCTGAGGAAGACACCTCCACAACCTCCAAAACATTTTGTTCTGACATGACACTGACCAGTGATACTGAGCACTGTTCAGGATACTAGAAGTGATACGGAGCAGCAAGATACAGCAATGGGCTACTGTACTGTACTACTATATACTGGTCACCACAATGCAGCACTGACACTGAGCACAGATATTGAGCACTGTTCAGGATACTAGAACTGATACTGGGCAGCGAGAACAGCACTGGACTACTGTACTGTACTACTATATACTGGTCACCACAATGCAGCACTGACACTGACCAGTGATACTGAGCACTGATGAGGATACTAGAACTGACACTGGGCAGTGAGAACAGCACTGGACTACTGTACTGTACTACTATATACTGGTCACCACAATGCAGCACTGACACTGACCAGTGACACTGAGCACTGATGAGGATACTAGAACTGACACTGGGCAGCGAGAACAGCACTGGACTACTGTACTGTACTACTATATACTGGTCACCACAATGCAGCACTGACACTGACCAGTGACACTGAGCACTGATGAGGATACTAGAACTGACACTGGGCAGTGAGAACAGCACTGGACTACTGTACTGTACTACTATATACTGGTCACCACAATGCAGCACTGACACTGACCAGTGACACTGAGCACTGTTCAGGATACTAGAAGTGACACGGAGCAGAAATATACAGCAATGGGCTACTGTACTGTACTACTATATACTGGTCACCATAATGCAGCACTGACACTGACCAGTGACACTGAGCACTGTTCAGGATACTAGAAGTGACACGGAGCAGAAATATACAGCAATGGGCTACTGTACTGTACTACTATATACTGGTCACCATAATGCAGCACTGACACTGACCAGTGACATTGAGCACTGTTCAGGATACTAGAAGTGACACGGAGCAGAAAGATACAGCAATGGGCTACTGTACTGTACTACTATATACTGGTCACCACAATGCAGCACTGACACTGAGCACAGATATTGAGCACTGTTCAGGATACTAGAACTGATACTGGGCAGCGAGAACAGCACTGTACTACTATATACTGGCCACCACAATGCAGCACTGACACTGACCAGTGACACTGAGCACTGTTCAGGATATTAGAACTGACATTGGGGTACCCCGTCTGCATGCGACGGCCACGGAACTGGCTGAACTGTGGGGCACTAGGATCCAGGGCTGGGCAGTCGGCCTGCGGAGAGCGGGAAAGGCTGGAGCCACTGGATTGGGGGAGAGCTGCGCACCAGGAAAAGAAGGAGGAGACTCACCGTGAGGTGGCTGAGCGTAGCGGAACAACCCGGGGAGTAGCAGAGGAAACGGAGCGGCAGCGGGAGTGAGCAGAGGAGAGCCGGGATCTGACGCCGCCGGGAAGGAGAGCCATCCGTGAGAGCCGAGACCGGAAGTGCCCGCTGAGAGGAGACGCGGCAGAGGGATGGATCGGCTGCTGCACCCGACGAGCAGGAAGGACAGAGACGTCATCAGCAGCGGGCTGGGGAGAGACCCACCTGCTGCAGCCGTACACAGAGACTGGTCCGCTACCACCAGCCAGCAGGAGCAGAGCCAGCCGCAGCCAATTGGGAGAGGGGCCGTCAGCCGCAGCAGCACGGAAGGGGAGCCCAGCAGCCGCGAGCAGGTGATGGGAGCCGAAGTTTAAACACTGCTGAGTGGGGCTGGTAAGCAGTTTACACCTACACTGTACCACCAACGATTTGAGACAGAAAAGTCAGGCCAGACCAGGACCAATTACCCCTTTGCCCCCTACCCATCAGTGCTAATTGGCGAAAAGACTGCCAGTCCTACCAATCCCACTAATGCACCCCGCCAAGCCCTATTGGTGCCAAGTTTGCCCTGCCCGTTACCGGAACACTCGGCCCTCCAGGCCTTGCCTCCAGAGAAGATATTCACGGTGCCCTGGTACCATCCCTCTCAGTTGTTGATACACTGGCTTATGCTAATTACCCCTTCTGATTATCCGCAACCAGTTCACTTCTTATATATCAAGTGACTTTTATAATCCGTCTAAACCGATACTTATAGACTTCTCCGGATTGTGTATCACGTTAAAACTTTCTTTTATTTAAGTTCCTATCGCCATCTAAGGGCGCGTTAGTATACTGTTTGAACAATTCTTGAACCCTCCTGGTTAAAAGACATTTGGGTTTTCTTCTATGTTCTGAAAAACATTTATGTTGATGTTGTGACAACACGTATGCCTATTATGCAAATGATATGTGATAGCACTCCTGCCTATTATGCAAATTATATGTGACACCTATGCATATTATGCTAATGATATGTGATGTTCCCCCATGTGCCCTCTGAAATAGTTGACTTATTAGCCACCCCTTTGAATACATTAACGGTGACGTTTCTTTCCCTTGATTTAATAAACGTGCTGTCACCATCCATTTGCATCTCCTTTATCCGTGGGGTCCTCCTTGGGGTGACTATTTTTCTGCTTGGGCTCCTGAGGAAGAGGTCGTGAGAGGTCTGAAAGCCGCAAGCGTCATCTGGAGAAAGCAGGTACGACTCCACTCCCACACAGGGGTACTATTACAGGAACTGTCCCGATGAGGAGAAAAGTACCTTCTGGATGAAGTCTTTCTCTATAGTAAAAGACGGCAATGCATGTCTTTTAACACAGCATGTATGTATCTGGTACGTGCAGAATGGTCTGGGAGACCCTTAAAAGTCCTGTGCTCTTGTAGAAAGCCTGTTTTTCTCTTGTAACGGCAGACATAACATCTAGACTAGAGCATACCTTCCTACTTCCATTATCTCCTATCTGTGAGAAGCTTGTAGGTGGCCAGTGATGGGGACAGGGCAGGACTGTTAATATCATTAGGCTACAGATCGTGCATATTTCAATAGAGGGCAGGGCCTAGGGCTGCCACCAGAAATTGTGGGGCCCGGAACTGAAATAATAGGCAGCGCCCCCCATTTTTTGGCGTGCACGTCAAAAAATGGGTGTGACCAAATGCCACATGGGGTGTGGCCAATGAAAATGGGGGCGTCATACACATATGGGGGGAGGGGCATATACACATATGACCCCAATAGTGCCAGACACATGTTGCCACACAGTGCCAGATATACATTGCCCCACAGTGCCAGATACACATTGCCTCACTGTGCCAGATACACAAGTGCTCCCAGAGTGCCAGATATACATTGCCTCACAGTGCCAGATATACATTGCCTCACAGTGCCAGATATACATTGCCTCACAGTGCCAGATACACATTGCCCCACAGTGCCAGATATACATTGCCTCACAGTGCCAGATACACATTGCCCCACAGTGCCAGATACACAAATGTCCCCACAGTGCCAGATATGCCCCCAGTGCCAGGTACACATGTCCCCCCAGTACCAGATTGCCCCAGTGCCAGATATGCCCCCATTGCCAGGTATACATGTCTCCCCAGTGCCAGATATGCCCTCAGTGCCAGGTATACATGTCCCCGCAGTGCCAGATATGCCCCCAGTGCCAGATACACATGTCCCCCCAGTGCCAGATATGCCCCCAGTGCCAGATATACATGAGGCCCCCCCTCCCCTGCTGCTCACCGCTGCTGTCCTGTGTCTGTGTGAGGGGAGGAGAGCGCAGCCTGCGCCTCTCCTTCCCCTCAGTCTCCGGCGGGTGTGGGTGTCTCCGTTCAATTCAGCGCCGATCCGTGAGCCAATCAAAGGTCGCGGTCCGCAAGCTCTGATTGGCTCATGGGCGGCGCTGAATTGAACGTAGACACAGAGAGGCAGGAGAGGCGCAGGGCTGTGCTCTCCTCCCCTCACATCAGCGGGAGCGGCGTTGAGCAGCAGACGGAGGGACGGGGAGAGGTTGAGGAGCGGCGTCCCGTGGGTACGGCGGCGGCAGCTGCCCCCGGGTATATCCACTGGTGGCTGTGTGTGCAACCCGGGCCCTCCAAATGGTACTATTATCATAGAGTTGTGTCCCTAAGCCCCGCAACCTCCTCAAGGGCCACAATTTCTTATTCTCCACATCCTGCCCACTTCTCTTGGAAATGGGCAGCATGCAGGAGGAGTACTCACTCTTCTGGAAGCCAGGGGGACTACAGAAAACGTTGAGTATCCCACACGTTACGGGAGATTAGTTATGTATAATCAAAAGATGTTATGTTTTTGAGAGAGGATTCACTTCTTTCATCTTTATAAATAATCGTCTGCGACCAAAGAGGACTGCAGGACTGTGCACAGAGAAATGAAACGGCAGAGAATTTAATAATTTCTCTGTACTTTCCTCAATACTAAGGGGTCTATTCTTGAAGCAGTGAAAAGTGTGGCGAAGTGGGCCAGTGGAGAAGTTGCTCATGGCAACCAATCAGCATTGAAGTAACATTTATAATGTGCATACTCAGTAGCGGATCATGGTACGGGCACACTGTACTTTTGCCCAGGGCGCCGCCTTCCGGAGGGCACCGCCGCCATCCGGAGGGCGCCGCCGCCAGATCCGCTACTAGTGGTGCCCCCACCTTCACCCATGCCGGTACTGCTGTGCGGTGCGTGATGCACTGCACAACATTGTGGGAGTGGCACTTAGACACTAGGGGTCATGATTGACCTCTAGTGTCTATGCGTTTCTATGGGAGAGACGTCATGACGTCTCTCCCATAGATCAGAGGAGCGGCACCAGTGACCAGAGACGGAGACAGAGGGCAGCGGGCAGCAGCGGTCGGGAATCTGGAACGGGGATGGTAAGTATTAATTTATTTTTTATTTTTAAAAGCCACACAAACAGGGGCGATACTACTAGGGGCACAAACTGGGGCAATACGACTGGGGGCACAAACGGGGCAATACTACTGGGGGCACAAATGGGGCAGTACTATTGGGGGCACATTAACCACGCCCATTATGAAGCCACGCCCCTATTTTCGCCCAGGGCGCCACAAGGGCTAGAACCGGCCCTGTGCATACTATAGAATTGTACGGAGCAGCTGATTGGTTGCCATGGCAACTTCTCCACTGACTCACTTCTGAACACTTTTCACTGCTTCATGAATAGACTGCTAAATATTGAGAAACTCTTTTTTAGGCTTTTTACATCTAAAATGCTGGAAGAAAGCATTTTTTCCCCTCACCAGATAGAGGTGTACTTAGGTGTACTAAGCCACGGAAAGAGATAAAGTAGACCGAGATAAAGTACCAGCTCCTAATTGCCATGTGTTTGAGTAAGGAGCTGGTTTGTTGGTATTTTATCTCTCTCCACTTTATCTCTCTCTCTAAGGATTAGTACATAAATCCCAGAATCCTTAAACTGTAATTTCAGGATGCCTATACCACACTAAATTAGCATTTAGGAAATATAACTTTCTCCATCACCTTAACTTGCCATGTTTAAATTTTAAATCCAAAATAAGATACCGCTCCGAAAAGAGAAGCACTGAGCATGTGCAGAGGGGCATCACATAGCTCTAGGGCAGGCATGTCCAAACAGCGGCCCTCCAGCTGTTGTGAAACTACATATCCCAGCATGCCCTGTCACAGTTTTGCTGTCAAAAATGCTAAAGCTGTGTCAGGGCATGCTGGGATGTGTAGTTTCACAACAGCTGGAGGGCCGCAGTTTGGACATGCCTGCTCTAGGGAGTGGTCTTCTGTATGCCGAATGTCGGGATCCCGGCGCACAGTATACCGACGCCGGAATCCCGACACTCGGCATACCGACAACTATTCTCCCTTGTGGGGGTCCACGACCTCCCTGGAGGGAGAATAAAATAGTGTGGCGCGCGTAGCGCGCCACCGTGCCCGCAACGTGGCGAGCGCAGCGAGCCCGCAAGGGGCTCCTTTGCGCTCGCCACGCTGTCGGTATGCCGGCGGTCGGGCTCCCAGCGCCAGTATGCTGGTTGCCGGGAGCCCGACCGCCGGCATACCGTACGACACCCAGCTCTAGGATGGTGCTATGCCCTCCCTGAAATGTTATGCTGTTTTTAAGAGGGAGAACTTTTGTGTGAAATAATAATTTTTTAAAATAGTGAGTAAGAGAAAAAAATACTGTAGGTTACGGTTGCTTAGTAGAACTCAGAATTCTCTGAATAATCACTCAGCAGGTGGACCACAAGATTAAGCTGACAGGTAAGCAGATAGCAGTGAGCTAACTATGGAGTCATGAGAACACATTCCTGTTCTGTCCCCTCCTCCTGAGCATTCCATTTCTCTGACATTACCCAGCACCTAATCATGTGTAAGCCCTACTGTTGGTTCATGCTCACGGAGAGTCTTGAAAAAGAATGTATTTTTAGCTGAAGTTGCACCCCAGCCATAGATAACAGCTACCGGATCTGTAAAGCATGAGAATGCCATTGTAATAAAGGACCTGTTCCTGAATACTTTTTAAAAGCAACACAGAGAAATACAGTAATTTGACAGGAGGTTAAATGTACACAGTGGCATAAGTTCGTCCCAGCTGCCCGGAGGCAAGATAAATATTGGTGCCCCCCTATTTCCTATATTAAGATAAAGGTGTGTGTGTGTGTGTGTGTGTGTGTGTGTGTGTGTGTGTGTGTGTGTGTGTGTGTGTGTGTGTGTGTGTGTGTGTGTGTGTGTGTGTGTGTGTGTGTGTGTGTGTGTGTGTGTGTGTGTGTGTGTGTGTGTGTGTGTGTGTGTGTGTGTGTGTGTGTGTGTGTTGAAAAAAATGTATATACTGTATTTATACATTTAATTGTCTTTTGTTTTAAATCACACATTTCTTAGCAGTCATACCCAGGATTAGAACCCATGACCTGTTACACTGACAGCAGACACTTTACTGATGGAGTTATTTGCTCCTGTAGAGGAAGCATGAGAATTCTAACTATATGAAGTTACGTGTAATTGTCAGAGAAGTAGCTTCATATAGTTAAAATTCTCATATTTCCTATACAGGAGCAAACAGCTTCATCAGTAAGGTGTCTGCTTTCAGTGTAATAGGTTGTGGTTTCTAATCCTGGGTATGACACTTGTAAAATATGTATATTCAGTAAAATAAAGAGGGTGTGATATGTAAGGTGCAGGGACCAGTGAGGAAGTCGGCCACTGAAAAGACAGTGGCAGCTATCAATTAACTTAATTCAATGGTGTCACAGAATGGGAGGAGAGGTGCCCCCCTTCAAAGCAGGAGCCCGGCGGCAGATGACTCCGTTGCCTCCCAGAGTTCTGCCTCTGAATATACAGTACAGTACAGTATCTGAATATTACACCCAGTCTGTCCTTCTCCTCTGACCCCAGACACAATTTATACATTATACTTACTAAGTTAGCAGATTCTGTGCTGGCTTGTCTGTTTTCATAATGTTCTGAAATTTTTAAAGTGACCTTTGCAATTATAATAACGTCCATGGCTTCTCAATGCATATTACAGTATAACCTTCCTGCTTGAACTTTGTGGTATATGTAGTTGTTTCCTTTACAATAATATTTATTGAAAAAACTTCAATATTGTGTGTATGCCTAGAAACCTGCTTAATACGAGTTTTTTAAATTCAATTTTTGGGCTATTTGAAGTGCCAAAATACAATCTCTGCTGGAAGATCAACATGTAAAAGTATTCCTGTAGCATACATTTATATATAGGGAATCTATCAGCAAATATCAATGACCTTTTAATAGAATTTTAACATTCACATAATTCAAACTACTTATGAGAAGGAGCTACTAGTCCAACGTTATTATTATCTTTTATTTTTCTACAGCACCAACATATTATGCAGTCCTGTATATGGATATGTGCACATTACATACTATAAATAAAGGCATACCTCCCAACTGTCCCGATTTTTGTGGAACAGTCCTATTCAATAGAGACAGAGGGAGAGGGGCCATGCCAGCAGCTCACAGAGCACTGGACATGCCCCCAAAGTGATGAAAACCGGGGGCGTGGCTCACGATAGCGGCACTCCCGCGAAGCCATGTCCACACACCTTTTTCCCGCGCCGATGTCCCTCTTTGTCAGCCACCAAAGTTGGGAGGTATGATATGGAAAGTAAATATAGCACTTACAAAAAGATGTTGGGGATATTTGGCAAATAGAAGTAATTGAATCTGCCTCTGTGTGGGTGGGTATCCTATTAGCCGTGATCATTTTTCTCCAGAAAAAAACAGCAATTTTGAGTTGATGGTTATTATTGGGCTATCCAATTAAAGTCCATTTTTGTTTCAGCTGATAACACATGGGATCCGGGATAAGTATCCGTACCCATGTGTTATTGCGTCTTTGACTGCTGTTTATCAGGGATTATGCTTTGTGTGCCTGATGCATGCAAAGCATAATGCCAGTTAAGTGCTGGCTATCGGGGCTACTTGGATAGCCCCCGACTAATCCATTATCCACGGTAAATTACCATGGCTAATTGAGGGGCACATTTATTAAGCTCGGTGAAGTGATAAAGTGCAAGGTGATAAAGCACCAGCCAGTCATCTCCTAACTGTCATTTTTCAAACCCAACCCGTGACATGGTAGTTAGGAGCTGATTGGCTGGTACTTTATCACTGTGCAATTTATCACTTCACCAGGTTTAATAAATCTGCCCCTGAATACTGCCTTATGTATCAATTGCTAGCGACATGTCTAAGATTAAAAGTGTCTTTGACCTGTGTCATTTCCCTGCTCCAATGCTACAATACTGAAAACAGAGGTTATTTTTGCTTGCAGCTCTAAGCGATATTTAGTACTAGCAATATCCCACGGAAACACCTTGCACTAGACTTAAACAGATCTTCATACTTTATTGAATATGCTCCATAGTATAATAATAATAATAATAATAATAATAATAATAATAATAGTCACCATCATCATTATTGTTGCTGCTGGTGGAAGCAGTGTAAGTGGCTGCTATTAGTCTAGAGTGATTATTGAGAAGAGGAAGAGAGATTTTAAAAGTAGAGATGAGCGGGTTCGGTTCTCAGAGAACCGAACCCTACCAAACTTCACGGCTCGAGCCCGGGTCCGAGTCAGGCTCGAGTTTTCCCACCTGACTCTGAAACCCGAACGCGGCAAAACGTCATCATCCCGCTGTCGGATTCTCGCGGGATTTGGATTCCATATAAGGAGCCGCGCATTGTGGCCATTTTCACTCCAGTCTCGGAGAGTGTAGTGAGAGGACGTGTCTCCGTCCTCCAGTGTGTGTGTGGGGGCAGGAAAGTGGGGTGGCAAGTCTTGTGCTGTGTTGTGCTGCTCAGTCCAGTCCAGTGTAGTCACAGTGTATTGTGCTGCATTAGTCCAGGCAGTCACAGTGTTGGTGTCCTCTCCTGCCAGTGTAGCTGTATAAAGTGTTGTTGACTGTGTTGTGCTGCATCAGAACAGTGGTAGTGTCCTGTCTCATCAGTCATTCATTCCAGTGACGATATACGCTGCTGCTATATGTCCACTGCTACCGTATAATAATAATAACAACAACAACAACAACAACAACAACAACCACAAGTCTCTTACAGTATTGTTGTGTTGTGCTGCATCAGACCAGTGGTAGTATCCTGTCTCATCAGGCATTCCAGTGACGATATACACTGCTGCTATATGTCCACTGCTGCCATATAATAATAATAACAACAACAACCACAAGTCTCTTACAGTATTGTTGTGTTGTGCTGCATCAGACCAGTGGTAGTGTCCTGTCTCATCAGTAATTCATTCCAGTGACGATATACGCTGCTGCTATATGTCCACGGCTGCCGTATAATAATAATAACAACAACCACAAGTCTATTACAGTATTGTTGTGTTGTGCTGCATCAGACCAGTGGTAGTGTCCTGTCTCATCAGTCATTCCAGTGATGATATACACTGCTGCTATATGTCCACGGCTGCCGTATAATAATAATAACAACAACCTCAAGTCTCTTAGAGTATTGTTGTGCTGTGCTGCATCAGACCAGTGGTAGTGTCCTGTGCATCGGTCATTCCATTCATTCCTGTGCGGCATTTTGTCTCATATAACTCCCAAAAAGTAATGGAGAACAAAAATTTTGAGGATAAAGTAGGGAAAGATCAAGAAGAAACACTTCCTCCTAGTGCTGAAGCTGCTGCCACTAGCCATGACATAGACGATGAAATGCCATCAACGTCGTCTGCCAAGGCCAATGCCCAATGTGATAGTAGAGGGCATGTAAAATTCAAAAAGCCAAAGTTCAGTAAAATCATCAGAAATTTAAATCATCTGAGGAGAAACGTAAACTTGCCAATATGCCATTTACGATACGGAGTGGCAAGGAATGGCTGATGCCCTGGCCTATGTTCATGGTTAGTGGTTCAGCTTCACATGAAGATGGAAGCCCTCATCCTCCCGCTAGAAAAATTAAAAGAGTTAAGCTGGAAAGAGCACAGAAAAGAACTGTGCGTTCTGAGATGGTATCACAAATCCCCAAGGAGAGTCCAAGTGTGTCGGCGGTTGTGATAACTGACCTTCCCAACACTGGACGGGAAGAGGTGGCTCCGTCCACCATTTGCACGCCCCCTGCAAGTGCTGGAAGGAACACCCACAGTCCAGTTCCTGATATTCAAATTGAAGATGTCACTGTTGAAGTACACCAGGATGAGGATATGGGTGTTGCTGGCGCTGAGGAGGAAGTTGACGATGAGGATTCTGATGGTGATGTGGTTTGTTTAAGTCAGGCACTGGGGAGACACCTGTTGTCCTTGGGACGAAGAAACCCATTGTGATGCCTGGGAAAACTACCAAAAAAATTACTTCTTCAGTGTGGAATTATTTCTCCACAAATCCAGACAAAAGGTGTCAAGCCATCTGTTGCCTCTGTCAATCTGTAATAAGTAGGGGTAAGGATGTTAACCACCTAGGAACATCCTCCCTTATACGTCACTTGCTGTGCATTCATCGGAAGTCAGTGTCAAGTTGTGAAACTCTGGGTAAGAGCGTAAGCAGTCCACTGACACCTAAATCCATTCTTCCTCATGATTTTTGAAAAAAACATAAAAACAGCTAAAATCACAGAATTTGGGGGTAATTTTGCTCCTATGGTATTATTAACCTCAATAACATTAATTTCCACTCATTTCCAGTCTATTCTGAACACCTCACACCTCACAATATTGTTTTTAGGCCTAAAATTTGCACCGAGGTGGCTGTATGACTAAGCTAAGCGACACAAACACCTGGCCCATCTAGGAGTGCACTGCAGTTGCAGACAATATGGCACTATTCAAAAACTAGTCCCCAAACAGCACATGATGCAAAGAAGAAAAAGAGGTGCAGTTAGGTAGCTGGATGGCCAAGCTAAGCGACACAAGTGTGCGGCACAAACACCTGGCTCATCTAGGAGTGGCACTGCAGTGGCAGACAGGATGTCAGATTTAAAAAATAGGCCCCAAACAGCACATGATGCAAAGAAGAAAAAGAGGTGCAGTTAGGTAGCTGGATGGCCAAGCTAAGCGACACAAGTGTGCGGCACAAACACCTGGCTCATCTAGGAGTGGCACTGCAGTGGCAGGCAGGATGTCAGATTTAAAAAATAGGCCCCAAACAGCACATGATGCAAAGAAGAAAAAGAGGTGCAAGATGGAATTGTCCTTGGGCCCTCCCACCCACCCTTATGTTGTATAAACAGGACATGCACACTTTAACAAACCCATCATTTCGGCGACAGGGTCTGCCACATGACTGTGGCTGAAATGACTGGTTTGTTTGGGCCCCCACCAATAAAGTAGCAATCAATCTCTCCTTGCACAAACTGGCTCTACAGAGGCAAGATGTCCACCTCATCATCATCCTCCAATTCCTCACCCTTTCACTGTGCACATCCTCCTCACTGGGGTACATTTACTAACATTCGTAATTCCCGAAAATAGGTCAAAGTTCAATCACGAATGACATCGACAGTGTAAAACTGCAACTTTTTGAATTTATTACGATGGATTTACTAAGCTGTCGTATTCGTGTTTTTCTTTTCTTCCGATGTCGATGTCATTCGTTTTTTTTAACCTAATTTTACGGCAGTGATTAGCAAAACACTGCCTTTTTTTTTTACAATCAATCTCGGACGGATCTGTGTGATCCGTGCTGGGGTTCTTTTTTTTTTTTTTTTTTTAATTAAACAATGTAAAATCCCCCAAAAAAATGCGTGGGGTCCCCCCTCCTAAGCATAACCAGCCTCGGGCTCTTTGAGCCGATCCTGGTTGCAGAAATATGTGGAAAAAAATGACAGGGGTTCCCCCATATTTAAGCAACCAGCATCGGGCTCTGCGCCTGGTCCTGGTCCCAAAAATACGGGGGACAAAAAGAGTAGGGGTCCCCCGTATTTTTAAAACCAGCACCGGGCTCCACTAGCTGGACAGATAATGCCACAGCCGGGGGTCACTTTTATACAGCGCCCTGCGGCCGTGGCATCAAAAATCCAACTAGTCACCCCTGGCCGGGGTACCCTGGGGGAGTGGGAACCCCTTCAATCAAGGGGTCCCCCCCCCCAGCCACCCAAGGGCCAGGGGTGAAGCCCGAGGCTGTCCCCCCCCATCCAATGGGCTGCGGATGGGAGGGCTGATAGCCTTTGTTGTAAAATAAAAGATATTGTTTTTAGTAGCAGTACTACAAGTCCCAGCAAGCCTCCCCCGCATGCTGGTACTTGGAGAACCACAAGTACCAGCATGCGGCGGAAAAACGGGCCCGCTGGTACCTGTAGTACTACCACTAAAAAAATACCCAAAAAAACACAAGACACACACACCGTGAAAGTATAATTTTATTACATACATACACACATACATACATACATACTTACCTTATGTTCCCACGCAGGTCGGTCCTCTTCTCCAGTAGAATCCAAGGGGTACCTGTTGAATAAATTCTACTCACGAGATCCAGGGGTCCAGGCTCCTCGGCAAATCCAGGGATAATCCACGTACTTGAATAAAACAAAAAAACGGTTGCCCGACCACGAACTGAAAGGTGACCCATGTTTGCACATGGGTCACCTTCCCACGAATGCCAGAAACCCACTTTGCCTTCTGGCTAAGTGGGTTTCTTCAGCCAATCAGGGAGCGCCACGTTGTGGCACCCTCCTGATCAGCTGTGTGGTCCTGTCCTCACTGACAGGCAGCACGCGGCAGTGTTACAATGTAGCGCCTATGCGCTACATTGTAACCAATGATGGGAACTTTCTGCTCAGCGGTGACGTCACTTTAGGTCAACCGCAGGGCAGAAAGTTCCCATCATTGGTTACAATGTAGCGCATAGGCGCTACATTGTAACACTGCCGTGTGCCGCCTGTCAGTGAGGACAGGAGCACACAGCTGATCAGGAGAGTGCTACAACGTGGCACTCCCTGATTGGCTGAAGAAACCCACTTAGCCAGAAGGCAAAGTGGGTTTCTGGCATTCGTGGGAAGGTGACCCATGTGCAAACATGGGTCACCTTTCAGTTCGTGGTCGGGCAACCGTTTTTTTGTTTTATTCAAGTACGTGGATTATCCCTGGATTTGCCGAGGAGCCTGGACCCCTGGATCTCGTGAGTAGAATTTCTTCAACAGGTACCCCTTGGATTCTACTGGAGAAGAGGACCGACCTGCGTGGGAACATAAGGTAAGTATGTATGTATGTATGTATGTGTGTATGTATGTAATAAAATTATACTTTCACGGTGTGTGTGTCTTGTGTTTTTTTGGGTATTTTTTTAGTGGTAGTACTACAGGTACCAGCGGGCCCGTTTTTCCGCCGCATGCTGGTACTTGTGGTTCTCCAAGTACCAGCATGCGGGGGAGGCTTGCTGGGACTTGTAGTACTGCTACTAAAAACAATATCTTTTATTTTACAACAAAGGCTATCAGCCCTCCCATCCGCAGCCCATTGGATGGGGGGGGACAGCCTCGGGCTTCACCCCTGGCCCTTGGGTGGCTGGGGGGGGGGGACCCCTTGATTGAAGGGGTCCCCACTCCCCCAGGGTACCCCGGCCAGGGGTGACTAGTTGGATTTTTGATGCCACGGCCGCAGGGCGCTGTATAAAAGTGACCCCCGGCTGTGGCATTATCTGTCCAGCTAGTGGAGCCCGGTGCTGGTTTTAAAAATACGGGGGACCCCTACTCTTTTTGTCCCCCGTATTTTTGGGACCAGGACCAGGCGCAGAGCCCGATGCTGGTTGCTTAAATATGGGGGAACCCCTGTCATTTTTTTCCACATATTTCTGCAACCAGGATCGGCTCAAAGAGCCCGAGGCTGGTTATGCTTAGGAGGGGGGACCCTACGCAATTTTTTTTTAAAAAATAAGCACTTTCCCACCCCTTCCCACTGATATACATGCACGGATCTCATGGATCCGTGCATGCCTATCCAAACACGAATAAAAAAAAAAGTTCTGTTTTTTTTTAGCACTTTTTTACGAGTTGTAATTTTTCACGGCAGTGTTTGTTCTTTTTTTGCTTTGCACTTCTTAGTAAATGACCGAGATTCATACTTAAACAGCCGCGTTTTGACCGATGGTGTATTCATTCGTAATTTTTTACCTGAACTTGCAAAAAATTACGAATGCCCTCATCACTGCCGTGATTAGTGTTTAGTAAATGACCGAGATTAACCGAGATGACACTTTGAAGAAAAAACGGCATCTCGGTCAAAATCGGGAGCTTAGTAAATATACCCCACTGAGTATTAATTCGTCCCCACTGGAATCCACCATCACAGGTCCCTGTGTACTTTGTGGAGGCAATTGCTGGTAAATGTCTTCCCCGAGGAATTTATAATTCATTTTGCTGAACATCATCTACTCCACAGTTATTGGAAGTAACCTCCTACACTGATTGCTGACAAGGTTACCGACTGCACTAAACACATTTTCAGAGTACACACTGGAGGGGGGGCAACTTAGGTAAAATAAAGTCAGTATTTGCATGGGCCTCCAAATTCCCTCTTTTTCCTGCCAGTATACGTACGGACTGTCTGACATGCCTACTTGGATGCTGTCACTCATATAATCCTCCACCATTCTTTCAAAGGTGACAGAATCATATGCAGTAACAGTAGACATGTCAGTAATCGTTGACAGGTCCTTCAGTCCAGACCAGATTTCAGCTTTCGCTCCTGACTGCCCTGCATCACCGCCAGCGGTGGGCTAGGAAATGTTTTCCATTTCCTTGCAGCCCAGGTGGCAGGAGAAATTGAAGGAGGAGCTGTTGACGGGTCACGTTCCGCTTGAGTTGACAATTTACTAACCAGCAGGTCTTTGCAGCTCTGCACACTTGTGTCTGCTGGAAAGAGAGATACAACGTAGGCTTTAAACCTAGGATCGAGCACGGTGGCCAAAATGTAGTGCTCTGATTTCAACAGATTGACCTCCTTTGAATCCTGGCAAAGCGAATGAAGGGCTCCATCCACAAGTCCCACATACTTTGCGGAATCGCTCCGTTTTAGCTCCTCCTTCAAATTCTCCAGCTGCTTCTGCAAAAGCCTGATGAGGGGAATGACCTGACTCAAGCTGGCAGTGTCTGAACTGACTTCATGTGTGGCAAGTTCGAAGGGTTGGAGAACCTTGCACAAGACAGAAATCATTCTCCACTGCGCTTGAGTCGGGTGCATTCCCCCGTCCTTTGCCTATATCGTAGGTGGATGTATAGGCTTGAATGGCCTTTTGCTGCTCCTCCATCCTCTGAAGCATATAGAGGGTTGAATTCCACCTCGTTACCACATCTTGCTTCAGTTGATGGCATGGCAGGTACAGGAGTGTTTGCTGGTGCTCTTGTCTTCGGCACGTGGTGGCAGAATGTCGAAAGTGGCCCGCAATTTTCGGGGCCACCGACAGCATCTCCTATACATCCCTGTCATTTTTAGAAAAATTCTGCACCACCAAATTAATTGTATGTGCAAAACATGGGACATGCTGTAATTTGCCCAGATGTAATGCACGCACAATATTGGTGGCGTTGTCCGATATCACAAATTCCCAGGAGAGTCCAGTTGGGGTAAGCCACTCTGCGATGATGTTCCTCAGTTTCCATAAGAGGTTGTCAGCTGTGTGCCTCTTATGGAAAGCGCTGATACATAGCATAGCCTGCCTAGGAACGAGTTGGCGTTTACGAAATGTTGCTACTGGTGCTGCTGCTGTTCTTGCTGCGGGAGGCCATACATCTACCCAGAGGGCTGTTACAGTCATATAGTCCTTAGTCTGCCCTGTTCCACATGTTCACATGTCCATGGTTTAGTGGACACTGGATACAACCACATTTTGTAGGACACTGGTGACTCTTTTTCTGACGTCTGTACATTCTCGGTATCGCCTGCCTAATGAAGTGGAACCTAGATGGGATTTGGTACCAGGGACACAATACCTCCATCAATTGTCTAAATCCCACTGCACTAATGGTGGATACCGGACTCATGTCTTACACCAACATAAGTGTCAAGGCCTCAGTTATCCGCTTTGCAACAGGATGACTGCTGTCATATTTCAACTTCCTCACAAAGGATTGTTGGACAGTCAATTCCTTAGTTGAAGTAGTAAAAATGGTCTTCAACTTCCCCTCTGGAAAGACGTTCGACTCCCAGCAGCAACAATAACAGCAGCAGCAACAGCAGGCGTACCACTCAAGGATCCTCCGGAGGAATCCCGGTTAGGAGAGGACTCCTCATACTTGACAGTGACATGGCCTGCAGGACTACTGATGTTCCTGACTGACGAGTAAGTTGACATTGATGGAATTGGTGGTGTGTCTTGCGGGAGCTTGGGTACAAGAGGAAGAATGGATTTAGGTGTCAGTGGACTGCTTATGCTCTTACCCAAAGTTTCACAATTTGTCACTGACTTATGATGAATGCGCTTCAGGTGACATATAAGGGAGGATGTTCCTAGGTGGTTAACATCCTTATCCCAACTTTTATAAAGATTGACAGAGGCAACAGATGGCTTGACACCTGTTGTCTGGATTTGTGGAGAAATAATTCCACACTGAAGAGGTGGCTTTTTTGGTAGTTTGCCCAGGCATCACAATGGGCTTCTTCATCCCACGGACAACAGGTGTCTCCCCCGGTGCCTGACTTAAACAAACCACATCACTATCAGAATCCTCATCGTCAACTTCCTCCTCAGCGCCAGCAACACCCATATCCTCATCCTGGTGTACTTCAACAGTGACATTTTCAATTTCAATATCAGGAACTGGAGTGTGGGTGCTCCTTCCAGCACTTGCAGGGGGTGTGCAAATGGTGGAAGGAGCCACCTCTTCCTGTCCAGTGTTGGGAAGGTCAGGCATCACAACCACCGACACACTTGGACTCTCCTTGGGGATTTGTGATACCATCTCAGAACGCACAGTTCTTTTCTGTGCTTTTTCCAGCTTAACTCTTTAAATTTTTCTAGCGGGAGGATGAGGGCTTCCATCTTCATGTGAATCTGAACCACTATTCATGAACATAGGCCAGAGCATCAGCCGTTCCTTGCCACTCCGTGTCGTAAATGACATATTGGCAAGTTTACGTTTTCCTCAGACCATTTAAATTAATTTTTTGGGGTCTTTTTACTGAACTTTGGCTTTTTGGATTTTACATGCCCTCTACTATCACATTGGGCATTGGCCTTGGTAGACGACGTTGACGGCATTTCATCCTCTATGCCATGGCTAGTGGCAGCAGCTTCAGCACTAGGAGGAAGTGGTTCTTGATCTTTCCCTACTTTATCCTCCAAAGTTTTGTTCTCAATTATTTTTCTGGAGTTATATAACACAATATGCAGCACAGGAATGACTGATGGCTGTTGCACAGGACACTACCAGTGGTCTGATGCAGGACAACACAGCAAGACTGTAAGGGACTTGTCGTTATTTTTATTATTATTCTACTTTATCAGTGGACATATAGCAGCAGCGTATAACACCTTGACTGCCTGGTCACTGGAATGACTGATGGCTGATGCACAGGACACTACCACTGGTCTGATGCAGGACAACACAGCAACACTGTAAGGGACGTGTTGTTATTATTATATATTTTTACTATTACAGGTTGAGTATCCCATATCCAAATATCCGAAATACGGAATTTTCCGAAATACGGACTTTTTGAGTGAGATAGTGAAACTTTTGTTTTTTTGATGGCTCAATGTGCACAAACTTTGCTTAATACATAAAGTTATTAAAAAAATATTGTATTAAACTACCTGCAGGTTGTGTGTATAAGGTGTATATGAAACATAAATGAATTGTGTGAATGTAGACACACTTTGTTTAATGCACAAAGTTATAAAAAATATTGGCTAAAATGACCTTCAGGCTGTGTGTATAAGGTGTATATGAAACATAAATGCCTTCTGTGCTTAGATTTAGGTCCCATCACCATAATATCTCGTTATGGTATGCAATTATTCCAAAATACAGAAAAATCCGATACCCAAAATTCCTCTGGTCCCAAGCATTTTGGATAAGGGATACTCAACCTGTGTTATTATTATTAT
Organism: Pseudophryne corroboree; assembly: GCF_028390025.1. Taxonomy (NCBI): domain Eukaryota; kingdom Metazoa; phylum Chordata; class Amphibia; order Anura; family Myobatrachidae; genus Pseudophryne; species Pseudophryne corroboree. The sequence continues at coordinate 686,831,197 of NC_086444.1, forward strand.
TATTATTATTATTATTATACTGTAGCAGTGGACATATAGCAGCAGCATATACCACTGTGACTGCCTGGTAACTGGAATGACTGATGGCTGATGCACAGGACACTACCACCGGTCTGATGCAGGACAACACAGCAACACTGTAATGGCATTGTTGTTGTTATTATTATTATTATTATTATTATACTGTAGCACTGGACATATGGCAGCAGCGTATACCACTGTGACTGCCTGGTTACTGGAATGACTGATGGCTGATGCACAAGACACTACCACTGGACTGATGCAGCACAATACTCCACCAGTGAACTGATGCAGCACAACACAGCAGCAATGGACATATGGCATCAAGAGGACACAACCACTATGACTGGACAAATACAGCACAAGACACGAACACTGAGAGAATGGAGCCACGTCCTCTCTCTACACTCTTCAATGCCGGAGTTAAACTGGCTGGGACGCGCTGCTCCTTATTTGGAATCCAAACCCCCGTGAGAATCCGACAGCGGGATGATGACGTTCTGCCTCATTCTGGTTTCCGAGTCAGGCGGGAAAACCCGAGCCTGGCTTGGATCCGGGTTCGAATGGTAAAGTCCGGTAGGGTTCGGCTCTCAGAGAACCGATCCCGCTCATCCCTACTGACAAAGAGGAAGGAAGGAAGGAAGGAAGGGAAGTATAGATGAGTATTGCTGCATGATTGATTGGAGCAGTGACAGACTCATAAATGCCAGGTCAGACACATCTGGATTTTTTTCCATCTAGTTGTTAATCATTTTGGTTGGCTTAAGTTTATCACAATCTGCATTAAAAATGCAGAAGTGATAAAAAATGTTGCCTAAATTTGCTAATTTTTACGCAACTTTAGTGGATCCCTCTTCACTAAAAATTGCAGATTGCGTTAGCAACCGAGGCCAAGCTCTGGAATGTACTTGATAAATCCAACAGAATGGCAGCCTCCCATAGAAACCTATTACAACTGCTTTGTGAATGAAAATGGAGGAAATGCAGCAGATATTGGAGATATTTGTTAAAGTCCATCCTTGCTTAAACCTGGGGATGCTTAGATTTTTTGGAGATGCCCTGAAAACAGGGTTTCCCGCAATTTCAGTTATTTCAATATGCCTCACAATCTAATAAGGGGGTGCACCAACACTGGGGCAAATTCAGTTATTAAACCCTATTCAATCAAGGGCCACTACCCTATGCATTAAAACAAAGGGTACACTTAGCATGGATTTCTGAGTTAGATGCACCCACTGGGACTTAATGTGTGGGGTCCACATAGATACCCTGTACTTGTCCTATTTTGTCTTCAATTGTAAGTCAATGTTTTCCTGTTTTATTTGCTTATGTACTCTGTAATTGGGCGCTGCAACAGTACGTTGCCTTGTGGCAACATATAAATAAAGGATAATAATAATAATACCGGCACTTAATGCTGAATCTATGGATTAACACGCATTACCAATGGTTCCACACAGGGAAATTGAATAAACATCACATTGAACATCACAGGTAATTGCATCGGCCCTATAGAGTCCAGTAAAAGGTTCAAGGAAAGTTTTGCATTTATGCTAAATGAAATTATCCACAAGTGTAACTGTAACAGTAATATAAATGTTAAATACTGTAGCACAAGAATATTCCTGCATCTGCATATTTCACAGAAGAGAGATAATGAAAAAGGAAACAAGATACGGAAAGCAGAGGCAAACAGATGATCATTTGTAGATGAGATTGATTGATAAATAGATCAGATAAATTTACACTAAAAGAATAAACAATTTTAAAGTAAAGGGCCCTGCACACTGCGCGATATTGATGAAAGATATGAATGATCTCGTTCATTAATTAACAAGATACCGTTCATATCTTTCAGTGTGGAGGCACCAGCGATGAACAATGCGCGGTCCCGCGCTCATTCATCACTGGTGCCCTGTCGCTTGTGCATGCGGCCAATATGGACGATCTCGTCCATATATGCCTGCACTGCTACGGAGCCGGGTGACTGGGGAGTGAAGAAACTTCCCTCACCCGTCACTGCCCTTCCCGCTGCCGGGTCGTCCGTCGGCTGTATCCACCCGTCGGGCAGCTTGGCTGCGGATCGCACTGTGGGGGTAATTCCAAGTTGATCGCAGCAGTTTTTTTGTTAGCAATTGGGCATAACCATGTGCACTGCAGGGGAGGCAGATATAACATGTGCAGAGAGAGTTAGATTTGGGTGGGGTGTGTTCAATCTGCAGTCTAATTTGCAGTGTAAAAATAAAGCAGCCATTATTTACATTGCACAGAAACAAAATAACCCACCCAAATCTAACTCTTTCTGCACATGTTATATCTGCCTCCCCTGCAGTGCACATGGTTTTGCCCAATTGCTGAAAAAAATCCTGCTGCGATCAACTTGGAATTACCCCCAGTGTGTAGGGCCCATAAGATTAAAGTGTTTTGCAAACTCATTCAGTCACTGCCCTCTAGTGGGGTTTTGGAGAACTTCATTTCTGTAAGTTTACTAAAAAAAAGGAGGGGGGGGGAGGGGGCGCGAAAAAATAGAGGATGCACACTGATTCATAGATACCTATTTTACCCTCTGGATTGTGCAAACTTTTCATGATATCTATGGCATTTCATTGAGTGGCTACATAGCCAACACTATCTACTACCTAGAAAAGAGAAATGCTCTTGGGACTTGTTCAGCTAGCTACGGCATAAGCGGTTGGGAAGTTCCAATTCATCGGATGACTACATATATGGCTGCAAAGCCTTGTTATCTTTATTATAAGCCTGATAATTAAACAGCTACTTTTTGTTTGCTGGTCCAGTGGTATGTTTGTGGGACTTGTAGTTCAACACTGCAGATCATAACTTCAGGACTATCTATATATTGGTGATTCTCCAGAAAGTGAACATAAAGTCCCGTGCATCACACGCTTTCAATTTTATTTTCCTTTTAAACTGGTCTGTTATGAAATTGTTCTTATATGAAAGCTTAATTGCTTAGTAGCAATGCCTTACCCTATAACTTAAGACCCACTAAAATCTTGGTATTTAGGATGTATGTCGTTTGAATTTGTGTAGTTGTCCGGTGCATCACTGAGAATCACCCACATAGTATATTGGAACTTTGAATTGGACAATCCTGTGAGGCTACAGGGGGGAACACACGGAGAGATCCGTGTTTAAAATCTAAGCAATCTGACTAGATTGCTTAGATTTTAAGCATGGAGCTGCTGTGTATATGGCCCCCAGCGATAGCCGTGCATCGCTATCACCCCGATGCTAGATTGAGCCTGCATGCAGGCACAATTTAGCGGGTCTCTCACTTCAGCGCTGTGTGAAGTGAGCGTCCCCCAGTAGTCGTCCCGCCTCGCCCAGCACATCGCACTGTACTGAATGGGGGGGAGAGATGTGTGCTGAGCGGACTGTGTTAAGATTGCTCAGAACACATCTCTCCCGTCAGTACTGGCCTTAAATCTTTACATCCTATATATTTTTTTCAGCTTGATTAATTATTTTTATTGGCTGCATATGTGAATTATCTTTGAAGAACACCTTTCTCTCTTAACAGTAACAAAATGTGCAGAACAATGGCTGCTCTTCTAGGAATAAAATGAGTGCATAGTAATAAAAAAAAAGAAATTCCTTTTTTATATTGATTGTCTGTGATATTACTGCAAATAAGTGCTGCTTATTCTATGTATTGACAAAATAATGGCATTGCATACCAGGATAGAGGAGATCAGTACAGATGCCTGCAGTTTCCCCTTCAGTAACACTGGAAACATACCACCATTGGCACAATAATATTACTAAACCACTAAGTATCACAAATACAGGTATTTCACAAAATGACATTTACACTGCTCCTTCTTCTTAATGTAGACAGCTATTGACTCTTGGGCTCAGAATTAGAAAAATAAAATATTAAACAAATGTCATGAACCTCATTTAGTTATTTATTACATTTACATAACATTTACTTTTATATGTACCAGGCATGTCCCCATGTGTAGTGGGGCACATGCCATAAGTGATCCTGTGAATTGGCTTGTTCCTAAAACTAAACATATGTCCCAGATTTATCAAGCCTTGGAGAGTGATAAATTGTATGGTGATAAAGTACCACCAATCAGCTCCTAACTATCATTTTTCAAACCCAGCCTGTAGCATGAAAGTTAGAAGCTGGTTGGTTGGTACTTTATCACCGTGGAAGTTATCACTCTCCAAGGCTTGATAAATGGGGGCCATGGTACTTAATAAAGTCAAGCAATTACTTTAATCAGTGCATTGTATATTGGGTAGTTTACCCTGTAGAGACATTATAAATTATTGCAGTATTCCATAACACACGCGCATTTAGAGCACTCACAGATGACTGTAAAAACCTTATAATCTGTAACAGTAAGGCATAGATTTATGAATGCATTACATATATTATATATACGGTATGAAAGTGAAAATATGTATGTATGCTTGTTCTGCATAGGCTCCTATATGGCTTGGTGGATCTGGACCAAACTTGGTACATATACCCTTCATTATCCAATGTAAAATACTGCAAGGCTTAAACAAAAAAAAAAATTCCACCCCTTTTGCGGCCAGGGCTATATATATATATATATATATATATATATATATATATCTTTATGTAAATAATATCTTACATATAAAAATAATTGATCTGTTTGTTTGTTTGTTCCGGTTATGCATTCGGGCACCCCTGCTCCAATTGGGATGAAACCAATGCAAGGTGGTCCAGTTGGATCCTGGCCAGGTTTAAGGGGGGTTAGGGTCCCAGTCAGACCTCACAGAGGAATGTGTAGGGCAGAACTTTAACCCAGGGAGCCTGTTCTGGGACTTCCACTGCATGAATTTGGATAAAAACTTTAATGAACTGTAATACACTTCTGTGGACTGTATGGCACAGTCCTAAGCTGGTTCAAATCATTTCTCACAGGCAGTCACAGAGAGTATCATCTGCAGTATACTCATCACCATCAGTGCCATTGCCATGTGGTGTCCCACAAGGTTCTATACTATCCCCCATGCTTTTGCTGTATACATGCTCCTGCTGGGTGAAATAATCAGGCACCATGGCCTGGTCTACCACTGCTATGCAGATGACACACAACAGTACTTGTCCTTTGCTCCGGGCACTGATAACCCAATAGCAACCCTAAATGGCTGTCTAGCTGAGCTCCAAGAGTGGATGAGTGCCAGTTGGCTGCGACTGAACCTGGATAAAACAGAGGTCCTTATGATAGGACCACAACATCAAATGACAAGACTGCAGCATAGCCAACCAACTGGATTTACACTTGGGGACTACAATTACAAACCACTGATCATGTGCAGAATCTTGGCGTTGTCCTGGATGGTGGCTTGATACTTATTCATTAGATATCAGCCACAATCAAATCCTCATTCTTTCACCTGAGGAACATAGCCAGAATCAAGCATTTCATTTCCTCAGATGATCTGCTAAAAGTCATATATGCATTTGTATCATCTCGATTAGACTACTGTAATGCCCTCTACCTTGGTCTCCCAGCAAAAGAATTGCACCACTTACAGCTGGTGCAAAACACAGCTGCCAGGCTGTTAACCAAACAGCCCCATTCTGGCCACATAACACCATCCTCTACTCCCTTCACTGGCTGCCTGTAAGATGGAGAATCATCTTCAAGATTGGCTTACTGACTTTCAAAGCACTACATGACCAGGGCCCAAGGTACCTGAAGCAGCTTCTGATCCCATAATGCCCCACTTGATTACTGCGATCTGTAGATTGAGGACTTTTAGCAGTACCTAGAATCTCCCATAATTCATCTGGGGCTTGAGCTTTTAGTCATGTGGCTCCGACTCTATGGAACTCACTTCCCCGCACAGTGCGAGAGGCTCCAAATATAGAATCCTTCAAAAATAAACTAAAACTTTTCCTGTTTACTCAAGCATTTCCATAATATTCCTTTAGTATCTACATGCTTCTGTATTTTATGAAAAGCTGTTCTGTACTTCATTGTTTCTGTACTATATTATGCTATGTATCTGTTAAGTGCCTTGAGTCCTATTGGAGAAAGAGCACTATAATAATAATAATAATAATAATAATAATAATAATAATTATTATTATTATTATTATTATTATTATTATTATTAACAGAACTAACCATAATTTGATGAACTAAGATAACTGACAGAAATGGAGTTTGGAAGACAAAAAATGTTGTAGACTCAAAAGCCTTGGAATAGCAACATTGATAACAGAAGAAAAACTTTAAACCCATCTCGCAAAGGAAAAGTGTTTCTAAAACTGAACAGAAAGAGAAGCTGGGGATCAGGGCTATTGGCTACACCAGGGCCGTCTTTCCGTATGGGCTCAATGGGCTCTTGCCCAAGGGCCCCAGGAGTATAAGGGCCCTAGGCTGATAGCTGAGGGTCCCCTCATTCCAGGGGTACCAGATTTTTGAAAATCGGGCCAGGGGAACCAGAGATATCCGACTTCAAAGCAGTGGTCTCCATCCAAGCCTGTTAATTGCTCTACCCAGCCAGATATCTCAGATTCTGTTTGACTTACAGTTTTTCTGATGGTATACTCCAAAAGCTGGGACTCTCCCCTTTTGGTGAACACTGGCAGATTGTCTCTACTATGCCCAGAACCAGAGATATCAGCCTTCCAGCAGCTGGTACCTGCTCCAGCTCCACACGCCTGGTATACAGTTTTATATTTTCGTTGGTGGATTGCTCCGGCTCCTGAACTCTGATCCCCAAGTCCTCAGTACCTCCTGAAAGGTGAGACTCTCTAGTTTATTATTATCCCATTAAAGCTAGGAAATCTATTTGCAGGAACTGGAAATATCTGCAGTAAAGAAATCTGCCCTCCCACCAGAAAATGATGAATATTAAACCAACTCCACTATCCACCCCTCCCCTGCACATTAAAAACCCCTACCATCCTGGAAGTTATGTACCAGGGCCCCTTCATTCAGCCCAATGCCACCTTCTACAGTTTAGTGTTCTCACTTCTGACCCATCTGTGCAGTAAAGGATTAATTAACAGAAATCACTGCTCCAGGTCCTACAGTACATGCTGAGCGACAGATAGAACACCCCCTGCCGCCCACGGGACATCAAAGCTGCCGCTGATAGCACCCCCAACCCCTACCGCTGGAGGATAGGTAGGGGCCCCAGTGCATTGTTGTGCCCAGGGGCCCACACTGCTGTTAAGACGGCCCTGGGCTACACCCAAAAAACAAAAACAACACTGGGCAGCCACCTCATGGGTGTGCTGGAAGAGCAACTAAGCTACTAATTAATTTTAACATTTTGACAGTTACAGCTAACTCATTGATAGTTTGGGCCAAAATGTATCAAGCCTTAAAAAGTAGAGTGATAAAGTACCAGCCAACCAGATCCTAACTGTAATTTTTCAAACACAACCTGTGACATGGCAGTTAGGAAGCTGGTTGGCCGGTCATTTATCACTCTTTATCCATCTCCACGTTATCACTTTTTAAGGCTTAATACATTTGGGCGTTAATAACTGGAAAATGTAAACCTGGGCCACGCCAGATACTTCAGCTAGTCATTTACTCCCAATACATATTTTCAGCATTGTAAGGGAAATATCTCATATAGTACATGATTTGAAAGACCTCCTTCTGGTATGACAGCAGAAGATACTAGTACTTAGCAGACTTACATCAGTTGCTTTCTTCTCAGCCTGCTCCAGTTTCTCCTGAGCATCCTTCAAGGCTTCAGAGTATTTATCCAGTTCATCTTCTGTTCCTTTTAGCTTCTTCTGCAGTGCAACCAGTTCATCCTCCACCTGGTAACATAAAGAAGAGAATTATACATCTCCTGCAATGAAACCTGGTAATGTCCTAGCCAAACAAATCTTAACTGCAATGATGACAATGGCATCTCCAAACCAAGGTTAATTAAAAATATACTTGTCATACTAACATAACTTGGTTTCATTTAAAATAACTTGTATAGGTACGTGTACCTATGGGCAATTGCATTTATTTTCCATATAATGCCAATAATAAAAAGATACCCTCTGATTGCAGAACAAACACTAAGGGTCTATCATTGGGGCCCCGGAAAATATAATTGCTTGTCAACGAATATCGCAACATTAGGAAATGATAATTTTTCATATTTATATATTAAAAAGACTGTTGGTGTCACGGTGTAAAGTAAAGTGTCAGCTTTCACTATCATTTACTTCTGAGTACTGACCAGATTTGTCACTGCACATGTGTGGCCAATGCGCTCTCAGAAACTGTTTGCAATTGAATGAGAGTAGCACTGAGCCAGCCAGAGAGGGATCAGATGATCAAACTCCAGTTATGTTTTGTCAGTAAGAACTAAACAGCTGATCTCCACATTTTCCGATTTTGATAAATTAGGGATTATGAGGAGTTATCTCTTATTTCTTTTGTGCTAAGCTCTCCTTAATTTGCCCTGAATGTAAGAGATGCTAAAACCTGGAGGAGACAGCCGTTTCTGCGGGATTTTAAGTTTAAAAAATGAAGCACGCACGCTCTCTCCCATTGTCAGCCAATGAGGTAGGCAAGCATCTTAAATTTAAATCCATGTGGCAACTGGCTGTGGAAAGAAATGTAAAAACACTAAGGACCCCATGTAGGTGCAAATGTGCACCTACATATCACCTATCACAATGCTAGAGGTGCAGATTAGGGAAAATATTGCCTACATGTAGCACAAAAATACTGGCCAAGTTTATTTTAACACTTCATTTAGGGTTGAGAGAGATTCAAATTGGGAGGTGGTCCCAACTTGAAATCTGTTCATATATTATACATATGCCCTTTGAACTCTAAATAAGGCAGTACATGAGCGACAAGATGTCACTCATTCCTTCTGAGGCCCCCTAATATTTTGGCACTCTAGGCAAATGTCTGTGTCTACCTGATGGCAGTACAAGGCTTGTATTTACATTTTATTGTCCAAAAATAAAGCCATAGGAAAGGTAGCTGTCTGAACAGTTCCAATTCTAATTTTGTAGTTAGAAACAAATCCTGGAGAGAAATAGGTAATCTAGCTGCCAATATTACAGATAACTTTTGGTGGAAAAAATGGGATGTAACTAAAGCAGAAATTACAGGTTATAGGAGAAATGTGTATATATATATATATATATATATATATATATATATATACACACATATACATACACAATAATTTATGGAAGCAGCCCTAATGGGGCGGATTCTGATGAGGGGGTGGGGCCTGTCAAGAGGGTGGGGGGTCACTCCTCAGAGGTCCTGATTCCGAGATAGACACAGTTGGGGCCTCCTTTGCTTTACACTATGCTAATGTTTACCTGCTACTTTATGCATATGCTGCTACAATGTCTTTCCCTGATGTACATCTGAATATACAAGGTCTGATATGTCCACTTTCAGTGTCTACTGAATCTACTTCTGATTTTATTGATTTTTCATTCTGCAAACCCCTTTTTTTAACCTTATATGTTTCAAAGTACAAGGAGGGGGAGCACACACTACATACAGCACAGTACAGGGAGGGAGCACACACAAGTAGTGAAACACGGACCCAGGGGCCCGTGTACACTAAACACATTGCACCCATTATAGAAAATGCCAATGGCATTACATACATAGCCACTGCATTACATACGTAGACACCACATTACATAAATAGGCCCATCATCATGGACAGGCATTGGGCAGCTATAGGGCTGAAGGACTTTGCATTAGAGATTGTCCCAGGGCTGGCTGTGAGTGCTGCCTGATCAGCTGGCATCCTAAGAACAAGGTACATCCTGCTCCTGTCCAGTCCCCAAACCACACACTGTGACCAGGGACGCCCTAACCCTTACACCAACATGATAATGCAAATAATGTCATTAAAAATAACCTCTTGCTGGGTCCCCTTCAGTGCTCATTCGCCGCTCTGGCCAGTTCAGTGAGAGCGCTGGAGCTAAGGCGGCGACGGGTGTAGTGAACCCGGCTCCGACTATCGCTATGCTGCTGCTCCCGGGCGCAGGCTCGTTGAAGAGGCCTTTGGCTGGGGCCACGGAGAGGATGCAGCTGGGCTGGTTAACTTTCTCCATGTCCCCCATTGGTAGAACAGCTTCACAGCTTTTCACGGCTAGTGGCACCCGGAAGTGCTCGCTAGCCTAACTTCCAGATTGTGTTCCAATGAACCGCAAGTACTGGAAGCAGTGTGAGTCCACCCAGCCTGAGTGTGACTTATCCTGGATGAGGGGTGTTTGGGACCGGCCCAACGGAATCTGTCATGGTGTCCTGGTGGGCCAATCCGCCTCTGTACATATATATATAGGGGATGCTAGAACCGGCACTCACCCTAAAAACATTATTCTCCGGTGCCCTCTGGAATCATAAGTATAAAACCAGGAGAAGACAAGCAACGGCACTTAGGAGACTCATTCAAAGTAGATAAAGTGCAAAAATGTTTAATCCATAATGGAATCGGGTCACCCGATTCCATTATGGATTAAACATTTTTGCACTTTGTCTACTTTGAATGAGTCTCCTGAGTGCCGCTGCTTGACTTCTCCTGGTTATATATATATATATATATATATATATATATATATATATGTATATATATATACAGTTGTGCTCATAAGTTTACATACCCTAGCAGAATTTGTGATTTTCTGCCCATTTGTCAGAGAATATGAATGATAACTCACAAACTTTTCTTTCACTCATGGTTAGTGGTTGGGTGAAGCCATTTATTGTCAAACAACTGTGTGTCTTTTTAAATCATAATGACAACAGAAATTACCCAAATGACCCTGATCAAAAGTTTACATACCCCAGTTCTTAATACCGTGTATTGCCCCCTTTAACATCAATGACAGCTTGAAGTCTTTTGTGGTAGTTGTGGATGAGGCTCTTTATTTTCTCAGATGGTAAAGCTGCCCATTCTTCTTGGCAAAAAGCCTCCAGTTCCTGTAAATTCTTGATCTGTCTTGAAAATTGTTCGGGATGCAAATTAAAATCCACAAATAACTTCAGCTGAAATACAGGACTCTCTGAAAAAAAGTGGTGTGGTTGTTTCAAGATGCACAATAAGGAGGCATTTGAAGAAAAATGGGCTGCATGGTTGAGTCGCCAGAAGAAAGGCATTACTACCAAATGCCACAAAGCATCCCACTTACAATACTCCAAACAGCACAGAGACAAGCCTCAAAACTTCTGGAACAAAGTCATTTGGAGTGATGAGACCAAAATTGAACTTTTTGGCCACAACCATAAACGTTACATTTGGAGAGGAGTCAACAAGGCCTATGATGAAAGGTACACCATTCCTACTGTGAAACACGAAGGTGGATCGCTGATGTTTTAAGGATGTGTGATGAGCTACAAAGGCACTGGAAACTTGGTCAAAATTGATGGCAAGATGAATGCAGCATGTTATCAGAAAATACTGGAGGAAAATTTGCACTCATCAGCCCGTAAGCTGCGCATGGGACGTACTTGGACGTTCCAACATGACAATGATCCAAAACGCAAAGCCAAGTTGACCTGTCATTGGCTACAGCATACTAAAGTGAAGGTTCTGGAGTGGCCATCTCAGTCTCCTGACCTCAATATAATTGAGCCACTCTGGGGAGATCTCAAAAGTGCAGTAAACTCCAGGGTAAACTTTTTATCAGGGTCATTTGGGTAGTTTCTGTTGTCATTATGATTTAAAAAGAGTAAACACAGTTGTTTGACAATAAATGGCATTACCCAACCACTAACCATGAGTGAAAGAAAAGTTTGTGAGTTATCATTCATATTCTCTGACAAATGGCCAGGAAATCACAAATTCTGCTAGGGTATGTAAACTTATGAGCACAACCGTATGTGTATATATATATATATATATATATATATATATATATTTATTTATTTGTATTCGGTACATGTATGAAAGAAGTATGACATATGTTAATGTTTGTTAGTTACTATTAATTTATTAGTTTATTTTTTATTTTTAGAGCTAACCTAACCAGGGAATTATGAAACATTTGTGTTTAGACATCCACCCGCAAGATCTACACAACTTGTACTTGCACAAAACACATGCTGTACATGGATTAGCAGATTCTAGTACAACAAGCACATTCCAGGGCTTGCTCATGTACATGGTCTCTGTTACTTAACTGCTTTATCAAATATCATCCTTTTTCTCAATATTAATGATCGGGTGGGGATTCCAGGGATGGTGTGGGATCATTTAGCAACATATAGTCAGGACTGCTACCTATTCCACAAGCAAGGTAGGAAGCAGGTGCCCTCCCCATGCCCCCTCCTGCCCCCCTGCATTAGAATGTCCCTCTCTGTGGAGCAAATGGAGCCACTTTGTTGCCTAGCAATTATTAGGCCACTCCCTCCCATCCATTAACGGGACCAGGCGTGTCTCACCTGGACATACTGTTTCGGACACTAAGGTGAGAATTCAATTGCAGTTGATAACACGTTTTCATGTGTAAAAGTTTCTCTTCATGCAAAACTGTATTCGACCAATTGAATTGCTGCTGAAGTTAACGGGCATTAATTTTGCACTGGATTTAACACTTTTTTCACCACCCCCTGAGCAGGTGAAAAGTTGGGTAAATCTCCATTTTAAGGTAAAAATATCGTAATAATATAACTATATATATAATCCCACACATTACACCACAGAGGAGCTATTTATAAACATTACACCACAGTACAGCCTCTTGTACACGTTACACTGCAGAGAAGACACTTATACACGTTACACCACAGTACAGCCACTTATACACGTTACACCACAGTAAGTAGAGCCACTTATACACGTTACACCACAGTACAGCCGCTTATACACGTTACACCACAGTAAGTAGAGCCACTTATACACGTTACACCACAGTACAGCCGCTTATAAACGTTACACCACAGTACAGCCGCTTATGCACATTACACCACTGAGGAGCTGCGTATATACATTACATAGATTGTATAGGGGGCACACTGACACACATATGGTGCAGGTCCCAGGGGAACACTGATACCCACACAAAGACCAGGAGCACACTGACACAAAAGTAGATTGTATATGAGCACATTGACACACACACACGATATGGGGACCAGATGCACACTGACACACACACACACACACACACACACACACACACACACACACACACACAGGCTGACTGCAGCCAGCGTCCCCTCATCAGTCCCGCGCTCTATGCGCAAGGGTTCAATCCCGCCAGCCATACTCTTGTTTCCATCCTCCCTCTCCTCCCTCGATGCGTGATGCGTGTGACAGCATCGCACGCGGTGCCCTTATATAATTTTGGCTGCGGAACCAGCCTCCCTAGCGGACCCTCTTCCAGCGCCTGGGGCACGTGACCCCCTAGCCCCCCCTAGTTATGGCCATGGGTTACCCTCTCACATTTCCTTTTTGGGATGAAACCGTGCAAAATTCAGGAAAATGGGTTACAAGATACAGTATTAGGCAGGTATATATATATATATATATATATATATATATATAGGTGATGTATGAATGGGACAGGTGATTTTAGGAGGGTGTAGTATGGTATGCCGGCGGCCGGGCTCGCGGTGACCAGCATACCGGCACCGGGAGCCCGACTGCCGGCATACCGACAGCGTGGCGAGCGCAAATGAGCCCCTTGCGGGCTCGCTGCGCTCACCACGGTGTGGGCGCGGTGGCGCGCTACACACGCCATGCTATTTTATCCTCCCTCCAGAGGGGTCGTGGACCCCCACGAGGGAGAAAAAGTGTTGGTATGCCGGCTGTCGGGATTCCGGCAGTCGGCATACTGAAGACCACCCTTTTAGGCTTGCAGGTGGAAGTTACAGGTGTTTTTAAAGTTTTTTTTTAAAGTGGATTAAAATGACACAAATATGTACTATTAGGCATTTTTATGCACCTCTAATTTAAGTAGAGCATTACATTTGCAGAAAAACACTTGCTTTCTATCATATTTTCCTTGTTATTGAAAAATGCTTATAAGAGCTATTTGACACAATTTGAGAACCCAGAATACTTTTCTTATCTAATATGTTTCTATAGTTTTACCCAATATTATGTTTCATTTTTTTGGTGGGTACAAGCAGATTTCCCCATTTTCACCTATATCATATTTTTCTAATTGAATAGCACAATAAAAAGGAGCATACAGGCGTTAAGTAAAATTAATGGAGTTATGTGCAATAAATTAATCCCATGGAAATGCTTGTAATTGAATTCCCCCTACGGAAACTGACAATGAGACCTAGATATACCCGAATAACCATCATTATCATAGAAGTTTTCAGAAATGGTCTGAGCAATCAATGGGCAGAAGATAACCAGACCTCAATATGTATAATTGCACTACTGGAGAACAATGTAGAGTAAAAAAAATAACACTGCCCTTTCTCAAGTTTTATTGTCTGTATTACTTTGTAGTCTAAACATATTGTTACACTAAAAATAGAATTGCTTCTTTAGAAAGAACAACTGGTAAATCTAGTTTACCTCAAAGCAAACACAAGCAGTAATCCATTGTATATTAAAACCAGAAATAATCTCACTTTAAAATGTCACTAAATCTCCCTCCTGTCCCAATATAATACCATGTGAATTCTGATCAGTGGTGCATTAATACCAGCCTTTGTCTGTGTGAGTTATGTGCTAGAAATGATCTACATGACTTTGCTTGCACAGATAAGTTTCTGCACAGCGGTAGCCTGATCCCTGGCTGTGATGAGAGGAATTCTTGTACTAGCGCAAAGTATTTGTAGTAGGACGAGTTGGGGGCATTATTTTTACTAAATATTTGAAATGGGTAGTTTAATAATACACCAAATAATACATTCAAATATGTCATTGCAGTAAGAATGAGAATGAAATAATAGCTCTAATAACACTGACTAGAGAAATGATGACAGCATATGGCACATTATTCAAATATAATGGGGACAATGAGAAAATGTGAATTGGAAATTATATTATCAGGAATGGACACAGGGCATGATTCACAGACGTACACAATATTGATACTGTAAGCAACGGAGCAATCATTTACCACTACGCATGCTTCAAAGCCGAACTGTGGCCCTCATTCTGAGTTGATCGCTTGCTGACGATTTTCGCAGCGCAGCGATCAGGTGAAAATGACAAAACGAATGCACCGCAATGCGCACGCGCGTCATACGGGTACAACGAGCATTGTTGCTGTGCAATGGTTCTAGCGAAGAATCACAGGCGATCGCAAGGAGATTGCCAGGAAAACGGCGTTTACGGGTGTCAACTGACCGTTTTCTGGGAGTGGTAGGGAAAATGCAAGCGTGACTAGGCATTTGCAGGGCGGGCATCTGACGTCAATTTCAGGGACCTCCGTCGCTAGAATCATTGCACAGAATAAGTAACTACAGGGCTGGTCTTGTTTTGCACAAAATGTTTTTATACCACTCGGCTGTACATACTATCACACACTTGCAAAAGTGAAAATACACTCCCCCGTGTGTGGCGACAATGCGTTTGCACGGCTGCTAAAAGTAGCTAGCGAGCGATCAACTCGGAATGAGGGCCTGTGCACGCACAGCGATAGATCTGAAATAGCACTCGCACAAAGGATTTGTTTGCCTAATGAGTGACAGCTAACATCCTCATTGATACTTGACGATTGTTTTTCAAACCATGGTGTCATTTTTGCTACTGACAAATAGAATTATGTGTGATCCACATAGAGGTTATAGCTACAGTAAATCGAAAGGATTTAATGAGACATCTTATAAAGGCACAAGTGTAGTGATTCCTGAGGCATACCACAGCTAGATCCACAACAGCTGTAGATTACTATTCATAAGCAACACTAAATGAGTGATTACAAAGATGTGACAAGGGCCCAGTATAAGCATCGCCATGGACCCTCTCCTTCGTGAACTGAGAATCTCACACCAAATGCTGCAGAGAATGGTCCCAGAGAATCAGTAATGATTGAGCAATTCCCATTATATTTAGCCAGATGTAGGTCATAGGTCACTGTTATAAGAGCAGTTTGGTTTTGGTGATATGGGCTGGTTCCGTATAGCAGAGGTTCAAGAAGGCTATATATAATTCATTTTTAGTTACAGATGGGTCCACGATTATCTTGACCTTAAGCAGTTAAGTTTTCAAGTATTTCAGCAGCAAACCACTCAGGGCAGTAACTAGGGCTGGAGTCAGGGAATTATTCTTCAATGTTTAGAGAATTATCATGTGCTTGAAGGGTTTAAGAAAGTTACCAGAGGAAAGTTATGTTACATATGGTGACATGCAGGGGTGGATTGGGAACAAAAAGCATCCCTGGAAAAAATTTGTACTAGTGGCCCACTTGGGCAGCACCAGAGGTGTAAGGTCTAGCTATGGGCCACGGCAGCAGCACCCTCCCCCCAAGACTTTCCAGATAGTGGGGATGTCCAGCATTAAGGTAAAGTTAAAAGGAAATAAAATTAAATGTTATGAGCACATTATATGATACACCTTTAGAATTTAGGAAACTATATCATTCTTTAGAACGATATATTTTCTTGCTTTTTACACCAACCGTATCCCAATCACTATTCACTCAATCTTATATGTCAGCCAAGCAAAGCTAAAATGGTTATCCTGCACTGGATATTGAATATCTATTAAACGTTTTTATGTTGAAAACCAGCTACTCTTATTATTGAAGATAATCTTATCTAAGTCATAAACAGGCTGTCTCAAACAGGGGAGGCATGTGAATAACCTTTCTCTAGCAATCAGCTAATTGCAGCACCGTTTTGAGGCATAAAAACTGCAATATCTAGAGGCATGCTAAAACGACTATAATAATTATGGTAATACACTGCTGATGAATCAACAGTCTTGATTAAAACATTAAACAAGCCGCAGGGTGCGGCGCAATATACACCCCCTATTCTTCTATGTCCCTAGACTGCAGTGACTGTTTCCTATCTCACTGAACAATTCTCAAACCAAACATTTTTTTGATACTTTTTTTGAATTTTGATTGTTACTATAGTATCAACTGTTATCAACCCCAAAATAGAAGAGACTCTTTTGGAATAAAAAGACTGGACATAAAACGGCAGCAGTTCAGCTGCAGGGAGCGGCGTAAGACACGCCCACTTCTTTCCCCCTTTTTTTCCTCATACCTATGACTGCAGTGTACTGCTTCCTTTATTGAATGTATACGGCTTTAAATTCTGCCTATGGTGTTAAGCTCAATTGCTCTTGGACTATATTTTGCATAAAAGACATCCCCTTTTTCATATGCTATTGAGAGACCAAAAACCACGGATCATATCCATGCAGTACAGATATCCTCAGCGTTACTGAGCATCTAACTATTCTAAGGTGTTTTAAGATCACACACACGCCCTCTCTTCCCTTCTCTTTCTTATTTCACAGGTATCTCGCTGGTCTCCGCGGCGCATTGCAAGTCCTGCAATGCTTAAAGCAACAGGTCTGCTCTAACACCGGAGACGGAGATACCAGGAGATATTGTTGCTATTTTTCCATCAATCCATCAGTACCCCTACTCTCACCCTTCCTCCGCTCTTTTTTTTTTATGAGGATGGGCAGCAGTTGGGGGTATCTGTATATTGGATCGTACTTCTTCTTTTTTCTTCACCTTACATACTAAGATAATCGACTTAATCTATACATAGAAATTTAAGTTTGAGGCCTCAAAACAAATCATTTAATAGAGGTGCACCCAATTAATAGAGGTGCACCCATGGTCCTAATTGACCAAATGTTTTCCAGACTGATCATACCAGCATAACGGTGAATGTTAAGGCGACATATTGTCCCTCACCGCATACTGTATGTGATCCAGTCCAGGTACACGATCTCCCATGTGGTAATTTACGGGTTGTGATGCCTTTATTGTAATTTGATAAGGTGATAAATGTCTGTGAGAAAGATGATATTTTACAATATAAAGGGGCGTTGATATGTCCAAGTGCCATGCATTACAGGTCAAAGGGTTAAGTGTCTCTGTAAAATTGTGAGGCCGAGTGTGGTCTGATGCCAAATTTCATTGGGGAGAAATCTTCATAGGCATATGTCTGCCAATTTGCAACATAGTTCCAATGGGAGCTTAGTGATATTGCAGGGTTGATGCAAGCAAGGGAATATAAGAAGAGTGTGAAAAAACGTCCTGAGTTATTTCAATTGGATGTTATTATTGACCTGCATGTTACTAGAATTATACGACATAAGCATGGTATCCACCCAAGGATAAGTGAAAATCAGTAAGATTGAATATTTAACATACAGTTTATTTGTCTGTAACCACAGTATTTTGAAAACATTCAATGTGTAACAGTTTGGGATATGGTTACTAAGTTTCAATTATACTGAACATGTGGTTAGGAATATTGCTGAGCCAGTGGAATTGATGGCTCTCATGTAAATAATAGCCAAGGAGTGGATTGCAATTAGATGCCAATATAAGAAGTGCATCTATGTCTTTCCTCTATCAATTAAGTAGGCAATTCATGCATGTTCACATAGTGAGTGCGTTTGAATTAGGACAATCAGTCCTAGAGACAAATAAGTTATATGCCGAGATCTTATTATTTATGATTTAACATTAGTATTAACGCAACTGTTTATTTATTTATTTCTGGATTTGATATTGGGAGACATGGATAATTATTGAACACATGTGATACCTATGACAGTGTCTGATATGCAATGTGTTTGAACACTCTCCTTTTTATTTTAGATTGGTAAGAAATAAAAGTTAAGTTTTAATATCATTCATCAATTCTCTATTTATTATATCACTTATCATTTCAAAAGAGTGCTCCAAAAAAGGAAATTTCTTTGAGGCTAGTCATCACAATATTTTGGAACATGTCAGCCAAGCAGGCAGACAGAGCATACACTAGATCATCTGCAATCACAGGCTAAGTGGCAAAGTCATTTTCATATATGCACATTGTTTGACATCTTATTCATTATGTCTAGAAATAGGACCACATGTCCTCAAACAAAATAGGCCCCACGGGTGCGCCGGCCCACCGGAAATCTTCCCTGTAGACCCTATCCCCAATCCGCCTCTGGTGACATGTTTCAAGAGATATGAACGATTTGGTCAAGTCCAGACTCTATATTTTCAGGAGAACTGTAGAGATAACTTCCTGTTTAATATGTGGGCAGGGAAGTCAAATGTAAGGGAGGAGAACCTGTAAACAAGCATAAAGACGTGACGGATGAATTATAGAATTTGCTAAATCTTTAGTAATATGAGGAGGTACTGTGCTAGGAGATGGTCAAAGTAGACACTAAAAAAACAGTACAGCTGAGTTTGATTTGATGTGTATTTGTTAATGAGTAATCTGTAATATGTTTGCTAAGACTGTGAGTGATGCAAATTGAAGCATGACAAGACAACTGTGTGTAATAGACAAGGTTTAAACATCAAAAGGGTTTTTACATTTGAGCGGCAAAATCATCAAGGCATATGGATACAGAAGAGTTAAAATGTTAAAATAGGTTTAGATGAACATGCATATTTAATATCACAGTTAACACTAAACAGAGAGCGAGAACAAGGTATGAGGATGTTTTTGAGCAATGAAAAAAAACCAAGCATTGCTGTGTTCAGAAAGGAACAATTGGAAAATCTGTCAAGTGGACGGGAATTATTGGACTGACTGAGTTCTGTCCAGGGTTCAAGATATCAAATATATTTGCCAATTAAAATAAATTTAAGCTGTGTAACTGTGATCTTTGATACCACAACTTAATTTTTTGAGTTGCTGAAAACATGTACTGTAGATACGTTGCATGTTTTCTTCAATAAACTTTTGATTCTTGCTCGTCTGAGTGCAAATAACCTACAGTATAAGAAGGAATCAATAATTTGCTTTCATTGTCTCACTTGCAGTAGGTTGAGCAACACCGGTTAGTAAAAGAAACTGCACATTTGTACTTTTAACACTTTATCAGTAAATGCCCCCATAGTCAAATATACAATATATATAAATATGTACAGTACTGTATTTTGTAAATATGTAAATATGTATTTTTGTCCTTTCAGAGTTTTTGGAAAAGATAAATAAGCAATATATAGCAATGCAATATGATAACGCAATGTGTGAGATACAGGGGACAATTACATTCCAGAAAAGAGTTCAAATTGCCGTTGCTGCGCCATTTAAATGCCTGTAATGGCACCACATCTTGCACCCTACACACCCCCCACCTCCCCCCCGCCAAATGCCAAATTTGCTAAGAAGTGCTTGCTACCCTAATGGGCAGCGAACAATTTTGTGCGATATTAGGTTGCCGTAAAAGATGGCTATTTGCCCGCAATTGAATTATCCTCATTGTTCTCTTTATTGATCTGCCATGTTGTGAGCGTGGGCACCTACATTTCCACCAAAGTGCATAGTTTTAGGGAGCAAGGTGATGGCATTTGTGGTGGTTCAAAACATTTCATCCACTGATGGAAAGCCTAGGACAGAGTTACAACACTGTTCTAGGTACTGGGTAGAAGCATGCATGCACCTACAGCAAGCTACAATTAAATTTTATTTTGTGGAACAAACTGATCAATATGAGAAAAGGAGTGGAGAATATTCTCGGGGCAATCAATGCCTTAGATGCACTGCCATTCACGCTCTGCAAACCACTTCTACTCTGCTCTAGCACATTCTGGACCACCCAGTTATATTTTTCTAGGTGAATTTTTGCTAATATAGAAAAGCTAAAAATGGCATTTATTGTGTGTAAAAAAGTGGGTTAAAAATAGTGATGTGCACCGGACATTTTTCGGGTTTTGTGTTTTGGTTTTGGATTCGGTTGCGCGGCTGTGTTTCGGATTCGGACGCGTTTTGGCAAAACCTCCCTGAAATTATTTTGTCGGATTCGGTTGTGTTTTGGATTCGATTTTTTTTTTTTACAAAATCCCCTCAAAAACAGCTTAAATCATAGAATTTGTGGGTCATTTTGACCCCATAGTATTATTAACATCAATAACCATAATTTCCACTCATTTTCAGTCTATTCTGAACACCTCACACCTCACAATATTATTTTTAGTCCTAAAATTTGCACCGAGGTCGCTGGATGAGTAAGCTAAGCGACACAAGTGGCCGACACAAACACCTGGCCCATCTAGGAGTGGCACTGCAGTGTCAGGCAGGATGGCACTTCAAAAAAATAGTCCCCAAACAGCACATGATGTAAAGAAAAATGAAAGAAAAAAGAGGTGCAAGATGGAATTGTCCTTGGGCCCTCCCACCCACCCTTATGTTGTATAAACAGGACATGCACACTTTAACAAACCCATAATTTCAGCCACAGGGTCTGCCACACGACTGTGACTGAAATGACTGGTTGGTTTGGACCCCCACCAAAAAAGAAGCAATCAATCTCTCCTTGCACAAACTGGCTCTACAGAGGCAAGATGTCCACCTCCTCCTCATCGTCCGATTCCTCACCCCTTTCACTGTGTACATCCCCCTCCTCACAGATTATTAATTCGTCCCCACTGGAATCCACCATCTCAGGTCCCTGTGTAAATTCTGGAGGCAATTGCTGGTGAATGTCTCCACGCAGGAATTGATTATAATTCATTTTGATGAACATCATCTTCTCCACATTTTATGGAAGTAATCTCGTATGCCGATTGCTGACAAGGTGAGCGGCTGCACTAAACACTCTTTCGGAGTACACACTGGAGGGGGGGCAACTTAGGTAAAATAAAGCCAGTTTCTGCAAGGGCCTCCAAATTGCCTCTTTTTCCTGCCAGTATACGTACGGACTGTCTGACGTGCCTACATGGATGCGGTCACTCATATAATCCTCCACCATTCTTTCAATGGTGACAGAATCATATGCAGTGACAGTAGACGACATGTCAGTAATCGTTGGCAGGTCCTTCAGTCTGGACCAGATGTCAGCACTCGCTCCAGAATGCCCTGCATCACCGCCAGCGGGTGGGCTCGGAATTCTTAGCCTTTTCCTCGCACCCCCAGTTGCGGGAGAATGTGAAGGAGGAGCTGTTGACGGGTCACGTTCCGCTTGACTTGACAATTTTCTCACCAGCAGGTCTTTGAACCTCTGCAGACTTGTGTCTGCCGGAAAGAGAGATACAACGTAGGTTTTAAATCTAGGATCGAGCACGGTGGCCAAAATGTAGTGCTCTGATTTCAACAGATTGACCAACCGTGAATCCTGGTTAAGTGAATTAAGGGCTCCATCCACAAGTCCCACATGCCTAGCGGAATCGCTCTGTTTTAGCTCCTCCTTCAATGTCTCCAGCTTCTTCTGCAAAAGCCTGATGAGGGGAATGACCTGACTTAGGTTGGCAGTGTCTGAACTGACTTCACGTGTGGCAAGTTCAAAGGGTTGCAGAACCTTGCACAACGTTGAAATCATTCTCCACTGCGCTTAAGTCAGGTGCATTCCCCCTCCTTTGCCTTTATCGTAGGCAGATGTATAGGCTTGAATGGCCTTTTGCTGCTCCTCCATCCTCTGAAGCATATAGAGGGTTGAATTCCACCTCGTTACCACCTCTTGCTTCAGATGATGGCAGGGCAGGTTCAGGACTATTTGCTGGTGCTCCAGTCTTCGGCACGCGGTGGCTGAATGCCGAAAGTGGCCCTTAATTCTTCATGCCACCGACAGCATATCTTGCACGCCCCTGTCATTTTTTAAATAATTCTGCACCACCAAATTCAATGTATGTGCAAAACATAGGACGTGCTGGAATTTGCCCAGATGTAATGCACGCACAAAATTGGTGGCGTTGTCCGATGTCACAAATCCCCAGGAGAGTCCAATTGGGGTAAGCCATTCTGCAATGATGTTCCTCAGTTTCCGCAAGAGGTTGTCAGCTGCGTGCCTCTTCTGGAAAGCGGTGATACAAAGCGTAGCCTGCCTAGGAATGAGTTGGTGTTTGCGAGATGCTGCTACTGGTGCCGCCGCTGCTGTTCTTGCTGCGGGAGGCAATACATCTACCCAGTGGGCTGTCACAGTCATATAGTCCTGAGTCTGACCTGCTGCACTTGTCCACATGTCCGTGGTTAAGTGGGCATTGGGTACAACTGCATTTTTTAGGACACTGGTGACTCTTTTTCTGACGTCTGTGTACATTTTCGGTATCGCCTGCCTAGAGAAATGGAACCTAGATGGTATTTGGTACCAGGGACACAGTACCTCAATCAAATCTCTAGTTGCCTGTTAATTAACGGTGGATACCGGACACACGTTTCTCACCGCCCAGGCTGCCAAGGCCTGAGTTATCCGCTTTGCAGCAGGATGACTGCTGTGATATTTCATCTTCCTCGCAAAGGACTGTTGGACAGTCAATTGCTTACTGGAAGTAGTACAAGTGGTCTTCCGACTTCCCCTCTGGGATGACGATCGACTCCCAGCAGTAACAACAGCAGCGCCAGCAGCAGTAGGCATTACACTCAAGGATGCATCGGAGGAATCCCAGGCAGGAGAGGACTCGTCAGACTTGACAGTGACATGGCCTGCAGGACTATTGGCTTTCCTGTCTAAGGAGGAAATTGACACTGAGGGAGTTGGTGGTGTGGTTTGCAGGAGCTTGGTTACAAGAGGAAGGGATTTAGTGGTCAGTGGACTGCTTCCGCTGTCATCCAAAGTTTTTGAACTTGTCACTGACTTCTGATGAATGCGGTCCAGGTGTCGTATAAGGGAGGATGTTCCTAGGTGGTTAACATCCTTACCCCTACTTATTACAGCTTGACAAAGGAAACACATGGCTTGACACCAGTTGTTCGCATTTCTGTTGAAATAATTCCACACCGAAGAGGTGATTTTTTTTGTATTTTGACCAGGCATGTCAATGGCCATATACGTCCCACGGACAACAGGTGTCTCCCCGGGTGCCTGACTTAAACAAACCACCTCACCATCAGAATCCTCCTTGTCAATTTCCTCCCCAGCGCCAGCAACACCCATATCCTCATCCTGGTGTACTTCAACAGTGACATCTTCAATTTGACTATCAGGAACTGGACTGCGGGTGCTCCTTCCAGCAATTGCAGGGGACGTGCAAATGGTGGAAGGCGCAACCTCTTCCCGCCCAGTGTTGGGAAGGTCAGGCATCGCAACCGACACAATTGGACTCTCCTTGGGGATTTGTGATTTAGAAGAACGCACAGTTCTTTGCTGTGCTTTTGCCATCTTAACTCTTTTAAGTTTTCTAGCAGGAGGATGACTGCTTCCATCCTCAGGTGAAGCTGAACCACTAGCCTTGAACATAGGCCAGGGCCTCAGCCGTTCCTTGCCACTCCGTGTCGTAAATGGCACATTGGCAAGTTTGCGCTTCTCCTCAGACGATTTTGATTTAGATTTTTGGGTCATTTTACTGAGCTTTATTTTTTTTATTTTACATGCTCTCTATTATGACATTGTGCATCGGCCTTGGCAGACGACGTTGATGGCATTTCATCGTCTCGGCCATGACTAGCGGCAGCAGCTTCAGCACGAGGTGAAAGTGGATCTTGATCTTTCCCTATTTTACCCTCCACATTTTTGTTCTCCATTTTTTAATGTGTGGAATTATATGCCAGTAATAGATCAACGTATAATACTGGTGGTCACTGGTCAGCAAAACTCTGCACTGTACTCCTATATAATATACTGGTGGTCCCCAGTCCCCACAATAAAGCAGTGTGAGCACAGACATATGCAGCACACTGAGCACAGATATGGAGCGTTTTTCAGGCAGAGAACGTATAATACTGGTGGTCACTGGTCAGCAAAACTCTGCACTGTACTCCTCCTATATAATATACTGGTGGTCCCCAGTCCCCACAATAAAGCAGTGTGAGCACAGATATATGCAGCACACTGAGCACAGATATGGAGAATTTTTCAGGCAGAGAACGTATAATACTGGTGGACACTGGTCAGCAAAACTCTGCACTGTACTCCTCCTATATAATATACTGATGGTCCCCAGTCCCCACAATAAAGCAGTGTGAGCACAGATATATGCAGCACACTGAGCACAGATATGGAGCATTTTTTAGGCAGAGAACGTATAATACTGGTGGTCACTGGTCAGCAAAACTCTGCACTGTACTCCTCCTTTATAATATACTGGTGGTCCCCAGTCCCCACAATAAAGCAGTGTGAGCACAGATATATGCAGCACACTGAGCACAGATATGGAGCGTTTTTCAGGCAGAGAACATATAATACTGGTGGTCACTGGTCAGCAAAACTCTACACTGTACTCCTCCTATATAATATACTGGTGGTCCCCAGTCCCAACAATAAAGCAGTGTGAGCACAGATATATGCAGCACACTGAGCACAGATATGGAGCGTTTTTCAGGCAGAGAACATATAATACTGGTGGTCACTGGTCAGCAAAACTCTGCACTGTACTCCTCCTATATAATACTGCTGGTCCCCAGTCCCCACAATAAAGCAGTGTGAGCACAGATATATGCAGCACACTGAGCACAGATATGGAGCGTTTTTCAGGCAGAGAACGTATAATACTGGTGGTCACTGTTCAGCAAAACTCTGCACTGTACTCCTCCTATAATATTGCTGGTCCCCAGAATAAAGATATTTGCAGCCCCCTGAAACAAAGTGAGAGGACGCCAGCCACGTTCTCTCACTATCATTTCCAATGCACGAGTGAAAAATGGCGGCAACGCACGGCTCCTTATATAGAATCCGAATCTTGCGAGAATCCGACAGCGGGATAATGACGTTCGGGCGCGCTCGGGTTAACCGAGCAAGGCGGGAGGATCCGAGTCGCTCGGACCCGTGAAAAAAAAAAGTGAAGTTCGGGTGGGTTCGGATCCCGAGGATCCGAATCCGCTCATCACTAGTTAAAAATAATTTTAGAGCTACAGGGTTTACTATAGATAACACTGAATTTTGTGATTCCTGTAGTGACACACAGATGTGAAGGGATGGCAGGCTTATCCTGTGACACAGTAACCCAACGCACTGTAAAGTGACTCCTGTGAGACAATTAAACTAAAGTTTTCCTCTCACAGCTGTGGTACAATAGATCACAATGCTGAAAAGGCGTTCTAGAAAGTCAGTCTGATAATAATGTTGCTGTACACTGAAGGATGACACTGGCATGTAGACTGTGCAAAGGACTGTCATGGTTGGGTTAATAAACAGACACTAAACTTACTAAACTAAACTAAACTAAACTAAACTAACTGCTCCATTTATTATGGAATTTCTGCAGTTGGCTCAATGTAAATTTGAACATTCAAGATTTGAACATTTGGCTTTGAAGTGAACCAACTTTTAGCTCAGTCAAACTATCTTACCAAATAAGGAAGGGAATCTGCTATTCTAGTGTCAAATATCCATAAACCAAATTATGTGGCGTAAACTGAGATGAACAGAGGATGGAGCGCCCCACGCTATGCATGGCTAACATAGCAAATACTTGCAACGCAGAATTGAACTTAAAAAATGGGTTAAAAAAACACAAATCTTGGGATCAGGTGTACACAGAGCTATACAAAATACACAGACATTGCACATTAGCAGCATACACAACAAAGCTTATACAGCTCTCATCTGCCTCAGAAACTTACAAAGGTCTCTCATGCAAAAAAAATAAAAAAAAAATTAACCAAAGCTAATTGTTGTTAGTCACTGCATACCTATACTTTGCACTATGTTAAAATATATACCCAGTTTTTGCGGGATCCGGATTGAAAGTCGACAGTAACTAGGTCGACAATGTCTAGGTCGACCACTATTGGTCGACAGTAACTAGGTCGACAGGGTCAAAAGGTCGACAGGGTCAAAAGGTCGACATGTTCTAGGTCGACAGGCCAAAAGGTCGACATGAGTTTTTCACAATGTTTTTCTTTTTTTGAACCTTTTCATACTTAACGATCCACGTGGACTAAGATTGGAACGGTAATCTGTGCCGAGCGAAGCGGATCCGGATTGAAAGTCGACAGTAACTAGGTCGACAATGTCTAGGTCGACCACTATTGGTCGACAGTAACTAGGTCGACAGGGTCAAAAGGTCGACAGGGTCAAAATGTCGACATGTTCTAGGTCGACAGGCCAAAAGGTCGACATGAGTTTTTCACAATTTTTTTCTTTTTTTGAACCTTTTCATACTTAACGATCCACGTGGACTAAGATTGGAACGGTAATCTGTGCCGAGCGAAGCGCCAGCGGAGCGAAGGCACCATGCCCGAAGCATGGCGAGCGAAGCGAGCCATGCGAGGGGACGCGGTGCACTAATTGGGGTTCCCGGTCACTCTACGAAGAAAACAACACCAAAATAACATTAAAAACTCATGTCGACCTTTTGACCTGTCGATCTAGAACATGTCGACCTTTTGACCCTGTCGACCTTTTGACCCTGTCAACCTAGTTACTGTCGACCAATAGTGGTCGACCTAAACATTGTCGACCTAGTTACTGTCGACTTTCAATACCACACCCTTTGCGGCCCTTTCAGAAATACCTGTACTAGTAAAAATATTCATAAAATATGAATAAATTAAACACATTAACAATTGAAACAACAAATATCAATGCTTTTAATAAACCTAAAGTCGCACTGACTCCTAATACTAAGGTTTGCTGAAAATTGTATAAAAGAGTAAAGGTTGTTTCTCTAATGCACCCTACACACTCAGCGATCCGCCCCCGAGCTGCCCGACGGCACATACAGCCGACTGGTGACCCGGCAGCAGGGAAGGAGGGGGTGGGAGTGAGGGGGGGAGTGAAGTTTCTTCACTCCCCCCGCCACCCGGCTCCATAGCAGTGCATGCTAATATGGATGAGATTGTCCATATTGGCCTGCATACATAAGTGACCCATCATCAACGATGAACGAGCATGTGGACGCGCATTGTTCATTGTTGGTGCCTACACACACTGAACAATATGAACAAATTCTCATTCATTAATGGACGAGAACTTTCATATCGTTCAGTGTTATCACCTAATGTGTTGGGCCCATCAGAATAGGAATATTGTGTGTAAGGTCTTATTGTAACAGAATACTGTCACTATATTTTATATATAAAATGATGCAGTATCTATCTATTGATAAGCTGCTATGTACGGAAAGCAATTAACACAAATTTGTCTATTGATCTTTCTATGTATGCATAATATAATGTTTATTCCCTCATGAAATAACTGCCAGTGTTTCCTAGATAATGATTAATAACATTTTGGAAAGCAGAAGCACCTGTGTGCATAACTGTTTCATAATGTGCGGGATTCTTTTTGGAAAGATGACTTTGTGTAGGAAAAGAATGATCACTGGTAATAGTGAGGGTCCGGGATGTAGGTGCCGGTATTGTGACCACCAGTCATATAACTACATCCCATATAGACAGTAGGTATCTTCTCTACAATGTGAAATGTCTCAATAACAATCATATAGTTTATTTCTTATGTAAAATTTAAAGTTATATGCTAAACAACTTTGTTACTTTGTTTTGGTACCTCCATTACTTAATGCAGAAATAATCTTTGATTTTTCTTTTAATAACAGAGTTCATCTGGTGTTCCTACATGAAGTGCACTAACTGCTCATTAGACAGGACCAATCTATAGTCTATTAGGATAAATGGTGGTCACAGTATCCACAGGTACCATCTGACTGCACACTACTGTTCTCCTAGATTCCATCTACTGATTTACCACCTCACCTGGTTTATTGGCTGTACTCTACTCTTTTGAGTTCTTACATTGCTATAATGATCAAGTTATTTATATATATATATATATATATATATAAAAAATAATAATAACTTTCCTCAAAGATTGCAGAAAATTGGTTAAGTGTTAAAAAGGATAAATGCTAGAAATCCTTCCAAGCAGTGCTACTACAGGCTGATAATATTTAACACTGTATAACAGCTTGGGACAACCTTATCCAATGCCAGATGTTATCTGTCTGAGCACAGGTTACTGCCTGCAATATACCTGTTTGCACTTGTCCTCAGCTGCCTTTTTGTCAGCTTCAGCTTGCTCTGCCCTGTCTATGGCATTCTCCTTATCCAGCTTCAGCATTTGCATCTTTTTCTTAATAGCTTCCATCCTGGCTGGAGTTTGTAGCCTGAGTGCAGAGATGAAAGGAGCTGGACCTTGTGCAAGGAAGGACTGTGTGAACTGCGGAGAGCACAACTAGAGGAAGATACTGTAAAGGCAGCTTTAAACACAGAGAACATTATTGGATGGTTTATTCCTCTGAGACACCACAAGACTTTCACTTACATCCTTTCCAAGGAGAGTCTTGGACTCATTTCAACTGGGAAATCTACTTCCCTTAGCCAGTCACCTTATTTGGGATTGATATTGCTGTAAAGGAGAAAAGAAAAGATTTGGTTTCCATTTTTAACCTACTGACAACAGTAACAGTGCTGACAAATGAACGCATGCCACAGATAAGGCTTATTAGCATATCTCGGGATATTTGTACAGTGTGATCAGCTGCCCTTTCAAATGGAAGTGGTGCCATGTCACCAAGTCACATGAACAAAAGCTGCTTGTAGAAACACAGCCCTGGCAGTACCCCTTCCATTAGCATGCTACGTGTTTAACATTATAACATAACTGTAGAATAGTTATATACTTGTTTATAATTTAGAATAAACACATATGGACAACGCTTTCCAACTTTTTTTTAAAACAATTCTAGAGAGGAAATTTGGATTCCTACATGGAAAATAATAGAGCATTATGCACTTTTGTTAATACTTTGCATATTTGTAATAATTGAAAAATAATGGCCAAATACACCTGCAAATTGAGGTAAGTGTATGCAGTCACAGGATGTAAATGGGAGATTGGTCACAATTCACACTAAAAAGCTTGTTTTGAAGTCATCAGGGCATTCCAAGATAAATGAGGGATGAAGTATTTAAAAGACTTATTTATAGTGCTCAAGATATCCTGTTGACTGGGACTCTTAGTAACATTCTATTAGTAACATTTCTTTAGCATCAGCATAAGCGTAGATATAGTGGGTGCAGAGGGTGCATTGCTATGGGGCCCAGAGGCTTAGGGGCCCAGCTCTACTGCCTGACTCATGCAGGTCATAAAGTTGTTTACTAGGTCCCAGAATTGCCAAGGCAGGAGCATGGACATCAGAAGCATTGGTCCATGAGCGTTCCTCTGGGCCGTAACCCTTCCAGTCAATGAGATACTGTATTTGACCGTAACGGTGACGTGAGTCCAGAGTCTTGGCCACTTCATACTCAACGCCTCGTTGAGTTCGGAGCTGGAGGAAGTGTAGAATGAAACCGATTCAGGATCAGTGGTTTCAACAGGGAAACATGGAATGTCCTGGGTATTTTTAAGAAGGGAGGTAACTGGAGTCTGTAAGCAACAGGATTGATGACTTGTTCAATTTTGAAAGGACCGATGTAGCGAGGTGCAAACTTCATGCTGGAAACTCTTAACCTCAAATTCTTCGTGGATAACCACACCCGATCACCCACCTTGAGAGCAGGAACCGCTCTACGCTTCTTATCCGCAAACTTCTTGTACCTGAACGATGCTTTGAGCAGAGCCGCTCGTACATTCTTCCAGTTGTTTGCAATCTGACGTAAAGTGATATCCACTGCTGGAACAGAAGTTGCTGGAAGCGGTTGGAATTCAGGAACTTTAGGGTGGAATCCATAGTTAGTGAAGAATGGTGTTGAAGAAGATGAGGAATGATATTGGTTGTTATGACAAAACTCGGCCCAGGGAAGTAGTTGAACCCAGTCATCTTGAGAGGAAGACACATAGATGCGGAGGAAGGCCTCCAAGTCCTGATTCACCCTCTCAGTTTGACCATTGGTCTGAGGATGGTAAGCCGTGGAAAACTTTAGTTTGACTTGGAGGACTTGACTGTTATGCACACCAGTGCCAGCAGGAATGTACTGGTGTCTGAACGGAGAGGGATGCAAAACAAATGAACTCACAGACAGACTGGGGAATATGACATTACATACATAGAAGGTGATAGGGTAACAAAATAAACACAAAGTGAACAGAGAAGCCCAAAGGCTAAGAAACTGGGTGTCTCCCTAGTATTAGGAATGCTCAGATGGAAAGAAGCGAGATGTTGTGATTTAATACGTAGAGAACCCGAAATGCTGTTGCTAAGGGCAACAGCAAAACCCTAAAGGGTTACCAACGGGTGTGGCAGTAAACTCCTTGGTCAGAGATGGAATAATAGACACAAGGAGAGTCTCCACAATCCTAGTCCTCACTTGCAGTGCACTGGTTCAGCTTACTGCCACTAAACTGACACCTGAACACCTTGCACAGTGAGAAAGGATTTTGGCAGGCAAGTCTGAGAATACAGCCGCAAACTTGCTAGGTTCACAGAGTAGCAAAAGAACCCCAGCAGGTTAAACGACTGACTCCAGTCTTACTGCTAGGTCTGGATTGGCAGAGTGTAATACCAAATCCCAAGGCCTATTTGCAGTAAGCAACAAACAAATACAAAGTTTACACAGTACTAGCTAGCTTTCAGGAACTGACTAACCAACAAAGATTCAGCAGCATCTGCCTAACCTGAGAAGAGGGTTTATATAGCAGGTGCTGTCCACGCCCCACTCAGACCTCACAGACTGTGAGCACAAAAACCAGCACCGGATCCCCTGCCGTGCACAGAGCCTGTAACCACTGCACAGCAAAAGACCTGAACCGGAGTACCAGCTACGCTCAGGTTACTCCGCTAGCACTTGTCTCCCGGTTGCCATGAT
Source organism: Pseudophryne corroboree (assembly GCF_028390025.1). Taxonomy (NCBI): domain Eukaryota; kingdom Metazoa; phylum Chordata; class Amphibia; order Anura; family Myobatrachidae; genus Pseudophryne; species Pseudophryne corroboree. The sequence goes on from NC_086444.1 coordinate 686,862,936, forward strand.
GACGTGGCAGCACAGAGCAGGAGACCCTAACAGTACCCCCCCTCTGACGAGGGGTCAAAGAACCCCTACCACCGGGTTTATCGGGGAACTGCGAGAAGAAAGAGCGTAACAGTCTGGGGGCATGAAGATCACAACTGTGCACCCACGACCGCTCCTCCGGGCCATACCCCTTCCAGTGCACCAAAAATGACAGCCGACCCCGAACCATCTTGGAGTAAAGAATCCTTTCAACAACAAACTCCCTCTGGCCACGTATCAGAAGAGGGGAAGGTCTTCAACTGGAAGAAGTATTACTAATCGCCCGTTTTAAAAGGGAACAATGAAATGTTTTATTGATACCCAAAGAACGGGGTAGATCTAACTGAAATGCCACCGGATTGATAACCCTAGTGATCTTATAAGGACCGATGAACCGGGGGCCTAACTTATGAGATGGCTGTCTCAACTTCAAATTCTTGGTAGACAACCAGACGAAGTCTCCTAATTTGAAGCTGCAGGGTCTTTTCCGCTTATCAAAAACCCTTTTGGTCACTAATGACACAGACACAAGGGCTTTCTTCACTTTCCTCCAAATACCTCTAAGGACCGAAACCACAGAGGAACCACCAGGCGTGGAGTCCTGGGGGTCAAAAGAATTGGCCTTAGGATGATGCCCATACACACAAAGGAAGGGAGAGATCCCTGTAGCAGAGTGAGCCGCGTTGTTATAGGCAAACTCCGCCATGGACAGATGAGCAACCCAGTCAGTCTGACACTTGGAGACATAACACCTGAGGAACTGCTCCAAGGACTGGTTCACCCTTTCAGTCTGCCCATTAGACTGCGGATGATAGCCTGATGACAAGCTGACAGAAATCTGGAGATCGGAACAAAATGCCCTCCAGAATTTGGCCACAAACTGGGATCCGCGGTCAGAGACCACATCAAGTGGCAACCCGTGGAGGCGCACAACATTCAGCATAAATAATTCAGACAGGCGTCTGGCCGATGGCAGCCCAACCAATGGAACGAAGTGCGCCATCTTCGAAAACCTGTCAACAACAACCCAGACGGCTGTCATCCCCGAGGATTTGGGCAAGTCCACCACAAAATCCATTGAAATGTGGGTCCATGGCTTAGATGGAATAGAGAGTGGATGTAATGGGCCAACAGGAACCCCTCTAGGTGTCTTATTTCGGGCACAGATGTCACATGCCTGAACCCACTGATCCACATCCCTAGCCACCGAGGGCCACCACACCGCCCTAGATAGCAACTCCCGAGTTCTGGCAATACCCGGGTGACCTGCCGACTTCTTGGCATGGAATTCCAGGAACACTCGTTGTCTTAACCTAAGAGGCACAAACAAAAGACCTACCGGAAGGTCTGGAGGACTGAAAAAGAGAACTGGCTGCGCTGAATTTCAGAAGGATTCAAATAACAAAGGAGAGAGCCAATGTATCAATATAAAAAGACAGCAAGTTTATTTAAAACATAATGTGTTAATTAATAAAAATAATAATAATAAACAGACATGTTGCATTAATGATAACACAGTCCGGTGTCTCACAGTGTCAGCAGTATGTTGGACTTTTACAGAACTGCCTCTGTAGATGTGGTGTGTTAAAGTCCAAAATCCATGCCAGATATTAGGTGCCGTTCATAATGCTCAGTATTGATGCATGAAGAAATGTGATATAACTGATTCCAATATGGGATCACATAGGGGGGCCAGTGAGTCCGTAAATAATGAACAATTACCTCTCCAGTGGGTTGGTCCGTCTACCGGGCGTCCCCGGACAGGAATCCTGCGTTACCCACACACAACAGCAGTGTCACGGAGAGGAGAGCGAGCACCGCTCAGGAATCAGCTGGCTGTAGCGGTATGAGACGGCAGCGGCAGCGGCTATTTTGAGATCTCAAAGCCGCCCGGAATAAGATCGTCAGAGGTGCTGGGATGGTAGTACATATGAAACACCTGAACAGGTGTTCAAGAGGCGGGTCCTAACGCGTTTCGTCACGCTCCACGTGACTTTTTCAAAGGTGATTTTGAAACGCTGCCGCTGCCGTCTCATACCGCTACAGCCAGCTGATTCCTGAGCGGTGCTCGCTCTCCTCTCCGTGACACTGCTGTTGTGTGTGGGTAACGCAGGATTCCTGTCCGGGGACGCCCGGTAGACGGACCAACCCACTGGAGAGGTAATTGTTCATTATTTACGGACTCACTGGCCCCCCTATGTGATCCCATATTGGAATCAGTTATATCACATTTCTTCATGCATCAATACTGAGCATTATGAACGGCACCTAATATCTGGCATGGATTTTGGACTTTAACACACCACATCTACAGAGGCAGTTCTGTAAAAGTCCAACATACTGCTGACACTGTGAGACACCGGACTGTGTTATCATTAATGCAACATGTCTGTTTATTATTATTATTTTTATTAATTAACACATTATGTTTTAAATAAACTTGCTGTCTTTTTATATTGATACATTGGCTCTCTCCTTTGTTATTTGAATCCTTCTGAAATTCAGCGCAGCCAGTTCTCTTTTTCAGTCTATTTCTCCCCACTATCACACATATAGTTGCAGGCTGCGCAGTAATTCAGAGGGCTTCTGATATATACGTTTATTTATCATATTGAGGCGCTTTTTTACAGTTAAATCTGTTTGTGGAAGGTCTGGAGGAGCCTGTTCCTGTGCTCTAAGGACTAATGACAAGAGGTCCTGGGTAATGCCCACTTTAATACATGATGGGGACACAATGGGCAATGGCTCCTCGGTGGTCTCCTGGATTGGAGCAAAACTCCGCGAGAGCGCATCAGCCTTGATGTTTTTTGACCCAGGGCGATATGTTATCAAAAAATTAAAGCAAGCAAAAAACAAAGCCCATCGTGCCTGCCTGGCATTGAGGCGCTTCGCTGACTCTAAATATGCCAAATTCTTATGGTCGGTGAGAATTGAGACCACAAACTTAGCCCCCTCAAGCCAGTGTCTCCACTCCTCGAGTGCATCCTTAATAGCCAACTGAACACCTGAACACCTTGCACAGTGAGAAAGGATTTTGGCAGGCAAGTCTGAGAATACAGCCGCAAACTTGCTAGGTTCACAGAGTAGCAAAAGAACCCCAGCAGGTTAAACGACTGACTCCAGTCTTACTGCTAGGTCTGGATTGGCAGAGTGTAATACCAAATCCCAAGGCCTATTTGCAGTAAGCAACAAACAAATACAAAGTTTACACAGTACTAGCTAGCTTTCAGGAACTGACTAACCAACAAAGATTCAGCAGCATCTGCCTAACCTGAGAAGAGGGTTTATATAGCAGGTGCTGTCCACGCCCCACTCAGACCTCACAGACTGTGAGCACAAAAACCAGCACCGGATCCCCTGCCGTGCACAGAGCCTGTAACCACTGCACAGCAAAAGACCTGAACCGGAGTATCAGCTACGCTCAGGTTACTCCGCTAGCACTTGTCTCCCGGTTGCCATGACGACGTGGCAGCACAGAGCAGGAGACCCTAACATTGACATAAACTTCGCCAGAATTTGGCTGTGAATTGGACTCCTCGATCTGAGATAATTTCTTCAGGAAGACCGAGGAGTCGGAAGATCTCTTGTATGAACACTTGGGCCAGCTTGGAAGCTGACGGAAGACCGGTAAGAGGAATGAAGTGTGCCATCTTGGTGAACCGGTCAACTACCACCCAGATGGTATTGAACTTGTTGCACATAGGTAAGTCTGTAACGAAATCCATCGACAAATGGGTCCATGGTCGACGGGGAACGGATAGTGGAACCAGTTGCCCCGCAGGTGACTGGCGGGATATTTTGTGTTGGGCACACTTTGGGCAAGATGCATTAAACTCCATGACGTCCTTTTTCAGAGTTGGCCACCAATAGGACCTAGAGATAAACTCCAGGGTTTTTTGGATACCTGTATGTCCGGCAAAATGGGAAGCATGGGCCCAATGCATGAGCTTCTTCCTTAGCACCGGCTTCACAAAACTTTTCCCTGGTGGGGGCGTAGAGTCCATCCCTACCGTGGAGAATGCCAACGGATTAATAATAGGATGCTTGTCTGAAGACTCTGACTCATTTTCTTGCTCCCATGAGCGGGAAAGGGCATCGGCCTTGCGATTCTGAGAGCCCGGACAGAACTGGAGTTTAAAGTCGAACCTGGAAAAGAAAAGTGCCCGTCTGGCCTGACGAGGGTTGAGACATTGTGCGCTTTTCAGATATAAAAGATTCTTGTGGTCGGTAAGTATAGTGATTGAATGAGAAGCTCCCTCCAACAGAAATCTCCACTCCTCTAGAGCAAGCTTGATGGCTAGCAACTACTGGTCGCCAATGGCATAGTTCAGCTGGGGAGAACTTCCGGGAGAAGAAACTGCAAGGATGTAGATGGCCATCTTTAGCCCTCTGAGATAACACCGCTCCTACTTCAACGGAGGAGGCATCCACCTCTAAGATGAAAGGAGAGTCGATGTCGGGCTGTTTCAAAACTGGTGCAGAGATGAACCGTTGTTTTAGGAGATGAAAAGCTTGCGTAGCGTCTTCAGACCACTTGGACGGGTTAGCACCCTTCTTTGTTAATGCAGTGATAGACGCCACAATGGTGGAAAAGTCTCGTATAAACTTTCTGTAATAATTGGCGAACCCTAAGAACCTCTGGACCCCTTTGAGGGTTAAGGGTATCGGCCTATTCTGGATTGCTTGTAGTTTCTCAGGATCCATCTCTAGTCCGGAACCGGATACAATGTAACCTAGAAACGGAATGGATTTGACTTCAAAGACACATTTCTCTAATTTGCAATAGAGATGATTGACACGGAGACGGGACAGAACCTCCTTTACTCAGAAACGATGTTCCTCTAGATTATTGGCAAAGATGAGGATATCATCTAGATAGACCACGACATGGCGGTATAAGATGTCTCTGAAGATCTCATTCACGAAATTCTGGAAGACAGCTGGAGCGTTGCTCAATCCGAAGGGCATGACGAGGTACTCATAATGTCCGTCACGGGTGTTAAAGGCGGTCTTCCACTCGTCACCCTCACGGATCCGGATGAGATTGTATGCACCTCTCAAGTCCAACTTTGTGAAGATGGTGGCTCCGCTAACTCTATCAAAGAGCTCAGTAATCAGGGGTAAAGGATAGCGGTTCTTGATGGTAATGTCGTTCAAACCTCTGTAGTCGATGAACGGCCGCAGACCACCAACTTTTTTCTCTACGAAAAAGAAGCCTGCGCCGGCTGGAGAAGAGGAAGGTCGGATGAATCCCTTCGCTAGGTTCTCTTTAATATATTCCTCCATGGAATGCGTCTCAGGCAGAGACAATGGATAAGTTCGGCCTCGAGGTGGAACCTTCCCTGGAACGAGATCAATCGGGCAGTCCCATTCTCTATGAGGAGGAAGGATATCAGCAGAAGCTTTACTGAACACATCCGTGAAATCTTGATATGGAGGAGGTGGAACATCAGACGACCTGGAGGAGGAAGAACAAACAGGCAATACTTTAAACAAACATGTCTCAGCACAGGAGGGACCCCATGCCAGAATTTGCATAGTCGTCCAGTCAATTGATGGATTGTGGAGACGGAGCAATGGAAGGCCCAGAACCACTGGATGTGTGGCTCTTGGAATCACTAGAAAAGAGATAAATTCAGAATGAAGAACTCCCACTCTCAGACAAACTGGTAGAGTCCTTAGAGAAATAACTGCGTCGAAAATCTTGCTGCCATCCACAGCAGTTAAGGAGATGGACGAAGGAAGTCTCTCGGTGGGTAGGGACCACCGTTTAACATAGGCTTCGGTTATAAAGTTCCCAGCTGCTCCGGAATCAAGGAGGGCAATGACGTTCCTGTAACGTTGAGCAATTTGGAGCGAGACTGGGAGATTACAATCATGAGGAGATGGAGAGGAGATCATTACTCCTAGCCGACCCTCTCCTTGGCGAGCTAGGATCTGGAGTCCCGGACGTTTGGGACAGGCATTGATGGTGTGAGACGGAGCTGCACATTAAAGACAAAGAGACTCAGAAAGACGTCTTCGGCGCTCAGCAGGAGTTAGACGGGAATGACCAATTTGCATGGGCTCATCTTTGGATGGTGACAGTTGGCGAGGAGGAGGAGCAGAAGACTTTGGAGCAGATGATCTTCCACGCTCAGTTGCTCTTTCTCTGAAACGTAAATCAACTTTTGTGCAGAGTGAGATTAGCTCACCTAACTTAGAAGGCAAGTCTCTGGTAGCTAACTCGTCCTTAATACGCTCTGATAAGCCATGCCAGAATGCAGCATACAGGGCCTCGTCGTTCCATGCCAGTTCGGATGCCAGGATCTGGAACTGTATAAGATACTGTCCTACAGTATGCGATCCCTGGCGTAAACGGAGAATCTCAGATGAAGCTGAAGTTACCCGGCCTGGCTCTTCAAAGATACGCCTGAATGTTGACACAAAATCAGTATAGGAGGACAGTAGGGTATCAGACCTCTCCCATAACGGTGATGCCCAGTCAAGAGCTGAACCACTGAGAAGAGAAATAATGTAGGCAATTTTGGTTCGGTCACTGGGAAAATTGCCAGGTTGTAGCTCAAAATGAATTTCACACTGGTTGAGAAATCCCCTGCAGAATCTTAGAGATCCGTCATATTTTGCTGGCGTTGGAAGATGAAGACGTGGAGCAGAAATGGGTAAGGTGGGTGGGGTTACAGCTGGAGTCACTGTGGGTGACGCACCGGACGCGTCTGATCCACGGAGGGTTGTCTGAATCCCATGCAGCCTCCTGATGTTCTAGTCGGGCTGCCAGTTCTTGCATCGGCCTGGCCGCTTGATCCTGGTCTCCGGCTGGATTCATTTGGTCAGTGCTTACTGTCACAACTGAGGGCCTGAGCTGACGGAAGGCAGCCTCAGTTGTAGGGGCTGAGGTGTAGTGGAACCTGGGAGGTTGTATCAGACCCCTAGACATGTAAGTACACGTAGAAGAATTGCCCGAAGGCGTGACCACGACAACCAGGATAAAAGTCAATGATGTTTATTATGACAAACTCCGTATCACAGCAGCAATAAAAGGAAAACATAAAATCAGCAGTGAAATAATACAGTTCCTGGGTACTACAGGGTGGCAAGGGCCACAGGGCTCTGGTAGTATGAGACAGTTCTTATTATCTTCTAGTTGGAAAGTCATTACCAGGCCCGACTGTAGCAATGGAAATAGCCCAGGATCGTACCAGCTGGTGTTCCAGGAAAAGCTGGGTTGCTGTGGATAAAATGGCTGCTGTGGGTACTGGCTGGAACCAGACTGATGTAAGCACGGAGTGGATTGCTGGATGGAACCAGCCAAATAATAAATGAAGCTTGAGAGCGATGAAATATGACTGATATATGGAGCTTGAGAGCGGTGAAATAATAGTACCGGTGGTGAGTGGTAATCTGCAGAAATGATACCGGCACTTTAAGAAAAGCTGAACTCTGCTGGAAGCTAGGCTGGAAGCAGGTAATTCTGTAACTGGAAACAGATGAGTCCCAGAGGACTGGAGAGTCAGGCTGCACCGCAGATGGTTAACTGGAGCGGGTCTCTTTAGTGGAAGTTTGGAGATGGTAACAGGAACCTGGAAAACAACCACAGGAGAGAGAGACAAACTGGAACTAGGTTTGACAACCAAAGCACTGACGCCTTCCTTGCTCAGGCACAGAATACTTATACCTGCAGCAAGGAAGGGATTGGCTAGGCAATTATGCAGATTACAATGCAAACAACGGATTGGAGGAATTTGAGCAGGTGACAGAATCCAACATGGCTGCGCCCATGCAGACACTTAGAGGGAAGATTGGTTTGTAATCCATGTGGGAACTTTAACAGTAATGGCGGCGCCGGCCACAGTAAACAGGAGACGCCAGACTGATGAGTGCACATTTGAACCACGCGGGCACAGCGGAGGCCGCGGCTGACGTAAGCGCCGCTCTGACATCCTGCATGCAGAAACTCAGGGACGGCGGCGGAGGCCGCGGGAGACGCCATTCCGGATGTAACATGGCGCCGCTGTGACAGCGTCTCAGAGTGACAGGAGAGGAGGCAGGAATGTGGACATCAGTATAACCGATGGGATCCGGTCCTGGAGCGCTGAGCCAGCCTTAGGAGGCATCTGAAAGGTAAGTAATGGCGTCCAGATACCCGGATCGTGACAACGGACTGAGGAGCTCTATGTGTGTTATGAGGCACTGCTGTGGCTCATTCCTGTTTATGTTTTTATGTTGTGTCTGTTATATTTCTGTTAGCATTCCCGGTTTTCTTATGTACTTGTTTGTGTTAAGTGTAACTGCAGCCTGTCTCCTGTATGTGTGGTCTGTGCAGTTTCACCTTTCAGATAAATGGCCATGTTTTCCTGCATTATCAGTGCATTTCATATTCCTGCAGGCTTCCTGTGTGTTCAACTTCAGCTGCAATATAATTAGGAGTTTTGTCTGTGTGTGTGTAGCTGAACAGATGCATTGAAGCTCCTCATCAGAGGGCCTAGTCTCCCTGGCTGCTCTTATTGGCAATTGCTCCAGATATTACCCAGCCTGCCCTGAATCTGATGCCGGTTATAGCTTGAAGCTTATGATTCCTAATAGTACCTGTGTCTGGTCCCTGTTCCTTGGTGAATCTACAATCTGTACAGTCGTGCTTTTAGATCACTGGTGGTACCCAGTCCTGCCAGAATCCTGAGTTCATTACCTGTCACCTGAGTTCCTGATTGTGCATGTGAGAACTAGCCTGGAAGTACTTTCAGACAGCTCCAGCCTTACCTTGCCTTGTCTTGCTTTATCCTGCCTTGCCTGGAATCCAGGGGTCTCCTACAGCTAAGTAACTTGTTATCTGTACCTTGCCTTGTTCTGCCAAGCTCCTTTAGGAACTCACTGCTAAATTATTTAAGATTATATTCCAACCTGTGCATTGTTGCACTCATGTGCATTCAGTTATTTCTCTCTGCCTGTGTGTAGTGCAGCAGTATCTAGATAGGGTTCAGTGTACGTCTCACCGTACTGCAACCTACTCTTGCCCAGCTTCCAATAGCACCTTGTCTATACATAAAACCTGGGGGAATCTGAGTACGGGGTGTACCTAATCTGCCCTGGAAAGCTGGCTGCTATAGGTGAAGTTTTGGCTGCAGGAGGCTAAAAGACTGCTGAGCAAGGGTAATTGCGTGAGCGTCACAAAGAACCATCAAATAGCACATAGCACACTGTAGTCCGCATAACAATGTGTTAACAAACATGACTCCTCTCAAGAATGCTGGGCTCCATGTGACTGCTGTCACAAAAATATCCAGCAGCCAATCAGCAGCCGCTTCCATAGGAGTAGCCGCTAATTGGCTGTGTGCGGCCAGACTGTCAATCACAACTTCACTCATTGAAGTCAATGGTGGAAACCTGTATATTGACTTCAGTGATTGGAACTAAGATATTGTAGTCAATGATGATAACCACAAAGTTGCGCTGAAAGTGGAGAGAGGTAGGTTCAGAGGAAATTTGAGGAGAAATTACTACACATAAATGGTAGCGGAATAAGTGAAATAGACTTTCATCAGAGGGGGTAGAGGCAAAGACAGTAGAGCAATTTAAGAACGTAAGAATATCCCAAGGAACAAATAGTGACCCAAGGAACAAATAGTGTTGAGTAGATGGGCTAATAGTTTCTTAAGGGGATGTAAGCTACACAAGGACTAGGTTAGTACTGTATATGTGAGTGTGTGAGTGTATTCAACTTTTACTTTTTTCTCTAATGTCCTAGTGGATACTGTGGAACTGTACTTTAGTACCATGCAGTGGCAGAACTAACGCCAGTGCAAGGAGTGCCTTGCACTGGGACCCGCCACTGTCAAGGGGCCCAAAGCTAGCGTGGCATGTAATGAGTCAAACTGACTCATTACATGCCGCTGTGTACTGCGGGCCACCGCCGCCCGCCGAACAGAGGATCAGCAGGGATGCAGCGGCCACGGAGGGGGGGGGGTGTCAGGAGGAGGAGGAGGGAGCCTCAGCAGCGCAAAGTAATTGGTGGAGGCGCTGCTGCTGTCCTTCTCCTTTCACATAGGCTGTCCTCCGCTGCTTTGAATGCTGGGATGCACTTCCCTCATTACAGCGGTGGCAGGCAGCCTATGTTGAAGGAGAGGGACAGCAGCAGCGACGCCTTCACCAATTACACTGCGCTGCTGCGGCTCCCGAGTCCCTCTCCCTTCTCCTTCTTCTCCCCTGCCCGGGATCTGCAGTTGCCTGACGGTGACTGCCTGCACCGAAGAGCCTGACTGCTAGCGGATACAGTAATTATCATCTATTCTTTCTTTTTATCTGTCTATCTATCTATTTATTCTGTCTGTCTGTCTTAATATGTAAAAAGGGGACGCTGTCTGGCGTAATGTGTAAAAAGGGAACGCTGTCTGAGTAATGTGTAAAACGGGGACGCTGTCTGCCGTAATGTGTAAAAAGGGGGACTGTCTGCCGTAATGTGTAAAAAAAGGGACTCTGTCTGTGGTAATGTGTAAAAAGGGGACTCTGTCTGCAGTAATGTGTAAAAAAGGGACGCTGCCTGCCGTAATGTATAAAAGGGGGACGCTGTCTGCCGTAATGTGTAAAAAGGGGGACTGCCTGCCGTAATGTGTAAAAAAGGGGACTCTGTCTGCTGTAATGTGTAAAAAGGGGCCGCTGCGGCCGCTGAATGCAAACAATAAGCCCTGCAATTTGAATGCACGTAGCGTACACACGCCGACACGCTATGCGCACTATACAGCGATACACTTCTATACCCAAACAAGAATGGAATGCGACACCAGTTGTATATGTTTTGTTGTGGTCCAATGCAGCAACAATTATTTACTAAAAGGGATATACACAGAAATACAACAATATCACAAGAGAAGAGCTACAACCAATAGTACATACGTTTGTTCGCCTGCGCCTCCCGAATCCGGTCCTCAGTCAGTCTTAACAAGATTACATTCAGAAAATTATACTGAGACCGGCCAGGAGGCCTTACTTTTATACAATGGTCCAAAACACAATACAAAGGAAACTGTAAGCTCTTCTTCCATAGGTCAAGGGGCAGGCCATTTACAGTATATGAGGTGTCATAGGTTGGTTTGAATAGGTGGGCGATGCTTGGTCCAGGTGTACTTGCAGATGACCTCCACTGGGTTCCCACCGAATATCACGAGTAAAGTAATTACAGTAACTTATGAATATTGTATTCCTGTGCATATCTATGCGCAGGAGCATGCTATAATCTGCAAACTGTGATCGGAATGTAGCCCTTGAAATACTGTACATCTGGATACCAAACATTATGTCCTAACCTAGTTCTGTCCCCTTACATCCTGTAAAGCTGGATATCTCTGTTGTTCTATTTCCTAAAGTAAATGTAACTTGCTAGTGTGGTGTGTCTAGACTATGTGTAAATTATGCACCATGTGGATAAAATATAGAATATGTCTTTGTGGCTTTTCTATGCGAATGCGTATTCTGCCGTATTTAATCATACCACACGCTAATACGCAGGGCTTCGCGAGGCAATGTACACAGCGTGCGCGGGTATGTGCACCCACGGCAGAACACGTGCACGCACGGAGGCCACTCTGTGTGGTGTTTGCACGTGTTGGGTGTGGGTATAATATTTTCGACTTCAACAGTCCACCCTTTGGCAGTAAACAATAACTGCCATAAATTATTAACAAACAGAAAATATTTCATATGCAATATGTACAACATTCGAGTAGGTACCTTTGAACAGGAGGAAGAGTTGTAGGTGGGAAATATATGGCCTAGTGGGATAGGTAAAAGCGTGTATGTATGAGTAAATGTTTGAGGGGGATGTATCATCGTGCCGTGTAAGTTCTAAGAAAGCTTCAAGGTTCTGCGAAGTATACATTTAATCCCTCTCATTCCGTATTAAGAGTCTATACATGGTCAAACAAACATTACCGAGCTCTTTCTAGGCAGGGGCATTTCACCCTCTTCTTGTTCGGCTTCTTATAATAATAAATGGGAAACAATTTATCTGATGATATATGCGGGGAGATGTATGTGTATGCTATTATGTGTGGATAACGTTCATCGGCTATGTGTGTTATTAACTGAAGATTGTAGAGATGAAGGTAAGACATCTAAAGGTACATACACATAAATCAGGGTACACTAATGTAATTTCCGTTTGTAGATCTCTGGGTAGAGGAAAAAAAAAAGAGAGATGGTAAAAGAAACAGGCCATGAAATTCATTTGCACTCCTTATCACAACACTGTTTCTATGGTTGGGTCATATATCAAATCTGCAGCATTTACAATGCAACCGCTCCTTGGACTCATCAAATTTGTATTATGTCTTTTTCGCTGTGTCAAAATTCGAACACATTTAAATGTCAGGCCGATAATTATGACAACATCCAGGATACAGAGGAGGAACTTTCCCACACTTGCAATCACATTTTGTGCCCACTCTCCTAACTCAGAGAACCATTTGAGTGGGTTCAACCATGAGGCCCATCTGGTCAATTCATTACCCACAGCCGCTAAAGTGAGATTGTGTTTCCTTCTGAACTCCCACTTCAACTGCAAGATCTCCATTGGGTCCTCAGTACTGTTCGTAATATACGTGCAGCATTTCACACCATATTGAGTCGCCAAAGTAACACAATACCCACCTGTCACGGCCGTGACATAATTCAAGACCATCCTTTGTTGGACCTGTCAAAGTCGAAAAATATTGTAATGCACTCCCCAGGTACTAACCCCTTGCACATGCCCGCTGCGCGTGCACTTATTCCGCCATGAGGGCGCATATCCGCAATTTGCGTAAAGTAGCGCCCGCGGACCTGTGCGTGGTATGGGTATTTGCGGCAGGGTTTGTGAGCGCATAGAGGGTTATCATAACATTACATATTTAACCCAAATAGTGCACATTGTACACATAGCCCCCTGCACCACATCAGAAAGAAATAGCTGTTTAAAATGGTTACTGAACAAAGGGATTCACCTTTACTGGATAGGAGGGGACAGAACAAGGTTAAAAGGTGGTGTTTGGTATTCAGCTGTAGGGTATTTTAAGGGAAACATTCTGGTGTTGGTTTGAGGAAGATCGCAAGTTCCTGAGGATATTTAGATGCAGAAGCAGAATCTAGGTTTAAACTGTATTTTACTGTATATTATGTATGCGGGGGGAATCCAGAGGAGACCACCCACATACAGCAGTTAAGAAAGACATCGCCCACCTTTTCAAATCAATCTATGACCTCTCCTGTAATGTAAATGACCATCCCTGTGTCCAATGTACAAAGAGATTACAGTATCCATTGTGTTATGTTTTGGATGAAGTGAGTAAAGAGAGCGTGCAGCAGGTTTAGTCAGACAGAAGGCTCACAATGCTATCTATCAGATGGCGGAGGACCGGACCGGGTTGCGCTTGCGAACAATTCTCACGTATGTACATTGACTGTAGCCATTATTCTGTTGTAGATTTATCTTGTTAGCCTTGTAGAGTATAATTTGTATATGTTATCCCCTTTCAATTAATCCACTGTGGCCTTAGAACCCAGTGGTTTCACTACAAAACGGTGTTGTGTCCTCATTTCCCTGCTAGGGTTTAAAGCGTATTACATTACCTAACTGTTTAAGGTTTTAGAGTGTATTGATAAGGTGTGTACGCACTGCGGGTACGTTATACCGTCAGCGCTACTTAAGGTTTAAGGTATAACATCGATGCAGTACTTTGCTGCTAAGGGTTTAAAGTGTATCATATCGTTGCATTATATCATTAACAAGGTTTAAAGGTTATCAATTGTGTGTGCGCACGCTGTGTGTACTCTGTACACTCAGCGCGGTGTGTGTATACCAAGTACGTACCACGTGCGGGACTCTGTACGCAAATAGTGTACAAAGTGCGCAGCACATGTATTCAGTCTAGCGGCCATAGCGGCTCCACGGTAATAGCGTATCTAGAGGTATAGCTTTACGGTCTAAGATAATAACTGACATTAGCAATTGGCGGCTCTCACGGGATATCACGTTCTTAATGATGCACTGTACATTACAAACGCGGCTGTAATTGACCGGCTAATGATGGACGCATCGCAAAATGCTTACGAAAAAGCATCCACGTTAATGTATTGTTGTGGTATCAGTAAGATGCTGATATGAAATTCAAGGGACAATTTGTTTCTCATAATATTTAAGATGCTAAAATGTATTTTTATTGTTGCAAAACAAGATTCAAAGGTCATATTGTGTTTGATTCAGATTGGATTGTTTATCTGTTTAAGTAGGTTTAAAAGTATATTTAAAAGTTTGCATAGCTTTGATATAGTTTTATTTTTAACTCAGGCCTAAAATAACTTCAGGGGCTTGCATGGTGTGTGATTTCTTTGTGACAAAGGAAGCCGCATGGTTTGTCCTCCATTTTGGACTAACCACATGGCCTGTCCACCATTTTGTGTAACCCTCATGGATGTGGAAGGGGGAGGAGCAGCGGTCATTTTGGGAAGGTCATTTTTTCTAAATGGCTGATTTTCAGTCTGCTCAGGAATAATCAGCCCTCCCTGGTCAAAAAGAAATCACCATTTATGAGTTACCAATGCATTTATTTAACCCATGCCATAGTCAATTACAAATAGTTTCAGCTGGGCCTAGTGAAAAGTTAATAGTAAGATTAATACTTGATGTAAGAAGTACACACAGATATAAAAAAAAGTTTATTTTCCGTTACCTCTAAGATTCAGTTAACTCTGCTTGCTATAAGATAGCCATTGAAATGCAAATTAACCTGTGTAACTGCTTTTTCCTAGCAGTGAAAAAACAAACAAACACCTTTACAGGCTGCCAATAGCACATAGCATTCATATGCAAATTAGAAGCACTTAATGGGTAAATGAGTCTCAGGAGACCAGTGAATGGTACATATATATAATATTATAATTATGTGTGTGTTTATATCAATGTATGTTCTGCAAGATAGCTATCCAATATGAATCATACCATTGGAATTATTGATTATTACTAGATTCATTTAGACCTGTATTTTGTACTCTGTATACCTGCTCGCATTATTGCCATAACTATTGATTATTAGACTCATTTTGACCCATGCTGAGAAATTTGTTGCTATTTATTTAAAATATAGAGTTAATATTTAAGGGAAGTAAGTGTAAGATGCACACACAGCCTGGCCTAGTTGTAAAGGTTTATACAGAAGAAACTGTGTGTGGCGTTAAGTAAACGATTATAGTTAATATCGCATACATTGATAGAAGTGTGGGATTTGTGCTATTGCGGACGTACGGTCTTTGTACACGTGTCTCGGACAATGTACGGGACTGTGTAGGCAACGTAAAGGCATACGCACGTGGCGTGTTTACGCAACGGGTGTTTAGGTACGACCGCTAAGTACAAATTACACAATAGCATTGTTTACTTTAGGCACAAGACGGTAGCCATGCGATAATAGCACAAATTGATCAGTTTCCAATATTTACTAGACAAAGTCAAGCGAAGCTCTGAATACTGCGGCCCAAGAGGTCAGCGGAGAGATATCGCAGCCCCGGGTGTTAGCAAGGTACCAATATAGGCCCGTTTTGAGATGCTCCGGCTGAGGTTTCGCAGCCTAAACAATCGATTCCATTGGTCATGCGGCGGATAAGTAACAGTTACCTATACGCTGTGCGATTGGACCGCGTGTTCGTGTGTGCAATACATAGCTCAAAGAGATAGTTTTTCACAATAAGTGTTGCATACGCAAGCGTGATTTGTGTAACATTTTTTTATTTTAAGGGAGTTTTCACTGTTTACTCAGGAAATCTCCAATAATCAATATTTACTGGTTAGGGTAAGTCACTCCCATATATTTCCAGTGAATAAAGGTTACACAGGGGCCCTAGGTTGGATACGTACCGGCGCTGACGACAGTGTTTAGATGTATTGGCCAACATGGGCGTGAGTAGGTGAGAGTACTCGTTAAACTTTCACCGTTGCCTTATATTGAGTATTTTGGTTTTTGTAGGAATTAGCTGAGAAGGCAATACCTGCAAATATGGGGGCCAGTTGCTCAAGTAAGGGACGATCAACCAAGGTTCAGGTTGATGTTCCGCAGCCCAAAGGGTCGGCGAGGTACATAATGTGTGAGAAATATGGATCACACACAGAGGTTTTATGCAATGAATGGGAACGTATGACTGCGGAAGATAGGGAACCATTCCCTAAGGTAAGCAGTTTTAATCCAGAGGTATTGCAGAATTTAAGAATTAGGATATGTCTGTTAAAATCCCGAAAAGAAAGGATCAGACACTCAAACTGTTTACATTTATGGCAACGAGAGAGTGATATGCAGAGGGAACTAGCTCACACAGCTGGTTCCAACCCTAGCAGGAAACTGATAGCAACTACACCACCACCACCGTATATTACAGGAGAGAAAGTGGCTACAGACAATGGCATACTAATATATGATAAGAGTGAACTTGATAAATGTATTAATGATAACCCGTGCAAGTTGTATCCCATCTTAAACTTCCCTCAGGATTGCGAGCAAGAAGATGAGCCCAGTACAATATCGGCACTCTCTCTAGCAGCCACCATACAAGACACCCAAGTGGGCACGGCCCAACCAGTAAGAGCAGTAGCAAAGGGCCCTAGCGGAGGGACAGGTGAGGTCGTGTCCTTAGGTAAGTACGGTACTCTACATTATGCAGAGACAATAGCACCTCACATTGTAGAGTCAACTAAAATTTACATCATAGGAAGGTAGCTGTGTCAGTATTAATGGATGGGTTAAAAGAAACGTTGAGAACAAGGGTACAAACCACTCAACCTAATTGGAGAGGTATCTCGGTGGCTGCATTAAGAGAGTCCGCTATCGAGCACGATCGGAACATCATTAAACACAGGGAGTCACAGGGGGATAAGCTGATGACAGTAAGTATAAAAGCCCTGACAACGAAGCCACATCAGCCGAAACCCCAGACCCCTGATGGTAAGTCGTATGTAGTAAAATGTTATAACTGCCAGAAGGAAGGACATTATGCACGGAACTGTAATTATAAAAGCACACATAAGATATACCGACCCCCTAGACAAGAAAATTAGCAAAGTTATGATACACATAATTGGGATCAGGGATCACATAGGAAAAATTTTGGGCCGCACCTGTAATCTGCAGCCAGTGAAGTTGATTGCTAGCCTTGGAAGTGAACCTGAGGTCATAGTTGATGTAGTTGGTAGATCATTCCTTGTAGATACAGGAACGGCCAGGTAAACTCTGTGATTTATCTTCAAAAGTTTCCTCTTCATCTCTGACGTTCACCGACAGATTTACAGCTCAAACGTCACATGTCTACTCGGTCTTTTCAGAGGTCTGCCCAAAACCCAGTATATCTCACCAGCATCATTGTGCCTTGCCATGCACAAAGGGTGGAGAGAGGAAATACTGGTGAAGGGAGACTGTGCAGAGATACCAATAGACATGATGGTGTGACAGCCTGATGGTGAACGGAAATCTGACAATTTTTCTTTTTATTATTCTCTCTCTCTTTCTTTTTCATTTTTCACGGATGGTTTACTTCACACAACCGATAATACACAACAGTTAAACACATTGTAATGCAAGATTTATGTTCCCTACAGAAAGGTCGCTGACTCGGAGAGAAAAATCGTATCACTAGAGTGTTTGTTCCGGGAAGGCTGAGAGACAGTACTGTTGAGACGGCACCTGAGCACTGAGAACAATAAGACCAAAGGCGGTTGTCGCACCAGTTTTCTTTTTTCCCTTTTATTATTTTCTCCATCTCCCATCACCCTCCTTTCCTCCCCCTTCTTATTCTTCTTCTCTCCCATTAACAAGATGGACTTACCCCAAGAGACTGCATTCTGGGTTTTCCTGTTGACCCTGTTGTTGACCAGAGCGGTTTGTTTCGGTGAGAGTACCAGAGAGGAGGAGAAAGGATCTGGAATTGGTTCTGATGGCAAGGACGGATTTGTAGAATTCCAAGAGCAACACGTCACTCGAGCAAAGGCGAGTATCAGAAACGATCTGGTAGTCATGAAACTAGGAGGCACTGTGAAGGGTTATTGGCTGAGGAAAATTGTATTTGTAGGAATTGTGAAAACATAGTTGAGGACGGGTGCATCCAGAAATGTCAGTCCAGCCTTAATATCAACATGGACCGTCATCCATTGAGTGACTATCACTCATTAGTGGGTAAGGTTTTAAACCAAACAGAATGCTGGGTGTGCTCACAAGTACCTCAAGGTCAGAGCAAGTCAGGACTAGTACCGTATCCTTTAGCAATAGATGAGGTACTTGAATTACGGGGTGGGAGACCGGTGGACAAGAAATTTAATATTTCTAAGCCCCCTAGTCTGAAGCTCCACCAATATCATGTGGATAGGTCCTTAGTATGTTTCAACATTTCCAATTCCCGAAAGCCGAGAAATTGGGAAGTGACATGGAATAACCTAACCACGGCATTTTCACACAGAGCTGACAGAATGCCCGTAGACCCTGAACTTATACGCCAAATAGCCAACAGTGGAAGGTATTTTCGGTATATGTTCTCCCCGATGATGCTTATTTCATATGTGGGAGGAAGGCTTA
This sequence comes from Pseudophryne corroboree, assembly GCF_028390025.1. Taxonomy (NCBI): domain Eukaryota; kingdom Metazoa; phylum Chordata; class Amphibia; order Anura; family Myobatrachidae; genus Pseudophryne; species Pseudophryne corroboree. Next base: position 686,881,529 of record NC_086444.1, read on the forward strand.
TAAGTGGCTTGCCCCAAACTCAGAGGGATTGTGTTACATTGGAAGAGTGTTGCCAGAGGTTATGACCATAACCCATGATAAGATGGAAGACGTTCACCGCAGTGCTCAAGCTCCTTATACTCATTATGAACAGATCGTTAAGAGACACCTCATAGATAGGACAGAGCACGCAGCCTCTGATTTGATCCACGAATCCACCGGAATTCAATTCCTACTCTCGTTAGACATCACCCGTACCGCCAGAGGAATTATAAATTATAGGTACTGTATATCCATGTGCTAGCAAACCTAATAGATAATATCAACGAGATGTATGATGACACCTTCAGGAATACAGGGAGGGAGTTGCAAGCTTACAAAATGGAACTGATCCAGCACAGGATGGTCCTCAATTATATCACAGCGGTGACAGGCGGGTACTGCGTCACTTTAGCAACACAGTATGGTGTGAAGTGCTGCACGTATATTACAAACAGCACTGATGACCCAACCGAGGTCATAGATCAAAAGATGGACGATATCTTACAGTTGAAGTGGGAGTTCCGAAGGAGACACAACCTTACCCTTACTGCTGTGAGTAATGAATTGACAAGCTGGGTCTCATGGTTGAACCCACGCAATTGGTTCTCAGGTTTAGGAGAATGGGCTCAAAATGTTATCGTGAGTGTAGGAAAGTTTCTCCTTTGTATCCTGAGAGTTGTCATAATGATTAGTTTGATATTTAGGTGTGTTCGAGTTTTAACGCGGCGCAAGCACGGTACCAAAGTGATGAGTTTAAGGAGCGGGGGCATTGTTACAACAACTGATTTAATTTATGTCCCATCAATAGAGACAATGTTGTGATAAGACGTGATTCCACGATCCGTTTCTTTCACCCGTTTCTCCTTTGTTTTCCCTCAAGCAAAAATACATCCATTCGGAAAAGACTTTGATGAAAAACACATCCATTCGGAAAAGACTTTGATGAACAATACATCCATCCAGAAAAGACTTTGATTAACACTTTCAGCAAAGATACACCCATCCGGACAAGACCTCAACCAACACCCAAGAATGATTGCACAAATGTTATGTGAATGTATTTGTGATACGTGTCTTATCTTCATCTCTACAACCTTCAGATAGTGTCACACATAGTCGATAGGTAATATCCATATATATATTAGCATTCACATGTGTCCCCCCTTCATGTATCATCAACTAAATGTGCACCCCATTTGTTGAGACAAAAAGCCGAAAAGAGCTCGGTAGTGTTTGTTGGCCCACTTACAGACCCTTAATACAGGATAAGAAGGATTTAATGTATACTTCGCAATACCTCGCAGCTTATCTAGAACATATACGGCACGATGATACATGCCCCTCAGACATGGATTTCATACATACATACTTTTACTATCCCACAAGGTCATATATTTCCCACCTACCCCTCTACTCCTACCGTCCAATTTATCTGTAGATAATTTGTATTGTTTTTTTTAACCTAACCATCTGTAGATATTGTATTGTATATTTTTCTGTTTAATGTTTAGATAGTGGCAGTTATTGTTGATTGCCAAAGGGCGGACTGTCAAAGTCGAAAAATATTGTAATGCACTCCCCAGGTACTAACCCCTTGCACATGCCCGCTGCGCGTGCACTTATTACGCCGTGAGGGCACATATCCGCAATTTGCGTAAAGTAGCGCCCGCGGACCTGCGCATGGTATGGGTATTTACGGCGGGGTTTGTGAGCGCATAGAGGGTTATCAGAACATTACATATTTAACCCAAATAGTGCACATTGTACACATAGCCCCCTGCACCACATCAGAAAGAAATAGCTGTTTAAAATGGTTACTGAACAAAGGGATTCATCTTTACAGGATAGGAGGGGACAGAACAAGGTTACAAGGTGGTGTTTGGTATTCAGCTGTAGGGTATTTTAAGGGAAACATTCTGGTGTTGGTTTGAAGAAGATCGCATGTTCCTGAGGATAGTTAGATGCAGAAGCAGAATATAGGTTTAAACTGTATTTTACTGTATATTATGTATGCGGGGGGAATCCAGAGGAGACCACCCACATACAGCAGTTAAGAAAGACATCGCCCACCTTTTCAAATCAACCTATGACCTCTCCTGTAATGTGAATGACCATCCCTGTGTCCAATGTACAAAGAGATTACAGTATCCATTGTGTTATGTTTTGGATGAAGTGAATAAAGAGAGCGTGCAGCAGGTTTAGTCAGACAGAAGGCTCACAACGCTATCTATCAGATGGTGGAGGACCAGACCGGGTTGCGCTTGCGAACAATTCTCACGTATGTACATTGACTGTAGCCATTATTCTGTTGTTGATTTATCTTGTTAGCCTTGTAGAGTATAATTTGTATATGTTATCCCCTTTCAATTAATCCACTGTGGCCTTAGAACCCAGTGGTTTCACTACAAAATGGTGTTGTGTCCTCATTTCCCTGCTAGGGTTTAAAGGGTATTACATTACCTAACTGTTTAAGGTTTTAGAGTGTATTGATAAGGTGTGTACGCACTGCGGGTACGTTATACCGTCAGCGCTACTTAAGGTTTAAGGTATAACATCGTTGCAGTACTTTGCTGCTAATGGTTTAAAGTGTATCATATCATTGCATTATATCATTAACAAGGTTTAAAGGTTATCAATTGTGTGTGCGCACGCTGTGTGTACTCTGTACCCTCAGCACGGTGTGTGTATACCAAGTACGTACCACGTGCGGGACTCTGTATGCAAATAGCGTACAAAGTGCAAAGAAACTTCTAAAAAGAAGAACAGGCGATCAGTAACAGTTGCTGCACCAAGCTGCTGCCAATGTGTCAGGAGAGTCACTCCTGAAGGTAACAAAAGAAAAGAAGAAATATAGGCTGGGCAGCGCTACAATTGAAGTGATTGAAATAAACAATATTAAAAAATATGTATTAAAATTCTTTAACAATTTATTAAAAAAACAAATAAAACATGAATATTGTTCTCTCCTCAGAATTGACTGGCAAAAAATACAAACATGCACCTCAATCAGTTCATATCCATCTGTATGTCACGTCTGGCAGGGTTTGAGGATCCGGCAGCTGAGATTTGCCCGAGGAGGTAGCAGGCTGTGAATGAACCAGATGAGGGGGCTGGATATAGTTCCTTCGCATGGGACACGGAGCAATGAAGAATGTAGGCGGGGTTTGAGAGTCAATGGAAAGTATTTATTATGTACAGAGCTGAGGTAGGGAACTGAGGCTGGAGCACAATGGTTAAAGACGTGGCTGGAGGTGAAGAACTGCGGACTGTGATTTGAAAGACGGGACTGTAGATGATGAACTGTGGAACTGTGTATGGTAGTTGAAAACGTGGCTGGAAACAAGGACTGTGGACTGTGGTTTGGAAAACGAGGCTTGAAGATAATAATCTGCAGGCTGTGGTCAGTGGTACAAAGGCGTGGCTGGTGAAGGAGATCTGTGGAGTGTGGCTTGAAAGACGAGGCAGAAGACCCGGGGCCGACTGTGCCCAAAGAGTCTTACTGGACCGGGTTTTCCAGGAGCGCTTCCACAGGCAGTAGCAGGCAAGAAACGGCAGGGCTGCAGCAGCAACAGAGAACCGACCAAGCAGGATCAGGAGGAACCAAGATACAGCAGGAATCCTGGGAGCACAGGCTAAAGCACCTACAACAGGGTTGTAACTTGAAGCACTGGCATCCCTGTCCTAAACCAGCCCCCTTTTATAGGGAGAGCTTCCCCTGGATTGGCTGGAAGAAACAGGAAACAGGAACTATGCTTAAAACTTGGTCTCCAACATGGCGGCGCCCAGTAATGCAGACCTTTTTGCAAAGCCACATTGCTCACTGCCCCTGGCCTCCAAGCAACGGTTCAGCAAGAGCAACCCACTGTAGCGGTGTCCCGCCGCCACGAGCGGACCCCCTCACCTCCGCTACTGCTGCCCACGGATCCGGTGCAGCAGCCCACCTCCGCCGCTGCCCGCACAGCGCCAAGTGAGCCAGCCCCGTGGCCCCAGCGTACCGGTAAGACTCCGGACGCTGACAGTACCCCCCCTTTTGCGGGTGGACTCCGGTCACCTATGTGGTTTAGTTGGAAACTTGGCATGAAATGTCCGAAGAAGTCTTGGAGCATGGACATCGTCTGCATCTACCCAAGATCTCTCCTCTGGCCCATACCCTTTCCATTCGACAAGGTACTGGATGCGACCATAACGTCTGCGAGAATCGAGGATCTTGTGAATCTCAAATTCATCTCCATGTGCTGATTGGATCTTGGGTGATTTAGGCAGAGCAACTCTCAACCGATTAAGTACCAGTGGTTTTAAGAGAGAAATATGAAATGCATTAGGAATTCTTAACTGCGGAGGTAATTTCACTTTGTAAGCCACAGGATTCAACACTCTTTCGATTGGGTAAGGCCCAATAAATCTGGGAGCAAACTTTTTTGTAGGAACCTTTAATCTTAGTTTACGTGTGGAAACCCAAACCCGATCTCCTACCTTAAGGCTTGGTACAGCTTTTCGTTTCAGATCAGCATAGGTCTTATATCTCTTGGATGTCTTGAGCAAAGTCTTGTGAACTTGTTTCCAGGCTTCAGTAAATTGACGAAGTGTTGACTCTGCGGCCGGAACCTCGAGCGTAGGCAGAAGTTGGAAGTCAGGAACTCTTGGATGGTAACCATAATTAATGAAGAATGGAGAAGATTTTGTGGCAGAGTGATAAAGATTGTTATGGGCAAATTCTGCGAACGGGAGGAAGTCCAGCCAGTCATCCTGTGAGGAGGACATGAATAAACGCAAAAAAGTCTCCAGATCCTGGTTCACTCTCTCTGTTTGACCATCCGTTTGAGGATGATATCCTGAGGAGAAGTTTAATTTAACGCCAAGAGCAGAACATAGGGATCTCCAAAACCTGGCCACAAATTGAGGACCTCTATCAGACACGATCTCCTGGGGTAGACCATGGAGTCGAAAGATCTCTGCTATAAACAATTTTGCCAACTGGGATGCAGATGGAAGATTAGCCAGAGGAACAAAGTGTGCCATTTTAGAGAATCCGTCAACTAGGACCCCTACGGTGTGCCGCCCACCAGACATAGGTAAATCTGTAATAAAGTCCATAGAAATATGCGTCCATGGTCTTAGTGGTACCGGCAAAGGATGGAGTAACCCGGCTGGTGGACCTTTGGGACTTTTATGCTGGGCACATTTTGGACAGGCTGCTACAAATTCCTGAACGTCAGTCCTGAGATGAGGCCACCAGTAGGAGTGTTGAATGAATTTAAGTGTCTTATGACTGCCCGCATGGCCCATGAAGGAGGAGTAGTGAGCCCATGTAAGAAGTTTTTTGTGAAGATTTGGTGCAACGAAGATCTTCCCTGGAGGAGGAAGTGGAGAGGTATTAGTTGCAGAAAAAGAGGTGGATTCCAGGATAAATTGCTCTTTTGAACGGTCAGAGGGTTCTTCTGAACTTAGGGAGCGAGATAATGCATCTGCCTTTTTTTTGAGGGAACCTGGTCTGTAACTGAGTTTAAAATTAAAACGGGTAAAAAAGAGTGCCCATCTTGCTTGGCGTGGGTTCAGACATCGGGCTGACTGTAGATACAGGAGGTTCTTGTGATCCGTGGTCACCGAAATTGGATGCTGAGCTCCCTCCAACAAATACCTCCACTCCTCAAAGGCCAACTTAATTGCCAGTAATTCCTGTTCCCCAATAGCATAATTCTGTTCAGCAGGGGAGAATCTTCGCGAGAAGAATGCACAAGGATGGACCTTCTTGTCCTCGAAAAGCTGGGATAATACTGCTCATACTCCTACAGTAGAGGCATCAACCTCCACCAAGAACGGACGGCTGAGATCGGGTTGTCGAAGAACTGGAGCAGTCGTGAAGGCCTCCTTTAAAGATGAAAAAGCTTCCAAAGCATCTGGAGACCACTTGGCAGGATCAGCTCCCTTCCTAGTTAATGCGGTTATAGGAGCTATGACAGAAGAATAATTTTGAATGAATCTTTGGTAGAAGTTAGCAAACCCCAGGAAACATTGAATTCCTTTAAGGGTAGCTGGAAGTGCCCAATCCTGAATCGCCTGGACTTTAGCAGGGTCCATCTGTAACCTCTGCCCTGAAAGAATGTAACCGAGGAATGGAATCATGGGTACTTCAAAGGTGCACTTCTCTAACTTACAGAATAACTGATTCCTTCGTAAACGAGTTAACACTTCTTTAACTTGTTCCCGGTGGGTCTTCAGATCCCTAGAAAAAATGAGGATGTCATCCAGATACACTACCAAGCAGTCATAGAGGAGATCTCTGAAGATTTCGTTAACGAACTCTTGAAAGACGGCTGGGGCGTTGCATAGGCCAAAAGGCATTACCAGGTATTCGTAATGGCCGTCGCGGGTATTAAATGCCGTCTTCCATTCATCCCCTGGGCGAATACGTATAAGGTTGTAGGCCCCCTGTAAGTCCAACTTAGTAAATACAGTAGCCCCTTTAACACGGTCGAACAGTTCTGGAATCAGAGGTAACGGATATCTGTTCTTAATTGTTATGTTATTGAGACCTCTATAGTCAATACAGGGCCGCAACCCCCCATCCTTCTTTTTGACAAAGAAAAACCCTGCTCCGGCCGGAGATGTAGAAGACCTGATGAGCCCTTTCTCCAAGTTCTCCCGTATATACTCCGACATGGCCTGTGTCTCGGGAAGTGAGAGAGGGTAAATTCGACCTCGGGGAGGAGTCTTACCGGGTACTAGCTCAATGGGACAATCCCAAGTACGATGCGGAGGCAAGGTGTCCGCCCCATGCTTACTGAAAACATCTTGAAAAGATTGGTACTCCACAGGAAGGCTGGAAGGGTTGGAAGAACAGAGAGGTCTAACTGAAGGTAAACAGTTCTGAAAGCAGTCTTGTCCCCAAGAGAGAACATCCATAGTTTGCCAATCTATGTGGGGATTGTGTCTGATTAACCATGGAAACCCTAGGATTAGTTCATGAGAGGCTTTAGGAATTACAAGGAAAGAGATTTTTTTCTGACTGGAGAACTCCGACCTTCATCTTGAGAGGAATAGTACGAAATGATATAATACCCTCTGGGATATAACTTCCATCCACTGCGGTAACAGAAATGGTACGATCCAAAGGAACTGTTTGTATTCCAGATCGTTTGACCAGAGCTGACGTAATGAAGCTTTCGGCGTCTTCGGAGTCGAGTAGTGCAGGGATGAGAAGAGAAGAAGAAGGGAGCTCCAATTGGGATAACAGGACAGACTCTTTCTTGGTATGTAATTCTGAGAATTCTCCTAGTTTGACCTCTCCAGCACAAACTAGGAGCGGGCGTTTCCCGGACGTAGACTGCAAGTTTTAACAAAGTGATCAGATGCACCACAATACAGGCAGAGGTTCCCTTGTCGCCGTCTCTGACGTTCTTCATTGGAGAGGTGGGAGCGATTAATCTGCATGTGTTCTTCCACAGTTGGTGATGATGGTGTTGGTGGAAGAACAACTCTAGGCTTAGGGCGATCTGACCGCAACCTCTCCATACAGCGTTCTCTGTACCTCAGATCTAACTTATTGCATAAAGAAATTAGTTTATCCAACTTATTAGGTACGTCCTGAGTTGCGAGGTCATCTTTGATCTTTTCGGAGAGACCGCTCCAGAAAGCTGCAATGAGAGCCTCCTCATTCCAGTTCAGTTCTGAGGAAAGGGTGCGAAACTGGATCACGTACTGACTGACCGTACGGGTGCCCTGACGCAGGCGCAGGATCTCCAATGAGGCGGCAGAACTCCTGCCCGGTTCGTTGAAGATTCTTCGAAAGGTGGCCATGAATTCTGGATAATTAGATAAGATGGGATCCATACTCTCCCACAAAGGTGAAGCCCATTCCAACGCTTGCCCGGTAAGTAAATAAATTATATAGGCTACTTTGGTTCGTGCTGATGGGAAGTTGGCCGACTGTAGTACGAACTGGATTTCGCACTGGTTAAGAAACCCGCTGTTATGAGCCACGGCTGTGGCTCATTTCCATTTTGCATCTTGGTTATGTATTTTATGTTATACTTCTGTTTATGTTCCCCGTGGGTGTCATTGGGTGCTTGGAGCTCTCCCTTAAGGAGAGGATACTGTTATGAACCACAGGTAGTGGTTTATTCCTATTTTATGTTTATAAGTTGTCTTGCAGGCCAGGATTTTCCGTTGCTCTGTTTAAGAATACTCTTGTTTGCTGCCGGTGGTGAGTCTGTGTAATTGCAGCTTGTTCCCATGTGTTCAGCCTCACCTGGCTGCTAATTGCATCTTGTCAGTTTGGAGTCATGCAACAGGGCAGCTGCATGACATAATTAATTAGGCCTCTCTGTTATATGCTGGCTGAGTGCAATTCACAGACGCTGGTGATATTTCTAGGTTTCCAGTCATCCAGAGTGTTTGAGTTCTGAGCTTGTTCCTGCCAATTCCTGAGCTCCTGTCTAGCAGTGTCTGACTAGCTGCTTCCTGTGTCGATTCCTGTGTCAGTTCCCATGTCGATTCTTGTGTCTGATCCTGTGTCCTGCCGTGAAGCGTTCATGTCCTGAAGTCCTGTGGCTTTGCCTGTGCCTGGTCGAGTTTCTAGCTTCTTGGTGTCCATCGGTCTGTCGTTTGGGATTCTGCCTGTCCTCCAGTTCTGAGAGTCTGTGTCGGCTGCATTGGGGGTTCCTGTCCGTTTGCCAGTATTTGTACCGGTTCCGTGAGTAGCGGCTCTGCCGCGTCCGTCGGCCTAGGCCGCTGTATTCCTTGGTTATTTCTGTCACTGGTGTTTTGCAGAGGGTTCTGCTTATGCTGTCACCGCCGGTACACAAAAGTATTGTGTCGGCGTGTGGTCAGCATTTCCTTTGTTGTTCTTTTCCTTTGGCGGCAAGCCGCACATACATTTAGTTTTAGGCTAGTTAGTAGCCCCTGGCTTTGGTTGTTTCAGTTAGAGGGCCCCTTGTTATTACCCTGTCTCGGTTCACGCTTTGTCTCTCTTTAAGACCTGAGGGGGCATCGGAGTTGGGCGGACCTGGTCCGCCCTTCAAACGCGGCTGCTATGGGCCCAGGAAACCATAGTCCTGCAGGCGTGAATTGACAACACGGGTAAAACAACGGAGGTAGGGTGCCAGGGGCTATTCCCATTCCCTTTCACCAAATCCAGTATTACGTCCTGGTGCTCTGGACTCACTTCATAAAATCTCCCTTGTTCTGAGCACCAGGAACCTAACATTATCACCAGCCATACCACAAAAAGGAAATAAAACTTTTTTCTTTTTTGGCCCAGTCCAGTGTCTAGTTTAGAATCCAGTCCTGTCTAGAATTCAGTGTGCAGAATCCAGTCCGGTGTTTAGAAATCCAGTCCTGTCTAGAACTCAGTGTGCAGAATCCAGTCCGGTGTTTAGAAATCCAGTCTTGTCTTGAACTCAGTGTGCAGAATTCAGTCCGGTATTTAAAAATAAATAAATCCATTCTTGTTTTGTCTAGTTTAAAAATGTAGTCTTGCCTTGTCTAGTCTTGCCTTGTCTTGTCTAGTTTTAAATCCTCCTATGTCTACTATGCAAGCCCTGCAGGCATCTCTCTCAGCCCTGAACTCTGCTTTCAGTGCTTTGAAACCTGAGTGACTAGTAGTTTTGCAGCAATCCTTAAAGCAACTGCAAAACCTTCTGACTAAAATCTTGCTCATCTTGCCAGAAGTCGTTGAGAGTACATCTATCTCTAAAGAGACTCTTGTTCACAGTATGGTGACAAGAGAATCCTCTGGTTTAGTTGAAGAGAAAAGGTTTAAAAGTTTTCTGCGGCCCAGGCTCTCAGAAGAGGAGCGTCTGCGTCGCAGAAACTTAAACTTATGCCTATATTGTGGGGGTTTAGGCCACTATCTGCAGACCTGTGAGTTGCGCAAGCCAAAGTGTGGTGACAAGTCCTGCCCTCTGGCCAAGTTGAGTCAGGATACAAGACCTACTCCTGTCTCTTCTGTGGCAGAGGTACTTGTCACACAACCCACACTAAAAAGCTCTCTGTCCTATAATTGGGGTCCTTGGGCAAGGGAGCCCCATTATATATTCAGGAATCAAAAGATAATGTTTCTCTCCTCTCTTGATTTTCCTGTTCAAGCAGAGTTGCACACCCCTGGAGTGGTGCCCGATGCCCAGGGTCCTGAAGTGGTGCCCGACGCCCAGGGTCCTGGAGTGGTGCCCGATGCCCAGGGTTCTGGAGAGGTGCCCGGGGTCCTGGAGTGGTGCCCGATGCCCAGGGTCCTGGAGAGGTGCCCAATGCCCAGGGTCCTGGAGAGGTGCCCGATGCCCAGGGTCCTGGAGAGGTACCCGATGCCCAGGGTCCTGGAGAGGTGCCCGATGCCCAGGGTCCTGGAGTGATGCCCGATGCCCAGGGTCCTGGAGCGGTGCCCTATGCCCAGGGTCCTGAAGCGGTGCCCGATGCCCAGAGTGCTGGAGCAGTACCCGATGCCCAGAGTGCTGGAGCGGTACCCGATGCCCAGAGCGCTGGAGCGGTACCCGATGCCCAAAGCGCTGGAGCGGTACCCGATGCCCAGAGCGCTGGAGCGGTACCCGATGCTCTAGGTTATAGAGGGACATCAAATTTTATAGCTCAGGTGTCCATACCAGAAGTGGTCTCAGAAGCTGTTACCCCAGGTAGGGACTTGAAAAACGCAACCCCAGAAAGGGTATCTGAAACCATAGTTCTTGAAGGGAACTTGATAAGTAAAACCCCAGAAGGGATCTTTGAAGTAATATCCCCAAGTGGGGTCTCGAGAGACGCAGCCTCAACGAAGGGTCTAGAGCAGGGGTCTTCAACCTTTAAGACAGTGTGGGCCACATAAAAAAATGAAACGAAGCCGAGGGCCACTAAGCTATACTGCGGTATTTAGAATCTAAATTTTAATTTATGATTGTAATGAGACCTTTTCTAGACTCATAAGACCATAAAAAAGACTTCAAAAGATAATTATTGTAATTTAATGAATGAAACATGGTCTACTTTACCTTTGTTATTATAATAAGTTCATATCAGTGGGAAACTTGGCATTGTTTTTGCTTGGCCAGCTTGTCGATGTTGGCATCAATGTTAGAAGTCGCTATGCGCAGAGTATTCTCAAGATGTTGGTCTGTAAGCACTGAACTGGACTCATACGGCAGTATCACTGGACTGGTGGGTATAATGTGGGCATGCTTTCACAATATTGCTGCTGTCTGTCTGTGATGGGGGGAGGGAGGGTATGATAGCGCCTATGTCAAGACATAGGTGCTATCATACCCTCCCTCCTCCCCATCACAGACAGACAGCAGCATTGTCAAAGCATGCTCCCTGCCATCTCTGCTCTTAATACTTAATACACCCCCTGCTGGGTCCCCCGCCACGCCCCCTGCCCTCAATACTAATTTATTCACTGCCATGCTCAGGCTGCCGCACCCCCGTCCCCGCCGCTCTCGCACGCCGGGTTCCTGCACTGCCCCCTGCCCTCAACACTTATACACTTTTATTCTCCTGCCGCAGCCCCCCCCCCCCGCGCCGGGTCCCCGCCGCACACAGCCATGCTCAGGCTGCATACATGCTGCCGCACCCCCTCCGCTCCCGCCCGCCGGGTTCCCGCACTGCCCCCTGCTCTCAATGGTAACTTGCCGCACCCCCCCCAGCCGGGTCCCCGCCGCTCTCACCCACCTATTCAACACTGCAGGCGGAGGGAGACACAGGGAGGGAGACACAGTAAGGGTGACCAGACCACTGACCAGCCTAGGAGGAGCTACTCCCCTTCTTCACAGGCAACCAGTGACAGTGCGGGGGAGTCACATGACTCCGGGAAAGGGAAAAACAATTATTTTTTTTTTGTGTTCATATGTGCGCTGCGGGCGGGCGCGTCGGCGGGCCATGGAAACCATAGCAGCGGGCCACCTGTGGCCCGCGGGCCACGGGTTGAAGACCCCTGGTCTAGAGGTTGCTTCCCCAGGAAAGAACTTAAGAGGCATAGCATTTGTGGAGGTTCTGAAGGTTATAGCTTCAGCAAAAGTCCCGGGAGAAGTTTCGATAATTATCGACTCAGAGTGGGAGGCCAATGGCTCGGTCCCAGTCAGGGAGGCCGACGGCTCGGTCCCAGTAAAAGAATCCGAGGTGCTGACCCCAGCGGCGTCACTGCCCCGGGTGGGGTTCAGAAAGTCACTGCCCCGGGTGGGGTTCAGAAAGTCACTGCCCCGGGTGGGGTTCAGAAAGTCACTGCCCCGGGTGGGGTTCAGAAAGTCGCTGCCCCGGGTGGGGTTCAGAAAGTCACTGCCCCAGGTGGGGTTCAGAAAGTCTCAGCCTCGAGTAAGGTCAATAGAGACCAGGTCCTAGCAAAGCACTCTAGTCAGTCAGATGGGAAGGAAGCAGATCCTGATTCTGTTGATATCTCAACATCTATAATCTTTGATGGGGACTTAGTCCAATTTCTGGCACTTTACAAACACTATTACACCATTTTGTTGTCTAGACCATTTCTGGGCATCACTTCAGAGAACCTTGTGCTCTATCTGATATATTCCTTTAGAGGAGAGCCTTTCGAGTGGGCGACCAGCCTAATGAAAGCTGAAGATCCCATTCTTCAGGATCCTCCAGCATTCAGTGATGCAGTTATTAAGAGATATGGTTCCAAAGAAATTGGTTCAGGTTCCTCTAGCTCACCCGTCTTTTATGCTGAGAGTCCACCGTATACTGTAGACTCGGCACAAGAGTCTCAGCCCGTTGTTTTGACTGCAGGATGTGCTTTTCTGTCTTCTTCTAATAGTAGTACTTTGCCTGAAAGTTCAGCTCCCAAGGGTAAGAAACCTATCTCTGATTTGAACGCAGCCTTGCTGGGTGGTACCATCAGTTCAGACAATGTTTGGGGAATTACCTTGGTCAGACCTAAAGAACTTTGTAAAAAAGAAGAAGAAAAAGAAAATTTTTTTTTTGACTCTTGCCTTGATATATATATATATAAAAAAAAAAAGATTTTTTCCCCCTTGTCTTGTGTCCAGTTGCCACCATCAAGAGGAGGGCACTGTTACAAGCTGTTACAGCTTGTTTCTGTTTTCTTGTCTGTTAGACCAGTGTCTCAGGTTTTTTTTTGTATCCCTTGTGTTGGATAGTCTGAATTTTGGGGTCCTTTGACCCCTCCTCGGGGGGGGGGGGGGGTAATGTTATGAGCCACGGCTGTGGCTCATTTCCATTTTGCATTTTGGTTATGTATTTTATGTTATACTTCTGTTAATGTTCCCCGTGGGTGTCATGGGGTGCTTGGAGCTCTCCCTTAAGGAGAGGATACTGTTATGAACCACAGGTAGTGGTTCATTCCTATTTTATGTTTATAAGTTATCTTGCAGGCCAGGATTTTCCGTTGCTCTGTTTTAGAATACTCTTGTTTGCTGCCAGTGGTGAGTCTGTGTAATTGCAGCTTGTTCCCATGTGTTCAGCCTCACCTGGCTGCTAATTGCATCTTGTCAGTTTGGAGTCATGCAACAGGGAAGCTGCATGACATAATTAATTAGGCCTCTCTGTTATATGCTGGCTGAGTGCAATTCACAGACGCTGGTGATATTTCTAGGTTTCCAGTCTTCCAGAGTGTTTGAGTTCTGAGCTTGTTCCTGCCAATTCCTGAGCTCCTGTCTAGCAGTGTCTGACTAGCTGCTTCCTGTGTCGATTCCTGTGTCAGTTCCCATGTCGATTCCTGTGTCTGATCCCGTGTCCTGCCGTGAAGCGTTCCTGTCCTGAAGTCCTGTGGCTTTGCCTGTGCCTGGTCGAGTTTCTAGCTTCTTGGTGTCCACCGGTCTGTTGTTTGGGATTCTGCCTGTCCTCCAGTTCTGAGAGTCTGTGTCGGCTGCATTGGGGGTTCCTGTCCGTTTGCCAGTATTTGTACCGGTTCCGTGAGTAGCGGCTCTGCCGCTTCCGTCGGCCTAGGCCGCTGTGTTCCTTGGTTATTTCTGTCACTGGTGTTTTGCAGAGGGTTCTACTTATGCTGTCACCGCCGGTACACAAAAGTATTGTGTCGGCGTGTGGTCAGCATTTCCTTTGTTGTTCTTTTCCTTTGGCGGCAAGCCGCACATACATTTAGTTTTAGGCTAGTTAGTAGCCCCTGGCTTTGGTTGTTTCAGTTAGAGGGCCCCTTGTTATTACCCTGTCTCGGTTCACGCTTTGTCTCTCTTTAAGACCTGAGGGGGCATCGGAGTTGGGCGGACCTGGTCCGCCCTTCAAACGCGGCTGCCATGGGCCCAGGAAACCATAGTCCTGCAGGCGTGAATTGACAACATGGTAAAACAAAGGAGGTAGGGTGCCAGGGGCTATTCCCGTTCCATTTCACCAAATCCAGTATTACGTCCTGGTGCTCTGGACTGACTTCATAACATCTCCCTTGTTCTGAGCACCAGGAACCTAACACCCACGGCATTGTTTTGGATTCCCATCAAATTTACTGGGAGGTGGCAAATGCAAACGTGGAAGTGGTACTGGTACAGGAGGAAGCAGGACCGGAGGTGCCAATGTGGGAGCAGCTGTAGATACTTGAGGTGCCGTCATGGCAACACAGAGAGAATCGAGACGTTCGGACATACTCTGCATGAACTGCACGATTTGAGATTGTGTGGCCTCCTGCTTACTTAATCGAGACCAGATATCTGTAGATGAATCCCCTCCTGAGGCCTGATCACCCGTCGAATCCATGAGGCCAGTGCTTACTGTCACGTCTGGCAGGGTTTGAGGATCCGGCAGCTGAGATTTGCCCGAGGAGGTAGCAGGCTGTGAATGAACCATATGAGGGGCCTGGATATAGTTCCTTCGCATGGGACACGGAGCAATGAAGAACGTAGGCGGGGTTTGAGAGTCAATGGAAAGTATTTATTATGTACAGAGCTGAGGTAGGGAACTGAGGCTGGAGCACAATGGTTAAAGACGTGGCTGGAGGTGAAGAACTGCGGACTGTGATTTGAAAGACGGGACTGTAGATGATGAACTGTGGAACTGTGGATGGTAGTTGAAAACATGGCTGGAAACAAGGACTGTGGACTGTGGTTTGGAAAACGAGGCTTGAAGATAATAATCTGCAGGCTGTGGTCAGTGGTACAAAGGCGTGGCTGGTGAAGGAGATCTGTGGAGTGTGGCTTGAAAGACGAGGCAGAAGACCCGTGGCCGACTGTGCCCAAAGAGTCTTACTGGACCGGGTTTTCCAGGAGCGCTTCCACAGGCAGAAGCAGGCAAGAAACGGCAGGGCTGCAGCAGCAACAGAGAACCGACCAAGCAGGATCAGGAGGAACCAAGATACAGCAGGAATCCTGGGAGCACAGGCTAAAGCACCTACAACAGGGTTGTAACTTGAAGCACTGGCATCCCTGTCCTAAACCAGCCCCCTTTTATAGGGAGAGCTTCCCCTGGATTGGCTGGAAGAAACAGGAAACAGGAACTATGCTTAAAACTTGGTCTCCAACATGGCGGCGCCCAGTAATGCAGACCTTTTTGCAAAGCCACATTGCTCACTGCCCCTGGTCTCCAAGCAACGGTTCAGCAAGAGCGACCCACTGTAGCGGTGTCCCGCCGCCACGAGCGGACCCCCTCACCTCCGCTACTGCTGCCCACGGATCCGGCGCAGCAGCCCACCTCCGCCGCTGCTCGCACAGCGCCAAGGAAGCCAGCCCCGCGGCCCCAGCGTACCGGTAAGACTCCGGACGCTGACACTGTATATTAGACCATTAAGTGTCTGTTCCTAAATAAATACCCATGTAAGTTCACAAGTCCCTCAGAGGTTTGCTCATAAATTGACACAGTTCGGTTATTTGATATTTACCAATCACCGTATTAGAGGTGGAAAGGCTTCCATGTAGATGCTTCCAAGTTAATAATTTTTCCGCAAATTTCCCCTGAACCTCCCCCCCTCCAGCCTCAGTGCATGTCCTCGTGTCCTATTGCTTCTCTTCATTTGGAGAATGTTTCCCTCCTGGACTTTGTTAAAACCCTTGATATATTTGAAAGTTTCTATCATGTCCCCCCTTTCCCTTCTCTGCTCCAAACTATACATATTGAAATTTCTTAGTCTTTCTGGGTATGTTTTGTGATGTAGGCCATGCACCATTTTAGTTGCCCTCCTTTGTACAGTTTCTAATGTATTAATATCCTTTTGAAGATATGGCCTCCAGAACTGAATACAGTATTCTAGATGAGGCCGTACCAATGACCTATACAGTGGCATTATTACTTCTTTCTTTCTGCTGCTGATTCCTCTCCCAATGCAGCCAAGCATCTGACTAGCCTTCCTCATTGCCTTGTTGCATTGCTTACCTGCCTTTAAGTCATCTGAAATAGTGACTCCTAGATCCCTTTCCTCCTCAGTAGTTTCCAGTATAGTGCCATTAATACTATATTTAGCTTTAGGATTTTTGAGACCCAAGTGCATGATTTTGCATTTTTTGGCATTAAACTGTAATTGCCAG
Organism: Pseudophryne corroboree; assembly: GCF_028390025.1. NCBI lineage: Eukaryota > Metazoa > Chordata > Amphibia > Anura > Myobatrachidae > Pseudophryne > Pseudophryne corroboree. Next base: position 686,897,965 of record NC_086444.1, read on the forward strand.
ACTCTTGACCATTCCTCTAGTCTACCTAGATCCTCAATCATTTGTTTTACCCCACCTGGTGTGTCTACTCTGTTGCATACCTTTGTGTCATCTGCAAAAAGGCATGCTTTCCCTTTAATGCCATTTGCAATGTCACCAATAAAGATATTAAAAAGCACTGGTCCAAGTACAGATCCCTGGGGTACTCCACTGGTAACATTTCCCTCCTGTGAATGCACTCCATTTACCACAACTCTGTTTTCTATCCTTCAACCAAGATCTTATCCATTCAATAATCCTAATATCCAATCCCAAACTTTCAAGTTTATTTAGCAGTCTGCGATGTGGAACAGTGTCAAAAGCCTTACTAAAGTCTAGATAAGCTATATCCATGGCTCCACCTTTATCCATCACTTTAGTCACACAATCAAAAAAGTCAATAAGATTTGTTTGACATGATCTCCCCCCAGTGAATCCATGCTGTTTGGGATCCCGTAAATTGCCGGATTTGAGATAATCTACAACTCTTTCTTTTAAGAGAGTTTCCATCAATTTCCCTACTACTGATGTAAGACTCACTGGTTTGTAGTTGTTTGCCTCTTCCTTGCTTCCACTTTTGTGCAGTGGGACTACGTTTGCTCTTTTCCAGTCCTCTGGAATTACTCCTGTAGCTAATGACTGGTTGAATAATTCTGTCAATGGTGCTACCAGCACCTCTTTAATTTCTTTTAGTATCCTTGGATGTATCCCATCTGGCCCCATAGATTTGTCCACTTTTAGCTTTGAGAGTTCTGTTAGGACCTTCTCCTCTGTAAATGTACTTGTTTCATTTTCCTGAATATCCCTGCAACTTAACTGTGGCCCCTTCCCCTCTCTTTCAGTAGTAAATACTGAGCAAAAATAATCATTAAGATGATCTGCTATTAAATTGTCTCCTTCAACAAAACTCCCAGTGTCCGTCTTTAGTTTTATAATTCCGCCTTTTGTTTTTCTCCTTTCGCTTATATACCTAAAAAAAGTTTTGCCTCCTTTACCCACTGACTGGGCCATTTTCTCCTCAGCTTGTGCCTTTGCACATCTGATTACCTTCTTAGTCTCCTTCTGTCTAACAAGATATATCTCTTTGTCTTCATTATTTTGTGTCTGCTTATATTTCCTAAAAGCCATCTTTTTTGCTCTCACAATATTTGCTACTTCTTCTGCAAACCACACTGGCTTCCTTTTCCTTGTGTTTTTCCTAACAGTTTTGATACAAAGGTCTGTTGCCTTCAATATTGCACATTTTAATGTTTCCCACCTCTCCTGCACTGCTTCCAAGTTCCTCCACTCTGCCAAAGAATCGCTTACACATTTTCCCATCCCTACAAAATCAGCCTTCCTAAAATCCAACACCTTTGTTTTTGTATGGGACGAGTCAGTCTCTGTCTTAATGCTGAACCATACTGCTTGATGATCACTGGATCCCAGGTTTTCACCCACTTTTACGTCCGATAATCTGTCTCCATTTGTAAGTATTAAGTCTAATATTGCGTCTTTCCGAGTGGGCTCCCTCACCAATTGGTGGAGGGATGCTCCCTGAAGGGAATTTAAAATGTTCCTACTTCTAGTGGAACTAGCAACAGACTCCTCCCAGTTTACATCAGGAAGATTAAAGTCTCCCATGATTATTACCTCTCCTTTTAATGCCATTTTAGTTATGTCCTGCAATAGGTTCTTGTCGAGTTCCTCTTCCTGACCTGGTGGCCTGTATATCACGCCAATATGAATAATCAACTTTTCCCCTGTTTCTATGGTCACCCAAAGGGCCTCAGTTTTTTCTTCAATACTTTGTATTAATGTAGTATCTATGGTATTTTTTACATACATTGCTACCCCTCCTCCGATTTTTCCAATTCTGTCCTTCCTAAATAAAGTATATCCCTGTATAGCTATGTCCCAGTCATGATTTTCATTGTACCATGACTCTGTAATTGCCACAATGTCTAGATCATCCCTTGTCATTATTGCAGTTAGTTCTGGGATTTTATTTCCTATACTCCTATCATTTGCACACATAGCTTTTAGAGTTTTGTTTGTGCTTTTTCTGTTCCTAGCTATGTTCTTCTCTCTGCCTATTTTTATTTGGTTTTGATCTGAATTATCTTCTGTTGCTGTGGATATGCTTCCTATTCCCTTTGCCTGCAGAAACAATAACTCTGTGTTGGGGGAGCAGATTTATTTATTCTTGTTTGGTTTACTGCCCCCCTTTGTTAGTTTAAATAGTTCTTGATGAAGCATCCAAACTGTTCAGTTAGTATTTTTGTTCCCCTTGAAGATGGGTTCAGGCCATCACTTTTGTATAAGCTCCTATCTTGCCAGATGGTGTGACTGTGGCCTATAAATCCAAATCTCTCCTCATTGCACCATGTCTTTAGCCAAACATTGAAGTTTCTGATGCAATGAGTTCTGTCTTCCCCTCTGTGTACTGGCAATACTTCTGAAAAAGATACAGTGGTTGCCACCTGCTTCAGAGCAGTCCCTAACTTCCTAAATTCATCTTTTACGGCCATGAGTTCAGCATTTGCCAGGTCATTTGTCCCTAGGTGGACAATGACATCCACCTCCCCATCTTTTCTTGCTGCCTTTACAATTCTTAGCATGCGCTCTTTATCCCTTGGAGCTGTGGCTCCAGGTAAGCACCTTACTTCTTTCTCTACTTCATTTGCATTTCCCAGATGTATTCCTCTAATAATGGAATCTCCCAAGAGAAGTGCAGTCCTTTTTGGAGATGCAATTTTCCTGTTCCATTTCCTGTTCCTATAGTCGGTAGAAGTCCCCATATCTTCCTGTTCTGTAGTGCCTCTATTAGTTGTATCTTCCAGCCCTGCAAGAGTAGCATACGAGTTTTGCAGTGTCACCGCATTCACATAGCTCCAGCCGTTCATCTCCTGCCTTGGCGGCAGGAGGGGTAATTGCCGTCTCACAACAGGTCCGGTGCGGGCTTGTGAACGGGGACTGCATCAGGTGTCTTCCCGTCTACAACACACTGCTGTTTGGAGAGGACGGTTGTCTGCCAGCGTATCCGTTCTGACGACCACTACAGCTCCGGCTCCATCACTCATTTGTCCCCGCCTGGGAGACACGGAGCCATCTGATGCTGCACTGACTGGGTGAAGACAAACCACCAGGGCTCCCTGCATGGCGCGGCATGGTCTTTACCCATCGCTGAGGCTCTGGTGTTTTTATTTCCCTGGTCAACGGGATAGCACCAGGGAGCAGGTATCGAAAGCTCCTGCCCAGCGTTACTTGTGCCTATACATTCTCCTGTTACCTCATTAACCCTTCACCGGCTGAATAACGCCATCCATTTGTGCTTCATGCAGTACTTCTCAAGTGTATAGCCGTGAGTTATTTTTATTCATTCGACAACCATATTCCAGCCGTTCATTAAAGTGCACATACTGAACTCTGCACTACTTACGTCCCCTCTGGGGGTATCAGTAATTGAACTTTTATTATTTGTTCGAATTGATGCTCAAATCATATTTTGGATGCTCAGTTATAGATTATATATTAACATTACTGTGATGTTTTAGTATTGTAACATACCCCCGGGAGGTTGTTGTATATTTTTTTTAAATAAATGTCTCTAATTACCTGATTGTTAAGCGCCACTTGGTTTTGGTTGCTACTTTTGTATAACATTTATAGTCTAAACTCATGGTAATATATGTATACTTCATAGCTAATTGTAATAGCAGGAATGCATGTGTGTGTGTATATATATATATATATATATATATACATACATACAGTATGTGTGTATATATATATATATATGTACATATACATATGTGTGTGTGTGTGTGTATATATATATATATATATATATTGAAGATGGAAATGGATAATCATGTCATGTGTGGGATCATATTGTTCAGGGTCACATAAGCAGTAATCCGGTGGGTATGAGGATATTGTTGCATATTGCAGCAATAAGTTATTAGTAATACCAGATTTATGTTTGATTAATGTGGTGGGTTTAACTGGTCATGGGGCGGAAACACAGATGTAAACAACAGTAATCACATCTCAAGACTTAGCCATCGCCTACCGCTTGAGCTGACCAATAATCCCCAGTGCAGAGGATATGTCCCACCCCCGAACCAATATAAGAAGAGCTTACAGTTTCTATTGTTTCATGCTTTGGAATATTGTATAAAAGCCAGCCTCCTGGCCGGTCAGACACATTCTCTGAAGGTCATCTATCTTGATTGACTGAGGACAGGGACCGGGTGGCGCTGGCGAAACAAACGTATGTATCATTGATTGTAGCCTGTATCTCTTATGTAATTCTGTTATTGTTGTAACCCCCTGTTTAGTAAATAACTGTTGGTGGGTCAGATCCAGTGGCGGATTTAGGGGGGGGGCCCCTGTCATTTTTAGTTGATTTTTGAATTTTTATTTTTATTTTATTTTGTGCGCACGCCGCAGCCCTCGCGGTGGCTTGGGGGCGAGGGGCTGCGGGGGCGCCACTGATTTAGTGCAGACTGACATGCGGACGAGCGTCCGCATGTCAGTCTGCGGTCTCGTTTCCTCCGCTGCTGTTAGGAGGGACACGGAGGGCACAGTGCACGCCTCCCTGTGTCCCTCCTGGGTCTCCTAACAGCAGGGGAGCTGGGGGAGCGGCGGCGGCGGAGGAAGCGGGGGGGGGAGGGGGGGACGCACTGAGGGGGCATATCTGGCACTGGGGGGGAATATCTGGCACTGGGGGCATATTTGGCAGGGAGGGGGGGGAGAATATCTGGCACTGGGGACATATATGGCACTGGGGGGAATATCTGGCACTGGGGGCATATATGGCACTTGGGGGGGATATCTGGCACTGGGGGGGAATATCTGGCACTGGGGGCATATTTGGCAGGGAGGGGGGGGAGAATATCTGGCACTGGGGACATATATGGCACTGGGGGGAATATCTGGCACTGGGGGCATATATGGCACTGGGGGGGGGAATATCTGGCACTGGGGGCATATGTGGCACTGGGGGGGGAAATCTGGCACTGGGGGCATATGTGGCACTGGGGGGGAATATCTGGCACTGGGGCATATGTGGCACTGGGGGCATATATAGCACTGGGGGGGGGATATCTGGCACTGGGGGCATATGTGGCACTGTCGGGGAATATCTGGCACTGGGGGCATATGTGGCACTGGGGGGGTTTATGTGTACCTGGCACATGGGGGGGGCTATATTTGGCACTGGGGGCATGTGAGTACCTGGCACCGTGGGGGAATATCTGGCACTGGGGACATATGTGGCACTGGGAGCACAGCCCTAGCAACAAGGACTACCTCCTAGCAATGAGCATGACACCCAGTGCATAAAACCCCTGGCAACGAGCATGACACCCAGTGCATGAAACCCCTGGCAACGAGCATGACACCCAGTGCATGAAACCCCTGGCAACGAGCATGACACCCTGAGCATGAAAACCCCTGGCACCGTGCATGGAACCAAGAGCATGAAACCCCTGGCATCGAGCATGACACCCAGTGCATGAAACCCCTGACAACGAGCAGGTATTTGAAAAGTAATTAGAAGCCTTACTGTAGGACTTAATGTGTAATGGGCATTACGGTGTGTGGCATAATGTATCACGGACATTGCGGTGTGTGTCATAATGTGTCACAGGCATTACGGTGTATGGTATACTATATCGCTGGCATTGTGATATGTGGTATAATGTCTCAGGGTCATTGCAGTGTGTGGCATAATGTATCACGGACATTGCGGTGTGTGTCATAATGTGTCAGGCATTACGGTGTGTGGTATACTATATCACGGGCATTGTGGTATGTGGTATAATGTCTCAGGGTCATTGCAGTGTGGCATAATATATAACGGGCATTGCGGTGTGTGGCATAGGGTATAACGGGTATTGCGGTATGTGTCACAGGCATTACGGTGTATGGTATACTATATCACGGGCATTGTGGTATAATGTCTCAAGGTCATTGCAGTGTGTGGCATAATGTGTCACAGGCATTGTATGTGCTATAATGTATCGGGCATTGCAGTGTGTGGTATAATGTATCACGGACATTGCAGTGTGTGTCATAATGTGTCACAGACATTGTATGTGCTATAATGTATCAGGGGCAGTGCAGTGTGTAGCATAATGTATAACAGGCATTGCAATTCCTGTCATAATGTGTCACAGGCATTATAGTGTGTGGCATAATGTGTCGGGGGCATTACGGTGTGTGGCATAATGTGTCGGGGGCATTACGGTGTGTGCATACTGTGTCATGTGCATTATTGTGTGTGGCATAATGTCTAAGGGCCATTGCAGTATGTGGCATAATGTATACTGGGCATTACTATAAGGAGGAAAAATGACAAATAATGTAAGGGGCATGAATCAGGAATATTTTTCTTTCCTGTGGTGGCCAACGTCTGGGCGTGCAGGTTGCAAAACTGGGGTATAAGGTAGTCTTTTCCTGCAATACCACGCCCATTCCAACGAAGCCACGCCCATTCCAACGAAGCCACTCCCCTTATGGTGCCCCCCCTGTAATTTTTTACTGGATCCGCCCCTGGTCAGATCCCAACATTTTTAATACAATTGGTGTAGTGTTCCTTTCCTGCTAGGGGTTGTAAAGTGTATTCCGCCTCACGTGTAGCTACTCTGTGCTTACAGTGTGACGGCGTGCTTACGCAATGTGTACGCATCTGTTAGGGGTTTCACACACATACACTTAGTGGTCGCAGTGGCATGCACAAATATAAGTTAAAGGTATTGCTTTTTCTTCCTGAAAGTTAATCAGCATTAACACTTTCCTGGTTTCTGGAAATTGGTTACGTTGAAACACAGTAGTGATCTATCTACTTTTTACTTGTGGAGCTTCAAGCTAGGGGGCCTAGATATATTGAATTTTCTGTCCACCGGTCTCCCCCAATGTAATTTGAGTACCTCATTTACTGTTAATGGATATGGCACCAATCCCGATTTACTCTGTCCTTGAGGTACTTGTGAACACACCCAGCATTCTGTTTGGTTTAAGACCATACCCACTAATGAGTGGTAGTCACTTAAAGGATGTCCACCAACATTGATATTATTGTTTGACTGACATCTCTGGATGCACCCATCTTTGACTATGTTATCGCAGTATGTACATATGCAGTATTCATCAGACAATAACCCTTCACATTGCCTCCGAGCTCCGTGACTACCAGATCTCTTACTTATACAAAGTGATGGACTGATCCTGGGGTCCTACAAATTCATCCTCTCCATCAGAACCCATTCCAGATCCTTGCTTGACTTCTCGGGGGCCCTCACAAAGACAAAAATTGTCCTGATCAAAAACAGAATCAAAAGAAAAGCCGGAACACAGTCTCTGGATGTGGATCCATTTTGGTAAGGAAAACAAAGGGGGGTGGGAGAAAAAATGAAGCGGGGGGGGGGGGGATGTTTGGAGAGAAAAATAAAATTTAAGACAACTCAGGTGCCGTTCAACAGTCCGGCCTTTCAGCCGTACCGGAGCAGAGTCTCTAGTGATATGAGGTTCTCTTCAACTTTCTCCTTCTCACAAGTTTTCTCCGGGTCAGGGAACTTCTTGCAGTGGGATGAGTGGACCCAAGTCTCTCTCTCGGCAACCTTCACTGCTGTCGTGCTGGTCAACAAAACTTGATATGGTCCTTCCCACCTGTCAATGAGGCAACCTGAACGTAGAAAATTTTGAATCATCACATAGTCCCCAGGTTCAATGTCATGACAACTACTATTTGGTAGGTCAGGAATCGCCGGTTTCAGATTCCTTTGCTGGTTTCTCAGTTGCTGGCTCATCCTAACCAAATATTGCACAGTTATTTCATTATTGCACTTCAGATCATCCATGGGGCTCTTGTCCAAAAAGAATTTCAAAGGGTGATAGGTTAAGCGGTGACCTGGGAGTGGGTCTGATGCTGTACAACACTAGTGGCATGCTTCCGGCCACAACAGTCCAGTTTCAGCCATCACTTTGCTCAGCTTGTTCTTAATAGTGCTATTCATTCTCTCCACCTTCGCACTGGCCTGTGGCCGGTAGGGAGTATGTAGCTTACTATTAATACCCATAAGCTTGCACATGACCTGAAAGACTTCACCAATAAAATGGGTACCCCTATCACTTTCAATCATTTTAGGGATACCATATCTACACACAAATTCTTGTACAATTTTCTTAGCAGTGAATAGGCAATATTTGTGGCGGTTGGGAATGCCTCTACCCAGTTCGAAAAGAGATCAGTACTTATCAAAACATACTTTAAATTCCTACAGGGTTGTAGCTTTATGAAGTCAATTTGTATTACCTGGAAAGGTCGGTCTGTAGGAGGGATATGGGATGGCTCCGTCGGTATTGTCTTACCAATATTCTTCCTCAAACAAGTAAGACATATCATTGCTTTCTTGCTCACCTGAGAAGAGAACCCTGGTGCACTCCAGTAGGCTCTTACCAATTTGCAAATACCTTCCTTGCCCAGGTGAGTCAGACCATGTGCCGCTTCAGCTAGGCTTGGGAGATATGTCCTGGGGGCCACTGGCTTACCTTGTCCATCTCTCCAGAGTCCTGAGGACTTCTGACCATATACCTTCGCCTTCCAGACTGCCTTCTCCTGTAGGGAACACAAATTTTGAATTTCGATTAACTGTTGCATGTTTACCGTGTTGAATGTCATCAGTTGTGTGGTGTTAGTTTGTGTGGTATTACTTGCTGCTGATTTTGCAGCTTCATCCGTTCGGCTATTACCAAGTGAGATTGGGTCTTGGTTGTAAGTGTGTGATTTACACTTGATAACAGCCTCTTTGTCAGGTTCTGAATCCTGTATGGCTGCCAGAAGCCTCTTAATGTGTGACGCATGCGCCACAGGTGTGCCAGCTGCCGTCATGAAATTTCTGAGGTGCCACAGGGCCCTGAAATCATGCACCACTCCAAAGGCGTATCTAGAATCCGTGTATATATTAGCTGACTTACCCTTTGCCAGCTCACATGCTCTGGTTAGTGCTACCAGCTCAGCGCCTTGTGCCAAGGTGTTCAGCTTCTATGATACCTTCGTCATCTACAACTGCGTATCGGTGCACAGGCCTCCTGAGTCCATCTGTCTGTGACAACTACCGTCAGTGTAGAACAGGGGTGGGGAACCTTTTTTCTACCAAGGGCCATTTGGATATTTATAAAATCCATCGGGGGCCATACAAAAATTCTCAACTTAAAAATTAGCCTGCCCCCAGTAGATATGCCCTCATTAGATATGACCCCTAGAAGTGCCGCTTACACACACATTAAAAGAAAGAAAAAAACAATACTCACCAGCCACGCTCCTGCTTCCAGACCCTTGCCCTCTGCCTGGCTGCCCGCTCCTCAGAACTATGGGACAGACATCATGACATCTCTCCCATAGCACCACACAGGCACACACGCACACTGCTAGAGCCGGAAGCCGGAGCTCAGGAGTGAGCTCCTACCTCCGACTGCTGCTGAGGGGGAAGAAGCCGGGTGCCCGCTAGTAACAAAATCTCAGTGGGCGCCCGGCATCTACCCTGGTTAGGTGAGCCTGGGAGGGCCTGATCAAGTGGCTTTGCGGGCCTTATACGGCCCGTGGGCTTGAGGTTCCCCACCCCTGGTGTAGAAGGTAAAGTCCACGTCTTTCAGTGGGTTGTCACTGATGTCAGGTCTCGAAGTGAAAGTCTGGTACAAGTATTCCATACAATCATGGGTATCAGTGTCTGCACTAAATCCTCCTTCACCATCATTCTCATCCTCCACCCTTTGTGCATGACAAGGCACACTCAGCAATTAAGTTGCAGGATTTAGTGTGCTACACCTCTTTAAACTGAGCAGATGAGACATGTCTGGTTTGGGCGGAGTTTAGCAAGGCTGATACTGCATGAGGTGTATGGGTTGTCAGGTCATGTCCTAACACTACGTCTTTGCTTTTACTTATCAACAAAGCTAAGGCAGCAACACTTTGAAGGCAAGTGGGGAGAGACCTTGCTACAGTGTCCAGCTGTGCACTGTAGTAGGCTACAGGTTTGCTGACATCACCATGTTTCTGGGTTAGGACTCCTGCTGCGCACCCAGCACTCTCGGTACCGTACAACTCAAAAGGCTTCCCATAATCTGGCATCCCCAATGCTGGTGCGTGTGCAAACACTCTTTTAGTCTCTCAAACGCTAGTTTGGACTCCTCTGTATGAGAGACTCATTCTGGTTTGTTTGAAGAGACCATTTCTTGCAGTGGTAGTGCCAGAATAGAGGAGCCCGGAATCCTGTTCCGACAATACCTGCACATTCCTAGAAAAGTGCAAATTTGTTGTTGGGTTTGCGGCAGAGTCATGTCACGGATGGCCTGTATTCTGTCTGTGGTTAGGTGTCTGAGTCCTTGCATCAAGCAGTGTCCCAAGTATTTACCCCTAGTCCTGCACAACTACAACTTATCCTTAGAAATCTTGTGCCCTGTCTGGGTGAGATGAGACAGAAGCTTTTTAGTGTCTGCCAGGGACGACTCGAATGAGTCAGAGCATAACAGCAAGTCATCAACATATTGTATCAGCACCGACCCATTCTCAGGTTGAAATGATTGTAAACAGTCATGTAGGGCCTGGGACAAAATACTTGGGCTGTCAATGAAACCTTGGGGAGGCGGGTCCAGGTTTACTGTACTCCCCTGTAGGTGAAAGCAAAAAGGTCCTAACTGTGAGGGTGGAGAGGGACAGAAAAGAAAGCAGACCAGAGGTCAATGACGGTGAAGTACTTAGAGGTGGAGGGAATCTGCATGAGGATGACCGCTGGATTGGGAACTACGGGGAATTGGCTCTCGACTATCTTGTTTATCCCCCTTAGATCCTGCACTAGCCTGTAACCCCTCCCCCCACTCTTTTTCACAGGGAAAATGGGACTGTTTGCTGTGCTGGAACGACCTGATTAGGATGCCATGCTGTAGCAGCCGTTCTATGACAGGGTGTACTCCTAATTCTACCTCTGGTTTCAGAGGGTACTGGGGGATCTTTGGAGCTATCCTGCCATCTTTTATTTGCACTATTACTGGGGCTACATTCGCCATCAATCCAGTGTCCTGTCCATCTTTGGTCCAAAGGGAACCCGGTATTTGTGAGATCATTTCCTCTACCTATGATGGACATGTGTCTATAACAGTAGAGTGTAACATTAGCCTTTGAGGGGTGTCTAATATATCTTGTACTTCCTGTGCATGGTTTTCAAGGATATCTAAAAACACACCCTCAGAGGTACAATATATGACACACCGCATTTTAAACATCAAATCTCTGCCAAGTAGATTAGTCGGATCCGATGCAGCCAACAGGAAAGAATGTTTGGTATGCAAGGGCCCTATCGTAATCTCTGCAGGTCTACTCAAAGGGTACTGCTGCACTTTTCCCGTTACTCCCATTGCCGAAATTGTTTTGCCCATGGTCATTACACCTTTTGTGGAGTTTAGCACTGATCTGGCTGCCCCTGTATCTACAAGAAAAGGTTGTGGTATGCCAGCTACATTGACCATGACCTCAGGGTCATCTCCAAGGCCAGCAATCTATTTCATTGGCTGCAGACTACAGGCAGGGGCGTAGGGAGGGTGGTTCCGGTGGATCTCAGGCTCCAGGCGCCCAAGACAGTACAGGGCGCCACAGCTCAACTCCCCCGAGACCTCCATCTGGCCGCACGGAGCTCGCAGCTATCAGTCACTGACAGCTGCGAGCCGGAGCAGCGTCAGCTCCCTCCCCTGCTCCGTGCTTTGTGATGCACGGTTGACTGACATCAGATGCCCGACGGGTGGAGACGCACCACAGCCAGATGGGACAGGACTGCAGAGATGTAGCAGCAGCAATGTCAAGCAGGAGTGGGGCAGGTGAGTATTGTATTTTTTGTTGTTTTTCTATGTGTATGTAAGTGGCGCTACCAGGGGGCACAACTACTGTGGGCAAATATACAGGGGACATAACTACTGGGGGCAAATATACAGGGGACACAACTACTGTGGGCAAATAAACAGGGGGTACAACTACTGTGGGCAATATACAGGGGGCACTACTACTGTGGGGAAATCTACAGGGGGCACAACTACTGGGGCAAATATACAGGGGACACTACTACTGTGGGCAAATCTACAGGGGGAACAACTACTTTGGCAAATCTACAGGGGGCACAACTACTGGGGCCAATCTATAGGGGCACAACTACAGAGGGCACAGCTACAGGGGGCACAACTACAGAGGGTACAACTACTGGGGGCAAATCTACAGGGGGCACAGCTACAGCGGGCACAACTACTGAGGGCACAACTACAGTGGGCACAACTACTGGGGCAAATCTACAGGGGGCTCAGCTACAGGGGCATAACTACTGGGGGCAAATCTACAGTGAGCAAATCTACAGGGGGCTCAGCTACAGAGGCACAACTACTGGGGGCAAATCTACAGGGGCACAGCTACAGGGGTACAACTACAGGTGGCAACTCTACTGAGGGCACAACTACATGGGGCAAATTTGCCGTTGGCACAGCTACAGGGGGCACAACTACTGGGAGCACAACTGCTCTGGGCACAACTACTGGGTCCATAACTACAGGCGGTAACACTGTGGCAATGCTCCTTCCCTATGAAGCCATGCTCCTTTTTTTGGTGCATGCCACCGACGCACACTGTTTCACCTGCGTGTGTGTGTGGGGGGCACCAAAGGAAACTTTCGCTCTGAGTGCCACAAGGTTTAGAACTGGCCCAGGTGGCCACGCCCCCAATTCAGTACAGGGGAGGGGGGCGCCGAAACATACCTTGCTCCAGGCACCATGACACCTTGCTAGACCTCTGACTACAGGTATGACCTGACCCCTATTGTAGTTTTAGGCCCTCCTGCAGAGCATTGGCAGCTACTATATGTGCGGGGGATAGCTGTAAGTTTTCGGAGGCCTGCCAGTCCCTACTTGGTGGGTACCTCTGTTTTTCCCCTGTATGTGGCTCGTAATCTCTATCCCATCTACTATGTGTTTGACAGTGTGGCTCGTGTTGTTGTCTAGGGGGTCTGTACTTATTATGTGTCCCTGTACTCCTACAGCTCCTGGCAAAGTGTCCCTCCTTTTTGTAGGCATAACATACTATTACCTATTTCCAGTATTCTGAGTTCTGGGGTTGTGATTGGTTGGACATTCCTTCAAGAGCCTGGATATTTACCAGCATCAACCTATCCCCTTGCATCTCCTTGTGTTTGAGGATATTACGGTCGTGTTCAATAGCAGACTCTCTCAGGGCATCTACCGTAATCTCCCTCCAATTTGGCAAAGAGGTTTGTACTCTGGTTCTCAGAGCTTCTTTGAGCCCGTCCATTAGAACAGAGACAGCTACCTCCCTGTGGTTGGCATTTTCCTTTATATCCCCTACACCCCTACACAATCTATTACGCTCCTCTACATGTTGTAGTACGTGACTACTTCGTTAATATGTAAGGATGCAACCCTTTCACGCGGCCAAGCCTCTGCCAACTCAGCGTCTCTCACGGGATCCCGGTTTCTCCGGGGTTCAATACATCCACACCTACTTTCAGTTCACACTAATACACAATGTTTTCTGTACGAAAAAATATCACTCCTTTTGATCGATAGCTTGTCCCAAAGGTAGTACACTTTAAACAAAATTTTATAATAATCTGCTTTAAAATCGGACCGTTACTTGCTATTGTATAAATGTCTTCTATCCCGCCTTTAAATTTATTCCTATTGTGTGGTTAAACCTGCACTCGCAACTTTCACGCAACCTTGCATAAACACGCAACCATGCGCGTCCCTGCACCTCATGCGCGTTCCTGCACGCTTACCTCACGTACCATACCACGTGTACACCGTGCGTTCACAACTTAATATACCACACTTATCACGATCAATGTGAGCAAAATTCTACTGCCCACTACACCATACATTTTTGTTCCTTACACCCACCAGAAGTCGCCCACAAGGGTAATCCTCCTTTTAGTGTTTACCTAAACTTTTAGGCCGGAACTGTGTTTTATATTTTTATAATTACTCCCTTAACTAAATATATCAAATATATAACAAATAAACGTATCCGATTCTATGCAGACCTATAATGACTATTACAACCTATGGCAACAATATGTGAGAATGTATGCAAACTATCAGTATGCTTTGTGCGCGTTTTTTCGCCAAAAATTACACACAAAAGAAAGCTAATGACTTTTCCCTGTTTTCCCGCGGTTCGCACCAGCACCTCTAAGACTATACAGAACAGACGTGGTCTAAAACATTAGATAGATTTAAACACAATACAAAATTACTTAAGACGCGTCGCCACCCTTTGTTGGTAGACCAAAGTCTGATAGGACCTGCAAGTTGTGAGTATGTGGTAAACCAGACGAGCTCCCAACTGTTAAGTTCGTTAACTTACAGGGAAATGCTATACCTTGAAACACTATGCTTCAGGCCGCTGCGGCCGCTGAATGCAAACAATAACCCCTGCAATGTGAATGCACATAGCGTACGCACGCCGACATGCTATGCGCACTTTACAGCGATACGTGTGGGTGAATACACTTCTATACCCAAACAAGAATAGAATGCGACACCAGTTGTATATGTTATGTTGTGGTCCAACGCAACAACAATTATTTACTAAAAGGGATATACACAGAAATACAACAATATCACAAGAGAAGAGCTACAACCAATAGTACATACGTTTGTTCGCCTGCGCCTCCCGGATCCGGTCCTCAGTCAGTCTTAGCAAGATGACCTTCAGAGAATTAGACTGAGACTGGCCAGGAGGCCTTGCTTTTATACAATGGTCCAAAACACAATACAAAGGAAATTGGAAGCTCTTCTTCCATAGGTCAAGGGGCAGGTCATTTACAGTACATGAGGGGTCATAGGTTAGTTTGAATAGGTGGGCGATGCTTGGTCCAGGTGTACTTGCAGATGACCTCCACTGGGTTCCCGCCGAATAGCACGAGTACAGAAATTACAGTAAGTTATGCTATTGTATTCCTGTGCATATCTATGCGCAGGAGCATGCTATAATCTGCAAACTGCGATCGGAATGTAGCCCTTGAAATACTGTACATCTGGATACCAAACACTATGTCCTAACCTAGCTATGTCCCCTTACATCCTGTAAAGCTGGATATCTCTGTGGTCCTATTTCCTAAGTAAATGTAACTTGCTGGTGTGGTGTGTAGACTATGTATAAATTATGCACCATATGGATAAAATATTGAATATGTCTTTGTGGCTTTTCTATGCGAATGTGTATGCTACCGTATTTACTCATACCACGTGCTAACATGCAGGGCTTTGCGAGCCAATGTACACAGTGTGCGGGTATTCGCACGCACGGCAGAACACGTGCACGCATGGAGGCCACTCTGTGTGGTGTTTGCACGTGTTGGGTGTGGGTATAATATTTTCGACTTCGACAATGTGTAAAGAAGGGAGTCTGTCCACCATAATGTGTAAAAGTGGCTCTACCTGGTGTGTTTGTGGCGTAATTGGTATTATTTTGTGGCCACACCCCTTCCCCATGAAACCACGTTCCTATATTTTTTGCGCGCACCTACGACGCGCACTGCCCCTGTTTTACATAGAGGGGGGCTCCGATGCCGTTTCTTGTACACAGCGCTAAAATTTCTGGTTACAGCACTGTTGCTAGGTATCCATTTCCCTTGCCCTGAGCAGATCCCCCTCACCATATCCTCTTCAGGGGTGAGGGGGTGGGCTTGGATGGGATGGGATGGGGGGGCAAAGCATTTTGTCGCACCTGGGCCCACCGCTAGTTCTGTCACTGGTACCATGGGGTATAGATCGGGTCCACTGGAGCCTGGCACTTTAAAAAAACTTTAGTGTGTGTATGTGTGTGCTGGCTCCTCCCTTCTATGCCCCTCCTCCTCCTACCAGACTCTGTTTAGAAAAATGTGCCCAAAGAGCCGGGTGCATTTCTCTGTAGCTACAGAGAGTTTCTTTTATTTTTTATTTTAGTTATTTATTTTCAGGTAGTACTGGTTGGCAACCAATCTACCTGCTTCGCGGGACTTAGAGGGGGACCAAACCAACCTTCTGAGGGTTAATGGTTCGTAATCCCAGCTGGCAGGGCACTGAGCTCATGTGCAGAGAGAGTTAGATTTGGGTGGGGTGTATTCAAACTGAAATCTAAATTGCAATGTAAAAATAAAGCAGCCAGTATTTACCCTGCACAGAAACAAAATAACCCACCCAAATCTAACTCTCCCTGTAAATGTTATATATGCTCCCCCTGCAGTGCACATGGGAGGTCATTCCGAGTTGTTCGCTCGCAAGGCGATTTTAGCAGAGTTGCTCACGCTAAGCCGCCGCCTACTGGGAGTGAATCTTAGCATCTTAAAATTGCGAACGAAGTAATCGCAATATTGCGATTACACACCTCGTAGCAGTTTCTGAGTAGCTTCAGACTTACTCGGCATCTGCGATCAGTTCAGTGCTTGTCGTTCCTGGTTTGACGTCACAAACACACCCAGCGTTCGCCCAGACACTCCTCCGTTTCTCCGGCCACTCCTGCGTTTTTTCCGGAAACGGTAGCGTTTTTTCCCACACGCCCATAAAACGGCCTGTTTCCGCCCAGTAACACCCATTTCCTGTCAATCACATTACGATCGCCAGACCGATGAAAAAGCCGTGAGTAAAATTACTAAGTGCATAGCAAATTTACTTGGCGCAGTCGCAGTGAGGACATTGCGCATGCGCATTAAGCGGAAAATCGCTGCGATGCGAAGATTTTTACAGAGCGAACAACTCGGAATGAGGGCCATGGTTTTGCCCAATTGCTAACAAACTTGCTGCTGCGATCAACTCAGAATTACCCCCCAGTTTTCCTTATCTCCTCAGGGACACAGTTTGCAGGCACCTGGCTGGCTGGATACTTTTAAAAGCATGATTCAGAATGTTAATTCAGAATAGGCTACAGCTACAAAGGAGAGAAAGGTGTTAAAACAGTCTACTGATTGTATGGCAATGGCAGCAGATACCATAAAGGCTTCTCAGCCCCCTCTGTTGGTTTCACATAAACGCTCACTGCCACAGGTGCTCCAGTCTGATTCTGATTGTGATCAGCCTGATGTGGATGATGATGATATGGATGAGGACAGCTCTCTGTCCCCCTCATTTATGCTGTATGAGAGGTTCTTCACATACCTGATCAGGAAGCAGTACCAGATGACGAGTTGTACTTTAATGTTAGACCCAAGACCTCAGCCACTTTTCCTGTGTCTAAGGAATTAAACTCACTGGCCAGGGAGGTATTTGTAAACCCTGACAAGAAATGTAAAATTCCTCAGAGGTTTTTATCTACTTTTCCCAGCCCAGCTGAGGACAGGAAGGTATGAGAAAACTCCCCCTCAGTTGATACGTCTGTGTCCAGACAGTCTAAGAAATTGGTACTGCCGGTGCCAGGGGCTAAAATTGAGACCACTCTCAAGGCAATATATATGGCAGCAGGTGTAGCACAGCGCCCCACAATTGTTTGTGGGTGGATTTCCAGGGCAGTAGTCAAGTGGTCTGATAATTTTATTAATAGATTAGAGACTGCCCCAGGATGAGGTTATTACTCTGCTGCAACATATACAAGGTGCTGCAAATTTTATGAGCGAGGCTATAAAGGAATTGTGTAAGATAAATGGCCGCACTACTGCTATAGCAGTTTCGGCACGCAGAGCTCTGTGGTTAAGTCATTGGTCAGCGGATGCTGATTCCAAAAAGGGTGTGGAAAATCTTGTGGTAAGTCCCGTAAACCTGCAACTGCTGCATCCCTGGACCAGATCACTAGCTCCCCTGCCGCTAAACCTTCCGCGTGATGGTTGACCGAAGCAGCAAAGGCAACTTTCAGGTGGGTGCTCGCCCTCAACACTTCACCCACGTGTGCTGGGATCCTTGGGTGAGGGACCTCATTTCCCAGGGACACCGGCTGGAATTTTAAGCACTTCCTCCTCACAGATCTTTCAAATCAGGCTTGCGAGTTTTGCCCGCAGCAAATGTTACCTTGCAAGAGGCTATTCAAAAGCTTTTGTGGACATAGGTGGTGGTTCCAGTACCTCCTCCATTGCACAACAGGGGTTTTTATACTCCAGTCTTTTTGTCGTTCCCAAACCAGACAGTTTGGTGCAACCCATCTTATCCCTGAAGTCGTTAAACCCATTTCTGCGGGTGTTCAAATTCAAGATGGAATCTCTGCGGGTAGTGGTGTGCGGTCTGGAGGAGGGGGAATTCCTGGTAACTCTAGATGTCAAGAATGCTTACCTACACATTTGCATGTGGCCCCCTCATCAGGCTAACCTCAGGTTCTCCATCCTGGGCAACCATTTCCAGTTTCTGGCCTTGCACTTTGGTTTGTCCACATCTCCGAGGGTCTTCACCAAGTCATGGTGGAGATGATGCTGCAACTGTGCATGATGGGAGTCAACGTTGTCTCCTACTTGGATGATCTCCTGATAAAGGCTATGTCCAGGGAGCGTCTTCTGCATAGCATCAATCTGACAACTCGCCTGCTTACAGATCATGGATGGATCCTAACTTTTCAGAAATTTCACCAGGAACCATCCCAACATCTTCAGTTCCTGGGAATGATTCTGGATACAGTGTCTCAAAAGATATTTCTCCCAATGGACAAGGCCTTGGCTATCCAGGCTATGGTCCGCTTGGTGCTCCATCCTTGCAAGGTATCCATACATCTTTGCATCCACTTGCTGGGCAGGATGGTTGCTGCTTACAAGGCAATCCAATATTGCAGATTTCATGCCCGGCCATTTCAACTGGATCTGCTGGACAAATGGTTGGGGTCTCACCTTCACATGCATCAGGAAGTGACCTTATCTCCGAAAGCCCGGATTTCTCTATTATGGTGGCTACAAGTTCCACACCTGGTAGAAGGCAGGAATTTCAATATCCACTCATGGATTCTACTGACAATGGATGCCAGCCTCCGGGTTTAGAGTGCTGTGACCCGAGGGGCCTAGTTCCAGGGGATATGGTCAACTCAAGAATCTGTTCTGCCGGTAAACGTCCTGGAACTCAGGGCAATTTACAATGTGCTCTTCTGCAAGTATCCCATCTCCTGAAGAATCAGGCGATCCAGGTTCAATCGGACAACACCATGGCGGTGGCTTACATAAACTGTCAAAGGGGAACAAGAAGCAGAGCGACAATGAGAGAAGTGTAAAAAATCCTCCTTTGGGTGGAGGCCAATGCAAGGGCCATCTCAGCCATATTCATTTCAGGAGTGGACAACTGGGAAGCAGACTTCCTCAGCAGACACGACCTCCATCTGGGGGAATGGGGCCTACATCCCCAGATGTTACAACAGTTAATTCACCGGTGGGGCTGTCCACAGATAGATCTGATGGCTTATCATCTCAACAAGAAGCTATGCCATTACTGTTCCAGAACAAGGGATCCACAGGCTGTAGCAGTGGTTGCGCTGACGACACCGTGAACGTACCAGTTTGTGTACCTGTTCCCTCCTCTACTGCTAATCCCAATGGTTCTAAAAAGAATAAGAATGGAAAGCGTTCAAGCAATTCTAATTGCCCTGGATTGGCCTTGACAGGCGTGGTACTCGGACATCCTAGCCATGACTCTGGAGCAGGGCAGTTTCTTGGGGAGGGCAAGCGTGCAACTGCATGGGGCACCCGCTGCGGCACTAACTGTGGCTCCCTGCTTCCCCCTCCTCCATCTCCCCAAGTACCCCGCTCAGGGGGGCAGAGTTTTGCGGAATGACGTGGTTGCGTCATGACTTCACGACGCAACCACCTCATCCGCAAAACTCCACCCCCCAAATGGAGTACAGAGGAGGAAGGAGAAGTTAGGAAGAGGGAGAGGCGGCCGGCGAGAGGAGCGACTCGTGAGGTGGGCCGAAGAGCGGGAATCTAAGAAAAAGGTATACTGGCGCCAGCTGAATTTCAAATAATGAACGGATAAAAGATTTGAAAAAAAAATTGTTTCATAAATTTATTACAGAAAAGACTATAAAGTAGTTAAACACATAAAAAGTTTAGGCTTCAGAAGGGTATGGATTAAAAAGATTGAGTCTCTCAAATGGTTAAATTCGACCACTTCTATCCCCATTGAGACAATTAGCACTTGTTTCTGACTAGGGCTCATTCCTCCAAATAGTCCTCAGTAAATTTTAAGTGTGGATATTACCCATTTTCTCAGGAAAAGTCCCCTTGGTTCTCAATTGCAAGCCGAGATCCAGTAGCAGCAGGGGTATGTCCAGAGTTTCCAGATGAACAACACTTATGAGGATCCTGTTGGAGTATGGAAGTACAATTGTTGCCAGACAGGGGAAGATAGCAATGGGTGGGATGCCTGTGGTCAAGAATAAAGGGTTCAACGCGTTTCGCTGGTCTTAGTTTAAGAGCGGGAATCACCTCTGTAAGTATACCCTCTCTCTCTGTCTCTCTCATAATGTGTAAAATGGGGACATCTGCCATAATGTGTAAAATGGGGACACCTGCCATAATGTGTAAAATGGGGACACCTGCCATAATGTATAAAATGGGGACATTTGCCATAATGTGTAAAATGGGGACACCTGCCATAATGTGTAAAATGGGGACACCTGCCGTAATGTGTAAAATGGGGACACTTGCCTGTCATAATGTGTAAAATGGGGACACCTGCCGTAATGTGTAAAATGGGGACTCTTGCCTGCTGTAATGTGTGAAATGGGGACTCTTGCCTGCCGTAATGTATAAAATGGGGACTCTTACCTACCTAATGTGTAAAATGGGGACTCTTGCCTGCCGTAATGTGTGAAATGGGGACTCTTGCCTGCCTAATGTGTAAAATGGGGACACTTGCCTGCTGTGTTGTGTAAAATGGGGACTATTGCCTGCTGTGATGTGTGAAATGGGGACTCTTGCCTGCCGTAATGTATAAAATGGGGTCTCTTGCCTGCCATACTGTGTAAAATGGGGACTCTTGGCTGCCGTAATGTGTGAAATGGGTACTCTTGCCTGCTGTAATGTATAAAATGGGGACTCTTGCCGGATGTACTGTGTAAAATGGGGACTCTTGCCTGCCGTAATGTGGAAAATAGGGACACTTGCCTGCCATAATGTAGAAAATGGGGACACTTGCCTGCCGTAATTTGGGGATTTAATGTATCAAGGGCATTGCAGTGTGTGGCATAATATGTTGCATGGTGTATTACTGTGTGGGGCTTAATATGGTAAAAAAACTTTTTTCCTATGGTGGCCGTGATCTGTTGGAGCAGGGTCAAAAACTGGATTGTGAGGTAGTCTTTTCAGATGACACGCCCATTTTAACGAGACCACGCCCATTTGGATGAGGCCACACCCCTCACCGGGAGCGCTCATGTGGCGCACGCATGGATTTTTTTTTTTATAAATCTAGGTGGGGGGGCACATTTTTTTTAATGTCATGGGGGGGGGGGGGGGGGGGGCGCATTTTTAAATCTCGCACTGGCAGCCAAATTGGCTAGAAATAGCCCTGCTCTAGAGGATCCCTAGCCTCTGCCGCTTCAACAGGATCTTCTTCAGCAAGGTCCGTTCGTCTATCCAGACTTACCGCTGCTACATTTGACGGCTTGGAAATTGAGAGTGAGATTCTATCCAGAAAAGGTTTTCCCTCCAAGGTTATTTCCACTATGGTCCAGGCCAGGAAGATGGTTACGTCAAAACATTATCATCGTATCTGGAAAAAGTATGTTTCCTGGTGTGAAAGTAGAATGGTTTCTCCCGTGGAATTTAGAATTGGTCGTTTTCTACTTTTCCTGCCAGCGGTAGTGGATATGAGCCTACATTTAGGCTCAATCAAAGTGCAGATTTCGGCACTCACTATTTTCTTCAAGAAGCAACTTGCTCTATTGCCAGAAGTACAGACCTTCCTGCGACAGAATTGGGTAAATATTCGGAAACGCCACCGCCGGTGGATTCACAAATCGCTCGGCTGGTGGTGTAATCTGCTCTGCCTGTCACTACCGTCACTTCTCTCAAGGAGCCTATGGATAAGCATGTGGAGGGCTGCTTAAAAGCTATCTATACCCTTGCAGGGGCTGTGTATTGGCCCACCATTGCGGCTACTTGGGCCGCAGAATCTATTGAGGCGTTGGCTCAGGAAATAGAGGATGAATTTCCGTCCAATTTTTCTGAACATGCCTGACTCTCTTATATTGACACAGCATCTTATTACATTAAAGAAGCAGCTTCAGATGCAGGTGTTCTGGCGGCCAAGGCTGCTACAACATCCATTTTTAGCTCGCCATATTCTCTGGTTGAGGTCCTGGGCGGTGGACTTGGACTCTAAGAAAACCCTTGAAGTGCTCCCGTTTAAAGGAAACATCCTCTTCGGTGAGGATCTCAACAAGATTGTCGCTGACTTAGCGTCTGCTAAGACCGCATGTCTACCTAGTACTACTCCTTTGGCCCCGAAGGATAAGAGTACTTCCTTTCATTCATTTCGCCCTCCGGGTAAAGCAAAGGGTCAGGCGTACCCGAAACAGTTTCGCACTTCCAAAACCACCAAGCCCAAGCCTAAACGTGCCTGGGCTTCCCATCAGCCGGCTTCCAAATCTGACAAGCCTGCGGCATGATGGGGCGGGCCTCCCCCTGGGGGATCCCAGGGTGGGAGGCCGAATTCTACAGTTCACCCAGGTATAGTTGAAGACCACTTCAGACACTTTGGTACGGGAAGTCCTCCTCCTCGCTGCTACCTGATGAACATCCCTTCAGATCAGGTGAAGGCAACAACTCTCCGTTTAGTGGTACAATCCCTCCTGGACGCTGGAGTGGTAGTGCCGGTGCCTCTGGCTCAGAGGGGCAGGGGGTACTATTCAACGCTGTTCCTAGTCCCCAAACTGAATGGTTCCTCCCGGCCCATTCTCAACCTCAAATCTTCAAGTTCCGTATGGAGTCCCTTCGCTTTGTTGTCCTGGCTTTGGAACCAGGGGACTATATGGTATCCCTGGATATACAGGATGCTTACATGCATATCTCTATTGCCATGTCACATCAGCAATATCTCCAGTTTGCTATTGGCAATCTCCATTACCAATTCCGGGCCTTACCGTTTGGTCTGACTACGGCTCTGCGAATTTTCACCAAGGTCATGGTAGTTATGACAGCTTCTCTCCGCCGTCGGGGCATCAGGATCCTGCCATATCTGAACGACCTGCTGATCCTGGCCAATTCCACAGAAGTTCTCCTCCGTAATTTGGATCTGACGGTCCAGTTTCTGAAAGCCCACGGGTGGCTCATCAACTGGAAGAAATAGTCCCTGGGCCCTGCCCAGAGTATGGTGCATCTGAGAGCGTTGTTGGACACACACAACCAGAGGTTGTTTTTGTCACAGGAGAAAGACAAGATACGTTGCTTCCTCTCTTGTTCGCGTATGTCGATACACTCAGTGATGCAAGTGCTAGGCCTCATGGTGTCGGCGTCAGCTTTCGACATGGTGGAGTATGCTCAATTTCATTCCCGCCCTCTGTATAAACTGATTCTTGCCAAGTGGGACGGCCTGCCTGTTAGGGTCTCCTGCTCTGTGCTGCCACGTCGTCATGGCAACCGGGAGACAAGTGCTAGCGGAGTAACCTGAGCGTAGCTGATACTCCGGTTCGGGTCTTTTGCTGTGCAGTGGTTACAGGCTCTGTGCACGGCAGGGGATCCGGTGCTGGTTTTTGTGCTCACAGTCTGTGAGGTCTGAGTGGGGCATGGACAGCACCTGCTATATAAACCCTCTTCTCAGGTTAGGCAGATGCTGCTGAATCATTGTTGGTTAGTCAGTTCCTGAAAGCTAGCTAGTACTGTGTAAACTTTATATTTGTTTGTTGCTTACTGCAAATAGGCCTTGGGATTTGGTATTACACTCTGCCAATCCAGACCTAGCAGTAAGACTGGAGTCAGTCGTTTAACCTGCTGGGGTTCTTTTGCTACTCTGTGAACCTAGCAGGTTTGCGGCTGTATTCTCAGACTTGCCTGCCAAAATCCTTTCTCACTGTGCAAGGTGTTCAGGTGTCAGTTTAGTGGCAGTAAGCTGAACCAGTGCACTGCAAGTGAGGACTAGGATTGTGGAGACTCTCCTTGTGTCTATTATTCCATCTCTGACCAAGGAGTTTACTGCCAAACCCGTTGGTAACCCTTTAGGGTTTTGCTGTTGCCCTTAGCAACAGCATTTCGGGTTCTCTACGTATTAAATCACAACATCTCGCTTCTTTCCATCTGAGCATTCCTAATACTAGGGAGACACCCAGTTTCTTAGCCTTTGGGCTTCTCTGTTCACTTTGTGTTTATTTTGTTACCCTATCACCTTCTATGTATGTAATGTCATATTCCCCAGTCTGTCTGTGAGTTCATTTGTTTTGCATCCCTCTCCGTTCAGACACCAGTACATTCCTGCTGGCACTGGTGTGCATAACATATTCAGCAGCCTAATACTCCTGTTGAAATTTTGTGGGAATATGGAGCATACCCCTCAAAATACTTTGCAACAGGTGGTCGATTAGGTGCAGGTCCTGACTCGACAATTTAATGATTTGTCCATTAAAATGCACACCTCGCAGGCCGCTGGCAGAGCTCCCGCAACAGCAGTGCCTTCAGGGGTTAAGGAGCCGAAAGTAAATCTCCCGGATCGTTTTTCTGGAGATCGCTCGCAGTTCTTTTGTTTCAAGGAGAGCTGCAAGCTATATTTCCAGCTTAGGCCTCAGTCTTCTGGGTCGGAGATTCAGCGGGTGGGCATAGTGATTTCCTTGCTACAAGGAGACCCACAGGTCTGGGCATATGGGTTGCAGCCTGACTGTCCGTCGCTTAAAAGTGTTGATGCTTTTTTTACGGCACTGGGCATGTTGTATGATGACCCTGACAAGACGGCCTCTGCCGAGGCTCAGATTTCGATCCTTAAGCAAGGGTGAAGGCCAGTTGAGGTTTATTGTACGGAGTTTCGGAGGTTGGCCCATGATACCCAGTGGAATGACCCAGCCCTGAGACACCAGTACCGAAGAGGTCTTTCTAACCAGTTAAAAGACCAACTGGTACAATATCCCTTGCCTGATAGCTTGGATCAGCTCATGCAGTTATCCATTCGGGTGGATAGACGGCTGAGAGAGCGCAGGCTTGAAAGGGAGACCGAGGTTTCCTTCTTTCCCAAGAGAACCTCAGACTCTGAGGAATTTTCCGAGGAGCCTATGCAGATTGGGGCTACCTGCCTCTCCTCGCGTGAGAAGACGCGGAGGAGACAGCAGGGGTTATGTTTGTACTGTGGGAATAAAGGTCATGTGGTAGTATCATGCCCAGAAAAGCCGGAAAACTTCAGGGCCTGAGGGTGATGGGAAATATCCTGTCAGGCCAGAAGTCAGAATTTCCCAAGAAGACTTTTATCATTCCGGTGACCTTGAAGATCCTCGGTCAAACTGTCAAGACTGAGGCCTTTGTGGACAGTGGGGCCGACGGGGTTTTTATGGACCGCCAATTCGCCCTGAAACACTCTGTTCCCTTAGTACCCTTGGCATCGGAGATTGAGATTTGTGGGTTAAACGGGGAACCATTATCCCAGGGTAAAATTACCTCTTGCACTAGCCAGATTTCTTTGTTTATTGGAGCCACACACTCTGAAAAATTGTCCTTTTATGTGACTGTCTGTACTTTTGCCCCATTGGTGTTGGGGTTACCCTGGTTAAGGGCCCACAATCCTCAATTTGACTGGGTCTCTGGGGAGGTTCTTAGTTGGGGTACTGATTGTTTCAGGAGTTGCTTGAGCCTTCCAGTCAGGCTTTCGCAGCTAAGTTTGCCAGGATTGCCAGGATGTTATGCAGATTTTGCGGACGTGTTCTCCAAAAGAGTTGCAGAGGTACTACCTCCCCATCGCCCCTATGACTGTGCCATTGATTTGTTGCCGAATGCTAAGCTTCCCAAGAGCAGGTTGTACTCCCTGTCACGTCCTGAGACTCAGGCTATGGCAGAGTACATTCAGGAGAACTTGGCTAAGGAATTTATCAGACCTTCACAGTCTCCAGTTGGGTCGGGGTTCTTCTTCGTGGGTAAAAAGGACGGTTCATTGCGAACCTGCATCGACTTCAGGGAATTGAACCGTATCACGATTAAAAACTCATACCCACTGCCTCTCATTTCGGTCTTGTTTGACCAGCTTCGTACTGCCACCATTTTTTCTAAGATTGACCTACGCGGTGCGTACAATCTAATCAGAATAAGAGAGGGGGATGAATGGAAGACTGCCTTTAATACCCACTCAGGGCATTATGAATATTTGGTGATGCCTTTTGGGCTCTGTAATGCCCCGGCAGTCTTCCAGGACTTCATGAACGATGTGCTCAGGGAATATTTGGATAGATTCTTAGTTGTATACTTAGATGACATCCTAATCTTCTCTCATTCCCTGGAGGAACATCGGATGCATGTACGCTTAGTCCTCCAGAAACTCAGAGACCACCGGCTTGGGGCGAAGCTGGAGAAGTGCGAATTTGAAGTTCAGCAAATCGCATTTCTAGGATATATTATCTCCCCAGAAGGTTTCCAAATGGAGGGTTCCAAGGTACAGGCAGTCCTGGATTGGGTGCAGCCCACTAGTTTGAAGGCGCTTCAGCGTTTTCTGGGCTTTGTGAATTTTTATAGACGATTTATCGCTGGATTTTCGTCTATAGTGGCGCCCTTGGTGGCACTCACTAAGAAAGGGGCGGATGTTGCTCACTGGTCTTGTGAGGCCAAAGTGGCTTTTGCCCGTCTCAAAAGGGCATTTGTCTCGGCCAAGGTGCTGCGACACCCAGATCCAGAGCATCCTTTTGTGGTGGAGGTGGATGCCTCTGAGATGGGTATTGGGGCAGTGCTCTATCAGATGGGGGTGTCTGATAATTGCCTTCATCCCTGTGCTTACTTTTCCCGTAAATTTTCCGTGATGAATTATGACGTGGGTAACCGGGAATTGTTGGCTGTTAAGGATGCACTCGAGGAGTGGAGACACTGGCTTGAGGGGGCTAAGTTTGTGGTCTCAATTCTCACCGACCATAAGAATTTGGCATATTTAGAGTCAGCGAAGCGCCTCAATGCCAGGCAGGCACGATGGGCTTTGTTTTTTGCTCGCTTTAATTTTTTGATAACATATCGCCCTGGGTCAAAAAACATCAAGGCTGATGCGCTCTCGTGGAGTTTTGCTCCAATCCAGGAGACCACCGAGGAGCCATTGCCCATTGTGTCCCCATCATGTATTAAAGTGGGCATTACCCAGAACCTCTTGTCATTAGTCCTTAGAGCACAGGCACAGGCTCCTCCAGACCTTCCGGTAGGTCTTTTGTTTGTGCCTTCTAGGTTAAGACAGCGAGTGTTCCTGGAATTCCATGCCAAGAAGTCGGCAGGTCACCCGGGTATTTCCAGAACTCTGGAGTTGCTATCTAGGGCGGTGTGGTGGCCCTCGGTGGCTAGGGATGTGGATCAGTGGGTTCGGGCATGTGACATCTGTGCCCGAAATAAGACTCCTAGAGGGGTTCCTGTTGGCCCATTACATCCACTCTCTATTCCATCTAAGCCATGGACCCACATTTCAATGGATTTTGTGGTGGACTTGCCCAAATCCTCGGGGATGACAGCCATCTGGGTTCTCGTTGACAGGTTTTCGAAGATGGCGCACTTCGTTCCATTGGTTGGGCTGCCATCGGCCAGACGCCTGTCTGAATTATTTATGCTGCATGTTGTGCGCCTCCACGGGTTGCCACTTGATGTGGTCTCTGACCGCGGATCCCAGTTTGTGGCCAAATTCTGGAGGGCATTTTGTTGCGATCTCCAGATTTCTGTCAGCTTGTCGTCAGGCTACCATCCGCAGTCTAATGGGCAGACTGAAAGGGTGAACCAGTCCTTGGAGCAGTTCCTCAGGTGTTATGTCTCCAAGTGTCAGACTGACTGGGTTGCTCATCTGTCCATGGCGGAGTTTGCCTATAACAACGCGGCTCACTCTGCTACAGGGATCTCTCCCTTCCTTTGTGTGTATGGGCATCATCCTAAGGCCAATTCTTTTGACCCCCAGGACTCCACGCCTGGTGGTTCCTCTGTGGTTTCGGTCCTTAGAGGTATTTGGAGGAAAGTGAAGAAAGCCCTTGGGGTAAATTTACTAAGCTCCCGATTTTGACCGAGATGCCGTTTTCTCATCAAAGTGTCATCTCGGTAATTTACTAAACTCAAATCACGGCAGTGATGTGGTCATTCGTAATATTTTGGAAGTTCAAGTTAAAAATCACGAATGAATACACCATCGGTCAAATTACGCCTGTTTAGATATGAATCTCGGTCATTTACTAACCATTCGTAATTGTAATTGCTGCCGTGAAAATGCATTTGCGGCCGCGAAAAATTACAAATCGTAAAAAATTCCTAAAAAAAAACGCGCCAGCATTTAAAAAGCGTGTTTACATGTGTACTCAATTATCCATTACTCACACCTGAATGTTTGGCCCTATAAAAGTGTTCCAGGCACATTTTGAATTTCTCTCACTCTGAAATGGCGGCTGTGGTGTGTGCCAATGAATTTATGTTTGCTGTGGGATACCTTAGACTGCTCCATG
This sequence comes from Pseudophryne corroboree, assembly GCF_028390025.1. Taxonomy (NCBI): domain Eukaryota; kingdom Metazoa; phylum Chordata; class Amphibia; order Anura; family Myobatrachidae; genus Pseudophryne; species Pseudophryne corroboree. The sequence continues at coordinate 686,926,538 of NC_086444.1, forward strand.
AGGCTTCCAGGAATCAGGCCCAGGTAAGTGAACATGGTCAACAGGTTGTCCAGGTGCCGCGGAGGCTGCGCCAGCCTCGTTTTTTTAGAGGGCGTTTAAACTTAAACGCATTGTCCGATGATAGGGTCATACAGATGTTCCGCCTAAATAGAACCAACATTTTCCACCTGTATGACCTTGTCAAACTGGGCCTAGACCCTGAGACAGCACGCTCTCGCTCTGTCTCAGGCCTACACAAACTCCTGGCTGTGTTATACTTTATGGCTACTGGGAGCTTCCAGGCTGTGGCAGGCGACGTCATTGGTATCTCACAGCCCACCTTTTCAAGATATTTGAATCAGGTGAGTCTAAAAATACATAGGCGGTTATGTCTAAGTGTTGCTTCTGTAAGTACAAACAACACAGTATTGTATAGAATACCTAACATGACACTCACCTTAGCTTCTTTAATGTCCACTCAGGTTTTGGATGTGTTGGATCCACACATTAATGCCTCAATCTGCTTCCCTACCGAGGAGTCGGAGTGGCGTGCTGTCAGGGTAGCTTTCTATGAGCTTGCTGGCATGCCCAATGTGCTGGGGGCCATAGATTGCACACACGTTCAGCTGAGATCACCTAGGGGCCGGCAATACATATATATACGAATAGACATCTGGCACAATCAACTAATGTCCAGGTGGTATGTGATGCAAACTTTAAAATTATGAGTGTTGTTGCAGGTTACCCTGGTGGCTGCCATGACTCCTTCATCCTCAGTCAGTCATCGCTCTTCGATAAATTTGAGGCCGGACAAATGCCTGATGGCTGGCTGTTGGGTATGTTTAAAATGTTTTGTGTGTATGTCTTTTAACCACAAACTCTACTTTTGAGTAGGGGAAAGAATAATCTAACACATGTACTAATGTTGACTATATCTGTTTTTCAGGTGATGGGGGTTACGGCTGCTACTCTTGGCTCCTTACTCCATTGTCCCAACCTGATTCTCCTGCTGAACACAGTTACAATCATGCACATAAGGCTACGCGGAATGTGATAGAAAGGTGTTTTGGTGTGCTGAAGTCACGGTTTCGGTGTCTGGATAAATCTGCAGGCCTTTTGTTGTATAGTCCCTCAAAGGTGACTAGAATTGTGTTCTGCTGCTGTTTTCTCCATAATCTGTGTTTAAGTCAACATCTGGCACATGATGAGGGAGAAAGCAGTCAGCAAGCAGAGGAGTTAGAACCATCTGGTGACAGTGTGAGTACATATGTAGGGAGGCAGGTACGGCAAGAAGTGATCCAGCGGTATTTTTCTGGTAAGTTTTTGTAGGATGTAATTATCCTTGACTAAACACTTTGCAATACTTTCTATTGTGTGTTTTGTTACTTACTGTTTGTTGTTTATAGTGGTGTGTACATTGTACTTAGTTTATGTTCTAAATACATTTTTAGTCATTACCCATGAAAAACATACATACATACATAGCAGCTTCTACAATGTTTGAGACGGACACAGGAAGTTGTGTGTTTGTCAAATCAAAATTTTTATTTAGAAAATCACATTTGGCAAAATTGTTATTTTTTTCGCTTGTGTGTGCTGGGTGCTGTGCTTTGTGCTGGCTCACTGGCACGTGCTCTGGAGGAACACCGAACAGGGGAGGTTACTGGCGTTTGGATAGGGGTCGTGGTCCCAGAGCTGGAGGTCACTTGTTGAGCTGCCATCAATGTTATGTTGTTGCTCAAATTATTAATGCTAGCATTCAGTTGTGTGTTGGTTGCAGTGTGGCTGGCTACAATCCGGGATAACGACTCATTCACAACCTGGTTGTGCTGAATGAGTTGAACGAGTGCCTGCTGATGGCGCTGTTGCTCATCAATGATGCGCGTTAAATGAGCCAGCATTTGGTTGTTGTCAGCCCTTATTTGCTCCATCGATGTTGCGATTCGGCCTACTTGTACAATCAGTCTGCCCGAGTTGCGACTAATGCGCGGTAGATGATGGGGCAGACTGGCAAGGTGTTGGGTATGTGCGGTCAGGCTGGCATTGCTTTGGGCCTGTTGGCTTGTCCAACTGGCCCAAAAGTCATCTGGTATTTGTGTTTGGGGTGGAGCTTGTGCCAGTTGTGGACTCATGGAGGCTTGGGGGATATCCTGCAGCTGTATTGGCTGGCTCGGGTCAACAGGTGTAAGTTGCAGTGTGATGGTTGCCTGTTGGTCTTGTCCCTGCTGGTCCACGTCGGCCATCAAGCTGGGCTCTGTATGGGGTGGCCAACATGCAATGTTTATTTTTTAAATAATTTATTTGCTAGTTGTACACATTACTACATTCATAATACTCAATTTTTCAAGTTTTTAGAGTTGTTTTTCTAAACTTATAATGTGTTTTTTCGCCAAAAACATATATACCATCACAGGCGTGCACATAGACAGACTTGAGTAATCCTCACCTAACTACCTCCCCTCCACAGCATTACAGTGTTATGTCACCTCCCCTGTCCACGATATAGACTGCTTACCTGGATAGTCCAGAGGAGCGGAGCAAGTAAGCAGTCTACATACCGGACAGGGGAGATGTGTGAACACTATAATGTTGTGGAGGGTTTTTTTATTTTTAAATTATTTTTTGATTTTATATTTATTTTAATGTGCACGTGTGTGGCCTAAATTTTTACAAATGTATGTTCTTTTTTAAAAATGATGTTGCCGATATCAACCACTAAGACCTTGAAAAATTAAGCATTTTCACCTTTAGCAATTGAAGACGTAACATCACATTGCTTGTTATGGCAAACATGTAATCTCAACTCCAACTCACAACATAGTAACTGTACTGTGTAGATTATTTGCGATGTGTTTAGTTTCTGTTTTGACTCACCAGATAACTGAGGTGATCGGGGCTCATCACTCTGTGGACTCGCCAATAGTGCCAGTGGTGGCTGGGGTGACACTGCAGAAATGCGCCGCCTGGGTGGGGAAGATGGAGCCGCAGATTCCGTGCCAAGACGCCGTGTCTTACTTGGCCTCCTGGGTAAGTGGCCCGAGCCCTGTGATGGGCGCCTTACAGGAGGTCGGCTTACAGAAGCAGAACCTATGAGAATATATAAACATTAATATTTTGTACTTCTATGTGTTTGCAGAATATGTGACTACAGTGAAGTCTTACCTGCAATCCCAGCATCATCCTGAGTTGTCTGAGGCCTGTCTGGCCGGCTGGTCTGTCGGACTGTTGAAAAAGTGGAGCAAACATTATTACCATGCTTTGTGTAAAAATTACAACTGCAAAGCCTTAGTGTACTGTAACCATCTATTAGGTATTCGAAAATAAACTAATTTCTGCTTAAGATCTTCGTGCTTCCTTAATTTGTGGTGTATATCAAAATGTACATGGTGTTGCACAAAATAAATCTGTTACATTTGAGAATTATGCGTCAGATATTGCATAGATTGACTACTTGCAAATGTTACCAAAATGTAATTTTGAATTAATAGAACCTTTTTTAGGAAGTAAATAAATCAAATATTAAAAAATACAATTAGATACAACACCGATGTCCAAGCAATATGGCAAAATTAATATGGCAAATACACATACCAGCAGGCATTGCACCTGTTTTAGCGCAAATTTTTTAAAAAAAAACAGCCAAGGCAAGATGGAAAATGCAATTTCTAAACACAAACACACCTTAAGGGTGCATAGCCCTGCAATATCTGACCAACAATTTTTGCATCCTTTACCCTTAAAAAATGATTAAAAAAACATTTAGAGGACATTTAAATAAAAATATAACAAATCAAACTCACCATCCTGCGTGGGTCGGTCCAGTAGCAGACACCACTTCTGCAGGAATCAATGCCCGCACAGGCTCCTCCCACTCCCGATAGGTTGCCCGGAAAGGGGGGCCACCTCCGGTTTTTCGGGCTGATTTTGCCTCTTTGGCCATCTTGGCCTTGACACGCCGCTTTATGTCATAGAACCTCTTGCGACACGTGTCCTCAGTCCGCCTCACCACACCCTCACTATTGACGGCAACTATTACTTGCCCCCACAGGACAGACTTCCTGCGGGAGGACACCTTGCCAGCATCCTGACCAAACAATTGGCGATGGTGCTTCATCAGCTCACGCACCAACGCCATGTTTTCAGCATAGCTGAACTTAATATTCCTGCCAGTCTTGGTAGTGGTGCGTGGCTGCGGAGCCACAACACCATCACTATCACTGGAGAATACAGCAACAGGCACCCCCTCCTCCTCCTCCTCACTAACCTCCTCCCTCTCACTACCCCCCTCCACCTCACTAACAGCCTCCACCTCACTAACAGCCTCCACCTCACTACCAGCCTCCACCTCACTAACCTCCGCCACCACACTGACCTCTGAGTCTGACATGATGACAAACGACAAAAAACACTGAAAAATCAAAACACAAAACACACTCCTCCACTACTACTACTACTACACACCACACAGCCAACACACACGCTCACTCACTCACAAACAATGACAAAAGACTTTAAAAAAAAAACAAGGACAAAAAAGTTGACAAACTGAGAAAAAACAATACTACAAATATGACAAGACTACTTACACACACAGTACAGCACTCAACAATCACAAAACTCCTCTCCAAATCCTCCAAAAACTCCACCAAACTCACCAACTCCAAATACACCTTCCTCTCTCCTCTCCACTAGCTAAACCCACGAGGTGCGGTGTGTTTGGGGCGGTTTTATAGTAATATGCACAGACACTCCTCCTTCACGAATACAACCAATCACGGACGCGTGACAAAAACGAAACTTAGGACTAAAAACGCGGCAGCAATTTCTAAATCACTGCCGTAACAGACATGTGACGCAGTCGTAAAAAAAACCAAAAACGCGGCCGCGAAACAACAAACGCGGCCGCATTATACAGCAGAAAACCACGAATGACATCGACATCGGAACAAAAGAAAAACACGAATACGACAGCTTAGTAAATTAGTCGTAATCAATTCAAAAAGTTGCAATTTTACACTGTCGATGTCATTCGTGATTGAACTTTGACCTGAATCTGGAAAATACGAATCTTAGTAAATTTCCCCCCTTGTGTCTGTGTCATTAGTGACCAAAAGGGTTTTTGATAAGCGGAAAAGACCCTGCAGCTTCAAATTAGGAGACTTCGTCTGGTTGTCTACCAAGAATTTGAAGTTGAGACAGCCATCTCATAAGTTAGGCCCCCGGTTCATCGGTCCTTATAAGATCACTAGGGTTATCAATCCGGTGGCATTTCAGTTAGATCTACCCCGTTCTTTGGGTATCAATAAAACATTTCATTGGCCCTCATTCCAGTCGTTCGCTCGGTATTTTTCATCGCATCGCAGTGAAATTCCGCTTAGTGCGCATGCGCAATATTCGCACTGCGACTGCGCCAAGTATCTTTGCTATGAAGATAGTATTTTTACTCACGGCTTTTTCATCGCTCCGGCGATCGTAATGTGATTGACAGGAAATGGGTGTTACTGGGCGGAAACAGGCCGTTTTATGGGAGTGTGGCTGAAAACGCTACTGTTTCCGGAAAAAACGCAGGAGTGGCCGGAGAAACGGGGGAGTGGTTGGGCAAACGTTGGGTGTGTTTGTGACGTCAAACCAGGAACGACAAGCACTGAACTGATCGCACAGGCAGAGTAAGTCTAGAGCTACTCTAAAACTGCTAAGTAGTTTGTGAGCGCAATATTGCGAATACATCGGTCGCAATTTTAAGATGCTAAGATACACTCCCAGTAGGCGGCGGCTTAGCGTGTGTAACTCTGCTAAATTCGCCTTGCGACCGATCAACTCGGAATGAGGGCCATTGTTCCCTTTTAAAACGGGCGATTTGTAATCCTTCTTCCAGTGGAAGACCTTCCCCTCTTCTGATACGTGGCCAGAGGGAGTTTGTTGTTGAAAGGATTCTTGACTCCAAGATGGTTCGGGGTCAGCTGTCATTTTTGGTGCACTGGAAGGGGTATGGCCCGGAGGAGCGGTCGTGGGTGCGCAGTTGTGATCTTCATGCCTCCAGACTGTTACGCTCTTTCTTCTCGCAGTTCCCCGATAAACCCGGTGGTAGGGGTACTTTGACCCCTCGTCAGAGGGGGGGTACTGTTAGGGTCTCCTGCTCTGTGCTGCCACGTCGTCATGGCAACCGGGAGACAAGTGCTAGCGGAGTAACCTGAGCGTAGCTGATACTCCGGTTCGGGTCTTTTGCTGTGCAGTGGTTACAGGCTCTGTGCACGGCAGGGGATCCGGTGCTGGTTTTTGTGCTCACAGTCTGTGAGGTCTGAGTGGGGCGTGGACAGCACCTACTATATAAACCCTCTTCTCAGGTTAGGCAGATGCTGCTGAATCTTTGTTGGTTAGTCAGTTCCTGAAAGCTAGCTAGTACTGTGTAAACTTTGTATTTGTTTGTTGCTTACTGCAAATAGGCCTTGGGATTTGGTATTACACTCTGCCAATCCAGACCTAGCAGTAAGACTGGAGTCAGTCGTTTAACCTGCTGGGGTTCTTTTGCTACTCTGTGAACCTAGCAGGTTTGCGGCTGTATTCTCAGACTTGCCTGCCAAAATCCTTTCTCACTGTGCAAGGTGTTCAGGTGTCAGTTTAGTGGCAGTAAGCTGAACCAGTGCACTGCAAGTGAGGACTAGGATTGTGGAGACTCTCCTTGTGTCTATTATTCTATCTCTGACCAAGGAGTTTACTGCCAAACCCGTTGGTAACCCTTTAGGGTTTTGCTGTTGCCCTTAGCAACAGCATTTCGGGTTCTCTACGTATTAAATCACAACATCTCGCTTCTTTCCATCTGAGCATTCCTAATACTAGGGAGACACCCAGTTTCTTAGCCTTTGGGCTTCTCTGTTCACTTTGTGTTTATTTTGTTACCCTATCACCTTCTATGTATGTAATGTCATATTCCCCAGTCTGTCTGTGAGTTCATTTGTTTTGCATCCCTCTCCGTTCAGACACCAGTACATTCCTGCTGGCACTGGTGTGCATAACACTGCCTCACCGGACCAGGTCTCAAATGATCTCCTCGTCTCCGTAAGTCCATCTGTCACTGACCTGGTCGCTACAGGACCAACGTTTGAGCAGGGATCGTCCCTTCTGGATCTCCAACTTGGTCCTTCTGACGACAGATGCCAGTCTGAGGGGTTTGGGTGCGGTGTTGGTGCAACACTCTCTTCAGGGTCGCTGGATCAGGGAGGAGTCTCTCCTTCCAATAAACATTCTGGAATTGCGGGCAGTGTTCAATGCTCTGAAACTGGCCCGGCATCTGTTACTGAACAGGCATGTCAAGTACAGTCAGACAATACCACCACGGTGGTGTTCATAAATCATCAAGGTGGCATTCGAATCTGCATGGCAATGATGGAAGTGTGAAAGATTCTTCAATGGGCGGAACGCCATCTGCCAGCCATATTGGCATTGTTCATTCCAGGGGCCCTTAACTGGGAAGCGGACTTCCTCAGTCATCAGGACGTACATGCCGGAGAGTGGAGACTTCATCCAGAAGTATTTCAACTCCTAGTGGACAAGTGGGGCCTACCAGATGTAGACCTGATGGCGTCTCGAAACAATCACAAGGTTCCGGTCTTCGGAGAAAGAACAAGGGATCCTCAAGCGGATTTTGTGGACGCACTGGCAATTCCATGGAACTTTCGGCTGCAGTACGTGTTCCCTCTGGTGTCACTCCTGCCCAGAGTAGTGAGGAAGTTCAAGCAAGAAGGAGGAATCCTTCTTCTAATAGCTCCAACGTGGCTCAGACGGCATTGGTTCTCAGACCTACAGAGTCTCTCGCTAGAGCGTCCTCTTCTACTTCCGCAACGACCAGACCTCCTCGTTCAAGGCCCTTGTGTTTACCAGGATTTGGCCTGACTGGCTTTGATGGCATGGCTCTTGAAGCTTCCGTACTGAGGGCCAAAGGATTTTCTGAGGCGGTCATTCACACTATGTTGAAGGCCAGTAAGCCGGCTTCTGCTCGGATTTACCATAGGGTCTGGAATGCTCAGTTTGCTTGGTGCACATCTAAGAATCATGACGTTTACAAGTTTAGTACAGCCAAACTTTTGGCCTTCCTACAACAGGGCCTGGACTTGGGCCTTCGGCTGGCCTTCCTCAAGGTTCATATTTCTGCCTTCTCAGTATGGTTTCAGAGGAAAATTGCGACTCTGCCTGATGTTCATACATTCACTCAGAGTGTTTTATGGATTCAACCTCCTTATGTACCACCTGTGGCTCCTCTGGATTTGTTGGTGGTTCTGGAGGCTTTGCAAGAGTCTCCGTTTGAACCTCTTGAATCTGCGGACCTTAAGTGGCTTTCCCTCAAGGTCTTGTTTCTGCTGGCTATTAGCTCTGCTAGACGGGTATCAGATTTGGGTGTCTTGTCTTGTAGGTCCCCCTATCTGATTTTTCACCGTGACCTGGTGGTTCTTCGAATGCGCTCTGGTTATCAACCTAAGGTGGTATCTTCTTTCCACCTTAACCAAGAGATTGTGGATCCGGCCTTTGTCTCTCCAGATTTATCATCCAAAGAGCGGTCTTTGTATGTGGTACGGGCTCTCCATATCTATGCGAAGTGGACAGCCTTCATTAGAAAGTCTGATTCTCTCTTTGTACTATTTGCTTTTCACAAACGTGCCTGGCCTGCTAACAATCAGACCTTGGCCAGATGGATTGGAATAGTGGTTGCACATGCTTATGTACAGGCTGGCCTTCCAGCTCCTGCTACTATCAAAGTCCATTCTACTCGGTCTGTTGGACCTTCTTGGGCGGCCCGCCGTGGTGCGACCCTTGAACAATTGTGCAAGGTGGCTACGTGGTCCTCGGTGAACATGTTCATAAGGTTCTATGCCTATTCATACTTCCACCTCCCAGGATACTTTCTTTGGACTACGGGTACTTGTGCCCACTACAGTGCGTCCCCTCCCATAAGGAACTGCTTTAGAACATCCCCGATGTTATTCCTTGTGGAATACCAGTGTACCCCGCTGCAGTAAAGGAGATTTATGGTAAGAACTTACCCTTGTTAAATCTCTTTCTGCGAGGTACACTGGATTTCACAGGGTGCCCACCCTGACACACTTAGCTTCTTTGGGTTGGTATGGCATTAGCCACTGATACCTTCTCCTGTCGTGAGAATGTGGTGTCTTTTACTACTAACTATTGTCGTCTCTTTTACCTGTTACTGCATTGGACTGGTTAACAAACTGAGCTTCTGTGAACGGACGAGGTTATAGAGAAGGGGGGCGTTACATGTGTTAGTGTCTGTCAAAGTCGAAAAATATTGAAACACACACACCAAGTACAAACCACACACCAATGGCCCCTGCGCGCGCACGTGTTCGGCCGTACGTGCACATATCCGCAATTTGCGTAAAGTAGCTCCCCACGGTCATGCGCCTTAGCGCGTGGTATGCGTATTTACGGTAGGGTTTGTGTGCGCATGGAGGGCTATCAAAACATTTCATATTTAATCCACATAGCGCACATTATACACATAGCCTCCCTGCACCACATCAGAAAATTATAGCTGTTTAAATGGTAACAGAACAAAGGGATTCACCTTTACATGATAGGAGGGGACAGAACAAGGTTACAAGGTGGTGTTTGGTATCCAGCTGTAGGGTATTTTAAGGGAAACATTCCGGTATTGGTTTGAGGAAGATCGCATGTTCCTGTGGATAGTTATGTGCAGGAGCAGAATAATAGATATGTATGTGGGGGGAATCCAGAGGAGACCACCCACAAGAAGCAGTTAAGAAAGACGTCGCCCACCTTTTCAAATCAACCTATGACCTCTCCTGTAATGTAAATGACCATCCCTGTGTCCAATGTACAAAGAGATTACAGTATCCATTGTGTTATGTTTAGGATGAAGTGAATAAAGAGAGCCTGCAGCAGGTTTAGTCAGACAGAAGGCTCACAACGCTGTCTATCAGATGGCGGAGGACCGGACCGGGTTGCTCAAGCGAATCTACTCATGTATGTACATTGACTGTAGCCATTATTCTGTTGTAGATTTATCTTGTTAGCCTTGTAGAGTATAATTTGTATATGTTATCCCCTTTCAATGAATCCACTGTGGCCTTAGAACCCAGCGGTTAACTACAAAACGGTGTTGTGTCCTCATTTCCCTGCTAAGGTTTAAAGTGTATTACATTACCTAACTGTTTAAGGTTTTAGAGTGTATTGATAAGGTGTGTACGCGCTGCGGATACTTTGTACCGTCAGTGCTGCATAAGGTTTAAGGTATAACATCATTGCAGTGTTTTGCTGCATAAGATTTAAGGTGTAACATCATTGCAGAGCTTTGCTGCATAAGGTTTAAAGTGTAATCATATCATTGCATTGTTTAACTGTATAAGGTTTTAAGGTGTATTAATTGGGTGCGAACGCACTGCATGTGCTTTGTACCCGCAGTGCGGCGTTTGTACGCTAAGTGCGTACACGGTAAGGGACTCTGTGCGCAAATAGCGTACGAAGTACGTAACGTGAGCTAGCGACTGCAGCAGCTCCAGGGTAAAGGTGAGTTTAAAGGTATAGCTTTAATGGTTTAAGATAACAGACATTCTCAATTGGGTGCTCGTCCGGGATATCAAGTTCTTAATGATGCACTGTACATTACAAACGAGGCTGTAATTGACCGGCTAATGATGGACGCATCGCAAAATGCTGACGAAAAAAAAACCATCCACGTTAATGTATTGTTGTGGTATCAGTAAGACGCTGATATGAAATTTTAAGGGACAAGGCGTTTCTCATAATATTTAAGATGCTAAAATTTATTTTTATTGTTGCAAAACAAGGTTCAAATGGGTCATATTGTGTTTGATTCAGATTGGATTGTTTATCTGTTTAAGTAGGTTTAAAAGTATATTTAAAAGTTTGCACAGCTTTGATATAGTTTTATTTTTAACTCAGGCCTAAAATAACTTCATGGGCTTGCATGGTGTGTGATTTCTTTGTGACAAAGGAAGCCGCATGGTTTGTCCTCCATTTTGGACTAACCACATGGCCTGTCCACCATTTTGTGTAACCCTCATGGATGTGGAAGGGGGAGGAGCAGCGGCCATTTTGGGAAGGTCATTTTTTCTAAATGGCTGATTTTCAGTCTGCTCAAGAATAATCAGCCCTCCCTGGTCAAAAAGAAATCACCATTTATGAGTTACCAATGCATTTATTTAACCCATGCCATAGTCAATTACAAATAGTTTCAGCTGGGCCTAGTGAAAAGTTAATAGTAAGATGAATACTTGATGTTAGAAGTACACACAGATATAAAAAAAAGTTTATTTTCTTTTACCTCTAAGATTCAGTTAACTCTGCTTGCTATGAGATAGCCATTGAAATGCAAATTAACCTGTGTAACTGCTTTTTCTTAGCAGTGAACAACCCTCTTGAACAGGCAGTCAAAAAGCACACAGCATTGATATGCAAATTAGAGACTTTAAAGGAAATGCATTCATTTCAGTAGGTGTGTACTGTGTGGGGGTGAGAGTCAAGTTATATATATTATATAAATATATATTATATATAATAATATTATTATAATTATGTGTGTGTTTATATCAATATATGTTCTGCAAGATAGCTATCCAATATGAATCATACCATTGGAATTATTATTACTAGATTCATTTAGACCTGTATTTTGTACTCTGTATACCTGCTCGCATTATTGCCATAACTATTGATTATTAGACTCATTTTGACCCGTGCTGAGAAATTTGTTGCTATTTAGTTAAAATATAGAGTTAATATTTAAGGGAAGTAAGTGTAAGATGCACACACAGCCTGGCCTAGTTGTAAAGGTTTATACAGAAGAAACTGTGTATGGCGTTAAGTGAGCGATTATATTTAATATCGCTTACATTGATAGAAGTGTGGGATTTGTGCTATTGCGGATGTACGGTCTTTGTACACGTGTCTCGGACAACACGGGACTGCGTGCACAACGTAAAGGCATACACACGTGGCGTGTTTACGCAATGTGCGTAAAAGTACACCCACTAAGTACAAATCACACAATAGCATTGTTTTAGTGTAGGCGCGAGACGGTAGCCACGCGATAATAGCACAAATTGATCAGTTTCCAATATTTTGTTTAAATACCTTCTTTACTGTATTACCTCTGGAACTAAGGTTGTTTTATCTGAATGAAAGTTACACTTTCTGTACAGAAAAAAAAAAAAAGTGTATATGAGTGAACGAGCGTGAGTGTGCAAACAATAAAGGTTTTGTGGACCCAGGGAATTCGGAATCCCGTAGGAGACCACACCAGGTGAGTGGACACTTGGTGGCGTGAGAGTGGCTTGCTCACGTTAGCATTGATTAGAGTACAAAGGAGCAAGTTAGTAGATACAGCAGACCAGTAGGTCAGCGAAGTCAGAAAACCGCCGACAAAGTCAAGCGAATCTCTGAATACTGCGGCCTGAAAGGTCAACAGAGAGATATCGCAGCCCCGGGGGTGAGCGAGGTACCCATATAGGCCCGTTTTGAGACGCTCCGGCTGAGGTTTTGCAGCCTAAACAATTGATTCCATTGGTTGTACGGCGGATAAGTAACAGTTACCTATACGCTGTGCGATTGGACCGCGCGTTTGTGTGTGCAATACTTAGCTCAAAGTGATAGTTTTTCACAACAAGTGTAGCATACGCAAGCGTGATTTGTGAAACATTTTTTTTTATTTTAAGGGAGTTTTCACTGTTCACTCAGGAAATCTCCAACGACCAATATTTACTGGTTAGGGTAAGTCACTTCCATATATTTCCAGTGAATAAAGGTTACACAGGGGCCCTAGGTTGGATACGTACCGGCGCTGATGACAGTGTTTAGGTGTATTGGCCAACGTGGGCGTGAGTAGGTGAGAGTACTCATTAAACTTTCACCGTTGCCTTATATTGAGTATTTTGTTTTTTGTTGGAATTAGCTGAGAAGGCAATACCTGCAAATATGGGGGCCAGTTGCTTAAGTAAGGGACGATCAACCAGGGTTCAGGTTGATGTTCCGCGGCCCAAATGGTCGGCGAAGTACATAATGTGTGAGAAATATGGATCACACACAGAGGTTTTATGCAATGAATGGGAACGTATGACTGCGGAAGATAGGGAACCATTCCCTAAGGTAGGCAGTTTTAATCCAGAGGTATTGCAGAATTTAAGGATTAGGATATGTCTGTTAAAATCCCGAAAAGAAAGGATCAGACACTCAAACTGTTTACATTTATGGCAACGAGAGAGTGATATGCAGAGGGATCTAGCTCACACAGCTGGTTCCAACCCTAGCAGGAAACCGATAGCAACTGCACCACCACCACCGTATATTACAGGGGAGAAAGTGGCTACAGACAATGGCATACTAATATATGATAAGAATGAACTTGATAAATGTATTAATGCTAACCCGTGCAAGTTGTATCCCATCTTAAACTTCCCTCAGGATTGCGAGCAAGAAGATGAGCCCAGCACGATATCGGCACTCTCTCTAGCAGCCACCATACAAGACACCCAAGTGGGCACGGCCCAACCAGTAAGAGCAGTAGCAAAGGCCCTAGCGGAGGGACAGGTGAGGTCGTGTCCACAGGTAAGTACGGTACTGTACATTATGCACAGACAATAGCACCTCACATTGTAGAGTCAACACAAACTGATGTAATTGAACTAAATCCTGTCAGGGTGATCGCGGTCCCCAATGGGAGGACTGACGCTCAGGGAATCACTCCCATAAGGAACATTACTATGCATTGTCCTTGGTCCCGGACAGAATTGAGGACAATTATGTCTAAATTTCCCGATCCCAGAAAGGATCTAGCCGCATGTCAGAGGTTTATTAGAGAATTAGGTAACGCCACTGAACCCACAAACAAAGATTGGCGAACAGTGCTATGGGCATGTTTACCCTCCAATATTGACCCTGTGAAATTCATTTCTGATTGTAAATTAGATGCAGAAGTACCTCTCACTGATGAGTACAATCAGGAGAATGTGCGACAAATCAACCTGCAATTAGGAGTATATTTCCCTACTGTTGTAAAGTGGAATAAAATCTTTTCTATAAGACAAAAAGAAAGTGAAACTGCCTCTGAATATTTCCATCGAGCACTGCAGGAAATGGCTAGATACACTGGGATCGAAGATATAAGGAAAATGTACATCATAGGGAGGTAGCTGTGTCCGTATTAATGGACCGATTAAAAGAGGCATTGAGAACTAGGGTACTAAACCTAATTGGAGAGGTATCTCGGTGGCTGCATTAAGCACGATCACAACATCATTAAACACAGGGAGTCACAGGGGGATGAGCTGATGACAGTAAGTATATAAGCCCTGACAACGAAGCCACATCAGCCGAAACCCCAGACCCCTGATGGTAAGTCGTATGTAGTAAAATGTTATAAATGCCAGAAGGAAGGACATTACGCATGGAACTGTAATTATAAAAGCACACATAAGGTATACCGACCCCCTAGACAAGAAAATGAGCAAAGTTATGATACACGTAATTGGGATCAGGGATCACATAGGAAAAATTTTGGGCCGCACCTGTAGTCTGCAGCCAGTGAAGTTGATTGCTAGCCTTGGAAGTGAACCTGAGGTCACAGTTGATGTAGTTGTCCTTGTAGATACAGGAGCGGCCAGGTAAACTCTGTGATTTATCTTCAAAAGTTTCCTCTTCATCTCTGACGTTCACCGACAGATTTACAGCTCAAACGTCACATGTCTACTCGGTCTTTTCAGAGGTCTGCCCAAAACCCAGTATATCTCACCAGCATCATTGTGCCTGGCCATGCACAAAGGGTGAAGAGTGGAAATACTGGTGAAGTGAGACTGTGCAGAGATACCGATAGACATGATGGTGTGACAGCCTGATGGTGAACGGAAATCTGACAATTTTTCTTTTTATTATTCTCTCTCTCTCTCTCTCTCTCTCTCTATCCTTTTCATTTTTTCACGGATGGGTTACTTCACACAACCGATAATACACAACAGTTAAACATATTGTAATGCAAGATATATGTTCCCTACAGAAAAGGTCGCTGACTCGGAGAGAAAATCGTATCACTGGAGTGTCTGTTCCGGGAAGGCTGAGAGACAGTACTGTTGAGACGGCACCTGAGCATGGAGAATAATGAGACCAGAGGCGGTTGACGCACCAGTTTTCTTTTTCCTTCTATTATTTTCTTCACCTCCCATTACCACTCTTTTTCTCCCCCTTCAAGATGGACTTACCCCAAGAAACTGCGTTCCGGGTTTTCCTGTTGACCCTGTTGTTGATCAGAGCAGTCTGTTTCGGTGAGAGTACCAGAGAGGTCGAGAAAGGATCTGGAATGGGTTCTGATGACATGGAGGGATTTGTAGAATTCCAAGAGCAACACATCACTCGAGCAAAGGCGAGTATCAGAAAACGATCTAGTAGTCATGAAACTAGGAGGCACTGTGAAGGGTTATTGGCTGAGGAAAATTGTATTTGTAGGAATTGTGAAAACATAGTTGAGGACGGGTGCATCCAGAGATGTCAGTCCAGCCTTAATATCAACATGGACCATCATCCATTGAGTGACTATCACTCATTAGTGGGTAAGGTTTTAAACCAAACAGAATGCTGGGTGTGCTCACAAGTACCTCAAGGTCAGAGCAAGTCAGGACTAGTACCGTACCCTTTAACAATAGATGAGGTACTTGAATTACGGGGTGGGAGACCGGTGGACAAGAAATTTAATATTTCTAAGCCCCCTAGTCTGAAGCTTCACCAATATCATGTGGATAGGTCCTTAGTATGTTTCAACATTTCCAATTCCCGAAAGCCGGGAAATTGGGAAGTGACATGGAATAACCAAACCATGGCATTTTCACACAGAGCTGACAGAATGCCGTAGACCCTGAACTTATACGCCAAATAACCAACAGTGGAAGGTATTTTCGGTATAGGTATACTTTAGGAAGTAAGACCATGCGGGTTGGAGAAGTATCACCAGGGTACTGTGCGCATATCATACAGCCTGATACGTGTACTGAACAGATGAGAGAGATAGGGATAGGATTTTTCACTTGGAAAGTTTGCAATATGGTAATGTCATATTCTGTCCCATATGTTCTCCCCGATGATGCTTATTTCATATGTGGGAGGAAGGCTTATAAGTGGCTTGCCCCAAACTCAGAGGGATTGTGTTACATTGGAAGAGTGTTGCCAGAGGTTATGACCATAACCCAAGATAAGATGAAAGACGTTCACCACAGTGCTCAAGCTCCTTATACTCATACTCATTATGAACACATCGTTAAGAGACACCTCATAGATAGGACAGAGCACGCAGCCTCTGATTTGATCCACGAATCCACCGGAATTCAATTCCTACTCGCGTTAGACATCACCCGTACCGCCAGAGGAAAGATAAATTATAGGTATATCCATGCGCTAGCAAATCTAATAGATAATATCACCGAGATGTATGATGACACCTTCAGGTATACAGGGAGGGAGTTGCAAGCTTACAAAACGGAACTAATCCAGCACAGGATGGTCCTCAATTATATCACAGCGGTGACAGGCGGGTACTGCGTCACTTTAGCAACATAGTATGGTGTGAAGTGCTGCACGTATATTACAAACAGCACTGATGACCCAACCGAGGTCATAGAGCAAAAGATGGATGATATCTTACAGTTGAAGTGGGAGTTCCGAAGGAGACACAACCTTACCCTTACTGCTGTGCGTAATGAACTGACCGGCTGGGTCTCATGGTTGAACCCACGCAATTGGTTCTCAGGTTTAGGAGAATGGGCTCAAAATGTTATCGTGAGTGTAGGAAAGTTTCTCCTTTGTATCCTGGGAGTTGTCATAATGATTGGCTTGATATTTAGGTGTGTTCGAGTTTTAACGCGGCGCAAGCACGGTACCAAAGTGATGAGTTTAAGGAGCGGGGGCATTGTTACAACAACTGATTTAATTTATGACCCATCAATAGAGACAATGTTGTGATAAGACGTGATTCCACGATCCGTTTCTTTCACCCGTTTCTCCTTTGTTTTCCCTCAAGCAAAAATACATCCATTCGGAAAAGACTTTGATGAACAATACATAAATTCGGAAAAGACTTTGATGAACAATACATCCATTCGGAAAAGACTTTGATGAACAATACATCCATCCAGAAAAGACTTTGATTAACACTTTCAGCAAAGATACACCCATCCGGACAAGACCTCAACCAACACCCAAGAACGATTGCACAAATGTTATGTAAATGTATTTGTGATACGTGTCTTATCTTCATCTCTACAACCTTCAGGTAGTGTCACGCATAGTCGATAGGTAATATCCATATATATATTAGCATTCACATGTGTCCCCCCTTCATTTATCATCAACTAAATTTGCACCCCATTTGTTGAGACAAAAAGCCGAAAAGAGCTCGGTAGTGTTTGTTGGCCCACTTACAGACCCTTAATACGGGATAAGAAGGATTTAATGTATACTTCGCAATACCTCAAAGCTTATCTAGAACATGTACGGCATGATGATACATGCCCCTCAGACATGGATTTCATACATACATGCTTTTACTATCCTAATAGGTCATACATTTCCCACCTACACCTCTCCTACCGTCCAACCATCTGTAGATAATTTGTATTGTATGTTTTTATCCAACCATCTGTAGATATTGTATTGTATATTTTTCCGTTTAATGTTTAGTTAATTGCAGTTATTGTTGACTGCCAAAGGGTGGACTGTCAAAGTCGAAAAATATTGAAGCACACACACCAAGTACAAACCACACACCAATGGCCCCTGCGCGCGCACGTGTTCGGCCGTACATGCACATATCCGCAATTTGCGTAAAGTAGCTCCCCGCGGTCATGCGCCTTAGCGGGTGGTATGCGTATTTACGGTAGGGTTTGTGTGCGCATGGAGGGCTATCAAAACATTTCATATTTAATCCACATAGCGCACATTATACACATAGCCTCCCTGCACCACATCAGAAAATTATAGCTGTTTAAATGGTAACAGAACAAAGGGATTCACCTTTACAGGATAGGAGGGGACAGAACAAGGTTACAAGGTGGTGTTTGGTATCCAACTGTAGGGTATTTTAAGGGAAACATTCTGGTGTTGGTTTGAGGAAGATCGCATGTTCCTGTGGATAGTTATGTGCAGGAGCAGAATAATAGATATGTATGCGGGGGAAATCCAGAGGAGACCACCCACAAGAAGCAGTTAAGAAAGACATCGCCCACCTTTTCAAATCAACCTATGACCTCTCCTGTAATGTAAATGACCATCCCTGTGTCCAATGTACAAAGAGATTACAGTATCCATTGTGTTATGTTTTGGATGAAGTGAATAAAGAGAGCCTGCAGCAGGTTTAGTCAGACAGAAGGCTCACAACGCTATCTATCAGATGGCGGAGGACCGGACCGGGTTGCGCAAGCGAATCTACTCATGTATGTACATTGACTGTAGCCATTATTCTGTTGTAGATTTATCTTGTTAGCCTTGTAAAGTATAATTTGTCTGTTATCCTCTTTCAATGAATCCACTGTGGCCTTAGAACCCAGCGGTTAACTACAAAACGGTGTTGTGTCCTCATTTCC
Organism: Pseudophryne corroboree; assembly: GCF_028390025.1. Taxonomy (NCBI): domain Eukaryota; kingdom Metazoa; phylum Chordata; class Amphibia; order Anura; family Myobatrachidae; genus Pseudophryne; species Pseudophryne corroboree. The sequence continues at coordinate 686,945,128 of NC_086444.1, forward strand.
CTGCTAAGGTTTAAAGTGTATTACATTACCTAACTGTTTAAGGTTTTAGAGTGTATTGATAAGGTGTGTACGCGCTGCGGATACTTTGTACCGTCAGTGCTGCATAAGGTTTAAGGTATAACATCATTGCAGTGTTTTGCTGCATAAGGTTTAAGGTGTAACATCATTGCAGAGCTTTGCTGCATAAGGTTTAAAGTGTAATCATATCATTGCATTGTTTAACTGTATAAGGTTTTAAGGTGTATTAATTGGGTGCGAACGCACTGCGTGTGCTTTGTACCCGCAGTGCGGCGTTTGTACGCTAAGTGCGTACACGGTAAGGGACTCTGTGCGCAAATAGCGTACGAAGTACGTAACGTGAGCTAGCGACTGCAGCAGCTCCAGGGTAAAGGTGTGTTTAAAGGTAAAGCTTTAATGGTTTAAGATAACAGACATTCTCAATTGGGTGCTCGTCCGGGGTATCACGTTCTTAATGATGCACAGTACATTACAAACGAGGCTGTAATTGACCGGCTAATGATGGACGCATCGCAAAATGCTGACGGAAAAAAAAACATCCACGTTAATGTATTGTTGTGGTATCAGTAAGACGCTGATATGAAATTTTAAGGGACAAGGCGTTTCTCATAATATTTAAGATGTTAAAATGTATTTTTATTGTTGCAAAACAAGGTTCAAATGGGTCATATTGTGTTTGATTGAGATTGGATTGTTTATCTGTTTAAGTAGGTTTAAAAGTATATTTAAAAGTTTGCACAGCTTTGATATAGTTTTATTTTTAACTCAGGCCTAAAATAACTTCATGGGCTTGCATGGTGTGTGATTTCTTTGTGACAAAGGAAGCCGCATGGTTTGTCCTCCATTTTGGACTAACCACATGGCCTGTCCACCATTTTGTGTAACCCTCATGGATGTGGAAGGGGGAGGAGCAGCGGCCATTTTGGGAAGGTCATTTTTTCTAAATGGCTAATTTTCAGTCTGCTCAAGAATAATCAGCCCTCCCTGGTCAAAAAGAAATCACCATTTATGAGTTACCAATGCATTTATTTAACCCATGCCATAGTCAATTACAAATAGTTTCAGCTGGGCCTAGTGAAAAGTTAATAGTAAGATGAATACTTGATGTAAGAAGTACACACAGATATAAAAAAAAGTTTATTTTCTTTTACCTCTAAGATTCAGTTAACTCTGCTTGCTATGAGATAGCCATTGAAATGCAAATTAACCTGTGTAACTGCTTTTTCTTAGCAGTGAACAACCCTCTTGAACAGGCAGTCAAAAAGCACACATCATTGATATGCAAATTAGAGACTTTAAAGGAAATGCATTCATTTCAGTAGGTGTGTACTGTGTGGGGGTGAGAGTCAAGTTATATATATTATATAAATATATATTATATATAATAATATTATTATAATTATGTGTGTGTTTATATCAATATATGTTCTGCAAGATAGCTATCCAATATGAATCATACCATTGGAATTATTATTACTAGATTCATTTAGACCTGTATTTTGTACTCTGTATACCTGCTCGCATTATTGCCATAACTATTGATTATTAGACTCATTTTGACCCGTGCTGAGAAATTTGTTGCTATTTAGTTAAAATATAGAGTTAATATTTAAGGGAAGTAAGTGTAAGACGCACATACAGCCTGGCCTAGTTGTAAAGGTTTATACAGAAGAAACTGTGTGTGGCGTTAAGTGAGCGATTATATTTAATATCGCTTACATTGATAGAAGTGTGGGATTTGTGCTATTGCGGATGTACGGACTTTGTACACGTGTCTCGGACAACACGGGACTGCGTGCACAACGTAAAGGCATACACACGTGGTGTGTTTACGCAATGTGCGTAAAAGTACACCCACTAAGTACAAATCACACAATAGCATTGTTTTAGTGTAGGCGCAAGACGGTAGCCACGCGATAACAGCACAAATTGATCAGTTTCCAATATTTTGTTTAAATACCTTCTTTACTGTATTACCTCTGGAACTAAGGTTGTTTTATCTGAATGAAAGTTACACTTTCTGTACAGAAAAAAAACAAAAGTGTATATGAGTGAACGAGCGTGAGTGTGCAAACAATAAAGGTTTTGTGGACCCAGGGAATTCGGAATCCCGTAGGAGACCACACCAGGTGAGTGGACACTTGGTGGCGTGAGAGTGGCTTGCTCACGTTAGCATTGATTAGAGTACAAAGGAGCAAGTTAGTAGATACAGCAGACCAGTAGGTCAGCGAAGTCAGAAAACCGCTGACAAAGTCAAGCGAAGCTCTGAATACTGCGGCCTGAAAGGTCAACAGAGAGATATTGCAGCCCCGGGGGTGAGCGAGGCACCCATATAGGCCCGTTTTGAGACGCTCCGGCTGAGGTTTTGCAGCCTAAACAATTGATTCCATTGGTTGTACGGCGGATAAGTAACAGTTACCTATACGCTGTGCGATTGGACCGCGCGTTCGTGTGTGCAATACTTAGCTCAAAGTGATAGTTTTTCACAATAAGTGTAGCATACGCAAGCGTGATTTGTGAAACATTTTTTTTTTATTTTAAGGGAGTTTTCACTGTTCACTCAGGAAATCTCCAACGACCAATATTTACTGGTTAGGGTAAGTCACTTCCATATATTTCCAGTGAATAAAGGTTACACAGGGGCCCTAGGTTGGATACGTACCGGCGCTGACGACAGTGTTTAGGTGTATTGGCCAACGTGGGCGTGAGTAGGTGAGAGTACTCATTAAACTTTCACCGTTGCCTTATATTGAGTATTTTGTTTTTTGTAGGAATTAGCTGAGAAGGCAATACCTGCAAATATGGGGGCCAGTTGCTTAAGTAAGGGACGATCAACCAGGGTTCAGGTTGATGTTCCGCGGCCCAAAGGGTCGGTGAGGTACATAATGTGTGAGAAATATGGATCACACACAGAGGTTTTATGCAATGAATGGGAACGTATGACTGCGGAAGATAGGGAACCATTCCCTAAGGTAGGCAGTTTTAATCCAGAGGTATTGCAGAATTTAAGGATTAGGATATGTCTGTTAAAATCCCGAAAAGAAAGGATCAGACACTCAAACTGTTTACATTTATGGCAACGAGAGAGTGATATGCAGAGGGATCTAGCTCACACAGCTGGTTCCAACCCTAGCAGGAAACCGATAGCAACTGCACCACCACCACTGTATATAACAGGAGAGAAAGTGGCTACAGACAATGGCATACTAATATATGATAAGAGCGAACTTGATAAATGTATTAATGCTAACCCGTGCAAGTTGTATCCAATCTTAAACTTCCCTCAGGATTGCGAGCAAGAAGATGAGCCCAGCACGATATCGGCCCTCTCTCTAGCAGCCACCATACAAGACACCCAAGTGGGCACGGCCCAACCAGTAAGAGCAGTAGCAAAGGGCCCTAGCGGAGGGACAGGTGAGGTCTTGTCCACAGGTAAGTACGGTACTGTACATTATGCACAGACAATAGCACCTCACATTGTAGAGTCAACACAAACTGATGTAATTGAACTAAATCCTGTCAGGGTGATCGCGGTCCCCAATGGGAGGACTGACGCTCAGGGAATCACTCCCATAAGGAACATTACTATGCATTGTCCTTGGTCCCGGACAGAATTGAGGACAATTATGTCTAAATTTCCCGATCCCAGAAAGGATCTAGCCGCATGTCAGAGGTTTATTAGAGAATTAGGTAACGCCACTGAACCCACAAACAAAGATTGGCGTACAGTGCTATGGGCATGTTTACCCTCCAATATTGACCCTGTGAAATTCATTTCTGATTGTAAATTAGATGCAGAAGTACCTCTCACTGATGAGTACAATCAGGAGAATGTGCGACAAATCAACCTGCAATTAGGAGTATATTTCCCTACTGTTGTAAAGTGGAATAAAATCTTTTCTATAAGACAAAAAGAAAGTGAAACTGCCTCTGAATATTTCCATCGAGCACTGCAGGAAATGGCTAGATACACTGGGATCGGAGACATAAGGAAAATGTACATCATAGGGAGGTAGCTGTGTCCGTATTAATGGACCGATTAAAAGAGGCATTGAGAACTAGGGTACAAACCACTAAACCTAATTGGAGAGGTATCTCGGTGGCTGCATTAAGAGAGTCCGCTATTAAGCACGATCGCAACATCATTAAACACAGGGAGTCACAGGGGGATGAGCTGATGACAGTAAGTATAAAAGCCCTGACAACGAAGCCACTTCAGCCGAAACCCCAGACCCCTGATGGTAAGTCGTATGTAGTAAAATTTTATAAATGCGAGAAGGAAGGACATTACGCATGGAACTGTAATTATAAAAGCACACATAAGGTATACCGACCCCCTAGACAAGAAAATGAGCAAAGTTATGATACACGTAATTGGTATCAGGGATCACATAGGAAAAATTTTGGGCCGCACCTGTAGTCTGCAGCCAGTGAAGTTGATTGCTAGCCTTGGAAGTGAACCTGAGGTCACAGTTGATGTAGTTGTCCTTGTAGATACAGGAGCGGCCAGGTAAACTCTGTGATTTATCTTCAAAAGTTTCCTCTTCATCTCTGACGTTCACCGACAGATTTACAGCTCAAACGTCACATGTCTACTCGGTCTTTTCAGAGGTCTGCCCAAAACCCAGTATATCTCACCAGCACCATTGTGCCTGGCCATGCACAAAGGGTGAAGAGTGGAAATACTGGTGAAGTGAGACTGTGCAGAGATACCGATAGACATGATGGTGTGACAGCCTGATGGTGAACGGAAATCTGACAATTTTTCTTTTTATTATTCTCTCTCTCTCTCTCTCTCTCACTCTATCCTTTTCATTTTTTCACGGATGGGTTACTTCACACAACCGATAATACACAACAGTTAAACACATTGTAATGCAAGATTTATGTTCCCTACAGAAAGGTCGCTGACTCGGAGAGAAAATCGTATCACTGGAGTGTCTGTTCCGGGAAGGCTGAGAGACAGTACTGTTGAGACGGCACCTGAGCACGGAGAATAATGAGACCAGAGGCGGTTGTCGCACCAGTTTTCTTTTTCCTTCTATTATTTTCTTCACCTCCCATTACCACTCTTTTTCTCCCCCTTCAAGATGGACTTACCCCAAGAAACTGCGTTCCGGGTTTTCCTGTTGACCCTGTTGTTGATCAGAGCAGTCTGTTTCGGTGAGAGTACCAGAGAGGTCGAGAAAGGATCTGGAATGGGTTCTGATGACATGGAGGGATTTGTAGAATTCCAAGAGCAACACATCACTCGAGCAAAGGCGAGTATCAGAAAACGATCTAGTAGTCATGAAACTAGGAGGCACTGTGAAGGGTTATTGGCTGAGGAAAATTGTATTTGTAGGAATTGTGAAAACATAGTTGAGGACGGGTGCATCCAGAGATGTCAGTCCAGCCTTAATATCAACATGGACCATCATCCATTGAGTGACTATCACTCATTAGTGGGTAAGGTTTTAAACCAAACAGAATGCTGGGTGTGCTCACAAGTACCTCAAGGTCAGAGAAAGTCAGGACTAGTACCGTATCCTTTAACAATAGATGAGGCACTTGAATTACGGGGTGGGAGACCGGTGGACAAGAAATTTTATATTTCTAAGCCCCCTAGTCTGAAGCTTCACCAATATCATGTGGATAGGTCCTTAGTATGTTTCAACATTTCCAATTCCCGAAAGCCGGGAAATTGGGAAGTGACATGGAATAACCAAACCATGGCCTTTTCACACAGAGCTGACAGAATGCCGTAGACCCTGAACTTATACGCCAAATAACCAACAGTGGAAGGTATTTTCGGTATAGGTATACTTTAGGAAGTAAGACCATGCGGGTTGGAGAAGTATCACCAGGGTACTGTGCGCATATCATACAGCCTGATACGTGTACTGAACAGATGAGAGAGATAGGGATAGGATTTTTCACTTGGAAAGTTTGCAATATGGTAATGTCATGTTCTGTCCCATATGTTCTCCCCGATGATGCTTATTTCATATGTGGGTGGAAGGCTTATAAGTGGCTTGCCCCAAACTCAGAGGGATTGTGTTACATTGGAAGAGTGTTGCCAGAGGTTATGACCATAACCCATGATAAGATGAAAGACGTTCACCACAGTGCTCAAGCTCCTTATACTCATACTCATTATGAACACATCGTTAAGAGACACCTCATAGATAGGACAGAGCACGCAGCCTCTGATTTGATCCACGAATCCACCGGAATTCAATTCCTACTCGCGTTAGACATCACCCGTACCGCCAGAGGAATTATAAATTATAGGTATATCCATGCGCTAGCAAATCTAATAGATAATATCACCGAGATGTATGATGATACCTTCAGGTATACAGGGAGGGAGTTGCAAGCTTACAAAACGGAACTGATCCAGCACAGGATGGTCCTCAATTATATCACAGCGGTGACAGGCGGGTACTGCGTCACTTTAGCAACACAGTATGGTGTGAAGTGCTGCACGTATATTACAAACAGCACTGATGACCCAACCGAGGTCATAGATCAAAAGATGGATGATATCTTACAGTTGAAGTGGGAGTTCCGAAGGAGACACAACCTTACCCTTACTGCTGTGCGTAATGAACTGACCGGCTGGGTCTCATGGTTGAACCCACGCAATTGGTTCTCAGGTTTAGGAGAATGGGCTCAAAATGTTATCGTGAGTGTAGGAAAGTTTCTCCTTTGTATCCTGGGAGTTGTCATAATGATTGGCTTGATATTTAGGTGTGTTCGAGTTTTAACGCGGCGCAAGCACGGTACCAAAGTGATGAGTTTAAGGAGCGGGGCATTGTTACAACAACTGATTTAATTTATGACCCATCAATAGAGACAATGTTGTGATAAGACGTGATTCCACGATCCGTTTCTTTCACCCGTTTCTCCTTTGTTTTCCCTCAAGCAAAAATACATCCATTCGGAAAAGACTTTGATGAACAATACATCCATTCGGAAAAGACTTTGATGAACAATACATCCATTCGGAAAAGACTTTGATGAACAATACATCCATCCAGAAAAGACTTTGATTAACACTTTCAGCAAAGATACACCCATCCGGACAAGACCCCAACCAACACCCAAGAACGATTGCACAAATGTTATGTGAATGTATTTGTGATACGTGTCTTATCTTCATCTCTACAACCTTCAGGTAGTGTCACGCATAGTCGATAGGTAATATCCATATATATATTAGCATTCACATGTGTCCCCCCTTCATTTATCATCAACTAAATGTGCACCCCATTTGTTGAGACAAAAAGCCGAAAAGAGCTCGGTAGTGTTTGTTGGCCCACTTACAGACCCTTAATACCGGATAAGAAGGATTTAATGTATACTTCGCAATACCTCGAAGCTTATCTAGAACATGTACGGCATGATGATACATGCCCCTCAGACATGGATTTCATACATACATGCTTTTACTATCCTAATAGGTCATACATTTCCCACCTACACCTCTCCTACCGTCCAACCATCTGTAGATAATTTGTATTGTATGTTTTTATCCAACCATCTGTAGATATTGTATTGTATATTTTTCCGTTTAATGTTTAGATAATTGCAGTTATTGTTGACTGCCAAAGGGTGGACTGTCAAAGTCGAAAAATATTGAAGCACACACACCAAGTACAAACCACACACCAATGGCCCCTGCGTGCACACGTGTTCGGCTGTACATGCACATATCAGCAATTTGCGTAAAGTAGCTCCCCGCGGTCATGCGCCATAGCGCGTGGTATGCGTATTTACGGTAGGGTTTGTGTGCGCATGGAGGGCTATCAAAACATTTCATATTTAATCCACATAGCGCACATTATACACATAGCCTCCCTGCACCACATCAGAAAATTATAGCTGTTTAAATGGTAACAGAACAAAGGGATTCACCTTTACAGGATAGGAGGGGACAGAACAAGGTTACAAGGTGGTGTTTGGTATCCAACTGTAGGGTATTTTAAGGGAAACATTCCGGTGTTGGTTTGAGGAAGATCGCATGTTCCTGTGGATAGTTATGTGCAGGAGCAGAATAATAGATATGTATGCGGGGGGATTCCAGAGGAGACCACCCACAAGAAGCAGTTAAGAAAGACCTCGCCCACCTTTTCAAATCAACCTATGACCTCTCCTGTAATGTAAATGACCATCCCTGTGTCCAATGTACAATGAGATTACAGTATCCATTGTGTTATGTTTTGGATGAAGTGAATAAAGAGAGCCTGCAGCAGGTTTAGTCAGACAGAAGGCTCACAACGCTATCTATCAGATGGCGGAGGACCGGACCGGGTTGCGCAAGCGAATCTACTCATGTATGTACATTGACTGTAGCCATTATTCTGTTGTAGATTTATCTTGTTAGCCTTGTAGAGTATAATTTGTATATGTTATCCCCTTTCAATTAATCCACTGTAGCCTTAGAACCCAGCGGTTAACTACAAAACGGTGTTGTGTCCTCATTTCCCTGCTAAGGTTTAAAGTGTATTACATTACCTAACTGTTTAAGGTTTTAGAGTGTATTGATAAGGTGTGTACGCGCTGCGGATACTTTGTACCGTCAGTGCTGCATAAGGTTTAAGGTATAACATCATTGCAGTGTTCTGCTGCATAAGGTTTAAGGTGTAACATCATTGCAGAGCTTTGCTGCATAAGGTTTAAAGTATAATCATATCATTGCATTGTTTAACTGTATAAGGTTTTAAGGTGTATTAATTGGGTGCGAACGCACTGCGTGTGCTTTGTACCCGCAGTGCGGCGTTTGTACGCTAAGTGCGTACACGGTAAGGGACTCTGTGTGCAAATAGCGTACAAAATACGTAGCGTGAGCTAGCGACCGCAGCAGCTCCAGGGTAAAGGTGTGTTTAAAGGTATAGCTTTAATGGTTTAAGATAACAGACATTCTCATGTCACTGGTACAGGTGACGTTACTTGTTTTAGCATCACTGGTACAGGGGGCGTTACGTGTGTTAGCATCACTGGTACATGTGGCGTTACGTGTGTTAGCGTCACTGGTACAGGGGGCGTTATATATGCAAGCGTCACTGGTACAGGGGGCGTTACATGTGCAAGCATCACTGGTACTACGCGTGTAAGCGTAACTGGTACAGGGGGCGTTACGTGTGTTAGCATTACTGGTACAGGGGGCGTTACGTGTGTTAGTGTCACTGGTACAGGGGGCGTTACGTGTGCAAGCGTCACTGGTGCAGGGGGCGTTACATGTGTTAGTGTCACTGGTACAGGGGGCGTTACGTGTGCAAGCGTCACTGGTGCAGGGGGCGTTACATGTGTTAGTGTCACTGGTACAGGGGGCGTTACGTGTGCAAGCGTCACTGGTGCAGGGGGCGTTACATGTGTTAGTGTCACTGGTACAGGGGGCGTTACGTGTGCAAGCGTCACTGGTGCAGGGGGCGTTACATGTGTTAGTGTCACTGGTACAGGTGATGTTACGTGTTTTAGCATCACTGGTACAGGGGGCGTTACGTGTGTTAGCATCACTGGTACATGTGGCGTTACGTGTGTTAGCGTCACTGGTACAGGAGGCGTTATGTATGCAAGCGTCGCTGGTACAGGGGGCGTTACGTGTGTAAGCATCACTGGTACTACGTGTGTAAGCGTAACTGGTACAGGGGGTGTTACGTGTGTTAGCATCACTGGTACAGGGGGCGTTACGTGTGTTAGTGTCACTGGTACAGGGGGCGTTACGTCTGCAAGCATCACTGGTGCAGGGGGCGTTACATGTGTTAGTGTCACTGGTACAGGTGGCGTTACGTGTGTTAGCATCACTGGTACAGGGGGCGTTATGTATGCAAGCGTAACTGGTACAGGGGGCGTTATGTGTGTTAGTGTCACTGGTACAGGTGGCGTTACGTGTTTTAGCATAACTGGTACAGGGGGCGTTACGTGTGTTAGCGTCACTAGTACAGGTGGCATTACGTGTGTTAGCGTCACTGGTACAGGGGGTGTTATGTATGCAAGTGCCACTGGTACAGAGGGCGTTACGCGTGCAAGCATCACTGGTACTACGTGTGTAAGCGTAACTGGTACAGAGGGCATTACGTGTGCAAGCGTCACTGGTATTACGTGTGTAAGCGTAACTGGTACAGGGGGCGTTACGTGTGTAAGAGTCACTGGTACAGGGGGTGTTACGTGTGTAAGCATCACTGGTACAGGGGGCATTGCATGTGAAAGCGTCACTGGTACAGGGGGTGTTGCGTGTGTAAGCATCACTGGTACAGGGGGCATTGCGTGTGCGTCACTGGTACAGGGGGCGTTACGTGTGTAAGTGTCACTACTACAGGGGGCGTTACATGTGCAAGCGTCACTGGTACAGGTGGCGTTACGTGTTTTAGCATCACTGGTACAGGGGGCGTTACGTGTGTTAGCGTCACTAGTACAGGTGGCGTTACGTGTGTTAGCGTCACTAGTGCAGGGGTGTTATGTATGCAAGTGTCACTGGTACAGGGGGCGTTACGTGTGCAAGCGTCACTGGTACTACGTGTGTAAGCATAACTGGTACAGAGGGCGTTACGTGTGTAAGAGTCACTGGTACAGGGGGCGTTATGTGTGTAAGCGTCACTGGTACAAGGGGTGTTGCGTGTGTAAGCATCACTGGTACAGGGGGCATTGCGTGTGCATCACTGGTACATGGGGAGTTACATGTGTAAGTGTCACTACTACAGGGGGTGTTACGTGTTCAAGCATCACTGGTACTACATGTGTAAGCGTCACTGGTACAGGGGGCGTTACGTGTGTAAGCTGCACTGGTACAGGGGGCGTTACGTGTGTAAGCGTCACTACTACATGGAGCATTATGTGCGCTGTCCCTTTGTAAAGTATGGGAGGGCCCCAATTTATAGTTTGCAGGGGGGCGCCGAACACCCTAGCATCGGCCCTGAATGGGTGCACAGAACAGACTTCTTACTTCATGGAGGGGTCAGAGCTGCAGTTTCAAGTATTGCCAAAATATATCAGCCAGGTGGGTGCTGGTAGAAGTTAAATATTATAAAAATATGATGTGTTGTTGAGGACAGGGTAATACTACAGGATAAGCTGACAAATTAAGAAAATTGGTGTGAAATTTAGGGGTAGGGTTCAGCATTTGGAATTGTGATTTATATTACTGTAGCAGAAATTTCAAAGTAAACCACAATATTTAATACCAGAAAAGACTTTGAGGGAGCAGCTATTGGAGGACTACAGTAAGTGCAGGATGTGCTGTTTCTATGGCGCCTGGGCAGTCTCCGGGGTCTGCCTCCCCTACACCCAGCCCAGGCTCCTGAATGCAGCTGAGTAGTGCTACAGAATAACATGTTGAGCTTTGGAGTATGGAGAGAAAACTCTGTTTCAGATTTGTGTTGCAATGTCTCCTGTTCTAGGGTTTGGATGTCTGGACACGCAGAGGCCTGTATTTAATGCCATCTGTGGCCATTTTGGGATCTCGACTTTGTGGTCTACACTACTCCACAGTCTCTGTCTGCAAAAACCCGTTCTGAGGCACACCCGGGTGGTATCTATTTAGTATGCCGGCTGTTGGGATCCCGGCGCTCAGTATACCAGCGTCGGAATCCCGCCACCCAGCATACCGACAACTATTCTCCCTCTTGGGGGTCCACGACCCCCCAGGAGGGAGAACAAATAGCGTGGCATGTGTAGCGCGCCAACATGCCCGCAGGGTGGTGAGCGCAGCAAGCCCGTAAGGGGCTCATTTGCGCTCGCTCAGCTAGTGGTATGCCGGCAGTCGGGATCCTGGCGCTGGTATGCTGGGCGCTGGGATCCCCGCCGCCAGCATACCATACTACACCTGTACACACATGTATTTGTAAAAATGTGTTATGACATATCTAATGAATTTGGGCACTTCTATGTGACATATTTAATGATTTGGGGGTGCTGCTGTGTGGCATATTTCATGAATTGGGGGCATTACTGTGTGGCATATTTAATTAATTGGAGGCACTGCCGCTTGACATATTTAATTAATTGGAGGTACTGTGTGTGCCATGTTATGAATTGTGGGTACAGCTGAAAGGCACTTAAGATAGGGAAGGATCTCCTATGGATGAAAAGCAAGAGCATTGTGTGCTCAAGAATGCCCAAAAAGTAGGAGACAGTAAGACAAGTTCTATCATAAAAGGTATATTTATTTAAAGTTTACACAGATACAATACAAATACAGAGAATTTCCCAGTGGCCGCCATACAATACACACAGCATCCCAGTAATAGTCACACAGTCTATAGAACAATTAGCATCCCAGTGACTGTGATACAGTATACTGAGCATCCCTGTGACCGCAATACAGCACACTGAGTATTCAAGTGACTGCTTTACAGTACGCAGAGCATCACAGTGATGGCCATACAGTACATTGTCCAGTCCTGCGACCACCATACATTACATTGATCATCCCATCATCATCGTCGTCATCATCATCATCATCATCTATAAACCCCACAAAAATAATTTAATCTTTCAGCTATATCATAATAACCTAATTTAACATTATTAATCCTGGTAATGCCCACAGTCACAACCCGCCGAGTGGATCCTTCCCCTTGCGAGTCCCGGTTGTTGCCTGACAACCGATGTCTATGTTGTTTGTATTGCCAGGCAGTGTTTTACGGGAGTGATTAGTAAAACACTGCCGGACATAACACAATGAAGCCTGGCCGGATAAGTGAGATCCATGCAGAGGTTCATTGTGTACAGTATTAAATTAGTTAAAACAGTTAAAAGGGTTTAACCGGTCCTGGATGTTTAAATACCGGGGAAAAATTTACTGGGTTCCCCCCGTATTTAGACAACCAGCACCGGGCTCTTGGGTCGGCCCTGGTTCCAAAAATATGGGGTACAAAAGACGTAGGGGTCCCTCGTATTTTTAAACCAGCACCGGGCTCCACTAGCTGAGAAGATAATGCCACAGCCGGGGGACACTGTTCCTTGCGGGCATGGCATTACCCCCCCAACTGGTCACCCCTGGCCGGGGTACCCTGAAGGAGTGGGGACCCCTTAAATCAAGGGGTCCCCCCTCCAGGCACCCAAGAGCCAGGGGTGAAGCCCAAGGCTTTTCTCCCCCCCCCATCCCTGAGCCGTGCATGACTATCTGAACATAGCAAAAAGCAGGTCTATTTGAAAGCACCTTTTTTTTTTACGAATTCTATGCTTTCCCGGCAGAGTTTGGCTATTGTCGGCAGTGATTGAGAATACAAATTCTTAGTAAATTATGAGTTGTATAAAATAACAGCTGTGTTTGACCTAGGGAGGCCAATCCCGGGCCTTTTTTTCAATCCCGGGTATCAGGATTGAAAAATGATCAATCCCGGGATTCCCGGGATACCCGGGATTGAGTTGATGATTTTAAAATTAAAATCTTCAATGTACCCCCATGCCTGGACGCGCCTAGCCCACAGAACTACTCACCATCCTCTGGGAGTCTGGGCGGGTTCACGCTGCAGGAGGCGAGGTGCGGTACCGGCAGCGCAGACGGCGGTGTCAGACTGTGCAGCGTGACCTCTAACTTCATGTCACTCTGCACAGTGCACACAGCATGGGGTAGGGGGAGCGGGAAGGAGGGAGATGGGAAGCGTCTGAGCCTCCTGAGGACGCTCAACGCTGCCCAGCTTTGAAAATAAAAGGGTGCGTTCTAATATCGAAATCCCTGGAATTGGAAGCTCCAATCCCGGGATTGAATCCTGGCCATTTTTAGGCCTAAATCCCGGGATCCCGCCAATCCTGATCCCGGGATTGGCCAACCTAGTTTTACCGATGGTCTATTCATTCGTATTTGTGAACTCTGCCGGGAAAGACAATACGAATAGCCCCAACACTGCAGAGATTTGTGTTTAGTAAATTCCTGTGATCACACTTAGAAGAAAAATACAAACTCGAATTAAATCGGGACCTTAGTAAATATACCCCACAGAATCTCACACCACAGCTGCAGGATCTATCTCTCCATATGTACTCCCAGGAAGAGGGTCGAAGGTCCATAGTCTCTACTTCAGGAGTTACGAAAGTTCCCAAGCTCCATCTCCCGGACAGATTGTCAGGATATCGGAAACAGTATCTTCAATTTCTCCATTCAAATCGGTTTTGATTCCTGCACAGCTGCTTGTCGCTGGGAAGGGGGTTGAGATCACGGCCTTTCATGATAGTGGGGCCGCTGGGAATTTCATGGACTTAGTGAGGTTCCATACTCAACCCCTTTGGTTGAAGATAGGTGCCCTTCATTCCAAAGTTCTTTGTCTGTTACTGGTTTATTGCCCCATGGCGCATGTCATTCTGGGTCTACCCTGGCTCAGAACCCATAATCTAGTGATAGATTGGAAGATGAAAGAACTCATTTGCTGGGGTCCAGATTATTCTGCCTGCTGTCTCTCATTGCCTGTGAATTCTGCGAACTGTCTCAGAACATCTTCCTCCACAATACCATGATTACGCTGATGTGTTCTCTAAGAAAAAGGGACACTCTTTTCCATCTCATCGTCCATATGATTGTGCCATTAGTCTGGTTCTGGATGCTAAGCTCCTAAAAGGCAGGTTATATACCCTATCTTTGCCATAAACCAAGGGTATGGAAAACCGCATTCAGGAGAACTTAGTTTCCTGAATTTACAATATCATCTCTACGCTGATGATAATCAAATCTACCTTTCCTCCTCTAACCTCTCCCCTGCCCTCCTCACTCGTATCTCCACCTGTCTCTCTGCTATCTCTTCCTGGACGTCCCAGCACATTCTTAAACTTAACATGTCTAATGCTGCCCATACACTTGCGCGATCGCCTGCGACGTGACATCGCGAGGCATCGCACCGGCAGTTCAGGTTTGCGATCATGCGATAGATCACATGGTAATCACGTGATGGGCATGTCACCGCTGAGTGGGAGCGACCTCTAGCCACTCCCGGTGGGTGCCCATCGCATACCGCAGTGCGATATATTGCATGTGCTAAAAAAACACATGCGATCGCACTGCGATGTGAGAAATATTATGTGCAGTACATACTATCTTCAGATCACTCACCTTCTGATTGTTGCATCTGATTACATAGCACAGAACTACCTTACTTGGACATTTCATAAACCATCCATTTCACCTACAAATGCCTGTATCTGTATTATTGTAATTTTGTTTTTAATGCACAGCTGCACCAATGCAATCTTACCTACAAACACTTAAAATCGTACGGAATTACCATTGCTTCTTAAACCTCACAATTTTTTTCATTTCTTACGGTCCAAATACATTTCAACACCCACTTTATCTACGCTTCTGATTCATTTCATACTAAATCTACACCCATTGAGCCTACACTGCTTTTCTCACCTGCATTTCTGCAATTCTTTGGCTCTGAATCCCTTACAGCCTCCACTCCTACTTCCACTTTCCCACAAACTATTTACCTACTTAACACTATGTCAAGGTTTTCTTATACTCCCCACATCACTCAGTGTCTACCTAATAATGTATCTTTAGCCTTCCCCCCTAGTCTCCTCCACCTCCTCCTCCCTCCCCTCCTCTGTCTCCCCTCTATCTCTCTGTATTCTTTCCCCTACTTTCCTGTTACCCCACTTTCATTCACCTCTGCCCCATGGTCCTGCTACCCCACAACTCAGCCCTGCTCCATCCCTCCCATCCCTGTCACCTCCCCACATCCCATCCACATCACACTGACCTCCCTCCCTGCCCACCTCCTGCAGTTTCCCCTCCTAGCTCAGGCACCCGTACCATCACTACTCTCTCATCATCCCTGCCCTCAAAGTTAATCCCACCTCATCGCTACAGCAACCCTGAAAATCTAATTCACATCTCTCCCACAAACTCATACCCCCTATCCTGTGCCCTCTGGAATGCCAGATCTGTTTGTAACAAACTGGTCTCCACTCATGACCTTTTCATTTCCAACTCCCTACACCTACTAGCCATTACTGAAACTTGGATTACGGCCTCTGACACTACCTCTTCTGCTGCTCTCTCTGCTGGGGGCCTTACATTCACACACACACACCCTGACCTGGGGGTCGCCATGGGGTGGTGTTGGGGTCCTTTTACCTTCTAGTTACTCCTACCAACTCATACCACCAGAACCATCCCTTACATTCTCTACATTTGAGGTCCATACTATACGCCTCTTCCAACCAGTCCATCTTAGAGTAGCTGTCATTTACCGCCCCCCTGGCGCTGCTTCCAAATTCATCGACAACTTTGCTTCCTGGCTTCCTCACTTCTTCTCTTCTGACATTCCCTCCATTATCCTAGACGATTTTAACATCCCTTTTGACATCCACACACAATCCCCTGCCTCTAAACTCCTTAACCTCACCTCTTCACTTGGTCTCTCCCAGTGGACCTCCTCACCCTCTTATGTGAATGGGAGCTCACTGGATCTGGTCTTCACTCACCGCTGTGATATTTCTGATTTTTCCAATTCCCCATTTCCCCTCTCTGACCACCACCTGCTTTCCTTTAACCTATCTCTCTCAACTTCCCCATCTCTACCTCCCAAGGCTACCATCACTAAGCGTAACATTGAGGCTATTGACACCACATTCCTTTCCTCCCTGTTTGACTCGCTTCTCTCTCCTATTCTCTCTCTCTCTCTCTCATGCCCTGAACAAGCCACTTCCATATACAATACATCCCTCACTTCTGCTCTTGACTCTGTTGCTCCACCAACCACTATTCACCCTCGCAAATTAACACCTCAACCCTGGCACACCAAATGCACCAGATATCTGCAAAAATGCTCACGTACTGCTGAGCGTCACTGTAGGAAATCACGCTCTAAGGCAGACTTTCTCCATTTCAAGCTCTCATCCTTCAGTGCTGCCCTTTCTCTTGCTAAACAGTCATACTTCAAGAACCTCATCTCCTCCCAGTCTTCCAACCCCCGGCGCCTCTTTGCCACTCTCAACTCACTCCTCTGCCCACCTCCACCTTGTCTCCCTTCCTCACTCTCTGCTCTTGACTTTGCCACTTACTTCACATCCAAAATAGACACCATATGTAAGGACATCACATCACACCAGACAATCAGTAACCAGCTTTCTCCCATCCCTTACCACCCCTCCCCATCCCTCCCACCAACTCTGACATATTTCTCCCATGCATCTGGAGAGGAAGTCATGGCCCTCATTCATCCCTGTCCCCTCACCACCTCCCCACTTGACCCACCTCCTCTGCTACCTCTCTCCTTCTGCTTGTTCCCATCTTTCCCACCTTGTCGATCTCTCCCTCTCATCAGGCCCTGTCCCCTCTGCCTTCAAGCATGCACTCATCTCTCCTATTCTTAAAAAACCTACCCTTGAGCCAAACACTTTCTCCAACTACCGACCCATCTCTCTCATCCCTTTTGCCTCCAAACTCCTTGAGCGTATTGTCTACAACCACCTTATTTCCTTTCTTTCCTCACACTCACTACTTGACCCATTCCAGTCTGGCTTCCGTCCTCTCCACTCCACTGAAACTGCCCTTACAAAAGTATGCAATGACCTCCATGCTGCTAAATCTAAGGGACACTACATTCTATTTGATCTCTCTGCTGCTTTTGACACTGTGGACCATCCTCTCCTACTGCAAATCCTTTACTCCACTGGTCTACGTGACACTGCCCTTTCTTGGCTGTCTTCCTACTTCTCTGACCGTTCATTCTCTGTCTCCTCTCATGACTCCACCTCTGCCTCACTTCCACTAACTGTAGGTGTACCCAAAGGTTCTGTCCTTGGTCCTCTTCTCTCTCTATACATCCTCACTAGGTAAGCTCATTAGTTCTTTTGGCTTCCAATATCATCTCTATGCTGATGACACCCAAATCTATCTTTCCTCTCCAGACCTCTCCCGTGCTCTCCTCACTCGTATCTCCAACTGTCTCTTTGCTACCACTTCCTGGATGTCCCAGCGCTTTTTTAAACTTAACATGTCTAACTCCGAGCTGATCATCTTCCCTCCCTCCCGCATAACCTCACCTCCTACAATCTCATTATCTATTGATGGTACTACTATCACCTCTAGCCCCCAAGTGCGCTGTCTTGGAGTAATCATTGACTCCTCCCTCTCCTTCATACCACACATTCAGCACCTCTCACAAACCTGCCTTTTTCATCTAAAAAATATTTCCAGGATCAGACCCTTTCTGACCCAGGATGCTACTAAGACTCTTAACCACTCACTGGTCATCTCCAGACTGGACTACTGTAATCTCCTCCTGACTGGCATTCCTGACAAACACCTCTCTCCACTCCAATCTATCCTCAATGCTGCTGCCCGGCTCATTTTCCTCACCAAACGCACTACGTCTACCTCTCCTCTCCTACTACACCTTCACTGGCTCCCCTTCCCTCTTAGAATCCATTTCAAGCTTCTCACACTCGCTTACAAAGCCCTCACCCACTCCTCTCCCACCTACATCTCTGACCTTATCTCCCTTTACACTCCCACCCGTCCTCTTCGCTCTGCTAATGCACGCCGACTCTCCTGCCTACGGATTACTTCCTCCCACTCCTACCTCCAAGATTTTTCACGTGCTGCACCACTTCTCTGGAATTCATTACCTCTCCCCCTCAGACTCTCCACCTCTCTACAAAACTTCAAACGGGCTCTCAAGACCCACTTCTTCACCAAACCCAGCCAAATCTCATCCTAAGTCTTTGTTCCACATTCTCTATGTACCCCATCTGTGTCACCCCTGTCTGTCTACCCCTCCTCTTTAGATTGTAAGCTCTCACGAGCAGGGCCTTCTTCCCTCATGTGCTTATCCTTTGTCTTACTTTAATAATCTTCAGCTGTACCACATCCAGCAGTCTTCTGCCACCTGATACTTATTCCAGTTTCATCTGCTGATGTAACTATGTTTATTTACCCTGTACGTGTCCTATACTGTCATCAACTGTAAGTTGCGGTTTTCCTGTTTGATTATTTTTGTACTCTGTAATTGGGTGCTACGGAACCCTTGTGGTGCCAAAGGATAATAATAATAATAATAATAATAAGATGTGAAATTCGAGCGGCGTGCTCATGCATCGCATCTTATGGTACCTTAAATGTGGATACAATCCTTCGATGTCTCTCACAGATGCGGTCGAAATATTAGTACCTAACATTTCATAAGTGTACGGACCCCATAAGACTGAGCTGATCATTTTCCCTCTCATTGTCCACTGATGGCACTACTATCTCCTCTAGCCCCCAAGTGCGCTGTCTGGGAGTAATCTTCCTCCCTATCCTTCAAAACACACATTCAGTAACTCTCACAAAACTGCCATTTCCATCTCAAAAACATCTCCAATATCAGACCCTTTCTTATTCAGGACGCTACTAAGACACTCATCCACTCACTAGTCATCTCCAGATTGGACTACTGTAATCTCCTTTTATCTGGCCTCTCTGAAAAATACCTCTCTCCACTCCAATCTATCCTCAATGCTGCTGCCTGTTTCCTCTTCCTCACCAAACGTACTACATCCACCTTCCCTATCTTGTAGGACTTTCACTGGCTACCCTTCCCATTCAGAATCCTCTTACGTCTCTGACCTTATATTTCTTTACATTCTCACCCATCCTCTTTGCTCTGCTATTGCACGCTGTCTCTCCTGCCAACTGATCACCTCCTCAAACTCCTACCTACAAGATTTTGCATGTGCTACTCCCTTTCTCTGGAATTCTCTACCTCTCCCCATCTGACTCTCAACAAAACATCAAATGGTCTCTCAAGACCCACTACTTCACCAACCCCACCCAACTCTCCCCCTAACCTCTTTTCTATGCTCAGTCTACCCCTTCTGTGTCACCCCAGTCTGTCAGCCCTTCTTTGTGCCTTTCCTTTTTTTGCTTACACTATCTTATACTTGATACTCCCTTTTATGGCACCTAACCCCTGGTTTTCCATACCTGTCCAATATTGCCTGGAAGTTTAACTGTTGTTTTCTTGTTTGCTCATTTGATTATGCACTGTGTAATGAGCACTGTGGATCCCTTGTGGTGCCATATAAATAAAGGATATTAATAACAATAATAATAATAATAATAATAATAATAATAATAATAAAGTCACCCGTGGGAGTGGGTTTCTTCTTTTTACCAAAAAGGATGGTTCATTGCGGCCCTGTATAGATTATCGAGGTCTTAATAGAGTCACTGTTAAGAACTCTTATTTATTACCACTCATATCGGTCCAGTGTGATCAACTAATGAAGGCGGAGATATTTTCTAAAATCGATCTCCCAGGAACATAAAACTTAATACATATAAAAGATGGGAATGAATGGAAGACAGCTTTTAATACCCACACTGGACATTATGAATATTTAGACATGCCATTTAGAATGTCCAATGCTCCTGCTGTGTTCCAGGATCTTATCAATGATGTTCTGAGGGAGTTGCTGGGTAAGTTTGTAGTGGTCTAGCTCAACAATATCTTGATTTACTGCCAGTCTTTGGAAGTGCATTGGTCCCATGTTTGACATGTCCTTCAGAATCTGTGTGAAAATAACCTTTGTGCGAAACTGGAGAAGTATGTGTTTGAGACGGCAAATACTTAATTTCTGGGGTATATCATCTCTCCCAAGGGCTTCTCCATGGATCCCAGTAAGCTTCAGGCACATTTGGATTGGGTCCAACCTACAAACTTAAAAGCTATTCAATGCTTCATGGGCTGTGCGAACTACAGTATTACCGCAGATTTATTTGCTCTTTTTCCAGAATTGTTGCCCCAATCATGGAATTAACTAAGAAAGGATCCGCTGGTCTCCTTCGTCCTTCCTGGTGTCAAAGTCAAAAAATATTGTAGTTCGCAATGCCTTGTACTAACCCCAATGCACATGCCCGCTGCTCGTGCATTCGGTCTGCGGTGAGTGCGCATGTCCGCAAATTGGGTAAGATCGCTCCAGCGATCAGGCGCGTGTTATGCGCATTTACGGTAAAGTTTGTGAGCGTGTAGCGGGCGACTCGATCGTAACATATTTAACCTATATAGTGTGTTTTGTAGATAATATTTTCCTTAACAATGTCAGTAAAAATGTTTAGTTTAAATGGTTTGTGGACATGGGGATTCCTCTTTGCATGATATGAAGGGTCAGGCAAAGGTTGAATGGTGGTGTTTAGTATCTAACTGAAGAGTATTTTAATAGTAACATTTCAGTGTTGGTTGGGAGAGATTGTTCGCTGCTGCGTATAGTTATGTACAAAAGTAGTTTATAGACATTCACTGTATTTGCAATTCATTACACATGCAGGGGGGGGAATCCAGAGGATACCTCCCACCTGGGCAGTTGGAGAAGGACACAGCCCATCTGGTTAAACCCACCTATGACCTTTACTATAATGTGGAGACACATTCCTGTGTCCAATGAACAATGAGATTGTAGGGACCATTGTATTGTGAATGTATGCTGTAAATATAAGGACCATCATTGCTGGGCGACTCACTCACTCTCTGCTAGGTTTTCACACTGAAGGCTAGAGGCCTGGTCCAGGAGCACTTGCGAATCATTCCCACGAATGGTATGTTCTCTGCAGCCACTTTGTTACCCATTTAATATATGCCATTCATTCTCATTCTATGTATTTGTGTTTGCGATCGTTTGCTATTGTTTATATTTCTTTTATGTTATTCTGTTTAGTTATTAATGTTAGGTCTGTAGTGTATAAGCTGTAACTGTTTTTCTTTTCCCTTTTTACATACTAAAATCATCTAAGAAGGTGTTGGAACCTCACAAAGTGTTGTGTGTTTCACCATTTATTACTAAGGGTTTCTGAGCATCTCAATCGCTCGAACAGCTTGCTTAAATACCAAGGTTAACCAGTGTTATATCATTACAGTATCTCAATACTAAGGTTTACAGTATAAGCATACTCTGTGTTCAAGGTTTAAAGGTTATTGACTGTGTGTGCGCCCGCTGTGTGTATTCCGTACACCCAGCGCAGCGTGTGTACGTAACTTGCATACCACGTGCGAGGTCTTTGTATGCAAATAGCGTGCAAAGTGCGTAGCACGTGCACGTGGTTTAGCGGCCATTACGACTTTACGGTATTAGTAAATAGCTTGTGTTAAAAGGTAAATATTTAGCTTTATCAATTGGAAGCTCGTCCGGTTCACCTCATATCTGCAGTCAAGTTAAAACAGGCAAACTTTATCGATCAGCAAAGGGCGGAAAGGTAGTATCCCCTGTATCCGTGTTTGTGGTTGGGGATACAGTAGTGCTGATCGGATAAGCGTCTGCATCTGCTTTGCTTGGTTTGTAGGGATACTGGTGGGACCCAAAACCGGAAGGTAAGAACATTAAGCTATTGTCTTTTAAATCTGTTTAAATTTTCTGTTTGGCGCCAATTGCGCACGCAACACACGCACACACACCTGCATTTTCATTTGTGTATTTTCGCATAGTCACTCTCTTGTCATTAGAATTGATTGTTAGACACGTGCTGAGGAAATTTGGTGCTATTTAGTAGAGATGAGCGGGTTCGGTTTCTCTGAATCCGAACCCGCACGAACTTCATGTTTTTTTTCACGGGTCCGAGCGACTCGGATCTTCCCGCCTTGCTCGGTTAACCCGAGCGCGCCCGAACGTCATCATGACGCTGTCGGATTCTCGCGAGACTCGGATTCTATATAAGGAGCCGCGCGTCGCCGCCATTTTCACACGTGCATTGAGATTGATAGGGAGAGGACGTGGCTGGCGTCCTCTCCATTTAGATTAGGAGAGAGAGAGAGAGATTGACCTGAGGCTGATACTGTAGAAGAGAGTGCAGAGTTTAGTGACTGACCACAGTGACCACCAGCAGTGCAGTTGTTTTATTTAATATATCCGTTCTCTGCCTGAAAAAAACGGTACACACAGTGACTCAGTCACATACCATATCTGTGTGCACTGCTCAGCCCAGTGTGCTGCATGCCTGCATCATCTATGTATATATTATATATCTGACTGTGCTCAGCTCACACAGCTTATAATTGTGGGGGAGACTGGGGAGCACTGCAGTGCCAGTTATAGGTTATAGCAGGAGCCAGGAGTACAAGACAGTCACATACCATATCTGTGTGCACTGCTCAGCCCAGTGTGCTGCATCATCTATGTATATATTATATATCTGACTGTGCTCAGCTCACACAGCTTATAATTGTGGGGGAGACTGGGGAGCACTGCAGTGCCAGTTATAGGTTATAGCAGGAGCCAGGAGTACATATTATATTAAAATTAAACAGTGCACACTTTTGCTGCAGGAGTGCCACTGCCAGTGTGACTGACCAGTGACTTGACCACACTGACCACCAGTATAGTTAGTAGTATACTATATTGTGATTGCCTGAAAAAGTTAAACACTCGTCGTGTGACTTCACTTGTGTGGTGTTTTTTTTTTAATTCTATAAAAAACTCATTCTGCTGACAGACAGTGTCCAGCAGGTCCGTCATTATATAATATATATACCTGTCCGGCTGCAGTAGTGATATATATATATTTTTTATATCATTATTTATCATCCAGTCGCAGCAGACACAGTACGGTAGTTCACGGCTGTAGCTACCTCTGTGTCGGCACTCGGCAGTCCATCCATAATTGTATACCACCTACCCGTGGTTTTTTTTTCTTTCTTCTTTATACATACATACTACTACATCTCTTTATCAACCAGTCTATATTAGCAGCAGACACAGTACAGTACGGTAGTTCACGGCTGTGGCTACCTCTGTGTCGGCACTCGGCAGTCCGTCCATAATTGTATACCACCTAACCGTGGTTTTTTTTTCTTTCTTCTTTATACATACATAGTACGACATCTCTTTATCAACCAGTCTATATTAGCAGCAGACACAGTACAGTACGGTAGTTCACGGCTGTGGCTACCTCTGTGTCGGCACTCGGCAGTCCGTCCATAATTGTATACCACCTAACCGTGGTTTTTTTTTCTTTCTTCTTCATACATACATACTACGACATCTCTTTATCAACCAGTCTATATTAGCAGCAGACACAGTACAGTACGGTAGTTCACGGCTGTGGCTACCTCTGTGTCGGCACTCGGCAGTCCGTCCATAATTGTATACCACCTAACCGTGGTTTTTTTTTCTTTCTTCTTTATACGTACATACTACGACATCTCTTTATCAACCAGTCTATATTAGCAGCAGACACAGTACAGTACGGTAGTTCACGGCTGTGGCTACCTCTGTGTCGGCACTCGGCAGTCCGTCCATAATTGTATACCACCTACCCGTGGTTTTTTTTTCTTTCTTCTTTATACATACATACTACTACATCTCTTTATCAACCAGTCTATATTAGCAGCAGACACAGTACAGTACGGTAGTTCACGGCTGTGGCTACCTCTGTGTCGGCACTCGGCAGTCCGTCCATAATTGTATACCACCTAACCGTGGTTTTTTTTTCTTTCTTCTTTATACATACATACTACGACATCTCTTTATCAACCAGTCTATATTAGCAGCAGACACAGTACAGTACGGTAGTTCACGGCTGTGGCTACCTCTGTGTCGGCACTCGGCAGTCCGTCCATAATTGTATACCACCTACCCGTGGTTTTTTTTTCTTTCTTCTTCATACATACATACTACGACATCTCTTTATCAACCAGTCTATATTAGCAGCAGACACAGTACAGTACGGTAGTTCACGGCTGTGGCTACCTCTGTGTCGGCACTCGGCAGTCCGTCCATAATTGTATACCACCTAACCGTGGTTTTTTTTTCTTTCTTCTTCATACATACATACTACGACATCTCTTTATCAACCAGTCTATATTAGCAGCAGACACAGTACAGTACGGTAGTTCACGGCTGTGGCTACCTCTGTGTCGGCACTCGGCAGTCCGTCCATAATTGTATACTAGTATCCATCCATCTCCATTGTTTACCTGAGGTGCCTTTTAGTTGTGCCTATTAAAATATGGAGAACAAAAATGTTGAGGTTCCAAAATTAGGGAAAGATCAAGATCCACTTCCACCTCGTGCTGAAGCTGCTGCCACTAGTCATGGCCGAGACGATGAAATGCCAGCAACGTCGTCTGCCAAGGCCGATGCCCAATGTCATAGTACAGAGCATGTCAAATCCAAAACACCAAATATCAGTAAAAAAAGGACTCCAAAACCTAAAATAAAATTGTCGGAGGAGAAGCGTAAACTTGCCAATATGCCATTTACCACACGGAGTGGCAAGGAACGGCTGAGGCCCTGGCCTATGTTCATGGTTAGTGGTTCAGCTTCACATGAGGATGGAAACACTCAGCCTCTCGCTAGAAAAATGAAAAGACTCAAGCTGGCAAAAGCACAGCAAAGAACTGTGCATTCTTCGAAATCCCAAATCCACAAGGAGAGTCCAATTGTGTCGGTTGCGATGCCTGACCTTCCCAACACTGGACGTGAAGAGCATGCGCCTTCCACCATTTGCACGCCCCCTGCAAGTGCTGGAAGGAGCACCCGCAGTCCAGTTCCCGATAGTCAGATTGAAGATGTCAGTGTTGAAGTACACCAGGATGAGGAGGATATGGGTGTTGCTGGCGCTGGGGAGGAAATTGACCAGGAGGATTCTGATGGTGAGGTGGTTTGTTTAAGTCAGGCACCCGGGGAGACACCTGTTGTCGGTGGGAGGAATATGGCCGTTGACATGCCAGGTGAAAATACCAAAAAAATCAGCTCTTCGGTGTGGAGGTATTTCAACAGAAATGCGGACAACAGGTGTCAAGCCGTGTGTTCCCTTTGTCAAGCTGTAATAAGTAGGGGTAAGGACGTTAACCACCTCGGAACATCCTCCCTTATACGTCACCTGCAGCGCATTCATAATAAGACAGTGACAAGTTCAAAAACTTTGGGTGACAGCGGAAGCAGTCCACTGACCAGTAAATCCCTTCCTCTTGTAACCAAGCTCACGCAAACCACCCCACCAACTCCCTCAGTGTCAATTTCCTCCTTCCCCAGGAATGCCAATAGTCCTGCAGGCCATGTCACTGGCAATTCTGATGATTCCTCTCCTGCCTGGGATTCCTCCGATGCATCCTTGCGTGTAACGCCTACTGCTGCTGGCGCTGCTGTTGTTGCTGCTGGGAGTCGATGGTCATCCCAGAGGGGAAGTCGTAAGCCCACTTGTACTACTTCCAGTAAGCAATTGACTGTTCAACAGTCCTTTGCGAGGAAGATGAAATATCACAGCAGTCATCCTGCTGCAAAGCGGATAACTGAGGCCTTGACAACTATGTTGGTGTTAGACGTGCGTCCGGTATCCGCCGTTAGTTCACAGGGAACTAGACAATTTATTGAGGCAGTGTGCCCCCGTTACCAAATACCATCTAGGTTCCACTTCTCTAGGCAGGCGATACCGAGAATGTACACGGACGTCAGAAAAAGACTCACCAGTGTCCTAAAAAATGCAGTTGTACCCAATGTCCACTTAACCACGGACATGTGGACAAGTGGAGCAGGGCAGGGTCAGGACTATATGACTGTGACAGCCCACTGGGTAGATGTATGGACTCCCGCCGCAAGAACAGCAGCGGCGGCACCAGTAGCAGCATCTCGCAAACGCCAACTCTTTCCTAGGCAGGCTACGCTTTGTATCACCGGTTTCCAGAATACGCACACAGCTGAAAACCTCTTACGGAAACTGAGGAAGATCATCGCGGAATGGCTTACCCCAATTGGACTCTCCTGTGGATTTGTGGCATCGGACAACGCCAGCAATATTGTGTGTGCATTAAATATGGGCAAATTCCAGCACGTCCCATGTTTTGCACATACCTTGAATTTGGTGGTGCAGAATTATTTAAAAAACGACAGGGGCGTGCAAGAGATGCTGTCGGTGGCCAGAAAAATTGCGGGACACTTTCGGCGTACAGGCACCACGTACAGAAGACTGGAGCACCACCAAAAACTACTGAACCTGCCCTGCCATCATCTGAAGCAAGAAGTGGTAACGAGGTGGAATTCAACCCTCTATATGCTTCAGAGGTTGGAGGAGCAGCAAAAGGCCATTCAAGCCTATACAATTGAGCACGATATAGGAGGTGGAATGCACCTGTCTCAAGCGCAGTGGAGAATGATTTCAACGTTGTGCAAGGTTCTGATGCCCTTTGAACTTGCCACACGTGAAGTCAGTTCAGACACTGCCAGCCTGAGTCAGGTCATTCCCCTCATCAGGCTTTTGCAGAAGAAGCTGGAGACATTGAAGGAGGAGCTAACACGGAGCGATTCCGCTAGGCATGTGGGACTTGTGGATGGAGCCCTTAATTCGCTTAACAAGGATTCACGGGTGGTCAATCTGTTGAAATCAGAGCACTACATTTTGGCCACCGTGCTCGATCCTAGATTTAAAGCCTACCTTGGATCTCTCTTTCCGGCAGACACAAGTCTGCTGGGGTTGAAAGACCTGCTGGTGAGAAAATTGTCAACATCTCCTCCTTCACATTCTCCCGCAACTGGGGGTGCGAGGAAAAGGCTCAGAATTCCGAGCCCACCCGCTGGCGGTGATGCAGGGCAGTCTGGAGCGACTGCTGATGCTGACATCTGGTCCGGACTGAAGGACCTGACAACGATTACGGACATGTCGTCTACTGTCACTGCATATGATTCTCTCACCATTGAAAGAATGGTGGAGGATTATATGAGTGACCGCATCCAAGTAGGCACGTCACACAGTCCATACTTATACTGGCAGGAAAAAGAGGCAATTTGGAGGCCATTGCACAAACTGGCTTTATTCTACCTAAGTTGCCCTCCCACAAGTGTGTACTCCGAAAGAGTGTTTAGTGCCGCCGCTCACCTTGTCAGCAATCGGCGTACGAGGTTACATCCAGAAAATGTGGAGAAGATGATGTTCATTAAAATGAATTATAATCAATTTCTCCGCGGAGACATTGACCAGCAGCAATTGCCTCCACAAAGTACACAGGGAGCTGAGATGGTGGATTCCAGTGGGGACGAATTGATAATCTGTGAGGAGGGGGATGTACACGGTG
Organism: Pseudophryne corroboree; assembly: GCF_028390025.1. Lineage (NCBI taxonomy): Eukaryota > Metazoa > Chordata > Amphibia > Anura > Myobatrachidae > Pseudophryne > Pseudophryne corroboree. The sequence goes on from NC_086444.1 coordinate 686,973,111, forward strand.
ATATATCGGAGGGTGATGATGAGGTGGACATCTTGCCTCTGTAGAGCCAGTTTGTGCAAGGAGAGATTAATTGCTTCTTTTTTGGGGGGGGTCCAAACCAACCCGTCATATCAGTCACAGTCGTGTGGCAGACCCTGTCACTGAAATGATGGGTTGGTTAAAGTGTGCATGTCCTGTTTTGTTTATACAACATAAGGGTGGGTGGGAGGGCCCAAGGACAATTCCATCTTGCACCTCTTTTTTCTTTTATTTTTCTTTGCGTCATGTGCTGTTTGGGGAGGGTTTTTTGGAAGGGACATCCTGCGTGACACTGCAGTGCCACTCCTAAATGGGCCCGGTGTTTGTGTCGGCCACTAGGGTCGCTAATCTTACTCACACAGTCAGCTACCTCATTGCGCCTCTTTTTTTCTTTGCGTCATGTGCTGATTGGGGAGGGTTTTTTGGAAGGGACATCCTGCGTGACACTGCAGTGCCACTCCTAAATGGGCCCGGTGTTTGTGTCGGCCACTAGGGTCGCTAATCTTACTCACACAGTCAGCTACCTCATTGCGCCTCTTTTTTTCTTTGCGTCATGTGCTGATTGGGGAGGGTTTTTTGGAAGGGACATCCTGCGTGACACTGCAGTGCCACTCCTAAATGGGCCCGGTGTTTGTGTCGGCCACTAGGGTCGCTAATCTTACTCACACAGTCAGCTACCTCATTGCGCCTCTTTTTTTCTTTGCGTCATGTGCTGATTGGGGAGGGTTTTTTGGAAGGGACATCCTGCGTGACACTGCAGTGCCACTCCTAAATGGGCCCGGTGTTTGTGTCGGCCACTAGGGTCGCTAATCTTACTCACACAGTCAGCTACCTCATTGCGCCTCTTTTTTTCTTTGCGTCATGTGCTGATTGGGGAGGGTTTTTTGGAAGGGACATCCTGCGTGACACTGCAGTGCCACTCCTAAATGGGCCCGGTGTTTGTGTCGGCCACTAGGGTCGCTAATCTTACTCACACAGTCAGCTACCTCATTGCGCCTCTTTTTTTCTTTGCGTCATGTGCTGATTGGGGAGGGTTTTTTGGAAGGGACATCCTGCGTGACACTGCAGTGCCACTCCTAAATGGGCCCGGTGTTTGTGTCGGCCACTAGGGTCGCTAATCTTACTCACACAGTCAGCTACCTCATTGCGCCTCTTTTTTTCTTTGCGTCATGTGCTGATTGGGGAGGGTTTTTTGGAAGGGACATCCTGCGTGACACTGCAGTGCCACTCCTAAATGGGCCCGGTGTTTGTGTCGGCCACTAGGGTCGCTAATCTTACTCACACAGTCAGCTACCTCATTGCGCCTCTTTTTTTCTTTGCGTCATGTGCTGATTGGGGAGGGTTTTTTGGAAGGGACATCCTGCGTGACACTGCAGTGCCACTCCTAAATGGGCCCGGTGTTTGTGTCGGCCACTAGGGTCGCTAATCTTACTCACACAGTCAGCTACCTCATTGCGCCTCTTTTTTTTCTTTGCGTCATGTGCTGATTGGGGAGGGTTTTTTGGAAGGGACATCCTGCGTGACACTGCAGTGCCACTCCTAAATGGGCCCGGTGTTTGTGTCGGCCACTAGGGTCGCTAATCTTACTCACACAGTCAGCTACCTCATTGCGCCTCTTTTTTTCTTTGCGTCATGTGCTGATTGGGGAGGGTTTTTTGGAAGGGACATCCTGCGTGACACTGCAGTGCCACTCCTAAATGGGCCCGGTGTTTGTGTCGGCCACTAGGGTCGCTTATCTTACTCACACAGTCAGCTACCTCATTGCGCCTCTTTTTTTCTTTGCGTCATGTGCTGATTGGGGAGGTTTTTTTGGAAGGGACATCCTGCGTGACACTGCAGTGCCACTCCTAAATGGGCCCGGTGTTTGTGTCGGCCACTAGGGTCGCTAATCTTACTCACACAGTCAGCTACCTCATTGCGCCTCTTTTTTTCTTTGCGTCATGTGCTGATTGGGGAGGGTTTTTTGGAAAGGACATCCTGCGTGACACTGCAGTGCCACTCCTAAATGGGCCCGGTGTTTGTGTCGGCCACTAGGGTCGCTTATCTTACTCACACAGTCAGCTACCTCATTGCGCCTCTTTTTTTCTTTGCGTCATGTGCTGATTGGGGAGGGTTTTTTGGAAGGGACATCCTGCGTGACACTGCAGTGCCACTCCTAGATGGGCCAGGTGTTTGTGTCGGCCACTAGTGTCGCTTAGCTTAGTCATCCAGCGACCTTGGTGCAAATTTTAGGACTAAAAATAATATTGTGAGGTGTGAGGTATTCAGAATAGACTGAAAATGAGTGGAAATTATGGTTTTTGAGGTTAATAATAATATGGGATCAAAATGACCCCCAAATTCTATGATTTAAGCTGTTTTTTAGTGTTTTTTTGAAAAAAACACCCGAATCCAAAACACACCCGAATCCGACAAAAAAAATTCGGTGAGGTTTTGCCAAAACGCGGTCGAACCCAAAACACGGCCGCGGAACCGAACCCAAAACCAAAACACAAAACCCGAAAAATTTCAGGCGCTCATCTCTACTATTTAGTTGATATTATAAAAGTAATATTTAAGGGAATAATTGTAAAGGACACGCACACAGCATAGCAGATACTGTGTGGTGTTCGGTAAGCGATTATAGTTGAACATCGTTTACATTTATAGAAGCGTGTTATTTGCGTTACTGTGAGCGTATCTGGCCTTTTGCATACGTGTCTCGGGCAACGTGCGAGATTACGTACGCAAACGCAAAAGGCCTACACACGTGGCGTGTTTACGCAACGCAGTGTGCGGATACGCCCACTAAATTCAAATCACACGATAACATTGTTTTAGTGTGGGCGGTATAGTAGCCACGCGATAATATCACAAGTTTATTCAGTTTCCAAAAGTTTTAGTTTAAAAAGAACCTTCTTCTATTGCAAAACCCGGGGATTGAACTGTCTGCCTGAATGAAAGTAATTTCTGTACAGAAAGAAATCAGAGTGCATATGAATGAACAGGAGTGAGTGTGCAAATAAAGGTATTCTTTTTGTGAACCCAGAAATCGGGATCCCGTCGGAGACCACATCAGGTGAGTGGACACTTGGTGGCGTGGGATTGGCTTGCTCACGTTTACATTGTATAAGGTAAAGGAGCAAGTAGTATCCGCAGATAAAGAGGATTGCGAAGGTTAAGAAAGCGCAGCCCCGGGGGTTAGCGTAGTACCCATATAGGCCCGTTCAGTATAACGCTCCGGCTGAAGGTTTCACAGCCTAAACAACCGATTCCATTGGTCGCAAGGCGAATAAGTAATAGGTACTTATACTCAGTGCGACTGGACCGCACGCTACTGTGTACATTAGTTAGTTCACCTTGATACCCACTAAAATTTGCTGTGGGATCATAGACGCTATTTGTACATTTTAACGTGATTTGTGTAGGTGTTTGTTATTTTAAGGGAGTTTCGCTGTTCACTCAGGAAATCTCTAACAACTAATATTTACTGGGGAGGGTAGCATACTCCCACACGCCCCAGTAAATAGAGGTTACAAAAAGATCCCGAGATTGGGTACGACCAGTGGTGGGCACATTGCTGGAATTCGTATTGGCCAATAGGGGCGTGAGTGAGTGAAGGCACTCGTTGAACTTTCACCGTCGCCTTATCTCTGGGAACTTGGTTTGTTTTGTAAGAATTTGCTGAGACAGCAATATCTGCAAACAATGGGGGCCAGTTGCTCAAGGAAGGGATGACCAACAAGGGTTCACGTTGGTAGTTGTTGGCCCAAAGGGTCAGCACGGTATATAATGTATGAGAAATACGGAACACACACACAGGTATTATGCAAAGAATGGGAACGAATGACTGAGGATGATGGAGAACAGTACCCCAGGGTGGGCAGTTTGAATCCTGAGGTATTGCAAAATCTAAGAAAGAGGATATGTTTAATAAAATCTGCAAAACAGAGGATTAGACATTATGATTGTTTACAGTTATGGCAACAGGAGAGTGAAATACAACAGGAATTAGCTCAAAAAGCAAATTCAAACCCTGGCAGAAATCTGATAGCAACGGCACCACCACCGTATATAGTAGGGGAAAAAGTGGCTGCAGAGAATGGCATACGAGTGTACGAAAAGAGTGCACTTAACAAATGTATTAATGATAAGAGTAAATGTAATAAATGTAATAATTGTAATAAATGTAATAATGATAGAAGGAAAACTGATAAATATACAAATTCTAACCCGTGCAAGTCGCACCCCATGTTAAACTTCCCTCAGGATTACAAGCAAGAAAGTGAGCCCAGCACGATGTCGGCACCTCTTCCAGCAGCCATCCTGCGAGACACCCAGGTGGGCACGGCCCAATCGGTAAAGGCAGTAGTCAAGCCCCCTAACGAAGGGTCAGGTGAGGTCGTGTCCACAGGTAAGTATGGTATTGTATATCATGCACAGACAATTGCACCTCACATTGTAGAGTCAACACAAGATGGTGTAATTGAACTAAATCCTGTCAGGGTGATCACAGTCCCCAATGGGAGGACTGACGCTCAGGGAGTCACTCCCGTCAGAGACATTGCTATGCAGGGCCGTAACTACGTGTGTGCCAAGTGGGCTTGGCACACAGCGCAGTTGCCCTGAGGGCGCAACGGCCAGCGGCATGTAATGAGTCAAATTGACTCATTACATGCCGCCTCTGCTCTGCGCCGTGCGCCGCGCTGGAGGGAGAAGAGACCAGCGCCGGGCAGCGTTCAAGGAGGAGGAGGGAGGGGGAGCAGGGAGCCGCAGCAGCGCTATTTGATTGGTAGTAAGCACCGCTGCAGCATCCCCCTCTCCTTCTGTATTGGCTGCCCGGCGCTGCTATGGATGCTGGGATGCGGTTCCTTCATCCCAACATCCACAGCAGCGCCAGGCAACCAATACGGAAGGAGAGGGGGATGCTGCAGCGGCGCTTACTACCAATCAAATAGCGCTGCTGCGGCTCCAATCCCCCTCCCTCCTCCTCCTTCTCACCTCACTGCCTGCACCGAGAGGGAGATGCCAGCACGAGGAGCCTGTCAGCGGGGAGAAGGTAAGTATATCCTTCTCTCTCTCTCTTTCTCTCTCTCTCTCTTTCTCTCTCAGGGGGACACCGTCTGCCGCAATGTGTAAAAGGGGGTCCTGGCTGCCGCAATGTGTAAAAAGGGGGCCTGGCTGCCGCAATGTGTAAAAAGTGGTCCTGGCTGCCGCAATGTATAAAAAGGGGGCCTGGCTGCCGCAATGTGTAAAAAGGGGTCCTGGCTGTCGCAATGTGTAAAAAGGGGTCCTGGCTGCCGCAATGTGTAAAATAGGGTCCTGGCTGCCGCAATGTGTAAAAAGGGGTCCTGGCTGCCGCAATGTATAAAAAGGGGGCCTGGCTGCCGCAATGTGTAAAAAGGGGTCCTGGCTGCCGCAATGTGTAAAAAGGGGTCCTGGCTGCCGCAATGTGTAAAATGGGGTCCTGGCTGCCGCAATGTGTAAAAAGGGGGCCTGGCTGCCGCAATGTGTAAAAAGGGGTCCTGGTTGCCGCAATGTGTAAAAAGGGGTCCTGGCTGCCGCAATGTGTAAAATGGGGTCCTGGCTGCCGCAATGTGTAAAAAGGGGGCCTGGTTGCCGCAATGTGTAAAGAGGGGGCCTGGCTGCCGTAATGTGTAAAAAGGGGTCCTGGCTGCCGCAATGTGTAAAAAGGGGTCCTGGCTGCCGCAATGTGTAAAAAGGGTGACTGGCTGCCGTAATGTGTAAAAAGGGGGACTGGCTGCCGCAATGTGTAAAGAGGGGGACTGGCTGCCGCAATGTGTAAAGAGGGGGACTGGCTGCCGCAATGTGTAAAGAGGGGGCCTGGCTGCCGTAATGTGTTAAAAGGGGGACTGGCTGCCGCAATGTGTAAAAAGGGGGACTGGCTGCCGCAATGTGCAAAAAGGGGGACTGGCTGCCGCAATGTGTAAAAAGGGGGACTGGCTGCCACAATGTGTAAAAAGGGGGACTGTCTGCTGTAATGTGTAAAAAGGGGGACGCTGTCTGCTGTAATGTATAAAAGGGGCTCTACCTGGTGTAGTGGCGCTACTGTGCAGTGTAATTTGAATAATGTAGACTACTGTGCACCGTAGTATGAATTGCTATTATTTTGTGGCCACGCCCCTTCCCCATGAAGCCACGCCCCTATAATTTTTTTGCGTGCCTACGGCGCAAACTGCCCCTATCTTACATGGGGGGCGCCACTATCGTTTCTTGCACACAGCGCTAAAATGCCTAGTTACGGCACTGTTGCTATGCATTGTCCCTGGTCCCGGATGGAATTGAGGACAATTATGTCTGAATTTCCTGATCCCAGGAGAGATCTAGCCGCATGTCAGAGGTTTATTAAAGAATTAGGTAACGCCGCAGAACCCACAAACAAAGATTGGCGAACAGTGCTACGAGTATGTTTACCTTCCAACATTGATCCTGCAAAATTCATCACTGATTGCAGATTAGACGCAGACGTACCCCTCACTGAGGAATACACCCAGGAGAATATATGACAAATCAATCTACAATTAGGAGTATATTTCCCAACTATTGTCGAGTGGAACAAAATTTTCTCCATTAGACAAAAAGAAGGTGAAATGGCAGCGGAATATTTCCATCGAGCACTGCAGGAAATATCTAGATACACTGGGATCACGGACATTGAGGATAATGTACATCATAGGGAGGTAGCTGTGTCCGTATTAATGGACGGCTTAAAAGACACACTAAGAATCAGGGTGCAAACCTCTCTACCTCACTGGAGAGGTATCTCGGTGGCTGCATTAAGAGAGTCCGCTATCGAGCATGACCGTAATATCCAAAGAACCAGGGAAGCACAGGGAGAGCGGTTGATGGTGATGAGCATCCAAACACTAGAGGAGGCATCAAATCGACCGAAACCCCAGGCCACTGGCACATGGAGGAAGCCAAGGGTTTGTTATCTTTGTAAAAGAGAAGGGCATTATGCCAGCAACTGTAACAGCCCACATAAAGTCAGACCCCCTAGACAACAACACGAGCAAAGTTATGACACACGCAATTGTAATCAGGGATCATATATGAAGAATTTTGGGCCGCACCTGTAATTTGCAGCCAGTAAAGTTGATCATTAGCCCTGATAGTAAGCCTGAAGTTACAGTCAAGGTAATTGGGAGGTCAGTTCTTTGTAGACACAAGGACGGCCAGGTAAACTTTGTACTTTATCTTTAAATGTTTTCTTCTCATCTCTAACGTTCACAAACAGAACTCAAACGTCACATGACTACTTGGTCTTTTTCAGAGGTCTACCCAACCCCAGTATATCTTACCAGCATTGTTGTGTTTGGCCAGACGCAAAGGGTGGAGAGTGGAGATACTGGTGGGGGAGACTGTGCAGAGATACCAGTGGACATGTTGATGCGACAGCCTGTTGATGAATCTGACAATGTTTTTCTTTTCTATTGCTCTGTCTCTCTCTTTGTTCTTTCATGTTTTACGGATAGTATGTCACACATCAGTTAGACAAATGGTAATGCAAGATTTTATGCTCCTTACAGAAAGATCGCTGATTCGGAAAGAATATCGCATCACTGAAGTGTTCATTTTGGGAAGACTGAGAGACAGCACCTTTGAGATGACAACTGAGCAAGAAGAACAACAAGACTAGAGGACAAATTATCGTAACAAGTTTTTTTCCCTTCAATTATTTTCTGTACCCCCATTACAACATTCTCTTTCTCCTCCTGTAAGATGGACGTACCCCAAGAGACTGCAGTCCGTGTTTTCCTGTTGACCCTGTTGTTGACTAGAGCAGTCTGTTTCGGTGAGAGTATCAGAGAGGTCGAGAAAGGATCTGGAATGTGTTCTGATGATCAGGATGGATTCGTAGTTTTCCAAGAGCAACACAATCACCGAGCAAAGGCGAGTATCAGAAAACGATCTGGTAGCCATGACATTAATAGACATTGTGAAGGATTGTTAGCTGAAGAGAACTGCATCTGTAGGAATTGTGAAAATATAGTTGAGGACGGTTGCATCAAGGAATGTCAGTCCAGTTTCAATATCAACATGGACCGGCATCCATTGAGTGACTATCACTCATTGGTGGGTAAAGTGTTAAATCAGACAGACTGTTGGGTGTGCTCACAAGTACCTCAAGGTCATAGAAAGTCAGGACTAGTGCCATATCCTTTAACGGTAGATGAGGTACTTGAGTTAAAGGGTGGGAGACCGGTGGACAAGAGATTTAATATTTCTAGTCCTCCTAGTTTGAAGCTCCACCAATACCATGTAGATAGGTCCCTAATATGTTTTAACATTTCCAATCCCCGAAAGCCGGGAATTTGGGAGGTGTCATGGAACAACCAAACCATGACATTTTCACACAGAGCAGACAGAATGCCCATAGATTCAGAGCTTATACGCCAAATAGCCAACAGTGGAAGATATTTCCAATATAGGTACACCCTAGGAAGTAGGCCCATGCGAGTTGGAGAAGTATCACCAGGATATTGTGCACATGTCATACAGCCTGATACGTGTACTAGACAAATGAAAGAGTTAGGGATAGGACTGTTCTCATGGAAGGTTTGTAATATGGTAATGTCATTTTCTATCCCATATGTTCTCCCCGATGATTCATATTTCATATGTGGGAGAAAGGCGTATAAGTGGCTTGCCCCAAACTCAGAGGGATTGTGTTACGTTGGAAAAGTGTTGCCAGAAATAATGACCATTACCCATAACAAAATGAAAGACATTCACCGCAGTGCCCAAGCTCCTTACACTCACAATCATTATGAACACATTGTAAAGAGACACCTTGTAGATAGGACAGAGCATGCAGCCTCTGATTTGATCCACGAATCCACCGGGATTCAATTCCTACTTGCGTTAGATATCACCCGTACTGCCAGAGGAGTTATAAATTATAGGTATATAACTGCACTAGCGAACCTGTTAGATAATATCACAGAGATGTATGATGACACCTTCAGGTATACCGGGAGAGAATTGCAAGCTTACAAAACGGAACTGGTGCAGCACAGGATGGTTCTAAATTACCTCACAGCAGTGACAGGAGGGTATTGTGTCACCCTAGCAACTCAGTATGGTGTGAAATGTTGTACATATATCACAAACAGCACTGAGGACCCAACAGAGGTCATAGATCAAAAGATGGACGATATCTTGCAATTGAAGTGTGAGTTCCGAAGGAGGCACAACCTAACCCTTGCCTCTGTGGGTAATGAACTAACCGGCTGGGTATCATGGTAGAACCCACGAAATTGGTTCTCAGGTTTAGGAGAATGGGCTCAAAATTTTATCGTTACTGTAGGGAAGTTCCTCCTATGTATCCTAGGAGTTGTCATAATGATTGGTCTGATATTCAGATGTGTTCGGATTTTAACAAATTGCAAGCGTAGTACCAAATTTATGAGTCTGAGGAGTGAGGGCATTGTAACAACAACTAATTTAATTTATGACCCGTCAATCGAGACAATCTTGTGATAAAATGTGATTCCACGGTCCGTTTCTTTCACCCGTTTCTCCTTTGATTTTCTCCGAGGTACCAAGAGATCCACCTGGAAGAAGAATTTGATGACCTTTTATACAAGACCACTGATGAACTGTGTCACAGACACCTAACGAGCCTTTAGAGACTGTAATTCTTTTTATGGACACTTGAAGAAGCTTTTTGTTTGCCAATAAACCTTAAAGCTACAGTAAAGATATGACAATCTGGACAAGACATCAGACAAGACATCAACAAGAACCCAATCGGCGAACACATACATAAACATATGACTGCATTTATAACGCATGTTTCTTATCTTCATCTCTACAACCTCCAGGTAGTACCCCACATAGTCGACAGGTGATTTTCACATATTAGCACTCACATATTCTCCCCCTTCATGTATCATCAACTAATGTGCACCCCATTTGTTGGAACTAAAAAGCCGGAAAGAGCTCGGTAGAGTTTGACAGCCCATCCACAGACCCTTGATACGGGATAAGAAGGATTCAATGTATACTTCGCAATACCTCGAAGCTTGATTTAGAACACGTACGGCACGATGATACATGACCCCTCAGACATGGATCTCATACACACATGCTTTTACTATCTCACTAGGTCATATCTTTCTCACCTTCTCCTCTCCTCCCTCTACCCAATAATAATAAGGTATTCCATGATGATATATACATATTTTTCTGTTTGAATAGTTTAGAGAGTGGCAGTTATTGGTGACTGCCAAAGTCAAAAAATATTGTAGTTCACAATGCCTTGTACTAACCCCAATGCACATGCCCACTGCTCGTGCATTTAGTCTGCGGTGAGTGCGCATGTCCGCAAATTGCGTAAGATCGCTCCGGCGATCACACGCGTGTTATACGCATTTATCGTACAGTTTGTGAGCGTGTAGCGGGCGACTCGATCATAACATATTTAACATATGTAGTGTGTTTTGTAGATAATATTTCCCTTAACAATGTCAGTAAAAATGTTTAGTTTAAATGGTTTGTGGACATGGGGATTCCTCTTTGCATGATATGAAGGGTCAGGCAAAGGTTGAATGGTGGTGTTTAGTATCTAACTGAAGAGTATTTTAATAGTAACATTTCAGTGTTGGTTAAGAAGAGATTGTTCGCTGCTGCGTATAGTTATGTACAAAAGTAGTTTATAGACATTCACTGTATTTGCAATTCATTACACATGCAGGGGGGGAATCCAGAGGATACCTCCCACCTGGGCAGTTGGAGAAGGACACATCCCATCTGTTTAAACCCACCTATGACCTTTACTATAATGTGGAGACACATTCCTGTGTCCAATGAACAATGAGATTGTAGGGACCATTGTATTGTGAATGTATGCTGTAAATATAAGGACCATCATTGCTGGGCAACTCACTCACTCTCTGCTAGGTTTTCACACTGAAGGCTAGAGGCCTGGTCCAGGAGCGCTTGCGACTCATTCCCACGTATGGTATGTTCTCTGCAGCCACTTTGTTACCCGTTTAATATATGCCATTCATTCTCATTCTATGTATTTGTGTTTGCGATCGTTCGCTATTGTTTATATTTCTTTTATGTTATTCTGTTTAGTTATTAATGTTAGGTCTGTAGTGTATAAGCTGTAACTGTTTTTCTTTTCCCTTTTTACATACTAAAATCATCTAAGAAGGTGTTGGAACCTCACAAAGTGTTGTGTGTTTCACCATTTATTACTAAGGGTTTCTGAGCATCTCAATCGCTCGAACAGCTTGCTTAAATACCAAGGTTAACCAGTGTTATATCATTACAGTATCTCAATACTAAGGTTTACAGTATAAGCATACTCTGTGTTCAAGGTTTAAAGGTTATTGACTGTGTGTGCGCCCGCTGTGTGTATTCCGTACACCCAGCGCAACGTGTGTACGTAACTTGCGTACCACGTGCAAGGTATTTGTACGCAAATAGCGTGCAAAGTGCGTAGCACGTGCACGTGGTTTAGCGGCCATTACGGCTTCACGGTATTAGTAAATAGCTTGTGTTAAAAGGAAAATATTTAGCTTTATCTCTGGCCTTTGAGAATCTGAAAAAGGACTTTATTCCTGCTCCAGTCCTACGCCTAATTTTATTTTAGGTAGATGCATCGGAAGTAGGGGTGGGTGCAGTACTGCCCCAGAGGGATCCCAAGACTCTAAAACACATCCATGTGCTTTCTTTTCTTGAAAATTATCTTCCCCTGAAGTTAATTATGACATTGGTAATCATGAACTGTTGGCCATCAAGTGGTCATTGGAGGATTGGAGGCATTGATTGGAGGTTGTGAGACATCTCGTGCCCTCTGCAACACCTTATGGGCATTTGTTTGTTCCTAAAAATCTTAGAGGAGCAGTTCTTACTGATTTTAACTCCATCAAGACTTCTGGACATCCAGGCAATACCAGAACATTAGAATTTCTTTCCCGCTCTGTATGGTGGCCGACCATAACTCATGATGTACAGGACTAATGACCTAATTTAGACCTGATCATAGCAGCAAATTATTTCTCGAATGTGCAAAACCATGTGCACTGCAGGTGGGGCAGATATAACATGTGCAGAGAGATTTAGGTTTGGGTGGGTTGTAATGTTTTTGTGCAGGGTAAATACTGGCTGCTTTAGTTTTACACTGTAATTTAGATTTCAGTTTGAACACACCCCACCCAAATCTGAATCTCTCTGCACATGTTATATCTGCCCCACCTGCAGTGAATATGGTTATGCTCATTAGAGAAAAAGTTTGCTGCTGAGATCAGGTCTGAATTAGGCCCTTCATTTGGTCATGTGAAGTCTGTGACAAGAATAAAAGTCCTCGGACACCATCCTATCGGCATCTTTTACCATCACCTTGCCTTCCAAGCCATTCCTATGGTTAAAGGATAAACTACCCAGTGCTAAGGGGCTGTCGGCATTGTTCATCCTGCATGTCTTCAGGTTGCATGGATTGCCCCAGTATTGCATCTGATCAAAGTACCCAGTTCATTGCTTGTGTCACGGACCTGGGTTAAGAAAGTTGAGAACTCGGGGATTCTTCCGATGGTCGGCAAGTAGAACCGTAGTTGGTTCGAAATAGAGACAGCCGAATGTAGGTCTTCCTCATGCAGGATTAATAGATTACGTAAATTTGTGAAATGAGAGATGACTTGTGAATGATGCTGAAGAACTCTGAATGAGAGATGACTTATGAACCATGCTGAAGGACACGGAATGAGAGGTGCCTTATGAATGAGGCTGAAGAACACTGAATGAGAGACGACTTGTAAACTATGCTGAAGAACACAGAATGAGTAATGACTTGAGAACAATGCTGAAGAACACTGAATGAGGGATGACTTGTAAGTGATGCTGAAGAATACTGAATAAGGAATGACTTGTGACCGATGCAGAAGAATACTGAATGAGTGATAAACGATGCTGAAAAACACTGAATGAAAGATGACTCGTAAACGTTGCTGAAGAACACTGAATGAGAGATGGCTTTGCCTGGTGCCTCCTTTTGAACTTCCTGCTCCTCTCCCATAGGCAGAGAGGCAGCGGTTGCATCACCAAACTCCCTTTCCCCACTTGAGTTAATGGAAAACATGGCGGTGCCCACAAACCAGAGAACCGCCGGCCGCAGCGCCACGCACCCACCAGGATGGCAGTGAGAGAAGCCGTCCTGGAGACCATCGTGCATGGAGGGGTAAGCACAGTGGCAGTCGCTCCAGCACCGTGACAGTACCCCCTCCTATGGGAGTGGCCTCCGGACACTTTCCTGGTTTAGTTGGGTGCCTGGAATTAAAGAGAGAAACATGGAAAGAATTCGGCATACCAAAGTGGGAGGGCAAACCCAGTTTGCAGACAACAGGATTCAGGACTTGCAGAATAAGGACCAATGAATCTCGGAGCAAATTTCACAGTGGGTACCTTTAGACAAAGGTTGCGGTTGGAGAGCCATACCCTGTCACCAACCTTGTATTGAGGAGCTGCCCATCTTTTCTAGTACGTGAAAAGTTTATATCTGAGGGAAACTGTCACGATCTGGGTAACTGGACGCCATTATTTACCTTTCAAGTGTCTCCTGAGGCTGGCTCAGCGTTCCAGGGCCGGATCCCAGCTGCGTTGCTGATGTCCTCACTTCACATCTCCTTCCTGTGATCCCACAGCGCTGTCTAGCAGTTTCATAAGTCCAAGTTGTGGAATCCTAAAATGGAATCTCCAGCCCTCCGCGGCCTCCGCTGCCATCCCTGTGGCTCCAGTGTGCATATAAGCAAATATGGCGTCTCCTGCCCTCCGCGGCCTCCACCGCCATTGCTGTAATTTCTCCACATGGTTTCACAAACTGACTTTCCCTCCAAATGCTAAACATGGGCGCAGCCATGTTTTTCCAGTCACATGCTATCACTGCACCTATCCACTGCACTACTGAACTCTGCATAATTGATCAGCCAATGCCTGCCTCACAGCAGGTATAACTATCCTGTGCCTGGACCAGGAAGTTGTCAGTGCTTTGGTTGTCAAACACTGTGTATCCAGTGTCTCCTCTTTGTGGTTGATTTGCTAAGCTCCAGGTATTTCCAGCTCCTGTCTGCACTCCACCTTGCGGTGCAGCCTGACTCTGCAGTGTCCTCATTGCACCCTGCGACTGGCAGTTCCCTAACACCAGCTTCCAGCATCTGGCTTCCAGTGGTGCCCAGCCTTCTGATACCATCGGTGCTCCGCCATCGGTTTCCAGGTACCATCGGTGCTCCACTATCGGTTTCCAGATACCATTGATGTCCCGTCATCGATTCCTAAAAGCCACCGATCCCTAGCATCACCAGTGTTACTCATCAATTCTCCTGCTGCAGTGGTTCACCAGCACTTCCACACAGTTCATCACCTGGTCCGGTTCCATCCGGCCAACCCGGCAGTCCACTTGGATTCACTCAATACCTTTGCCTCTACAGTACTTCCAGCCTCCAGTATAACATCAGCTGGTCAGTTCCTGTTTACATTTCATTACTCAGTGGATGGGTGTTGTTTAAAGGAGTTTCCACCTCCTAGTCCCTCAAGATTGTTTTATTACATTACCATACCCAAGGATATCCCAATCATTGCTGCACTCCAAGGAACTGTGTACTGTATTTGTTCATTCATCATATCTGAATACTGCAACTGCCGATGTACCATCTGAACTGTGCTAAATAAAAACTCATTAACTTTTCTCCTGTTGTGGTCACGCCTTCGGGCATTGGTACTGCATGTCAAAGAGTCCCATATTGTCTCCCAGGTTTACATACACCTCAGCCCCTACAACTGAGGCTTCCCCTGGTCAGCACCAGCCCTCAGTTGTGACAGAAATTTTTTGGAGGTTAGTATGAACTTTACTCCAGATGTGACTGAAGTGTTGCAGAGTGGAAGTCACGGCAGGAACCTCTTTCGTAGGACAAGATGATATTTCTGGAACTCGCGGATGGACTCCATAATGATGAGAAATGGGGTTTCACCAGTGGAGGTATGATAATGATGATTATGGGGCGAATTCTGCCCAGGGCAACAACTCCACCCAGTTGTCCTGTGAGGGAGAAAGATAAATGCGGAGGAAAGTCTCTAAATCCTGGTTGACTCTTTTGGTTTGTCTGTTGGTTTGTGGGTGGTAGACAGAAGAGAACTTGAGTTTTATTTGTAGAGCAGAATAGAGAGCTTTCCAGAACCTCGGAGTTAACTGTACCCCTTGATCAGAAACCACCTCTTGAGGTAATCCGTGTAGCCGAAATTGTTCCTGAATAAATGAGCCAGTTTCAGAGCCATTGGTAAACCTGACAAAGGAACGAAATGTGCCATTTTTGAAAAGCGATCCACGATCACCCAGATGGTGTTACAACCCTTGGAAGGAGGCAACTCAGTGGTAAAGTCCAAAGAGATACTGCACCAGGGTCTTCTAGGAACGGATAAAGGATGAAGTAATAAAGCAGCAGGTAGACAAGGAATCTTGTGTTGGGTACATTGAGGACAGGAGCGTACTAAATCTTGTACATCTCTCCTCATAGTGGACCAACAATAAGATCTTCACAAAAATGAAAACATTTTTTGGGCTTCAGGGTGACCGGAGAACTTGGAGATATGAGCCCATTGAAGCAATTTCGGTCGGAGTTCAGCTGGAACTGATGTCCTCCCAGGAGGAGGACCTAGGAGCTTCAGAAATGGAGACAGGACTGAGGATTAAACTCTTCTCTACAGAATTCTCTTCATCAGAGGCAGTTAGGGAGTGAGCCAGGGCATCAGATTTAGCATTAAAAGTCCCATCCCGGTACTTAATAACAAATTAAAATCGAGTAAAAAAGAGTGCCCATGTAGCTTGTCGGGGATTCAAACATTGGGTAGTCTTGATGTATAACAAGTTCTTGTGGTCGGTGTAGATGGTAATTAAATGTTTAGCACCCTCCAATAAATATCTCCACTCCTCCAAGGCAGATTTTATTACCAAAAGTTCCTGATCTCCAATGGTATAATTTCATTCAGCAGGTGAAAACTTTCATGAGTGTAAACCACATGGGTGCAACTTCCCATCACAAGAGTACTGTGAGAGGACTTCTCCGACACCGACCGAGGCAGCATCGACTTCCAAAAAAAAGGTTATTCAAAATTTGGTTGCTGGAGCACCAGAGCGGACATAAAGACTGACTTCAACAGGACAAATGCTTCTACGGCTTCGGGAGACCACAAACTCGGATTGCAACCTTTCTTGTTCAGAGCAGTGATGGGTGCTACAATGGTGGAAAACTCTTTTATAAACTTCCTGAAATAATTTGCGATGCCTAGGAACCTTTGCACCACTTTCAAGGAGAGAGGTTGAGTCCAATCCGGGATGGCTTTAAGCTTTTCTGGATCCATGTGGAGCCCGAGATGATATATCCAAGGAAAGGGACTGAAGGAACCTCAAAGATACACTTGGAGATCTGGCCATATAGAGGGTTACTACACAGTTGGTGAAGTACTTCTTTAACCTGCATCCGATGTTCTGCAAGATTCCTGGAAAAGATCAGAATGTCATCCAAGTAAACCACTACGCTCTGGTAAAACATGTTTCGAAAGATCTCGTTCACAAATCCTTGAAAGACGGCAGGAGCATTGCTGAGGCCAAACGGCATTACCAAATACTTATAATGTCCGTCCCTGTTATTAAAAGGGGTCTTACACTCGTCCCCCTGTCTGATGCATATGAGATTATAGGCTCCCCTCAAGTCAAGCTTCATGAAAACGTGGGCTCCTTGAACCTTATCAAATAGCTCCGTGATTAAAGGCAATGGGTACCTATTCTTGATGGTGATATCGTTCAACCCACGATAATCAATACATGGTCTTAGCCCCCTGTCCTTTTTCTTCCCGAAAAAGAAACCAACTCCAGCTGGGGAGGTAGGGGGACGAATTAATCCTTTTTGAAGATTTGATTTACTCTAAACTGTCATGGCTTGGGTCTCTGGTAATGACAGGGGATACGTGCAACCTCGTGGTGGCATCTTCCCAGGGATTAGATCAATGGGACAGTCCCAGGGTCTATGGGGCAGTAACTGATTATCTGCTTGCTCAGAAAACACATCTGTAAATTCCTGATAGGCTTCTGGGATAATCTCTTTGTCCGACTTGGTGGACACACGTAGCGGGTAAACGGGCGTGAGGCAACTGGAATGACAATAGGAGCTCCAGGACAGGATTTGCGAGGACATCCAGTCGATGTGGGGTTATGGGTCTTGAGCCAGTGTAAAACAGGGACAAGATCATGAGGCATTTCCGGAATAACTAGGAACTCTAGATATTCTAGATGCAGAACTCCGACCTGCAGCTTGGTCAGCTCTGTGTGACTCAAAATAATGCCATTGGAGATTTGGGTACCACTAATAGCAGTCAGCATAATTGGTCATTCAATAGGCTTCAACTTCAGACCTAGTCCCCGGACACAAGAGAGAGAAATAAAATTCCCAGTGGCCCCAGAGTTCAGCAAGGCATAGAGAGGCTTGGCGATTGATTCAAAGAACAATGATATGGAAACTAACAGTCCTCCACTGGAGAAGATTTAGACGTGGCACCCAACTTGACTCCTCCGGAACAAGCTAGGCTTGCCAGTTTCCCACAATAGAGGCAGAGTTTACCCTCATGTCGGCGTTGTCATTCTTTCGGAGACAACTGCATGGGTTCGTCTGGACTTGGTAATGTTGTCTGCCTAGGAGGGAGAGGCCCGAACCTGGACCGATCTGACCGACAACGCTCACTACCATGCTCCCGCATGTGGAGGTCCACCTTAACGCAGAGTGAGATTAACTCTTCAAGTTGATCTGGCAGATCCCTGGTGACCAACTCATCCTTCAGGCGGTCCGAGAGCTCACTCCAGAAGGCAACTTTGTTATTCCAGCGTAGTTCCGAAGCGATGGTCTGGAATTGGACGTCATACTGTCCTATGGAACAAGAGCCTTGACGAACATGGAGCAGTTCGGTAGAAGCGGCGGTGGACCTGCTGGGCTCATCGAAGATTCTTTGAAAAGAAGCAATGAAGTCAGTGTAATTTGAGACCAATGGGTCAGAACTTTCTCACAATGGAGACATCCAGTCTAACGCTGCACCTTTGAGCAAGGAAATGATGTACGCCACTTTGGAACAATCCGTGGGGAAATTACGTGAGAGTAGTTCAAAGTGCACCTCACACTGGTTCAGAAACATGCGGCAGTGTTTAGGATCTCCATTATAGCGGGATGGAGTAGGAAGCTGGAGGCGTAGCCTAATAGCTGCCGAAGGCTGGACGCTACTGAAACTGCTACTGGAGCGGAATTTCTTTCAAAGAGAGTGAGGTCTGCGAGGATCTGTACCTTGTCACCCTGGATGGTTTTATGACTAGACAGGAAGTTTAATAGCTTAGTCATCTAAACATGTAGAATTCCTTTATTTTCCATCAAGTGTGATTCATCCAGACATATCCCCCTTATCAGGATTTATAACATGTGGTCTGGTTATCGCACATGGAGCATTGCTTTCATCCCTAACTTTAGGGTCTGTAGATAAGAGTTGATTTCAGGAAGACATGATTTGCTCTCTCCCTCCCTCAGCCTGGATACATGTAGGTCAAATGCAGGACATAGCCTGTCAGCCATTTTGTCACAGAAGCTTAGGTCACATCTAAGATTAAAGAATACAAGATTTTATATATACATATATATATATATATATATATATATAGTCACTTGCAATCATTATTGGTGATTATTTCTGCAGGTAATCACCACACCTTAGATCACATATAATTTGAGATTCTCCTTTTTGTGTTTAAACATGACTTCTCCACCTGCAAATGGTGCACAAGGATGGTGACCCATGTCACCAACTTATTGCTGCGCTACTGACCATTTGTACACCTTGCCGCAAATTACCATCCGCATTAGTGTGTTGAGAACCCTTTCTGTGCTGGATAGTAAAGGAATACTGCTGCAAGGTGAGACTCCATCTTCGGAGTTTCCCATTGTCTCCAGAAACTCTATTTAGCCATACAAGTGGGTTATTATTGTGAAGTCTTGTCCATACAGATATGGCTGTAGCTTTTGAAGAGACCACACAATTGCCAAACATTCCTTTTCAATGGTGGCGTAGGCAACTTGCGGGGAAGTAATTTTTCACTTAGGAAAGTTATAGGATGCACTTCCCCTTGCTCATTGACCTGGCTGAGCACAGTGCCTAGCCAATAATTAGTGGCATCTATTTGTACAATGAATCTATTTCTGAAATCTGGGCTCTGCAGCACAGGTGACTTAGCTGAGGCAGATTTCAGTGCTAGAAAGGCCTTCTCACAGTCCTCTGTCCAATTGACCACTTGGGGCAATTTCTATTTGGTCAAGTCGGTCAGTGGTTTGGCTAGCGTGCTATAGTGGGGTAAACATTTTCTGAAATACCCTGTAGTACCTAGAAAGGGCATGAATTTACTTTTAGTCTTTTACGTAGGCAACGCAGTTATAGTCTCTACTTTGTCTGGCTGTGGACAGAGGATACTCCCTCCAACACAATGCCCCAGATACTGCACCTCCCTCATGCCAAGCTGACATTTCTCTGGTTTAATCGTTAAACCGGCCCCAGTGATTTTACCTAACACACTATTCAGATGGATCAGGTGCTCCACCCAGGTCTGGCTGAACACTTCAATGTCATCCAGGTAGGCAACTGTGTGTCCCTCCTGGCCTTCCAGCCGGTCATTACCCAGGTGCTGAAAGGACGCAGGGGCATTCTTCATACCAAAGGGCATGACCAGAAACTCGAACAGCCCGAATGGTGTGATAAATGTGGACCTCTCATGGGCATCAGGTGACAGTGGGATTTGCCAGTACCTGCTACTGAGATCCATGATAGTGGTGTAACATGCTTGGGTAAGCTGATCTAGTAGTTCATCTATCCTGGGAATGGAATAGGCATCAAACACAGTGGCATCATTTAACCGTCTATAGTCTATACAGAAGTGGGTGCCCCCACATTTCTTCGGGACCAGTACAACTGGTGCAGCACAGGAACTGTGAGACATTGAATCACCCCTAGTTGCAGCATCTCATCAATCTCCCTCTTCATTGTCTCCAGCACTGCTCGGGAGGCACGATATGCTGGCTATTGGAGGGGGGTCTGGTTACCTGTATCTACATGATGTGTGACCTAGAGATGTGCGGCTGGCACTTTTTGTGTTTTGTGTTTTGGTTTTGGTTCTAATTCCACTTCGTTTTTTTTTTTAGCTTGGTTTTGCCAAAACCACCCTTTCGTGTTTTGGTTTTGGTTTTGGATCTGGATGATTTTTGAAAAAAAACATAAACACAGCTAAAATCACAGAATTTGGAGGTAGTTTTGCTCCGACTGGCAACCTCAATAACATTCATTTACACTCATTTCCAATTTATTCTGAACACCTCACACCTCACAATATTGTTTTTAAGCCTAAAAGTTGCACTTTATGACTAAGCTAAGTGACACAAGTGTGCGGCACAAACACCTGGCCCATCGAGGAGTGGCTCTGCAGTGGCAGACAGGATGGCAGATTTAAAAAATAGGCCCCAAAACAGCACATGATGCAAAGAAGAAAAAGAGGTGAAATTAGGTAGCTGCATGGCCAAGATAAGCGACACAAGTGTGCGGCACAAACACCTGGCCCATCTAGGAGTAGAACTGCAGTGTCAGACAGGATGACACTTAAAAAAACTAGTCCCCAAACAGCACATGATGCAAAGAAGAAAAAGAGTTGCAAGATGGAATTGTCCTTGGGCCTTCCTACCCACCCTTATGTTGTATAAACAGGACATGCACACTTTAACAAACCCATCATTTCAGCGACAGGGTCTGCCACAAGACTGGGGCTGAAATGACTGGTTTGTTTGGGTACCCACCCAAAAAAAAGCAAACAATCTCTCCTTGCACAAACTGGCTCTACAGAGGCAAGATGTCGACCTCATCATAATCCTCTGACTCCTCACCCCTTTCACTGTGAACATCCTTCTCACTGAGTATTAATTCGTCCCCACTGGCATCCACCATCACAGGTCCCTGTGTACTTTCTGGAGGCAATTGCTGGTAAAGGACTTCCCCGAGGAATTTATAATTCATTTTGATGAACATCATCTTCTCCACATTTAGTGGAAGTAACCTCCTACGCCGATCGCTAACAAGTTTACCGGCTGCACTAAACACTCTTTCAGAGTACACACTGGATGGGGGGCAACTTAGGTAAAATAAAGCCAGTTTGTGCAAGGGCCTCAAAATTGCCTCTTTTTCCTGCCGGTATACGTACGGACTGTCTGACATGCCTACTTGGATGCTGTCACTCATATAATCCTCCACCATTCTTTAAATGGTGACAGAATCATATGCAGTGACAGTAGACATGTCAGTAATCATTGACAGGTCCTTCAGTCCGGACCAGATGTCAGCTTTCGCTTCTGATTGCCCTGCATCACCGCCAGCGGGTGGGCTAGGAAATCTTATCCTTTTCCTTGCAGCCCCAGTGGCAGGAGAACTTGAAGGAGGAGCTGTTGACAGGTCACGTTCCGCTTGAGTTGACAATTTACTAACCAGCAGGTCTTTGCACCTCTGCACACTTGTGTCTGCTGGAAAAGAGATACAACGTAGGCTTTAAAACTTGGATCGAGCACGGAGGGCAAAATATAGTGCTCTGATTTCAACAGATTGACCACCCTTGAATCCTGCCAACCGAATGAAGGGCTCCACCCACAAGTCCCACATTCTTTGCGGAATCGCTCTGTCTTAGCTCCTCCTTCAATTTCTCCAGCTTCTTATGCAAAAGCCTGATGAGGGGAATGACCTGACTCAAGCTGGCAGTGTCTGAACTGACTTTACATGTGGCAAGTTCGAAGGGTTGCAGAACCTTGCACAAGACAGACATCATTCTCCACTGCACTTGAGTCAGGTGCATTAACCCTTTGCCTATATAGTAGGTGGATATATAGGCTTGAATGGCCTTTTGCTGCTCCTCCATCCTCTGAAGCATATAGAGTGTTGAATTCCACCTCGGTACCACCTCTTGCTTCAGTTGATGGCGGGACAGGTTCAGGAGTGTTTGCTGGCACTCACTCTTTGGCACGCAGTGGATGAATGTTGAAAGTGGCCCGCAATTTTTTGGGCCACCGACAGCATCTCATGCACACCCCTATCATTTTTTTTAAAATTCTGCACCACCAAATGAATTGTATGTGCAAAACATGGGACATGCTGGAATTTGCCCAGATGTAATGCACGCACAATATTGGTGGCGTTGTCCGATATCACAAATCCCCAGGAGAGTCCAATTGGGTAAGCCATTCTGCGATGATGTTCCTCAGTTTCTGTAAGAAGTTGTCAGCTGTGTGCCTCTTAAGGAAAGTGGTGATACATAGCGTAGCCTGCCTAGGATCGAGTGTGCGTTTGCGAGATGCTGCTACTGGTGCTGCTGCTGTTGTTGCTGCGGGAGGCTATACATCTACCCAGTAGGCTGTTACAGTCATATAGTCCTTAGTCTGCCCTGTTCCACATGTCCACACATCCGTGGTTAAGTGGACACTGGATACAACCTCATTTTGTAGGACACTGGTGACTCTTTTTCTGACGTCTGTGTACAGTCTCGGTATCACCTGCCTAGAGAAGTGGAACCTAGATTGGATTTGATACCGGTGACACAGTACCTCAAACAATTCTCTAATTCCCACTGAACTAATGGCAGATACCGGACGCACGTCTAACACCAATATAGCTGTCAAGGCCTCAGTTATCCGCTTTGCAAAAGGATGACTGCTGTAATATTTCATCTTCCTCACAAAGGACAGTCAGTTGCTTACTGGAAGTAGTACAAGTGGTCTTCCGACTTCCCCTCTGGGATGACGATCGACTTTCAGCATCAACAACAGCAGTGGCAGCAACAGCAGGCGTACCACTCAAGGATCCTACGGAGGAATCCTGGTTAGGAGAGGACTCCTCAGTCTTGCCAGTGACATGGCCTGCAGGACTACTGACGTTCCTGACTGAGGAGGAAGTTGACATTGAGGGAGTTGGTGGTGTGGCTTGCAGGAGCTTGGGTACGAGAGGAAGAAGGGATTTAGGTGTCAGTGGACTGCTTACTCTCTTACTCAAAGTTTCACAACTTGACACTGACTTAGGGTGAATGCGCAGCAGGTGACGTATAAGGGAGGATGTTCCTAGGTGGTTAACATCCTTACCCTTACTTATTACAGATTGACAGAGGCAACAGATGGCTTGACACCTGTTGCCCGGATTTGTGGAGAAATAATTCCACACCGAAGAGGTGGCTTTTTTGATAGTTTGTCCAGGCATCACAATGGGCTTCTTTGTCCCAAGGACAACAGGTGTCTCCCCCAGTGCTGATTTAAAAAACCATATCACCATCAGAATCCTCATCGTCAACTACCTCCTCAGCACCAGCAACACCCATATCCTCATCCTGGTGTACTTCAACAGTGACATATTTAATTTGAATATCAGGAACTGGACTGTGGGTGATCCTTCCAGCACTTGCAAAAGGGTGTGCAAATGGTGGATGGGGCCACCTCTTCCCATCCAGTGTTGGGAAGTCAGGCATCGCAACCGCCGACACACTTGGACTCTCCTTGGGGATTTGTGATCTCAGAATGCACAGTTCTTTTCTATGCTCTTTCCAGCTTAACCCTTTTAATTTTTCTAGCGGGAGGATGAGGGCTTCAATTGTCATGTAAAGCTGAACCACTAGCCGTGAACATAGGCCAGAGCCTCAGCCGTTCCTTGCCACACCGTGTCGTAAATGGCATATTGGCAAGTTTACGTTTCTCCTCAGACAATGTAAAAAAAAATTTTGGTTCTTTTTACTGAACTTTGGCTTTTTGGATTTTACATGTCCTCTACTATCACATTGGGCATCAGCCTTGGCAGACGACGTTGATGGCATTCATCGTCTATGTCATGGGTAGTGGCAGCAGCTTCAGCACTAGGAGGAAGTGTTCTTCTTGATCTTTCCCTATTTTATTCTCAAAATTTTTGTTCTCCATTATTTTTTGGGAGTTATATGAGAGAATATGTGGCACAGGAATGACTGGAATGACTGATGAGACAGGACACTGTCAAAGTTGAAAAATATTGCAGTACACACATCACGTACAAACTACACACAGATGGCCTTGTGTACTTGTTCTGTCGTGCGTGCACATATTTGCAATTTGAGTAAGGTCGCTCCCGCTGTTCTGCGCATCAGCGCGTGGTATGGGTATTTATGGTAGAGTTTGTGAACGCATGGAGAACTATCAAAACACATTACATATTTAATCCAAATAGTGCACAATGTACACACAGTCGCCCAGCACCACATCAGAAAGGACCAGCAATTTAAATGGTTTCAGAACAAAGGGATTCTCCTTTACAGAATAGGAGGGGACAGAACAAGGTCATAAGGTGGTGTTTGGTATCCAGCTGTAGGGTATTTTAAGGGTAACATTCCGGTGTTGGTTTGAGGAAGACTGCATGTTCCTGCGGATAGTTATGTGAAGAAGCAGAATAAAGATATAAACTGTATTTACTGTACATTATGTATGCGGCGGGAAGCCAGAGGAGACCACCCACAAGAGCAGTTGGAATGGACATCGCCCACCTATTCAAACCAACCTATGACCTCTCCTGTACTGTAAAAGTGCATACCTGTGTCCAATGGACAAAGGGATTACAGTATACATTGTATTGAGTTTTGGAGGAATTGTATAAAGAGAGCTTGCTGCAGGCCTGGAGAGACACAAGACTCACAAAGTTATCTATTAGATGACCGAGAACCGGGCCGGGAAGCGCAAGCGAATCTACTCACGTATGTACCATTGAATGTAGCCATTTTCTCTGTTATATTGTATTGTATTATTTGTATTGTAACTAGAGATGAGCGGGTTCGGTTTCTCGGAAACCGAACCCCCCCGAACTTCACCTATTTTACACGGGTCCGAGGCAAGTTCGAACCTTCCCGCCTTGCTCGGCTAACCCGAGCACGCCCGAACGTCATCATCCCGCGGTCGGATTCTCGCGAGATTCGGATTCTATATAAGCAGCCGCCAATCGCCACCATTTTCACTCGTGCATTGGAGATGATAGGGAGAGGACGTGGCTGGCGTGCTCTCCGTTTATTGTTGAACTTTATTGCTTTATTGCTTAATTGTGGGGAGGACTGGGGAGCAGCTGTTAGGAGGAGTACAGTGCAGAGTTTTGCTGATCAGTGACCACCAGTTTTATCCGTTCTCTGCCTGAAAAAAACGCTCCATACCTGTGCTCAGTGTGCTGCATAATATATCTGTGCTCACACTGCTTAATTGTGGGGACTGGGGAGCAGCTGTATTATATAGCAGGAGTACAGTGCAGAGTTTTGCAGACAGTGACCACCAGTATACGTTGCCTGCCTGAAAAACACTCCATATCTGTGCTCAGTGTGCTGCTTTATTGTGGGGACTGGGGACAACCAGTATAATTAATATTATATAGGAGGAGTACAGTGCAGAGTTGTATATAGCAGTACGATACGGAAGGCCACTATCCATCTACATTCTATACCTGTGGTGCATTTTAGTTTTGCAGTTTGCCGACACAGTGACCACCAGTATACTATATATAGCAGTACGATACGGAAGGCCACTGCTGTGCCTACCTCTGTGTTATCATTAAGTATACTATCCATCTACATTCTATACCTGTGGTGCATTTTAGTTTTGCAGTTTGCCGACACAGTGACCACCAGTATACTATATATAGCAGTACGATACGGAAGGCCACTGCTGTGCTTACCTCTGTGTCGTCATTAAGTATACTATCCATCTACACTCTATACCTGTGGTGCATTTTAGTTTTGCAGTTTGCCGACACAGTGACCACCAGTATACTATATATAGCAGTACGATACGGAAGGCCACTGCTGTGCCTACCTCTGTGTCGTCATTAAGTATACTATCCATCTACATTCTATACCTGTGGTGCATTTTAGTTTTGCAGTTTGCCGACACATTGACCACCAGTATACTATATATAGCAGTACGATACGGAAGGCCACTGCTGTGCCTACCTCTGTGTCGTCATTAAGTATACTATCCATCAACATTCTATACCTGTGGTGCATTTTAGTTTTGCAGTTTGCCGACACAGTGACCACCAGTATACTATATATAGCAGTACAATACGGAAGGCCACTGCTGTGCCTACCTCTGTGTCGTCATTAAGTATACTATCCATCTACATTCTATACCTGTGGTGCATTTTAGTTTTGCAGTTTACCGACATAGTGACCACCAGTATACTATATATAGCAGTACGATACGGAAGGCCACTGCTGTGTCTACCTCTGTGTCGTCATTAAGTATACTATCCATCTACATTCTATACCTGTGGTGCATTTTAGTTTTGCAGTTTGCCGACACAGTGACCACCAGTATACTATATATAGCAGTACGATACGGAAGGCCACTGCTGTTCCTACCTCTGTGTCGTCATTAAGTATACTATCCATCTACAGTCTATACCTGTGGTGCATTTTAGTTTTGCAGTTTGCCGACACAGTGACCACCAGTATACTATATATTGCAGTACGATACGGAAGGCCACTGCTGTGCCTACCTCTGTGTTGTCATTAAGTATACTATCCATCCATACCTGTGGTGCATTTTAGTTGTGCGCAGTAAATATAGTAGTAGGCCATTGCTATTGTTACAGGCATATAATTCCACACATTAAAAAATGGAGAACAAAAATGTGGAGAGTAAAATAGGGAAAGATCAAGATCCACTTCCACCTCGTGCTGAAGCTGCTGCCACTAGTCATGGCCGAGACGATGAAATGCCGTCAACGTCGTCTGCCAAGGCCGATGCTCAATGTCATAGTAGAGAGCATGTAAAATCCAAAAAACAAAAGTTCAGTAAAATGACCCAAAAATCAAAATTAAAAGCGTCTGAGGAGAAGCGTAAACTTGCCAATATGCCATTTACGACACGGAGTGGCAAGGAACGGCTGAGGCCCTGGCCTATGTTCATGGCTAGTGGTTCAGCTTCACATGAGGATGGAAGCACTCATCCTCTCGCTAGAAAAATGAAAAGACTTAAGCTGGCAAAAGCACAGCAAAGAACTGTGCGTTCTTCTAAATCACAAATACCCAAGGAGAGTCCAATTGTGTCGGTTGCGATGCCTGACCTTCCCAACACTGGACGGGAAGAGCTTGCGCCTTCCACCATTTGCACGCCCCCTGCAAGTGCTGGAAGGAGCACCCGCAGTCCTGTTCCTGATAGTCAAATTGAAGATGTCACTGTTGAAGTACACCAGGATGAGGATATGGGTGTTGCTGGCGCTGGGGAGGAAATTGACAAGGAGGATTCTGATGGTGAGGTGGTTTGTTTAAGTCAGGCACCCAGGGAGACACCTGTTGTCCATGGGCCGAATATGGCCATTGACATGCCTGGTCAAAATACAAAAAAATCAGCTCTTCGGTGTGGAATTATTTCAACACAAATGCGGACAACAGGTATCAAGCCGTGTGTTGCCTTTGTCAAGCTGTAATAAGTAGGGGTAAGGACGTTAACCACCTCGGAACATCCTCCCTTATACGTCACCTGCAGCGCATTCATCATAAGTCAGTGACAAGTTCAAAAACTTTGGGTGACAGCGGAAGCAGTCCACTGACCACTAAATCCCTTCCTCTTGTAACCAAGCTCCTGCAAACCACACCACCAACTCCCTCAGTGTCAATTTCCTCCTTACCCAGGAAAGCCAATAGTCCTGCAGGCCATGTCACTGGCAAGTCTGACGAGTCCTCTCCTGCCTTGGATTCCTCCGATGCATCCTTGAGTGTAACGTCTACTGCTGCTGGCGCTGCTATTGTTGCTGCTGGGAGTCGATCGTCATCCCAGAGGGGAAGTCGGAAGACCACTTGTACTACTTCCAGTAAGCAATTGACTGTCCAACAGTCCTTTGCGAGGAAGATGAAATATCACAGCAGTCATCCTGCTGCAAAGCAGATAACTCAGGCCTTATGTACACAGACCTTAGAAAAAGACTCACCAGTGTCCTAAAAAATGCAGTTGTACCCGATGTCCACTTAACCACGGACATGTGGACAAGTGGAGCAGGGCAGACTCAGGACTATATGACTGTGACAGCCCACTGGGTAGATGTATTGCCTCCCGCAGCAAGAACAGCAGCGGCGGCACCAGTAGCAGCATCTCGCAAATGCCAACTCGTTCCTAGGCAGGCTACGCTTTGTATCACCGCTTTCCATAAGAGGCACACAGCTGACAACCTCTTACGGGAACTGAGGAAGATCATCGCAGAAAGGCTTATCCCAATTGGACTCTCCTGGGGATTTGTGACATCGGACAACACCAGCAATATTGTGCATGCATTACATCTGGGCAAATTCCAGCACGTCCCATGTTTTGCACATACATTTAATTTGGTGGTGCAGAATTATTTAAAAAACGACAGGGGCGTGCAAGAGATGCTGTCGGTGGCCCGAAGAATTGCAGGCCACTTTCAGCATTCAGCCACCGCGTACAGAAGACTGGAGCACCACCAAATATTCCTGAACCTGCCCTGCCATTATCTGAAGCAAGAGGTGGTAACGAGGTAGAATTCAACCCTCTATATGCTTCAGAGGATGGAGGAGCAGCAAAAGGCCATTCAAGCCTATACATCTGCCCACGATATAGGCAAAGGAGGGGTAATGCACCTGACTCAAGCGCAGTGGAGAATGATTTCAACGTTGTGCAAGGTTCTGCAACCCTTTGAACTTGCCACACGTGAAGTCAGTTCAGACACTTGCAGCCTGAGTCAGGTCATTCCCCTCATCAGGCTTTTGCAGAAGAAGCTGGAGACATTGAAGGAGGAGCTAAAACAGAGCGATTCCGCTAGGCATGTGGGACTTGTGGATGGAGCCCTTAATTCGCTTAACCAGGATTCACGGGTGGTCAATCTGTTGAAATCAGAGCACTACATTTTGGCCACCGTGCTCGATCCTAGATTTAAAACCTACGTTGTATCTCTCTTTCTGGCAGACACAAGTCTGCAGAGGTTCAAAGACCTGCTGGTGAGAAAATTGTCAAGTCAAGCGGAACGTGACCCGTCAACATCTCCTCCTTCACATTCTCCCGCAACTGGGGGTGCGAGGAAAAGGCTAAGAATTCCGAGCCCACCCGCTGGCGGTGATGCAGGGCAGTCTGGAGCGAGTGCTGACATCTGGTCCAGACTGAAGGACCTGCCAACGATTACTGACATGTCGTCTACTGTCACTGCATATGATTCTCTCACCATTGAAAGAATGGTGGAGGATTATATGAGTGACTGCATCCAAGTAGGCACGTTAGACAGTCCGTACGTATACTGGCAGGAAAAAGAGGCAATTTGGAGGCCCTTGCACAAACTGGCTTTATTCTACCTAAGTTGCCCTCCCTCCAGTGTGTACTCTGAAAGAGTGTTTAGTGCAGCCGCTCACCTTGTCAGCAATCGGCGTACGAGGTTACTTCCAGAAAATGTGGAGAAGATGATGTTCATCAAAATGAATTATAATCAATTCCTCCGTGGAGACATTCACCAGCAGCAATTGCCTCCACAAAGTACACGGGGACCTGAGATGATGGATTCCAGTGGGGATGAATTAATAATCTGTGAGGAGGGGGATGTACACAGTGAAAGGGGTGAGGAATCGGAGGATGATGATGAGGTGGACATCTTGCCTCTGTAGAGCCAGTTTGTGCAAGGAGAGATTGATTGCTTCTTTTTTTGGTGGGGACCCAAACCAACCAGTCATTTCAGTCACAGTCGTGTGGCAGACCCTGTCGCTGAAATGATGGGTTCGTTAAAGTGTGCATGTCCTGTTTATACAACATAAGGGTGGGTGGGAGGGCCCAAGGACAATTCCATCTTGCACCTCTTTTTTCTTTCATTTTTCTTTGCATCATGTGCTGTTTGGGGACAATTTTTTTGAAGTGCCATCCTGCCTGACACTGCAGTGCCACTCCTAGATGGGCCAGGTGTTTGTGTCGGCCACTTGTGTCGCTTAGCTTAGTCACACAGCGACCTTGGTGCGCCTCTTTTTTTTTTTTGCATCATGTGCTGTTTGGGGACAATTTGTTTGAAGTGCCATCCTGCCTGACACTGCAGTGCCACTCCTAGATGGGCCAGGTGTTTGTGTCGGCCACTTGTGTCGCTTAGCTTAGCCATCCAGCGACCTCGGTGCAAATTGTAGGACTAAAAATAATATTGCGAGGTGTGAGGTGTTCAGAATAGACTGGAAATGAGTGGAAATTATGGTAATTGAGGTTAATAATACTATGGGATCAAAATGACCCCCAAATTCTATGATTTAAGCCGTTTTTTTAGGGTTTTTTGAAAAAAAAACACCCGAATCCGACAAAAAAATTTTGATGAGGTTTTGCCAAAACGGATCCGAATCCAAAACACGGCCGTGGAACCGAATCCAAAACCAAAACACAAAACCCGAAAAATGTCCGGTGCACATCACTAATTGTAACCCCCTTTCAGCAATAATACGCTCTGGTTTCGGAACCCAGCGGTTTAATCACAATCGGGTGTCATGTCTTCATTGCCCTGCTAAGGTTTAAAGTGTTTTATCATTGCATTGCATTACTGTAAAGGTTTAAAGTGTATTTCTGGGTGTGTGCGCGTTGTGTGTACTTTGTACTCCCAGCGCGGCGTTTGTAAGTAAATTCCGTAAAGTGGTAGGGGACACCATACGCAAACAGTGTATAAAGTACGTAGCGTGTGTACTAAGTTTAGCGGCCGCAGCGGCTCCATGGTAGAGTGTATTCTAAGTGTGTATAAGGTATAACTTTCATTCCTGTAAGATAATCAGCATTATCAATTGGGTGCTCTCCTGTTTTCCACATACTTACTACCTAACAGGTCACAGCAGACGTAATCTATCAGCAAAAGGCTGGACAGAAAGTATCCTACGTATCCTTTTCTTGGTCGATTGATGCCAAAAACCCTGCTTGATTGCTGATTAGATGGCGTCTGCTCTGTATGATTTGTAGAGATGCTGGTAGAACCCGTAAGGTAAACAGGAAAAAAGCTATTTAAAAAAAATTTTGGCGCCAAAACCGTACACAGCACCCATACTCTTTGCATACTCTCTCACATTGTTGCCATAACATTCAGATTGCTAGATTCATTTAAACCTATGTGAAACCGGAGATATTTTTGTTGCTATATAGTTAAAACTAAAATAAATGTTAAGGAAGTAAGTGTAAGACACACACGCAGCCTGGCCTAGTTGTAAAGGTTTATACAGAAAGAAACTGTGTGTTGTGTTAAGTGAGCGATTATAGTTAATATTGCTCACATTTATAGAATTGTGTGATTTGTGCTATTGCGGACGTACGGTTTTGTACACGTGTCTCAGACAAAGTACAGGACTGCGTACGCAGCATGAGAGACACGCACGATCGCGTGTTTACGCAAATTGCGTAAGAAGTACGGTCGCTAAGTACAAATTACACAATAGTTCATTTAGTTTAAAGGTGGGACAGTAGCCACGCTACAATAGCACCAAACCACCCAGTTTCTAAAGAAATTTAGTATAAAAACAAAATTTAGTATAAATAATTTTTTTTAAATTGCCTCTGGGGGTAAAGCTGCCAACTTGAATGAATCCTAATTTTCTGTACAGAAAAATAAAGTGTATTTGAGTGAGCGAATGCAGGAGTGAGTGGATACTGAACCCAAGAACTGAAGTGGTCTAGGTGGTCTAAGCTAGGCGGTCTAGGTGGACACACTGGGTTAGTAGAGGCCCGGTGGCATAGGGTTCGCAACCCTGCGTTATTAACTAGGTGGTCTTAGTGGACTGAGTGGTATCGCATACAACTCTTAGTGGTCTGAAGTGATCTAGGCTAGGTGGTCTACAGCAATCGTAGGGCATATAGAACTAGTATCTATAGGCTGTGCTATTGCATCACACGGCCGTTTGTTCTGCACAGCGCAACGTGATATTATTGTGTCATTTTCGCTGTAGAAGAGCATACGCAGACGTGATTGTATAGACAAAGGGGTTTTTCTTTGATAACTTCGGGAAATCTCCCTGGTGGGCTTCACTGGAAAGGGTGAAAGATAGTTATCTAATTTCTCTGTTTTTCACCCTACAAACAATTCCAGTTGAAAGATACCGAAAAGGAAATTTTCACTGCCTCTCTCAGGAAAATATTCCAAACAGAACTTCCACAGAAAGAAATTATGGTGTAAGGTCTGATAGGAGCCCTAAGTTGGGTACATTGCGATACGCTATCACAGTGTATCGTTGTATTGGCCAGCGTGGGCGAGAGCGAGTGGAAGGCGCTCAGGTATACTTCCACCGTCTACTTATATTGAGTATTTTGGTGTTTGTGGGAATATTTTAAAGATATTAGAAGAGACCCACAAATATGGGAGCCAGTTGCTCAAGTAAGAGACGTTTAGACAGGGTTCAGGTAGAATTGTAGCCAAAAGGCTCAGCAAGGTTTATCATATGTGAAAAATACGGTTCACACACAGAAGTTTTATGCAATGAGTAGGTATGTATGACTGACAATGATAGGGAACCATTCCCTAGGGTGAGCAGCTTGGAACCAGGGGTACTGCAGAATGTAAGCAGTAGAATATGTCTTCTTAAATCCAGAAAACAAAGGATTAGACATAATGATTGTTTAAAATTATGGCAACAGGAGGGGGATATGCAAAGAGAACAAATTCGCAAAACAGGTTCAAAACCTAACGGGAATGAGAACACAAACACACCAGTGTCGACACAGGTCAAAGGGGAAGAGATGGCTACAGTCAATGGTATATCCGTAAATGATAGTAGTATGCAAAAACAATGTATTAACCCTAATTTTTGCAAGATGTATCCTGTTTTGAAGTCTTTTCAAGGTTATAGGTCACAGGAAGATGAAGGATCCAGCCAATTTCCAGCTCTCCTCCAAGCAGTCACTTTGCAGGACACTCAGGTGGGGCCTGTTCAAACAGGTAGAGCAGTAACAATATTCCCCAATGAAAGAACTAGTGAGGTCACAGCTACCTGTAAGTATGAGACAGTTTATTGAACAGAGACAATAACACCTCACAGTAAACCGATTAGGAACGGAACGGTAGAATTACATCCTGTCTTAAAAATAGTAACTTCCAATGGGGGAACCGATAGTCAGGGAGTAATCCTCACCAGGAATAATGCAATGTATTGCCCGTGGCCCAGAGATGAGCTGCGATCAATCATTTCAGAATTCCCCGACCCTCGGAAGCATTTAGCCAGATGTCAGAAATTTATCAGAGATCTGGGTAATGCGTATGAACCGACAAAGACACACTGGCGGATAGTTTTGAAAGCGTGCCTACTCCCTAATATTGACACCCAAAAATGTATCACTGATTGTAGATTAGAGTCGGATAGTCCTATGACTGACAGAAACAATCAGGAAAATATAGAACTAATTAATAGGCAACTAGAGCTGTGTTTCCCCATTGAGTGGAGAAGAATTTTCTCCATAAAACAGAGGGAAAATTAAATGACATCTGAATATTTCCATCGGGCCCTGCAAAGAATGGATAGATACATTGGGGTATCAGATACAGGAAACGATGCAAATTATAGGGAAGTAGCTGTTTCTGTGCTAATGGATGGACTCAATAAGACAGTAAGGGACAGGGTACAAACATTTTTGCCTGATTGGAGAGGGGCCACAGTAGCTTGCCTTAGAGAGTGCGCGATTGAACACCATAAGAATATTGCTAGGCGTAGAGAACTGCAGGAGGAGAGGCTGAGGGTTGAAAGAATACAGGCTCTTACACCAAAGTCTCATCAACCTAAACCCCAAAACATGGATAGTAAGAAAGGACCTAGGATATGCTACACTTGTAGGAAGGAAGGGCATTTTGCCAGAGATTGTAGGAGTAGTAGAACACATAGCCAATATAGACCCCTAGACAGAGAAAACAAGCCATGTTATTAAACACATAGACGGGATCAAGGGACATATAGTAAGGAATCACGAGCCATATAGAGAACACAGATTCGGTTAATGGGAAGAACAGAATAAATGCAACTTTACCCTTTTGACAGAACTTGCTGGGGTTAGGAGGAGGTCTCTAAACCTTTGCTTCTCTCTCTAGCAGAAGTGACCTCTAAGTAACTTAACAGGAGTTTTGTTAGAGATGGTATACATATAGAGTGCTCCCACCCAGGAAGCACAAAATATGTTGGATACCCACGAAGACCAATGTTGCATTTCACTGTTCTAGATGCATGTCCATCACAGGTAGAGGAAATTACCTCAAACATACCGGGTTCCCTATGAACTTAGAATGGACAGGACACTGGATTGATGGCTGGGATAGTCCCAGTAGAGATATAACACACATAGAATTTCTTTTAGGGGAGCAGACCGAGTAGAGAATCATTCCCCCGTAGTGCCCAATCCAGATGTCAAATTTTGTAAAATATTCTTTGCCTCTACAAACTTATCTGTTACTAAACTCTATGTGATTTATCTTCAAAGTTTCCTCTTCATCTCTTACGTTCACTGACAGGATTATAGTTCAAACACCACATGCCTACTCTGTCTTTCAGAGCTCTGCCTAAATCCAGTATATCTCACTAGCATAGGGACACCAGTATTTACGCAGTGTGCCTGGTCATGCACAAAGGGTGGAGAATGAGAATACTGGTGAAGGGAGACTGTGCAGAATGAGAATACTGGTGAAGGGAGACTGTGCATAGACACCGATATGCATGATGGTGTGACAGCCTGATGGTGAACGCAAATCTGACAAATTTCTTTTTATTATTTCCCCTCTCTTTTCATTTTCCACAGAGGGTTTACTTCACACAACTGATAATACACAACAGTTAAACACATTGAAATGCAAGATTTGTGTTCATTACAGGAAATGGCAGTCTGGAGGTCAAAGGGATATGGCCAGGAATCCTCGGGACTGTGTACAGGTGGACAAGGTAAGCCAGTAGCCCCCAGAGCATATCTTCCAAGCTTAGCTGAGGCGGCACACGGTCTGACTCAACTGGGTAAAGAGGGTATGTGTAAGCTGGTGAGAGCCT
Source organism: Pseudophryne corroboree (assembly GCF_028390025.1). NCBI lineage: Eukaryota > Metazoa > Chordata > Amphibia > Anura > Myobatrachidae > Pseudophryne > Pseudophryne corroboree. Next base: position 687,008,197 of record NC_086444.1, read on the forward strand.
ACTGGTGTGCGCCAGGATTCTCTTCTCACGCAGGAAAGAGAGAAATGACATGTTTTACTTGCTTGAGGAAGAATATTGGAAAGTCAATACCAACAGAGCCATCCCATATCCCTCCGACAGACGGCCCTTTTCAGGTAATACACTTCGATTTCATACAGTTACCACCCTGTAGGAATTTAAAATATGTGTTAGTTTGTATTGACGTATTTTCAAATTGAGTAGAAGCGTTCCCTGCTGCCACAAATACTGCTACGTTCACTGCAAAGAAAATTGTGCAGGAATTTGTGTGTAGATATGGTATCCCTAGAATAATTGAAAGTGATAGAGGTACCCATTTTACAGGTGAAGTCTTTCAGGTCATGTGCAAACTGATGGGAATTAATAGCAAGCTGCATACTCCGTACCATCCACAGGGGAGTGCAAAGGTGGAGAGAGTGAATAGCACTATTAAGAACAAGCTGAGCAAATTAATGGTTGAAACTGGATTGTCATGGCCAGAAGCTTTGCCACTAGTGTTGTACAGCATCAGAACCACTCCCAGGTCTCCCCTTAACCTATCACCCTTTGAAATCCTTTTTGGTCGACAACCTCATGTAATGATAGACCCCCAGGATGATTTGAAATGTAATAATGAAGTAACTGTGAAATATTTGGTTGGGATGAGCCAGCAGCTGAGAAATCAACAGAGAAATTTAAAGCTGGTGATTCCTGACCTACCGAACAGTAATTGTCATGACATTGAACCTGGTGATTATGTGATGATTCGAAATTTCTTACGCTCAGGTTGCCTCATAGACTGGTGGGAAGGACCATATCAAGTCTTGTTAACCAGAACAACCGCATAGAAAGTTGCCGAAAGAGAGATGTGGATCCACTCGTCCCACTGCAAGAAGGTTGCTGACCCGGAGAGAACTCGTGACAAAGAGCAGAGTGTAGAGAATCTCGTATCACTGGAGTGTCTGTTCCGGGAAAGTTGAGAGGCAGGACTGTTGAGGGGCATCTGAGCACAAGAGCTAGAACGGTTGTCATACCACTTTTTCTTTTCACCTCCCCCTACATTTTCCTTTCTTTTCTCCTTCTTATTTTCCTCCTTTCCCCTAACGAAATGGATCGATCACAAGAGACTGCGTTTCGGGTTCTGTTAGTAATTCTGGTTTTGATAAGGACAGTTTGTTTTGGTGAGGGTCCCAGAGAGGTCGAGCAGGGATCTGGAATGGGTTCTGATAGCAAGTACGAATTTGTAGGATCTCAGGATCAGCACATCATTTTGGTAAAGGCTGGCATCAGTAAGCGCTCTGGTAGTCAAGGAGCTCGGAGGCACTGTGAGGGGTTATTGTCCGATGAATATTGCATTTGTAGGAATTGTGAGAATATAGTTGAGGATGGGTGCATCCAGATATGTCAGTCCAACCTTAATATGGACATGGACCGTCATCCGTTGAGTGATTACCACTCACTAGTGGGTAAGGTCTTAAACCAGACAGAATGTTGGGTGTGCTCACAGGTACCTCAAAGTCAGAGCAAGTCAGCATTAGTACCATACCCTTTAGCAATAGATGAAGTACTCGAATTACGGGGTGGGAGACCGGTGGACAAGAAATTTAATATTTCTAGGCCCCCTAGTTTGAAGCTCCACCAGTATCATGTAGATAGATCCTTACTATGTTTCAATATTTCCAATTACCGAAAACCGGGAAATTGGGAAGTGACGTGGAATAACCAGACAATGAATTTTTCATACAGAGCTGATAGGATACCCATAGACTCTGAACTTGTACGCCAAATAGCCAACAGTGGGAGGTATTCCGGTATAGGTATACTCGTGGAAGCAAGACCATGTGGGTTGGAAAAGTATCGCCAGGGTACTGTGCTCATATCATCCAGCCCGATACTTGTACTGAGCAGATGGGAGAGCTAGGGATTGGGTTCTTCACTTGGAAAGTTTGTAATATGGTGATGTTATATTTTGTCCCCTATGTTCTCCCAGATGATGCCTATTTCATATGTGGGAGGAAGGCGTACAAGTGGCTTGCCCCGAGCTCAGAAGGATTGTGTTACATTGGGAGAGTACTGCCAGAGGTCATGATTATAACCCATGATAAGATGAAAGACGTTCACCGCAGTGCTCAGGCTCCTTATACTCATACTCATGAACACATCGTCAAGAGACACCTCATAGATAGGACAGAGCACGCAGCCTCTGATTTGATCCACGAATCCACTGGGATTCAATTCCTTCTCACATTAGACATCACCCGTACTGCCAGAGGAATTATAAATTATAGGTATATCCATGCGCTAGCGAACTTGATAGATAATATCACTGAGATGTATGACGACACCTTCAGGTATACGGGAAGGGAGTTACAAGTTTACAAGAAGGAACTGATTCAGCACAGGATGGTCCTAAATTATATCACAGCCGTGACAGGTGGGTACTGTGTTACTCTGGCAACTCAATATGGGGTGAAGTGCTGTACGTATATTACAAACAGTACTGACGACCCAATGGAGATTATCGATCAAAAGATGGACGATATTTTGCAGTTGAAGTGGGAGTTCAGGAGGAAACACAACCTTACCTTGGCGACTGTGAGTAATGAACTGACCGGTTGGGTCTCATGGTTGAACCCACGAAATTGGTTCTCAGGTTTAGGAGAGTGGGCTCAAAATGTTATTATGAGTGTAGGGAAGTTTCTCCTTTGTATCCTGGGAATCATCATAATTATTGGTTTGATATTTAGGTGTGTTCGAATTCTGATGCGGCGCAAGCACGGCACAAAGTTGATGAGTCTAAGGAGCGAGGGCGCTGTTATAGCAGCAGATTTAATTTATGATCCATCCATAGAGACAGTGTTATGATAAGGATTGTAAATGAATTTCATGGCCTGTTTCTTTCACCCGCTTTTCTTTTGTTTCCCCCTCTGCCCAGATACATCCATCCGGAATAGATATCTGCCCTACCCAAAATGTTTATGTGAATGTATTTTAGATATGTGTCTTATCTCCATCTCTGCAACCTCCAGTTAATAGCACATATAGTCGACAGGTGATATCCACATATACTAGCACTCACATATGTCTCCCCTCCATGTATCATCAACTAAATGTGCACCCCATTTGTTGGAACAATCCGACAGGAGCTCGGTAGTGTTTGTTGGCCCATTTACAGACCCTTAATATGGGATGAGAAGGATTTAATGTATACTTCGCAATACCTCGAAGATTACTTAGAACATCTATGGAACGATGATACATGCCCCTCAGACATGGATTCATAAATACATGCTTTTTACTATCCCACTAGGTTATACATTTGTATAGATATTATTCTGTTTAGTGATTAGATAGGGGCAGTTATTGGTGACTGCCAAAGGGTGGACTGTCAAAGTCGAAAAATATTGCAGTACAGCGTGTACTTGTTCTCTCGTGTGTACACATATTCAAAATTTGCGTATGGTCGCTCCCGCGGTCCTGCGCATCAGCGCGTGGTATGGGTATTTACGGTAGAGTTTGTGAATGCATGGAGAGTTATCAAAACACATTACATATTTAATCCAAATAGTGCACAATGTACACATAGTCCCCCTCACCACATCAAAAAGTAACAGCAATTTAAATGGTTTCAGAACAAAGGGATTCTCCTTTACAGAATAGGAGGGGACAGAACAAGGTCATAAGGTGGTGTTTGGTATACAGCTGTAGGGTATTTTAAGGGTAACATTCTGGTGTTGGTTTGAGGAAGATCGCATGTTCCTGCGGATAGTTATGTGCAGAAGCAGAATATAGATATAAACTGTATTTACTGTACATTGTGTATGTGGCGGGAAGCCAGAGGAGACCACCCACAAGAGCAGTTGGAATGGACATCGCCCACCTATTCAAACCGACCTATGACTTCTCCTGTACTGTAAAAGTGCATCCCTGTGTCCAATGGACAAAGGGATTACAGTATCCATTGTATTGAGTTTTGGAGGAATTCTATAAAGAGAGCTTGCTGCAGGCCTGGAGAGACATACGACTCACAAAGTTATCTATTAGATGACCGAGAACCGGGCCGGGAAGCGCAAGCGAATCTTCTCACATATGTACCATTGAATGTAGCCATTTTCTCTGTTATATTATATTGTATTATTTGTTTTGTAACCCCCTTTCAGCAATAATACGCTGTGGTTTCGGAACCCAGTGGTTTAATCACAATCGGGTGTCGTGTCTTCATTGCCCTGCTAAGGTTTAAAGTGTTTTATCATTGCATTGCATTACTGTAAAGGTTTAAAGTGTTTCTCTGGGTGAGTGCGCGCTGTGTGTACTTTGTACCCCCAGCGCGGTGTTTGTACGCAAAGTCCGTAGAGTGATACAGGACTCCGTACGCAAACAGTATATAAAGTACGTAGCGTGTGTACTAAGTTTAGCGGCCGCAGCTCCATGGTAGAGTGTATTCTAAGTGTGTATAAGGTATAGCTTTCATTCCTGTAAGATAATCATCATTATCAACACTACCACTGGTCTGATGCAGCACAACACAACAACACTGTAAGGACCTTGTGGTTGTTGTTATTATTATTATACGGCAGCAGTGGACATATAGCAGCAGCGTATATCATCACTGGAATGACTGATGAGACAGGACACTACCACTGGTCTGATGCAGCACAACACAACAACACTGTAAGGACCTTGTGGTTGTTGTTATTATTATTATACGGCAGCAGTGGACATATAGCAGCAGCGTATATCATCACTGGAATGACTGATGAGAGAGGACACTACCACTGGTCTGATGCAGCACAACACGACAATACTGTAAGAGACTTGTGGTTGTTGTTATTATTATTATTATTATTATATGGCAGCAGTGGACATATAGCAGCAGCATATATCATCACTGGAATGGTTGATGAGACAGGACACTACCACTGGTCTGATGCAGCACAACACAACAATACTCTAAGGGACTTGTGGTTGTTGTTATTATTATTATTATTATATGGCAGCAGTGGACATATAGCAGCAGCGTATATCGTCACTGGAATGACTGATGAGACAGGACACTACCACTGGTCTGATGCAGCACAACACAATACTGTAATAGACTTGTGGTTGTTGTTATTATTATTATACGGCAGCAGTGGACATATAGCAGCAGAGTATATCGTCACTGGAATGACTGATGAGACAGGACACTACCACTGGTCTGATGCAGCACAACACAACAATACTGTAAGAGACTTGTGGTTGTTATTATTATACGGCAGCAGTGGACATATAGCAGCAGCGTATATCGTCACTGGAATGACTGATGAGACAGGACACTACCACTGATCTGATGCAGCACAACACAACAATACTGTAAGGGACTTGTGGTTGTTGTTATCATGATTATACGGCAGCCGTGGACATATAGCAGCAGCGTATATCATCACTGGAATGACTGATGACACAGGACACTACCACTGGTCTGATGCAGCACAACACAACAATACTCTAAGGGACTTGTGGTTGTTGTTTTTATTACTATACAGCAGCAGTGGACATATAGCAGCAGCGTATATCGTCACTGGAATGACTGATGAGACAGGACACTACCACTGGTCTGATGCAGCACAACACAACAACACTTTATACAGTTACACTGGCTATATGACAGCAGAGAACACCAACACTGTGACTGGCTTGACTGATGCAGCACAATACACTGACTACACTGGACGGAACAGCACAACACAGCACCACTTTATACAGCTACACTGGCAGGAGAGGGCACCAACACTGTGACTGGCTGGACTGATGCAGCACAATACACTGACTACACTGAACTGGACTGAGCAGCACAACACAGCAAAAGACTTGCCACCCCACTTTCCCGCCCCCACACAGACACTGGAGGACAGAGACACATCCTCTCACTACACTCTCCGAGACTGGAGTGAAAATGGCCGCGACGCACGGCTCCTTATATGGAATCCAAATCCCAAGAGAATCCGACAGCGAGATGACGAGTTAGGCAGGAAAACCCGAACTGGGCTCGGATCTAAACTTGGTAGGCAAAGTCCGGTAGGGTTTGGTTCTCTGAGAGCCGAACCCGCTCATCTCCAGTGTGACCCAGTGTGTTTTCCCAGGTTTCCCTGTGAAAAGGGGCCACAGCGTGTCAGCAAAATGTTCTAACTGCACCTCAGACAGTACGTCCGCAAAGGGGACATCTGACAGGGATCACTCCTCTTTAGCTGCAGCCAAATCCAGCAAGGGGTCAGATTCCTGGTCATCTTCAGGCAAGCTACACATAGCGAACACACAAGCCCCCTGTTATGATAAGGTTTTAACATATTAATGTGATACATCTTCTGCCTCTTACATTCCTCTCCCTTTTCACTACATAATTCACATCTTTGACAAACTGTACTATAGTGTAGGGACCCTCCCAGGCCACCTGTAGCTTGTTCTGTCGCATACGGACCATAGCTAAGACCTTTTGCCCCACCTCAAATACGTGCTCTCTGGCGTTGTGGTCATACCACTGTTTTTTCTTTGTCTGTGCAGCCTTCAGGTTGCTCTGTACCATCTCCATCAGAGACTGCATTTTCGCCTTGGATTGCACCATATAGTACACTACTGATGTTTCAGGGGTGACCAATTTCCCTTACCACTCTTGCCTAATCAAATCCAGGGGCCCAAGTACTTGGCGCCCACACAGGAGTTCAAAGGGGAAGAAACCCATGGACTCTTGGGGTATCTCCTGGTAGGCAAAGTGGAGGTGCAGCAAGAATGTCTCCCAGTCTCTCCCCTGGGACTCCACAAAAGTCCTCAGCATCTGTTTTAAGGTGCCATTGAGGCATTCGCAGAGACCATTGGTTTGGGGGTGATAGGCTGAGGTGATCCACCTACATCTTCATACAGAGACTCTGCATGAGGTTGGACATGAACTGGGTACCCTGGTCAGTTAACATTTCCTGTGGGAACCCCACCCTGGAGAAAATGGTTATGAGCACATCCACTACTTTATCTGCGTGGATTGAGGAGAACGCTACGGCTTCTGGGTATCTCGTGGCATAGTCCACAACTGTGAGAATGTACTGTTTCCCTTAGCTGCTTAGTATAGCTAAGGGCCCCACAATATCAACACCAACCCATTCAAATAGTACTGATATAACTGGTAATGGAATGAGAAGTGCTTGGCATGCGTCCACAGATTTCCCAACTGTAGGGACAGTAATTAACTACTTCATTCCTCATGTTAGGCCAGAAAATATTGGGCCTCAAACGAGCATAGGTACTTTTTATACCCATATGTCCTGCTAAGGGAATCTCATGTGCTGTCTTCAGCAACCCTTCCCTATAGGTCTGGAGAACAACCAGCTGTCTGCGAGGACCTGTATCCTCAGGTACATCTGACACAGTGAACTCTCGATAGTGTAAACCATTTTTAACAATAATATTGACTGATTTTCTTCCCAGGTTTTCCTCATTAACCTGTGCATCACCGAGGTCAAGCTAGGATCATTCTGTTGCTCTGCTTTGAATGCCGGACTTCTGATGAGCTGATCAGTGTGGGGAAACAAAGCAGGTGATTGCCCTCCCTCCCCCAGGCTGAGGTCTAAGCCTGCAACTTCTACAGGGAGTGATGGGGTGGAGGGGGATCTGTTGTTTGGGATTCATCCTCCCTACCTGCAGGGGTTAAATCACAGCATTTCTGTGCTGCTGCTCTATGTTTCATTACTGCTAGTACAGGAGTTATATTACATACCGGGTTACATACAAGATTCACCCCACCTCTTGGTAAATTTGCAGCATTCCCTGTCAACAGTACATTACACACCTCTACACTAGGACACGCATTTTTACACATTTCTGCCCTGTGAAAGTGCAATGGGTTAGATTCTAGTACCCACTGGTTGGTACCATTTTCAATATCACATAGATTTTCACTAACCTTGTGCGGATCGGCACGTGGTCTCTCTTCGGGTCCTTCGACACACAGTACGGCTGGTATAGATTTTATGGCCGGGACCCCCCATGGGAAGTTTCTTCTTTTTTGGTGCAACTAAGACTGATGTGCCCCACTTCACCACAATTAAAACACCTGCAGCCATTTGCCAAAAGAGGTTTTTCCCCCAACCCCCCAACAAATTCAGCAGCCGCTGGTTTCATTGAAAAGGACCGTGGGGTTGATTCTCCAGGTCTCCGTTCTCTCCACCCAACTTGCCCTGGCACTCCCCAGCTATTCTTTGCCACAGAAGCACTTGTGCTCGTGTATTGGTCTGCCAGGGTTGCAGCATCTTCTGATTATTAGGAGTGCCGGTCCTGGACCCACTCTTTAACCTCAGCTGGGCAGAGTGCGATGAACTGCTCCTGGAGTATGAGATCTTTCAGTTTATTATAGTCCTTCACTTGCAAGCCCTCAATCCATTGATGCAACAGGGCAGACAATTGTGCTAACAGCCTCGTATAGGTATCAGAGGGACTGCGCTTAGAGTCTATGAACTTTTTGTCGGTAATCCCCAAGGGTGATGTTGAAACACTTTAACAAGGCATTTTTAATTGCAGTATAATCACCAACTCCTGGGGAAGATTTGCATAAAGCTTCCAAAGCTTTTCCCTCAGCCCAGGGGATAAGTAGCTTGTCCACTGACTGGAGTCCAGTGCAGACTGTTGGTAAGTTTTTTCAAAGCTCCTGAGGAAAGTATCCAGGTCACCATCTTTCTTCAACACTGGAAATTGATCATGCTGGGGCTTTTTGCTACCCGGGTCACAAACAGCACCCTGGCCTCTGAGCCTTGCCAGCTCCAGTTGCTACTTACATTCGGCCTGACGATCTGCAGCCTCAGCCGATTGTTCGGATTTACAGCCTCAGCTTCTTGGTACTGCTATATCAGCTGTAGAGGTGTCACATCATCTGAATCCATCCTATATTTGGAGCATTTTGCAAATATTGGTCCAAGGCACTATCGTCACTGGAACTAGTAGAGGGATCTGACCTCCGCCTAGCAACGGTACCAGTATCTGTTGTAATATCCAGGGACAGAGGATTTCCCCCAACAGCATTTGTCACAGTCTGATCTCTTTCCGCATCCTGCCTCTGGTCGGCTTCTTGGAGTGCTTGGACCAGCTGATCCTTGGTTGTGTTGGTGCTGGCAATCCCTCTGTCCTCGCACAACTAAACAAGGACATCCTTACTCATTTGCTTATACTCGGACATCTTGGACCTCACTTTTTGTCAAATAAACACATAGAAAAGAAAAACAAGAGAAGGGGAGGGGAACAGAGATTGCCACTCCCTGTGTGGATTCAAATTATAGTAAAGCTCTGAGTTCTGATTCTGGTGAAGTGGGTGTTCCACTCACGGAATTATTACCTCATTCACTTAAGTTCTTAGATAAAAACAAACAATTATCATCACACCGCTTACCTCCACTTTGTCACGATGCTTCCTGCCAATTATACAACTATGCCAATTTGAGAACGGCCACATGCGACGTGGGGGTTACTTTTGACAAACGGGCTTAATAAAACACAGTACTCTGCCACCATCCAAAAGAACAGTACTAGGGGGGTAATTCCAAGTTGATCGCAGCAGGATTTTTTTTTAGCAGTTGGGCAAAACCATGTGCACTGCAGGGGAGGCAGATATAACATGTGCAGATAGAGTAAGATTTGGGTGGGTTATTTTATTTCTGTGCAGGGTAAATACTGGCTGCTTTATTTTTACACTGCAAATTAGATTGCAGATTGAACACACCACACCCAAATCTAACTCTCTCTGCACATGTTATATCTGCCTCCCCTGCAGTGCACATGGTTTTGCCCAATTGCTAAAAAAAATCCTGCTGCGATCAACTTGGAATTACCCCCTATATTTGAAGGTAAACTTCGGCCCTTATTTTCATATAAAATTATTAATATTCTGAGAAATCGGTAACATGCCACACGGGCTTTGGTTCATAAGAAACACAGAAAAGCAGATCTAGAATTTTAAGTTTAATTCCAAGAATACTTCAGAGCTTTAGTTACAAAAAGTGTTACAAAGATTATTAAGAAGATTTAAAAAATACACACAGGTTATGGCACCATCTCCATCAAATTAAAAGAAATAAAAATACAGAAAACCTAACTCACTTGCTCAAATGAACTTAGGTGGTCCTGTTGTGCGTGAATTTCACAGGGGTGTAGTATCATTTGCCGACGGCCAGGCTCCCGGCAACCAGCATACCGGCGCTGGGAGCCCGACTGCCGGCTTACCGACTGCCAGCATACCGACCGCCGGCATACTGACCTGCATGGCAAGTGCAGCATGGCGTGCGCAACAGCATGACAAGCGCAAATGAGGCCCTTGCGGGCTCACTGCGCTCACCACGCTGCGGTCACGGTGGCGCCCTATGCGTGCCACACTATTTTATTCTCCCTCCAGGGGGGTCATGGATCCCCATAAGGGAGAAAAAGTGTCGATATGTCGGCTGTTGGGATTCCAGCGTCGGTATACTGTGCACCAGGATCTCGACAGTCGGCATACTGAAGACCACCCATTTCACAGAATATGCAATGGTCATCTCTAGTGTGTAGCTATGTTCCCCAAGAGATGCACCCTCTGTCCCAGTAAGAGGGACAGATATATCCCTCAGCTGCAGCAGCCCCCATCCTTGGGATTTTTAACCACCTCCCTGCTGGACACTAAACATACACCATTTTTACTTACTGTAGGTGCCTGGCAACAGGGGTTTAGCCCATGGCACAGGAATCTCTTTCAAAGAGAGTGAGGTCTTTGAGGATCTGTACCTTGTCACCCCTGGATAATTTTACGACTTAGTCATCTAAACATGTAGAATTCCTTTATTTTCCATCAAGTGTGATTGATTTGGACCTCTACTCCTTATCAGGATTTATAACCTCTGGTCTGATCATCGCACATGGAGCATTGCTTTCATCCCTAAAGGGGGGTACTCACGGGAGAGATGTGTGCTGAGCGATCTTAACACAGACCGCTCAGCACACATCTCTCACCCCGCTCAGCACAGCGCGATGTGCTGAGCGAGGGGGAAAGCCGACGGGGGGCCGCTCACTTCACACAACGGTGAAGTGAGCGACCCGCTAGATTGAGCCTGCATGCAGCTCAATCTAGCATCGGCGATAGCGATGCGCGGGGCCGCGCATCGCTATCGCTTGGGGGCATACACACGGCAGATCCGTGCTTAAAATCTAAGGAATCTAGCAAGATTGCTTAGATTTTAAGCACGGATCTCTCCGTGTGTACCCCCCTTAACTTTAGGGTCTGTAGATAAGAGTTGATTTCAGGAAGACATGATTTGCTCTCTCCCTCCCCCAGCCTGGATACATGTAGGTCAAATGCAGGACATAGCCTGTCAGCCATTTTGTCACAGAAGCTTAGGTCACATCTAAGATGAAAGAATTTAAGATTATATATATACAGTCACTTGAAATCATTATTGGTGATTATTTCTGCAGGTAATCACCACACCTTAGATCACATATAATTTGCGATTCTCCTTTCTGTGGTTAAATATGACATCTCCACATGCAAATGGTGCACAAGAGCTATGACCCACGTCACCAACTCATTGCTATGCTATTGAACATTCCTACATCTTGCTGCAAAAAACCTTGCGCATTAGTGTGTTGAGAACACTTTCTGTGCTGGATAGTAAAGGAATAGTGCTGCAAGGTGAGACTCCATCTTCAGAGTTTCCCATTGATTCCAGAAACTCTATTAAGCCATACAAGTGGGTTATTATTGTGAAGTATTGTCCATACAGATACGGCTGTAGCTTTTGAAGAGACCACACAATTGCCAAACATTGCTTTTCAATGGTGGCATAGGCAAATTTGTGGGGAAGTAATTTTTAACTTAGGAAAATTATAGGATGCTCTTCCCCTTGCTCATTGACCTTGCTGAGCACAGTGCCTAGCCCATAATTAGTGGCATCTATTTGTACAATGAACCTCTTTCTGAAATCTGGGATCTTCAGCACAGGTGACTTAACTGAGGTAGATTTCAGTGCTAGAAAGGCCTTCTCACAGTCCTCTGTCCAATAGACCACTTGGGGCAATTTCTTTTTGGTCAAGTTGGTCAGTGGTTTGGCTAGCATGCTATAGTGGGGTACAAATTTTCTGTAATACCCTGCAGTACCTAGAAAGGACATGACTTGATTTTTAGTCTTTGGGGTAGGCCACACAGCTAAAACCTCTACTTTGTCTGGGTTTGGACGGAGGGTACCCCCTCCAACATGGTGCCCTAGATATTGCACCTCCCTCATGCCAAGCTGACATTTATCTAATTTAATCGTTAAACCGGCCCCAGTGATTTTACCTAACACACTATTCAGATGGATCAGGTGCTCCTCCCATATCAGGATGAACACCGCAATGTCATCCAGGTAGGCAACTGTATGTCCCTCTTGGCCTTCCAGCAGGTCATTAACCAGGCGCTGAAAGGACGCAGGGGCATTCTTCATACCAAAGGGCATGACCAGAAACTCGAACAGCCCGAATGGTGTGATAAATGCGGACCTCTCACGGGCCTCAGGTGACAGTGGGATTTGCCAATACCTGCTACTGAGATCCATGATGGTGATGTAACGTGCCTGGGTAAGCTGAACTAGTAGTACATGTATCTTGGGTATGGGATAGGCATCAAACACAGCGGCATAATTTAACCGTCTATAGTCTATACAAAAGCGGGTGCCCCCACACTTCTTCAGAACCAGTAAAACTGGGGCAGCCCAGGAACTGTGAGACCGTTAAATCACCCCTAGTTGCAGCATCTCATCAATCTCCCTCTACATTGCCTCCAGCACTGCTGGGGAGGCACGATATGCTGGATGTCAGAGAGGGGTCTGGTTACCTGTATCTACATGATATGTGACCCAGTGGGTTTTCCCAGATTTCCCTGTGAAAAGGGGCTCATTGGGCCGCAGTGTGTCAGCGAGCTGTTCTAACTGCACCTCATTCAGTTCGTCCCTGAAGGGGACATCTGACAGGGATCGCTCCTCTTTAGCTGCAGCGGCCAAATCCAGCAAGGGATCAGATACCTGGTCATCCTCAGGCAAGCTCACTTCGCAAACACACAAGCCCCCCTGTCATGATAAGGTTTTAACATGTTAACGTGATACATCTTTTGCCTCTAATATTCCTCTCATTTTTCCACTACATAATTGACCTCTTTGACACACTATACTATAGTGCAAGGACCCTCCCAGGCCACCTGTAACTTGTTGTGTCACGTAGGGATCATAGCTAAGACCTTTTGCCCCTCCTCAAATACGTGCTCTCTGGCGTTGTGGTCATACCATCGTTTTTTCTTTGTCTGTGCAGCCTTCAGGTTGTTCTGTACCATCTTCATCAGAGACTGCATTTTCTCCTTGGATTGCACCATATAGTACACTACTGACATTTCAGGGGTGACCAATTTCCCTTCCCACTCTTGCCTAATCAAATCCAGGGGCCCACGTACTCGGTGCCCATACAGGAATTCAAAGGGGAAGAAACCCGTGGACTCTTGGGGTATCTCCCGGTAGGCAAAGTGGAGGTGCGGCAAGAATCTTTCCCAGTCTCTCCCCTGGGACTCCACAAAAGTCCTCAGCATCTGTTTTAAGGTGCCATTGAGGCATTTACAGAGACCATTCGTTTGGGAGTGATAGGCTGAGGTGATCCACCTACATCTTCATACAGACTCTGCATGAGATTGGACATGAACTGGGTAACCTGCTCAGTTAACATTTCCTGTGGGAACCCCACCTTGGAGAAAATGGTTATGAGCATATCCGCTACTTTGTATGTGCGGATTGAGGAGAGCACTATAGCTTCTGGGTATCTCGGGGCATAGTCCACCACTGTGAGATTGTGCTCTTTCCCTTAGCTACTTGGTATAGCTAGGGGCCCCACAATATCAACACCAAAACATTCAAATGGTTCTGATATAACTGGTAATGGAATTAGAGGTGCTTGGTACGCGTCCCCAGATTTCCCAACTATCTGGCAGGCATGGCAGGAGCGACAGTAATTGGCTACATCATTCTACATGTTAGGCAAGAAAAAATTGGGCCTCAAATGAGCGTTGGTACTTTTTGGACCCATATGTCCTTCTAAGGGAATCTCACGTGCTATCTTCAGCAATCCTTTCCTATAGCTTTGGAGAACAACCAGCTGTCTGCGAGGACCTGTATCGTTAGGTACATCTGAGACAGTGAACTCTCGTTGGTGTAAACCATTTTTAACAATAATATTCTCTGATTTTCTTCCCAGGTTTTCCTCATTGACCCGTGCCCTCACCGAGGTCAAGCTAGAATAAGTCTGTTGCTCTGCTTTGAATACCTGACTTCTGATGAGCTGATCAGTGTGGGGAAACAAAGCAGGTGATGGCCCTCCCTCCCCCATGCTGAGGTCTGAGTCTGCAACTTCTACAGGGAGTGATGGGGGTGGAGGGGATCTGTTGTTTGGGATTCACCCTCCCTACCTGCAGGGGTTAAATCACAGCTTTTCATTGCTGCTGCTGCTCTGTGGGTGATTGTTGCTAGTACAGGAGTTATATTACATACCGGGTTACATACAAGATTCACCCCACCTCTTGATAACAGTAAATTTGCAGCATTCCCGGTCAACAGAACATTACACACCTTTAAATTAGGACAGGCATTTTGACACATTTCTGCCCTGTGAAAGTGCAAAGTGTTTGATTCTAGTACCCACTGGTTCGTACCATTTTCAATATCACATACATTTTCACTAACCTTGTGCGGATTGGCAGAGGTCACCTGAGGGGAAGAAGGGTTATCTGGCAATACTGTGTCATTAACAACATCACTTCCAGTTACACAGGCAGTGTTCATCTTTCCTAGATCAGTCCCCAGAAGCACACTGGCAGGTAGATTGTCCATCACATGAACATCCTGGACACCCCTTCCAACACCCCAGTCAAGAAATACTAGGGCCATAGGAACTGCTGGGTTGATCCCTCCCAACCCCTGTACAGGAATATTATTCTCCGGAATAAGGCTATCCGGGTCCACCAGTGCTGAATGTATGAGAGTCAGATCAGCACCTGAATCTAATAGCCCAAGCACCACCTTGTGTCCTACCTGGACGACTTGTAGATTGTCACGTGGTCTCTCTTCGGGTCCTTCAACACACAGTACGGCTGGCACAGATTTTATGGCCCAGATCCCCCACGGGAAGTTTCTTCTTTTTAGGTGCAATTAAGACTGATGTGCCCCACTTCACCACAATTAAAACAACTGCAGCCATTTGCCAAAACAGGTTTTTCCCGCACCCCACCAACAAATGCAGCAGCTACTGGTTTCATTGAAAAGTACCGTGGGTTTGATTCTCCGGGTCTCCGTTCTCTCCACCCAACTTACCCTGGCACTCCCCAGCTCTTCTTTGTCACAGAAGCCCTGGTGCTGGTGTATTGGTCTGCCAGGGTGGCAGCATCTTCTGATGACTTGGGATTCTGGTCCAGGACCCACTCTTTAACCTCAGCTGGGCAGAGAGCGATGAACTGCTACTGGAGTATGAGATCTTTCAGTTTTTCATAGTCCTTCACATTCAAGCCCTCAACCCATTGATGCAACAGGGCAGACAATTGTGCTAACAGCCTCGTATAGGTATCAGAGGGACTGCGATTAGAGTCTATGAACTTTTTGTCGGTAATCCCCAAGGGTGATGTTGAAACGCTTTAACAAGGCATTTTTAATTGCAGTATAGTCACCATCCAGCTCCTGGGGAAGATCTACAAACGCTTCCAAAGCTTTTCCCCTCAGCCCAGGGTTTAAATAGCTTGCCCACTGACTGGAGTACAGTGCAAACTGTTGATACATTTTTTCAAAGCTCCTGAAGAAATTATCCATGTCACCATCTTTCTCCAACACCGGAAATTGGTCATGCTGGGGCTTTTTGCTACCCGGTTCACAAACAGCACACTGGCCTCTGAGTCGTGCCAGCTCCAGTTGCTACTCACGTTCGGCCAGACACTCTGCATCCTCAGCTACGTGTTCGGATTTACTTTCTGCAGCCTCAGCTTCTCGGTACTGCTATATCAGCTGTAGAGGTGTCACATCATCTGTATCCATCCTATATTTGGGGCAGTTTGCAAATATTGGTCCAAGGCACTATCGTCACTGGAACTAGCAGAGGGATCTGACCTCCGCCCAGCAACGGTACCAGTATCTGTTGTAGTATCCATGTACAGAGGATTTCCCCCAACAGAATTTGTCACAGTCTGATCTCTTTCCGCATCCTGCCTCTGGTCGTCTTCTTGGAGTGCTTGGACCAGCTGATCCTTGGTCATGTTGGTGTTGGCAATCCCTCTATCCTCGCACATCTCCACAAGGACATAATTCCTCATTTGCTTATACTCGGGCATCTTGGACCTCACTTTTGTCAAATAAACACATAGAAAAGAAAAACAAGAGAAGGGGAGGGGAACAGAGATTTCCACTCCCTGTGTGGATTTCAAAATTATAGTAAAGCTCTGAGTTCTGATTCTGGTGAAGTGGGTGTTCTGCTCACGGAATTATTACCACAATCATTTAGTTCTTAGTTAAAAACAAACAATTATCATCATACCGCTTGCCACCACTTTGTCACGATGCTGCCGGCCAATTCTACAAATATGCCAATTTGAGAATGGCCACATGCGACGTCGGGGTCACTTTTGACACACGGGCTTAATAAAACACAGTACTCTGCCACCAGCCAAAAGAACAGTACTATATTTGAAGTCAAACTTCGGCCCTTATTTTCATACACAATTATTAATATTTTGAGAAATTGGTAACATGCCACACAAGGCTTTGGTTTATAAGAAACACAGAAAAGCAGATCTAGAATTTTAAGTTTAATTCCAAGAATACTTCAGAGCTTTAATTACAAAAAGTAGATTTAAAAAAATACACACAGGTTATGGCACCATCTCCAAAAAATGAAAAGAAATAAAAATACAGAAAACCTAACTCACTTGCTCAAATGAACTTAGGTGGTTCTGTTGTGGTGGAATTTCACAGAATATGCAATGGTCATCTCTAGCGTGTAGCTATGTTCCCCAAGAGATGCACCCTCTGTCCCAGTAAGAGGGACAGATATAGCCCTTAGCTGCAGCAGCCCCCACCTTTGAGATTGTTAGCCACCTCCCTGCTGGACACTAAACATACACCATTTTTACATACTGTAGGTGCATGGCAACAGGCAAGGGCAGGGGGTTTAGCCCATGGCACAGGAATCTCTTTCAAAGAGAGTGAGGTCTGCGAGGATCTATACCTTGTCACCCCTGGAAGGTTTTATGACTAGATAGGAAGTTTAGTGGCTTAGTCACCTAAATATGTAGAATTTCTTTATTTTCCATTAAGTGTGATTGATCCGGACATCTCTGCCTTATCAGGATTTATAACCTCTGGTCTGGTCATCGCACATGGAGCATTGCTTTCATCCCTAACTTTAGGGTCTGTAGATAAGAGTTGATTTCAGGAAGACAGGATTTGCTCTCTTCCTTCCCCAGCCTGGATACATGTACTGTAGGTCAAAAGCAGGACATAGCCTGTCAGCCATTTTGTTACAGAAGCTTAGGTCACATCTAAGATGAAAGAATACAAAATTATTTATATACAGTCACTTGAAATCATTATTGGTGATTATTTCTGCAGGTAATCACCACACCTTAGATGACATACAATTGGTGAATCTCTTTTCTTTGTTTAAACATGACATCTCCACCTGCAAATGGCGCACAAGGGTGGTGACCCACGTCACCAACTCACTGCTACGCTACTGACCATTTCTACACCTTGCCACTATAAACCATCCGCATTAGTGTGTTGAGAACCCTTTCTGTGGTGGATGGTAAAGGTATACTGCTGCAAGGTGAGACTCCATCTTCAGAGTGTCCCATTGTCTCCAGAAATTCTATTAAGCCATACAAGTGGGTTATTATTGTGAAGTCTTGTCCATACAGATACGGCTGTAGCTTTTGAAGAGACCACACAATTGCCAAACATTCCTTTTCAATGGTGGCGAAGTCAACTTTGTGGGGAAGTAATTTTTAACTTAGGAAAATTATAGGATGCTCTTCCCCTTGCTCATTGACCTGGCTGAGCACAGTGCCTAGCCCATAATTAGTGGCATCTATTTGTACAATGAACCTCTTTCTGAAATCTGGGATCTGCAGCACAGGTGACTTAACTGAGGTAGATTTCAGTGCTAGAAAGGCCTTCTCACAGTCCTCTGTCCAATAGACCACTTGGGGCAATTTCTTTTTGGTCAAGTTGGTCAGTGGTTTGGCTAACATGCTATAGTGGGGTACACATTTTCTGTAATACCCTGCAGTACCTAGAAAGGACATGACTTGATTTTTAGTCTTTGGGGTAGGCCACACAGCTAAAACCTCTACTTTGTCTGGGTTTGGACGGAGGGTACCCCCTCCAACATGGTGCCCTAGATATTGCACCTTCCTCATGCCAAGCTGACATTTATCTGGTTTAATCGTTAAAGCGGCTCCAGTGATTTTACCTAACACACTATTCAGATGGATCAGGTGCTCCTCCCATATCAGGATGAACACCGCAATGTCATCCAGGTAGGCAACTGTGTGTCCCTCTTGGCCTTCCAGCAGGTCATTAACCAGGCGCTGAAAGGACGCAGGGGCATTCTTCATACCAAAGGGCATGACCAGAAACTCGAACAGCCCGAATGGTGTGATAAATGCGGACCTCTCACGGGCCTCAGGTGACAGTGGGATTTGCCAGTACCTGCTACTGAGATCCATGATGGTGATGTAACGTGCCTGGGTAAGCTGAACTAGTAGTACATGTATCCTGGGTATGGGATAGGCATCAAACACAGTGGCATAATTTAACCGTCTATAGTCTATACAAAAGCGGGTGCCCCCACACTTCTTCAGAACCAGTAAAACTGGGGCAGCCCAGGAACTGTGAGACCGTTAAATCACCCCTAGATGCAGCATCTCATCAATCTCCCTCTACATTGCCTCCAGCACTGCTGGGGAGGCACGATATGCTGGATGTCAGAGGGGGGTCTGGTTAGCTGTATCTACATGATATGTGACCCAGTGGGTTTTCCCAGATTTCCCTGTGAAAAGGGGCTCATTGGGCCGCAGTGTGTCAGCGAGCTGTTCTATCTGCACCTCATTCAGTTCGTCCCTGAAGGGGACATCTGACAGGGATCGTTCCTCTTTAGCTGCAGCGGCCAAATCCAGCAAGGGATCAGATTCCTGGTCATCCTCAGGCAAGATCACTTCGCAAACACACAAGCCCCCCTGTCATGATAAGGTTTTAACATGTTAACGTGATACATCTGTTACGCACACCAGTGCTAACAGGAGTATACCGGTGTATGAACAGAGAGGGAAGCGAAGCAAACGAACTCACAAACAGTATAACATAACATACACAGAAGGTGATGGAATAACTAATAAACACAAAGTGAACGGAGAAGCCCAAAGGCTCAGGAATTGGGTGTCTCCCTAGTGTCAGGAATGCTCAGATGGAATAGAGCGGACAATGAAGCGAGGTGTAGTGATTTAACATGTGGAGCACCCGAAATGATGTTGCTAAGAGCAACAGAAAAAACCCCAAAGGGTTACCAACGGGTGTGGGAATAAACTCCTTGGTCAGAGATAGAAATATAGACACAAGGAGAGTATCCACAATCCTAACCCCCACTTGCAGGGCACAGGTTCAGCTTACTGCCACTAAACTGACACCTGGACGCCCTGCACAGTGAGGGAGGATTAAGCAAGCAGGTCTGAGAGTACAGCCGCAAACCTGCTGGGTTCACAGAATAGCAAAAGAACCCCAGCAGGTCAAACAACTGACTCCAGTCTTACTGCTAGGTCCGGATTGGCAGATTGAAGTACCGAATCCCAAGGCCTATTCGCAGTAAGCAACAAGTAAATACAAGGTCACACAGTACTAGATAGCTCTCTGGAACTGACTAACAAACAAAGATTCAGCAGCATTTGCCTAGCCTGAGAAGATGGTTTATATAGCAGGTGCTGTCCACGCCCCACTCAGACCTCACAGACTGTGAGCACAAAACCAGCGCCGGATTCCCTGCCGTGCACAGAGCCTGTAACCACTACACAGTAAAAACCCGGACCGGAGTATCAGCTGCGCTCAGGTTACTTCGCTAACACTTGCCTCCCGGTTGCCATGGCAACGTGGCAGCACAGAGCAGGAGATCCTAACAGTACCCCCCCTCTGACGAGGGGTCAAAGAACCCCTACTACCGGGTTTATCGGGGAACTGCGAGAAGAAAGAGCGTATTAGTCTGGGGGCATGAAGATCACAACTGCGCACCCACGACCGCTCCTCCGGGCCATACCCCTTCCAGTGCACCAAAAATGACAGCCGACCCCAAACCATCTTGGAGTCAAGAACCCTTTCAACCACAAACTCCCTCTGACCCCGTATCAGAAGAGGAGAAGGTCTTCCACTGGAAGAAGGATTACTAACCGCCAGTTTTAAAAGGGAACAATGAAATGTTTTATTGATACCCAATGAACGGGGCAGATCTAACTGAAATGCCACCGGATTGATAACCCTGGTGATCTTATAAGGGCCGATGAACCGGGGGCCTAACTTATGAGATGGCTGTCTCAACTTCAAATTCTTGGTGGACAACCAGACGAAGTCTCCTAATTTGAAGCTGCAGGGTCTTCTCCGCTTATCAAAAACCCTTTTGGTCACTAATGACACAGACACAAGGGCTTTCTTCACTTTCCTCCAAATACCCCTAAGGGCCAAAACCACAGAGGAACCACCAGGCGTGGAATCCAGGGGGTCAAAAGAATTGGCCTTAGGATGATGCCCATACACACAAAGGAAGGGAGAGATCCCTGTAGCAGAGTGAGCTGCGTTGTTATAGGCAAACTCCGCCATGGACAGATGAGCAACCCAGTCAGTATGGCACTTGGAGACATAACACCTGAGGATCTGCTCCAAGGACTGGTTCACCCTCTCAGTCTGCCCATTAGACTGTGGATGGTAGCCTGACGACAAGCTCACAGAAATCTGGAGATCAGAACAAAATGCCCTCCAGAATTTGGCCACAAACTGGGATCCACGGTCAGAGACCATATCAAGTAGCAACCCGTGGAGGCGCACCACATGCTGCATAAATAACTCAGACAGGCGTCTGGCCGATGGCAACCCAACCAGTGGAACGAAATGCGCCATCTTCGAAAACCTGTCAACGACAACCCAAATGGCTGTCATCCCCGAGGATTTGGGCAAGTCCACCACAAAATCCACGGAAATGTGGGTCCATGGCTTAGACGGAATAGAGAGTGGATGTAATGGGCCGACAGGAACCCCTCTAGGAGTTTTATTTCGGGCACAAACGTCACATGCCCGAACCCACTGATCCACATCCCTAGCCACCGAGGGCCACCACACCGCCCAAGACAGCAACTCCCGAGTTCTGGCAATACCCGGATGCCCTGCCGACCTCTTGGCATGGAATTCCAGGAACACTCGCTGTCTTAACCTAAGAGGCACAAACAAGAGACCTACCGGAAGGTCTGGAGGAGCCTGCTCCTGTGCTCTAAGGACTAATGACAAGAGGTCCTGGGTAATGCCCACTTTAATACATGATGGAGACACAATGGGCAATGGCTCCTCGGTGGTCTCTTGGACTGGAGCAAAACTCAGTGAGAGCGCATCAGCCTTGATGTTTTTTGACCCAGGGCGATATGTTATCAAAAAATTAAAGCGAGCAAAAAACAAAGCCCATCATGCCTGCCTGGCATTGAGCCGCTTCGCTGACTCTAAATATGCCAGATTCTTATGGTCGGTGAGAATTGAGACCACAAACTTAGCCCCCTCAAGCCAGTGTATCTACTCCCCGAGTGCATCCTTTATAGCCAACAATTCCCGGTTACCCACATCATAATTCATCTCGGCAGACGAAAATTTACGGGAAAAGTAAGCACAGGGATGAAGGTGATTATCAGACACCCCCATCTGAGAGAGCACTGCCCCAGTACCTATCTCAGAGGCATCCACTTCTACCACAAAAGGACGCTCTGGATCTGGGTGTCGCAGCACCTTGGCCGAGACAAATGCCCTTTTGAGACGGGCAAAGGCCGCTTTGGCCTCACAAGACCAGTGAGCAACATCCGCCCATTTCTTAGTGAGTGCCACCAAGGGGGCCACTATAGACGAAAATCCAGCGATAAACCGTCTATAAAAATTTGCAAAGCCCAGAAAACGCTGAAGCGCCTTCAAACTAGTGGGCTGCACCGAATCCAGGACTGCCTGTACCTTAGAACCCTCCATTTGGAAGCCTTCTGAGGAGATAATATACCCTAGAAATGCGATTTGCTGGACTTCAAACTCGCACTTCTCCAGCTTCGCCCCAAGCTGGTGGTCTCTGAGTTTCTGGAGGACTAAGCGTACATGCTTCCGATGTTCCTCCAGGGAATGAGAGAAGATTAGGATGTCATCTAGATAAACAACTAAGAATCTATCCAAATATTCCCTGAGCACATCGTTCATGAATTCCTGGAAGACTGCCGGGGCATTAGAGAGCCCAAAAGGCATCACCAAATATTCATAATGCCCTGAGTGGGTATTAAAGGCAGTCTTCCATTCATCCCCCTCTCTTATTCGGATTAGATTGTAAGTACCGCGTTGGTCAATCTTAGAAAAAATGTTGGCAGTACGAAGCTGGTCAAGCAAAACCGAAATGAGAGGCAGTGGGTACGAGTTTTTAATCGTGATACGGTTCAATTCCCTGAAGTCGATGCAGGGTCGCAACGAACCGTCCTTTTTACCCACGAAGAAGAACCCCGACCCAACTGGGGACTGTGAGGGTCTGATAAATCCCTTAGCCAAGTTCTCCTGAATGTACTCTGCCATAGCCTGAGTCTCAGGACGTGACAGGGAGTACAACCTGCTCTTGGGAAGCTTAGCATCCGGCAACAAATCAATGGCACAGTCATAGGGGCGATGGGGAGGTAGTACCTCCGCAAAATCTGCATAACATCCTGGCAATCCTGGCAAACTTAGTTGCGAGAGCCTGACTGGAAGGCTCAAGCAACTCCTGAAACAATCACTACCCCAACTAAGAATCTCCCCAGAGACCCAGTCAAATTGAGGGTTATGGGCCCTTAACCAGGGTAACCCCAAAACCAATGGGGCAAAAGAACAGACAGTCACATAGAAAGACAATTTTTCAGAGTGCGTGACTCCAATAAACAAAGGAATTTGGCTGGTGCAGGAGGTAATTTTACCCTGGGACAATGGTTCCCCGTTTGACCCACAGATCTCAATCTCTGATGCCAAAGGTACTGAGGGAACAGAGTGTTCCAGGGCGAAATGACGGTCCATGAAAACCCCATCGGCCCCACTGTCAACAAAGGCCTCAGTCTTGACAGTTTGACCGAGGATCTCCAAAGTCACCGGAATGAGAAAAGTCTTTTTGGAAAATTCTGACTTCTGGCCTGACAGGATATTTCCCATCACCCTCAGGCCCTGAAGTTTTCCGGTTTTTCTGGGCATGATACTACAACATGACCTTTATTCCCATAGTACAAACACAAACCCTGCTGTCTCCTCCGCGTCTTCTCACGCGAGGAGAGGCGGGTAGCCCCAATCTGCATAGGCTCCTCGGAATATTCCTCAGAGTCTGAGGTTCCCTTAGGAAAAAAGGAAACTGCGGTCTCCCTTTCAAGCCTACGCTCTCTCAGCCGTCTATCCACCCGGATGGATAACTGCATGAGCTGATCTAAGCTATCAGGCAAGGGATATTGTACCAGTTGGTCCTTTATCTGGTCAGAAAGGCCCCTTCGGTACTCGTTTCTCAGGGCTGGGTCATTCCACTGGGTATCATGAGCCAACCTCCGAAACTCCGTACTATAAACCTCAGCTGGCCGTCGCCCTTGCTTAAGGACCGTAATCTGAGCCTCGGCTGAAGCCATCTTGTCAGGGTCATCATACAAAATGCCCAGTGCCGTAAAAAAAGCATCAACACTTTTAAGCGATGGACAGTCAGGCTGCAACCCATATGACCAGACCTGTGGGTCTCTTTGTAGCAAGGAAATCACCATGCCCACCCGCTGAATCTCCGACCCAGAAGACTGGGGCCTAAACCTGAAATATAGCTTACAGCTCTCCTTGAAACAAAAGAACTGCGAGCGATCTCCATAAAAACGATCCGGGAGATTTACTTTCGGCTCCTTAACCCCTGAACTTGCCGCTGCTGCTGCGGGAGCTCCGCTAGCGGCCTGCGGGGTGTTCATTTTAATGGACATCTCATTAAATTGTCGAGTCAGGACCTGCACCTGATCGACCACCTGATGCAAAGTATTTTGAGGGGTATGCTCCATAATCCCACAAAATTTCAACAGGAGTATGGCTGCTGAATATGTTACGCACACCAGTGCTAACAGGAGTATACCGGTGTATGAACAGAGAGGGAAGCGAAGCAAACGAACTCACAAACAGTATAACATAACATACACAGAAGGTGATGGAATAACTAATAAACACAAAGTGAACGGAGAAGCCCAAAGGCTCAGGAATTGGGTGTCTCCCTAGTGTCAGGAATGCTCAGATGGAATAGAGCGGACAATGAAGCGAGGTGTAGTGATTTAACATGTGGAGCACCCGAAATGATGTTGCTAAGAGCAACAGAAAAAACCCCAAAGGGTTACCAACGGGTGTGGGAATAAACTCCTTGGTCAGAGATAGAAATATAGACACAAGGAGAGTATCCACAATCCTAACCCCCACTTGCAGGGCACAGGTTCAGCTTACTGCCACTAAACTGACACCTGGACGCCCTGCACAGTGAGGGAGGATTAAGCAAGCAGGTCTGAGAGTACAGCCGCAAACCTGCTGGGTTCACAGAATAGCAAAAGAACCCCAGCAGGTCAAACAACTGACTCCAGTCTTACTGCTAGGTCCGGATTGGCAGATTGAAGTACCGAATCCCAAGGCCTATTCGCAGTAAGCAACAAGTAAATACAAGGTCACACAGTACTAGCTAGCTCTCTGGAACTGACTAACAAACAAAGATTCAGCAGCATTTGCCTAGCCTGAGAGGATGGTTTATATAGCAGGTGCTGTCCACGCCCCACTCAGACCTCACAGACTGTGAGCACAAAACCAGCGCCGGATTCCCTGCCGTGCACAGAGCCTGTAACCACTACACAGTAAAAACCCGGACCGGAGTATCAGCTGCGCTCAGGTTACTTCGCTAACACTTGCCTCCCGGTTGCCATGGCAACGTGGCAGCACAGAGCAGGAGATCCTAACAGTACCCCCCCTCTGACGAGGGGTCAAAGAACCCCTACTACCGGGTTTATCGGGGAACTGCGAGAAGAAAGAGCGTATTAGTCTGGGGGCATGAAGATCACAACTGCGCACCCACGACCGCTCCTCCGGGCCATACCCCTTCCAGTGCACCAAAAATGACAGCCGACCCCAAACCATCTTGGAGTCAAGAACCCTTTCAACCACAAACTCCCTCTGACCCCGTATCAGAAGAGGAGAAGGTCTTCCACTGGAAGAAGGATTACTAACCGCCAGTTTTAAAAGGGAACAATGAAATGTTTTATTGATACCCAATGAACGGGGCAGATCTAACTGAAATGCCACCGGATTGATAACCTTGGTGATCTTATAAGGGCCGATGAACCGGGGGCCTAACTTATGAGATGGCTGTCTCAACTTCAAATTCTTGAGCAGGAGATCCTAACAACATCTTTTGCCTCTAATATTCCTCTCATTTTTCCACTACATAATTGACATCTTTGACACACTATACTATAGTGTAAGAACCCTCCCAGGCCACCTGTAACTTGTTGTGTCACGTAGGGATCATAGCTAAGACCTTTTGCCCTACCTCAAATACGTGCTCTCTGGCATTGTGGTCATACCATCGTTTTTTCTTTGTCTGTGCAGCCCTCAGGTTGTTCTGTACCATCTTCATCAGAGACTGCATTTTCTCCTTGGATTGCACCATATAGTACACTACTGACATTTCAGGGGTGACCAATTTCCCTTCTCACTCTTGCCTAATCAAATCCAGGGGCACACGTACTCGGTGCCCATACAGGAATTCAAAGGGGAAGAAACCCGTGGACTCTTGGGGTATCTCCCGGTAGGCAAAGTGGAGGTGCGGCAAGAATCTTTCCCAGTCTCTCCCCTGGGACTCCACAAAAGTCCTCAGCATCTGTTTTAAGGTGCCATTGAGGCATTTACAGAGACCATTTGTTTGGGAGTGATAGGCTGAGGTGATCCACCTACATCTTCATACAGACTCTGCATGAGATTGGACATGAACTCGGTAACCTGGTCAGTTAACATTTCCTGTGGGAACCCCACCCTGTAGAAAATGGTTATGAGCATATCCGCTACTTTGTATGTGCGGATTGAGGAGAGCACTATAGCTTCTTGGTATCTCGGGGCATAGTCCACCACTGTGAGATTGTACTCTTTCCCTTAGCTACTTGGTATAGCTAGGGGCCCCACAATATCAACACCAAAACATTCAAATGGTTCTGATATAACTGGTAATGGAATGAGAGGTGCTTGGTACGCGTCCCCAGATTTCCCAACTATCTGGCAGGCATGGCAGGAGCGACAGTAATTGGCTACATCATTCTACATGTTAGGCCAGAAAAAATTGGGCCTCAAATGCGGTTGGTACTTTTTGGACCCATATGTCCTTCTAAGGGAATCTCACGTGCTATCTTCAGCAATCCTTTCCTATAGCTTTGGAGAACAACCAGCTGTCTGCGAGGACCTGTATCGTTAGGTACATCTGAGACAGTGAACTCTCGTTGGTGTAAACCATTTTTAACAATAATATTCTCTGATTTTCTTCCCAGGTTTTCCTCACCGAGGTCAAGCTAGAATAAGTCTGTTGCTCTGCTTTGAATACCTGACTTCTGATGAGCTGATCAGTGTGGGGAAACAAAGCAGGTGATGGCCCTCCCTCCCCCATGCTGAGGTCTGAGTCTGCAACTTCTACAGGGAGTGATGGGGGTGGAGGGGATCTGTTGTTTGGGATTCACCCTCCCCACCTGCAGGGGTTAAATCACAGCTTTTCATTGCTGCTGCTGCTCTGTGGGTGATTACTGCTAGTACAGGAGTTATATTACATACCGGGTTACATACAAGATTCACCCCACCTCTTGATAACAGTAAAATTGCAGCATTCCCGTTCAACAGAACATTACACACCTTTAAATTAGGACAGGCATTTTGACACATTTCTGCCCTGTGAAAGTGCAAAGTGTTTGATTCTAGTACCCACTGGTTCGTACCATTTTCAATATCACATACATTTTCACTAACCTTGTGCGGATCGGCAGAGGTCACCTGAGGGGAAGAAGGGTTATCTGGCAATACTGTGTCATTAACAACATCACTTCCAGTTACACAGGCAGTGTGCATCTTTACTAGATCCGTCCCCAGAAGCACACTGGCAGGTAGATTGTCCATCACATGAACATCCTGGACACCCCTTCCAACACCCCAGTCAAGAAATACTAGGGCCATAGGAACTGCTGGGTTGATCCCTCCCAACCCCTGTACAGGAATATTATTCTCCGGGATAAGGCTATCCGGGTCCACCAGTGCTGAATGTATGAGAGTCAGATCAGCACCTGAATCTAATAGCCCAAGCACCACCTTGTGTCCTACCTGGACGGCTTGTAGATTGTCACGTGGTCTCTCTTCGGGTCCTTCAACACACAGTACGGCTGGCACAGATTTTATGGCCCAGATCCCCCACGGGAAGTTTCTTCTTTTTAGGTGCAATTAAGACTGATGTGCCCCACTTCACCACAATTAAAACAACTGCTGCCATTTGCCAAAACAGGTTTTTCCCGCACCCCACCAACAAATGCAGCAGCTACTGGTTTCATTGAAAAGGACCATGGGTTTGATTCTCCGGGTCTCCGTTCTCTCCACCCAACTTACCCTGGCACTCCCCAGCTCTTCTTTGTCACAGAAGCCCTGGTGCTGGTGTATTGGTCTGCCAGGGTGGCAGCATCTTCTGATGACTTGGGATTCTGGTCCAGGACCCACTCTTTAACCTCAGCTGGGCAGAGAGCGATGAACTGCTACTGGAGTATAAGATCTTTCAGTTTATCATAGTCCTTCACATTCAAGCCCTCAACCCATTGATGCAACAGGGCAGACAATTGTGCTAACAGCCTCGTATAGGTATCAGAGGGACTGCGATTAGAGTCTATGAACTTTTTGTCATTAATTCCTAAGGGTGATGTTGAAACGCTTTAACAAGGCATTTTTAATTGCAGTATAGTCACCATCCAGCTCCTGGGGAAGAACTACAAACGCTTCCAAAGCTTTTCCCCTCAGCCCAGGGTTTAAATAGTTTGCCCACTGACTGGAGTACAGTGCAAACTGTTGATAAATTTTTTCAAAGCTCCTGAAGAAATTATCCATGTCACCATCTTTCTCCAACACCGGAAATTGGTCATGCTGGGGCTTTTTGCTACCCGGTTCACAAACAGCACACTGGCCTCTGAGTCGCGCCAGCTCCAGTTGCTACTCACGTTCGGCCTGACACTCTGCATCCTCAGCTGCGTGTTCGAATTTACTTTCTGCAGCCTCAGCTTCTCGGTACTGCTATATCAGCTGTAGAGGTGTCACATCATCTGTATCCATCCTATATTTGGGGCAGTTTGCAAATATTGGTCCAAGGCACCTATCATCACTGGAACTAGTAGAGGGATCTGACCTCCGCCTAGCAACGGTACCAGTATCTGTTGTAGTATCCATGGGCAGAGGATCTCCCCCAACAACATTTGTCACAGTCTGATCTCTTTCCGCATCCTGCCTTTGGTCGTCTTCTTGGAGTGCTTGGACCAGCTGATCCTTGGTCATGTTGGTGCTGGCAATCCCTCTATCCTCGCACATCTCCACAAGGACATAATTCCTCATTTGCTTATACTCGGGCATCTTGGACCTCACTTTTGTCAAATAAACACATAGAAAAGAAAAACAAGAGAAGGGGAGGGGAACAGAGATTGCCACTCCCTGTGTGGATTTCAAAATTATAGTAAAGCTCTGAGTTCTGATTCTGGTGAAGTGGGTGTTCTGCTCACCGAATTATTACCACATTCATTTAGTTCTTAGTTAAAAACAAACAATTATCATCATACCGCTTGCCACCACTGTGTCACGATGCTGCCGGCCAATTCTACAAATATGCCAATTTGAGAATGGCCACATGCGACGTCGGGGTCACTTTTGACACACGGGCTTAATAAAACACAGTACTCTGCCACCAGCCAAAAGAACAGTACTATATTTGAATTCAAACTTCGGCCCTTATTTTCATACACAATTATTAATATTTTGAGAAATTGGTAACATGCCACACAAGGCTTTGGTTTATAAGAAACACAGAAAAGCAGATCTAGAATTTTAAGTTTAATTCCAAGAATACTTCAGAGCTTTAGTTACAAAAAGTAGATTTAAAAAAATACACACAGGTTATGGCACCATCTCCAAAAAATGAAAAGAAATAAAAATACAGAAAACCTAACTCACTTGCTCAAATGAACTTAGGTGGTTCTGTTGTGGTGGAATTTCACAGAATATGCAATGGTCATCTCTGGCGTGTAGCTATGTTCCCCAAGAGATGCACCCTCTGTCCCAGTAAGAGGGACAGATATAGCCCTTAGCTGCAGCAGCCCCCACCTTTGAGATTTTTAGCCACCTCCCTGCTGGACACTAAACATACACCATTTTTTACATACTGTAGGTGCATGGCAACAGGCAAGGGCAGGGGGTTTAGCCCATGGGACAGGAATCTCTTTCAAAGAGAGTGAGGTCTGCGAGGATCTATACCTTGTCACCCCTGGATGGTTTTATGACTAGATAGGAAGTTTAGTGGCTTAGTCACCTAAATATGTAGAATTTCTTTATTTTCCATTAAGTGTGATTGATCCGGACATCTCTGGCTTATCAGGATTTATAACCTCTGGTCTGGTCATCGCACATGGAGCATTGCTTTCATCCCTAACTTTAGGGTCTGTAGATAAGAGTTGATTTCAGGAAGACAGGATTTGCTCTCTTCCTTTCCCAGCCTGGATACATGTACTGTAGGTCAAAAGCAGGACATAGCCTGTCAGCCATTTTGTTACAGAAGCTTAGGTCACATCTAAGATGAAAGAATACAAAATTATTTATATACAGTCACTTGAAATCATTATTGGTGATTATTTCTGCAGGTAATCACCACACCTTAGATCACATATAATTGGTGATTCTCTTTTCTGTGTTTAAACATGACATCTCCACCTGCAAATGGCGCACAAGGGTGGTGACCCACGTCACCAACTCACTGCTACGCTACTGACCATTTCTACACCTTGCCACTATAAACCATCCGCATTAGTGTGTTGAGAACCCTTTCTGTGGTGGATGGTAAAGGTATACTGCTGCAAGGTGAGACTCCATCTTCAGAGTGTTCCATTGTCTCCAGAAATTCTATTAAGCCATACAAGTGGGTTATTATTGTGAAGTCTTGTCCATACAGATACGGCTGTAGCTTTTGAAGAGACCACACAATTGCCAAACATTCCTTTTCAATGGTGGCGAAGTCAACTTTGTGGGGAAGTAATTTTTAACTTAGGAAAATTATAGGATGCTCTTCCCCTTGCTCATTGACCTGGCTGAGCACAGTGCCTAGCCCATAATTAGTGGCATCTATTTGTACAATGAACCTCTCTCTGAAATCTAGGATCTGCAGCACAGGTGACTTAGCTGAGGCAGATTTCAATGCTAGAAAGGCCTTCTCACAGTCCTCTGTAGATTGACCACTTGGGCAATTTCTTTTTGGTCAAGTCGGTCAGTGGTTTAGGTAGCCTGCTATAGTGGGGTACAAATTTTCTGTAATACCCTGCAGTACCTAGAAAGGACATGACTTGATTTTTAGTCTTTGGGGTAGGCCACGCAGCTATAGCCTCTACTTTGTCTGGGTTTGGATGGAGGGTACCCCCTCCAACACAGTGCACTAGATATTGCACCTCCCTAATGCCAAGCTGACATTTATCTGGTTTAATCGTTAAACCGGCTCCAGTGATTTTACCTAACACACTTTTCAGATGGATCAGGTGCTCCTCCCATATCTGGCTGAACACTGCAATGTCATTTAGGTAGTCAACTTTGTGTCCCTCCTGTCCTTCCAGCAGGTCATTAACCAGGCGCTAAAAGGACGCAGGGGCATTCTTCATACCAAAGGGCATGACCAGAAACTTGAACAGCCCGAATGGTGTGATAAATACGGACCTCTCACGGGCCTCAGGTGACAGTGGGATTTGCCAGTACCTGCTACTGAGATCCATGATAGTGATTTAATGTGTTTCGGTAAGCTGGTAGTTCATGAATCCTGGGTATGGGATAGGCATAAAACACAGTGGCATCATTTAACCGTCTATAGTCTATACAGATGCGTGTGCCCCCACATTTCTTTGGGACCAGTACAACTGGGGCAGCCCAGGAACTGTGGGACCGTTAAATCACCCCTAGTTGCAGCATCTCATCAATCTCCCTCTTCATTGCCTCCAGCACTGCTGAGGAGGCATGATATGCTGGCTGTCAGAGGATGGGCTCCTTACCTGTATCTACATGATGTGTGGCCCAGTGTGTTTTCCCGTATTTCCCTGTGAAAAGGGACTCATTGGGCCGCAGTGTGTCAGCTAGCTGTTCTAACTGCACCTCAAGCATTACGTCTGCAAAGGGGACATCTGACAGGGATCACTCCTCTTTAGCTGCAGCGGACAAATCCAGCAAGGGTCAGATTCCTGGTCATTCTCAGGCAAGCTACACATAGCGAACACACAAGCCCCCATGTCATGATAAGGTTTTAACATGTTAACGTGATACATCTTCTTTCTCTTACATTCCTCTAATTTTTCCAATACATAATAAACATCTTTAACACACTATACTATAGTGTAGGGACCCTCCCAGGCCATCTGTAACTTGTTATGTCACATAGGGATCAGAGCTAAGACCTTTTGCCTCACCTCAAATACATGCTCTCTGGCGTTGTGGTCATACCACTGTTTTTGCTTTGTCTGTGCAGCCTTCAGGTTGTTCTGTACCATCTCCATCAGAGACTGCATTTTCTCCTTGAATTGCACCATATAGTACACTACTGACATTTCAGGGGTGACCAATTTCCCTTCCCACTCTTGCCTAATCAAATCCAGGGGCCCACGTACTTGGCACCCATACAGGAGTTCAAGGGGGAAGAAACCCGTGGACTCTTGGGGTATCTCCCGGTAGGCAAAGAGGAGGTGCGGCAAGAATCTCTCCCAGTCTCTCCCCTGGGACTCCACAAAAGTCCTCAGCATCTGTTTTAAGGTGCAATTGAGGCATTCACATTGACCATTTGTTTGGGGGTGATAGGCTGAGGTGATCCACCTACATCAGGCTTTTTCAACCAGTGTGCCGTGGCACACTAGTGTGCCGCAACCAGTTTCAAGGTGTGCCGCGGAACCAGAGCAGCTTCCTGCATCTTCAGAGTGAACTGTTAGCCCAGGCTCTTCTTAGAGGATTAGTCGTGCTCTGGTTATGACCTATGCCTTGAAAATTATGTGATATCATAGGTCACGGCTGCCGCGTCTCACCACCCAGCCAGCCCACCTGCCTGCATACACATCTTCCAGTTCCCACCTGCATACACAGCTTTCCTTGCCCACCCACATCCACACCTGCCTGACCGCCCACTTCTCAGTATTCGCAGAACTATACTATGAACAACCCCCGCCACTGAGGGACAGGAAGTAGGACATCTGATAATATTTGTTATTTTATTTCTCCAGTGGGGAACAATAGGATTTCAATAGAATTTATGTGGGGAGAATAAGGATTTATTGGGGGAACAATGTGAATAATTAATGTGGGGAGCAATAGGATTTATGTGGGGAGATATGTGATTGATTTTTCTGTGTAGGCCAATGTACGTGTGGATTTTTTTTTTTTACTGTGAGGGCCAATGTCTGTGTTTTGTTTTTTTTCTGTGGGGAACTGATGGCATGCTGTGGCAATTTTAAAATATTGTTCGGTGTGCCGTGAGTGAAAAAAGGTTGAAAATCACTGACCTACATCTTCTTACAGAGACTCTGTATGAGGTTGGACATGAACTGGGTACCCTGGTCAGTTAACATTTCCTATGGGAACCCCACCACAGAGAAAATGGTTATGAGCACATCCACTACTTTATCTGTGCAAATTGAGGAGAGCACTATAGCTTCTGGGTATCTCGTGGCATAGTCCACCACTGTGAGAATGTACTCTTTCCCTTAGCTACTTGGTATAGCTAGGGGCCCCACAATATCAACACCAACCCATATAAAGGGTAATGAAAAGAGAGGTGCTTGGCACGCGTCCCCAGATTTCCAAACTATCTGGCAGGCATGGCAGGAGCGACAGCAATTGGCTACATTATTCCACTTGTTAGGCCCAAAAAAATTGGGCCTCAAACGAACATTGGTTCTTTTTGGACCCATATGTCCTGCTAAGGGAATCTCATGTGCTATCTTCAGCAACTCTTCCCTATAGGTCTGGAGAACAACCAGCTGTCAACAAGGACCTGTATTCTCAGGTACATCTGAGACAGTGAACTCTCGATAGTGTAAACCATTTTTAACAATAATATTCTCTGATTTTCTTCCCAGGTTTTCCTCATTGACCCGTGCCCTCACCGAGGTCAAGCTAGAATAAGTCTGTTGCTCTGCTTTGAAAGCCTGACTTCTGATGAGCTGATCAGTGTAGGGAAACAAAGCAGGTGATTACCCTCTCTCCACCAGGCTCAGGTCTGAGCCTGCAACTTCCACAGGGAGTGATGGGGGTGGAGGGGGATCTGTTGTTTGGGATTCACCCTCCCCACCTGCAGGGGTTAAATCACAGCTTTTCATTGCTGCTGCTGCTCTGTGGGTGATTACTGCTAGTACAGGAGTTATATTACATACCGGGTTACATACAAGATTCACCCCACCTCTTGATAACAGTCAATTTGCAGCATTCCCGTTCAACAGTACATTACACACCTCTACATTAGGACAGGCATTTTGACACTTTTCTGCCCTGTGAATGTGCAAAGGGTTTGATTCTAGTACCCACTGGTTGGTACCATTTTCAATATCACATACATTTTCACTAACCTTGTGCGGATCGGCAGAGGTCACCCGAGGGGAAGAAGGGTTATTTGTCAGTATTGTGTCATTACCAACATCACTTCCAGTTACATAGGCAGTGTGCATCTTTCCTAGATCAGTCCACAGAAACACACTGGCAGGTAGATTGTACGGCACATGAACATCCTGGACACCCCTTCCAACCCCCCAGTCAAGAAATACTAGGGCCGTAGGATCTTCTGGGTTGAACCCTCCCACCCCTCGTAGAGGAATATTATTCCCCAAGATAAGGCTATCTGGGTCCACCAGTGCTGAATGTATGAGAGTCAGATCAGCACCTGAATCTAATAGCCCAAGCGCCACCTTGTGTCCTACCTAGTGATAAAGCTAAATATTTATCTTACTTAAAACCCTTTGAGAGGTCTAAGAACACTGTACGCTATTAACGTATGGAATACCGTAAGGGTACGCACGTTGCGTAACAATCGCTTAGCCGTAGTCGAGACGCTCAAGCGTCACGTTCGCTCACGGCCAAGAGATCACAGACAGGCACGCTATTGGCTGCCGACTAACGTAATGGTTCGCTATAGCGTAGCGAACGCTCGGGACCACGAGGAGATCACCAGCGGCGCTAACGCTCACAATGTTAAACCTTTATAACTATACCATAAACAATGTATTGTGCAGTAAACCTTGGTGTAATGATAGAGTGTGGATGCAACACAGTGTAACCTTATTAACTCAAAAGTTGTTCGAGCGTCACCGACGCTCTGAGAATACTTAACACTATAAGAAATACACAAATACCGGGCTTAGGGTCTAACGCCTTATATGAATGTTATACTTGCAAAAGAATAATACAATACAAGTCATACACTACCAATATAACATAGACTAACTAACCAGATAACTACACAGGAAATACAATATCAGTACAATAACTATATAAGAGAAATGAGAGAGAAAGAGAAGAGAGAGAGAGAGATATGGCTCACAACAACAAGAAAGACAATATGATTGCGGAGAAAACTTACGCACAAAGGGGAACGATCGCATGCGCCTCTGGATATCCAGCTCCCGATTATCAGAAATGAGAACCGTTGAAGAGTGAGAGCTGGATATGATCGGCTTGTCTATTTATGCCCCACAAACAATACCATTCAATGGTCCCTACAATCTCATTGTTCATTGGACACAGGAATTCGTCTTCGCATTATAACAAAAGGTCATAGGTTGATTCATACAGGTGGGCTGTGTCTACTTCCAACTGCTCAGGTGGGTGGGAAACTAGGTTTCCCGCCGCATGGATAAGTAAGTGCAAATAATAGTAAATGGACATAAACTTCTTATGGCCATAACTATTCGCACGAGCGATTAATCCGCTTCAAACCAACACCGGAATATTGCTAATTAAATACTCTTCCGATGGATACTAAACACCACTGTATAATCCCTGTCTGACCCTTTGTATCAAACAAAAAGGGATCTCTTTGTCCATGAACATGCTATATTAACTAAACTTTCAGAATCTATCAAAGGGACCATGATCTACAAAATACGTTATACAGTTAAAATATGTTATGAACGAGTCGCCCGCTAGACGCACATAAACTTTACCGTAAATGCGCACACCGTGCGCCTGCGGGTGCCCGCAATGGCGAGTATGCGCACGCACGGCAGGGCTCATGAATGTGCAACAGGCACTCGCATGAGGTGCAAATATGGCAGTGTGCATAGTGATATTTTTCTGACTTTGACAGTCCACCCTTTGGCAGTCAACAATAACTGCCACTTCCTAAAACATTTCAAAACGAGAAAAATATATGTCAAGTGTAAATATTTCTATGGTTGGGTAGGGGAGGAGAGGAGAAGGTAGGAAAAGGGTATGACCTAGTGAGATAGCAGAAGCATGTGTGTATGAATCCATGTTTGGGGGGTCATGTATCATCGTGCCGTACATGTTTTAAATCAAGCTTCGAGGTATTGCGAAGTATACATTTGAATTCCTTCTTATCCCGCGGTACGGGTCTGTGGATGGGCTATCAAACTTTACCGAGCTCTTTTCGGATTTTGGTTGCAACAAAATGGGGGAGCACATTTTAGTTGATGATACATGAATGGGGGAATATGTGATTGCTGATATCTGTGCCTGTATTCCCTATCGACTATGTATGTCATTACCTGAAGGTTGTAGAGATGAAGATAAAGAACACTTATGGTAAATGCAGTGGTATTCTATGTCAGGTTAATGAACATTTGTCGGTTGAAGTCTTGTTCGGTGTCTGTTGAATGCAGTCTTCTTTGGGCTTTTGCCAAAAGGTGTGGGCAAAAAGCTTTGTCAATGTCCATAGACTTACAAAAGTGTTGGGCTAGCGTAATTTTAAAATTTCTAGGGAAACTGGGGGTCTATGGCATAGTTCATCAAATATCTGTGTATAAGGTTGTCAAAACTTCTTCTTTAATCCATCAGTTGTTTGTATACAGGGTCATCGAATTCCTCGTCAAAAGTGAGTCTTTTTACCTTGGAGAAAACGGAAAAAACAGGTGAAAGAAACGGACCGTATAATCGCATTTTCATCACATCATTGTTTCTACCGTTGGGTCATATATCAAATCCATTGGAATTACAATTTCCTCACTCCTTAGACTCATTACCCTGGTACTACGTTTGCACTTCATTAAAGCCTGACCGCATCTAAATATCAAGCCAATTGATATGACAACACCTAAGATACATAGGAGAAACTTCCCAACATCCATTATGACTCCTTGAGCCCATTCTCCTAAACCAGAGAACCAATTTCGCGGGTTCAACCATGACACCCAACCAGTCAGCTCATTACCCACAGCAGCAAGGGTGAGATTGTGTCTCCTGCGAAATTCCCACTTTAATTGGAGAATGTCGTCCATCTTTTGGTCTATGACCTCGACCGGATCCTCGGTACTATTCGTTATATATGTGCAGCATTTCACGCCGTACTGCGTTGCCAGTGTGACACAATATCCACCTGTCACTGCCGTGAGATAATTAAGAACCATCCTATGCTGAACCAGTTCTGTTTTATAAGCTTGAAGCTCTCTTCCAGTATACCTAAAAGTGTCATCATACATTTCTGTGATATTATCTAACAAATTTGCGAGCGCAGATATGTATTTATAATTCAACACTCCTCTGGCGGTGCGAGTGAAGTCTAACGCGAGTAGAACCTGAATCCCGGTGGATTCATGGATCATGTCAGAGGCCGGATGCTCTGTTCTTTCTATCAGGTGCCGTTTAACTACGTGCTCGTAATGAGTGTGAGTATAAGGAGCTTGGGCACCACGGTGTATATCTTTCATTTTGGCATGTGATACAGTCATTACTTCAGGCAGTACTTTTCCAATATAACACAATCCTTCAGAGTTTGGGGCAAGCCACTTATACGCCTTCCTCCCGCATATGAAATATGCATCATCGGGGAGAACATATGGGACGGAGTAGGACATAACCATATTACACATCTTCCATGTGAAATCTCCTAACCCTAATTCTCCCATCTGTCTAGTACACGTATCAGTTTGTACGATATGTGCACAGTATCCTGGTGATACCTCTCCAACTCTCGTAATCCTACTTCCTAGGGTATACCTATATTGGAAATATTTTCCACTACCAGCTATGTGGCGTATAAGCTCTGTATCTGTTGGCATTCTGTCGGCTCTGTATGAAAAGGTCATGGTTTGGTTACTCCATGACACTTCCCAATTTCCCGGCTTTCGGGGGTTGGAAATGTTAAAACATATTAGGGATCTATCCACATGATATTGGTGGAGCTTCAAACTAGGAGGACTGGAGATATTAAACCTCCTGTCCACCGGCCTCCCACCACTTAGCTCAAGTACCTCCCCTATCGTTAAAGGAAATGGTACTAAGCCTGATTTACTATGGCCTTGAGGTACTTGAGAGCATACCCAACAATCTGTCTGATTTAACACATTACCCACTAAGGAGTGATAGTCACTCAAGGGATGCCGGTCCATGTGGATATTAAAACTGGACTGACATTTCTTGATACACCCGTCCTCAACTACATTGTCACAGAGCCTACAGATACAGTTTTCTTCAGCTAACAACCCTTCACAATTCCTTCTATTGTCAATGCTATCGGATCGTTTTCTGATACTCGCCTTTACTTGTTGGTTAAGTTGTTCTTGGAAAACTACGCCTCCATCTTTGTCATCAGAACCCATTCCAGAACCTCTCTCGACCTCCATGGTACTCTCGCCGGAACAGACTGCTCTGGTCAACATCATGGTCAACAGGAAAATCCGGATCACAGTCTCTTGGGGCAAGTCCATCTTATAGGAGGAAACGGAGAAGAATGAGAAGGGGGAAAAATAATTTGAGGGAGAGGGGATGGGAAGTGGAGAAAACCAATAAAAGGGAACAGGGAATCGACAACTGCTTTTGATCTTATGATTTTCCGATGCTCAGGTGCCGCCTCAGTCCTCCTGGAACAGACACTCCAGTGATACAACTTCCTCTACCGTCTGTTCCTTATCACGGGACCTCTCTGGATCAGCAACCTTCTTACAGTGGGACGAATGAACCCAAGTCTCTCTCTCGGCAACCTTCAATGCTGTAGTGCTAGTCAATAAGACTTGGTATGGTCCTTCCCATCTGTCAATAAGGCAACCTGAGCGTAGAAAATTCCGTATCATTACATAATCCCCAGGTTCAATGTCATGACAATTACTATCTGGTAAATCAGGAATCACTAACTTCAAATTATCATTTTGATTCCTTAACTGTTTACTCATGTTAACCAGGTACTTTATAGTCACTTCATTATTACACTTCAAATCATCCTGAGGGTTAATCATAACATGCGGTTGTCGACCAAACAAGATTTCAAAGGGAGACAGATTAAGAGGGGACCTGGAAGTGGTTCTGATGCTGTACAGTACAATGGGTAAAGCTTCTGGCCATGTCAATCCTTTTTCTGCCATAACTTTGCTCAGTTTATTTTTAATAGTGCTGTTCACTCTTTCCACCTTCGCACTCGCCTGCGGACGGTATGGAGTGTGCAGCTTGCTATCAATTCCCATCAACTTACACATTCCTTGAAAGACATCACCTGTAAAATGGGTACCCCTATCACTTTCGATTATTCTAGGGATACCATATCTACATACAAATTCCTGCACAATTTTCTTAGCAGTAAACATAGCGGTATTTGTGGCTGCAGGAAATGCTTCGACCCAATTTGAGAATACATCTATACAAACAAGTACATATTTCAAATTTCGACAAGGGGGTAATTGAATAAAGTCAATCTGTATTACCTGAAAAGGGCCGCCTGTAGGTGGGATATGAGATGGTTCTGTTGGTATTGCCTTTCCGATATTCTTTCTCAAACAGGTAAGGCATGACATTGCTCTCTTACACGCATGAGATGAAAATCATGGGGCGCACCAATATGCTCTTACCAACTTGCACATTCCCTCCTTGCCCAGATGAGTCAGCCCGTGTGCTGCCTCAGCTAAACATGGAAGATATGCTCTGGGGGCCACTGGTTTACCTTGTCCATCCGTCCAGAGTCCTGAGGACTCCTGGCCATATCCCTTTGCCTTCCAGACTGCCTTTTCCTGTGTGGAACACAAATTTTGCATTTCACACAACTTCTGTGTGTTGATGGTATTAAATACCATCAATTGTGTGGTGTCTGTCTGTCTGGGGGTACCAGCTGCTAACTTAGCTGCTTCGTCTGCTCGGCTGTTACCAAGTGATACTGGGTCCTGGCTATATGTGTGTGCTTTACACTTGATAACAGCCACTCTGTCGGGTTCCTGTATCGCTGTTAAAAGCCTTTTGATGTGGGCTGCATGCGCTACCGGTGTACCAGCTGCCGTCATGAAGTTTCTGAGGCGCCATAGGGCTCCGAAATCATGGACTACCCTGAAAGCGTATCTAGAGCCGGTGTAGATATTGGCTGACTTGCCCTTAGCCAATTCACATGCTCTGGTTAGGGCGACCAGTTCAGCAACCTGGGCTGAGTGAGGTGGACCTAGCGGTTCAGCTTCTATGGTGCCTTGGTCATCTACGATTGCGTATCCAGTACACAAGTCTCCCGAGTCCGACTGTCTGTGACAACTACCGTCAGTGTAGAAAGTAAAGTCTACATCTTCTAGTGGGTTGTCACTGATGTCAGGCCTTGCCGTGAAATTTTGGGTCAAATATTCCATACAATCATGTGTGTCCTCCTTTGTATTAAATTCTCCTTCCCCACCACTCTCATCCTCCACCCTTTGTGCCTGTCCAGGCACACCTAAGAGATATGTTGCAGGATTTAATGCACTGCATCTCCTTATGGTGATGTTTACGGGGGCCATTAGTGCCAATTCCCATCTTGTAAACCGCGCTGATGAGACGTGCCTGGTTTGGGCAGAATTTAGCAAGGCTGACACTGCATGTGGTGTATGAATTGTGAGGTTGTGGCCTAGCACTACATCTTCGCTTTTAGTTACTAGCAATGCTATCGCAGCAACGCTTCGCAAGCATGTGGGGAGGGATCGCGCTACCGTATCTAGCTGAGCGCTGTAGTATGCTACCGGCCTACTGGCATCACCATGCTTTTGGGTTAGGACGCCTGCCGCGCAACCAGCACTTTCTGTTCCGTACAGCTCAAAGGGTTTCCCATAGTCTGGCATACCTAATGCTGGCGCCTGCGTTAGGCACTGTTTAAGTCTCTCAAATGCCATCTCGGACTCGTCTGTGTGCGAAATCCGATCCGGTTTGTTTGAGGAGACCATCTCCTGCAAAGGTAACGCTAGAATGGAAAACCCTGGGATCCAGTTACGGCAATACCCACACATTCCTAAAAACGTTCTGATCTGTTGCTGGGTTTGTGGCAGAGTCATGTCTCTAATTGCTTGAATTCTATCAGCGGTCAGGTGTCTCAGTCCTTGTGTTAGACAGTGTCCCAAATATTTTACTTTAGTTTGGCATAATTGTAACTTGTCTTTGGAAACCTTGTATCCTGTGTCTGAAAGATGAAACAGGAGCTGTTTTGTATCCTTCAGGGATGCTTCCAATGAATCTGAACACAGTAGTAAATCATCCACGTACTGTATCAATATTGATCCACTCTCTGGTTGGAAAGACTGTAAACAATCATGCAAAGCCTGAGAAAATATACTTGGACTGTCTATGAAACCTTGTGGTAATCGAGTCCATGTGTATTGGACTCCTCTGTATGTAAATGCAAACAAATATTGGCTGTCAGGATGCAGGGGTACCGAAAAGAAAGCGGAGCAGAGGTCAATAACAGTGAAAAATTTCGCAGTGGGAGGGATTTGCATAATGATGACAGCTGGATTTGGCACTACGGGGAACTGACTCTCAACTA
Source organism: Pseudophryne corroboree (assembly GCF_028390025.1). Classification (NCBI taxonomy): domain Eukaryota; kingdom Metazoa; phylum Chordata; class Amphibia; order Anura; family Myobatrachidae; genus Pseudophryne; species Pseudophryne corroboree. Next base: position 687,049,729 of record NC_086444.1, read on the forward strand.
TTTTGTTAATCCCCCTTAGATCCTGCACTAGCCGGTAACCCCTCCCCCCACTCTTTTTCACAGGGAAGATGGGACTATTGGCAGTGCTGGATGTTCTTACCAGAATGCCCTGTTGTAGCAAGCGCTCTATTACGGGATAAACTCCTAACTCCACCTCTGGCTTTAGAGGGTATTGTGGGATTTTTGGAGCTATCCTACCATCTTTTACTTGCACAACTACTGGAGCTACGTTTGCCATCAATCCAGTGTCTTGTCCGTCTTTAGTCCACAGTGACTCTGGTATCTGGGATGTCATTTCTTCTACTTGGGATGGAGTCCTATTTGTCATAATGGTATGTGACATTAATTTTGATGGGGAGTCTAACATGTCTCGCACTTCCTGAGCGTGATTCTCAGGTATGTCCAAGAATACACCTTCAGGAGTACAATAAATGACGCACCCCATTTTACACAATAAGTCTCTTCCCAGGAGATTTGTCGGTGCCGATGCAGCCAGCAAAAAGGAATGCTTGGTATGTAAAGGCCCTATTGTAATCTCGGCTGGTTTGCTAACAGGGTAATGCTGGACTACTCCCGTTACTCCCATGGCTGGAATTGTCTTACCAGTGGTTCTCATGCCCACTGTCGAATTTATCACTGATTTGGCCGCCCCCGTATCTACAAGAAAGTTTAATGATTTACCAGCTACATTAATTGCAATTTCGGGTTCACTTCCAAGACTTGCAATCAATTTTACTGGCTGCAGATTACAGGTATGGCCACACCCCTATTGGGTATGGTGACCTCCCTGAATCCCGCTGGCAGCAACTACTTGTGAAGGGGTTAAATGGGAACTACCAGAGGCTTGCCAGTCTCTGTTCGGGGGGTATCTTTTTGTTTCCCCTGCATGTGGCTCATAACTCCGTTTCTGCGGACCCTGCTCCCAATGTCGTGTGTCGTGTCGTTGTCTAGGGGGTTGATAAGACTTTTGTATGTTTCTCGATTTACAGTCTCGTGCAAAGTGTCCCTCTCTATGACAGGAATAACAGGTTACCACATTTGACTTACCCACAGGGTTTGGTGATCTATACAAAGGCTGCCTTGTGGTCAGGGCCTGTATACTTACGGCCATTAACTTATCACTTTGTAACTCCCTGTGTCTGGTGATATTCCGATCGTGATCCACAGCTGCCTCTCTCAAAGTAGCCACCGACAGACCTCGCCAACATGGTTGCGTGGTCTGTACCCTTGTCTTTAATGCCTCTTTTAAACCATCCATTAGTACAGATACTGCTACTTCTCGATGGTTTATGTTTGTTTTAATGTCCTCTATGCCTGTGTATTTTGCCATATCTAGTAATGCCCTGTGAAAATACTCTGCAGCTGTTTCTGACTCTTTTTGTTTAATGGAGAAAATCTTGTTCCATTTAACTACAGCTGGAAAATACTCCTTTAACTGTAAACTTATCCTTTTTACATTGTCTTTGTTGTACACATCTGTAAGAGGTACATCCTGATCCAATCCACAGTCAGCTAAAAATTGAGCCGAGTCGACATTGGAGGGTAAACAAGCCCTCAGCAATACCTGCCAGTCTTTGTTATTGGGCTCTAAAGTGTTCCCTAGGTCTCTGATGTATTTCTGGCTAGCAACTAAGTCTTTCCTAGGGTCAGGGAATTCAGACACTATGGTTCTTAATTCCATTCGGGAAAATGGGCTATACATGGCAATGTTCCTAATGGGAGTGACTCCTGTGGTGTCTGTTTTCCCATTTGGAACAGCTATCACCCTAACAGGATTAAGTCTAGCAACATCATTCTGTGTAGATTCTACAGCCTGTGGTGAAATGGTTTCAGCATAGTGTATGGTGCCGTACTTACCCGTAGATACGACCTCACCTGTCCCTCCGCTAGGGGCCTTTGTTACTAATCTTAAGGGTTGGGCCGTGCCTACTGTTGTTTCTGATATGGTGGCTGCTAGAGAGAGCGCCGATATTGTTGCCGATTCGTCCTCTTGATCACACTCCTGGGGAAAGTTCAAAACAGGGTACAACTTGCACGGGTTAATACTTGCATTGGTTAACTTATTAACATTTACACAGTTGCTAAGTGTTTGTTTGTTACACCCTAATGCGTCATTCTCCGCAACCAATTTCTCTCCTGATATGTATGGTGGCGGCGGGGCCGTGGCTGTCAGTTTCCTGATAGGATTAGATCCCGCCGCCTGAGCCAATCCTCTCTGTATTTCACCCTCCTGTTGCCATAACTGCAAATAATCATAATGTTTGATTCGTCTCTTTGTTGATTTAATGAGACATATCCTCCTCCTTAAATTTTGTAACACTTCTGGGCTAAAGCTACCTACTCTTGGGAATTTCTCCCCGTCATGTACAGTCATTCTCTCCCATTCATCACATAAAACCTCTGTGTGTGAGCCATATTTTTCACACATTACGTACCTTGCCGACCCGATTGGTCGGTTTACTGAATCAACCCGAACCGAGGTTGATCGCCCCCTACCTGAACAATTGGCCCCCATACCTGTAGGTGTTGCTTTCACCACCTCTGACCTTCAATCAGGGTCTTCAGCGAACCCTTACAAAACCAAAATGTTCAAGATAGGCTGACGGTGGCGGTTTACCGATTACCCCACTCACTCGCCCACGCCGACCAATACGACCTACACACTGTCCTAGTGCTGGTGTACTCGACCCAGGGCCCCTATAAACCTTTATTTACTGGAACATGTGAGTGTGTTCCGCAGAGCATTGACCCTTTCCAGTAACTGTTGGTTGTTGGATAATTCCTGAGTGACCAGCGAACTTCCCTTTAGAAAATAAAAAATTACACAAATCACGTCAGAATGTACAAATAGTGTTTATGACCCGTTTCGTACACAAATGGTACTGGTCAGATTAACTAATGCACACAATTACGTGCGGTATAATCGTTCAGCACATAAGCAACTAATCTTATGTGCGGAGCGACCAGTGGAATCGAAAATTGCGGCTGCGAATTCCTTCAGCATGAGCTTTATTGGCCTATATGGGTTCTGCACCAACCCCCTGGGTTGTGCTCTTCTCTCTATTTATAGCGGACTTCTTTGTCCGCTGTACCTGGACCTCCTGGTCAATTCCGGACCTCCTGGTCTGTGCTACAATAGACCTCCTGGTCTGCTATACTCTAATGCTCAGATTTTATGTTTAACAAAGGATGCCTCCCTTGCCACCATGCACGTCACTTACATGTATGTACCCTGCGAGAACTCGACTTCTTTTGGTTCAACCTCAAAAAAATTGTATAAACTTATATATGCAAACACTCACTCACCACATGTACACTTTTGTTTCTATTTCTATTTCTGCGCAGAAATTTTCTTTCCTTTAGACCAGATGTGTTGTAAATTTGGAGAAGGATCTGTTAGTCTAAATTTCGGACACTAAAATAGATTTGCGCTATTTATCGCGTTGCCACCTTTTCGCCTGTTACAATAACACTAGCGTGTGATTTGAGTTACGTGGGCGTACCCGGACGCTCCGTTACGTAATATACGCTGCGTGCGTCGGCCTTTGAGTTGCGTACGCAAGTCTCACCCTTTGTTAGAGACACGTGTACGCAAAGCAAATATCCACCGTAACACAATTTACACGTTTATCAATGTAGATGATCCTCGATCATCTACCGAACACCACACCAATCTCTCCTTGTATCTTTAGGTAGAGCTGCGTGCGTGCTTTGCACTTTATCCCTTAATGTATTACTTTTATACTTTAACTATGAAATAGCGACAAATCTCTCTTAGCACGTTTATCAATTATAAAATGGCAAACAGGAGAGTGATATATGAAAATACACAAATGAAAAGAAATGCAGATATATGCGTGCGTGCGTACGCAAAACAGAACTAAACAGTTTTAAAAGACACTAGCGTGTTGTTCTTACCTCCGGTTCCGGATTCCCTCAGCACCCTTTACTAAGCGAAGCAGACGCTTATCCAGACAGCACTACGAGGAATATGACCTCACGCCCTTTGCTGATGGATAATGTCTGCTGAAATTACCTAGTGCAGATATGTGAAGGATGGACGAGCCGCCAATTGATAAAGCTAAAAATTTATCTTACTTAAAACCCTTTGAGAGGTCTAAGAACACTGTACGCTATTAACGTATGGAATACCGTAAGGGTACGCACGTTGCGTAACAATCGCTCAGCCGTAGTCGAGACGCTCAAGCTCACGGCCAAGAGATCACAGACAGGCACGCTATTGGCTGCCGACTAACGTAATGGTTCGCTATAGCGTAGCGAACGCTCTGGACCACGAGGAGATCACCAGCGGCGCTAACGCTCACAATGTTAAACCTTTATAACTATACCATAAACAATGTATTGTGCAGTAAACCTTGGTGTAATGATAGAGTGTGGATGCAACACAGTGTAACCTTATTAACTCAAAAGCTGTTTGAGCGTCACCGACGCTCTGAGAATACTTAACACTATAAGAAATACACAAATACCGGGCTTAGGGTCTAACGCCTTATATGAATGTTATACTTGCAAAAGAATAATGCAATACAAGTCATACACTACCAATATAACATAGACTAACTAACCAGATAACTACACAGGAAATACAATATCAGTACAATAACTATATAAGAGAAATGAGAGAGAAAGAGAAGAGAGAGAGAGAGATATGGCTCACAACAACAAGAAAGACAATATGATTGCGGAGAAAACTTACGCACAAAGGGGAACGATCGCATGCGCCTCTGGATATCCAGCTCCCGATTATCAGCAATGAGAACCGTTGAAGAGTGAGAGCTGGATATGATCGGCTTGTCTATTTATGCCCCACAAACAATACCATTCAATGGTCCCTACAATCTCATTGTTCATTGGACACAGGAATTCGTCTTCGCATTATAACAAAAGGTCATAGGTTGATTCATACAGGTGGGCTGTGTCTACTTCCAACTGCTCAGGTGGGTGGGAAACTAGGTTTCCCGCCGCATGGATAAGTAAGTGCAAATAATAGTAAATGGACATAAACTTCTTATGTCCATAACTATTCGCACAAGCGATTAATCCGCTTCAAACCAACACCGGAATATTGCTAATTAAATACTCTTCCGATGGATACTAAACACCACTGTATAATCCCTGTCTGACCCTTTGTATCAAACAAAGAGGGATCTCTTCGTCCATGAACATGCTATATTAACTAAACTTTCAGAATCTATCAAAGGGACCATGATCTACAAAATACGTTATACAGTTAAAAAATGTTATGAACGAGTCGCCCGCTAGACGCACATAAACTTTACCGTAAATGCGCACACCGTGCGCCTGCGGGTGCCCACAACGGCGAGTATGCGCACGCACGGCAGGGCTCATGAACGTGCAACAGGCACTCGCATGAGGTGCAAATATGGCAGTGTGCATAGTGATATTTTTCTGACTTTGACACTAGATGGCTTGCAGATTGTCACATTGTCTCTCTTCGGGTTCTTCGACACACAGTATGGCTGGTACAGATTTTATGGCCTGGACCCCCCATGGGAAGTTTCTTCTTTTTTGGTGCAATTAAGGCTGATGTGCCCCACTTCACCACACTGGCAGGTAGATTGTCCAGCACATGAACATCCCGGACACCCCTTCCAACACCCCAGTCAAGAAATACTAGGGCCATAGGAACTTCTGGGTTCATCTCTCCCACCCCCTGTACAGGAATATTATTCCCCGGGATAAGGCTATCCGGGTCCACCAGTGCTGAATGTTTGAGAGTCAGATCAGCACCTGAATTTAATAGCCCAAGCACCACCTTATGTCCTACCTGGACGACTTGTAGATTGTCACGTGGTCTCTCTTCGGGTCCTTCAACACACAGTACGGCTGGCACAGATTTTATGGCCCAGATCCCCCACGGGAAGTTTCTTCTTTTTAGGTGCAATTAAGACTGATGTGCCCCACTTCACCACAATTAAAACAACTGCAGCCATTTGCCAAAACAGGTTTCCCCCCTCAACAAATGCAGCAGCCACTGGTTTCATTGAAAAGGACCGTGGGGTTGATTCTCCGGGTCTCCATTCTCTCCACCCAACTTGCCCTGGCACTCCCCAGCTCTTATTTACCACAGAAGCCCTGGTGCTGGTGTATTGGTCTGCCAGGGTGGCAGCATCTTCTGATGACTTGGGGTTCCGGTCCAGGGCCCACTCTTTAACATCAGATGGGCAGAGGGCGATGAACTGCTCCTGGAGTAAGAGATCTTTCAGTTTATCATAGTCCTTCACATTCAAGCCCTCAACCCATTGATGCAACAGGGCTAACAGCCCCGTATAGGTATCAGAGGGACTGCGATTAGAGTCTATGAACTTTTTGTCGGTAATCCCCAAGGGTGATGTTGAAACGCTTTAACAAGGCATTTTTAATTGTAGTATAGTCACCATCCACATGGATACTTACCATTCATAAGGAAAGATGCTTGGCTGAACAACAGCCAGCTGAACAGGGCTTTATTATAAGGGCTTTTTTAAAAGGGTTATGAAAATATTACAATATAGACTTACCCAGGACTTCTACATAGTGGCTGTATGTTTGCCATATACTGAAGGGCTGTGCCGGACCAATATGACAATTGCTCTCCTTTCTCTGCAGGTAATCTACACTCCTTGCATGTTGGATCTGCTCAGAATATATATGCATCAGTGATAGTGTTATTATAACTAGGTAATCTACACTCCTTGCATTTTGGATCTGCTCAGAATATATATGCATCAGTGATAGTGTTATTATAACTAGGTAATCTACACTCCTTGCATTTTGGATCTGCTCAGAATATATATGCATCAGTGATAGTGTTATTATAACTAGGTAATCTACACTCCTTGCATTTTGGATCTGCTCAGAATATATATGCATCAGTGATAGTGTTATTATAACTAGGTAATCTACACTCCTTGCATTTTGGATCTGCTCAGAATATATATGCATCAGTGATAGTGTTATTATAACTAGGTAATCTACACTCCTTGCATTTTGGATCTGCTCAGAATATATATGCATCAGTGATAGTGTTATTATAACTAGGTAATCTACACTCCTTGCATTTTGGATCTGCTCAGAATATATATGCATCAGTGATAGTGTTATTATAACTAGGTAATCTATACTCCTTGCATTTTGGATCTGCTCAGAATATATATGCATCAGTGATAGTGTTATTATAACTAGGTAATCTACACTGTCAATTTGTATATCATAAGCTATATTGTATTCTAGGAAGAAACTGTTTTGCAGCTTTATATAGTTGGTAACTGCTATCTTAGTATTTGTTTTAGTTGAGTTTTATGGCATGCTCTGTAAACAGGGGTGGGTTGTTAAGCCTTGATTGCAATTACTAGAGACACATGGATACTTCCCATTCATAAGGAAAGATGCTTGGCTGAACAACAGCCAGCTGAACAGGGCTTTATTATAAGGGCTTTTTTAAAAGGGTTATGAAAATATTACAATATAGACTTACCCAGGACTTCTACATAGTGGCTGTATGTTTGCCATATACTGAAGGGCTGTGCCGGACCAATATGACAATTGCTCTCCTTTCTCTGCAGATAATCTACACTCCTTGCATTTTGGATCTGCTCAGAATATATATGCATCAGTGATAGTGTTATTATAACTAGGTAATCTACACTCCTTGCATTTTGGATCTGCTCAGAATATATATGCATCAGTGATAGTGTTATTATAATTAGGTAATCTACACTCCTTGCATTTTGGATCTGCTCAGAATATATATGCATCAGTGATAGTGTTATTATAACTAGGTAATCTACACTCCTTGCATTTTGGATCTGCTCAGAATATATATGCATCAGTGATAGTGTTATTATAACTAGGTAATCTACACTGTCAATTTGTATATCATAAGCTATATTGTATTCTAGGATGAAACTGTTTTGCAGCTTTATATAGTTGGTAACTGCTATCTTAGTATTTGTTTTAGTTGAGTTTTATGGCATGCTCTGTAAACGGGGGTGGGTTGTTAGGCCTTGATTGCAATTACTAGAGACACATGGATACTTACCATTCATAAGGAAAGATGCTTGGCTGAACAACAGCCAGCTGAACAGGGCTTTATTATAAGGGCTTTTTTAAAAGGGTTATGAAAATATTACAATATAGACTTACCCAGGACTTCTACATAGTGGCTGTATGTTTGCCATATACTGAAGGGCTGTGCCGGACCAATATGACAATTGCTCTCCTTTCTCTGCAGGTAATCTACACTCCTTGCATTTTGGATCTGCTCAGAATATATATGCATCAGTGATAGTGTTATTATAACTAGGTAATCTAGACTCCTTGCATTTTGGATCTGCTCAGAATATATATGCATCAGTGATAGTGTTATTATAACTAGGTAATCTACACTCCTTGCATTTTGGATCTGCTCAGAATATATATGCATCAGTGATAGTGTTATTATAACTAGGTAATCTACACTCCTTGCATTTTGGATCTGCTCAGAATATATATGCATCAGTGATAGTGTTATTATAACTAGGTAATCTACACTGTCAATTTGTATATCATAAGCTATATTGTATTCTAGGATGAAACTGTTTTGCAGGATTATATAGTTGGTAACTGCTATCTTAGTATTTGTTTTAGTTGAGTTTTATGGCATGCTCTGTAAACGGGGGTGGGTTGTTAGGCCTTGATTGCAATTACTAGAGACACATGGATACTTCCCATTCATAAGGAAAGATGCTTGGCTGAACAACAGCCAGCTGAACAGGGCTTTATTATAAGGGCTTTTTTAAAAGGGTTATGAAAATATTACAATATAGACTTACCCAGGACTTCTACATAGTGGCTGTATGTTTGCCATATACTGAAGGGCTGTGCTGGACCAATATGACAATTGCTCTCCTTTCTCTGCAGGTAATCTACACTCCTTGCATTTTGGATCTGCTCAGAATATATATGCATCAGTGATAGTGTTATTATAACTAGGTAATCTACAGTCCTTGCATTTTGGATCTGCTCAGAATATATATGCATCAGTGATAGTGTTATCATTATTAGGTAATCTACACTCCTTGCATTTTGGATCTGATCAGAATATATATGCATCAGTGATAGTGTTATTATAACTAGGTAATCTACACTCCTTGCATTTTGGATCTGCTCAGAATATATATGCATCAGTGATAGTGTTATTATAACTAGGTAATCTACACTGTCAATTTGTATATCATAAACTATATTGTATTCTAGGATGAAACTGTTTTGCAGCTTTATATAGTTGGTAACTGCTATCTTAGTATTTGTTTTAGTTGAGTTTTATGGCATGCTCTGTAAACGGGGGTGGGTTGTTAGGCCTTGATTGCAATTACTAGAGACACATGGATACTTACCATTCATAAGGAAAGATGCTTGGCTGAACAACAGCCAGCTGAACAGAGCTTTATTATAAGGGCTTTTTTAAAAGGGTTATGAAAATATTACAATATAGACTTACCCAGGACTTCTACATAGTGGCTGTATGTTTGCCATATACTGAAGGGCTGTGCCGGACCAATATGACAATTGCTCTCCTTTCTCTGCAGGTAATCTACACTCCTTGCATGTTGGATCTGCTCAGAATATATATGCATCAGTGATAGTGTTATTATAACTAGGTAATCTACACTCCTTGCATTTTGGATCTGCTCAGAATATATATGCATCAGTGATAGTGTTATTATAACTAGGTAATCTACACTCCTTGCATTTTGGATCTGCTCAGAATATATATGCATCAGTGATAGTGTTATTATAACTAGGTAATCTACACTCCTTGCATTTTGGATCTGCTCAGAATATATATGCATCAGTGATAGTGTTATTATAACTAGGTAATCTACACTCCTTGCATTTTGGATCTGCTCAGAATATATATGCATCAGTGATAGTGTTATTATAACTAGGTAATCTACACTCCTTGCATTTTGGATCTGCTCAGAATATATATGCATCAGTGATAGTGTTATTATAACTAGGTAATCTACACTCCTTGCATTTTGGATCTGCTCAGAATATATATGCATCAGTGATAGTGTTATTATAACTAGGTAATCTATACTCCTTGCATTTTGGATCTGCTCAGAATATATATGCATCAGTGATAGTGTTATTATAACTAGGTAATCTACACTGTCAATTTGTATATCATAAGCTATATTGTATTCTAGGAAGAAACTGTTTTGCAGCTTTATATAGTTGGTAACTGCTATCTTAGTATTTGTTTTAGTTGAGTTTTATGGCATGCTCTGTAAACAGGGGTGGGTTGTTAAGCCTTGATTGCAATTACTAGAGACACATGGATACTTCCCATTCATAAGGAAAGATGCTTGGCTGAACAACAGCCAGCTGAACAGGGCTTTATTATAAGGGCTTTTTTAAAAGGGTTATGAAAATATTACAATATAGACTTACCCAGGACTTCTACATAGTGGCTGTATGTTTGCCATATACTGAAGGGCTGTGCCGGACCAATATGACAATTGCTCTCCTTTCTCTGCAGATAATCTACACTCCTTGCATTTTGGATCTGCTCAGAATATATATGCATCAGTGATAGTGTTATTATAACTAGGTAATCTACACTCCTTGCATTTTGGATCTGCTCAGAATATATATGCATCAGTGATAGTGTTATTATAATTAGGTAATCTACACTCCTTGCATTTTGGATCTGCTCAGAATATATATGCATCAGTGATAGTGTTATTATAACTAGGTAATCTACACTCCTTGCATTTTGGATCTGCTCAGAATATATATGCATCAGTGATAGTGTTATTATAACTAGGTAATCTACACTGTCAATTTGTATATCATAAGCTATATTGTATTCTAGGATGAAACTGTTTTGCAGCTTTATATAGTTGGTAACTGCTATCTTAGTATTTGTTTTAGTTGAGTTTTATGGCATGCTCTGTAAACGGGGGTGGGTTGTTAGGCCTTGATTGCAATTACTAGAGACACATGGATACTTACCATTCATAAGGAAAGATGCTTGGCTGAACAACAGCCAGCTGAACAGGGCTTTATTATAAGGGCTTTTTTAAAAGGGTTATGAAAATATTACAATATAGACTTACCCAGGACTTCTACATAGTGGCTGTATGTTTGCCATATACTGAAGGGCTGTGCCGGACCAATATGACAATTGCTCTCCTTTCCCTGCAGGTAATCTACACTCCTTGCATTTTGGATCTGCTCAGAATATATATGCATCAGTGATAGTGTTATTATAACTAGGTAATCTAGACTCCTTGCATTTTGGATCTGCTCAGAATATATATGCATCAGTGATAGTGTTATTATAACTAGGTAATCTACACTCCTTGCATTTTGGATCTGCTCAGAATATATATGCATCAGTGATAGTGTTATTATAACTAGGTAATCTACACTCCTTGCATTTTGGATCTGCTCAGAATATATATGCATCAGTGATAGTGTTACTATAACTAGGTAATCTACACTGTCAATTTGTATATCATAAGCTATATTGTATTCTAGGATGAAACTGTTTTGCAGGATTATATAGTTGGTAACTGCTATCTTAGTATTTGTTTTAGTTGAGTTTTATGGCATGCTCTGTAAACGGGGGTGGGTTGTTAGGCCTTGATTGCAATTACTAGAGACACATGGATACTTCCCATTCATAAGGAAAGATGCTTGGCTGAACAACAGCCAGCTGAACAGGGCTTTATTATAAGGGCTTTTTTAAAAGGGTTATGAAAATATTACAATATAGACTTACCCAGGACTTCTACATAGTGGCTGTATGTTTGCCATATACTGAAGGGCTGTGCTGGACCAATATGACAATTGCTCTCCTTTCTCTGCAGGTAATCTACACTCCTTGCATTTTGGATCTGCTCAGAATATATATGCATCAGTGATAGTGTTATTATAACTAGGTAATCTACAGTCCTTGCATTTTGGATCTGCTCAGAATATATATGCATCAGTGATAGTGTTATTATTATTAGGTAATCTACACTCCTTGCATTTTGGATCTGCTCAGAATATATATGCATCAGTGATAGTGTTATTATAACTAGGTAATCTACACTCCTTGCATTTTGGATCTGCTCAGAATATATATGCATCAGTGATAGTGTTATTATAACTAGGTAATCTACACTGTCAATTTGTATATCATAAACTATATTGTATTCTAGGATGAAACTGTTTTGCAGCTTTATATAGTTGGTAACTGCTATCTTAGTATTTGTTTTAGTTGAGTTTTATGGCATGCTCTGTAAACGGGGGTGGGTTGTTAGGCCTTGATTGCAATTACTAGAGACACATGGATACTTACCATTCATAAGGAAAGATGCTTGGCTGAACAACAGCCAGCTGAACAGGGCTTTATTATAAGGGCTTTTTTAAAAGGGTTATGAAAATATTACAATATAGACTTACCCAGGACTTCTACATAGTGGCTGTATGTTTGCCATATACTGAAGGGCTGTGCCGGACCAATATGACAATTGCTCTCCTTTCTCTGCAGGTAATCTACACTCCTTGCATTTTGGATCTGCTCAGAATATATATGCATCAGTGATAGTGTTATTATAACTAGGTAATCTACACTCCTTGCATTTTGGATCTGCTCAGAATATATATGCATCAGTGAGAGTGTTATTATAACTAGGTAATCTACACTCCTTGCATTTTGGATCTGCTCAGAATATATATGCATCAGTGATAGTGTTATTATAACTAGGTAATCTACACTGTCAATTTGTATATCATAAGCTATATTGTATTCTAGGATGAAACTGTTTTGCAGCTTTATATAGTTGGTAACTGCTATCTTAGTATTTGTTTTAGTTGAGTTTTATGGCATGCTCTGTAAACGGGGGTGGGTTGTTAGGCCTTGATTGCAATTACTAGAGACACATGGATACTTACCATTCATAAGGAAAGATGCTTGGCTGAACAACAGCCAGCTGAACAGGGCTTTATTATAAGGGCTTTTTTAAAAGGGTTATGAAAATATTACAATATAGACTTACCCAGGACTTCTACATAGTGGCTGTATGTTTGCCATATACTGAAGGGCTGTGCCGGACCAATATGACAATTGCTCTCCTTTCTCTGCAGGTAATCTACACTCCTTGCATTTTGGATCTGCTCAGAATATATATGCATCAGTGATAGTGTTATTATAACTAGGTAATCTACACTCCTTGCATTTTGGATCTGCTCAGAATATATATGCATCAGTGATAGTGTTATTATAACTAGGTAATCTACACTCCTTGCATTTTGGATCTGCTCAGAATATATATGCATCAGTGATAGTGTTATTATAACTAGGTAATCTACACTCCTTGCATTTTGGATCTGCTCAGAATATATATGCATCAGTGATAGTGTTATTTTAACTAGGTAATCTACACTGTCAATTTGTATATCATAAGCTATATTGTATTCTAGGATGAAACTGTTTTGCAGCTTTATATAGTTGGTAACTGCTATCTTAGTATTTGTTTTAGTTGAGTTTTATGGCATGCTCTGTAAACAGGGTGGGTTGTTAGGCCTTGATTGCAATTACTAGAGACACATGGATACTTACCATTCATAAGGAAAGATGCTTGGCTGAACAACAGCCAGCTGAACAGGGCTTTATTATAAGGGCTTTTTTAAAAGGGTTATGAAAATATTACAATATAGACTTACCCAGGACTTCTACATAGTGGCTGTATGTTTGCCATATACTGAAGGGCTGTGCTGGACCAATATGACAATTGCTCTCCTTTCTCTGCAGGTAATCTACACTCCTTGCATTTTGGATCTGCTCAGAATATATATGCATCAGTGATAGTGTTATTATAACTAGGTAATCTACACTCCTTGCATTTTGGATCTGCTCAGAATATATATGCATCAGTGATAGTGTTATTATAACTAGGTAATCTACACTCCTTGCATTTTGGATCTGCTCAGAATATATATGCATCAGTGATAGTGTTATTATAACTAGGTAATCTACACTCCTTGCATTTTGGATCTGCTCAGAATATATATGCATCAGTGATAGTGTTATTATAACTAGGTAATCTACACTCCTTGCATTTTGGATCTGCTCAGAATATATATGCATCAGTGATAGTGTTATTATAACTAGGTAATCTACACTGTCAATTTGTATATCATAAGCTATATTGTATTCTAGGATGAAACTGTTTTGCAGCTTTATATAGTTGGTAACTGCTATCTTAGTATTTGTTTTAGTTGAGTTTTATGGCATGCTCTGTAAACGGGGTGGGTTGTTAGGCCTTGATTGCAATTACTAGAGACACATGGATACTTACCATTCATAAGGAAAGATGCTTGGCTGAACAACAGCCAGCTGAACAGGGCTTTATTATAAGGGCTTTTTTAAAAGGGTTATGAAAATATTACAATATAGACTTACCCAGGACTTCTACATAGTGGCTGTATGTTTGCCATATACTGAAGGGCTGTGCTGGACCAATATGACAATTGCTCTCCTTTCTCTGCAGGTAATCTACACTCCTTGCATTTTGGATCTGCTCAGAATATATATGCATCAGTGATAGTGTTATTATAACTAGGTAATCTACACTCCTTGCATTTTGGATCTGCTCAGGATATATATGCATCAGTGATAGTGTTATTATAACTAGGTAATCTACACTCCTTGCATTTTGGATCTGCTCAGAATATATATGCATCAGTGATAGTGTTATTATAACTAGGTAATCTACACTGTCAATTTGTATATCATAAGCTATATTGTATTCTAGGATGAAACTGTTTTGCAGCTTTATATAGTTGGTAACTGCTATCTTAGTATTTGTTTTAGTTGAGTTTTATGGCATGCTCTGTAAACGGGGGTGGGTTGTTAGGCCTAGATTGCAATTACTAGAGACACATGGATACTTACCATTCATAAGGAAAGATGCTTGGCTGAACAACAGCCAGCTGAACAGGGCTTTATTATAAGGGCTTTTTTAAAAGGGTTATGAAAATATTACAATATAGACTTACCCAGGACTTCTACATAGTGGCTGTATGTTTGCCATATACTGAAGGGCTGTGCCGTACCAATATGACAATTGCTCTCTATTCTCTGCAGGTAATCTACACTCCTTGCATTTTGGATCTGCTCAGAATATATATGCATCAGTGATAGTGTTATTATAACTAGGTAATCTACACTCCTTGCATTTTGGATCTGCTCAGAATATATATGCATCAGTGATAGTGTTATTATAACTAGGTAATCTACACTCCTTGCATTTTGGATCTGCTCAGAATATATATGCATCAGTGATAGTGTTATTATAACTAGGTAATCTACACTCCTTGCATTTTGGATCTGCTCAGAATATATATGCATCAGTGATAGTGTTATTATAACTAGGTAATCTACACTGTCAATTTGTATATCATAAGCTATATTGTATTCTAGGATGAAACTGTTTTGCAGTTTTATATAGTTGGTAACTGCTATCTTAGTATTTGTTTTAGTTGAGTTTTATGGCATGCTCTGTAAACGGGGGTGGGTTGTTAGGCCTTGATTGCAATTACTAGAGACACATGGATACTTACCATTCATAAGGAAAGATGCTTGGCTGAACAACAGCCAGCTGAACAGGGCTTTATTATAAGGGCTTTTTTAAAAGGGTTATGAAAATATTACAATATAGACTTACCCAGGACTTCTACATAGTGGCTGTATGTTTGCCATATACTGAAGGGCTGTGCCGGACCAATATGACAATTGCTCTCCTTTCTCTGCAGGTAATCTAGACTCCTTGCATTTTGGATCTGCTCAGAATATATATGCATCAGTGATAGTGTTATTATAACTAGGTAATCTACACTCCTTGCATTTTGGATCTGCTCAGAATATATATGCATCAGTGATAGTGTTATTATAACTAGGTAATCTACACTCCTTGCATTTTGGATCTGCTCAGAATATATATGCATCAGTGATAGTGTTATTATAACTAGGTAATCTACACTCCTTGCATTTTGGATCTGCTCAGAATATATATGCATCAGTGATAGTGTTATTATAACTAGGTAATCTACACTCCTTGCATTTTGGATCTGCTCAGAATATATATGCATCAGTGATAGTGTTATTATAACTAGGTAATCTACACTCCTTGCATTTTGGATCTGCTCAGAATATATATGCATCAGTGATAGTGTTATTATAACTAGGTAATCTACACTGTCAATTTGTATATCATAAACTATATTGTATTCTAGGATGAAACTGTTTT
Source organism: Pseudophryne corroboree (assembly GCF_028390025.1). Taxonomy (NCBI): domain Eukaryota; kingdom Metazoa; phylum Chordata; class Amphibia; order Anura; family Myobatrachidae; genus Pseudophryne; species Pseudophryne corroboree. The sequence goes on from NC_086444.1 coordinate 687,066,039, forward strand.
GCAGCTGTATATAGTTGGTAACTGCTATCTTAGTATTTGTTTTAGTTGAGTTTTATGGCATGCTCTGTAAACGGGGGTGGGTTGTTAGGCCTTGATTGCAATTACTAGAGACACATGGATACTTACCATTCATAGGGAAAGATGCTTGGCTGAACAATAGCCAGCTGAACAGGGCTTTATTATAAGGGCTTTTTTAAAAGGGTTATGAAAATATTACAATATAGACTTACCCAGGACTTCTACATAGTGGCTGTATGTTTGCCATATACTGAAGGGCTGTGCCGGACCAATATGACAATTGCTCTCCTTTCTCTGCAGGTAATCTACACTCCTTGCATTTTGGATCTGCTCAGAATATATATGCATCAGTGATAGTGTTATTATAACTAGGTAATCTACACTCCTTGCATTTTGGATCTTCTCAGAATATATATGCATCAGTGATAGTGTTATTATAACTAGGTAATCTACACTCCTTGCATTTTGGATCTGCTCAGAATATAAATGCATCAGTGATAGTGTTATTATAACTAGGTAATCTACACTCCTTGCATTTTGGATCTGCTCAGAATATATAAGCATCAGTGATAGTGTTATTATAACTAGGTAATCTACACTCCTTGCATTTTGGATCTGCTCAGAATATATATGCATCAGTGATAGTGTTATTATAACTAGGTAATCTACACTCCTTGCATTTTGGATCTGCTCAGAATATATATGCATCAGTGATAGTGTTATTATAACTAGGTAATCTACACTGTCAATTTGTATATCATAAGCTATATTGTATTCTAGGATGAAACTGTTTTGCAGCTTTATATAGTTGGTAACTGCTATCTTAGTATTTGTTTTAGTTGAGTTTTATGGCATGTTCTGTAAACGGGGGTGGGTTGTTAGGCCTTGATTGCAATTACTAGAGACACATGGATACTTCCCATTCATAAGGAAAGATGCTTGGCTGAACAACAGCCAGCTGAACAGGGCTTTATTATAAGGGCTTTTTTAAAAGGGTTATGAAAATATTACAATATAGACTTACCCAGGACTTCTACATAGTGGCTGTATGTTTGCCATATACTGAAGGGCTGTGCCGGACCAATATGACAATTGCTCTCCTTTCTCTGCAGGTAATCTACACTCCTTGCATTTTGGATCTGCTCAGAATATATATGCATCAGTGATAGTGTTATTATAACTAGGTAATCTACACTCCTTGCATTTTGGATCTGCTCAGAATATATATGCATCAGTGATAGTGTTATTATAATTAGGTAATCTACACTCCTTGCATTTTGGATCTGCTCAGAATATATATGCATCAGTGATAGTGTTATTATAACTAGGTAATCTACACTCCTTGCATTTTGGATCTGCTCAGAATATATATGCATCAGTGATAGTGTTATTATAACTAGGTAATCTACACTGTCAATTTGTATATCATAAGCTATATTGTATTCTAGGATGAAACTGTTTTGCAGCTTTATATAGTTGGTAACTAGTATCTTAGTATTTGTTTTAGTTGAGTTTTATGGCATGCTCTGTAAACGGGGGTGGGTTGTTAGGCCTTGATTGCAATTACTAGAGACACATGGATACTTACCATTCATAAGGAAAGATGCTTGGCTGAACAACAGCCAGCTGAACAGGGCTTTATTATGAGGGATTTTTTAAAAGGGTTATGAAAATATTACAATATAGACTTACCCAGGACTTCTACATAGTGGCTGTATGTTTGCCATATACTGAAGGGCTGTGCCGGACCAATATGACAATTGCTCTCCTTTCTCTGCAGGTAATCTACACTCCTTGCATTTTGGATCTGCTCAGAATATATATGCATCAGTGATAGTGTTATTATAACTAGGTAATCTACACTCCTTGCATTTTGGATCTGCTCAGAATATATATGCATCAGTGATAATGTTATTATGACTAGGTAATCTACACTCCTTGCATTTTGGATCTGCTCAGAATATATATGCATCAGTGATAGTGTTATTATAACTAGGTAATCTACACTCCTTGCATTTTGGATCTGCTCAGAATATATATGCATCAGTGATAGTGTTATTATAACTAGGTAATCTACACTCCTTGCATTTTGGATCTGCTCAGAATATATATGCATCAGTGATAGTGTTATTATAACTAGGTAATCTACACTGTCAATTTGTATATCATAAGCTATATTGTATTCTAGGATGAAACTGTTTTGCAGTTTTATATAGTTGGTAACTGCTATCTTAGTATTTGTTTTAGTTGAGTTTTATGGCATGCTCTGTAAACGGGGGTGGGTTGTTAGGCCTTGATTGCAATTACTAGAGACACATGGATACTTACCATTCATAAGGAAAGATGCTTGGCTGAACAACAGCCAGCTGAACAGGGCTTTATTATAAGGGCTTTTTTAAAAGGGTTATGAAAATATTACAATATAGACTTACCCAGGACTTCTACATAGTGGCTGTATGTTTGCCATATACTGAAGGGCTGTGCCGGACCAATATGACAATTGCTCTCCTTTCTCTGCAGGTAATCTAGACTCCTTGCATTTTGGATCTGCTCAGAATATATATGCATCAGTGATAGTGTTATTATAACTAGGTAATCTACACTCCTTGCATTTTGGATCTGCTCAGAATATATATGCATCAGTGATAGTGTTATTATAACTAGGTAATCTACACTCCTTGCATTTTGGATCTGCTCAGAATATATATGCATCAGTGATAGTGTTATTATAACTAGGTAATCTACACTCCTTGCATTTTGGATCTGCTCAGAATATATATGCATCAGTGATAGTGTTATTATAACTAGGTAATCTACACTCCTTGCATTTTGGATCTGCTCAGAATATATATGCATCAGTGATAGTGTTATTATAACTAGGTAATCTACACTCCTTGCATTTTGGATCTGCTCAGAATATATATGCATCAGTGATAGTGTTATTATAACTAGGTAATCTACACTGTCAATTTGTATATCATAAACTATATTGTATTCTAGGATGAAACTGTTTTGCAGCTGTATATAGTTGGTAACTGCTATCTTAGTATTTGTTTTAGTTGAGTTTTATGGCATGCTCTGTAAACGGGGGTGGGTTGTTAGGCCTTGATTGCAATTACTAGAGACACATGGATACTTACCATTCATAGGGAAAGATGCTTGGCTGAACAATAGCCAGCTGAACAGGGCTTTATTATAAGGGCTTTTTTAAAAGGGTTATGAAAATATTACAATATAGACTTACCCAGGACTTCTACATAGTGGCTGTATGTTTGCCATATACTGAAGGGCTGTGCCGGACCAATATGACAATTGCTCTCCTTTCTCTGCAGGTAATCTACACTCCTTGCATTTTGGATCTGCTCAGAATATATATGCATCAGTGATAGTGTTATTATAACTAGGTAATCTACACTCCTTGCATTTTGGATCTTCTCAGAATATATATGCATCAGTGATAGTGTTATTATAACTAGGTAATCTACACTCCTTGCATTTTGGATCTGCTCAGAATATAAATGCATCAGTGATAGTGTTATTATAACTAGGTAATCTACACTCCTTGCATTTTGGATCTGCTCAGAATATATAAGCATCAGTGATAGTGTTATTATAACTAGGTAATCTACACTCCTTGCATTTTGGATCTGCTCAGAATATATATGCATCAGTGATAGTGTTATTATAACTAGGTAATCTACACTCCTTGCATTTTGGATCTGCTCAGAATATATATGCATCAGTGATAGTGTTATTATAACTAGGTAATCTACACTGTCAATTTGTATATCATAAGCTATATTGTATTCTAGGATGAAACTGTTTTGCAGCTTTATATAGTTGGTAACTGCTATCTTAGTATTTGTTTTAGTTGAGTTTTATGGCATGTTCTGTAAACGGGGGTGGGTTGTTAGGCCTTGATTGCAATTACTAGAGACACATGGATACTTCCCATTCATAAGGAAAGATGCTTGGCTGAACAACAGCCAGCTGAACAGGGCTTTATTATAAGGGCTTTTTTAAAAGGGTTATGAAAATATTACAATATAGACTTACCCAGGACTTCTACATAGTGGCTGTATGTTTGCCATATACTGAAGGGCTGTGCCGGACCAATATGACAATTGCTCTCCTTTCTCTGCAGGTAATCTACACTCCTTGCATTTTGGATCTGCTCAGAATATATTTGCATCAGTGATAGTGTTATTATAACTAGGTAATCTACACTCCTTGCATTTTGGATCTGCTCAGAATATATATGCATCAGTGATAGTGTTATTATAATTAGGTAATCTACACTCCTTGCATTTTGGATCTGCTCAGAATATATATGCATCAGTGATAGTGTTATTATAACTAGGTAATCTACACTCCTTGCATTTTGGATCTGCTCAGAATATATATGCATCAGTGATAGTGTTATTATAACTAGGTAATCTACACTGTCAATTTGTATATCATAAGCTATATTGTATTCTAGGATGAAACTGTTTTGCAGCTTTATATAGTTGGTAACTGCTATCTTAGTATTTGTTTTAGTTGAGTTTTATGGCATGCTCTGTAAACGGGGGTGGGTTGTTAGGCCTTGATTGCAATTACTAGAGACACATGGAAACTTACCATTCATAAGGAAAGATGCTTGGCTGAACAACAGCCAGCTGAATAGGGCTTTATTATGAGGGCTTTTTTAAAAGGGTTATGAAAATATTACAATATAGACTTACCCAGGACTTCTACATAGTGGCTGTATGTTTGCCATATACTGAAGGGCTGTGCCGGACCAATATGACAATTGCTCTCCTTTCTCTGCAGGTAATCTACACTACTTGCATTTTGGATCTGCTCAGAATATATATGCATCAGTGATAGTGTTATTATAACTAGGTAATCTACACTCCTTGCATTTTGGATCTGCTCAGAATATATATGCATCAGTGATAATGTTATTATAACTAGGTAATCTACACTCCTTGCATTTTGGATCTGCTCAGAATATATATGCATCAGTGATAGTGTTATTATAACTAGGTAATCTACACTCCTTGCATTTTGGATCTGATCAGAATATATATGCATCAGTGATAGTGTTATTATAACTAGGTAATCTACACTCCTTGCATTTTGGATCTGCTCAGAATATATATGCATCAGTGATAGTGTTATTATAACTAGGTAATCTACACTGTCAATTTGTATATCATAAGCTATATTGTATTCTAGGATGAAACTGTTTTGCAGCTTTATATAGTTGGTAACTGCTATCTTAGTATTTGTTTTAGTTGAGTTTTATGGCATGCTCTGTAAATGGGGGTGGGTTGTTAGGCCTTGATTGCAATTACTAGAGACACATGGATACTTACCATTCATAAGGAAAGATGCTTGGCTGAACAACAGCCAGCTGAACAGGGCTTTATTATAAGGGCTTTTTTAAAAGGGTTATGAAAATATTACAATATAGACTTACCCAGGACTTCTACATAGTGGCTGTATGTTTGCCATATACTGAAGGGCTGTGCCGGACCAATATGACAATTGCTCTCCTTTCTCTGCAGGTAATCTACACTCCTTGCATTTTGGATCTGCTCAGAATATATATGCATCAGTGATAGTGTTATTATAACTAGGTAATCTACACTCCTTGCATTTTGGATCTGCTCAGAATATATATGCATCAGTGATAGTGTTATTATAACTAGGTAATCTACACTCCTTGCATTTTGGATCTGCTCGGAATATATATGCATCAGTGATAGTGTTATTATAACTAGGTAATCTACACTCCTTGCATTTTGGATCTGCTCAGAATATATATGCATCAGTGATAGTGTTATTATAACTAGGTAATCTACACTCCTTGCATTTTGGATCTGCTCAGAATATATATGCATCAGTGATAGTGTTATTATAACTAGGTAATCTACACTGTCAATTTGTATATCATAAGCTATATTGTATTCTAGGATGAAACTGTTTTGCAGCTTTATATAGTTGGTAACTGCTATCTTAGTATTTGTTTTAGTTGAGATTTATGGCATGCTCTGTAAACGGGGGTGGGTTGTTAGGCCTTGATTGCAATTACTAGAGACACATGGATACTTACCATTCATAAGGAAAGATGCTTGGCTAAACAACAGCCAGCTGAACAGGGCTTTATTATAAGGGCTTTTTTAAAAGGGTTATGAAAATATTACAATATAGACTTACCCAGGACTTCTACATAGTGGCTGTATGTTTGCCATATACTGAAGGGCTGTGCTGGACCAATATGACAATTGCTCTCCATTCTCTGCAGGTAATCTACACTCCTTGCATTTTGGATCTGCTCAGAATATATATGCATCAGTGATAGTGTTATTATAACTAGGTAATCTACAATCCTTGCATTTTGGATCTGCTCAGAATATATATGCATCAGTGATAGTGTTATTATAACTAGGTAATCTACACTCCTTGCATTTTGGATCTGCTCAGAATATATATGCATCAGTGATAGTGTTATTATAACTAGGTAATCTACACTCCTTGCATTTTGGATCTGCTCAGAATATATATGCATCAGTGATAGTGTTATTATAACTAGGTAATCTACACTGTCAATTTGTATATCATAAGCTATATTGTATTCTAGGATGAAACTGTTTTGCAGCTTTATATAGTTGGTAACTGCTATCTTAGTATTTGTTTTAGTTGAGATTTATGGCATGCTCTGTAAACGGGGGTGGGTTGTTAGGCCTTGATTGCAATTACTAGAGACACATGGATACTTACCATTCATAAGGAAAGATGCTTGGCTAAACAACAGCCAGCTGAACAGGGCTTTATTATTAGGGCTTTTTTAAAAGGGTTATGAAAATATTACAATATAGACTTACCCAGGACTTCTACATAGTGGCTGTATGTTTGCCATATACTGAAGGGCTGTGCCGGACCAATATGACAATTGCTCTCCTTTCTCTGCAGGTAATCTACACTCCTTGCATTTTGGATCTGCTCAGAATATATATGCATCAGTGATAGTGTTATTATAACTAGGTAATCTACACTCCTTGCATTTTGGATCTGCTCAGAATATATATGCATCAGTGATAGTGTTATTATAACTAGGTAATCTACACTCCTTGCATTTTGGATCTGCTCAGAATATATATGCATCAGTGATAGTGTTATTATAACTAGGTAATCTACACTCCTTGCATTTTGGATCTGCTCAGAATATATATGCATCAGTGATAGTGTTATTATAACTAGGTAATCTACACTCCTTGCATTTTGGATCTGCTCAGAATATATATGCATCAGTGATAGTGTTATTATAACTAGGTAATCTACACTCCTTGCATTTTGGATCTGCTCAGAATATATATGCATCAGTGATAGTGTTATTATAACTAGGTAATCTACACTGTCAATTTGTATATCATAAGCTATATTGTATTCTAGGATGAAACTGTTTTGCAGCTTTATATAGTTGGTAACTGCTATCTTAGTATTTGTTTTAGTTGAGTTTTATGGCATGTTCTGTAAACGGGGGTGGGTTGTTAGGCCTTGATTGCAATTACTAGAGACACATGGATACTTCCCATTCATAAGGAAAGATGCTTGGCTGAACAACAGCCAGCTGAACAGGGCTTTATTATAAGGGCTTTTTTAAAAGGGTTATGAAAATATTACAATATAGACTTACCCAGGACTTCTACATAGTGGCTGTATGTTTGCCATATACTGAAGGGCTGTGCCGGACCAATATGACAATTGCTCTCCTTTCTCTGCAGGTAATCTACACTCCTTGCATTTTGGATCTGCTCAGAATATATTTGCATCAGTGATAGTGTTATTATAACTAGGTAATCTACACTCCTTGCATTTTGGATCTGCTCAGAATATATATGCATCAGTGATAGTGTTATTATAATTAGGTAATCTACACTCCTTGCATTTTGGATCTGCTCAGAATATATATGCATCAGTGATAGTGTTATTATAACTAGGTAATCTACACTCCTTGCATTTTGGATCTGCTCAGAATATATATGCATCAGTGATAGTGTTATTATAACTAGGTAATCTACACTGTCAATTTGTATATCATAAGCTATATTGTATTCTAGGATGAAACTGTTTTGCAGCTTTATATAGTTGGTAACTGCTATCTTAGTATTTGTTTTAGTTGAGTTTTATGGCATGCTCTGTAAACGGGGGTGGGTTGTTAGGCCTTGATTGCAATTACTAGAGACACATGGATACTTACCATTCATAAGGAAAGATGCTTGGCAGAACAACAGCCAGCTGAACAGGGCTTTATTATAAGGGATTTTTAAAAGGGTTATGAAAATATTACAATATAGACTTACCCAGGACTTCTACATAGAGGCTGTATGTTTGCCATATACTGAAGGGCTGTGCCGGACCAATATGACAATTGCTCTCCTTTCTCTGCAGGTAATCTACACTCCTTGCATTTTGGATCTGCTCAGAATATATATGCATCAGTGATAGTGTTATTATAACTAGGTAATCTACACTCCTTGCATTTTGCATCTGCTCAGAATATATATGCATCAGTGATAGTGTTATTATAACTAGGTAATCTACACTCCTTGCATTTTGGATCTGCTCAGAATATATATGCATCAGTGATAGTGTTATTATAACTAGGTAATCTACACTCCTTGCATTTTGGATCTGCTCAGAATATATATGCATCAGTGATAGTGTTATTATAACTAGGTAATCTACACTCCTTGCATTTTGGATCTGCTCAGAATATATATGCATCAGTGATAGTGTTATTATAACTAGGTAATCTACACTCCTTGCATTTTGCATCTGCTCAGAATAAATATGCATCAGTGATAGTGTTATTATAACTAGGTAATCTACACTCCTTGCATTTTGGATCTGCTCAGAATATATATGCATCAGTGATAGTGTTATTATAACTAGGTAATCTACACTCCTTGCATTTTGGATCTGCTCAGAATATATATGCATCAGTGATAGTGTTATTATAACTAGGTAATCTACACTGTCAATTTGTATATCATAAGCTATATTGTATTCTAGGATGAAACTGTTTTGCAGCTTTATATAGTTGGTAACTGCTATCTTAGTATTTGTTTTAGTTGAGTTTTATGGCATGCTCTGTAAACGGGGGTGGGTTGTTAGGCCTTGATTGCAATTACTAGAGACACATGGATACTTACCATTCATAAGGAAAGATGCTTGGCTAAACAACAGCCAGCTGAACAGGGCTTTATTATTAGGGCTTATTTAAAAGGGTTATGAAAATATTACAATATAGACTTACCCAGGACTTCTACATAGTGGCTGTATGTTTGCCATATACTGAAGGGTTGTGCCGGACCAATATGACAATTGCTCTCCTTTCTCTGCAGGTAATCTACACTACTTGCATTTTGGATCTGCTCAGAATATATATGCATCAGTGATAGTGTTATTATAACTAGGTAATCTACACTCCTTGCATTTTGGATCTGCTCAGAATATATATGCATCAGTGATAATGTTATTATAACTAGGTAATCTACACTCCTTGCATTTTGGATCTGCTCAGAATATATATGCATCAGTGATAGTGTTATTATAACTAGGTAATCTACACTCCTTGCATTTTGGATCTGCTCAGAATATATATGCATCAGTGATAGTGTTATTATAACTAGGTAATCTACACTCCTTGCATTTTGGATCTGCTCAGAATATATATGCATCAGTGATATTGTTATTATAACTAGGTAATCTACACTGTCAATTTGTATATCATAAGCTATATTGTATTCTAGGATGAAACTGTTTTGCAGCTTTATATAGTTGGTAACTGCTATCTTAGTATTTGTTTTAGTTGAGTTTTATGGCATGCTCTGTAAACGGGGGTGGGTTGTTAGGCCTTGATTGCAATTACTAGAGACACATGGATACTTACCATTCATAAGGAAAGATGCTTGGCTGAACAACAGCCAGCTGAACAGGGCTTTATTATAAGGGCTTTTTTAAAAGGGTTATGAAAATATTACAATATAGACTTACCCAGGACTTCTACATAGTGGCTGTATGTTTGCCATATACTGAAGGGCTGTGCCGGACCAATATGACAATTGCTCTCCTTTCTCTGCAGGTAATCTACACTCCTTGCATTTTGGATCTGCTCAGAATATATATGCATCAGTGATAGTGTTATTATAACTAGGTAATCTACACTCCTTGCATTTTGGATCTGCTCAGAATATATATGCATCAGTGATAGTGTTATTATAACTAGGTAATCTACACTCCTTGCATTTTGGATCTGCTCGGAATATATATGCATCAGTGATAGTGTTATTATAACTAGGTAATCTACACTCCTTGCATTTTGGATCTGCTCAGAATATATATGCATCAGTGATAGTGTTATTATAACTAGGTAATCTACACTCCTTGCATTTTGGATCTGCTCAGAATATATATGCATCAGTGATAGTGTTATTATAACTAGGTAATCTACACTGTCAATTTGTATATCATAAGCTATATTGTATTCTAGGATGAAACTGTTTTGCAGCTTTATATAGTTGGTAACTGCTATCTTAGTATTTGTTTTAGTTGAGATTTATGGCATGCTCTGTAAACGGGGGTGGGTTGTTAGGCCTTGATTGCAATTACTAGAGACACATGGATACTTACCATTCATAAGGAAAGATGCTTGGCTAAACAACAGCCAGCTGAACAGGGCTTTATTATAAGGGCTTTTTTAAAAGGGTTATGAAAATATTACAATATAGACTTACCCAGGACTTCTACATAGTGGCTGTATGTTTGCCATATACTGAAGGGCTGTGCCGGACCAATATGACAATTGCTCTCCATTCTCTGCAGGTAATCTACACTCCTTGCATTTTGGATCTGCTCAGAATATATATGCATCAGTGATAGTGTTATTATAACTAGGTAATCTACAATCCTTGCATTTTGGATCTGCTCAGAATATATATGCATCAGTGATAGTGTTATTATAACTAGGTAATCTACACTCCTTGCATTTTGGATCTGCTCAGAATATATATGCATCAGTGATAGTGTTATTATAACTAGATAATCTACACTCCTTGCATTTTGGATCTGCTCAGAATATATATGCATCAGTGATAGTGTTATTATAACTAGGTAATCTACACTGTCAATTTGTATATCATAAGCTATATTGTATTCTAGGATGAAACTGTTTTGCAGCTTTATATAGTTGGTAACTGCTATCTTAGTATTTGTTTTAGTTGAGATTTATGGCATGCTCTGTAAACGGGGGTGGGTTGTTAGGCCTTGATTGCAATTACTAGAGACACATGGATACTTACCATTCATAAGGAAAGATGCTTGGCTAAACAACAGCCAGCTGAACAGGGCTTTATTATTAGGGCTTATTTAAAAGGGTTATGAAAATATTACAATATAGACTTACCCAGGACTTCTACATAGTGGCTGTATGTTTGCCATATACTGAAGGGCTGTGCCGGACCAATATGACAATTGCTCTCCTTTCTCTGCAGGTAATCTACACTCCTTGCATTTTGGATCTGCTCAGAATATATATGCATCAGTGATAGTGTTATTATAACTAGGTAATCTACACTCCTTGCATTTTGGATCTGCTCAGAATATATATGCATCAGTGATAGTGTTATTATAACTAGGTAATCTACACTCCTTGCATTTTGGATCTGCTCAGAATATATATGCATCAGTGATAGTGTTATTATAACTAGGTAATCTACACTCCTTGCATTTTGGATCTGCTCAGAATATATATGCATCAGTGATAGTGTTATTATAACTAGGTAATCTACACTCCTTGCATTTTGGATCTGCTCAGAATATATATGCATCAGTGATAGTGTTATTATAACTAGGTAATCTACACTCCTTGCATTTTGGATCTGCTCAGAATATATATGCATCAGTGATAGTGTTATTATAACTAGGTAATCTACACTGTCAATTTGTATATCATAAGCTATATTGTATTCTAGGATGAAACTGTTTTGCAGCTTTATATAGTTGGTAACTGCTATCTTAGTATTTGTTTTAGTTGAGTTTTATGGCATGCTCTGTAAACGGGGGTGGGTTGTTAGGCCTTGATTGCAATTACTAGAGACACATGGATACTTACCATTCATAAGGAAAGATGCTTGGCTGAACAACAGCCAGCTGAACAGGGCTTTATTATGAGGGCTTTTTTAAAAGGGTTATGAAAATATTACAATATAGACTTACCCAGGACTTCTACATAGTGGCTGTATGTTTGCCATATACTGAAGGGCTGTGCCGGACCAATATGACAATTGCTCTCCTTTCTCTGCAGGTAATCTACACTCCTTGCATTTTGGATCTGCTCAGAATATATATGCATCAGTGATAGTGTTATTATAACTAGGTAATCTAGACTCCTTGCATTTTGGATCTGCTCAGAATATATATGCATCAGTGATAGTGTTATTATAACTAGGTAATCTACACTCCTTGCATTTTGGATCTGCTCAGAATATATATGCATCAGTGATAGTGTTATTATAACTAGGTAATCTACACTCCTTGCATTTTGGATCTGCTCAGAATATATATGCATCAGTGATAGTGTTATTATAACTAGGTAATCTACACTATTTGCATTTTAGATCTGCTCAGAATATATATGCATCAGTGATAGTGTTATTATAACTAGGTAATCTACACTGTCAATTTGTATATCATAAGCTATATTGTATTCTAGGATGAAACTGTTTTGCAGCTTTATATAGTTGGTAACTGCTATCTTAGTATTTGTTTTAGTTGAGTTTTATGGCATGCTCTGTAAACGGGGGTGGGTTGTTAGGCCTTGATTGCAATTACTAGAGACACATGGATACTTACCATTCATAAGGAAAGATGCTTGGCTGAACAACAGCCAGCTGAACAGGGCTTTATTATAAGGGCTTTTTTAAAAGGGTTATGAAAATATTACAATATAGACTTACCCAGGACTTCTACATAGTGGCTGTATGTTTGCCATATACTGAAGGGCTGTGCCGGACCAATATGACAATTGCTCTCCTTTCTCTGCAGGTAATCTACACTCCTTGCATTTTGGATCTGCTCAGAATATATATGCATCAGTGATAGTGTTATTATAACTAGGTAATCTACACTCCTTGCATTTTGGATCTGCTCAGAATATATATGCATCAGTGATAGTGTTATTATAACTAGGTAATCTACACTCCTTGCATTTTGGATCTGCTCGGAATATATATGCATCAGTGATAGTGTTATTATAACTAGGTAATCTACACTCCTTGCATTTTGGATCTGCTCAGAATATATATGCATCAGTGATAGTGTTATTATAACTAGGTAATCTACACTCCTTGCATTTTGGATCTGCTCAGAATATATATGCATCAGTGATAGTGTTATTATAACTAGGTAATCTACACTGTCAATTTGTATATCATAAGCTATATTGTATTCTAGGATGAAACTGTTTTGCAGCTTTATATAGTTGGTAACTGCTATCTTAGTATTTGTTTTAGTTGAGATTTATGGCATGCTCTGTAAACGGGGGTGGGTTGTTAGGCCTTGATTGCAATTACTAGAGACACATGGATACTTACCATTCATAAGGAAAGATGCTTGGCTAAACAACAGCCAGCTGAACAGGGCTTTATTATAAGGGCTTTTTTAAAAGGGTTATGAAAATATTACAATATAGACTTACCCAGGACTTCTACATAGTGGCTGTATGTTTGCCATATACTGAAGGGCTGTGCCGGACCAATATGACAATTGCTCTCCTTTCTCTGCAGGTAATCTACACTCCTTGCATTTTGGATCTGCTCAGAATATATATGCATCAGTGATAGTGTTATTATAACTAGGTAATCTACACTCCTTGCATTTTGGATCTTCTCAGAATATATATGCATCAGTGATAGTGTTATTATAACTAGGTAATCTACACTCCTTGCATTTTGGATCTGCTCAGAATATAAATGCATCAGTGATAGTGTTATTATAACTAGGTAATCTACACTCCTTGCATTTTGGATCTGCTCAGAATATATAAGCATCAGTGATAGTGTTATTATAACTAGGTAATCTACACTCCTTGCATTTTGGATCTGCTCAGAATATATATGCATCAGTGATAGTGTTATTATAACTAGGTAATCTACACTGTCAATTTGTATATCATAAGCTATATTGTATTCTAGGATGAAACTGTTTTGCAGCTTTATATAGTTGGTAACTGCTATCTTAGTATTTGTTTTAGTTGAGTTTTATGGCATGCTCTGTAAACGGGGGTGGGTTGTTAGGCCTTGATTGCAATTACTAGAGACACATGGATACTTACCATTCATAGGGAAAGATGCTTGGCTGAACAATAGCCAGCTGAACAGGGCTTTATTATAAGGGCTTTTTTAAAAGGGTTATGAAAATATTACAATATAGACTTACCCAGGACTTCTACATAGTGGCTGTATGTTTGCCATATACTGAAGGGCTGTGCCGGACCAATATGACAATTGCTCTCCTTTCTCTGCAGGTAATCTACACTCCTTGCATTTTGGATCTGCTCAGAATATATATGCATCAGTGATAGTGTTATTATAACTAGGTAATCTACACTCCTTGCATTTTGGATCTTCTCAGAATATATATGCATCAGTGATAGTGTTATTATAACTAGGTAATCTACACTGTCAATTTGTATATCATAAGCTATATTGTATTCTAGGATGAAACTGTTTTGCAGCTTTATATAGTTGGTAACTGCTATCTTAGTATTTGTTTTAGTTGAGTTTTATGGCATGCTCTGTAAACGGGGGTGGGTTGTTAGGCCTTGATTGCAATTACTAGAGACACATGGATACTTACCATTCATAAGGAAAGATGCTTGGCTGAACAACAGCCAGCTGAACAGGGCTTTATTATGAGGGCTTTTTTAAAAGGGTTATGAAAATATTACAATATAGACTTACCCAGGACTTCTACATAGTGGCTGTATGTTTGCCATATACTGAAGGGCTGTGCCGGACCAATATGACAATTGCTCTCCTTTCTCTGCAGGTAATCTACACTCCTTGCATTTTGGATCTGCTCAGAATATATATGCATCAGTGATAGTGTTATTATAACTAGGTAATCTACACTCCTTGCATTTTGGATCTGCTCAGAATATATATGCATCAGTGATAATGTTATTATAACTAGGTAATCTACACTCCTTGCATTTTGGATCTGCTCAGAATATATATGCATCAGTGATAGTGTTATTATAACTAGGTAATCTACACTCCTTGCATTTTGGATCTGCTCAGAATATATATGCATCAGTGATAGTGTTATTATAACTAGGTAATCTACACTCCTTGCATTTTGGATCTGCTCAGAATATATATGCATCAGTGATAGTGTTATTATAACTAGGTAATCTACACTGTCAATTTGTATATCATAAGCTATATTGTATTCTAGGATGAAACTGTTTTGCAGCTTTATATAGTTGGTAACTGCTATCTTAGTATTTGTTTTAGTTGAGTTTTATGGCATGCTCTGTAAACGGGGGTGGGTTGTTAGGCCTTGATTGCAATTACTAGAGACACATGGATACTTACCATTCATAAGGAAAGATGCTTGGCTGAACAACAGCCAGCTGAACAGGGCTTTATTATAAGGGCTTTTTTAAAAGGGTTATGAAAATATTACAATATAGACTTACCCAGGACTTCTACATAGTGGCTGTATGTTTGCCATATACTGAAGGGCTGTGCCGGACCAATATGACAATTGCTCTCCTTTCTCTGCAGGTAATCTACACTCCTTGCATTTTGGATCTGCTCAGAATATATATGCATCAGTGATAGTGTTATTATAACTAGGTAATCTACACTCCTTGCATTTTGGATCTGCTCAGAATATATATGCATCAGTGATAGTGTTATTATTACTAGGTAATCTACACTCCTTGCATTTTGGATCTGCTCGGAATATATATGCATCAGTGATAGTGTTATTATAACTAGGTAATCTACACTCCTTGCATTTTGGATCTGCTCAGAATATATATGCATCAGTGATAGTGTTATTATAACTAGGTAATCTACACTGTCAATTTGTATATCATAAGCTATATTGTATTCTAGGATGAAACTGTTTTGCAGCTTTATATAGTTGGTAACTGCTATCTTAGTATTTGTTTTAGTTGAGATTTATGGCATGCTCTGTAAACGGGGGTGGGTTGTTAGGCCTTGATTGCAATTACTAGAGACACATGGATACTTACCATTCATAAGGAAAGATGCTTGGCTAAACAACAGCCAGCTGAACAGGGCTTTATTATAAGGGCTTTTTTAAAAGGGTTATGAAAATATTACAATATAGACTTACCCAGGACTTCTACATAGTGGCTGTATGTTTGCCATATACTGAAGGGCTGTGCCGGACCAATATGACAATTGCTCTCCTTTCTCTGCAGGTAATCTACACTCCTTGCATTTTGGATCTGCTCAGAATATATATGCATCAGTGATAGTGTTATTATAACTAGGTAATCTACACTCCTTGCATTTTGGATCTGCTCAGAATATATATGCATCAGTGATAGTGTTATTATTACTAGGTAATCTACACTCCTTGCATTTTGGATCTGCTCGGAATATATATGCATCAGTGATAGTGTTATTATAACTAGGTAATCTACACTCCTTGCATTTTGGATCTGCTCAGAATATATATGCATCAGTGATAGTGTTATTATAACTAGGTAATCTACACTCCTTGCATTTTGGATCTTCTCAGAATATATATGCATCAGTGATAGTGTTATTATAACTAGGTAATCTACACTGTCAATTTGTATATCATAAGCTATATTGTATTCTAGGATGAAACTGTTTTGCAGCTTTATATAGTTGGTAACTGCTATCTTAGTATTTGTTTTAGTTGAGTTTTATGGCATGCTCTGTAAACGGGGGTGGGTTGTTAGGCCTTGATTGCAATTACTAGAGACACATGGATACTTACCATTCATAGGGAAAGATGCTTGGCTGAACAATAGCCAGCTGAACAGGGCTTTATTATAAGGGCTTTTTTAAAAGGGTTATGAAAATATTACAATATAGACTTACCCAGGACTTCTACATAGTGGCTGTATGTTTGCCATATACTGAAGGGCTGTGCCGGACCAATATGACAATTGCTCTCCTTTCTCTGCAGGTAATCTACACTCCTTGCATTTTGGATCTGCTCAGAATATATATGCATCAGTGATAGTGTTATTATAACTAGGTAATCTACACTCCTTGCATTTTGGATCTTCTCAGAATATATATGCATCAGTGATAGTGTTATTATAACTAGGTAATCTACACTCCTTGCATTTTGGATCTGCTCAGAATATAAATGCATCAGTGATAGTGTTATTATAACTAGGTAATCTACACTCCTTGCATTTTGGATCTGCTCAGAATATATAAGCATCAGTGATAGTGTTATTATAACTAGGTAATCTACACTCCTTGCATTTTGGATCTGCTCAGAATATATATGCATCAGTGATAGTGTTATTATAACTAGGTAATCTACACTGTCAATTTGTATATCATAAGCTATATTGTATTCTAGGATGAAACTGTTTTGCAGCTTTATATAGTTGGTAACTGCTCTCTTAGTATTTGTTTTAGTTGAGTTTTATGGCATGCTCTGTAAACGGGGGTGGGTTGTTAGGCCTTGATTGCAATTACTAGAGACACATGGATACTTACCATTCATAGGGAAAGATGCTTGACTGAACAATAGCCAGCTGAACAGGGCTTTATTATAAGGGCTTTTTTAAAAGGGTTATGAAAATATTACAATATAGACTTACCCAGGACTTCTACATAGTGGCTGTATGTTTGCCATATACTGAAGGGCTGTGCCGGACCAATATGACAATTGCTCTCCTTTCTCTGCAGGTAATCTACACT
The DNA here is from genome assembly GCF_028390025.1 of Pseudophryne corroboree. Lineage (NCBI taxonomy): Eukaryota > Metazoa > Chordata > Amphibia > Anura > Myobatrachidae > Pseudophryne > Pseudophryne corroboree. The sequence goes on from NC_086444.1 coordinate 687,084,056, forward strand.
CCTTGCATTTTGGATCTGCTCAGAATATATATGCATCAGTGATAGTGTTATTATAACTAGGTAATCTACACTCCTTGCATTTTGGATCTTCTCAGAATATATATGCATCAGTGATAGTGTTATTATAACTAGGTAATCTACACTCCTTGCATTTTGGATCTGCTCAGAATATAAATGCATCAGTGATAGTGTTATTATAACTAGGTAATCTACACTCCTTGCATTTTGGATCTGCTCAGAATATATAAGCATCAGTGATAGTGTTATTATAACTAGGTAATCTACACTCCTTGCATTTTGGATCTGCTCAGAATATATATGCATCAGTGATAGTGTTATTATAACTAGGTAATCTACACTCCTTGCATTTTGGATCTGCTCAGAATATATATGCATCAGTGATAGTGTTATTATAACTAGGTAATCTACACTGTCAATTTGTATATCATAAGCTATATTGTATTCTAGGATGAAACTGTTTTGCAGCTTTATATAGTTGGTAACTGCTATCTTAGTATTTGTTTTAGTTGAGTTTTATGGCATGTTCTGTAAACGGGGGTGGGTTGTTAGGCCTTGATTGCAATTACTAGAGACACATGGATACTTCCCATTCATAAGGAAAGATGCTTGGCTGAACAACAGCCAGCTGAACAGGGCTTTATTATGAGGGCTTTTTTAAAAGGGTTATGAAAATATTACAATATAGACTTACCCAGGACTTCTACATAGTGGCTGTATGTTTGCCATATACTGAAGGGCTGTGCCGGACCAATATGACAATTGCTCTCCTTTCTCTGCAGGTAATCTACACTCCTTGCATTTTGGATCTGCTCAGAATATATATGCATCAGTGATAGTGTTATTATAACTAGGTAATCTACAATCCTTGCATTTTGGATCTGCTCAGAATATATATGCATCAGTGATAGTGTTATTATAACTAGGTAATCTACACTCCTTGCATTTTGGATCTGCTCAGAATATATATGCATTAGTGATAGTGTTATTATAACTAGGTAATCTACACTCCTTGCATTTTGGATCTGCTCAGAATATATATGCATCAGTGATAGTGTTATTATAACTAGGTAATCTACACTGTCAATTTGTATATCATAAGCTATATTGTATTCTAGGATGAAACTGTTTTGCAGCTTTATATAGTTGGTAACTGCTATCTTAGTATTTGTTTTAGTTGAGATTTATGGCATGCTCTGTAAACGGGGGTGGGTTGTTAGGCCTTGATTGCAATTACTAGAGACACATGGATACTTACCATTCATAAGGAAAGATGCTTGGCTAAACAACAGCCAGCTGAACAGGGCTTTATTATAAGGGCTTTTTTAAAAGGGTTATGAAAATATTACAATATAGACTTACCCAGGACTTCTACATAGTGGCTGTATGTTTGCCATATACTGAAGGGCTGTGCCGGACCAATATGACAATTGCTCTCCTTTCTCTGCAGGTAATCTACACTCCTTGCATTTTGGATCTGCTCAGAATATATATATGCATCAGTGATAGTGTTATTATAACTAGGTAATCTACACTCCTTGCATTTTGGATCTGCTCAGAATATATATGCATCAGTGATAGTGTTATTATAACTAGGTAATCTACACTCCTTGCATTTTGGATCTGCTCAGAATATATATGCATCAGTGATAGTGTTATTATAACTAGGTAATCTACACTCCTTGCATTTTGGATCTGCTCAGAATATATATGCATCAGTGATAGTGTTATTATAACTAGGTAATCTACACTCCTTGCATTTTGGATCTGCTCAGAATATATATGCATCAGTGATAGTGTTATTATAACTAGGTAATCTACACTCCTTGCATTTTGGATCTGCTCAGAATATATATGCATCAGTGATAGTGTTATTATAACTAGGTAATCAACACTGTCAATTTGTATATCATAAGCTATATTGTATTCTAGGATGAAACTGTTTTGCAGCTTTATATAGTTGGTAACTGCTATCTTCGTATTTGTTTTAGTTGAGTTTTATGGCATGCTCTGTAAACGGGGGTGGGTTGTTAGGCCTTGATTGCAATTACTAGAGACACATGGATACTTACCATTCATAGGGAAAGATGCTTGGCTGAACAATAGCCAGCTGAACAGGGCTTTATTATAAGGGCTTTTTTAAAAGGGTTATGAAAATATTACAATATAGACTTACCCAGGACTTCTACATAGTGGCTGTATGTTTGCCATATACTGAAGGGCTGTGCCGGACCAATATGACAATTGCTCTCCTTTCTCTGCAGGTAATCTACACTCCTTGCATTTTGGATCTGCTCAGAATATATATGCATCAGTGATAGTGTCATTATAACTAGGTAATCTACACTCCTTGCATTTTGGATCTTCTCAGAATATATATGCATCAGTGATAGTGTTATTATAACTAGGTAATCTACACTCCTTGCATTTTGGATCTGCTCAGAATATATAAGCATCAGTGATAGTGTTATTATAACTAGGTAATCTACACTCCTTGCATTTTGGATCTGCTCAGAATATATATGCATCAGTGATAGTGTTATTATAACTAGGTAATCTACACTCCTTGCATTTTGGATCTGCTCAGAATATATATGCATCAGTGATAGTGTTATTATAACTAGGTAATCTACACTGTCAATTTGTATATCATAAGCTATATTGTATTCTAGGATGAAACTGTTTTGCAGCTTTATATAGTTGGTAACTGCTATCTTAGTATTTGTTTTAGTTGAGTTTTATGGCATGTTCTGTAAACGGGGGTGGGTTGTTAGGCCTTGATTGCAATTACTAGAGACACATGGATACTTCCCATTCATAAGGAAAGATGCTTGGCTGAACAACAGCCAGCTGAACAGGGCTTTATTATAAGGGCCTTTTTAAAAGGGTTATGAAAATATTACAATATAGACTTACCCAGGACTTCTACATAGTGGCTGTATGTTTGCCATATACTGAAGGGCTGTGCCGGACCAATATGACAATTGCTCTCCTTTCTCTGCAGGTAATCTACACTCCTTGCATTTTGGATCTGCTCAGAATATATATGCATCAGTGATAGTGTTATTAATACTAGGTAATCTACACTCCTTGCATTTTGGATCTGCTCAGAATATATATGCTTCAGTGATAGTGTTATTATAATTAGGTAATCTACACTCCTTGCATTTTGGATCTGCTCAGAATATATATGCATCAGTGATAGTGTTATTATAACTAGGTAATCTACACTCCTTGCATTTTGGATCTGCTCAGAATATATATGCATCAGTGATAGTGTTATTATAACTAGGTAATCTACACTGTCAATTTGTATATCATAAGCTATATTGTATTCTAGGATGAAACTGTTTTGCAGCTTTATATAGTTGGTAACTGCTATCTTAGTATTTGTTTTAGTTGAGTTTTATGGCATGTTCTGTAAACGGGGGTGGGTTGTTAGGCCTTGATTGCAATTACTAGAGACACATGGATACTTCCCATTCATAAGGAAAGATGCTTGGCTGAACAACAGCCAGCTGAACAGGGCTTTATTATAAGGGCCTTTTTAAAAGGGTTATGAAAATATTACAATATAGACTTACCCAGGACTTCTACATAGTGGCATTATGTTTGCCATATACTGAAGGGCTGTGCCGGACCAATATGACAATTGCTCTCCTTTCTCTGCAGGTAATCTACACTCCTTGCATTTTGGATCTGCTCAGAATATATATGCATCAGTGATAGTGTTATTAATACTAGGTAATCTACACTCCTTGCATTTTGGATCTGCTCAGAATATATATGCTTCAGTGATAGTGTTATTATAATTAGGTAATCTACACTCCTTGCATTTTGGATCTGCTCAGAATATATATGCATCAGTGATAGTGTTATTATAACTAGGTAATCTACACTCCTTGCATTTTGGATCTGCTCAGAATATATATGCATCAGTGATAGTGTTATTATAACTAGGTAATCTACACTCCTTGCATTTTGGATCTTCTCAGAATATATATGCATCAGTGATAGTGTTATTATAACTAGGTAATCTACACTGTCAATTTGTATATCATAAGCTATATTGTATTCTAGGATGAAACTGTTTTGCAGCTTTATATAGTTGGTAACTGCTATCTTAGTATTTGTTTTAGTTGAGTTTTATGGCATGCTCTGTAAACGGGGGTGGGTTGTTAGGCCTTGATTGCAATTACTAGAGACACATGGATACTTACCATTCATAGGGAAAGATGCTTGGCTGAACAATAGCCAGCTGAACAGGGCTTTATTATAAGGGCTTTTTTAAAAGGGTTATGAAAATATTACAATATAGACTTACCCAGGACTTCTACATAGTGGCTGTATGTTTGCCATATACTGAAGGGCTGTGCCGGACCAATATGACAATTGCTCTCCTTTCTCTGCAGGTAATCTACACTCCTTGCATTTTGGATCTGCTCAGAATATATATGCATCAGTGATAGTGTTATTATAACTAGGTAATCTACACTCCTTGCATTTTGGATCTTCTCAGAATATATATGCATCAGTGATAGTGTTATTATAACTAGGTAATCTACACTCCTTGCATTTTGGATCTGCTCAGAATATAAATGCATCAGTGATAGTGTTATTATAACTAGGTAATCTACACTCCTTGCATTTTGGATCTGCTCAGAATATATAAGCATCAGTGATAGTGTTATTATAACTAGGTAATCTACACTCCTTGCATTTTGGATCTGCTCAGAATATATATGCATCAGTGATAGTGTTATTATAACTAGGTAATCTACACTGTCAATTTGTATATCATAAGCTATATTGTATTCTAGGATGAAACTGTTTTGCAGCTTTATATAGTTGGTAACTGCTGTCTTAGTATTTGTTTTAGTTGAGTTTTATGGCATGCTCTGTAAACGGGGGTGGGTTGTTAGGCCTTGATTGCAATTACTAGAGACACATGGATACTTACCATTCATAGGGAAAGATGCTTGACTGAACAATAGCCAGCTGAACAGGGCTTTATTATAAGGGCTTTTTTAAAAGGGTTATGAAAATATTACAATATAGACTTACCCAGGACTTCTACATAGTGGCTGTATGTTTGCCATATACTGAAGGGCTGTGCCGGACCAATATGACAATTGCTCTCCTTTCTCTGCAGGTAATCTACACTCCTTGCATTTTGGATCTGCTCAGAATATATATGCATCAGTGATAGTGTTATTATAACTAGGTAATCTACACTCCTTGCATTTTGGATCTTCTCAGAATATATATGCATCAGTGATAGTGTTATTATAACTAGGTAATCTACACTCCTTGCATTTTGGATCTGCTCAGAATATAAATGCATCAGTGATAGTGTTATTATAACTAGGTAATCTACACTCCTTGCATTTTGGATCTGCTCAGAATATATAAGCATCAGTGATAGTGTTATTATAACTAGGTAATCTACACTCCTTGCATTTTGGATCTGCTCAGAATATATATGCATCAGTGATAGTGTTATTATAACTAGGTAATCTACACTCCTTGCATTTTGGATCTGCTCAGAATATATATGCATCAGTGATAGTGTTATTATAACTAGGTAATCTACACTGTCAATTTGTATATCATAAGCTATATTGTATTCTAGGATGAAACTGTTTTGCAGCTTTATATAGTTGGTAACTGCTATCTTAGTATTTGTTTTAGTTGAGTTTTATGGCATGTTCTGTAAACGGGGGTGGGTTGTTAGGCCTTGATTGCAATTACTAGAGACACATGGATACTTCCCATTCATAAGGAAAGATGCTTGGCTGAACAACAGCCAGCTGAACAGGGCTTTATTATAAGGGCTTTTTTAAAAGGGTTATGAAAATATTACAATATAGACTTACCCAGGACTTCTACATAGTGGCTGTATGTTTGCCATATACTGAAGGGCTGTGCCGGACCAATATGACAATTGCTCTCCATTCTCTGCAGGTAATCTACACTCCTTGCATTTTGGATCTGCTCAGAATATATATGCATCAGTGATAGTGTTATTATAACTAGGTAATCTACAATCCTTGCATTTTGGATCTGCTCAGAATATATATGCATCAGTGATAGTGTTATTATAACTAGGTAATCAACACTCCTTGCATTTTGGATCTGCTCAGAATATATATGCATTAGTGATAGTGTTATTATAACTAGGTAATCTACACTCCTTGCATTTTGGATCTGCTCAGAATATATATGCATCAGTGATAGTGTTATTATAACTAGGTAATCTACACTGTCAATTTGTATATCATAAGCTATATTGTATTCTAGGATGAAACTGTTTTGCAGCTTTATATAGTTGGTAACTGCTATCTTAGTATTTGTTTTAGTTGAGATTTATGGCATGCTCTGTAAACGGGGGTGGGTTGTTAGGCCTTGATTGCAATTACTAGAGACACATGGATACTTACCATTCATAAGGAAAGATGCTTGGCTAAACAACAGCCAGCTGAACAGGGCTTTATTATAAGGGCTTTTTTAAAAGGGTTATGAAAATATTACAATATAGACTTACCCAGGACTTCTACATAGTGGCTGTATGTTTGCCATATACTGAAGGGCTGTGCCGGACCAATATGACAATTGCTCTCCTTTCTCTGCAGGTAATCTACACTCCTTGCATTTTGGATCTGCTCAGAATATATATATGCATCAGTGATAGTGTTATTATAACTAGGTAATCTACACTCCTTGCATTTTGGATCTGCTCAGAATATATATGCATCAGTGATAGTGTTATTATAACTAGGTAATCTACACTCCTTGCATTTTGGATCTGCTCAGAATATATATGCATCAGTGATAGTGTTATTATAACTAGGTAATCTACACTCCTTGCATTTTGGATCTGCTCAGAATATATATGCATCAGTGATAGTGTTATTATAACTAGGTAATCTACACTCCTTGCATTTTGGATCTGCTCAGAATATATATGCATCAGTGATAGTGTTATTATAACTAGGTAATCTACACTCCTTGCATTTTGGATCTGCTCAGAATATATATGCATCAGTGATAGTGTTATTATAACTAGGTAATCAACACTGTCAATTTGTATATCATAAGCTATATTGTATTCTAGGATGAAACTGTTTTGCAGCTTTATATAGTTGGTAACTGCTATCTTCGTATTTGTTTTAGTTGAGTTTTATGGCATGCTCTGTAAACGGGGGTGGGTTGTTAGGCCTTGATTGCAATTACTAGAGACACATGGATACTTACCATTCATAAGGAAAGATGCTTGGCTGAACAACAGCCAGCTGAACAGGGCTTTATTATAAGGGCTTTTTTAAAAGGGTTATGAAAATATTACAATATAGACTTACCCAGGACTTCTACATAGTGGCTGTATGTTTGCCATATACTGAAGGGCTGTGCCGGACCAATATGACAATTGCTCTCCTTTCTCTGCAGGTAATCTACACTCCTTGCATTTTGGATCTGCTCAGAATATATATATGCATCAGTGATAGTGTTATTATAACTAGGTAATCTACACTCCTTGCATTTTGGATCTGCTCAGAATATATATGCATTAGTGATAGTGTTATTATAACTAGGTAATCTACACTCCTTGCATTTTGGATCTGCTCAGAATATATATGCATCAGTGATAGTGTTATTATAACTAGGTAATCTACACTCCTTGCATTTTGGATCTGCTCAGAATATATATGCATCAGTGATAGTGTTATTATAACTAGGTAATCTACACTCCTTGCATTTTGGATCTGCTCAGAATATATATGCATCAGTGATAGTGTTATTATAACTAGGTAATCTACACTCCTTGCATTTTGGATCTGCTCAGAATATATATGCATCAGTGATAGTGTTATTATAACTAGGTAATCAACACTGTCAATTTGTATATCATAAGCTATATTGTATTCTAGGATGAAACTGTTTTGCAGCTTTATATAGTTGGTAACTGCTATCTTCGTATTTGTTTTAGTTGAGTTTTATGGCATGTTCTGTAAACGGGGGTGGGTTGTTAGGCCTTGATTGCAATTACTAGAGACACATGGATACTTCCCATTCATAAGGAAAGATGCTTGGCTGAACAACAGCCAGCTGAACAGGGCTTTATTATAAGGGCCTTTTTAAAAGGGTTATGAAAATATTACAATATAGACTTACCCAGGACTTCTACATAGTGGCTGTATGTTTGCCATATACTGAAGGGCTGTGCCGGACCAATATGACAATTGCTCTCCTTTCTCTGCAGGTAATCTACACTCCTTGCATTTTGGATCTGCTCAGAATATATATGCATCAGTGATAGTGTTATTAATACTAGGTAATCTACACTCCTTGCATTTTGGATCTGCTCAGAATATATATGCTTCAGTGATAGTGTTATTATAATTAGGTAATCTACACTCCTTGCATTTTGGATCTGCTCAGAATATATATGCATCAGTGATAGTGTTATTATAACTAGGTAATCTACACTCCTTGCATTTTGGATCTGCTCAGAATATATATGCATCAGTGATAGTGTTATTATAACTAGGTAATCTACACTGTCAATTTGTATATCATAAGCTATATTGTATTCTAGGATGAAACTGTTTTGCAGCTTTATATAGTTGGTAACTGCTATCTTAGTATTTGTTTTAGTTGAGTTTTATGGCATGCTCTGTAAACGGGGGTGGGTTGTTAGGCCTTGATTGCAATTACTAGAGACACATGGATACTTACCATTCATAAGGAAAGATGCTTGGCTGAACAACAGCCAGCTGAACAGGGCTTTATTATAAGGGCTTTTTTAAAAGGGTTATGAAAATATTACAATATAGACTTACCCAGGACTTCTACATAGTGGCTGTATGTTTGCCATATACTGAAGGGCTGTGCCGGACCAATATGACAATTGCTCTCCTTTCTCTGCAGGTAATCTACACTCCTTGCATTTTGGATCTGCTCAGAATATATATGCATCAGTGATAGTGTTATTATAACTAGGTAGTCTACACTCCTTGCATTTTGCATCTGCTCAGAATATATATGCATCAGTGATAGTGTTATTATAACTAGGTAATCTACACTCCTTGCATTTTGGATCTGCTCAGAATATATATGCATCAGTGATAGTGTTATTATAACTAGGTAATCTACACTCCTTGCATTTTGGATCTGCTCAGAATATATATGCATCAGTGATAGTGTTATTATAACTAGGTAATCTACACTGTCAATTTGTATATCATAAGCTATATTGTATTCTAGGATGAAACTGTTTTGCAGCTTTATATAGTTGGTAACTGCTATCTTAGTATTTGTTTTAGTTGAGTTTTATGGCATGCTCTGTAAACGGGGGTGGGTTGTTAGGCCTTGATTGCAATTACTAGAGACACATGGATACTTACCATTCATAAGGAAAGATGCTTGGCTGAACAACAGCCAGCTGAACAGGGCTTTATTATAAGGGCTTTTTTAAAAGGGTTATGAAAATATTACAATATAGACTTACCCAGGACTTCTACATAGTGGCTGTATGTTTGCCATATACTGAAGGGCTGTGCCGGACCAATATGACAATTGCTCTCCTTTCTCTGCAGGTAATCTACACTCCTTGCATTTTGGATCTGCTCAGAATATATATGCATCAGTGATAGTGTTATTATAACTAGGTAATCTACACTCCTTGCATTTTGGATCTGCTCAGAATATATATGCATCAGTGATAGTGTTATTATAACTAGGTAATCTACACTGTCAATTTGTATATCATAAGCTATATTGTATTCTAGGATGAAACTGTTTTGCAGCTTTATATAGTTGGTAACTGCTATCTTAGTATTTGTTTTAGTTGAGATTTATGGCATGCTCTGTAAACGGGGGTGGGTTGTTAGGCCTTGATTGCAATTACTAGAGACACATGGATACTTACCATTCATAAGGAAAGATGCTTGGCTAAACAACAGCCAGCTGAACAGGGCTTTATTATAAGGGCTTTTTTAAAAGGGTTATGAAAATATTACAATATAGACTTACCCAGGACTTCTACATAGTGGCTGTATGTTTGCCATATACTGAAGGGCTGTGCCGGACCAATATGACAATTGCTCTCCTTTCTCTGCAGGTAATCTACACTCCTTGCATTTTGGATCTGCTCAGAATATATATATGCATCAGTGATAGTGTTATTATAACTAGGTAATCTACACTCCTTGCATTTTGGATCTGCTCAGAATATATATGCATCAGTGATAGTGTTATTATAACTAGGTAATCTACACTCCTTGCATTTTGGATCTGCTCAGAATATATATGCATCAGTGATAGTGTTATTATAACTAGGTAATCTACACTCCTTGCATTTTGGATCTGCTCAGAATATATATGCATCAGTGATAGTGTTATTATAACTAGGTAATCTACACTCCTTGCATTTTGGATCTGCTCAGAATATATATGCATCAGTGATAGTGTTATTATAACTAGGTAATCTACACTCCTTGCATTTTGGATCTGCTCAGAATATATATGCATCAGTGATAGTGTTATTATAACTAGGTAATCAACACTGTCAATTTGTATATCATAAGCTATATTGTATTCTAGGATGAAACTGTTTTGCAGCTTTATATAGTTGGTAACTGCTATCTTCGTATTTGTTTTAGTTGAGTTTTATGGCATGCTCTGTAAACGGGGGTGGGTTGTTAGGCCTTGATTGCAATTACTAGAGACACATGGATACTTACCATTCATAAGGAAAGATGCTTGGCTGAACAACAGCCAGCTGAACAGGGCTTTATTATAAGGGCTTTTTTAAAAGGGTTATGAAAATATTACAATATAGACTTACCCAGGACTTCTACATAGTGGCTGTATGTTTGCCATATACTGAAGGGCTGTGCCGGACCAATATGACAATTGCTCTCCTTTCTCTGCAGGTAATCTACACTCCTTGCATTTTGGATCTGCTCAGAATATATATATGCATCAGTGATAGTGTTATTATAACTAGGTAATCTACACTCCTTGCATTTTGGATCTGCTCAGAATATATATGCATCAGTGATAGTGTTATTATAACTAGGTAATCTACACTCCTTGCATTTTGGATCTGCTCAGAATATATATGCATCAGTGATAGTGTTATTATAACTAGGTAATCTACACTCCTTGCATTTTGGATCTGCTCAGAATATATATGCATCAGTGATAGTGTTATTATAACTAGGTAATCTACACTCCTTGCATTTTGGATCTACTCAGAATATATATGCATCAGTGATAGTGTTATTATAACTAGGTAATCTACACTCCTTGCATTTTGGATCTGCTCAGAATATATATGCATCAGTGATAGTGTTATTATAACTAGGTAATCAACACTGTCAATTTGTATATCATAAGCTATATTGTATTCTAGGATGAAACTGTTTTGCAGCTTTATATAGTTGGTAACTGCTATCTTCGTATTTGTTTTAGTTGAGTTTTATGGCATGCTCTGTAAACGGGGGTGGGTTGTTAGGCCTTGATTGCAATTACTAGAGACACATGGATACTTACCATTCATAGGGAAAGATGCTTGGCTGAACAATAGCCAGCTGAACAGGGCTTTATTATAAGGGCTTTTTTAAAAGGGTTATGAAAATATTACAATATAGACTTACCCAGGACTTCTACATAGTGGCTGTATGTTTGCCATATACTGAAGGGCTGTGCCGGACCAATATGACAATTGCTCTCCTTTCTCTGCAGGTAATCTACACTCCTTGCATTTTGGATCTGCTCAGAATATATATGCATCAGTGATAGTGTCATTATAACTAGGTAATCTACACTCCTTGCATTTTGGATCTTCTCAGAATATATATGCATCAGTGATAGTGTTATTATAACTAGGTAATCTACACTCCTTGCATTTTGGATCTGCTCAGAATATAAATGCATCAGTGATAGTGTTATTATAACTAGGTAATCTACACTCCTTGCATTTTGGATCTGCTCAGAATATATAAGCATCAGTGATAGTGTTATTATAACTAGGTAATCTACACTCCTTGCATTTTGGATCTGCTCAGAATATATATGCATCAGTGATAGTGTTATTATAACTAGGTAATCTACACTCCTTGCATTTTGGATCTGCTCAGAATATATATGCATCAGTGATAGTGTTATTATAACTAGGTAATCTACACTGTCAATTTGTATATCATAAGCTATATTGTATTCTAGGATGAAACTGTTTTGCAGCTTTATATAGTTGGTAACTGCTATCTTAGTATTTGTTTTAGTTGAGTTTTATGGCATGTTCTGTAAACGGGGGTGGGTTGTTAGGCCTTGATTGCAATTACTAGAGACACATGGATACTTCCCATTCATAAGGAAAGATGCTTGGCTGAACAACAGCCAGCTGAACAGGGCTTTATTATAAGGGCCTTTTTAAAAGGGTTATGAAAATATTACAATATAGACTTACCCAGGACTTCTACATAGTGGCTGTATGTTTGCCATATACTGAAGGGCTGTGCCGGACCAATATGACAATTGCTCTCCTTTCTCTGCAGGTAATCTACACTCCTTGCATTTTGGATCTGCTCAGAATATATATGCATCAGTGATAGTGTTATTAATACTAGGTAATCTACACTCCTTGCATTTTGGATCTGCTCAGAATATATATGCTTCAGTGATAGTGTTATTATAATTAGGTAATCTACACTCCTTGCATTTTGGATCTGCTCAGAATATATATGCATCAGTGATAGTGTTATTATAACTAGGTAATCTACACTCCTTGCATTTTGGATCTGCTCAGAATATATATGCATCAGTGATAGTGTTATTATAACTAGGTAATCTACACTGTCAATTTGTATATCATAAGCTATATTGTATTCTAGGATGAAACTGTTTTGCAGCTTTATATAGTTGGTAACTGCTATCTTAGTATTTGTTTTAGTTGAGTTTTATGGCATGCTCTGTAAACGGGGGTGGGTTGTTAGGCCTTGATTGCAATTACTAGAGACACATGGATACTTACCATTCATAAGGAAAGATGCTTGGCTGAACAACAGCCAGCTGAACAGGGCTTTATTATAAGGGCTTTTTTAAAAGGGTTATGAAAATATTACAATATAGACTTACCCAGGACTTCTACATAGTGGCTGTATGTTTGCCATATACTGAAGGGCTGTGCCGGACCAATATGACAATTGCTCTCCTTTCTCTGCAGGTAATCTACACTCCTTGCATTTTGGATCTGCTCAGAATATATATGCATCAGTGATAGTGTTATTATAACTAGGTAGTCTACACTCCTTGCATTTTGCATCTGCTCAGAATATATATGCATCAGTGATAGTGTTATTATAACTAGGTAATCTACACTCCTTGCATTTTGGATCTGCTCAGAATATATATGCATCAGTGATAGTGTTATTATAACTAGGTAATCTACACTCCTTGCATTTTGGATCTGCTCAGAATATATATGCATCAGTGATAGTGTTATTATAACTAGGTAATCTACACTGTCAATTTGTATATCATAAGCTATATTGTATTCTAGGATGAAACTGTTTTGCAGCTTTATATAGTTGGTAACTGCTATCTTAGTATTTGTTTTAGTTGAGTTTTATGGCATGCTCTGTAAACGGGGGTGGGTTGTTAGGCCTTGATTGCAATTACTAGAGACACATGGATACTTACCATTCATAAGGAAAGATGCTTGGCTGAACAACAGCCAGCTGAACAGGGCTTTATTATAAGGGCTTTTTTAAAAGGGTTATGAAAATATTACAATATAGACTTACCCAGGACTTCTACATAGTGGCTGTATGTTTGCCATATACTGAAGGGCTGTGCCGGACCAATATGACAATTGCTCTCCTTTCTCTGCAGGTAATCTACACTCCTTGCATTTTGGATCTGCTCAGAATATATATGCATCAGTGATAGTGTTATTATAACTAGGTAATCTACACTCCTTGCATTTTGGATCTGCTCAGAATATATATGCATCAGTGATAGTGTTATTATAACTAGGTAATCTACACTCCTTGCATTTTGGATCTGCTCAGAATATATATGCATCAGTGATAGTGTTATTATAACTAGGTAATCTACACTCCTTGCATTTTGGATCTGCTCAGAATATATATGCATCAGTGATAGTGTTATTATAACTAGGTAATCTACACTCCTTGCATTTTGGATCTGCTCAGAATATATATGCATCAGTGATAGTGTTATTATAACTAGGTAATCTACACTGTCAATTTGTATATCATAAGCTATATTGTATTCTAGGATGAAACTGTTTTGCAGCTTTATATAGTTGGTAACTGCTATCTTAGTATTTGTTTTAGTTGAGATTTATGGCATGCTCTGTAAACGGGGGTGGGTTGTTAGGCCTTGATTGCAATTACTAGAGACACATGGATACTTACCATTCATAAGGAAAGATGCTTGGCTAAACAACAGCCAGCTGAACAGGGCTTTATTATAAGGGCTTTTTTAAAAGGGTTATGAAAATATTACAATATAGACTTACCCAGGACTTCTACATAGTGGCTGTATGTTTGCCATATACTGAAGGGCTGTGCCGGACCAATATGACAATTGCTCTCCATTCTCTGCAGGTAATCTACACTCCTTGCATTTTGGATCTGCTCAGAATATATATGCATCAGTGATAGTGTTATTATAACTAGGTAATCTACACTCCTTGCATTTTGGATCTTCTCAGAATATATATGCATCAGTGATAGTGTTATTATAACTAGGTAATCTACACTCCTTGCATTTTGGATCTGCTCAGAATATAAATGCATCAGTGATAGTGTTATTATAACTAGGTAATCTACACTCCTTGCATTTTGGATCTGCTCAGAATATATAAGCATCAGTGATAGTGTTATTATAACTAGGTAATCTACACTCCTTGCATTTTGGATCTGCTCAGAATATATATGCATCAGTGATAGTGTTATTATAACTAGGTAATCTACACTGTCAATTTGTATATCATAAGCTATATTGTATTCTAGGATGAAACTGTTTTGCAGCTTTATATAGTTGGTAACTGCTATCTTAGTATTTGTTTTAGTTGAGTTTTATGGCATGCTCTGTAAACGGGGGTGGGTTGTTAGGCCTTGATTGCAATTACTAGAGACACATGGATACTTACCATTCATAGGGAAAGATGCTTGGCTGAACAATAGCCAGCTGAACAGGGCTTTATTATAAGGGCTTTTTTAAAAGGGTTATGAAAATATTACAATATAGACTTACCCAGGACTTCTACATAGTGGCTGTATGTTTGCCATATACTGAAGGGCTGTGCCGGACCAATATGACAATTGCTCTCCTTTCTCTGCAGGTAATCTACACTCCTTGCATTTTGGATCTGCTCAGAATATATATGCATCAGTGATAGTGTTATTATAACTAGGTAATCTACACTCCTTGCATTTTGGATCTTCTCAGAATATATATGCATCAGTGATAGTGTTATTATAACTAGGTAATCTACACTCCTTGCATTTTGGATCTGCTCAGAATATAAATGCATCAGTGATAGTGTTATTATAACTAGGTAATCTACACTCCTTGCATTTTGGATCTGCTCAGAATATATAAGCATCAGTGATAGTGTTATTATAACTAGGTAATCTACACTCCTTGCATTTTGGATCTGCTCAGAATATATATGCATCAGTGATAGTGTTATTATAACTAGGTAATCTACACTCCTTGCATTTTGGATCTGCTCAGAATATATATGCATCAGTGATAGTGTTATTATAACTAGGTAATCTACACTGTCAATTTGTATATCATAAGCTATATTGTATTCTAGGATGAAACTGTTTTGCAGCTTTATATAGTTGGTAACTGCTATCTTAGTATTTGTTTTAGTTGAGTTTTATGGCATGTTCTGTAAACGGGGGTGGGTTGTTAGGCCTTGATTGCAATTACTAGAGACACATGGATACTTCCCATTCATAAGGAAAGATGCTTGGCTGAACAACAGCCAGCTGAACAGGGCTTTATTATAAGGGCTTTTTTAAAAGGGTTATGAAAATATTACAATATAGACTTACCCAGGACTTCTACATAGTGGCTGTATGTTTGCCATATACTGAAGGGCTGTGCCGGACCAATATGACAATTGCTCTCCTTTCTCTGCAGGTAATCTATACTCCTTGCATTTTGGATCTGCTCAGAATATATATGCATCAGTGATAGTGTTATTATAACTAGGTAATCTACACTCCTTGCATTTTGGATCTGCTCAGAATATATATGCATCAGTGATAGTGTTATTATAACTAGGTAATCTACACTCCTTGCATTTTGGATCTGCTCGGAATATATATGCATCAGTGATAGTGTTATTATAACTAGGTAATCTACACTCCTTGCATTTTGGATCTGCTCAGAATATATATGCATCAGTGATAGTGTTATTATAACTAGGTAATCTACACTCCTTGCATTTTGGATCTGCTCAGAATATATATGCATCAGTGATAGTGTTATTATAACTAGGTAATCTACACTGTCAATTTGTATATCATAAGCTATATTGTATTCTAGGATGAAACTGTTTTGCAGCTTTATATAGTTGGTAACTGCTATCTTAGTATTTGTTTTAGTTGAGTTTTATGGCATGCTCTGTAAACGGGGGTGGGTTGTTAGGCCTTGATTGCAATTACTAGAGACACATGGATACTTACCATTCATAGGGAAAGATGCTTGGCTGAACAATAGCCAGCTGAACAGGGCTTTATTATAAGGGCTTTTTTAAAAGGGTTATGAAAATATTACAATATAGACTTACCCAGGACTTCTACATAGTGGCTGTATGTTTGCCATATACTGAAGGGCTGTGCCGGACCAATATGACAATTGCTCTCCTTTCTCTGCAGGTAATCTACACTCCTTGCATTTTGGATCTGCTCAGAATATATATGCATCAGTGATAGTGTTATTATAACTAGGTAATCTACACTCCTTGCATTTTGGATCTGCTCAGAATATATATGCATCAGTGATAGTGTTATTATAACTAGGTAATCTACACTCCTTGCATTTTGGATCTGCTCAGAATATATATGCATCAGTGATAGTGTTATTATAACTAGGTAATCTACACTCCTTGCATTTTGGATCTGCTCAGAATATATATGCATCAGTGATAGTGTTATTATAACTAGGTAATCTACACTCCTTGCATTTTGGATCTGCTCAGAATATATATGCATCAGTGATAGTGTTATTATAACTAGGTAATCTACACTCCTTGCATTTTGGATCTGCTCAGAATATATATGCATCAGTGATAGTGTTATTATAACTAGGTAATCTACACTGTCAATTTGTATATCATAAGCTATATTGTATTCTAGGATGAAACTGTTTTGCAGCTTTATATAGTTGGTAACTGCTATCTTAGTATTTGTTTTAGTTGAGTTTTATGGCATGCTCTGTAAACGGGGGTGGGTTGTTAGGCCTTGATTGCAATTACTAGAGACACATGGATACTTACCATTCATAGGGAAAGATGCTTGGCTGAACAATAGCCAGCTGAACAGGGCTTTATTATAAGGGCTTTTTTAAAAGGGTTATGAAAATATTACAATATAGACTTACCCAGGACTTCTACATAGTGGCTGTATGTTTGCCATATACTGAAGGGCTGTGCTGGACCAATATGACAATTGCTCTCCTTTCTCTGCAGGTAATCTACACTCCGTGCATTTTGGATCTGCTCAGAATATATATGCATCAGTGATAGTGTTATTATAACTAGGTAATCTACACTCCTTGCATTTTGGATCTGCTCAGAATATATATGCATCAGTGATAGTGTTATTATAACTAGGTAATCTACACTCCTTGCATTTTGGATCTTCTCAGAATATATATGCATCAGTGATAGTGTTATTATAACTAGGTAATCTACACTCCTTGCATTTTGGATCTGCTCAGAATATAAATGCATCAGTGATAGTGTTATTATAACTAGGTAATCTACACTCCTTGCATTTTGGATCTGCTCAGAATATATGTGCATCAGTGATAGTGTTATTATAACTAGGTAATCTACACTCCTTGCATTTTGGATCTGCTCAGAATATATATGCATCAGTGATAGTGTTATTATAACTAGGTAATCTACACTCCTTGCATTTTGGATCTGCTCAGAATATATATGCATCAGTGATAGTGTTATTATAACTAGGTAATCTACACTCCTTGCATTTTGGATCTGCTCAGAATATATATGCATCAGTGATAGTGTTATTATAACTAGGTAATCTACACTGTCAATTTGTATATCATAAGCTATATTGTATTCTAGGATGAAACTGTTTTGCAGCTTTATATAGTTGGTAACTGCTATCTTAGTATTTGTTTTAGTTGAGTTTTATGGCATGCTCTGTAAACGGGGGTGGGTTGTTAGGCCTTGATTGCAATTACTAGAGACACATGGATACTTACCATTCATAGGGAAAGATGCTTGGCTGAACAATAGCCAGCTGAACAGGGCTTTATTATAAGGGCTTTTTTAAAAGGGTTATGAAAATATTACAATATAGACTTACCCAGGACTTCTACATAGTGGCTGTATGTTTGCCATATACTGAAGGGCTGTGCCGGACCAATATGACAATTGCTCTCCTTTCTCTGCAGGTAATCTACACTCCGTGCATTTTGGATCTGCTCAGAATATATATGCATCAGTGATAGTGTTATTATAACTAGGTAATCTACACTCCTTGCATTTTGGATCTGCTCAGAATATATATGCATCAGTGATAGTGTTATTATAACTAGGTAATCTACACTCCTTGCATTTTGGATCTTCTCAGAATATATATGCATCAGTGATAGTGTTATTATAACTAGGTAATCTACACTCCTTGCATTTTGGATCTGCTCAGAATATATAAATGCATCAGTGATAGTGTTATTATAACTAGGTAATCTACACTCCTTGCATTTTGGATCTGCTCAGAATATATAAGCATCAGTGATAGTGTTATTATAACTAGGTAATCTACACTCCTTGCATTTTGGATCTGCTCAGAATATATATGCATCAGTGATAGTGTTATTATAACTAGGTAATCTACACTGTCAATTTGTATATCATAAGCTATATTGTATTCTAGGATGAAACTGTTTTGCAGCTTTATATAGTTGGTAACTGCTATCTTAGTATTTGTTTTAGTTGAGTTTTATGGCATGCTCTGTAAACGGGGGTGGGTTGTTAGGCCTTGATTGCAATTACTAGAGACACATGGATACTTACCATTCATAGGGAAAGATGCTTGGCTGAACAATAGCCAGCTGAACAGGGCTTTATTATAAGGGCTTTTTTAAAAGGGTTATGAAAATATTACAATATAGACTTACCCAGGACTTCTACATAGTGGCTGTATGTTTGCCATATGCTGAAGGGCTGTGCCGGACCAATATGACAATTGCTCTCCTTTCTCTGCAGGTAATCTACACTCCTTGCATTTTGGATCTGCTCAGAATATATATGCATCAGTGATAGTGTTATTATAACTAGGTAATCTACACTCCTTGCATTTTGGATCTGCTCAGAATATATATGCATCAGTGATAGTGTTATTATAACTAGGTAATCTACACTCCTTGCATTTTGGATCTGCTCAGAATATATATGCATCAGTGATAGTGTTATTATAACTAGGTAATCTACACTCCTTGCATTTTGGATCTGCTCAGAATATATATGCATCAGTGATAGTGTTATTATAACTAGGTAATCTACACTGTCAATTTGTATATCATAAGCTATATTGTATTCTAGGATGAAACTGTTTTGCAGCTTTATATAGTTGGTAACTGCTATCTTAGTATTTGTTTTAGTTGAGTTTTATGGCATGCTCTGTAAACAGGGGTGGGTTGTTAGGCCTTGATTGCAATTACTAGAGACACATGGATACTTACCATTCATAGGGAAAGATGCTTGGCTGAACAATAGCCAGCTGAACAGGGCTTTATTATAAGGGCTTTTTTAAAAGGGTTATGAAAATATTACAATATAGACTTACCCAGGACTTCTACATAGTGGCTGTATGTTTGCCATATACTGAAGGGCTGTGCCGGACCAATATGACAATTGCTCTCCTTTCTCTGCAGGTAATCTACACTCCTTGCATTTTGGATCTGCTCAGAATATATATGCATCAGTGATAGTGTTATTATAACTAGGTAATCTACACTCCTTGCATTTTGGATCTTCTCAGAATATATATGCATCAGTGATAGTGTTATTATAACTAGGTAATCTACACTCCTTGCATTTTGGATCTGCTCAGAATATAAATGCATCAGTGATAGTGTTATTATAACTAGGTAATCTACACTCCTTGCATTTTGGATCTGCTCAGAATATATAAGCATCAGTGATAGTGTTATTATAACTAGGTAATCTACACTCCTTGCATTTTGGATCTGCTTAGAATATATATGCATCAGTGATAGTGTTATTATAACTAGGTAATCTACACTCCTTGCATTTTGGATCTGCTCAGAATATATATGCATCAGTGATAGTGTTATTATAACTAGGTAATCTACACTGTCAATTTGTATATCATAAGCTATATTGTATTCTAGGATGAAACTGTTTTGCAGCTTTATATAGTTGGTAACTGCTATCTTAGTATTTGTTTTAGTTGAGTTTTATGGCATGTTCTGTAAACGGGGGTGGGTTGTTAGGCCTTGATTGCAATTACTAGAGACACATGGATACTTCCCATTCATAAGGAAAGATGCTTGGCTGAACAACAGCCAGCTGAACAGGGCTTTATTATAAGGGCTTTTTTAAAAGGGTTATGAAAATATTACAATATAGACTTACCCAGGACTTCTACATAGTGGCTGTATGTTTGCCATATACTGAAGGGCTGTGCCGGACCAATATGACAATTGCTCTCCTTTCTCTGCAGGTAATCTATACTCCTTGCATTTTGGATCTGCTCAGAATATATATGCATCAGTGATAGTGTTATTATAACTAGGTAATCTACACTCCTTGCATTTTGGATCTGCTCAGAATATATATGCATCAGTGATAGTGTTATTATAACTAGGTAATCTACACTCCTTGCATTTTGGATCTGCTCGGAATATATATGCATCAGTGATAGTGTTATTATAACTAGGTAATCTACACTCCTTGCATTTTGGATCTGCTCAGAATATATATGCATCAGTGATAGTGTTATTATAACTAGGTAATCTACACTCCTTGCATTTTGGATCTGCTCAGAATATATATGCATCAGTGATAGTGTTATTATAACTAGGTAATCTACACTGTCAATTTGTATATCATAAGCTATATTGTATTCTAGGATGAAACTGTTTTGCAGCTTTATATAGTTGGTAACTGCTATCTTAGTATTTGTTTTAGTTGAGTTTTATGGCATGCTCTGTAAACGGGGGTGGGTTGTTAGGCCTTGATTGCAATTACTAGAGACACATGGATACTTACCATTCATAGGGAAAGATGCTTGGCTGAACAATAGCCAGCTGAACAGGGCTTTATTATAAGGGCTTTTTTAAAAGGGTTATGAAAATATTACAATATAGACTTACCCAGGACTTCTACATAGTGGCTGTATGTTTGCCATATACTGAAGGGCTGTGCCGGACCAATATGACAATTGCTCTCCTTTCTCTGCAGGTAATCTACACTCCTTGCATTTTGGATCTGCTCAGAATATATATGCATCAGTGATAGTGTTATTATAACTAGGTAATCTACACTCCTTGCATTTTGGATCTGCTCAGAATATATATGCATCAGTGATAGTGTTATTATAACTAGGTAATCTACACTCCTTGCATTTTGGATCTGCTCAGAATATATATGCATCAGTGATAGTGTTATTATAACTAGGTAATCTACACTCCTTGCATTTTGGATCTGCTCAGAATATATATGCATCAGTGATAGTGTTATTATAACTAGGTAATCTACACTCCTTGCATTTTGGATCTGCTCAGAATATATATGCATCAGTGATAGTGTTATTATAACTAGGTAATCTACACTCCTTGCATTTTGGATCTGCTCAGAATATATATGCATCAGTGATAGTGTTATTATAACTAGGTAATCTACACTGTCAATTTGTATATCATAAGCTATATTGTATTCTAGGATGAAACTGTTTTGCAGCTTTATATAGTTGGTAACTGCTATCTTAGTATTTGTTTTAGTTGAGTTTTATGGCATGCTCTGTAAACGGGGGTGGGTTGTTAGGCCTTGATTGCAATTACTAGAGACACATGGATACTTACCATTCATAGGGAAAGATGCTTGGCTGAACAATAGCCAGCTGAACAGGGCTTTATTATAAGGGCTTTTTTAAAAGGGTTATGAAAATATTACAATATAGACTTACCCAGGACTTCTACATAGTGGCTGTATGTTTGCCATATACTGAAGGGCTGTGCTGGACCAATATGACAATTGCTCTCCTTTCTCTGCAGGTAATCTACACTCCGTGCATTTTGGATCTGCTCAGAATATATATGCATCAGTGATAGTGTTATTATAACTAGGTAATCTACACTCCTTGCATTTTGGATCTGCTCAGAATATATATGCATCAGTGATAGTGTTATTATAACTAGGTAATCTACACTCCTTGCATTTTGGATCTTCTCAGAATATATATGCATCAGTGATAGTGTTATTATAACTAGGTAATCTACACTCCTTGCATTTTGGATCTGCTCAGAATATAAATGCATCAGTGATAGTGTTATTATAACTAGGTAATCTACACTCCTTGCATTTTGGATCTGCTCAGAATATATATGCATCAGTGATAGTGTTATTATAACTAGGTAATCTACACTCCTTGCATTTTGGATCTGCTCAGAATATATATGCATCAGTGATAGTGTTATTATAACTAGGTAATCTACACTCCTTGCATTTTGGATCTGCTCAGAATATATATGCATCAGTGATAGTGTTATTATAACTAGGTAATCTACACTCCTTGCATTTTGGATCTGCTCAGAATATATATGCATCAGTGATAGTGTTATTATAACTAGGTAATCTACACTGTCAATTTGTATATCATAAGCTATATTGTATTCTAGGATGAAACTGTTTTGCAGCTTTATATAGTTGGTAACTGCTATCTTAGTATTTGTTTTAGTTGAGTTTTATGGCATGCTCTGTAAACGGGGGTGGGTTGTTAGGCCTTGATTGCAATTACTAGAGACACATGGATACTTACCATTCATAGGGAAAGATGCTTGGCTGAACAATAGCCAGCTGAACAGGGCTTTATTATAAGGGCTTTTTTAAAAGGGTTATGAAAATATTACAATATAGACTTACCCAGGACTTCTACATAGTGGCTGTATGTTTGCCATATACTGAAGGGCTGTGCCGGACCAATATGACAATTGCTCTCCTTTCTCTGCAGGTAATCTACACTCCGTGCATTTTGGATCTGCTCAGAATATATATGCATCAGTGATAGTGTTATTATAACTAGGTAATCTACACTCCTTGCATTTTGGATCTGCTCAGAATATATATGCATCAGTGATAGTGTTATTATAACTAGGTAATCTACACTCCTTGCATTTTGGATCTTCTCAGAATATATATGCATCAGTGATAGTGTTATTATAACTAGGTAATCTACACTCCTTGCATTTTGGATCTTCTCAGAATATATATGCATCAGTGATAGTGTTATTATAACTAGGTAATCTACACTCCTTGCATTTTGGATCTGCTCAGAATATATAAATGCATCAGTGATAGTGTTATTATAACTAGGTAATCTACACTCCTTGCATTTTGGATCTGCTCAGAATATATAAGCATCAGTGATAGTGTTATTATAACTAGGTAATCTACACTCCTTGCATTTTGGATCTGCTCAGAATATATATGCATCAGTGATAGTGTTATTATAACTAGGTAATCTACACTGTCAATTTGTATATCATAAGCTATATTGTATTCTAGGATGAAACTGTTTTGCAGCTTTATATAGTTGGTAACTGCTATCTTAGTATTTGTTTTAGTTGAGTTTTATGGCATGCTCTGTAAACGGGGGTGGGTTGTTAGGCCTTGATTGCAATTACTAGAGACACATGGATACTTACCATTCATAGGGAAAGATGCTTGGCTGAACAATAGCCAGCTGAACAGGGCTTTATTATAAGGGCTTTTTTAAAAGGGTTATGAAAATATTACAATATAGACTTACCCAGGACTTCTACATAGTGGCTGTATGTTTGCCATATGCTGAAGGGCTGTGCCGGACCAATATGACAATTGCTCTCCTTTCTCTGCAGGTAATCTACACTCCTTGCATTTTGGATCTGCTCAGAATATATATGCATCAGTGATAGTGTTATTATAACTAGGTAATCTACACTCCTTGCATTTTGGATCTGCTCAGAATATATATGCATCAGTGATAGTGTTATTATAACTAGGTAATCTACACTCCTTGCATTTTGGATCTGCTCAGAATATATATGCATCAGTGATAGTGTTATTATAACTAGGTAATCTACACTCCTTGCATTTTGGATCTGCTCAGAATATATATGCATCAGTGATAGTGTTATTATAACTAGGTAATCTACACTGTCAATTTGTATATCATAAGCTATATTGTATTCTAGGATGAAACTGTTTTGCAGCTTTATATAGTTGGTAACTGCTATCTTAGTATTTGTTTTAGTTGAGTTTTATGGCATGCTCTGTAAACAGGGGTGGGTTGTTAGGCCTTGATTGCAATTACTAGAGACACATGGATACTTACCATTCATAGGGAAAGATGCTTGGCTGAACAATAGCCAGCTGAACAGGGCTTTATTATAAGGGCTTTTTTAAAAGGGTTATGAAAATATTACAATATAGACTTACCCAGGACTTCTACATAGTGGCTGTATGTTTGCCATATACTGAAGGGCTGTGCCGGACCAATATGACAATTGCTCTCCTTTCTCTGCAGGTAATCTACACTCCGTGCATTTTGGATCTGCTCAGAATATATATGCATCAGTGATAGTGTTATTATAACTAGGTAATCTACACTCCTTGCATTTTGGATCTGCTCAGAATATATATGCATCAGTGATAGTGTTATTATAACTAGGTAATCTACACTCCTTGCATTTTGGATCTTCTCAGAATATATATGCATCAGTGATAGTGTTATTATAACTAGGTAATCTACACTCCTTGCATTTTGGATCTTCTCAGAATATATATGCATCAGTGATAGTGTTATTATAACTAGGTAATCTACACTCCTTGCATTTTGGATCTGCTCAGAATATATAAATGCATCAGTGATAGTGTTATTATAACTAGGTAATCTACACTCCTTGCATTTTGGATCTGCTCAGAATATATAAGCATCAGTGATAGTGTTATTATAACTAGGTAATCTACACTCCTTGCATTTTGGATCTGCTCAGAATATATATGCATCAGTGATAGTGTTATTATAACTAGGTAATCTACACTGTCAATTTGTATATCATAAGCTATATTGTATTCTAGGATGAAACTGTTTTGCAGCTTTATATAGTTGGTAACTGCTATCTTAGTATTTGTTTTAGTTGAGTTTTATGGCATGCTCTGTAAACGGGGGTGGGTTGTTAGGCCTTGATTGCAATTACTAGAGACACATGGATACTTACCATTCATAGGGAAAGATGCTTGGCTGAACAATAGCCAGCTGAACAGGGCTTTATTATAAGGGCTTTTTTAAAAGGGTTATGAAAATATTACAATATAGACTTACCCAGGACTTCTACATAGTGGCTGTATGTTTGCCATATGCTGAAGGGCTGTGCCGGACCAATATGACAATTGCTCTCCTTTCTCTGCAGGTAATCTACACTCCTTGCATTTTGGATCTGCTCAGAATATATATGCATCAGTGATAGTGTTATTATAACTAGGTAATCTACACTCCTTGCATTTTGGATCTGCTCAGAATATATATGCATCAGTGATAGTGTTATTATAACTAGGTAATCTACACTCCTTGCATTTTGGATCTGCTCAGAATATATATGCATCAGTGATAGTGTTATTATAACTAGGTAATCTACACTCCTTGCATTTTGGATCTGCTCAGAATATATATGCATCAGTGATAGTGTTATTATAACTAGGTAATCTACACTGTCAATTTGTATATCATAAGCTATATTGTATTCTAGGATGAAACTGTTTTGCAGCTTTATATAGTTGGTAACTGCTATCTTAGTATTTGTTTTAGTTGAGTTTTATGGCATGCTCTGTAAACAGGGGTGGGTTGTTAGGCCTTGATTGCAATTACTAGAGACACATGGATACTTACCATTCATAGGGAAAGATGCTTGGCTGAACAATAGCCAGCTGAACAGGGCTTTATTATAAGGGCTTTTTTAAAAGGGTTATGAAAATATTACAATATAGACTTACCCAGGACTTCTACATAGTGGCTGTATGTTTGCCATATACTGAAGGGCTGTGCCGGACCAATATGACAATTGCTCTCCTTTCTCTGCAGGTAATCTACACTCCGTGCATTTTGGATCTGCTCAGAATATATATGCATCAGTGATAGTGTTATTATAACTAGGTAATCTACACTCCTTGCATTTTGGATCTGCTCAGAATATATATGCATCAGTGATAGTGTTATTATAACTAGGTAATCTACACTGTCAATTTGTATATCATAAGCTATATTGTATTCTAGGATGAAACTGTTTTGCAGCTTTATATAGTTGGTAACTGCTATCTTCGTATTTGTTTTAGTTGAGTTTTATGGCATGCTCTGTAAACGGGGGTGGGTTGTTAGGCCTTGATTGCAATTACTAGAGACACATGGATACTTACCATTCATAGGGAAAGATGCTTGGCTGAACAATAGCCAGCTGAACAGGGCTTTATTATAAGGGCTTTTTTAAAAGGGTTATGAAAATATTACAATATAGACTTACCCAGGACTTCTACATAGTGGCTGTATGTTTGCCATATACTGAAGGGCTGTGCCGGACCAATATGACAATTGCTCTCCTTTCTCTGCAGGTAATCTACACTCCTTGCATTTTGGATCTGCTCAGAATATATATGCATCAGTGATAGTGTTATTATAACTAGGTAATCTACACTCCTTGCATTTTGGATCTGCTCAGAATATATATGCATCAGTGATAGTGTTATTATAACTAGGTAATCTACACTGTCAATTTGTATATCATAAGCTATATTGTATTCTAGGATGAAACTGTTTTGCAGCTTTATATAGTTGGTAACTGCTATCTTCGTATTTGTTTTAGTTGAGTTTTATGGCATGCTCTGTAAACGGGGGTGGGTTGTTAGGCCTTGATTGCAATTACTAGAGACACATGGATACTTACCATTCATAGGGAAAGATGCTTGGCTGAACAATAGCCAGCTGAACAGGGCTTTATTATAAGGGCTTTTTTAAAAGGGTTATGAAAATATTACAATATAGACTTACCCAGGACTTCTACATAGTGGCTGTATGTTTGCCATATACTGAAGGGCTGTGCCGGACCAATATGACAATTGCTCTCCTTTCTCTGCAGGTAATCTACACTCCTTGCATTTTGGATCTGCTCAGAATATATATGCATCAGTGATAGTGTTATTATAACTAGGTAATCTATACTCCTTGCATTTTGGATCTTCTCAGAATATATATGCATCAGTGATAGTGTTATTATAACTAGGTAATCTACACTCCTTGCATTTTGGATCTGCTCAGAATATAAATGCATCAGTGATAGTGTTATTATAACTAGGTAATCTACACTCCTTGCATTTTGGATCTGCTCAGAATATATAAGCATCAGTGATAGTGTTATGATAACTAGGTAATCTACACTCCTTGCATTTTGGATCTGCTCAGAATATATATGCATCAGTGATAGTGTTATTATAACTAGGTAATCTACACTCCTTGCATTTTGGATCTGCTCAGAATATATATGCATCAGTGATAGTGTTATTATAACTAGGTAATCTACACTGTCAATTTGTATATCATAAGCTATATTGTATTCTAGGATGAAACTGTTTTGCAGCTTTATATAGTTGGTAACTGCTATCTTAGTATTTGTTTTAGTTGAGTTTTATGGCATGTTCTGTAAACGGGGGTGGGTTGTTAGGCCTTGATTGCAATTACTAGAGACACATGGATACTTCCCATTCATAAGGAAAGATGCTTGGCTGAACAACAGCCAGCTGAACAGGGCTTTATTATAAGGGCTTTTTTAAAAGGGTTATGAAAATATTACAATATAGACTTACCCAGGACTTCTACATAGTGGCTGTATGTTTGCCATATACTGAAGGGCTGTGCCGGACCAATATGACAATTGCTCTCCTTTCTCTGCAGGTAATCTACACTCCTTGCATTTTGGATCTGCTCAGAATATATATGCATCAGTGATAGTGTTATTATAACTAGGTAATCTACACTCCTTGCATTTTGGATCTGCTCAGAATATATATGCATCAGTGATAGTGTTATTATAATTAGGTAATCTACACTCCTTGCATTTTGGATCTGCTCAGAATATATATGCATCAGTGATAGTGTTATTATAACTAGGTAATCTACACTCCTTGCATTTTGGATCTGCTCAGAATATATATGCATCAGTGATAGTGTTATTATAACTAGGTAATCTACACTGTCAATTTGTATATCATAAGCTATATTGTATTCTAGGATGAAACTGTTTTGCAGCTTTATATAGTTGGTAACTGCTATCTTAGTATTTGTTTTAGTTGAGTTTTATGGCATGCTCTGTAAACGGGGGTGGGTTGTTAGGCCTTGATTGCAATTACTAGAGACACATGGATACTTACCATTCATAAGGAAAGATGCTTGGCTGAACAACAGCCAGCTGAACAGGGCTTTATTATAAGGGCTTTTTTAAAAGGGTTATGAAAATATTACAATATAGACTTACCCAGGACTTCTACATAGTGGCTGTATGTTTGCCATATACTGAAGGGCTGTGCCGGACCAATATGACAATTGCTCTCCTTTCTCTGCAGGTAATCTACACTCCTTGCATTTTGGATCTGCTCAGAATATATATGCATCAGTGATAGTGTTATTATAACTAGGTAATCTACACTCCTTGCATTTTGGATCTGCTCAGAATATATATGCATCAGTGATAATGTTATTATAACTAGGTAATCTACACTCCTTGCATTTTGGATCTGCTCAGAATATATATGCATCAGTGATAGTGTTATTATAACTAGGTAATCTACACTCCTTGCATTTTGGATCTGCTCAGAATATATATGCATCAGTGATAGTGTTATTATAACTAGGTAATCTACACTCCTTGCATTTTGGATCTGCTCAGAATATATATGCATCAGTGATAGTGTTATTATAACTAGGTAATCTACACTGTCAATTTGTATATCATAAGCTATATTGTATTCTAGGATGAAACTGTTTTGCAGCTGTATATAGTTGGTAACTGCTATCTTAGTATTTGTTTTAGTTGAGTTTTATGGCATGCTCTGTAAACGGGGGTGGGTTGTTAGGCCTTGATTGCAATTACTAGAGACACATGGATACTTACCATTCATAAGGAAAGATGCTTGGCTGAACAACAGCCAGCTGAACAGGGCTTTATTATAAGGGCTTTTTTAAAAGGGTTATGAAAATATTACAATATAGACTTACCCAGGACTTCTACATAGTGGCTGTATGTTTGCCATATACTGAAGGGCTGTGCCGGACCAATATGACAATTGCTCTCCTTTCTCTGCAGGTAATCTACACTCCTTGCATTTTGGATCTGCTCAGAATATATATGCATCAGTGATAGTGTTATTATAACTAGGTAATCTACACTCCTTGCATTTTGGATCTGCTCAGAATATATATGCATCAGTGATAGTGTTATTATAACTAGGTAATCTACACTCCTTGCATTTTGGATCTGCTCGGAATATATATGCATCAGTGATAGTGTTATTATAACTAGGTAATCTACACTCCTTGCATTTTGGATCTGCTCAGAATATATATGCATCAGTGATAGTGTTATTATAACTAGGTAATCTACACTCCTTGCATTTTGGATCTACTCAGAATATATATGCATCAGTGATAGTGTTATTATAACTAGGTAATCTACACTCCTTGCATTTTGGATCTGCTCAGAATATATATGCATCAGTGATAGTGTTATTATAACTAGGTAATCTACACTGTCAATTTGTATATCATAAGCTATATTGTATTCTAGGATGAAACTGTTTTGCAGCTTTATATAGTTGGTAACTGCTATCTTAGTATTTGTTTTAGTTGAGATTTATGGCATGCTCTGTAAACGGGGGTGGGTTGTTAGGCCTTGATTGCAATTACTAGAGACACATGGATACTTACCATTCATAAGGAAAGATGCTTGGCTAAACAACAGCCAGCTGAACAGGGCTTTATTATAAGGGCTTTTTTAAAAGGGTTATGAAAATATTACAATATAGACTTACCCAGGACTTCGACATAGTGGCTGTATGTTTGCCATATACTGAAGGGCTGTGCCGGACCAATATGACAATTGCTCTCCTTTCTCTGCAGGTAATCTACACTCCTTGCATTTTGGATCTGCTCAGAATATATATGCATCAGTGATAGTGTTATTATAACTAGGTAATCTACACTCCTTGCATTTTGGATCTGCTCAGAATATATATGCATCAGTGATAGTGTTATTATAACTAGGTAATCTACACTCCTTGCATTTTGGATCTGCTCAGAATATATATGCATCAGTGTTAGTGTTATTATAACTAGGTAATCTACACTCCTTGCATTTTGGATCTGCTCAGAATATATATGCATCAGTGATAGTGTTATTATAACTAGGTAATCTACACTCCTTGCATTTTGGATCTGCTCAGAATATATATGCATCAGTGATAGTGTTATTATAACTAGGTAATCTACACTCCTTGCATTTGGATCTGCTCAGAATATATATGCATCAGTGATAGTGTTATTATAACTAGGTAATCTACACTGTCAATTTGTATATCATAAGCTATATTGTATTCTAGGATGAAACTGTTTTGCAGCTTTATATAGTTGGTAACTGCTATCTTAGTATTTGTTTTAGTTGACTTTTATGGCATGCTCTGTAAACGGGGGTGGGTTGTTAGGCCTTGATTGCAATTACTAGAGACACATGGATACTTACCATTCATAGGGAAAGATGCTTGGCTGAACAATAGCCAGCTGAACAGGGCTTTATTATAAGGGCTTTTTTAAAAGGGTTATGAAAATATTACAATATAGACTTACCCAGGACTTCTACATAGTGGCTGTATGTTTGCCATATACTGAAGGGCTGTGCCGGACCAATATGACAATTGCTCTCCTTTCTCTGCAGGTAATCTACACTCCTTGCATTTTGGATCTGCTCAGAATATATATGCATCAGTGATAGTGTTATTATAACTAGGTAATCTACACTCCTTGCATTTTGGATCTTCTCAGAATATATATGCATCAGTGATAGTGTTATTATAACTAGGTAATCTACACTCCTTGCATTTTGGATCTGCTCAGAATATAAATGCATCAGTGATAGTGTTATTATAACTAGGTAATCTACACTCCTTGCATTTTGGATCTGCTCAGAATATATAAGCATCAGTGATAGTGTTATTATAACTAGGTAATCTACACTCCTTGCATTTTGGATCTGCTCAGAATATATATGCATCAGTGATAGTGTTATTATAACTAGGTAATCTACACTCCTTGCATTTTGGATCTGCTCAGAATATATATGCATCAGTGATAGTGTTATTATAACTAGGTAATCTACACTGTCAATTTGTATATCATAAGCTATATTGTATTCTAGGATGAAACTGTTTTGCAGCTTTATATAGTTGGTAACTGCTATCTTAGTATTTGTTTTAGTTGAGTTTTATGGCATGTTCTGTAAACGGGGGTGGGTTGTTAGGCCTTGATTGCAATTACTAGAGACACATGGATACTTACCATTCATAAGGAAAGATGCTTGGCTGAACAACAGCCAGCTGAACAGGGCTTTATTATAAGGGCTTTTTTAAAAGGGTTATGAAAATATTACAATATAGACTTACCCAGGACTTCTACATAGTGGCTGTATGTTTGCCATATACTGAAGGGCTGTGCCGGACCAATTTGACAATTGCTCTCCTTTCTCTGCAGGTAATCTACACTCCTTGCATTTTGGATCTGCTCAGAATATATATGCATCAGTGATAGTGTTATTATAACTAGGTAATCTACACTCCTTGCATTTTGGATCTGCTCAGAATATATATGCATCAGTGATAGTGTTATTATAATTAGGTAATCTACACTCCTTGCATTTTGGATCTGCTCAGAATATATATGCATCAGTGATAGTGTTATTATAACTAGGTAATCTACACTCCTTGCATTTTGGATCTGCTCAGAATATATATGCATCAGTGATAGTGTTATTATAACTAGGTAATCTACACTGTCAATTTGTATATCATAAGCTATATTGTATTCTAGGATGAAACTGTTTTGCAGCTTTATATAGTTGGTAACTGCTATCTTAGTATTTGTTTTAGTTGAGTTTTATGGCATGCTCTGTAAACGGGGGTGGGTTGTTAGGCCTTGATTGCAATTACTAGAGACACATGGATACTTACCATTCATAAGGAAAGATGCTTGGCTGAACAACAGCCAGCTGAACAGGGCTTTATTATAAGGGCTTTTTTAAAAGGGTTATGAAAATATTACAATATAGACTTACCCAGGACTTCTACATAGTGGCTGTATGTTTGCCATATACTGAAGGGCTGTGCCGGACCAATATGACAATTGCTCTCCTTTCTCTGCAGGTAATCTACACTCCTTGCATTTTGGATCTGCTCAGAATATATATGCATCAGTGATAGTGTTATTATAACTAGGTAATCTATACTCCTTGCATTTTGGATCTGCTCAGAATATATATGCATCAGTGATAATGTTATTATAACTAGGTAATCTACACTCCTTGCATTTTGGATCTGCTCAGAATATATATGCATCAGTGATAGTGTTATTATAACTAGGTAATCTACACTCCTTGCATTTTGGATCTGCTCAGAATATATATGCATCAGTGATAGTGTTATTATAACTAGGTAATCTACACTCCTTGCATTTTGGATCTGCTCAGAATATATATGCATCAGTGATAGTGTTATTATAACTAGGTAATCTACACTGTCAATTTGTATATCATAAGCTATATTGTATTCTAGGATGAAACTGTTTTGCAGCTTTATATAGTTGGTAACTGCTATCTTAGTATTTGTTTTAGTTGAGTTTTATGGCATGCTCTGTAAACGGGGGTGGGTTGTTAGGCCTTGATTGCAATTACTAGAGACACATGGATACTTACCATTCATAAGGAAAGATGCTTGGCTGAACAACAGCCAGCTGAACAGGGCTTTATTATAAGGGCTTTTTTAAAAGGGTTATGAAAATATTACAATATAGACTTACCCAGGACTTCTACATAGTGGCTGTATGTTTGCCATATACTGAAGGGCTGTGCCGGACCAATATGACAATTGCTCTCCTTTCTCTGCAGGTAATCTACACTCCTTGCATTTTGGATCTGCTCAGAATATATATGCATCAGTGATAGTGTTATTATAACTAGGTAATCTACACTCCTTGCATTTTGGATCTGC
Organism: Pseudophryne corroboree; assembly: GCF_028390025.1. Lineage (NCBI taxonomy): Eukaryota > Metazoa > Chordata > Amphibia > Anura > Myobatrachidae > Pseudophryne > Pseudophryne corroboree. The sequence continues at coordinate 687,117,894 of NC_086444.1, forward strand.
TCAGAATATATATGCATCAATGATAGTGTTATTATAACTAGGTAATCTACACTCCTTGCATTTTGGATCTGCTCAGAATATATATGCATCAGTGATAGTGTTATTATAACTAGGTAATCTACACTGTCAATTTGTATATCATAAGCTATATTGTATTCTAGGATGAAACTGTTTTGCAGCTTTATATAGTTGGTAACTGCTATCTTAGTATTTGTTTTAGTTGAGTTTTATGGCATGCTCTGTAAACGGGGGTGGGTTGTTAGGCCTTGATTGCAATTACTAGAGACACATGGATACTTACCATTCATAAGGAAAGATGCTTGGCTGAACAACAGCCAGCTGAACAGGGCTTTATTATAAGGGCTTTTTTAAAAGGGTTATGAAAATATTACAATATAGACTTACCCAGGACTTCTACATAGTGGCTGTATGTTTGCCATATACTGAAGGGCTGTGCCGGACCAATATGACAATTGCTCTCCTTTCTCTGCAGGTAATCTACACTCCTTGCATTTTGGATCTGCTCAAAATATATATGCATCAGTGATAGTGTTATTATAACTAGGTAATCTACACTCCTTGCATTTTGGATCTGCTCAGAATATATATGCATCAGTGATAATGTTATTATAACTAGGTAATCTACACTCCTTGCATTTTGGATCTGCTCAGAATATATATGCATCAGTGATAGTGTTATTATAACTAGGTAATCTACACTCCTTGCATTTTGGATCTGCTCAGAATATATATGCATCAGTGATAGTGTTATTATAACTAGGTAATCTACACTCCTTGCATTTTGGATCTGCTCAGAATATATATGCATCAGTGATAGTGTTATTATAACTAGGTAATCTACACTGTCAATTTGTATATCATAAGCTATATTGTATTCTAGGATGAAACTGTTTTGCAGCTTTATATAGTTGGTAACTGCTATCTTAGTATTTGTTTTAGTTGAGTTTTATAGCATGTTCTGTAAACGGGGGTGGGTTGTTAGGCCTTGATTGCAATTACTAGAGACACATGGATACTTACCATTCATAAGGAAAGATGCTTGGCTGAGCAACAGCCAGCTGAACAGGGCTTTATTATAAGGGCTTTTTTAAAAGGGTTATGAAAATATTACAATATAGACTTACCCAGGACTTCTACATAGTGGCTGTATGTTTGCCATATACTGAAGGGCTGTGCCGGACCAATATGACAATTGCTCTCCTTTCTCTGCAGGTAATCTACACTCCTTGCATTTTGGATCTGCTCAGAATATATATGCATCAGTGATAGTGTTATAACTAGGTAATCTACACTCCTTGCATTTTGGATCTGCTCAGAATATATATGCATCAGTGATAGTGTTATTATAACTAGGTAATCTACACTCCTTGCATTTTGGATCTGCTCAGAATATATATTCATCAGTGATAGTGTTATTATAACTAGGTAATCTACACTCCTTGCATTTTGGATCTGCTCAGAATATATATGCATCAGTGATAGTGTTATTATAACTAGGTAATCTACACTCCTTGCATTTTGGATCTGCTCAGAATATATATGTGTGAGGATATTGGATTCAAAATCACTCAGTCACGGTGGTAGATGAAAAACCAACAGTGGTTTATTAACAGAATAGGTTATAACACAGTTCAGCACACTTCTGTGATCCAATTCTACACGACAATTCCCTCCTGGAGCTCCTGACAGAACATTACTTCTTAGTCAGTCTCCTGCCTCTCTCTCTCTGTCTCAGATCTCTCTTCCCCCTACCCTGTTTGCTATTATCAAGCCTTTGTCTTTTCTACAATAAGGCGACACCCCCAGAACAGTTTCACATGCCCAGGCATGTCCCCTAGGCCACAATAGATGTTAACTAAAGTAACCTTACTTAATCTGATTGTGTGGCCTGGAATCCATTGTGTGGGGAAGAATGAGGGGGGTGTATGGCCTGACATCTGAGACTGGCTGTATCTACACAACAGCAAACACACAGGTTATCTGATCAGTCATATTGGGAAAACATTATTTTACAAACTATAACACAATAACCATTACATTCATATATATACATTGAAAACATAACTGTACCCTTGTAACAATAACATCATACAATATAATACAATATTGCCTAACATATAACTAATAACATATTGGCAATTGATGAAGTTCATGTGAAGGACCAGGGCTAGGAAAGTAACCACGTGTCTTTTACCACTGAGCGACACGACGCGCCAGCTGTGTCATCACATGTCGTCACATTACCTTCCCCTACTTTCTCGCCCTGTGTCCTAAGTAGCTGAAGCTTGCTGAGCGCAGTGATGCTCTCCTACATCAGACAGTCTGTGCCCCGTCATAATAATGACTGGCAGGTTTCTCTTGTGGGTCTGGTGGTTTTTGTGAACAGCATTGTACAGTTTGTACGGAGACCACCTGCGTCCCAGGTCAAAGTCTGTGGTAATTGTCATGAGGCTTGTGTGGGAATTTCTTTCCCCGGTCTGGTGGGTGTGTGGCCCACAGTGCATAACTCAATACAGTCTTACCAGGGTCCGGTGGAAACGTGATCAGCAGTCCATAGTTCTTGTATTTCCCCCCGGTGTCCCATCTAAATACATTAATCAAAGTCCCCTTTGTAGACAGCCGCCGGGTTGGGGTAACAGCATGTGCAACAGTGTAATTCAATAAGTCCAATAACTGCACCTGGGGACCTAATAATTCCCCTACACCCAACTGGGTAACCTCACATTTCAGATAGTCACAATTTTCCTCCATAAACAAAATCTGATCTCTGGGGCCCTCACTCTCCCTCCCCAACCATGTATTCCCTGGGAACCCCACTTCCATCACCTCTGGTGCATCAGGACAGTGGCTTCCCTCCCCCAAACATGAACCACGGGTATGGTAATTGTCAGGGCACAATGGGGATTCCTTCATGCCAGAAGTTTCTTCTGTGCTATCCTGGGTAAATGCTTCCTCCAGCCTGGCTAGCTGGGTAACTTGTGGGATCCTACTCTGAGTCTTGTATGCTTTGGCCTGGAGTACAATCTGCTCAGCTTCCTTGTGTGTATCCACCAACTCAACCATCGTTGTACTGGAACATGGATGTAGGTTCACCGGGACAGTGGCATTACCTTCTCCATTCACTGCTACATGTACTGGCTGACCACCATTGTCCTGGTTAGAGTCAGTCATTTCACCTTGCACACAATGCCAGTCCAAAACACATTCAGGTGCCCTAGAGTAGAGCAACATGTTCCCTTCCAGTTCCTGAGCTGATGCTATTTTCACCAGGTCTGATCCCTGGATTTTCTCTGAGTCACAGGGAAGATTCTGGCATTCAGACTGCAGCTCCTTACCATCAAGTTCACTGAATGAGAACAGACCTCCAGAATCTTCTGGGAGAGATACAATTGCTGGAGATACACTGGGCCCTTCCTGAACATCCTTTTCTGATAAAATAACTGGGGCAGCCATGAACATAGCTTCACAATAGGCCTCCCTCAGCCGAATATGCTGATCAGCCTGAAGTGAGACACTGTCTGCACTAGCCATGCTTATAGTTGGGACATTACCACCTACTGCTGCCCTCGCAGAGATCTCCTCTTCCACCTCTGCCAATGGGAAGGCATAGTGCATCTTCTCCTGGGGTGTTTGGATGACAGACCCCACTCCCTTCTCATTTTCAGTAGCCTCCCCCAAACACAACACTGTAAATGGTTCAGTAGCCAGGACTGGTTGGTGCTCACCTGAAGGATTCCCTTGGAGGCTCTGTTGCTGAAGTGGTGGTCGGGTGATAGTGGCAACTTCTTCCTCAATGTCTCGCTGGCACTCTGGGATGGTTTCTATATCCTCCAAGCCTGCAAATGGCCAGTTGTAACACAGCTCAGGCCGGTCACTGAGTGTTTCACTGTGACATTCCCCCAGGGAGAAGAGAACGGGTTGCAGACAGCGCTTCCTTGCATCCACCTGGTCAAGGTCATCCTTTTCCAGTGTAACATACTGGGCAGACAGTTCTTGACACTCTCTCACCAAGTCCTCATCCTCCATCTCAGCAAAAGGGAAGTTGTAGTGCAGTTCCTCCTGGGGTGCCTGGATTGTGCTCACTGCTGTCTTCACTTCGTGTGCTTCCTTCCGTATAGACCACTGGGCAACTTCTTCCCTTGGGTATGGGAGAAGCTGTTGCAGGTGGTGCCTTTCCACATCCACCCTGTAACACTGGCCTCGCCATGCTGGGGTATCCAGGGGCCCCCGATCCAATGCCACTTCTTCTGGCTCTGTCCGGGAAGGCAATTTACTCTGCACTTGCTCTTCCGTCTCTGTATATTGTATTCTTTGTGTCATTTGGGCCACTGTGGCGATCACTTCCTCCCTGAATTCCTCAAACTCTGGCTCCCCCAGCAGATTCCATGTGGCTGCTTCACTTCTGCAGTGCATGAACGCATTCCCCAGATGACACAACTTGTCCTGTATGCTGGATACTCTCCACCTGCTGATTTCCCACTGAGCTTCATTCCAGTACTCCCAAATGTACTGCATTTTGGAAACTATAAATAAAAGATCCGGCTTCTCAGCCTGCCGATATGCTGACAAACTTCCAACCACAAGCTCCACTGCCCTGGTTCCATTACTGGTCTCCTCCGCTGAGGCCTGGACCATATCCTCCTCTTTCTCATTATCACAAGGGTGCTCAAAGTCCCATTGAGCCAGTTTTCCAATTAGGGATTCCTTGGTATCCACTGTATTAAACTCAATCCGTCTTGCTCGACAGAGGTCCTGTAGTTGATCCTTCTTGTTGTATCGGTAGCATAGCGGGGCGGAATCCATTGCCTGCTGTGGTTTATACCTTTCTGCTGGTGTCTTGAGTGATCCCACTGCTGCCGCCAAATGTGAGGATATTGGGTTCAAAATCACTCAGTCACGGTGGTAGATGAAAAACCAACAGTGGTTTATTAACAGAATAGGTTATAACACAGTTCAGCACACTTCTGTGATCCAATTCTACACGACAATTCCCTCCTGGAGCTCCTGACAGAACATTACTTCTTAGTCAGTCTCCTGCCTCTCTCTCTCTGTCTCAGATCTCTCTTCCCCCTACCCTGTTTGCTATTATCAAGCCTTTGTCTTTTCTACAATAAGGCGACACCCCCAGAACAGTTTCACATGCCCAGGCATGTCCCCTAGGCCACAATAGATGTTAACTAAAGTAACCTTACTTAATCTGATTGTGTGGCCTGGAATCCATTGTGTGGGGAAGAATGAGGGGGGTGTATGGCCTGACATCTGAGACTGGCTGTATCTACACAACAGCAAACACACAGGTTATCTGATCAGTCATATTGGGAAAACATTATTTTACAAACTATAACACAATAACCATTACATTCATATATATACATTGAAAACATAACTGTACCCTTGTAACAATAACATCATACAATATAATACAATATTGCCTAACATATAACTAATAACATATTGGCAATTGATGAAGTTCATGTGAAGGACCAGGGCTAGGAAAGTAACCACGTGTCTTTTACCACTGAGCGACACGACGCGCCAGCTGTGTCATCACATGTCGTCACAATATGCATCAGTGATAGTGTTATTATAACTAGGTAATCTACACTCCTTGCATTTTGGATCTGCTCAGAATATATATGCATCAGTGATAGTGTTATTATAACTAGGTAATCTACACTGTCAATTTGTATATCATAAGCTATATTGTATTCTAGGATGAAACTGTTTTGCAGCTTTATATAGTTGGTAACTGCTATCTTAGTATTTGTTTTAGTTGAGTTTTATGGCATGCTCTGTAAACGGGGGTGGGTTGTTAGGCCTTGATTGCAATTACTAGAGACACATGGATACTTACCATTCATAAGGAAAGATGCTTGGCTGAACAACAGCCAGCTGAACAGGGCTTTATTATAAGGGCTTTTTTAAAAGGGTTATGAAAATATTACAATATAGACTTACCCAGGACTTCTACATAGTGGCTGTATGTTTGCCATATACTGAAGGGCTGTGCCGGACCAATATGACAATTGCTCTCCTTTCTCTGCAGGTAATCTACACTCCTTGCATTTTGGATCTGCTCAGAATATATATGCATCAGTGATAGTGTTATTATAACTAGGTAATCTACACTCCTTGCATTTTGGATCTGCTCAGAATATATATGCATCAGTGATAGTGTTATTATAACTAGGTAATCTACACTCCTTGCATTTTGGATCTGCTCAGAATATATATGCATCAATGATAGTGTTATTATAACTAGGTAATCTACACTCCTTGCATTTTGGATCTGCTCAGAATATATATGCATCAGTGATAGTGTTATTATAACTAGGTAATCTACACTGTCAATTTGTATATCATAAGCTATATTGTATTCTAGGATGAAACTGTTTTGCAGCTTTATATAGTTGGTAACTGCTATCTTAGTATTTGTTTTAGTTGAGTTTTATGGCATGCTCTGTAAACGGGGGTGGGTTGTTAGGCCTTGATTGCAATTACTAGAGACACATGGATACTTACCATTCATAAGGAAAGATGCTTGGCTGAACAACAGCCAGCTGAACAGGGCTTTATTATAAGGGCTTTTTTAAAAGGGTTATGAAAATATTACAATATAGACTTACCCAGGACTTCTACATAGTGGCTGTATGTTTGCCATATACTGAAGGGCTGTGCCGGACCAATATGACAATTGCTCTCCTTTCTCTGCAGGTAATCTACACTCCTTGCATTTTGGATCTGCTCAAAATATATATGCATCAGTGATAGTGTTATTATAACTAGGTAATCTACACTCCTTGCATTTTGGATCTGCTCAGAATATATATGCATCAGTGATAATGTTATTATAACTAGGTAATCTACACTCCTTGCATTTTGGATCTGCTCAGAATATATATGCATCAGTGATAGTGTTATTATAACTAGGTAATCTACACTCCTTGCATTTTGGATCTGCTCAGAATATATATGCATCAGTGATAGTGTTATTATAACTAGGTAATCTACACTCCTTGCATTTTGGATCTGCTCAGAATATATATGCATCAGTGATAGTGTTATTATAACTAGGTAATCTACACTGTCAATTTGTATATCATAAGCTATATTGTATTCTAGGATGAAACTGTTTTGCAGCTTTATATAGTTGGTAACTGCTATCTTAGTATTTGTTTTAGTTGAGTTTTATAGCATGTTCTGTAAACGGGGGTGGGTTGTTAGGCCTTGATTGCAATTACTAGAGACACATGGATACTTACCATTCATAAGGAAAGATGCTTGGCTGAGCAACAGCCAGCTGAACAGGGCTTTATTATAAGGGCTTTTTTAAAAGGGTTATGAAAATATTACAATATAGACTTACCCAGGACTTCTACATAGTGGCTGTATGTTTGCCATATACTGAAGGGCTGTGCCGGACCAATATGACAATTGCTCTCCTTTCTCTGCAGGTAATCTACACTCCTTGCATTTTGGATCTGCTCAGAATATATATGCATCAGTGATAGTGTTATAACTAGGTAATCTACACTCCTTGCATTTTGGATCTGCTCAGAATATATATGCATCAGTGATAGTGTTATTATAACTAGGTAATCTACACTCCTTGCATTTTGGATCTGCTCAGAATATATATTCATCAGTGATAGTGTTATTATAACTAGGTAATCTACACTCCTTGCATTTTGGATCTGCTCAGAATATATATGCATCAGTGATAGTGTTATTATAACTAGGTAATCTACACTGTCAATTTGTATATCATAAGCTATATTGTATTCTAGGATGAAACTGTTTTGCAGCTTTATATAGTTGGTAACTGCTATCTTAGTATTTGTTTTAGTTGAGTTTTATGGCATGCTCTGTAAACGGGGGTGGGTTGTTAGGCCTTGATTGCAATTACTAGAGACACATAGATACTTACCATTCATAAGGAAAGATGCTTGGCTGAACAACAGCCAGCTGAACAGGGCTTTATTTTAAGGGCTTTTTTAAAAGGGTTATGAAAATATTACAATATAGACTTACCCAGGACTTCTACATAGTGGCTGTATGTTTGCCATATACTGAAGGGCTATGCCGGACCAATATGACAATTGCTCTCCTTTCTCTGCAGGTAATCTACACTCCTTGCATTTTGGATCTGCTCAGAATATATATGCATCAGTGATAGTGTTATTATAACTAGGTAATCTACACTCCTTGCATTTTGGATCTGCTCAGAATATATATGCATTAGTGATAATGTTATTATAACTAGGTAATCTACACTCCTTGCATTTTGGATCTGCTCAGAATATATATGCATCAGTGATAGTGTTATTATAACTAGGTAATCTACACTCCTTGCATTTTGGATCTGCTCAGAATATATATGCATCAGTGATAATGTTATTATAACTAGGTAATCTACACTCCTTGCATTTTGGATCTGCTCAGAATATATATGCATCAGTGATAGTGTTATTATAACTAGGTAATCTACACTCCTTGCATTTTGGATCTGCTCAGAATATATATGCATCAGTGATAGTGTTATTATAACTAGGTAATCTACACTCCTTGCATTTTGGATCTGCTCAGAATATATATGCATCAGTGATAGTGTTATTATAACTAGGTAAGCTACACTGTCAATTTGTATATCATAAGCTATATTGTATTCTAGGATGAAACTGTTTTGCAGCTTTATATAGTTGGTAACTGCTATCTTAGTATTTGTTTTAGTTGAGTTTTATGGCATGCTCTGTAAACGGGGGTGGGTTGTTAGGCCTTGATTGCAATTACTAGAGACACATGGATACTTACCATTCCTAAGGAAAGATGCTTGGCTGAACAACAGCCAGCTGAACAGGGCTTTATTATAAGGGCTTTTTTAAAAGGGTTATGAAAATATTACAATATAGACTTACCCAGGACTTCTACATAGTGGCTGTATGTTTGCCATATACTGAAGGGCTGTGCCGGACCAATATGACAATTGCTCTCCTTTCTCTGCAGGTAATCTACACTCCTTGCATTTTGGATCTGCTCAGAATATATATGCATCAGTAATAGTGTTATTATAACTAGGTAATCTACACTCCTTGCATTTTGGATCTGCTCAGAATATATATGCATCAGTGATAGTGTTATTATAACTAGGTAATCTACACTCCTTGCATTTTGGATCTGCTCAGAATATATATGCATCAGTGATAATGTTATTATAACTAGGTAATCTACACTCCTTGCATTTTGGATCTGCTCAGAATATATATGCATCAGTGATAGTGTTATTATAACTAGGTAATCTACACTCCTTGCATTTTGGATCTGCTCAGAATATATATGCATCAGTGATAGTGTTATTATAACTAGGTAATCTACACTCCTTGCATTTTGGATCTGCTCAGAATATATATGCATCAGTGATAGTGTTATTATAACTAGGTAATCTACACTGTCAATTTGTATATCATAAGCTATATTGTATTCTAGGATGAAACTGTGTTTTGCAGCTTTATATAGTTGGTAATTGCTATCTTAGTATTTGTTTTAGTTGAGTTTTATGGCATGCTCTGTAAACGGGGGTGGGTTGTTAGGCCTTGATTGCAATTACTAGAGACACATGGATACTTACCATTCATAAGGAAAGATGCTTGGCTGAACAACAGCCAGCTGAACAGGGCTTTATTATAAGGGCTTTTTTAAAAGGGTTATGAAAATATTACAATATAGACTTACCCAGGACTTCTACATAGTGGCTGTATGTTTGCCATATACTGAAGGGCTGTGCCGGACCAATATGACAATTGCTCTCCTTTCTCTGCAGGTAATCTACACTCCTTGCATTTTGGATCTGCTCAGAATATATATGCATCAGTGATAGTGTTATTATAACTAGGTAATCTACACTCCTTGCATTTTGGATCTGCTCAGAATATATATGCATCAGTGATAGTGTTATTATAACTAGGTAATCTACACTCCTTGCATTTTGGATCTGCTCAGAATATATATGCATCAGTGATAATGTTATTATAACTAGGTAATCTACACTCCTTGCATTTTGGATCTGCTCAGAATATATATGCATCAGTGATAGTGTTATTATAACTAGGTAATCTACACTCCTTGCATTTTGGATCTGCTCAGAATATATATGCATCAGTGATAGTGTTATTATAACTAGGTAATCTACACTCCTTGCATTTTGGATCTGCTCAGAATATATATGCATCAGTGATAGTGTTATTATAACTAGGTAATCTACACTGTCAATTTGTATATCATAAGCTATATTGTATTCTAGGATGAAACTGTGTTTTGCAGCTTTATATAGTTGGTAACTGCTATCTTAGTATTTGTTTTAGTTGAGTTTTATGGCATGCTCTGTAAACGGGGGTGGGATGTTAGGCCTTGATTGCAATTACTAGAGACACATGGATACTTACCATTCATAAGGAAAGATGCTTGGCTGAACAACAGCCAGCTGAACAGGGCTTTATTTTAAGGGCTTTTTTAAAAGGGTTATGAAAATATTACAATATAGACTTACCCAGGACTTCTACATAGTGGCTGTATGTTTGCCATATACTGAAGGGCTATGCCGGACCAATATGACAATTGCTCTCCTTTCTCTGCAGGTAATCTACACTCCTTGCATTTTGGATCTGCTCAGAATATATATGCATCAGTGATAGTGTTATTATAACTAGGTAATCTACACTCCTTGCATTTTGGATCTGCTCAGAATATATATGCATCAGTGATAGTGTTATTATAACTAGGTAATCTACACTCCTTGCATTTTGGATCTGCTCAGAATATATATGCATTAGTGATAATGTTATTATAACTAGGTAATCTACACTCCTTGCATTTTGGATCTGCTCAGAATATATATGCATCAGTGATAGTGTTATTATAACTAGGTAATCTACACTCCTTGCATTTTGGATCTGCTCAGAATATATATGCATCAGTGATAATGTTATTATAACTAGGTAATCTACACTCCTTGCATTTTGGATCTGCTCAGAATATATATGCATCAGTGATAGTGTTATTATAACTAGGTAATCTACACTCCTTGCATTTTGGATCTGCTCAGAATATATATGCATCAGTGATAGTGTTATTATAACTAGGTAATCTACACTCCTTGCATTTTGGATCTGCTCAGAATATATATGCATCAGTGATAGTGTTATTATAACTAGGTAATCTACACTGTCAATTTGTATATCATAAGCTATATAGTATTCTAGGATGAAACTGTTTTGCAGCTTTATATAGTTGGTAACTGCTATCTTAGTATTTGTTTTAGTTGAGTTTTATGGCATGCTCTGTAAACGGGGGTGGGTTGTTAGGCCTTGATTGCAATTACTAGAGACACATGGATACTTACCATTCATAAGGAAAGATGCTTGGCTGAACAACAGCCAGCTGAACAGGGCTTTATTATAAGGGCTTTTTTAAAAGGGTTATGAAAATATTACAATATAGACTTACCCAGGACTTCTACATAGTGGCTGTATGTTTGCCATATACTGAAGGGCTGTGCCGGACCAATATGACAATTGCTCTCCTTTCTCTGCAGGTAATCTACACTCCTTGCATTTTGGATCTGCTCAGAATATATATGCATCAGTAATAGTGTTATTATAACTAGGTAATCTACACTCCTTGCATTTTGGATCTGCTTAGAATATATATGCATCAGTGATAGTGTTATTATAACTAGGTAATCTACACTCCTTGCATTTTGGATCTGCTCAGAATATATATGCATCAGTGATAATGTTATTATAACTAGGTAATCTACACTCCTTGCATTTTGGATCTGCTCAGAATATATATGCATCAGTGATAGTGTTATTATAACTAGGTAATCTACACTCCTTGCATTTTGGATCTGCTCAGAATATATATGCATCAGTGATAGTGTTATTATAACTAGGTAATCTACACTCCTTGCATTTTGGATCTGCTCAGAATATATATGCATCAGTGATAGTGTTATTATAACTAGGTAATCTACACTGTCAATTTGTATATCATAAGCTATATTGTATTCTAGGATGAAACTGTGTTTTGCAGCTTTATATAGTTGGTAACTGCTATCTTAGTATTTGTTTTAGTTGAGTTTTATGGCATGCTCTGTAAACGGGGGTGGGTTGTTAGGCCTTGATTGCAATTACTAGAGACACATGGATACTTCCCATTCATAAGGAAAGATGCTTGGCTGAACAACAGCCAGGTGAACAGGGCTTTATTATAAGGGCTTTTTTAAAAGGGTTATGAAAATATTACAATATAGACTTACCCAGGACTTCTACATAGTGGCTGTATGTTTGCCATATACTGAAGGGCTGTGCCGGACCAATATGACAATTGCTCTCCTTTCTCTGCAGGTAATCTACACTCCTTGCATTTTGGATCTGCTCAGAATATATATGCATCAGTGATAGTGTTATTATAACTAGGTAATCTACACTCCTTGCATTTTGGATCTGCTCAGAATATATATGCATCAGTGATAGTGTTATTATAACTAGGTAATCTACACTCCTTGCATTTTGGATCTGCTCAGAATATATATGCATCAGTGATAATGTTATTATAACTAGGTAATCTACACTCCTTGCATTTTGGATCTGCTCAGAATATATATGCATCAGTGATAGTGTTATTATAACTAGGTAATCTACACTCCTTGCATTTTGGATCTGCTCAGAATATATATGCATCAGTGATAGTGTTATTATAACTAGGTAATCTACACTGTCAATTTGTATATCATAAGCTATATTGTATTCTAGGATGAAACTGTGTTTTGCAGCTTTATATAGTTGGTAACTGCTATCTTAGTATTTGTTTTAGTTGAGTTTTATGGCATGCTCTGTAAACGGGGGTGGGTTGTTAGGCCTTGATTGCAATTACTAGAGACACATGGATACTTACCATTCATAAGGAAAGATGCTTGGCTGAACAACAGCCAGCTGAACAGGGCTTTATTATAAGGGCTTTTTTAAAAGGGTTATGAAAATATTACAATATAGACTTACCCAGGACTTCTACATAGTGGCTGTATGTTTGCCATATACTGAAGGGCTGTGCCGGACCAATATGACAATTGCTCTCCTTTCTCTGCAGGTAATCTACACTCCTTGCATTTTGGATCTGCTCAGAATATATATGCATCAGTGATAGTGTTATTATAACTAGGTAATCTACACTCCTTGCATTTTGGATCTGCTCAGAATATATATGCATCAGTGATAGTGTTATTATAACTAGGTAATCTACACTCCTTGCATTTTGGATCTGCTCAGAATATATATGCATCAGTGATAATGTTATTATAACTAGGTAATCTATACTCCTTGCATTTTGGATCTGCTCAGAATATATATGCATCAGTGATAGTGTTATTATAACTAGGTAATCTACACTCCTTGCATTTTGGATCTGCTCAGAATATATATGCATCAGTGATAGTGTTATTATAACTAGGTAATCTACACTCCTTGCATTTTGGATCTGCTCAGAATATATATGCATCAGTGATAGTGTTATTATAACTAGGTAAGCTACACTGTCAATTTGTATATCATAAGCTATATTGTATTCTAGGATGAAACTGTTTTGCAGCTTTATATAGTTGGTAACTGCTATCTTAGTATTTGTTTTAGTTGAGTTTTATGGCATGCTCTGTAAACGGGGGTGGGTTGTTAGGCCTTGATTGCAATTACTAGAGACACATGGATACTTACCATTCATAAGGAAAGATGCTTGGCTGAACAACAGCCAGCTGAACAGGGCTTTATTATAAGGGCTTTTTTAAAAGGGTTATGAAAATATTACAATATAGACTTACCCAGGACTTCTACATAGTGGCTGTATGTTTGCCATATACTGAAGGGCTGTGCCGGACCAATATGACAATTGCTCTCCTTTCTCTGCAGGTAATCTACACTCCTTGCATTTTGGATCTGCTCAGAATATATATGCATCAGTAATAGTGTTATTATAACTAGGTAATCTACACTCCTTGCATTTTGGATCTGCTCAGAATATATATGCATCAGTGATAGTGTTATTATAACTAGGTAATCTACACTCCTTGCATTTTGGATCTGCTCAGAATATATATGCATCAGTGATAATGTTATTATAACTAGGTAATCTACACTCCTTGCATTTTGGATCTGCTCAGAATATATATGCATCAGTGATAGTGTTATTATAACTAGGTAATCTACACTCCTTGCATTTTGGATCTGCTCAGAATATATATGCATCAGTGATAGTGTTATTATAACTAGGTAATCTACACTCCTTGCATTTTGGATCTGCTCAGAATATATATGCATCAGTGATAGTGTTATTATAACTAGGTAATCTACACTGTCAATTTGTATATCATAAGCTATATTGTATTCTAGGATGAAACTGTGTTTTGCAGCTTTATATAGTTGGTAATTGCTATCTTAGTATTTGTTTTAGTTGAGTTTTATGGCATGCTCTGTAAACGGGGGTGGGTTGTTAGGCCTTGATTGCAATTACTAGAGACACATGGATACTTACCATTCATAAGGAAAGATGCTTGGCTGAACAACAGCCAGCTGAACAGGGCTTTATTATAAGGGCTTTTTTAAAAGGGTTATGAAAATATTACAATATAGACTTACCCAGGACTTCTACATAGTGGCTGTATGTTTGCCATATACTGAAGGGCTGTGCCGGACCAATATGACAATTGCTCTCCTTTCTCTGCAGGTAATCTACACTCCTTGCATTTTGGATCTGCTCAGAATATATATGCATCAGTGATAGTGTTATTATAACTAGGTAATCTACACTCCTTGCATTTTGGATCTGCTCAGAATATATATGCATCAGTGATAGTGTTATTATAACTAGGTAATCTACACTCCTTGCATTTTGGATCTGCTCAGAATATATATGCATCAGTGATAATGTTATTATAACTAGGTAATCTACACTCCTTGCATTTTGGATCTGCTCAGAATATATATGCATCAGTGATAGTGTTATTATAACTAGGTAATCTACACTCCTTGCATTTTGGATCTGCTCAGAATATATATGCATCAGTGATAGTGTTATTATAACTAGGTAATCTACACTCCTTGCATTTTGGATCTGCTCAGAATATATATGCATCAGTGATAGTGTTATTATAACTAGGTAATCTACACTGTCAATTTGTATATCATAAGCTATATTGTATTCTAGGATGAAACTGTGTTTTGCAGCTTTATATAGTTGGTAACTGCTATCTTAGTATTTGTTTTAGTTGAGTTTTATGGCATGCTCTGTAAACGGGGGTGGGATGTTAGGCCTTGATTGCAATTACTAGAGACACATGGATACTTACCATTCATAAGGAAAGATGCTTGGCTGAACAACAGCCAGCTGAACAGGGCTTTATTTTAAGGGCTTTTTTAAAAGGGTTATGAAAATATTACAATATAGACTTACCCAGGACTTCTACATAGTGGCTGTATGTTTGCCATATACTGAAGGGCTATGCCGGACCAATATGACAATTGCTCTCCTTTCTCTGCAGGTAATCTACACTCCTTGCATTTTGGATCTGCTCAGAATATATATGCATCAGTGATAGTGTTATTATAACTAGGTAATCTACACTCCTTGCATTTTGGATCTGCTCAGAATATATATGCATCAGTGATAGTGTTATTATAACTAGGTAATCTACACTCCTTGCATTTTGGATCTGCTCAGAATATATATGCATTAGTGATAATGTTATTATAACTAGGTAATCTACACTCCTTGCATTTTGGATCTGCTCAGAATATATATGCATCAGTGATAGTGTTATTATAACTAGGTAATCTACACTCCTTGCATTTTGGATCTGCTCAGAATATATATGCATCAGTGATAATGTTATTATAACTAGGTAATCTACACTCCTTGCATTTTGGATCTGCTCAGAATATATATGCATCAGTGATAGTGTTATTATAACTAGGTAATCTACACTCCTTGCATTTTGGATCTGCTCAGAATATATATGCATCAGTGATAGTGTTATTATAACTAGGTAATCTACACTCCTTGCATTTTGGATCTGCTCAGAATATATATGCATCAGTGATAGTGTTATTATAACTAGGTAATCTACACTGTCAATTTGTATATCATAAGCTATATTGTATTCTAGGATGAAACTGTTTTGCAGCTTTATATAGTTGGTAACTGCTATCTTAGTATTTGTTTTAGTTGAGTTTTATGGCATGCTCTGTAAACGGGGGTGGGTTGTTAGGCCTTGATTGCAATTACTAGAGACACATGGATACTTACCATTCATAAGGAAAGATGCTTGGCTGAACAACAGCCAGCTGAACAGGGCTTTATTATAAGGGCTTTTTTAAAAGGGTTATGAAAATATTACAATATAGACTTACCCAGGACTTCTACATAGTGGCTGTATGTTTGCCATATACTGAAGGGCTGTGCCGGACCAATATGACAATTGCTCTCCTTTCTCTGCAGGTAATCTACACTCCTTGCATTTTGGATCTGCTCAGAATATATATGCATCAGTAATAGTGTTATTATAACTAGGTAATCTACACTCCTTGCATTTTGGATCTGCTCAGAATATATATGCATCAGTGATAGTGTTATTATAACTAGGTAATCTACACTCCTTGCATTTTGGATCTGCTCAGAATATATATGCATCAGTGATAATGTTATTATAACTAGGTAATCTACACTCCTTGCATTTTGGATCTGCTCAGAATATATATGCATCAGTGATAGTGTTATTATAACTAGGTAATCTACACTCCTTGCATTTTGGATCTGCTCAGAATATATATGCATCAGTGATAGTGTTATTATAACTAGGTAATCTACACTCCTTGCATTTTGGATCTGCTCAGAATATATATGCATCAGTGATAGTGTTATTATAACTAGGTAATCTACACTGTCAATTTGTATATCATAAGCTATATTGTATTCTAGGATGAAACTGTGTTTTGCAGCTTTATATAGTTGGTAATTGCTATCTTAGTATTTGTTTTAGTTGAGTTTTATGGCATGCTCTGTAAACGGGGGTGGGTTGTTAGGCCTTGATTGCAATTACTAGAGACACATAGATACTTACCATTCATAAGGAAAGATGCTTGGCTGAACAACAGCCAGCTGAACAGGGCTTTATTATAAGGGCTTTTTTAAAAGGGTTATGAAAATATTACAATATAGACTTACCCAGGACTTCTACATAGTGGCTGTATGTTTGCCATATACTGAAGGGCTGTGCCGGACCAATATGACAATTGCTCTCCTTTCTCTGCAGGTAATCTACACTCCTTGCATTTTGGATCTGCTCAGAATATATATGCATCAGTAATAGTGTTATTATAACTAGGTAATCTACACTCCTTGCATTTTGGATCTGCTCAGAATATATATGCATCAGTGATAGTGTTATTATAACTAGGTAATCTACACTCCTTGCATTTTGGATCTGCTCAGAATATATATGCATCAGTGATAATGTTATTATAACTAGGTAATCTACACTCCTTGCATTTTGGATCTGCTCAGAATATATATGCATCAGTGATAGTGTTATTATAACTAGGTAATCTACACTCCTTGCATTTTGGATCTGCTCAGAATATATATGCATCAGTGATAGTGTTATTATAACTAGGTAATCTACACTCCTTGCATTTTGGATCTGCTCAGAATATATATGCATCAGTGATAGTGTTATTATAACTAGGTAATCTACACTGTCAATTTGTATATCATAAGCTATATTGTATTCTAGGATGAAACTGTGTTTTGCAGCTTTATTTAGTTGGTAATTGCTATCTTAGTATTTGTTTTAGTTGAGTTTTATGGCATGCTCTGTAAACGGGGGTGGGTTGTTAGGCCTTGATTGCAATTACTAGAGACACATGGATACTTACCATTCATAAGGAAAGATGCTTGGCTGAACAACAGCCAGCTGAACAGGGCTTTATTATAAGGGCTTTTTTAAAAGGGTTATGAAAATATTACAATATAGACTTACCCAGGACTTCTACATAGTGGCTGTATGTTTGCCATATACTGAAGGGCTGTGCCGGACCAATATGACAATTGCTCTCCTTTCTCTGCAGGTAATCTACACTCCTTGCATTTTGGATCTGCTCAGAATATATATGCATCAGTGATAGTGTTATTATAACTAGGTAATCTACACTCCTTGCATTTTGGATCTGCTCAGAATATATATGCATCAGTGATAGTGTTATTATAACTAGGTAATCTACACTCCTTGCATTTTGGATCTGCTCAGAATATATATGCATCAGTGATAATGTTATTATAACTAGGTAATCTATACTCCTTGCATTTTGGATCTGCTCAGAATATATATGCATCAGTGATAGTGTTATTATAACTAGGTAATCTACACTCCTTGCATTTTGGATCTGCTCAGAATATATATGCATCAGTGATAGTGTTATTATAACTAGGTAATCTACACTCCTTGCATTTTGGATCTGCTCAGAATATATATGCATCAGTGATAGTGTTATTATAACTAGGTAATCTACACTGTCAATTTGTATATCATAAGCTATATTGTATTCTAGGATGAAACTGTGTTTTGCAGCTTTATATAGTTGGTAACTGCTATCTTAGTATTTGTTTTAGTTGAGTTTTATGGCATGCTCTGTAAACGGGGGTGGGTTGTTAGGCCTTGATTGCAATTACTAGAGACACATGGATACTTCCCATTCATAAGGAAAGATGCTTGGCTGAACAACAGCCAGCTGAACAGGGCTTTATTATAAGGGCTTTTTTAAAAGGGTTATGAAAATATTACAATATAGACTTACCCAGGACTTCTACATAGTGGCTGTATGTTTGCCATATACTGAAGGGCTGTGCCGGACCAATATGACAATTGCTCTCCTTTCTCTGCAGGTAATCTACACTCCTTGCATTTTGGATCTGCTCAGAATATATATGCATCAGTGATAGTGTTATTATAACTAGGTAATCTACACTCCTTGCATTTTGGATCTGCTCAGAATATATATGCATCAGTGATAGTGTTATTATAACTAGGTAATCTACACTCCTTGCATTTTGGATCTGCTCAGAATATATATGCATCAGTGATAATGTTATTATAACTAGGTAATCTACACTCCTTGCATTTTGGATCTGCTCAGAATATATATGCATCAGTGATAGTGTTATTATAACTAGGTAATCTACACTCCTTGCATTTTGGATCTGCTCAGAATATATATGCATCAGTGATAGTGTTATTATAACTAGGTAATCTACACTGTCAATTTGTATATCATAAGCTATATTGTATTCTAGGATGAAACTGTGTTTTGCAGCTTTATATAGTTGGTAACTGCTATCTTAGTATTTGTTTTAGTTGAGTTTTATGGCATGCTCTGTAAACGGGGGTGGGTTGTTAGGCCTTGATTGCAATTACTAGAGACACATGGATACTTACCATTCATAAGGAAAGATGCTTGGCTGAACAACAGCCAGCTGAACAGGGCTTTATTATAAGGGCTTTTTTAAAAGGGTTATGAAAATATTACAATATAGACTTACCCAGGACTTCTACATAGTGGCTGTATGTTTGCCATATACTGAAGGGCTGTGCCGGACCAATATGACAATTGCTCTCCTTTCTCTGCAGGTAATCTACACTCCTTGCATTTTGGATCTGCTCAGAATATATATGCATCAGTGATAGTGTTATTATAACTAGGTAATCTACACTCCTTGCATTTTGGATCTGCTCAGAATATATATGCATCAGTGATAGTGTTATTATAACTAGGTAATCTACACTCCTTGCATTTTGGATCTGCTCAGAATATATATGCATCAGTGATAATGTTATTATAACTAGGTAATCTATACTCCTTGCATTTTGGATCTGCTCAGAATATATATGCATCAGTGATAGTGTTATTATAACTAGGTAATCTACACTCCTTGCATTTTGGATCTGCTCAGAATATATATGCATCAGTGATAGTGTTATTATAACTAGGTAATCTACACTCCTTGCATTTTGGATCTGCTCAGAATATATATGCATCAGTGATAGTGTTATTATAACTAGGTAATCTACACTGTCAATTTGTATATCATAAGCTATATTGTATTCTAGGATGAAACTGTGTTTTGCAGCTTTATATAGTTGGTAACTGCTATCTTAGTATTTGTTTTAGTTGAGTTTTATGGCATGCTCTGTAAACGGGGGTGGGTTGTTAGGCCTTGATTGCAATTACTAGAGACACATGGATACTTCCCATTCATAAGGAAAGATGCTTGGCTGAACAACAGCCAGCTGAACAGGGCTTTATTATAAGGGCTTTTTTAAAAGGGTTATGAAAATATTACAATATAGACTTACCCAGGACTTCTACATAGTGGCTGTATGTTTGCCATATACTGAAGGGCTGTGCCGGACCAATATGACAATTGCTCTCCTTTCTCTGCAGGTAATCTACACTCCTTGCATTTTGGATCTGCTCAGAATATATATGCATCAGTGATAGTGTTATTATAACTAGGTAATCTACACTCCTTGCATTTTGGATCTGCTCAGAATATATATGCATCAGTGATAGTGTTATTATAACTAGGTAATCTACACTCCTTGCATTTTGGATCTGCTCAGAATATATATGCATCAGTGATAATGTTATTATAACTAGGTAATCTACACTCCTTGCATTTTGGATCTGCTCAGAATATATATGCATCAGTGATAGTGTTATTATAACTAGGTAATCTACACTCCTTGCATTTTGGATCTGCTCAGAATATATATGCATCAGTGATAGTGTTATTATAACTAGGTAATCTACACTGTCAATTTGTATATCATAAGCTATATTGTATTCTAGGATGAAACTGTGTTTTGCAGCTTTATATAGTTGGTAACTGCTATCTTAGTATTTGTTTTAGTTGAGTTTTATGGCATGCTCTGTAAACGGGGGTGGGTTGTTAGGCCTTGATTGCAATTACTAGAGACACATGGATACTTACCATTCATAGGGAAAGATGCTTGGCTGAACAATAGCCAGCTGAACAGGGCTTTATTATAAGGGCTTTTTTAAAAGGGTTATGAAAATATTACAATATAGACTTACCCAGGACTTCTACATAGTGGCTGTATGTTTGCCATATACTGAAGGGCTGTGCCGGACCAATATGACAATTGCTCTCCTTTCTCTGCAGGTAATCTACACTCCTTGCATTTTGGATCTGCTCAGAATATATATGCATCAGTGATAGTGTTATTATAACTAGGTAATCTACACTCCTTGCATTTTGGATCTTCTCAGAATATATATGCATCAGTGATAGTGTTATTATAACTAGGTAATCTACACTCCTTGCATTTTGGATCTGCTCAGAATATAAATGCATCAGTGATAGTGTTATTATAACTAGGTAATCTACACTCCTTGCATTTTGGATCTGCTCAGAATATATATGCATCAGTGATAGTGTTATTATAACTAGGTAATCTACACTCCTTGCATTTTGGATCTGCTCAGAATATATATGCATCAGTGATAGTGTTATTATAACTAGGTAATCTACACTCCTTGCATTTTGGATCTGCTCAGAATATATATGCATCAGTGATAGTGTTATTATAACTAGGTAATCTACACTGTCAATTTGTATATCATAAGCTATATTGTATTCTAGGATGAAACTGTTTTGCAGCTTTATATAGTTGGTAACTGCTATCTTCGTATTTGTTTTAGTTGAGTTTTATGGCATGCTCTGTAAACGGGGGTGGGTTGTTAGGCCTTGATTGCAATTACTAGAGACACATGGATACTTACCATTCATAGGGAAAGATGCTTGGCTGAACAATAGCCAGCTGAACAGGGCTTTATTATAAGGGCTTTTTTAAAAGGGTTATGAAAATATTACAATATAGACTTACCCAGGACTTCTACATAGTGGCTGTATGTTTGCCATATACTGAAGGGCTGTGCCGGACCAATATGACAATTGCTCTCCTTTCTCTGCAGGTAATCTACACTCCTTGCATTTTGGATCTGCTCAGAATATATATGCATCAGTGATGTGTTATTATAACTAGGTAATCTACACTCCTTGCATTTTGGATCTGCTCAGAATATATATGCATCAGTGATAGTGTTATTATAACTAGGTAATCTACACTCCTTGCATTTTGGATCTGCTCGGAATATATATGCATCAGTGATAGTGTTATTATAACTAGGTAATCTACACTCCTTGCATTTTGGATCTGCTCAGAATATATATGCATCAGTGATAGTGTTATTATAACTAGGTAATCTACACTCCTTGCATTTTGGATCTGCTCAGAATATATATGCATCAGTGATAGTGTTATTATAACTAGGTAATCTACACTGTCAATTTGTATATCATAAGCTATATTGTATTCTAGGATGAAACTGTTTTGCAGCTTTATATAGTTGGTAACTGCTATCTTAGTATTTGTTTTAGTTGAGATTTATGGCATGCTCTGTAAACGGGGGTGGGTTGTTAGGCCTTGATTGCAATTACTAGAGACACATGGATACTTACCATTCATAAGGAAAGATGCTTGGCTAAACAACAGCCAGCTGAACAGGGCTTTATTATAAGGGCTTTTTTAAAAGGGTTATGAAAATATTACAATATAGACTTACCCAGGACTTCTACATAGTGGCTGTATGTTTGCCATATACTGAAGGGCTGTGCCGGACCAATATGACAATTGCTCTCCTTTCTCTGCAGGTAATCTACACTCCTTGCATTTTGGATCTGCTCAGAATATATATGCATCAGTAATAGTGTTATTATAACTAGGTAATCTACACTCCTTGCATTTTGGATCTGCTCAGAATATATATGCATCAGTGATAGTGTTATTATAACTAGGTAATCTACACTCCTTGCATTTTGGATCTGCTCAGAATATATATGCATCAGTGATAATGTTATTATAACTAGGTAATCTACACTCCTTGCATTTTGGATCTGCTCAGAATATATATGCATCAGTGATAGTGTTATTATAACTAGGTAATCTACACTCCTTGCATTTTGGATCTGCTCAGAATATATATGCATCAGTGATAGTGTTATTATAACTAGGTAATCTACACTCCTTGCATTTTGGATCTGCTCAGAATATATATGCATCAGTGATAGTGTTATTATAACTAGGTAATCTACACTGTCAATTTGTATATCATAAGCTATATTGTATTCTAGGATGAAACTGTGTTTTGCAGCTTTATATAGTTGGTAATTGCTATCTTAGTATTTGTTTTAGTTGAGTTTTATGGCATGCTCTGTAAACGGGGGTGGGTTGTTAGGCCTTGATTGCAATTACTAGAGACACATGGATACTTACCATTCATAAGGAAAGATGCTTGGCTGAACAACAGCCAGCTGAACAGGGCTTTATTATAAGGGCTTTTTTAAAAGGGTTATGAAAATATTACAATATAGACTTACCCAGGACTTCTACATAGTGGCTGTATGTTTGCCATATACTGAAGGGCTGTGCCGGACCAATATGACAATTGCTCTCCTTTCTCTGCAGGTAATCTACACTCCTTGCATTTTGGATCTGCTCAGAATATATATGCATCAGTAATAGTGTTATTATAACTAGGTAATCTACACTCCTTGCATTTTGGATCTGCTCAGAATATATATGCATCAGTGATAGTGTTATTATAACTAGGTAATCTACACTCCTTGCATTTTGGATCTGCTCAGAATATATATGCATCAGTGATAATGTTATTATAACTAGGTAATCTACACTCCTTGCATTTTGGATCTGCTCAGAATATATATGCATCAGTGATAGTGTTATTATAACTAGGTAATCTACACTCCTTGCATTTTGGATCTGCTCAGAATATATATGCATCAGTGATAGTGTTATTATAACTAGGTAATCTACACTCCTTGCATTTTGGATCTGCTCAGAATATATATGCATCAGTGATAGTGTTATTATAACTAGGTAATCTACACTGTCAATTTGTATATCATAAGCTATATTGTATTCTAGGATGAAACTGTGTTTTGCAGCTTTATATAGTTGGTAATTGCTATCTTAGTATTTGTTTTAGTTGAGTTTTATGGCATGCTCTGTAAACGGGGGTGGGTTGTTAGGCCTTGATTGCAATTACTAGAGACACATGGATACTTACCATTCATAAGGAAAGATGCTTGGCTGAACAACAGCCAGCTGAACAGGGCTTTATTATAAGGGCTTTTTTAAAAGGGTTATGAAAATATTACAATATAGACTTACCCAGGACTTCTACATAGTGGCTGTATGTTTGCCATATACTGAAGGGCTGTGCCGGACCAATATGACAATTGCTCTCCTTTCTCTGCAGGTAATCTACACTCCTTGCATTTTGGATCTGCTCAGAATATATATGCATCAGTGATAGTGTTATTATAACTAGGTAATCTACACTCCTTGCATTTTGGATCTGCTCAGAATATATATGCATCAGTGATAGTGTTATTATAACTAGGTAATCTACACTCCTTGCATTTTGGATCTGCTCAGAATATATATGCATCAATGATAGTGTTATTATAACTAGGTAATCTACACTCCTTGCATTTTGGATCTGCTCAGAATATATATGCATCAGTGATAGTGTTATTATAACTAGGTAATCTACACTGTCAATTTGTATATCATAAGCTATATTGTATTCTAGGATGAAACTGTTTTGCAGCTTTATATAGTTGGTAACTGCTATCTTAGTATTTGTTTTAGTTGAGTTTTATGGCATGCTCTGTAAACGGGGGTGGGTTGTTAGGCCTTGATTGCAATTACTAGAGACACATGGATACTTACCATTCATAAGGAAAGATGCTTGGCTGAACAACAGCCAGCTGAACAGGGCTTTATTATAAGGGCTTTTTTAAAAGGGTTATGAAAATATTACAATATAGACTTACCCAGGACTTCTACATAGTGGCTGTATGTTTGCCATATACTGAAGGGCTGTGCCGGACCAATATGACAATTGCTCTCCTTTCTCTGCAGGTAATCTACACTCCTTGCATTTTGGATCTGCTCAAAATATATATGCATCAGTGATAGTGTTATTATAACTAGGTAATCTACACTCCTTGCATTTTGGATCTGCTCAGAATATATATGCATCAGTGATAATGTTATTATAACTAGGTAATCTACACTCCTTGCATTTTGGATCTGCTCAGAATATATATGCATCAGTGATAGTGTTATTATAACTAGGTAATCTACACTCCTTGCATTTTGGATCTGCTCAGAATATATATGCATCAGTGATAGTGTTATTATAACTAGGTAATCTACACTCCTTGCATTTTGGATCTGCTCAGAATATATATGCATCAGTGATAGTGTTATTATAACTAGGTAATCTACACTGTCAATTTGTATATCATAAGCTATATTGTATTCTAGGATGAAACTGTTTTGCAGCTTTATATAGTTGGTAACTGCTATCTTAGTATTTGTTTTAGTTGAGTTTTATAGCATGTTCTGTAAACGGGGGTGGGTTGTTAGGCCTTGATTGCAATTACTAGAGACACATGGATACTTACCATTCATAAGGAAAGATGCTTGGCTGAGCAACAGCCAGCTGAACAGGGCTTTATTATAAGGGCTTTTTTAAAAGGGTTATGAAAATATTACAATATAGACTTACCCAGGACTTCTACATAGTGGCTGTATGTTTGCCATATACTGAAGGGCTGTGCCGGACCAATATGACAATTGCTCTCCTTTCTCTGCAGGTAATCTACACTCCTTGCATTTTGGATCTGCTCAGAATATATATGCATCAGTGATAGTGTTATAACTAGGTAATCTACACTCCTTGCATTTTGGATCTGCTCAGAATATATATGCATCAGTGATAGTGTTATTATAACTAGGTAATCTACACTCCTTGCATTTTGGATCTGCTCAGAATATATATTCATCAGTGATAGTGTTATTATAACTAGGTAATCTACACTCCTTGCATTTTGGATCTGCTCAGAATATATATGCATCAGTGATAGTGTTATTATAACTAGGTAATCTACACTGTCAATTTGTATATCATAAGCTATATTGTATTCTAGGATGAAACTGTTTTGCAGCTTTATATAGTTGGTAACTGCTATCTTAGTATTTGTTTTAGTTGAGTTTTATGGCATGCTCTGTAAACGGGGGTGGGTTGTTAGGCCTTGATTGCAATTACTAGAGACACATAGATACTTACCATTCATAAGGAAAGATGCTTGGCTGAACAACAGCCAGCTGAACAGGGCTTTATTTTAAGGGCTTTTTTAAAAGGGTTATGAAAATATTACAATATAGACTTACCCAGGACTTCTACATAGTGGCTGTATGTTTGCCATATACTGAAGGGCTATGCCGGACCAATATGACAATTGCTCTCCTTTCTCTGCAGGTAATCTACACTCCTTGCATTTTGGATCTGCTCAGAATATATATGCATCAGTGATAGTGTTATTATAACTAGGTAATCTACACTCCTTGCATTTTGGATCTGCTCAGAATATATATGCATTAGTGATAATGTTATTATAACTAGGTAATCTACACTCCTTGCATTTTGGATCTGCTCAGAATATATATGCATCAGTGATAGTGTTATTATAACTAGGTAATCTACACTCCTTGCATTTTGGATCTGCTCAGAATATATATGCATCAGTGATAATGTTATTATAACTAGGTAATCTACACTCCTTGCATTTTGGATCTGCTCAGAATATATATGCATCAGTGATAGTGTTATTATAACTAGGTAATCTACACTCCTTGCATTTTGGATCTGCTCAGAATATATATGCATCAGTGATAGTGTTATTATAACTAGGTAATCTACACTCCTTGCATTTTGGATCTGCTCAGAATATATATGCATCAGTGATAGTGTTATTATAACTAGGTAAGCTACACTGTCAATTTGTATATCATAAGCTATATTGTATTCTAGGATGAAACTGTTTTGCAGCTTTATATAGTTGGTAACTGCTATCTTAGTATTTGTTTTAGTTGAGTTTTATGGCATGCTCTGTAAACGGGGGTGGGTTGTTAGGCCTTGATTGCAATTACTAGAGACACATGGATACTTACCATTCATAAGGAAAGATGCTTGGCTGAACAACAGCCAGCTGAACAGGGCTTTATTATAAGGGCTTTTTTAAAAGGGTTATGAAAATATTACAATATAGACTTACCCAGGACTTCTACATAGTGGCTGTATGTTTGCCATATACTGAAGGGCTGTGCCGGACCAATATGACAATTGCTCTCCTTTCTCTGCAGGTAATCTACACTCCTTGCATTTTGGATCTGCTCAGAATATATATGCATCAGTAATAGTGTTATTATAACTAGGTAATCTACACTCCTTGCATTTTGGATCTGCTCAGAATATATATGCATCAGTGATAGTGTTATTATAACTAGGTAATCTACACTCCTTGCATTTTGGATCTGCTCAGAATATATATGCATCAGTGATAATGTTATTATAACTAGGTAATCTACACTCCTTGCATTTTGGATCTGCTCAGAATATATATGCATCAGTGATAGTGTTATTATAACTAGGTAATCTACACTCCTTGCATTTTGGATCTGCTCAGAATATATATGCATCAGTGATAGTGTTATTATAACTAGGTAATCTACACTCCTTGCATTTTGGATCTGCTCAGAATATATATGCATCAGTGATAGTGTTATTATAACTAGGTAATCTACACTGTCAATTTGTATATCATAAGCTATATTGTATTCTAGGATGAAACTGTGTTTTGCAGCTTTATATAGTTGGTAATTGCTATCTTAGTATTTGTTTTAGTTGAGTTTTATGGCATGCTCTGTAAACGGGGGTGGGTTGTTAGGCCTTGATTGCAATTACTAGAGACACATGGATACTTACCATTCATAAGGAAAGATGCTTGGCTGAACAACAGCCAGCTGAACAGGGCTTTATTATAAGGGCTTTTTTAAAAGGGTTATGAAAATATTACAATATAGACTTACCCAGGACTTCTACATAGTGGCTGTATGTTTGCCATATACTGAAGGGCTGTGCCGGACCAATATGACAATTGCTCTCCTTTCTCTGCAGGTAATCTACACTCCTTGCATTTTGGATCTGCTCAGAATATATATGCATCAGTGATAGTGTTATTATAACTAGGTAATCTACACTCCTTGCATTTTGGATCTGCTCAGAATATATATGCATCAGTGATAGTGTTATTATAACTAGGTAATCTACACTCCTTGCATTTTGGATCTGCTCAGAATATATATGCATCAGTGATAATGTTATTATAACTAGGTAATCTACACTCCTTGCATTTTGGATCTGCTCAGAATATATATGCATCAGTGATAGTGTTATTATAACTAGGTAATCTACACTCCTTGCATTTTGGATCTGCTCAGAATATATATGCATCAGTGATAGTGTTATTATAACTAGGTAATCTACACTCCTTGCATTTTGGATCTGCTCAGAATATATATGCATCAGTGATAGTGTTATTATAACTAGGTAATCTACACTGTCAATTTGTATATCATAAGCTATATTGTATTCTAGGATGAAACTGTGTTTTGCAGCTTTATATAGTTGGTAACTGCTATCTTAGTATTTGTTTTAGTTGAGTTTTATGGCATGCTCTGTAAACGGGGGTGGGATGTTAGGCCTTGATTGCAATTACTAGAGACACATGGATACTTACCATTCATAAGGAAAGATGCTTGGCTGAACAACAGCCAGCTGAACAGGGCTTTATTTTAAGGGCTTTTTTAAAATGGTTATGAAAATATTACAATATAGACTTACCCAGGACTTCTACATAGTGGCTGTATGTTTGCCATATACTGAAGGGCTATGCCGGACCAATATGACAATTGCTCTCCTTTCTCTGCAGGTAATCTACACTCCTTGCATTTTGGATCTGCTCAGAATATATATGCATCAGTGATAGTGTTATTATAACTAGGTAATCTACACTCCTTGCATTTTGGATCTGCTCAGAATATATATGCATCAGTGATAGTGTTATTATAACTAGGTAATCTACACTCCTTGCATTTTGGATCTGCTCAGAATATATATGCATTAGTGATAATGTTATTATAACTAGGTAATCTACACTCCTTGCATTTTGGATCTGCTCAGAATATATATGCATCAGTGATAGTGTTATTATAACTAGGTAATCTACACTCCTTGCATTTTGGATCTGCTCAGAATATATATGCATCAGTGATAATGTTATTATAACTAGGTAATCTACACTCCTTGCATTTTGGATCTGCTCAGAATATATATGCATCAGTGATAGTGTTATTATAACTAGGTAATCTACACTCCTTGCATTTTGGATCTGCTCAGAATATATATGCATCAGTGATAGTGTTATTATAACTAGGTAATCTACACTCCTTGCATTTTGGATCTGCTCAGAATATATATGCATCAGTGATAGTGTTATTATAACTAGGTAATCTACACTGTCAATTTGTATATCATAAGCTATATAGTATTCTAGGATGAAACTGTTTTGCAGCTTTATATAGTTGGTAACTGCTATCTTAGTATTTGTTTTAGTTGAGTTTTATGGCATGCTCTGTAAACGGGGGTGGGTTGTTAGGCCTTGATTGCAATTACTAGAGACACATGGATACTTACCATTCATAAGGAAAGATGCTTGGCTGAACAACAGCCAGCTGAACAGGGCTTTATTATAAGGGCTTTTTTAAAAGGGTTATGAAAATATTACAATATAGACTTACCCAGGACTTCTACATAGTGGCTGTATGTTTGCCATATACTGAAGGGCTGTGCCGGACCAATATGACAATTGCTCTCCTTTCTCTGCAGGTAATCTACACTCCTTGCATTTTGGATCTGCTCAGAATATATATGCATCAGTAATAGTGTTATTATAACTAGGTAATCTACACTCCTTGCATTTTGGATCTGCTTAGAATATATATGCATCAGTGATAGTGTTATTATAACTAGGTAATCTACACTCCTTGCATTTTGGATCTGCTCAGAATATATATGCATCAGTGATAATGTTATTATAACTAGGTAATCTACACTCCTTGCATTTTGGATCTGCTCAGAATATATATGCATCAGTGATAGTGTTATTATAACTAGGTAATCTACACTCCTTGCATTTTGGATCTGCTCAGAATATATATGCATCAGTGATAGTGTTATTATAACTAGGTAATCTACACTCCTTGCATTTTGGATCTGCTCAGAATATATATGCATCAGTGATAGTGTTATTATAACTAGGTAATCTACACTGTCAATTTGTATATCATAAGCTATATTGTATTCTAGGATGAAACTGTGTTTTGCAGCTTTATATAGTTGGTAACTGCTATCTTAGTATTTGTTTTAGTTGAGTTTTATGGCATGCTCTGTAAACGGGGGTGGGTTGTTAGGCCTTGATTGCAATTACTAGAGACACATGGATACTTCCCATTCATAAGGAAAGATGCTTGGCTGAACAACAGCCAGGTGAACAGGGCTTTATTATAAGGGCTTTTTTAAAAGGGTTATGAAAATATTACAATATAGACTTACCCAGGACTTCTACATAGTGGCTGTATGTTTGCCATATACTGAAGGGCTGTGCCGGACCAATATGACAATTGCTCTCCTTTCTCTGCAGGTAATCTACACTCCTTGCATTTTGGATCTGCTCAGAATATATATGCATCAGTGATAGTGTTATTATAACTAGGTAATCTACACTCCTTGCATTTTGGATCTGCTCAGAATATATATGCATCAGTGATAGTGTTATTATAACTAGGTAATCTACACTCCTTGCATTTTGGATCTGCTCAGAATATATATGCATCAGTGATAATGTTATTATAACTAGGTAATCTACACTCCTTGCATTTTGGATCTGCTCAGAATATATATGCATCAGTGATAGTGTTATTATAACTAGGTAATCTACACTCCTTGCATTTTGGATCTGCTCAGAATATATATGCATCAGTGATAGTGTTATTATAACTAGGTAATCTACACTGTCAATTTGTATATCATAAGCTATATTGTATTCTAGGATGAAACTGTGTTTTGCAGCTTTATATAGTTGGTAACTGCTATCTTAGTATTTGTTTTAGTTGAGTTTTATGGCATGCTCTGTAAACGGGGGTGGGTTGTTAGGCCTTGATTGCAATTACTAGAGACACATGGATACTTACCATTCATAAGGAAAGATGCTTGGCTGAACAACAGCCAGCTGAACAGGGCTTTATTATAAGGGCTTTTTTAAAAGGGTTATGAAAATATTACAATATAGACTTACCCAGGACTTCTACATAGTGGCTGTATGTTTGCCATATACTGAAGGGCTGTGCCGGACCAATATGACAATTGCTCTCCTTTCTCTGCAGGTAATCTACACTCCTTGCATTTTGGATCTGCTCAGAATATATATGCATCAGTGATAGTGTTATTATAACTAGGTAATCTACACTCCTTGCATTTTGGATCTGCTCAGAATATATATGCATCAGTGATAGTGTTATTATAACTAGGTAATCTACACTCCTTGCATTTTGGATCTGCTCAGAATATATATGCATCAGTGATAATGTTATTATAACTAGGTAATCTATACTCCTTGCATTTTGGATCTGCTCAGAATATATATGCATCAGTGATAGTGTTATTATAACTAGGTAATCTACACTCCTTGCATTTTGGATCTGCTCAGAATATATATGCATCAGTGATAGTGTTATTATAACTAGGTAATCTACACTCCTTGCATTTTGGATCTGCTCAGAATATATATGCATCAGTGATAGTGTTATTATAACTAGGTAAGCTACACTGTCAATTTGTATATCATAAGCTATATTGTATTCTAGGATGAAACTGTTTTGCAGCTTTATATAGTTGGTAACTGCTATCTTAGTATTTGTTTTAGTTGAGTTTTATGGCATGCTCTGTAAACGGGGGTGGGTTGTTAGGCCTTGATTGCAATTACTAGAGACACATGGATACTTACCATTCATAAGGAAAGATGCTTGGCTGAACAACAGCCAGCTGAACAGGGCTTTATTATAAGGGCTTTTTTAAAAGGGTTATGAAAATATTACAATATAGACTTACCCAGGACTTCTACATAGTGGCTGTATGTTTGCCATATACTGAAGGGCTGTGCCGGACCAATATGACAATTGCTCTCCTTTCTCTGCAGGTAATCTACACTCCTTGCATTTTGGATCTGCTCAGAATATATATGCATCAGTAATAGTGTTATTATAACTAGGTAATCTACACTCCTTGCATTTTGGATCTGCTCAGAATATATATGCATCAGTGATAGTGTTATTATAACTAGGTAATCTACACTCCTTGCATTTTGGATCTGCTCAGAATATATATGCATCAGTGATAATGTTATTATAACTAGGTAATCTACACTCCTTGCATTTTGGATCTGCTCAGAATATATATGCATCAGTGATAGTGTTATTATAACTAGGTAATCTACACTCCTTGCATTTTGGATCTGCTCAGAATATATATGCATCAGTGATAGTGTTATTATAACTAGGTAATCTACACTCCTTGCATTTTGGATCTGCTCAGAATATATATGCATCAGTGATAGTGTTATTATAACTAGGTAATCTACACTGTCAATTTGTATATCATAAGCTATATTGTATTCTAGGATGAAACTGTGTTTTGCAGCTTTATATAGTTGGTAATTGCTATCTTAGTATTTGTTTTAGTTGAGTTTTATGGCATGCTCTGTAAACGGGGGTGGGTTGTTAGGCCTTGATTGCAATTACTAGAGACACATGGATACTTACCATTCATAAGGAAAGATGCTTGGCTGAACAACAGCCAGCTGAACAGGGCTTTATTATAAGGGCTTTTTTAAAAGGGTTATGAAAATATTACAATATAGACTTACCCAGGACTTCTACATAGTGGCTGTATGTTTGCCATATACTGAAGGGCTGTGCCGGACCAATATGACAATTGCTCTCCTTTCTCTGCAGGTAATCTACACTCCTTGCATTTTGGATCTGCTCAGAATATATATGCATCAGTGATAGTGTTATTATAACTAGGTAATCTACACTCCTTGCATTTTGGATCTGCTCAGAATATATATGCATCAGTGATAGTGTTATTATAACTAGGTAATCTACACTCCTTGCATTTTGGATCTGCTCAGAATATATATGCATCAGTGATAATGTTATTATAACTAGGTAATCTACACTCCTTGCATTTTGGATCTGCTCAGAATATATATGCATCAGTGATAGTGTTATTATAACTAGGTAATCTACACTCCTTGCATTTTGGATCTGCTCAGAATATATATGCATCAGTGATAGTGTTATTATAACTAGGTAATCTACACTCCTTGCATTTTGGATCTGCTCAGAATATATATGCATCAGTGATAGTGTTATTATAACTAGGTAATCTACACTGTCAATTTGTATATCATAAGCTATATTGTATTCTAGGATGAAACTGTGTTTTGCAGCTTTATATAGTTGGTAACTGCTATCTTAGTATTTGTTTTAGTTGAGTTTTATGGCATGCTCTGTAAACGGGGGTGGGATGTTAGGCCTTGATTGCAATTACTAGAGACACATGGATACTTACCATTCATAAGGAAAGATGCTTGGCTGAACAACAGCCAGCTGAACAGGGCTTTATTTTAAGGGCTTTTTTAAAAGGGTTATGAAAATATTACAATATAGACTTACCCAGGACTTCTACATAGTGGCTGTATGTTTGCCATATACTGAAGGGCTATGCCGGACCAATATGACAATTGCTCTCCTTTCTCTGCAGGTAATCTACACTCCTTGCATTTTGGATCTGCTCAGAATATATATGCATCAGTGATAGTGTTATTATAACTAGGTAATCTACACTCCTTGCATTTTGGATCTGCTCAGAATATATATGCATCAGTGATAGTGTTATTATAACTAGGTAATCTACACTCCTTGCATTTTGGATCTGCTCAGAATATATATGCATTAGTGATAATGTTATTATAACTAGGTAATCTACACTCCTTGCATTTTGGATCTGCTCAGAATATATATGCATCAGTGATAGTGTTATTATAACTAGGTAATCTACACTCCTTGCATTTTGGATCTGCTCAGAATATATATGCATCAGTGATAATGTTATTATAACTAGGTAATCTACACTCCTTGCATTTTGGATCTGCTCAGAATATATATGCATCAGTGATAGTGTTATTATAACTAGGTAATCTACACTCCTTGCATTT
This sequence comes from Pseudophryne corroboree, assembly GCF_028390025.1. NCBI lineage: Eukaryota > Metazoa > Chordata > Amphibia > Anura > Myobatrachidae > Pseudophryne > Pseudophryne corroboree. Next base: position 687,152,364 of record NC_086444.1, read on the forward strand.
TGGATCTGCTCAGAATATATATGCATCAGTGATAGTGTTATTATAACTAGGTAATCTACACTCCTTGCATTTTGGATCTGCTCAGAATATATATGCATCAGTGATAGTGTTATTATAACTAGGTAATCTACACTGTCAATTTGTATATCATAAGCTATATTGTATTCTAGGATGAAACTGTTTTGCAGCTTTATATAGTTGGTAACTGCTATCTTAGTATTTGTTTTAGTTGAGTTTTATGGCATGCTCTGTAAACGGGGGTGGGTTGTTAGGCCTTGATTGCAATTACTAGAGACACATGGATACTTACCATTCATAAGGAAAGATGCTTGGCTGAACAACAGCCAGCTGAACAGGGCTTTATTATAAGGGCTTTTTTAAAAGGGTTATGAAAATATTACAATATAGACTTACCCAGGACTTCTACATAGTGGCTGTATGTTTGCCATATACTGAAGGGCTGTGCCGGACCAATATGACAATTGCTCTCCTTTCTCTGCAGGTAATCTACACTCCTTGCATTTTGGATCTGCTCAGAATATATATGCATCAGTAATAGTGTTATTATAACTAGGTAATCTACACTCCTTGCATTTTGGATCTGCTCAGAATATATATGCATCAGTGATAGTGTTATTATAACTAGGTAATCTACACTCCTTGCATTTTGGATCTGCTCAGAATATATATGCATCAGTGATAATGTTATTATAACTAGGTAATCTACACTCCTTGCATTTTGGATCTGCTCAGAATATATATGCATCAGTGATAGTGTTATTATAACTAGGTAATCTACACTCCTTGCATTTTGGATCTGCTCAGAATATATATGCATCAGTGATAGTGTTATTATAACTAGGTAATCTACACTCCTTGCATTTTGGATCTGCTCAGAATATATATGCATCAGTGATAGTGTTATTATAACTAGGTAATCTACACTGTCAATTTGTATATCATAAGCTATATTGTATTCTAGGATGAAACTGTGTTTTGCAGCTTTATATAGTTGGTAATTGCTATCTTAGTATTTGTTTTAGTTGAGTTTTATGGCATGCTCTGTAAACGGGGGTGGGTTGTTAGGCCTTGATTGCAATTACTAGAGACACATAGATACTTACCATTCATAAGGAAAGATGCTTGGCTGAACAACAGCCAGCTGAACAGGGCTTTATTATAAGGGCTTTTTTAAAAGGGTTATGAAAATATTACAATATAGACTTACCCAGGACTTCTACATAGTGGCTGTATGTTTGCCATATACTGAAGGGCTGTGCCGGACCAATATGACAATTGCTCTCCTTTCTCTGCAGGTAATCTACACTCCTTGCATTTTGGATCTGCTCAGAATATATATGCATCAGTAATAGTGTTATTATAACTAGGTAATCTACACTCCTTGCATTTTGGATCTGCTCAGAATATATATGCATCAGTGATAGTGTTATTATAACTAGGTAATCTACACTCCTTGCATTTTGGATCTGCTCAGAATATATATGCATCAGTGATAATGTTATTATAACTAGGTAATCTACACTCCTTGCATTTTGGATCTGCTCAGAATATATATGCATCAGTGATAGTGTTATTATAACTAGGTAATCTACACTCCTTGCATTTTGGATCTGCTCAGAATATATATGCATCAGTGATAGTGTTATTATAACTAGGTAATCTACACTCCTTGCATTTTGGATCTGCTCAGAATATATATGCATCAGTGATAGTGTTATTATAACTAGGTAATCTACACTGTCAATTTGTATATCATAAGCTATATTGTATTCTAGGATGAAACTGTGTTTTGCAGCTTTATTTAGTTGGTAATTGCTATCTTAGTATTTGTTTTAGTTGAGTTTTATGGCATGCTCTGTAAACGGGGGTGGGTTGTTAGGCCTTGATTGCAATTACTAGAGACACATGGATACTTACCATTCATAAGGAAAGATGCTTGGCTGAACAACAGCCAGCTGAACAGGGCTTTATTATAAGGGCTTTTTTAAAAGGGTTATGAAAATATTACAATATAGACTTACCCAGGACTTCTACATAGTGGCTGTATGTTTGCCATATACTGAAGGGCTGTGCCGGACCAATATGACAATTGCTCTCCTTTCTCTGCAGGTAATCTACACTCCTTGCATTTTGGATCTGCTCAGAATATATATGCATCAGTGATAGTGTTATTATAACTAGGTAATCTACACTCCTTGCATTTTGGATCTGCTCAGAATATATATGCATCAGTGATAGTGTTATTATAACTAGGTAATCTACACTCCTTGCATTTTGGATCTGCTCAGAATATATATGCATCAGTGATAATGTTATTATAACTAGGTAATCTATACTCCTTGCATTTTGGATCTGCTCAGAATATATATGCATCAGTGATAGTGTTATTATAACTAGGTAATCTACACTCCTTGCATTTTGGATCTGCTCAGAATATATATGCATCAGTGATAGTGTTATTATAACTAGGTAATCTACACTCCTTGCATTTTGGATCTGCTCAGAATATATATGCATCAGTGATAGTGTTATTATAACTAGGTAATCTACACTGTCAATTTGTATATCATAAGCTATATTGTATTCTAGGATGAAACTGTGTTTTGCAGCTTTATATAGTTGGTAACTGCTATCTTAGTATTTGTTTTAGTTGAGTTTTATGGCATGCTCTGTAAACGGGGGTGGGTTGTTAGGCCTTGATTGCAATTACTAGAGACACATGGATACTTCCCATTCATAAGGAAAGATGCTTGGCTGAACAACAGCCAGCTGAACAGGGCTTTATTATAAGGGCTTTTTTAAAAGGGTTATGAAAATATTACAATATAGACTTACCCAGGACTTCTACATAGTGGCTGTATGTTTGCCATATACTGAAGGGCTGTGCCGGACCAATATGACAATTGCTCTCCTTTCTCTGCAGGTAATCTACACTCCTTGCATTTTGGATCTGCTCAGAATATATATGCATCAGTGATAGTGTTATTATAACTAGGTAATCTACACTCCTTGCATTTTGGATCTGCTCAGAATATATATGCATCAGTGATAGTGTTATTATAACTAGGTAATCTACACTCCTTGCATTTTGGATCTGCTCAGAATATATATGCATCAGTGATAATGTTATTATAACTAGGTAATCTACACTCCTTGCATTTTGGATCTGCTCAGAATATATATGCATCAGTGATAGTGTTATTATAACTAGGTAATCTACACTCCTTGCATTTTGGATCTGCTCAGAATATATATGCATCAGTGATAGTGTTATTATAACTAGGTAATCTACACTGTCAATTTGTATATCATAAGCTATATTGTATTCTAGGATGAAACTGTGTTTTGCAGCTTTATATAGTTGGTAACTGCTATCTTAGTATTTGTTTTAGTTGAGTTTTATGGCATGCTCTGTAAACGGGGGTGGGTTGTTAGGCCTTGATTGCAATTACTAGAGACACATGGATACTTACCATTCATAAGGAAAGATGCTTGGCTGAACAACAGCCAGCTGAACAGGGCTTTATTATAAGGGCTTTTTTAAAAGGGTTATGAAAATATTACAATATAGACTTACCCAGGACTTCTACATAGTGGCTGTATGTTTGCCATATACTGAAGGGCTGTGCCGGACCAATATGACAATTGCTCTCCTTTCTCTGCAGGTAATCTACACTCCTTGCATTTTGGATCTGCTCAGAATATATATGCATCAGTGATAGTGTTATTATAACTAGGTAATCTACACTCCTTGCATTTTGGATCTGCTCAGAATATATATGCATCAGTGATAGTGTTATTATAACTAGGTAATCTACACTCCTTGCATTTTGGATCTGCTCAGAATATATATGCATCAGTGATAATGTTATTATAACTAGGTAATCTATACTCCTTGCATTTTGGATCTGCTCAGAATATATATGCATCAGTGATAGTGTTATTATAACTAGGTAATCTACACTCCTTGCATTTTGGATCTGCTCAGAATATATATGCATCAGTGATAGTGTTATTATAACTAGGTAATCTACACTCCTTGCATTTTGGATCTGCTCAGAATATATATGCATCAGTGATAGTGTTATTATAACTAGGTAATCTACACTGTCAATTTGTATATCATAAGCTATATTGTATTCTAGGATGAAACTGTGTTTTGCAGCTTTATATAGTTGGTAACTGCTATCTTAGTATTTGTTTTAGTTGAGTTTTATGGCATGCTCTGTAAACGGGGGTGGGTTGTTAGGCCTTGATTGCAATTACTAGAGACACATGGATACTTCCCATTCATAAGGAAAGATGCTTGGCTGAACAACAGCCAGCTGAACAGGGCTTTATTATAAGGGCTTTTTTAAAAGGGTTATGAAAATATTACAATATAGACTTACCCAGGACTTCTACATAGTGGCTGTATGTTTGCCATATACTGAAGGGCTGTGCCGGACCAATATGACAATTGCTCTCCTTTCTCTGCAGGTAATCTACACTCCTTGCATTTTGGATCTGCTCAGAATATATATGCATCAGTGATAGTGTTATTATAACTAGGTAATCTACACTCCTTGCATTTTGGATCTGCTCAGAATATATATGCATCAGTGATAGTGTTATTATAACTAGGTAATCTACACTCCTTGCATTTTGGATCTGCTCAGAATATATATGCATCAGTGATAATGTTATTATAACTAGGTAATCTACACTCCTTGCATTTTGGATCTGCTCAGAATATATATGCATCAGTGATAGTGTTATTATAACTAGGTAATCTACACTCCTTGCATTTTGGATCTGCTCAGAATATATATGCATCAGTGATAGTGTTATTATAACTAGGTAATCTACACTGTCAATTTGTATATCATAAGCTATATTGTATTCTAGGATGAAACTGTGTTTTGCAGCTTTATATAGTTGGTAACTGCTATCTTAGTATTTGTTTTAGTTGAGTTTTATGGCATGCTCTGTAAACGGGGGTGGGTTGTTAGGCCTTGATTGCAATTACTAGAGACACATGGATACTTACCATTCATAGGGAAAGATGCTTGGCTGAACAATAGCCAGCTGAACAGGGCTTTATTATAAGGGCTTTTTTAAAAGGGTTATGAAAATATTACAATATAGACTTACCCAGGACTTCTACATAGTGGCTGTATGTTTGCCATATACTGAAGGGCTGTGCCGGACCAATATGACAATTGCTCTCCTTTCTCTGCAGGTAATCTACACTCCTTGCATTTTGGATCTGCTCAGAATATATATGCATCAGTGATAGTGTTATTATAACTAGGTAATCTACACTCCTTGCATTTTGGATCTTCTCAGAATATATATGCATCAGTGATAGTGTTATTATAACTAGGTAATCTACACTCCTTGCATTTTGGATCTGCTCAGAATATAAATGCATCAGTGATAGTGTTATTATAACTAGGTAATCTACACTCCTTGCATTTTGGATCTGCTCAGAATATATATGCATCAGTGATAGTGTTATTATAACTAGGTAATCTACACTCCTTGCATTTTGGATCTGCTCAGAATATATATGCATCAGTGATAGTGTTATTATAACTAGGTAATCTACACTCCTTGCATTTTGGATCTGCTCAGAATATATATGCATCAGTGATAGTGTTATTATAACTAGGTAATCTACACTGTCAATTTGTATATCATAAGCTATATTGTATTCTAGGATGAAACTGTTTTGCAGCTTTATATAGTTGGTAACTGCTATCTTCGTATTTGTTTTAGTTGAGTTTTATGGCATGCTCTGTAAACGGGGGTGGGTTGTTAGGCCTTGATTGCAATTACTAGAGACACATGGATACTTACCATTCATAGGGAAAGATGCTTGGCTGAACAATAGCCAGCTGAACAGGGCTTTATTATAAGGGCTTTTTTAAAAGGGTTATGAAAATATTACAATATAGACTTACCCAGGACTTCTACATAGTGGCTGTATGTTTGCCATATACTGAAGGGCTGTGCCGGACCAATATGACAATTGCTCTCCTTTCTCTGCAGGTAATCTACACTCCTTGCATTTTGGATCTGCTCAGAATATATATGCATCAGTGATGTGTTATTATAACTAGGTAATCTACACTCCTTGCATTTTGGATCTGCTCAGAATATATATGCATCAGTGATAGTGTTATTATAACTAGGTAATCTACACTCCTTGCATTTTGGATCTGCTCGGAATATATATGCATCAGTGATAGTGTTATTATAACTAGGTAATCTACACTCCTTGCATTTTGGATCTGCTCAGAATATATATGCATCAGTGATAGTGTTATTATAACTAGGTAATCTACACTCCTTGCATTTTGGATCTGCTCAGAATATATATGCATCAGTGATAGTGTTATTATAACTAGGTAATCTACACTGTCAATTTGTATATCATAAGCTATATTGTATTCTAGGATGAAACTGTTTTGCAGCTTTATATAGTTGGTAACTGCTATCTTAGTATTTGTTTTAGTTGAGATTTATGGCATGCTCTGTAAACGGGGGTGGGTTGTTAGGCCTTGATTGCAATTACTAGAGACACATGGATACTTACCATTCATAAGGAAAGATGCTTGGCTAAACAACAGCCAGCTGAACAGGGCTTTATTATAAGGGCTTTTTTAAAAGGGTTATGAAAATATTACAATATAGACTTACCCAGGACTTCTACATAGTGGCTGTATGTTTGCCATATACTGAAGGGCTGTGCCGGACCAATATGACAATTGCTCTCCTTTCTCTGCAGGTAATCTACACTCCTTGCATTTTGGATCTGCTCAGAATATATATGCATCAGTGATAGTGTTATTATAACTAGGTAATCTACACTCCTTGCATTTTGGATCTGCTCAGAATATATATGCATCAGTGATAGTGTTATTATAACTAGGTAATCTACACTCCTTGCATTTTGGATCTGCTCAGAATATATATGCATCAGTGATAATGTTATTATAACTAGGTAATCTACACTCCTTGCATTTTGGATCTGCTCAGAATATATATGCATCAGTGATAGTGTTATTATAACTAGGTAATCTACACTCCTTGCATTTTGGATCTGCTCAGAATATATATGCATCAGTGATAGTGTTATTATAACTAGGTAATCTACACTCCTTGCATTTTGGATCTGCTCAGAATATATATGCATCAGTGATAGTGTTATTATAACTAGGTAATCTACACTGTCAATTTGTATATCATAAGCTATATTGTATTCTAGGATGAAACTGTGTTTTGCAGCTTTATATAGTTGGTAATTGCTATCTTAGTATTTGTTTTAGTTGAGTTTTATGGCATGCTCTGTAAACGGGGGTGGGTTGTTAGGCCTTGATTGCAATTACTAGAGACACATGGATACTTACCATTCATAAGGAAAGATGCTTGGCTGAACAACAGCCAGCTGAACAGGGCTTTATTATAAGGGCTTTTTTAAAAGGGTTATGAAAATATTACAATATAGACTTACCCAGGACTTCTACATAGTGGCTGTATGTTTGCCATATACTGAAGGGCTGTGCCGGACCAATATGACAATTGCTCTCCTTTCTCTGCAGGTAATCTACACTCCTTGCATTTTGGATCTGCTCAGAATATATATGCATCAGTGATAGTGTTATTATAACTAGGTAATCTACACTCCTTGCATTTTGGATCTGCTCAGAATATATATGCATCAGTGATAGTGTTATTATAACTAGGTAATCTACACTCCTTGCATTTTGGATCTGCTCAGAATATATATGCATCAGTGATAATGTTATTATAACTAGGTAATCTACACTCCTTGCATTTTGGATCTGCTCAGAATATATATGCATCAGTGATAGTGTTATTATAACTAGGTAATCTACACTCCTTGCATTTTGGATCTGCTCAGAATATATATGCATCAGTGATAGTGTTATTATAACTAGGTAATCTACACTCCTTGCATTTTGGATCTGCTCAGAATATATATGCATCAGTGATAGTGTTATTATAACTAGGTAATCTACACTGTCAATTTGTATATCATAAGCTATATTGTATTCTAGGATGAAACTGTGTTTTGCAGCTTTATATAGTTGGTAACTGCTATCTTAGTATTTGTTTTAGTTGAGTTTTATGGCTTGCTCTGTAAACGGGGGTGGGTTGTTAGGCCTTGATTGCAATTACTAGAGACACATAGATACTTACCATTCATAAGGAAAGATGCTTGGCTGAACAACAGCCAGCTGAACAGGGCTTTATTTTAAGGGCTTTTTTAAAAGGGTTATGAAAATATTACAATATAGACTTACCCAGGACTTCTACATAGTGGCTGTATGTTTGCCATATACTGAAGGGCTATGCCGGACCAATATGACAATTGCTCTCCTTTCTCTGCAGGTAATCTACACTCCTTGCATTTTGGATCTGCTCAGAATATATATGCATCAGTGATAGTGTTATTATAACTAGGTAATCTACACTCCTTGCATTTTGGATCTGCTCAGAATATATATGCATCAGTGATAGTGTTATTATAACTAGGTAATCTACACTCCTTGCATTTTGGATCTGCTCAGAATATATATGCATTAGTGATAATGTTATTATAACTAGGTAATCTACACTCCTTGCATTTTGGATCTGCTCAGAATATATATGCATCAGTGATAGTGTTATTATAACTAGGTAATCTACACTCCTTGCATTTTGGATCTGCTCAGAATATATATGCATTAGTGATAATGTTATTATAACTAGGTAATCTACACTCCTTGCATTTTGGATCTGCTCAGAATATATATGCATCAGTGATAGTGTTATTATAACTAGGTAATCTACACTCCTTGCATTTTGGATCTGCTCAGAATATATATGCATCAGTGATAATGTTATTATAACTAGGTAATCTACACTCCTTGCATTTTGGATCTGCTCAGAATATATATGCATCAGTGATAGTGTTATTATAACTAGGTAATCTACACTCCTTGCATTTTGGATCTGCTCAGAATATATATGCATCAGTGATAGTGTTATTATAACTAGGTAATCTACACTCCTTGCATTTTGGATCTGCTCAGAATATATATGCATCAGTGATAGTGTTATTATAACTAGGTAATCTACACTGTCAATTTGTATATCATAAGCTATATTGTATTCTAGGATGAAACTGTTTTGCAGCTTTATATAGTTGGTAACTGCTATCTTAGTATTTGTTTTAGTTGAGTTTTATGGCATGCTCTGTAAACGGGGGTGGGTTGTTAGGCCTTGATTGCAATTACTAGAGACACATGGATACTTACCATTCATAAGGAAAGATGCTTGGCTGAACAACAGCCAGCTGAACAGGGCTTTATTATAAGGGCTTTTTTAAAAGGGTTATGAAAATATTACAATATAGACTTACCCAGGACTTCTACATAGTGGCTGTATGTTTGCCATATACTGAAGGGCTGTGCCGGACCAATATGACAATTGCTCTCCTTTCTCTGCAGGTAATCTACACTCCTTGCATTTTGGATCTGCTCAGAATATATATGCATCAGTAATAGTGTTATTATAACTAGGTAATCTACACTCCTTGCATTTTGGATCTGCTCAGAATATATATGCATCAGTGATAGTGTTATTATAACTAGGTAATCTACACTCCTTGCATTTTGGATCTGCTCAGAATATATATGCATCAGTGATAATGTTATTATAACTAGGTAATCTACACTCCTTGCATTTTGGATCTGCTCAGAATATATATGCATCAGTGATAGTGTTATTATAACTAGGTAATCTACACTCCTTGCATTTTGGATCTGCTCAGAATATATATGCATCAGTGATAGTGTTATTATAACTAGGTAATCTACACTCCTTGCATTTTGGATCTGCTCAGAATATATATGCATCAGTGATAGTGTTATTATAACTAGGTAATCTACACTGTCAATTTGTATATCATAAGCTATATTGTATTCTAGGATGAAACTGTGTTTTGCAGCTTTATATAGTTGGTAATTGCTATCTTAGTATTTGTTTTAGTTGAGTTTTATGGCATGCTCTGTAAACGGGGGTGGGTTGTTAGGCCTTGATTGCAATTACTAGAGACACATAGATACTTACCATTCATAAGGAAAGATGCTTGGCTGAACAACAGCCAGCTGAACAGGGCTTTATTATAAGGGCTTTTTTAAAAGGGTTATGAAAATATTACAATATAGACTTACCCAGGACTTCTACATAGTGGCTGTATGTTTGCCATATACTGAAGGGCTGTGCCGGACCAATATGACAATTGCTCTCCTTTCTCTGCAGGTAATCTACACTCCTTGCATTTTGGATCTGCTCAGAATATATATGCATCAGTGATAGTGTTATTATAACTAGGTAATCTACACTCCTTGCATTTTGGATCTGCTCAGAATATATATGCATCAGTGATAGTGTTATTATAACTAGGTAATCTACACTCCTTGCATTTTGGATCTGCTCAGAATATATATGCATCAGTGATAATGTTATTATAACTAGGTAATCTACACTCCTTGCATTTTGGATCTGCTCAGAATATATATGCATCAGTGATAGTGTTATTATAACTAGGTAATCTACACTCCTTGCATTTTGGATCTGCTCAGAATATATATGCATCAGTGATAGTGTTATTATAACTAGGTAATCTACACTCCTTGCATTTTGGATCTGCTCAGAATATATATGCATCAGTGATAGTGTTATTATAACTAGGTAATCTACACTGTCAATTTGTATATCATAAGCTATATTGTATTCTAGGATGAAACTGTGTTTTGCAGCTTTATATAGTTGGTAACTGCTATCTTAGTATTTGTTTTAGTTGAGTTTTATGGCATGCTCTGTAAACGGGGGTGGGTTGTTAGGCCTTGATTGCAATTACTAGAGACACATGGATACTTCCCATTCATAAGGAAAGATGCTTGGCTGAACAACAGCCAGCTGAACAGGGCTTTATTATAAGGGCTTTTTTAAAAGGGTTATGAAAATATTACAATATAGACTTACCCAGGACTTACCTGGACGAAAACAGACGGAAACAACCCACCGACAAAACAGAAAACATTGTCCCTTCCTTACATTCCCAATCATCTGTGTATTTCAGCGTATGTAAATATTTTACCAACTAAAATCCTCATGACCTCTAAGAACAAAATGCAACCAATTTGGTAGACAACTATATACATTGTGATTGTACATACCAGTTTGTCACTTTGCTCTATAATGCACAGTTAACATACAGCAGAACAACACCAGTAGGCACCTGCACTTTTAACTTGAACAAGTAAAAACTTACACTCTCAGCCTAGAAAACACTGATTTCATCTCAAACTAACTATGTTCCACAAATTGATTTTCTGCATTGCTCTTCATGGAGTTTTCATAAAGGCCATTGCATCATTCAGTCTCCCAGCAACTCACCCCTCTGTACATGTTGCCCCCTCAATTCTACACTCCCCTCTTATTAGCACTCATGAGCTTTTTACTTCCCTATACTCATTGACAATAACATCTACAACCTCTCACCATAAAAAACTTTCACAAACCTCTGACACCCACATTTATCTCTCTCTTCTGCTTCTGATAGCTGGTGACATTTCACCAAATCCAGGATCCAGCCACTTGCATCACTCACATTCACCTGATTCACAGCAACATAGAAATCCAGCTAACCTCATAAACATCACATGTCTTCCATCACCCTCCAGATCACTAAAATGTGCCTTATGGAATGCACGCTCTGTTTGTAACAAATTAACATCCATTCATGACCTTTTCATATCTAACAACATCAATCTGCTGGCTATAACAGAAACCTGGCTCACACAATCTAACACGGCCTCCCCTGCAGCACTGGCACATGGTGGTCTCCAATTTACACACACCTCCAGACCCGATAACCATAAAGGAGGAGGAGTTGGACTTTTACTTTCCCAATCTTTGGCATTTACTGTTCTACCACAGGTTCCATCACTCACATTTACATCATTTGAAGTACATTCCATTAGGGTTTACTCTCCTTTCTCTCTGCGTGTTGCAGCTATCTACCGCCCACCTGGGCATCCAAAACAATTTTTGGAAGATTTGTCTGCCTGGCTCCCTCACTTCCTATCCTCTGACATCTCCACCATTATCATGCGTGATTTCAATATTGCTATTGATTGTCCAAAATCTGCTGCGCATGCCTCCAAACTACTCTCTCTAACCTCCTCTCTTGGCCTCTCCCAATGGACTGACTCCTCTACTCATCAGGCGGGCCACTGCCTTGATCTAGTATTCACCAGACTATGCTCCATTGCTGAACTTACTAACACTCCTTTCCCCCTCTCAGATCACAACCTTATCACCTGCATGCTTTCCTCTGTTAATTCAAACCCTGTGTTGCGGAAGTTCTCCAATCTTCCTCAAACTCGCAGAAATATTAACACAATTAATCTTCAAGAACTTTCCACTTCACTCCAACAACTGCTTTCACCTATTTCTGCATTCACCTCTCCTGAGATGGCTGTATCACACCTTAATGAGACTCTAGAACTAGCCCTTGATGAAGTGGCTCCAGCTACCCATCACACTCCACGTAGGCCTAGATGTCAACCATGGCACTCCAAATTAACAAGACAACTACAAAAACTCACACGAAAACTTGAACGTCAGTGGCGTAAATCTCGTATTTCAAGTGACTTCCTCACATATAAGACAGTCTACCATTCTTATAAAAATGCCCTGGACACTGCCAAACAAACATATTTCCAAACTCTTATCTCTGCTCAAGCCTCTAACCCCAAACGACTCTTTAATACATTTAAATCACTTCTGAATCCTCCCGCACCTACCCCACCAGCCACTATCAAGGCACAGGATCTTGCTTCCTACTTCAAGGAGAAGATTGCTAAGATCCGAGATGAAATGGTATGCTCTTCGGCTGCCAGTGACCTGCTCCATTCTTTACCTGAACCCTCTGGCACTCTTTCTTCATTTGATCCCACAAATGAAGATGAAGTATCATCACTCTTCTCATCCTGCTTCTCTACTACCTCTCCTCTTGATCCTTTACCCTCACAAATAAGTAAAGCTCTGTCTCTGGTGCTCATCCCTACCTTAACTAACATCTGTAATCTCTCTCTCTCTACTGGTATTTTTCCTTCACTCTTCAAGCATGCAGTGATTACTCCCATTTTAAAAAAACAAAATTCTAACCCTAATGCTCTCTCAAACTACCGCCCTATCTCTCAGCTCCCTTGTCTCTCTAAGCTACTTGAGAGACTTGCCTACACTCGACTCACACACTTTCTTAACTCATACACTTTGTTGGACCCACTTCAGTCAGGCTTCCGTTCCCAACATTCCACAGAGACGGCACTGACTAAAGTGGTTAATGATTTGGTCACTACGAAGTCTAAAGGCCACTACTCACTACTTATTCTTCTAGACCTATCTGCTGCATTTGACACTGTAGACCACTCTCTTCTCATACAGACACTACAATCCCTAGGTCTTAAAGACACAGCCCTTTCTAATCCCTTATCTAATCGCTCGTTCAGTGTTCGCTTCTCTGAATCTACCTCCTCTTCGCTACCTCTTTCAGTTGGAGTACCGCAAGGCTCAGTCTTGGGTCCTCTGCTTTTCTCTATCTATACCTCATCTCTTGGTAAACTAATCAGCTCTTTTGGTTTTCAGTATCATCTGTACGCAGATGATACTCAAATCTACCTATCCTCCCCTGACTTGTCCCTATCTGTACTGGACCGTGTCACTGAATGCCTTTCTGCCATCTCATCCTGGATGACATCTCGCCACCTCAAGCTTAATATTTCAAAGACAGAGTTAATTATATTTCCACCGGCCAATAGTAGGTACCAACCTGATATCTCTATCACTGTTGAAAACTCGACTATCTACCCTACCCCACAAGCTCGCTGCCTAGGTGTCATCCTTGACTCTGATCTGTCCTTTGTTCCCCACATTCAATCTGTCTCAAGATCATGTTACATGCATCTAAAAAACATATCCAAAATACGACCATACCTTACACAAGACACTGTTAAAACTCTAATCCACGCTCTCATTATCTCCCGCATTGATTATTGCAATAGTCTCCTAACTGGTCTTCCCAAAACGAAACTCTCACCACTACAATCCATTCTGAATGCAGCGGCGAGGCTTATCTTCCTCGCTAGACATTCATCGTCTGCAGATCCACTCTGTCAGTCCCTCCATTGGTTACCTGTACTCTACCGCATTCAATATAAAATACTTTTACTCACACACAAGGCCATTAACCAAACTACACCAACATACATCACTTCGCTTATCACAAAATATCTCTCAACCCGACCTCTTCGCTCTTCACAAGACCTGCGTCTCTCATCCACACTCATTACTCGCTCCCACTCACGACTGCAGGACTTTCATTGGGCTGCACCCACTCTGTGGAATGCCCTACCACGCACAATAAGACTCTCCTCTAGTCTCCAAACCTTCAAGCGTTCCCTCAAAACTCACCTCTTTAGGCAAGCGTATCAAATTCCTGAACCGCCCACATTACTTTCATAAACCTTCCTATCAAATTACATCCACTCTGCACAGTCCACACATATCCTCACATGTCTGTTCATTCTATGCAATAGATAGCACCTTTCCTTGTGTACATATGCCTATTTCCCTATAGATTGTAAGCTTGCGAGCAGGGCCTTCCTACCTCTATGACTGTTATCACCCAGTTTGTTATTGTTATTTCAAATTGTAAAGTGCAACGGAATTTGCTGCGCTATATAAGAAACTGTTAATAAATAAATAAAATAAATAAATAAATAATCCAGCTCCTGGGGAAGATCTACAAACGCTTCCAAAGCTTTTCCCCTCAGCCCAGGGTTTAAATAGCTTGCCCACTGACTGGAGTCCAGTGCAAACTGTTGATAAATTTTTTCAAAGCTCCTGAAGAAATTATCCATGTCACCATCTTTCTCCAACATCGGAAATTGGTCATGCTGGGCTTTTTGCTACCCGGTTCACAAACAGCACACTGGCCTCTGTGTCGCGCCAGCTCCAGTTGCTACTCACGTTCGGCCTGACACTCTGCATCCTCAGCTGCGTGTTCGGATTTACTTTCTGCAGCCTCAGCTTCTCGGTACTGCTATATCAGCTGTAGAGGTGTCACATCATCTGTATCCATCCTATATTTGGGGCAGTTTGCAAATATTGGTCCAAGGCACTATCGTCACTGGGACTAGTAGAGGGATCCGACCTCCACCTAGCTACGGTACCAGTATCTGTTGTAATATCCAGGGACAGAGGATTTCCCCCAACAGCATTTGTCACAGTCTGAAACTCTTTCCGCATCCTGCCTCTGGTCGTCTTCTTGGAGTGCTTGGACCAGCTGATCCTTGGTCATGTTGGTGCTGGCAATCCCTCCGTCCTCGCACATCTCCACAAGGACATAATTCCTCATTTGCTTATACTCGGGCATCTTGGACCTCACTTTTGTCAAACACATAGAAAAGAAAAACAAGAGAAGGAGAGGGGAACAGAGATTGCCACTCCCTGTGTGGATTTCAAAATGATAGTAAAGCTCTGAGTTCTGATTCTGGTGAAGTGGGTGTTCCGCTTATGGAATTATTACCACATTCACTTAAGTTCTTAGTTAAAAACAAACAATTATCATCACACCGCTTGCCACCACTTTGTCACGATGCTGCCGGCCAATTCTACAAATACGCCAATTTGAGAATGGCCACATGCGATGTCAGGGTCACTTTTGACACACGGTTGTAATCAAACACAGTACTCTGCGACCAACCAAAATAACAGTACTATATTTGAGGGCAAACTTTGGCCCTTATTTTCACACACCATTATTAATATTTTGAGAAATTGGTAACTTGCAACACAGGGCTTTGCTTCATAAGAAACACAGAAAATCAGAACTAGAATTTTAAGTTTAATTCCAAGAATACTTCAGAGCTTTAGTTACAAAAGTGTTACAAAGATTATTAAGAAGATTTAAAAATACACACAGGTTATGGCACCATCTCCAAAAAATGAAAAGAAATAAAGATACAGATAACCTAACTCACTCAAATAAACTTAGGTGGTTCTGTTGTGGGGGAATTTCACAGAATATGCAATGGTCATCTCTAGCGTGTAGCTATGTTCCCCAAGAGATGCACCCTCTGTCCCAGTGAAAGGGACAGATATAGCCCTCAGCTGCAGCAGCGCCCACCCTTGGGAGTTTTAACGACCTCCTTGCTGGACACTAAACATACACCATTTTTACATACTGTAGGTGCTTGGCAACAGGCAAGGGGAGGGGGTTTAGCGCAGGGTACAGGAATCTCTTTCAAAGAGAGTGAGGTCTGTGAAGATCTGTACCTTGTCACGCCTGGATGGTTTTATAACTAGACAGGAAGTTTAGTGGCTTAGTCATCTAAACATGTAGAATTCCTTTTTTTTCCATCAAGTGTGATTGATCCAGACATCTCTCCCTTATCAGGATTTATATCCTCTTGTCTGGTCATTGCACATGGAGCTTTGCTTCCATCCCTAACTTTAGGGTCTGTAGATAAGAGTTGATTTTAGGAAGACAGGATTTGCTCTCTCCCTCCCCCAGCCTGGATATATGTAGGTCAAAGGCAGGACACAGCCATTTTGTCACAGAAGCTTAGGTCACATCGAAGATGAAAGAATACAAGATTATATATATATATATATATATATATATATATATTTATAAATATATATACAATCACATGAAATCATTATTGGTGATTATTTCTGCAGGTATTTTCCACACCTTAGATCACATATAATTTGTGATTCTCTTTTCTGTGTTTAAACATGACATCTCCACCTGCAAATGGCGCACAAGGGCGGTGACTCATGTCACCAAGTCATTGCTACGCTACTGACCATTTCTACACCTTTCCGCAATAAACTATCCACATTAGTGTGTTGAGAACCCTTTCTGTGGTGGATGGTAAAGGTATACTGCTGCAAGGTGAGACTCCATCTTCAGAGTTTTCCATTGTCTCCAGAAACTCTATTAAGCCATACAAGTGGGTTATTATTGTAAAGTCTTGTCCATACATATACAGCTGTAGATTTTGAAGAGATCACACAATTGTCAAACATGCCTTTTCAATGGTGGCGTAGGCAACTTTGTAAGGAAGTGATTTTTAACTTAAGAAAATTATAGGATGCTCTTCCCCTTGCTCATTGACCTGGCTGAGCACAGTGCCTAGCCCATAATTAGTGGCCTCTATTTGTACAATGAACCTCTTTCTGAAATCTGAGACCAGCAGCACAGGTGACTTAGCAGAGGCAGATTTCAGTGCTAGAAAGGCCTTCTCACAGTCCTCTGTTCAATTGACCACTTGGGGCAATTTCTTTTTGGTGAAGTCGGTCAGTGGTTTGACTAGCCTGCTATAGTGGGGTACACATTTTCTGAAGTACCCTGTAGTACCTAGAAAGGAAATGACTTGATTTTTAGTCTTTGGGGTAGGCCACGCAGTTATAGCCTCTACAATGTCTTGCTATGGACAGAGGGTATCCCCTCCAACATGGTGCCCTAGATATTGCACATCCCTCATGCCAAGTTTACATTTCTCTGTTTCAATCGTTAAACTGGCCACAGTGATTTTACCTAACACACTATTCAGATGGATCAGGTGCTCCAACCAGGTCTGGCTGAACACTGCAATGTCATCCAGGTAGGTAACTGTGTGAACTTCTTGGCCTTCCAGCAGGTCATAAACCAGGCGCTTAAAGGACGCAGGGGCATTCTTTATACCAAAGGGCATGACCAGAAACTCGAACAGCCCGAATGGTGTGATAAATGCGGACCTCTCACGGGCCTCAGGTGACAGTGGGATCTGCCAGTACCCCCTACTGAGATCCATGATAGTGCTGTAACGTGCCTGGGTAAGCTGATCTAGCAGTTCATCTATCCTGGGCATGGGATAGGCATCAAACACAGTGGCATCATTTAACCGTCTATAGTCTATACAGAAGCGGGTGCCCCCACATTTCTTCGGTATCAGTACAACTGGGGCAGCCCAGGAACTGTGAGACCATTGAATCACCCCTAGTTGCAGCATCTCATCAATCTCCCTCTTCATTGTCTCCAGCACTGCTGGGGAGGCACGATATGCTGGCTGTTGGAGGGGGGTCTGGTTACCTGTATCTACATGATGTGTGACCTAGAGATGTGCGGCTGGCACTTTTCGTGTTTTGTGTTTTGGTTTTGGTTCTAATTCCACTTCGTTTTTTTTTTTAGCTTGGTTTTGCCAAAACCACCCTTTCGTGTTTTGGTTTTGGTTTTGGATCTGGATGATTTTTGAAAAAAACATAAAAACAGCTAAAATCACAGAATTTGGAGGTAGTTTTGCTCCGACTGGCAACCTCAATAACATTCATTTACACTCATTTCCAATTTATTCTGAACACCTCACACCTCACAATATTGTTTTTAAGCCTAAAAGTTGCACTTTATGACTAAGCTAAGTGACACAAGTGTGCGGCACAAACACCTGGCCCATTGAGGAGTGGCACTGCAGTGGCAGACAGGATGGCAGATTTAAAAAATAGGCCCCATATGCTGGCCGTCGGAGGGGGGTCTGGTTACCTGTATCTACATGATGTGTGACCCAGTGTGTTATCCCAGGTTTCCCTGTGAAAAGGGACTCATTGGGCCACAGTGTGTTAGCAAGCTGTTCTAACTGCACCTCAGACAGTACGTCCCCGAAGGGGACATCTGACAGAGATCGCTCCTCTTTAGCTGCAGCTTCCAAATCCAGCAAGGGGTCAGATTCCTGGTCGTCCTCATGCAAGCTCACATACCAAGCACACAAGCCCCACTGTAATGATTAGGTTTTAACATGTTAATGTGATACATCTTCTGCCTCTTACATACCTCTCCTTTTTTCATGACATAATTGACATCTTTGACACACTGTACTATAGTGTAGGGACCCTCCCAGGCCACCTGTAGCTTGTTCTGTCACATAGGGAGCAGAGCTAAGACCTTTTGTCCCACCTAAAATACGTGCTCTCTGGCATTGCGGACATAACACTGTTTTTGCTTTGTGCAGCCTTCAGGTTGCTCTGTACCATCTCCATCAGAGACTGCACTTTCTCCCTGAATTGCACCATA
Organism: Pseudophryne corroboree; assembly: GCF_028390025.1. Classification (NCBI taxonomy): domain Eukaryota; kingdom Metazoa; phylum Chordata; class Amphibia; order Anura; family Myobatrachidae; genus Pseudophryne; species Pseudophryne corroboree. The sequence goes on from NC_086444.1 coordinate 687,171,565, forward strand.
TAGTACACTACTGACATTTCATGGGTGACCAATTGTTATGCACACCAGTGCCTGCAGGAATGTACTGGTGTCTGAACTGTTATGCACACCAGTGCCTGCAGGAATGTACTGGTGTCTGAACGGATAGGGATGCAAAACAAATGAACTCACAGACAGACTGGGGAATATGACATTACGTACACAGAAGGTGATAGGGTAACAAAATAAACACAAAGTGAACAGAGAAGCCCAGAGGCTAAGAAACTGGGTGTCTCCCTAGTATTAGGAATGCTCAGATGGAAAAAGCAAGATGTTGTGTTTTAATACGTAGTGAACCCGAAATGCTGTTGCTAAGGGCAACAGCAAAACCCTAAAGGGTTACCAACGGGTGTGGCAGTAAACTCCTTGGTCAGAGATGGAATGATAGACACAAGGAGAGTCTCCACAATCCTAATACTCACTTGCAGTGCACAGGTTCAGCTTACTGCCACTAAACTGACACCTGAACACCTTGCACAGTGAGAAAGGACTTAGGCAGGCAAGTCTGAGAATACAGCCGCAAACTTGCTAAGTTCACAGAGTAGCAAAAGAACCCCAGCAAGTTAAACGACTGACTCCAGTCTTACTGCTAGGTCTGGATTGGCAGAGTGTAGTACCAAACCTCAAGGCCTATTTGCAGTAAGCAACAACAAATACAAGGCTACACAGTACTGGCTAACTTTCAGGAACTGACTAACCAACAAAGATTCAGCAGCACCTGCTTAACCTGAGAAGAGGATTTATAAAGCAGGTGCTGTCCACGCCCCACTCAGACCTCTCAGACTGTGAGCACAAAAGCCAGCACCGGATCCCCTGCCGTGCACAGAGCCTGTAACCACTGCACAGCAAAAGACCCGAACCGGAGTATCAGCTGCGCTCAGGTTACTCCACTAGCACTTGTCTCCCGGTTGCCATGACGACGTGGCAGCACAGGGCAGGAGACCCTAACAGTACCCCCCCTCTGACGAGGGGTCAAAGAACCCCTACCACCGGGTTTATCGGGGAACTGCGAGAAGAAAGAGCGTATCAGTCTGGGGGCATGAAGATCACAACTGCGCACCCACGACCGCTCCTCCGGGCCATACCCCTTCCAGTGCACCAAAAATGACAGCCGACCCCGAACCATCTTGGAGTCAAGAATCCTTTCAACAACAAACTCCCTCTGGCCACGTATCAGAAGAGGGGAAGGTCTTCCACTGGAAGAAGGATTACTAATCGCCCGTTTTAAAAGGGAACAATGAAATGTTTTATTGATACCCAAAGAACGGGGCAGATCTAACTGAAATGCCACCGGATTGATAACCCTGGTGATCTTATAAGGGCCGATGAACCGGGGGCCTAACTTATGAGATGGCTGTCTCAACTTCAAATTCTTGGTAGACAACCAGACGAAGTCTCCTAATTTGAAGCTGCAGGGTCTTTTCCGCTTATCAAAAACCCTTTTGGTCACTAATGACACAGACACAAGGGCTTTCTTCACTTTCCTCCAAATACCTCTAAGGACCGAAACCACAGAGGAACCACCAGGCGTGGAGTCCAGGGGGTCAAAAGAATTGGCCTTAGGATGATGCCCATACACACAAAGGAAGGGAGAGATCCCTGTAGCAGAGTGAGCCGCGTTGTTATAGGCAAACTCCGCCATGGACAGATGAGCAACCCAGTCAGTCTGACACTTGGAGACATAACACCTGAGGAACTGCTCCAAGGACTGGTTAACCCTTTCAGTCTGCCCATTAGACTGCGGATGGTAGCCTAACGACAAGCTGACAGAAATCTGGAGATCGGAACAAAATGCCCTCCAGAATTTGGCCACAAACTGGGATCCGCGGTCAGAGACCACATCAAGTGGCAACCCGTGGAGATGCACAACATGCAGCATAAATAATTCAGACAGGCGTCTGGCCGATGGCAGCCCAACCAGTGGAACGAAGTGTGCCATCTTCGAAAACATTTTAACGACAACCCAGATGGCTGTCATCCCCGAGGATTTGGGCAAGTCCACCACAAAATCCATTGAAATGTGGGTCCATGGCTTAGATGGAATAGAGAGTGGATGTAATGGGCCAACAGGAACCCCTCTAGGAGTCTTATTTCGGGCACAGATGTCACATGCCCGAACCCACTGATCCACATCCTTAGCCACCGAGGGCCACCACACCGCCCTAGATAGCAACTCCCGAGTTCTGGCAATACCCGGGTGACCTGCCGACTTCTTGGCATGGAATTCCAGGAACACTCGCTGTCTTAACCTAGGAGGCACAAACAAAAGACCTACCGGAAGGTCTGGAGGAGCCTGCTCCTGTGCTCTAAGGACTAATGACAAGAGGTCCTGGGTAATGCTAACTTTAATACATGATGGGGACACAATGGGCAACGGCTCCTCGGTGGTCTCCTGGATTGGAGCAAAACTCTGCGAGAGCGCATCAGCCTTGATGTTTTTTGACCCAGGGCGATATGTTATCAAAAAATTAAAGCGAGCAAAAAACAAAGCCCATCGTGCCTGCCTGGCATTGAGACGCTTCGCTGACTCTAAATATGCCAGATTCTTATGGTCGGTGAGAATTGAGACCACAAACTTAGCCCCCTCAAGCCAGTATCTCCACTCCTCGAGTGCATCCTTAATAACCAACAATTCCCGGTTACCCACGTCATAATTCATCTCGGCAGGCGAAAATTTACGGGAAAAGTAAGCACAGGGATGAAGGCGATTATCAGACACTCCCATCTGAGAGAGCACTGCCCCAATACCCATCTCAGAGGCATCCACCTCCACCACAAAAGGATGCTCTGGATCTGGGTGTCGCAGCACCTTGGCCGAGACAAATGCCCTTTTGAGACGGGCAAAAGCCGCTTTAGCCTCACAAGACCAGTGAGCAACATCCGCCCCTTTCTTAGTGAGTGTCACCAAGGGCGCCACTATAGACGAAAATCCAGCGATAAATCGTCTATAAAAATTCGCAAAGCCCAGGAAACGCTGAAGCGCCTTCAAACTAGTGAGCTGCACCCAATCCAGGACTGCCTGTACCTTGGAACCCTCCATTTGGAAACCTTCTGGGGAGATAATATATCCTAGAAATGCGATTTGCTGAACTTCAAATTCGCACTTCTCCAGCTTCGCCCCAAGCCGGTGGTCTCTGAGTTTCTGGAGGACTAAGCGTACATGCTTCCGATGTTCCTCCAGGGAATGGGAGAAGATTAGGATGTCATCTAAGTATACAACTAAGAATCTATCCAAATATTCCCTGAGTACATCGTTCATGAAATCCTGGAAGACTGCCGGGGCATTACAGAGCCCAAAAGGCATCACCAAATATTCATAATGCCCTGAGTGGGTATTAAAGGCAGTCTTCCATTCATCCCCCTCTCTTATTCGGATTAGATTGTACGCCCCGCATAGGTCAATCTTAGAAAAAATGGTGGCAGTACGAAGCTGGTCAAACAAGACCGAAATGAGAGGCAGTGGGTATGAGTTTTTAATCGTGATATGGTTCAATTCCCTGAAGTCGATGCAGGGTCGCAACGAACCGTCCTTTTTACCCACGAAGAAGAACCCCGACCCAACTGGAGACTGTGAAGGTCTGATAAATCCCTTAGCCAAGTTCTCCTGAATGTTCTCTGCCATAGCCTGAGTCTCAGGACGTGACAGGGAGTACAACCTGCTCTTGGGAAGCTTAGCATTCGGCAACAAATCAATGGCACAGTCATAGGGGCGATGGGGAGGTAGTACCTCTGCAACTTTTTTGGAGAACACGTCCGCAAAATCTGCATAACACCCTGGCAATCCTGGCAAACTTAGCTGCGAGAGCCTGACTGGAAGGCTCAAGCAACTCCTGAAACAATCAGTACCCCAACTAAGAATCTCCCCAGAGACCCAGTCAAATTGAGGATTGTGGGCCCTTAACCAGGGTAACCCCAACACCAATGGGGCAAAAGTACAGACAGTCACATAAAAGGACAATTTTTCAGAGTGTGTGGCTCCAATAAACAAAGAAATCTGGCTAGTGCAAGAGGTAATTTTACCTTGGGATAATGGTTCCCCGTTTAACCCACAAATCTCAATTTCCAATGCCAAGGGTACTAAGGGAACAGAGTGTTTCAGGGCGAATTGGCGGTCCATAAAAACCCCGTCGGCCCCACTGTCCACAAAGGCCTCCGTCTTGACAGTTTGACCGAGGATCTTCAAGGTCACCGGAATGATAAAAGTCTTCTTGGGAAATTCTGACTTCTGGCCTGACAAGATATTTCCCATCACCCTCAGGCCCTGAAGTTTTCTGGCTTTTCTGGGCATGATACTACCACATGACCTTTATTCCCACAGTACAAACACAACCCCTGCTGTCTCCTCCGCGTCTTCTCACGCGAGGAGAGGCGGGTAGCCCCAATCTGCATAGGCTCCTCGGAAAATTCCTCAGAGTCTGAGGTTCCCTTGGGAAAGAAGGAAACCTTGGTCTCCCTTTCAAGCCTACGCTCTCTCAGCCGTCTATCCACCCGGATGGATAACTGCATGAGCTGATCCAAGCTATCAGGCAAGGGATATTGTACCAGTTGGTCTTTTATCTGGTTAGAAAGACCTCTTCGGTACTGGTGTCTCAGGGCTGGGTCATTCCACTGGGTATCATGGGCCAACCTCCGAAACTCCGTACAGTAAACCTCAACTGGCCTTCGCCCTTGCTTAAGGATCGAAATCTGAGCCTCGGCTGAGGCCGTCTTGTCAGGGTCATCATACAACATGCCCAGTGCCGTAAAAAATGCATCAACACTTTTAAGCGACGGACAGTCAGGCTGCAACCCATATGCCCAGACCTGTGGGTCTCCTTGTAGCAAGGAAATCACTATGCCCACCCGCTGAATCTCCGACCCAGAAGACTGAGGCCTAAGCCGGAAGTATAGCTTGCAGCTCTCCTTGAAACAAAAGAACTGCGAGCGATCTCCAGAAAAACGATCCGGGAGATTTACTTTCGGCTCCTTAACCCCTGAAGGTGCTGCTGCTGCGGGAGTTCCGCCAGCGGCCTGGGAGGTGTGCATTTTAATGGATAAATCATTAAATTGTCGAGTCAGGACCTGCACCTGATTGACCACCTGTTGCAACGTATTTTGAGGGGTATGCTCCATATTCCCACAAAATTTCAACAGGAGTATTGGGCTGCTGAATATGTTATGCACACCAGTGCCTGCAGGAATGTACTGGTGTCTGAACTGTTATGCACACCAGTGCCTGCAGGAATGTACTGGTGTCTGAATTGTTATGCACACCAGTGCCTGCAGGAATGTACTGGTGTCTGAACGGATAGGGATGCAAAACAAATGAACTCACAGACAGACTGGGAAATATGACATTACGTACACAGAAGGTGATAGGGTAACAAAATAAACACAAAGTGAACAGAGAAGCCCAGAGGCTAAGAAACTGGGTGTCTCCCTAGTATTAGGAATGCTCAGATGGAAAAAGCAAGATGTTGTGTTTTAATACGTAGAGAACCCGAAATGCTGTTGCTAGGGGCAACAGCAAAACCCTAAAGGGTTACCAATGGGTGTGGCAGTAAACTCCTTGGTCAGAGATGGAATGATAGACACAAGGAGAGTCTCCACAATCCTAATCCTCACTTGCAGTGCACAGGTTCAGCTTACTGCCACTAAACTGACACCTGAACACCTTGCACAGTGAGAAAGGATTTAGGCAGGCAAGTCTGAGAATACAGCCGCAAACTTGCTAAGTTCACAGAGTAGCAAAAGAACCCCAGCAAGTTAAAAGACTGACTCCAGTCTTACTGCTAGGTCTGGATTGGCAGAGTGTAGTACCAAACCCCAAGGCCTATTTGCAGTAAGCAACAACAAATACAAAGCTACACAGTACTGGCTAACTTTCAGGAACTGACTAACCAACAAAGATTCAGCAGCATCTGCTTAACCTGAGAAGAGGGTTTATAAAGCAGGTGTTGTCCACGCCCCACTCAGACATCACAGACTGTGAGCACAAAAGCCAGCACCGGATCCCCTGCCGTGCACAGAGCCTGTAACCACTGCACAGCAAAAGACCCGAACCGGAGTATCAGCTGCGCTCAGGTTACTCCGCTAGCACTTGTCTCCCGGTTGCCATGACGACGTGGCAGCACAGGGCAGGAGACCCTAACACCAATTTCCCTTCCCACTCTTGCCTAATGAATTCCAGGGGCCCAAGTACCCGGCACATATACAGGAGTTCAAAGGTTAAGAAACCCGTGGACTCTTGGAGTATCTCCCGGTAGGCAAAGAGGAGGTGCGGCAAGAATCTCTCCCAGTCTCTCCCCTGGGACTCCACAAAAGTCCTCAGTATCTGTTTTAAGGTGCCATTGAGGCATTCACAGAGACCATTCATTTGGCGGTGATAGGCTGAGGTGATCCAGCTACATCTTCTTACAGAGACTCTGCATGAGGTTGGACATGAACTGGGTACTCTGGTCAGTTAACATTTCCTGTGGAAACCCCACCCTGGAGAAAATGGTTATGAGCGCATCCGCTACTTTTTCTGTGTGGATTGAGGAGAGCGCTATGGCTTCTGGGTATCTCGTGGCATAGTCCACAACTGTGAGCATGTACTCTTTCCCTTAGCTGCTTAGTATAGCTAGGGGTCCCACAATATCAACACCAACCCATTCACATGGTTCTGATATAACTGGTAATGGAATGAGAAGTGCTTGGCATGCGTCCCCAGATTTCCCAACTATCTGGCAGGCATGGCAGTAGCGACAGTAATTGGCTACATCATTCCACATATTGGGCAAAAAAATTTGGCCTCAAATGAGCATAGGTTCTTTTTGGACCCGCATGTCCTGCTAAGGGAATCTCATGTGCTATCTTCAGCAACCCTTCCCTATAGGTCTGGAAAACAACCAGCTGCCTGCTAGGACCTGTATCCTTAGGTACATCTGAGACAGTGAACTCTTGATAGTGTTATCCATTTTTAACAATAATATTCTCTGATTTTCTTCCCAGATTTCCTCTTTGACCTGTGCTCTCACCGAGGTCAAGCGAGGATCAGTCTATTGCTCTGCCTTAAATGCCTTACTTCCGATGAGCTGATCAGTGTGGGGAAACAAAGCAGGTGATGATCCTGCAACTTCTACAGGTAGTGAGGGTGGTGGTGGTGGATCTGTTGTTTGGGATTCACCATCCCCACCTGCAGGGGTTAAATCACAGCTTTTCTGTGCTGCTGCTCTGTGTGTCATTACTGCTAGTACAGGAGTTGTATTACATAACAGGTTACATACTAGATTCACCCCACCTGTTGATAACAGTAAATTTGCAGCTGTCATGTCTGAGGATTCTTGTGGATCTGGATTTGGGGAAAATTATTCTGGTGCACTTGGATCTCTGAATAACAAACGAGCGGGACGGATGAAGGTCTTGCACTTTTATTACTTGGAATAGTTTAACAGAGTTCGCCAAAGACAGTTGAATAGAGATACTACTGTAGGTTAGCGTGTGGCTGAGGATACCATAACCTAGTACTTTAAGGAGAAATTCAGAAGGGCTGGTTACTGCGGCGTCCAGAACAAGTAGCTGGGTAGGACACAGGAATAGAGTCGGCAGTCTGCATAAGGCTGTATCAGGAGGTTTGGGTAATTTGCTGTAACAAGAACCTGACACTGGAGATGCTGCGGGAGCACAGAGAACTAGCTTCACAGATACTGTGAAAGACGTTGCACTGGCAAATTCCCTCCTCCAGGCCTTCCTGTCTTATAGCAGCTGCTCAGAGCTGATTGCACACAGGGAAGTGATACATTGTTGAAGTGTGGGCAAGACAGGCTTTTTGCCCACATCCAAGATGGCCACAGGGAACACAGCCCAGCCTGTTCACAGAAGCCCTGGCTCCACAGCAGCACTGCTAACCCCTGCCGGATGAACATGTTGCCAGTCTGTCTGCTGAGCTGCCAACCAGTGCCCCTGCATGTCCTCCCAGCACACTCTGCCTGATGCCAGCAGCCCGCACCTCCGCCAGCTGAACCTCTCCAAAGGGACCGGACAGCTCCTCTGCACAGTCTCCTGCCAGACCGTGACAGCAGCATTCCCTGTCAACAGTACTTTACACACCTCTACATTAGGACAGACATTATGACACATTTCTGCCCTGTGAAAGTGCAAAGGGTTAGATTCTAGTACCCACTGGTTGGTACCATTTTCAATATTACATACATTTTCACTAACCTTGTGCGGATCGGCAGAGGTCACCTGAAGGGAAGAAGGGATATCTGGCAATACTGTGTCATTAACAACATCACTTCTAGTTACATCGTCAGTGTGCATCTATCTTAGATCAGTCCCCAGAATTACACTGGCATGTAGATTGTACGGTGTCACAACTGAGGGCCTGAGCTGACGGGAGGCAGCCTCAGTTGTAGGGGCTGAGATGTAACGGAACCTGGGAGGTTGTATCAGACCCCTAGACATGTAAGTAACATGTAGAATAACTGCCCGAAGGCGTGACCACGACAACCAGGATAAAAGTCAATGATGTTTATTATGACAAACTCCGTAACACAGCAGCAGTAAAAGGAAACATAAAAGTCAACAGAGGATAAATACAATTCCTGGGCACTACAGGGTGGCAAGGGCCACAGGCACTGGTAGTGTGAGACAGTTCTTATAATCTTCTAGTTGGAAAGTCCTTACCAGGCCTGACTGTAGCAATGGAGAGAACCCAGGATCGTACCAGCTGATGTTCCAGGAAAGGCTGGGCTGCTGAAGGTAAAACGGCTGCTGTGGATACTGGCTGGAACCAGACTGTTGTTGGTACGGAGTGGATACTGGCTGGAACCAGTTAAATAATAAACGAACTTGAGAGCGATGAAATAATAATGAAGTTTGGAGTTTGAGAGCGGTGAAATAATAATACCGGTGGAGAGTGGTAAACTGCAGAAAAGGACACCGGCCCTTTAAGAGAAGCTATACACTGCTGGAAGCTGGGCTGGAAGCAGGTGATTGTTTGAGAGCGGTGAAATAATAATACCGGTGGAGAGTGGTAAACTGCAGAAAAGGACACCGGCCCTTTAAGAGAAGCTATACACTGCTGGAAGCTGGGCTGGAAGCAGGTGATTGTTTGAGAGCGGTGAAATAATAATACCGGTGGAGAGTGGTAAACTGCAGAAAGGACACCGGCCCTTTAAGAGAAGCTGTACACTGCTGGAAGCTGGGCTGGAAGCAGGTGATTGTTGTAGCTGGAAACAGGTGAGTCCAGAATGGATCGGAGAGTCAGGCTACACCGCAGATGGAATGCTTGTGCGGGTCTCTATAGCAGAAGTCTGGAGACAGGAGCTGGAACCTGGAAGACAACCACAGGAGAGAGACAAACTGGAACTAGGTTAGACAACCAAAGCACTGACGCCTTCCTTGCTCAGGCACAGCTTACTTATACCTGCAGCAAGGAAGGGGTTGGCTAGGCAATTATGCAAATCAACAATACAGACAGCAGATTGGTGGAAATGCTCAGATGACAAAATCCAAGATGGCTGCGCCCATGCAGACACCTGGAGGGAAGTTTGGTTTGTAATCCATGTGAGAATTGAAACAGCAATGGCGACGCCGGCCACAGGAGACAGGAGACGCCAGACTGACAAGCGCACATTTAACCACGCGGGCACAGCGGAGGCCGCGGCTGATGAAATCACCACTCTGACATTTTGCATGTGGAAACTCAGGAACAGCGGGATCCGGTCCTGGAACGCTGAGCCAGCCTTAGGAGGCATCTGAAGGGTAAGTAATGGCGTCCAGATACCCGGATCGTGACAGCACCCCCCCCTTTAGAAGTGGCCCCAGGACACTTCTTAGGCTTTAAAGGAAACTTTGCGTGGAAATTTCGGACCAAGGCAGGAGCATGGACGTCTGAGGCATTGGTCCAAGAGCGTTCTTCAGGACCATAGCCCTTCCAGTCAATGAGGTATTGTAACTGACCGTAACGGAAACGTGAGTCCAAAATCTTGGCCACCTCGTACTCGACTCCCCGTTGAGTCTGAACTTTGGGAGCTGGAGGAAGTGCGGAATGAAACCGATTCAGGATCAGCGGTTTCAACAAAGAAACATGAAATGTCCTGGGTATTTTCAAGAAGGATGGTAACTGTAACCTGTAGGCAACAGGATTGATGACTTGTTCAATCTTGAAGGGTCCGATGTAGCGAGGTGCAAATTTCATGCTGGGAACTCTCAACCTCAAATTCTTCGTGGACAGCCACACACGATCACCCACCTTGAGAGCAGGAACCGCTCTACGATTCCTATCGGCAAACTTCTTATACCTGAATGAGGCTTTAAGCAGGGCTGCGCGGACGTTCCTCCAGTTATTTGAAAACTGACGCAAGGTGACATCCACTGCTGGAACAGAAGTTGCGGGAAGCGGTTGGAATTCTGGGACTTTAGGGTGGAATCCATAATTAATGAAGAATGGTGTAGAAGAAGATGAGGAATGGTATTGATTGTTGTGGCTGAACTCGGCCCAAGGAAGGAGTTGAACCCAGTCATCTTGAGAGGAAGACACATATATACGGAGGAAGGCCTCCAAGTCCTGATTCACCCTCTCGGTTTGACCATTGGTCTGAGGATGGTAAGCCGTGGAAAACTTTAACTTGACTTGGAGGGCTTGACACAAACTTCGCCAAAATTTGGCTACAAATTGTACTCCACGATCCGAGATGATCTCTTCAGGAAGACCGTGAAGTCGGAAGATCTCTTGTATAAACACTTGAGCCAACTTGGAAGCTGACGGAAGACCGGTGAGAGGGATGAAATGTGCCATCTTGGTGAACCGGTCAACTACCACCCAGATGGTATTAAACTTGTTGCAGATAGGTAGATCGGAAACAAAGTCCATCGACAAATGGGTCCAAGGTCGACGGGGAACAGATAATGGAACCAGTTGCCCCGCAGGCGACTGGCGGGAGACTTTGTGTTGGGCACACTTTGGGCAGGAGGCAATAAATTCCATAACGTCCTTCTTCAGAGTTGGCCACCAGTAGGACCTAGAAATAAATTCAAGGGTTTTCTGAATGCCTGTATGTCCAGCAAAACGGGAAGCATGGGCCCAATGCATGAGCTTCTTCCTTAGAACTGGCTTAACAAAACTTTTCCCTGGTGGAGGCGTAGAGTCCATCCCTACCGTGGAGAATGCCAATGGATTAATAATAGGATGCTTGTCTGCAGACTCGGACTCATTTTCTTGCTCCCATGAGCGGGAAAGGGCATCGGCCTTACGATTCTGAGAACCCGGACAGAACTGGAGTTTAAAGTCAAACCTAGAGAAGAAAAGTGCCCATCTGGACTGACGAGGATTCAGACATTGTGCGCCTTTGAGATATAAAAGATTTTTGTGGTCGGTAAGTATGGTGATTGAGTGGGAAGCTCCCTCCAACAGGTATCTCCACTCCTCCAGAGCGAGCTTGATGGCTAGCAACTCCTGATCGCCAATGGCATAGTGGCGCTCAGCTGGGGAGAACTTCCGGGAGAAGAAACTGCAAGGATGTAGATGTCCATCTTTGGCCCTCTGGGATAACACTGCTCCTACTCCAACTGGGGAGGCATCTACCTCTAAGATAAAAGGAGAGTCGGTGTCGGGCTGTTTCAGAACTGGTGCAGAGATGAACCGTTGCTTCAGAAGGTGAAAGGCCTGTGTAGCTTCCTCGGACCACTTGGACGGATTAGCACCTTTCTTGGTTAATGCAGTGATAGGCGCCACGATGGTGGAAAAGTCTCGTATAAATTTTCTATAATAATTGGCGAACCCTAAGAACCTCTGGACCCCTTTGAGGCTTAAGGGTATAGGCCAATTCTGGATTGCTTGGAGTTTCTCAGGATCCATCTCTAGTCCGGAACCGGACACAATGTAACCTAGAAACGGAATGGTTTTAACTTCAAACACACACTTCTCCAATTTACAATAGAGGTGATTGACACGGAGACGGGAAAGAACCTCTTTTACCCAGAAACGATGATCTTCGAGATTATTAGCAAAGATGAGGATGTCGTCTAGATAAACCACGACATGGCGGTACAAGATGTCCCTGAAAATCTCATTCACGAAGTGCTGGAAGACTGCTGGAGCGTTGCTCAATCCGAAGGGCATGACGAGGTACTCATAATGTCCGTCACGGGTGTTAAAGGCGGTCTTCGACTCGTCACCCTCACGGATTCGGATGAGATTGTAGGCACCCCTCAAGTCCAGCTTTGTGAAAATAGTTGCACCACTAACTCTATCAAAGAGCTCGGTAATCAGGGGTAAAGGGTATCGGTTCTTGACGGTAATGTCGTTCAGACCTCTGTAGTCGATGCACGGACGCAGACCACTGTCTTTCTTCTTAACGAAGAAGAAGCCTGCGCCGGCTGGAGAAGAAGATGGTCGGATGAAACCCTTCGCCATGTTCTCTTTGATGTACTCTTCCATGGAGTGTGTCTCAGGCAGAGACAACGGATAAGTTCGGCCTCGCGGTGGAACCTTCCCTGGAATGAGGTCGATTGGGCAGTCCCATTCTCTATGAGGAGGAAGGATATCAGCAGAGGCTTTACTGAACACGTCCGTGAAGTCTTGATATGGAGGAGGCGGAACATCAGATGACCTGGGGAAGGAAGAACAAACAGGAAGAACTTTGGCTAAACAAGTCTCAGCACAGGAGGGACCCCATGCCAGTATTTGTGTAGTCGTCCAGTCAATTGATGGGTTGTGGAGACGGAGCCATGGAAGGCCTAAAACCACTGGATGTGTGGCTCTTGGAATCACTAAAAAAGAAATATACTCAGAATCAAGAACTCCCACTCTCAGACGAACTGGAAGAGTCCTTAAGGAAATGACTGCGTCAAAAATCTTGCTGCCATCCACGGCAGTCAAAGAGATGGACGAGGACAGTCTCTCGGTGGGTAGGGACCACCGTTTAACATAAGCTTCGGTTATGAAATTCCCAGCTGCTCCGGAATAAAGGAGGGCAATGACGTTCCTGTAACGTTGAGCAATTTGGAGCGACACTGGGAGGTTACAGTCATGAGGAGATGGAGAGGAGATCATTACTCCTAGCCGGCCCTCTCCTTGGCGAGCTAGGATCTGGAGTTTCCCGGACGTTTGGGACAGGCATTGATAGTGTGCGACGGAGCTGCACAGTAGAGACAGAGAGACTCAGAGAGACGTCTTCGGCGCTCAGCGGGAGATAGACGGGAACGACTAATTTGCATAGGCTCATCCTTGGATGGAGATGGTTGACGAGGAGGAGGAGCAGAAGATTTAGGAGTAGATGATCTTCCTCGCTCGGTTGCTCTCTCTCTGAAACGTAGATCAACCTTCGTGCAAAGAGAAATTAGCTCATCCAACTTAGAGGGCAAGTCTCTGGTAGCTAACTCATCCTTGATGCGTTCTGATAAGCCATGCCAGAATGCAGCATACAGGGCCTCGTCGTTCCATGCCAGTTCGGATGCCAGGATTTTAAACTGTATAAGATACTGTCCCACAGTACGTGTTCCCTGGCGTAAACGGAGAATCTCAGATGAAGCAGATGTTATCCGGCCTGGCTCGTCGAAGATGCGCCTGAATGTAGCTACAAAGTCAGTATAGGAGGATAGCAGGGGATCAGACTTCTCCCATAAAGGTGATGCCCAGTCAAGGGCTGAGCCACTGAGAAGGGAGATGATATAGGCAATTTTGGTACGGTCACTGAAGAAATTGCCAGGTAGAAGCTCAAAGTGGATTTCACATTGATTGAGAAATCCCCTGCAGAACCTTGGAGATCCATCAAATTTTGCTGGCGTTGGAAGATGAAGATGTGGACTGGAAATGGGTAAGGTGGGTGGGGTTACAGCTGGTGTTACTGTAGTGGACGCACCGGACGTGCCAGGTCCACGGAGGGTCGTTTGAATCCCATCCAGCCGTGTAGAGAGATCCTGGAGACAGTGGATGATGTGGCCCTGTGCAGCCTCCTGATGTTCAAGTCGGGCTGCCAGTTCTTGCATCGGCCTGGCCGCTTGATCCTGGTCTCCGGCTGGATTCATCTGGTCAGTGCTTACTGTCACAACTGAGGGCCTGAGCTGACGGGAGGCAGCCTCAGTTGTAGGGGCTGAGATGTAACGGAACCTGGGAGGTTGTATCAGACCCCTAGACATGTAAGTAACATGTAGAATAACTGCCCGAAGGCGTGACCACGACAACCAGGATAAAAGTCAATGATGTTTATTATGACAAACTCCATAACACAGCAGCAGTAAAAGGAAACATAAAAGTCAACAGAGGATAAATACAATTCCTGGGCACTACAGGGTGGCAAGGGCCACAGGCACTGGTAGTGTGAGACAGTTCTTATAATCTTCTAGTTGGAAAGTCCTTACCAGGCCTGACTGTAGCAATGGAGAGAACCCAGGATCGTACCAGCTGATGTTCCAGGAAAGGCTGGGCTGCTGAAGGTAAAACGGCTGCTGTGGATACTGGCTGGAACCAGACTGTTATTGGTACGGAGTGGATACTGGCTGGAACCAGTTAAATAATAAACGAACTTGAGAGCGATGAAATAATAATGAAGTTTGGAGTTTGAGAGCGGTGAAATAATAATACCGGTGGAGAGTGGTAAACTGCAGAAAAGGACACCGGCCCTTTAAGAGAAGCTATACACTGCTGGAAGCTGGGCTGGAAGCAGGTGATTGTTTGAGAGCGGTGAAATAATAATACCGGTGGAGAGTGGTAAACTGCAGAAAAGGACACCGGCCCTTTAAGAGAAGCTATACACTGCTGGAAGCTGGGCTGGAAGCAGGTGATTGTTTGAGAGCGGTGAAATAATAATACCGGTGGAGAGTGGTAAACTGCAGAAAGGACACCGGCCCTTTAAGAGAAGCTGTACACTGCTGGAAGCTGGGCTGGAAGCAGGTTATTGTTGTAGCTGGAAACAGGTGAGTCCAGAATGGATCGGAGAGTCAGGCTACACCGCAGATGGAATGCTGGTGCGGGTCTCTATAGCAGAAGTCTGGAGACAGGAGCTGGAACCTGGAAGACAACCACAGGAGAGAGACAAACTGGAACTAGGTTAGACAACCAAAGCACTGACGCCTTCCTTGCTCAGGCACAGCTTACTTATACCTGCAGCAAGGAAGGGGTTGGCTAGGCAATTATGCAAATCAACAATACAGACAGCAGATTGGTGGAAATGCTCAGATGACAAAATCCAAGATGGCTGCGCCCATGCAGACACCTGGAGGGAAGTTTGGTTTGTAATCCATGTGAGAATTGAAACAGCAATGGCGACGCCGGCCACAGGAGACAGGAGACGCCAGACTGACAAGCGCACATTTAACCACGCGGGCACAGCGGAGGCCGCGGCTGATGAAATCACCACTCTGACATTCTGCATGTGGAAACTCAGGAACAGCGGGTTTCGGTCCTGGAACGCTGAGCCAGCCTTAGGATGCATCTGAAAGGTAAGTAATGGCGTCCAGATACCCGGATCGTGACATACGGCACATGAACATCCTGGACACCCTTTCCAACCCCCCAGTCAAGAAATGCTAGGGCCATAGGAACTTATGGGTTGATCCCGCCAAACCCCCGTACAGGAATGTTCTTCCCTGGGATAATCACCATCCAACACCTCGGGAAGATCTGCAATTGCTTCCAAATCTTTTCCCCTCAGCCCAGGGGTTAAATAGCTTGCCCACTGACTGAAGTCCAGTGCAAACTGTCGGCAAGTTTTTTCAAAGCTCCTGAAGAAAGTATCCAGGTCACCATCTTTCTCCAACACCTGAAATTGATCATGCCAGGGCTTTTTGCTACCTGGGTCACAAACAGCACCCTGGCCTCTGAGCTTCACCAGCTCCAGTTGGTACTCACGTTCGGCCTGACGCTCTGCAGCCTCAGCTGCTCATTCGGATTTACGCTCTGCAGCCTCAGCTTCTCGGTACTGCTATATCAGCTGTAGAGGTGTCACATCATTTGTATACATCCTATATTTAGGGCAGTTTGCAAATATTGGTCCAAGGCACTATCGTCACTGGAACTAGTAGAGGGATCTGACCTCCACCTAGCAACGGTACCAGTATATGTTGTAATATCCATGGGCAGAGGATCTCCCCCAACAACATTTGTCTCAGTCTGATCTCTTTCCGCATCCTGCCTCTGGTCGGCTTCTTGGAGTACTTGGACCAGCTGATCCTTGGTTGTACAGCGCTAATTGACATTGAGTAATATTCACAATAGATATATTTAATGTTTGTGTGAAAAACATACATATAAAAACATGTCAATATTTAAAATAAAAAATGTAGGCATAAAATCTATGTCTCACAATTAAATCCTTGGTGGTAGGCATGCAAATCATATGGACAGTCATTAATAAGGACCAAATGAAGAGTGATTCATCCGAATGGATGTGATTACCAAGTCTGTGTTCCGATTTAAGAGGCTCCCATAGATGCAAGTTCGTATAGCAACAGCAACAAATGGTGGAGTCCTGGTTCACAGTAGGTAAATGTTCCATGTTCCGATGTAAAGGATCTCCAAGAGTGAATGGTAGGCGGTGGCAATGCCGACAGTGGAGTCCTGGTCCACAGAGGAGGTAAACTGCAGGGTCTTGACTGTAAACGTTTGTGCAATAGTGGTGCTGGTCAACAAAGGTCCACCCAAGGTCTGAACCTGACGTGTTTCGCTGCACCAGGCAGCTTTATCAAAGGTGGTGTCGCATTGAGACTGATACTCTTTTTTTATAGGGGAAGTGATCTCATAAGTGGAGACAGATGATAATTAATGCAATAAACATTTTTCTTAAAAAACAGTTCTAAAATAAAACAAAACTCTTAATATTCACAATAGGGAACTATCTAGTTAGGTATTAAATAGAAACAAAGCTGGAGATGAGAGCAAAATCTCAATGTTTTTATTTGTGATTCCTACAGTATTTCTGATCATGTGATCCTTGGATAGGTCTCATGTAAGGGAAAGAACCAATATGGAAGATCCCGTGGGTCATGTGAATAAAATCATGTGATCCTCTCATCAGGAAGTAGAACTTTGATGACCTGAGAGGTATTTCGTTCAGAGCTGTTGTGTGTGACGTCGGGACACGTGATCGGACAGGTTACTGGTCACGTGACTGCCGTCACATGTTAATGGTCACCAATCATAATGCTTAATAGTTAGGTGTAAAGAGTTTAGTGTGGTTGCTAGGCAGCCCGTATTCTTGTGTATAAACACTAACATTCTATAACAGATGGTATGATTCCCCCCAGAACCGAAGGTCCGGGACACCTCAAAGGTGTTGTACAATTCATATAATTAAATAAAAATAGATGCAAAATATAAAATAATAATAAGATGAAACACGTTAATTTGCGGCATAGTGATATTGGTTACCTTATATATAAGGCTTATATTGCGTAAAGAGTATTTACGCAATATAAGCCTTATATATAAGGTAACCAATAGCACTATGCCGCTGATTAACGTGTGTGTCCTATCCACACAGCTGCTGGTACAAGCCACTTATCACAGCGCCTGTATATATAATTGATATATATATATTTTCCTCTGATCCTTGGTTGTGTTGGTGCTGGCAATCCCTCTTTCCTCGCACAACTTCACAAGGACATCCTTCCTCATTTACTTATACTCGGACATCTTGGACCTCACTTTTTGCCAAATAAACAAATAGAATAGAAAAACAAGAGAAGGAGAGGGGAACAGAGATTGCCACTCCCTGTGTGGATTTCAAAATTATAGTAAAGCTCTGAGTTCTGATTCTGGTGAAGTGGGTGTTCTGCTTACGGAATTATTACTACATTCACTTAAGTTCTTAGATAAAAACAAGCAATTATCATCCCACCGCTTACCACCACTTTGTCACGATGCTGCCGGCCAATTCTATAAATACGCCAATTTGAGAATGGCCACATGCGACGCGGGGGTCACTTTTGACACACGGGCTTAATCAAACACAGTACTCTGCAACCAGCCAAAAGAACAGTACTATATTTGAAGGCAAACTTCATCCCTTATTTTCATACACAATTGTTAATATTTTGAGAAATCGGTAACATGCCATATGGGGCGTTGGTTCATAAGAAAAACAGAAAATCAGTAGTAGAATTTTAAGTTTAATTCCAAGAATACTTTAGAGCTTTAGTTGCAAAAAGTGTTACAAAGATTATTAAGAAGATTTTAAAAATACACACAGGTTATGGCACCAGCTCCAAAAAATGAAAAGAAATAAAAATACAGAAAACCTAACTCACTTACTCAAATTAACTTAGGTGGTTCTGTTGTGGGGGAATTTAACAGAATATGCAATGGTCATCTCTAGCGTGTAGCTTTGTTACCCAAGAGATGCACCCTCTGTCCCAGTGAGAGGGACAGATATAGCCCTCAGCTGCAGCAGCCGAGCTGCTACCCAAGGGTATGCTTGGGATTTTTAACCACCTCCCTGCTGGACACTAAACATACACCATTTTTACATACTGTAGGTGCCTGGCAACAGGCAAGGGGAGGGGCTTTAGCCCAGGGCACAGGAATCTCTTTCAAAGAGAGTGAGGTCTGCGAGGATTTGTACCTAGTCACCTCTGAACGGAAGTTTAGTGGCTTAGTCATCTAAACATGTAGAATTCCTTTATTTTCCATCAAGTGTGATTGATCCGGACATCTCCCCCTTATCACCATTTATAATATCTTGTCTGGTCATCGCACATGGAGCATTGCTTTCATCCCTAACTTTAGGGTCTGTAGATAAGAGTTGATTTCAGGAAGACAGGAGCTTCTCTCTCTCTCTCCCAGCCTGGATACATGTAGGGCAAACATTTTGTCACAGAAGCTTAGGTCACATTTAAGCAGAAAGAATTCAAGATTATATATATACAGTCACTTGAAATCTTTATTGGTGATTATTTCTACAGTAATAACCACACCTTAGACCACATATAATTTTTGATTCTCCTTTCTGCATTTAAACATTACAGCCGATTATACCTTTTGCCTACAGTAAAAGCCGCTGGTCACTGACTTCTGTCCTTGCAAATTCTGTGGACACTCTGCCAGATTTCCTGCCAATTTGTGTCCTGGATTCTGCCTTGCCTGTTCCTACCTCTAGCCTAGTGTGTTAACAACCTTCTCTCAGCCTGCATACCATATACACAGTGCTATGTCCGCCCTGGCTGAGATTCCGACCCAGCTCTTACCTCACCCTCCGTGTTCTTGTGTTCCTTTATCGTCAGTTCTTCCCAGTCATTATTCTGTGATCTCCAGCCTATTGTGTGAGCCCCTAGTGCTGGAGGTTTAAGTCAATGGGCATCCTAATTGCCAGTGTGCATATCGGGCACTAAGGGAAAAACGTGGGGTTGCTATTGGTGAAGACTCTTATGAGGGCTCTAGGGGTCCTACACCAATAGTGCTGGAAATCCTAACACCCACATAACCATTATTAACTAACTCCTACAACATTATTTATATTGAATCTTCACCCTAATAATGTAACCCAATTAGCCTAATTAACCCCTTAATACAAAAATAACTAAATTCAACTATACCACCCTCTCCACAGATTATCTGAAAGAGCCAGACACAATGAGGTATATTTACTAAAGTGCTGGTTACTAAAAGTGGATATGTTGCCTGTAGCAACCAGTTAGATTCTACTCATCATTTATCTGTATCTTATAGAAAATTATATCTAGAAAACGGGATGCGGTCAAGATCCCGCTGGACGGAATACCGGCGGTCAAAATACTGGTGCCGGAATCCCAACCGGCCCAATCCTGACCGGCACAATCCTGACATATTCTCCCTCCGTGGGTGTCCATGACACCCATAGAGGGAGAATAAATTAGTGTGCCGAGCGTAGCGAGGCACCAGGCCCGTAGCGTGGGCGAGTGTAGTGAGCCCGAAAGGGGCTGCGTTCCGCTCGCCACCTCTGTTGGGATTGTGTGGTCAGGATTCTGGCGTCGGTAATTCGACCGCCGGGATCTTGACCAGTGGGATTTAGTACTGATCCCCTAGAAAACAGAATTACTAAACCTTCAAACACTGGGATTATAGCAATGGTCTCTGATCCTCATTTATTCATACTTCCATTAATCAAAGACTAAAGAAAACCAAGCTGCTGTGGCTAGTTGACACAGTACAACCAGTGTAAAATGTTTATGTATATAATATATCAGGGACATGCAGTCAAGGGAGCCAGAGCCTCCAATGTCATTTATGATTAAAATAATACAAAGAGATACTTATGACACATATTCTGTCATAAATATCTGCTTTAGCGTTAATATTATTTTAATATTTTTTTCCTTGTAAAAAAACAGTTTTATATGTTTTTTGTAGGAACCGCTATCTGTGCCTCCAGCTGTCAGTGTAAAAGGGCAGGAAGATGGGACGGGGCCAAGCACTGGGCAGTGAAAGCCCATTAGAACCTAACAGAAGTGCCGCTTTGGAATGGGGCGTGCTTTCAGCTCATATGAAAGCACGCCCCTCTCACATGCAGGTGTAATTGGCCAGTGGCAGTGGTTGATTCTGACTGAGGGAAAACCAAGGCATTGTTTTAATTATTATTTACATATGCGCACCCCCCTTATCTTACTGAACATGTGCAGTGGCGATGGATGCTATAAGCTGTGGCCGCTGCCCCCACCCCTTTTAGCTGCTTTCTGGCAGAGAATGCAGACATGTCACACGCTGACATGTCTGCTACAGCACAGCCAGCAGCAGCAGTGCCTGATATTTGCTCCCCCTACACTCTTTACATGGCTACTCCCTCCCCCTGGACAAGCCACCAATCTCTACTGCAGCAATACATCCATTCTTCCTCCCCTCCTGAGGCTCCACTCCACACGCTGGAGGCCATGCCCCTTTCCTGCTCTACTTTGTTAAGATATGATTTCTCCCCAGCCAGCTCCATGGGATGAACCAGGGAGGGAATATATAGAGACTGCAACCTCCCACAATCAAAGGTGAGGATCTGTGTGTGAGTGTTTTTATATATGGGGTTCGGGTATATATTAATATTATATAGGAGTTTTGTATTAGCATTATCTTTAGGATAGTGGGTTGGTAAATAATATTGTGTGGATTGGGGGTTGTATCACCATCATGAAGTTGTGTACTATCTTGTATTATAGTATACTGAAGTTATTTGGGGATGGTGTAATGTAATTTGTGTGTGTGTGTTTGTGGGGGTGGAGGGTAGTGATGTTGTGTGGGATTTTGTTTTATTTTTATCTACACACACAGGTTTATTCAGCAAGGGGGGGTAAGTATTCCGTCTCCATCTGGGCACCCTTCTCTCTAGCCAGCGGTACAAACAATACCCCTTTCAGACCGCCTTAGGCGGGTCGCACATGGGAGCCTGACACGGTTGCAACCCACCTCAGGCCCCTTGCCGCCGCTTTCTGCAACCCAGCATATTGGTGACGTCAGTGGTGACACAGTGCTTAGAGATCACATGATCACCAAGCACTGCCCGTAAACGCACAGTGAACGGGAAACAGGTCGCATCGAACCTGCTCCCGTTCACACCACACAGTGAGCTGGGTTGAACACAAGATCAACTCTGGTTGTTACCAGAATTAAAATACCGGGTCGCTTGACCAAGTATTTCAACCCTTGCACCTTTCTTACCGCACCTCAATGTGGGTTATAAAGCACTCATGTGCCAAAAACCCATGTTCATAGGTGGCGGTCTGAAATGGGTATGAGTAGACTCTGGTGCTGTCCTAGAGTCTACTCACCAGCTTTTCCCAAAAGTCACTTGTGCAGGTTTTTGAGGGAGGATGGGTGGTAGGCTAAAATTTATCCTAGGGCGCAGTGCCACCATGCACAAGACCTGTATAAGTGGAGCTAGGAAGTGCTGGAGGAAGAGCAGCCCCACCACAGGGAGCAGGTTTGTTGCTTCCTCTCTCTGTTACCAGCTGCAGGGATTTGCGCGGGAGAGTGGCGGGTACTTTAGTCTGACATAGGCTAAGCTCACCGGGGACCGGGCTGTACTGCTTACTGTATATTCTATGCTATTTGAGTGGGACAGTAATGTGCTCTCCATAGTATTTATTTATTAAGTTTCTTATATAGGTCAGCAAATTCCGTTGTCATCCACTGCTGTCACCCTCTTCCTGGCATCACCCTCTCCCTGGCACCCGCAGCTGGCACCGACTGCTGTCACCCTCTCCCTTTCACCAGCTTCCTATCATCACCCTCTCCCTGTCTACTACTGCTGTCACCCTTTCTCTGGCATCACCATCTTCCTGTCACCCTCTCCCTGGTATTACCCTCTTCCTGTCACACTCTCCCTGGCATCACTCTCTTCCTGTCACCAGCTCCCTGGCATCACCCTCTTCCTGTCACACACTGCTGTCATCCTCTCCCTGATGTTACCCTCTCCCTGCCACTGCCACTCTCCATCACCCTTTACCTGTCACCCTCTCTCGGCCACCCACTGCCTCTCTGCGTGACACTCTCACTGTCATCCACTGCATCTCCCCTGCATCACTGTCTCCCCATCATCATCTCTCTCCTGTCACCCTCTGCTTTTCCAAGGCATTACCCTCTCCTTCGTCATACGGATATAGCATCCCATTGTGGACTTGTTGGAGGCCAGACCCTCATTGCAAGACCATGCCCACTTTTACGGGAGCACGTGTGCCATTGGCACCGGCAGGGAAAGTGTCAGTAGCGGGCATGGTAGATGCTAGAACCAAGAGCGCTAAAGGACCTTGTCCTTTGGTAGATGCTAGAACCAAGAGGGCTAAAGGACCTTGATGTCAGGGGGAGGAGCTAGGCCGGCGGGAGAGTTCTTTCACTATGCACGCCACCAACTACACCCTTTAGTAACCTGGTGGCAAGCGGAGCGAGCCACTGTGCCCAAAGGGTGGCGAATGAAGCGAGCCTGCAAGGGTACATTTCGGGTACTCTGTTTGGCCCTTTTGATGTCAGAGGTCCTTTCTCCAACTGGGTTTTAGCCATAACCTAGCGGGCATCGGCTCGTGGGCGGTAGCGGACATTGGCTTGACGGCGGTAGGGATCATCGGCGGGACTCGGCGGACATTATGGCTGCAGTGCCTCACCAGCCACTATATATATATATATATATATATATATATATATAAAAGCATTCAGAACGGTGACACTCGGGACTCATACTTGGAAAAAATCACTGACGCATGATGTTGTCTATCATGACAACATCATGCGTCAGTGATTTTTTTCCAAGTATGAGGCCCAAGTGCCACCGTTCGAAATGCTTGTATGGAGCTGTATGCTGTGCAGCCTTATTTGGAGGGCACCAAGGAAGTTGCTGGTGGAGTTTATCTGAGTGCCGGATTCTCGCTTGCTATATATATATATATAAAAGCACAATATAAAAACGTCCCATATGCACACAATATCTCAATAATAACTAATATACTGTAACTTCATATGTACCATGAAAATAAATTGTAACAAGTGTAAATTGTGTCTCTTCTAGCCACAGTGCTCACAATAAATGCCCTATTTATTAAAAAAATGCACAGAGTTCCGTATGTATATACTAGAGATGAGTGGGTTCGGTTCTTAGAGAACCGAACCATACCAGACTTTACCATCCGATCCCGGATCCGAGTCATGCTCGGGGTTTCCCGCCTGACTCGGAAACCATAACGAGGCAAAACGTCATCATCCCGCTGTCGGATTCTCGCGGGGTTTGGATTCCATATAAGGACCCGCGAGTCACCGCCATTTTCACTCTGGCATTGGAGAGTGTAGAGAGAGGATGTGTCTCCGTTCTGTCAGTGTCTGTGTCTTGTGCTGCATCTTTCCAGTCGCAGTGGTTGTGTACTCTGCTGCCATATGTCCAATGCTGTCCAGTGGTGCTGTGTTGTGCTGCATCAGTTTAGTGGTGGTGTGTTGTCCAGTCACAGTGGTGGTGTCCTCTGCTGCTATATGTCTAGTGCTGCTGTATAATAAGTCCCTTACAGTGTTGCTGTGCTGTCCTGCATCAGACGAGTGGTGGTGTCCTGTGCATCAGTCAGCCCAGTGATCAGTCACAGTGGTGTTCTCTGCTGCCATATGTTCAGTGCTGCTGTATAAATCCAGTCCATTGCAGTTGTGCTGTGTTGTCCTGCATCAGTCCAGTGCTGGTGTCCCTGTTCTGCCATATATGTCCAGTGATACTACCGTATATGTCAAGTGGTACTGCCGTATATGTCCAGCGGTATTGCCGTATATATCCAGCTGTACTGCCGTATATGTCCAGCGGTTCTGCCGTATAAAATCCAGTGATCCTGCCATATAATTCCAGTAATCCTGCCGTATAATTCCAGTGATCCTGCAGTATAATTACAGTGGTACTGGTATATAATTACAGTGATCCTGCTGTATAATTCCAGTAATACTGCCGTATAATTACAGTAATCTTGCCGTATAATTTCAGTAATCCTGCCATATAATTCCAGTAATCCTGCCATATAATTCCAGTGATCCTGTTGTATAATTCCATATTGTCAGGAATCGGCATTCAGCAGCATCTCACTTACCAGCACGCTGGTGTGCAGGCCTCCGGAGTTCATGGCCCCAGTCGCGGCTGCATGAATGCACTGTCCATGAGCATCATGTCTATTGTCGCTAAGTACCCCTGAATCTCATGCAGTATGTACCCCACTGTGTGCCGGCATCTGTACAGCATGGGCGCCGCAATGACACCTGCGCTTTGCTGACCTGGACATCCAATCCTGCAATGTGTTTGCACGCAGAACCTGGCAACCAATCACTGCAGAGCAAGGGGTATAAATTCAGATCCGTGGCTAAGTCTCATTGCCTCCGACAATGAGTCACATTCAGTGAACAGTTCTCCTGGTTCCTGTGTTCCTGTTTCCAGTGGCTTACTTGTTCCTCCTCCGTCGTTTGATCTTCAGTCCTCAGTCTTTCAGCTTGCTACGAACTCCAGCCACAGTCAGCCACCAATCAACTTGCAGTAATAGACTTTCTCTAGGTGTTAATCTATTTCTCAGCCTGTGCATATACAGATAGAGCCTCCGTTATCTTGACTGGCTGAGGCGATAGTCCCGATCGAGCATATGCAGCGTACCGGGGTGCAGGGAAGCACGCCTAGTAACAGAGAGGCGTGCCCAATCGCACGGAGGCAGACAGAGCGTTTGACGTTACCTTTACGTGTAATACCTGCGATCATCCACCAGATGTCGCTTTTTACAATCACCACTGTGCATGTGTGTGGTCTCCCGTAAAATACAATACTGAAATATATAGTAAGGACATACAGTATATACAGCGTCTCATTATGCTGCATTATTTAATACAGTATATATAGTACAGCATATATGGTCCATTTACAGTACTTTAGGAATATGTGAGCATCCAGGTCCCGCAGACAAAGCAAGATAAAACCAGTAGTGTACACTGACGCAAATGGACGTGTTAGAAGTTCATTATTGCCTATTGATATTAGGAATATTGTACAGTATGTTAGCGTACTAATCCTCCCGTAGCCATTACGGCATAAAAAAAACCAATGGAATTATTCATCTGTCTGCGAAGTGGTGAAGTGTTCCGCTTCCTATATTCAGAGTCCCGGGTTCGATTCCTAAAGTACGAATGCATGTTAGTTTTTTCCAGACACTTTATTATTTTTTTTATTCTCATAAACCAGGGCAAAGCTGCAGGAGCAGTTCTACTGTTAAGGTTCTATGCACCATACGGTACACATACAATTCTGTAGCAGGGCAGACTCAATTGAAATGGCTACTGCCTGTGACTCCTTGCCCCATGGAGGCCCTCGGCTACGGAGCAAGTAACAGCACAGATTTTGCACGCTATGGGCCAATGCTGAAGGAGCGTCAGAATCTCCTACCTAAAATACACAGGGGCGATAGGGATAAGCGAGGTCTATGCACATTACAGTACACCGGACTCGATCGCATAGCACACTGGCAAAATGGCCGCCACCCCTGAACCCCCACCACTTGGCAGGCAGCGCTCGGATATGGAGTGAGAGATGGCATAAGTTTTGCAGGTCACGGGGCAATGCTGAAGAAGTGTCACAATCCCCTAACAAAAATACACAGGGGCGATAAGGATAAGCGAAGTCTATGCACATTATGGTACACCGGACTCAATCGCATAGTAAACTGACAAAATGGGCGCTGCCCGTGAACCCCCACCACGTGGCAGCGCTCGGATATGGAGTAAGAGATGGCATAAGTTTCGCAGGTCGCGGGGCAATGTGGAAGAAGCATCAGAATCCCCTAGCTAAAATACACAGGGACGATAGGGATAAGCGAGGTCTATGCACATTACGGTACACCGGACTCGATCGCATAGCAAACTGACAAAATGGCCACCACCCGTGAACCTCCACCACATGGCAGCGCTTGGATATGGAGTGAGAGATGGCATAAGTTTTGCAGGTCAAGGGGCAATGCTGAAAGAGCATCACAATCCCCTAGCTAAAGAAACAGTACACAGAGGCAATCTGGTCCCGTAGAATGATCAATTAATAAATACTGTATAATGTACAGTATACAGACACAAAACAAGGAGTTTAAGCAACAGTGTGGTCTATTAAAGTCAGGGATATGGTACAGTACAGTAAGTCAGCGGCCAAGTCCCCTAGCCATTAGGGCTTAAGATAAAACCAATGGCAAGGGACCACTGCTTACTGTACATTTAGACATGAGCTTGTGTATCTGTCATAAAGTGTTTTTTTCACTGACACGATTATTTTTTCTATTGTAATATACAGAGCCGGCCCTAGGCATAGGCAATCTAGCCAAATGGGGCACAATCAGCTTCTGCTGAATAAAATGAGATGCAGCATGCCTATATTCTGTGTGTGACTGCGGCTCTATGAAATGAAATATGAAAATTTTAATATGAAATGCATTACTAATGTGTGGCATTATGTGTATATGGTGTACTACAATATTTTCTGGCGTAACATAAAGAAGTGGCACTACTGTGTGGTCTAATGTGAATGAAGAGCAATGTGGTGTGGTGTAATGTGAATAAGGGGCAATACTGTGTGGAGTAATGTGGTAGTATCATATGATGTAACGAGAATAAGAGACACTATTGCATGATATAATGTGAATAAAGTTGCAGTACTGTGTTGTGTCATTTCAACTGGGGGAATTATTGTGTTGCCATGCCCCTTCCCAGCAAGAACATGCACCATTTTGGGCTGGCACTAGGGGGTAAGAGCACCAAATGGGTGATGGTGCTGGGAAATGGGTGCAGGGTTAGAGGCAGAACTAGCATCTGTGCAAGGGGGCATCAGCCAAAATCTAGCCTAGGGCATCATGTTGGTGAGGTATGGCTCTGGTAATACTGTATACTGTACTGTTACTGTACTTTGCATTCAATAGAGATACTGTTTGCACACAGGTTTTACATGAATCATTGGCAATGCTGCAGGAGTGTCTCATTAGGCAATCTAAAATATACCACGACTATGGGTGGGGATACAGTAGGTAAGTTCTGTCACCATAAGCTGTCTGCTGTGTATAGCAGATTTCCTTCTGGGATGCATTTGTGTGTTTGTAATACAAAAAAATATTTTTACTGTACATTTAGTGTATACAGTATTTCTCCCCCATAACAGCACATCATACTGTACAGTTACCCCCATGTACTGTACCATACTATACTGTATAATGGAATATTTATTGGAAAAGCATCAATATTGATGTGAAAAAAAGTATTTATTACAACATCCGATTTCATGTACTGTACTAATCAAAAATGTACAGTACTCTATTATTCAGGACTTATAAAACTGAAAATAACTGTTCATACACATCAATAACAGTACTACTGTATAGTATAATGTATAATATTGTACATTGGCTTATACAGTATTCAAAGGCAATTTTATAAACATTTTTAATAATGCATCAATTTAACATTTTAAACAGAAAATACAGTACAAAACTACATATTTGTGGCTTGTCCATTTCTTTTGGCTATAACAGGTAATACTTTATACAGGTGATTTATATAATTATTACAATGTTCAGGTGTGAGTACTTCTAGCCAAAATTTCTGTATCCCATCCAACAGCTTCTGTTTTGTTGTTGGCTTCGCAACCCTCCTAATGTATCTCTTCAATTGAGCCCACACTAATTCAATTGGATTCATGTCTGGTGATCTAAAAAAAAAAAAAAAGAGTACAGAAAAAAAGTTAGTCAATTAATGATGTTAAATAGTGAAAATTAAACATATGGTATTGTACTGTTTATTAAACCAAAAAAATACATTTACAGTACTAGAGTGCTATCCAAAATTTTACTTATACAGTATTGAAAGAACAGAGCTGGCCTTAGGTATAGGCAAACTAGGCAATTGCCTAGGGC
The DNA here is from genome assembly GCF_028390025.1 of Pseudophryne corroboree. Taxonomy (NCBI): domain Eukaryota; kingdom Metazoa; phylum Chordata; class Amphibia; order Anura; family Myobatrachidae; genus Pseudophryne; species Pseudophryne corroboree. The sequence goes on from NC_086444.1 coordinate 687,199,885, forward strand.
ATCTGGTATGCCTAGGGGCACAAGCAGCTTCTGCTGATTAAAATGATATGCGGCATGCCTATATTGTGTGTCTAGCATTTCGTATGCAGATACAGCCGCAGTCACACACAGAATATAGGCATGCCACATATCATTTTAATCAGGAGAATCTGCTTGTGCATCCTAGCCACATAGCAATGCAAATAAGATGCATTTTCATCAAACACAGGCACCCGACGTTAGCAGAGCTACCAGTTGACTCGCGCCAGGCATCTCCTGCTGCATGGTGTAAGATTTAGGTATCCAAGCAGAGGCAGAGGTCGCAGTGTTAGCGGCTGTGTGTGTGAGTGGGTTGGTTGTGCAATGGTGTTCAGCATATGTGTAAGGGTCATTATGCGTTTCATGTGTATAATGCATTAATAATGTGCAGCAAATGTGTATAGAAAGGGCACTACTGTGTGGTCTAATGTGAATAAAGAGCAATATGGTGGGGTGTAATGTGAATAAGGAGCAATATGGTGTGGTGTAATGTGAATAAGGAGCAATTCAGTATGATGTTATGTGAATGAGGGGAACTACTGTGATTAGTAGTGTATATAAGGTAAAGTGGTACTACTGTGTGATGTAATGTGAATAAGGGACACTATCGCATGATAAATTGTGAACAAAGTTGCAGTACTGTGTGCCATAATTTGAATTGGGGGTACTATTGTGTGGCCATGCTCCTTCCCAGCAAGAACACATACCTTTTTGCGCTGTGCGCCGAATGTGCACACTGTTCTTATTTAAATTACAGGGGGTAGGGAAACCAAAATAAGGACTGGTATAGGTGAGGGGTGCTGGTGCTGGGAAAAGGGTGCAGGGTCAGAGGCGGAATTAGCGTTGGTGCTATGGGGCACCAGCCAAAATCTTGCCTAGGGCATCATATTGGGTAGGGCCGGCTCTGTGAAAGAATACTCACTCTGGTGGTGTGCATTCCCAATTCATACCTTTCTCTTCCATAAATTTGGCTGAGGTGGAGTGTTTAGGGTCATTGTCTTGATATATCCTGTGGTGTGATGAGTAATATTTATTCACGAATTGCACCATACATCCCTCTATTTTTTCTTGGAAAAATTGCTTATCCATGATCCCTACAGAAATAAAATGTTGTTCATTAATAAGCAACTCATTTTATTGTGCAGTTATATGTACTCTACAGTACAGCATGTATTTTCTCTGACATCCTAGAGGATGCTGGGGACTCCGTAAGGACCATGGGGATAGACGGGCTCCGCAGGAGACATGGGCACTTTAAGAAAGAACTTTAGGTATGGGTGTGCACTGGCTCCTCCCTCTATGCCCCTCCTCCAGACCTCAGTTTACTACTGTGCCCAGAGGAGACAGGGTGCATTACAGGGAGCTCTCCTGAGTTTCCTGAAAGAAAGTATATTTGTTAGGTTTTTTATTTTCAGGGAGCCTGCTGGCAACACACTCCCTGCATAGAGGGACTGAGGGGAGAGAAACAGACCTGCTTTAATGTTAGGCTCTGTTTCTTAGGCTACTGGACACCATTAGCTCCAGAGGGATCGGTACGCAGGTCTCACCTTCGCCGTCTGTCCCAGAGCCGCGCCGCCGTCCTCCTCGCAGAGCCGGAAGATAGCAGCCGGGTGAGTATGAGAAGAAAGAAGACTTCAGAGGCGGCAGAAGACTTCAGATCTTCACTGAGGTAACGCACAGCAGTAAAGCTGTGTGCCATTGCTCCCACACAGCACACACAAATGGCAGTCACTGTAAGGGTACAGGGCGCAGGGGGGGCGCCCTGGGCAGCAATAAAACCTATTTTTTTCTGGCAAATGTGTATATATATATATATATATATATATATATACAGCTGGGCACTGTATATATAAAGAGCCCTAGCCAGGTTTTTTTTTCTGATATTTGAGCAGGACAGAAGCCCGCAGCCGAGGGGGCGGGGCTTCTTCCTCAGCACTCACCAGCACCATTTTCTCCACAGCACAGCGCTGAGAGGAAGCTCCCCGGACTCTCCCCTGCTTATCCACGGTGAAAGAGGGTTTTAAAGAAGGGGGGGGGGCACATAGTTGGCGCAATATACAGATTACAGCGCTATCTGGGTAAACATATTGTGTGTATTTTCCTGGGTCATTAGCGCTGGGTGTGTGCTGGCATTCTGTCTCTCCAAAGGTCCTTGTTGGGGAACTGTCTTCAGATAAAAGGATTCCCTGTGTGTGTGGTGTGTCGGTACGTGTGTGTCGACATGTCTGAGGTAGAAGGCTCTCCTAGGGAGGAGGTGGAGCAAATTAATGTGGTGTCTCCGTCGACAATGCCGACACCTGACTGGATGGATATGTGGAATGTTTTAAGTGCTAATGTGAATTTATTGCACAAAAGATTAGACAAAGCTGAGGCTAGGGAACAGCCAGGGAGTCAACCCATGTCTGTCCCTATGTCGCAGGGACCTTCGGGGTCTCAAAAGCGCCCACTATCCCAAATAGTAGACACTGATACCGACACGGATTCTGACTCCAGTGTCGACTACGATGATGCAAAGTTACAGCCTAAATTGGCTAAATGTATTCAATATATGATTATTGCAATAAAAGATGTTTTGCATATCACAGAGGAACCCCCTGTACCCGACATGAGGGTACACATGTATAACCTTTCCCCCTTCTCATGAGCTGAACAAGTTGTGTGAAAAAGCGTGGGAATCTCCAGACAAAAAACTGCAGATTCCCAAAAGGATTCTTATGGTATATCCTTTCCCGGCAAAGGACAGGATACGTTGGGAATCCTCCCCTAGGGTGGACAAAGCGTTGACACGCTTATCCAAAAAGGTAGCGCTGCCATCCCAAGATATGGCTACCCTAAGGGATCCTGCGGATCTCAAGAAGGAGGTTATTTTGAAGTACATTTACACACAGTCTGGTACTTTACTCAGACCGGCTATTGTGTCGGCTTGGGTTTGTAGCACGGTAGCAGCGTGGACAGATACCTTATCAGCGGAGATTGAGACCCTGGATAAGGATACCATCTTATTGACCCTAGGACATATAAAAGATGCTGTCTTATATATGAGAGATGCTCAAAGAGACATTGCTTTACTGGGTTCTAGAGTCAACGCTATGTCGATTTCTGATAGACGAGTCCTATGAACCCGTCAATGGACAAGTGATGCCGACTCAAAAAGGCATATGGAGGTTTTACCTTACAAGGATGAGGAATTGTTTGGAGAAGGTCTCTCGGACCTGGTCTCCACAGCTACAGCTGGTAAATCCAATTTTTTGCCTTATATTCCCTCACAACCTAAGAAAGCGCCACATTATCAAATGCAGTCCTTTTGGTCACAGAGAAACAAGAAAGTACGAGGTGCGTCCTTTCTTGCCAGAGGTAAGGGCAGAGGAAAGAAGCTGCACAACACAGCTATTTCCTAGGAACAAAAGTCCTCCCTGGCCTCTACAAAATCCACCGCATGACACTGGGGCTCCGCTACGGGAGTCCGCCCCAGTGGGGGCACGTCTTCGACTTTTCAGCCACATCTGGGTTCACTCCCAGGTGGTTTCCTGGGCAATAGAAATTGTTTCTCAGGGTAACAAGCTGGAATTTGAAGAGGTGCCTCCTCGCCGGTTTTTCAAATCGGCCCTACCGGCTTCTCCTCCAGAAAGGGAGTTAGTGTTAAATGCAATTCACAAATTGTATCTTCAACAGGTGGTGGTCAAGGTTCCCCTATTTCAACAAGGGAGGGGATATTACTCAACCCTGTTTGTAGTCCCGAAACCGGACGGTTTAGTCAGACCCATTTTAAATTTAAAATCCCTGAACCTATACTTGAACAGGTTCAAGGTCAAGATGGAATCGCTCAGAGCGGTCATCGCCAGCCTGGAAGGGGGGGATTTTATGGTATTCCTGGACATAAAGGATGCATACCTTCATGTTCCCATATATCCACCTCATCAGTACCTGAGATTTGCGGTACAGGATTGTCATTACCAATTTCAGATGTTGCCGTTTGGGCTTTCCACAGCCCGAGGATTTTCATCAAGGTAATGGCGGAAATGATGGTGCTCCTGCGCAAGCAGGGTGTCACAATTATCCCGTACTTGGACGATCTCCTCATAAAAGTGAGATCAAGAGAGCAGTTGCTGAGCAGCGTGTCACTTTCACTGAAAGTGTTACAGCAACACGGCTGGATTCTCAATATCTCGAAGTTGCAGCTGGTTCCTACGACCCATCTGACCTTCTAGGGGATGATTCTGGATACGGACCTAATGGACAAGTGGTCCGGGTCACATCTACAGATTCATCAGTTGATCGCCTTGTCCCCTAGGGCCGGGGTATCTCTCCTGTAGTGGCTACAGAGTGCTCACCTTCTAGAGTGCCGCAGGTTCGGCATTCAGGACTGGGTTCTGGTGACCACGGACGCGAGCCTCCGAGGTTGGGGAGCAGTCACACAGGGAAGAAACTTCAAAGGACTTTGGACAAGTCAAGAGACTTGTCTTCACATCAACGTCCTGGAGCTGAGGGCCATATACAATGCCCTTCGTCAAGCGGAGACCTTACTTCGTGACCTACCAGTTCTGATTCAGTCAGACAACATCACCGCAGTGGCTCATGTAAACCGCCAAGGCGGCACAAGGAGCAGAGTGGCGATGGCGGAAGCCGCCAAGATTATTCGCTGGGCGGAAAATCATGTAAGCGCACTGTCAGCAGTGTTCATTCTGGGAGTGGACAACTGGGAAGCAGACTTCCTCAGCAGGCACAACCTGCATCCAGGAGAGTGGGGACTTCATCAGGAAGTCTTCGCACAGATTGCAAGTCAGTGGGGACTGCCCCAGATAGACATGATGGCGTACCGCCTCAACAAAAAGCTACAGAGGTATTGCGCCAGGTTAAGAGACCCTCAGGCGGTAGCCGTGGACGCCCTAGTGACACCGTGGGTGTTCCAGTCGGTCTATGTATTTCCTCCTCTTCCTCTCATCCCAAAGGTGTTGAGAATAATAAGAAAAAGAGGAGTACAGACAATTCTCATTGTTCCAGATTGGCCGCGAAGGGCCGGGTATCCGGATCTGCAGGAGATGCTCACAGAAGATCCGTGGCCTCTTCCTCTAAGGAAGGACTTGTTGCAACAGGGTACTGTCTATTCCAAGACTTACCGCGGCTGCGTTTGACAGCATGGTGGTTGAACGCCGGATCCTAGCGTAAAAGGGCATTCCGGATGAGGTCATTCCTACTCTGATAAAGGCTAGGAAGGACGTGACAGCTAAATGTTATCACCGTATATGGCGAAAGTATGTTTCTTGGTATGAGGCCAGGAATGCTCCTACGGAAGAATTCCATCTGGGCCGTTTCCTTCACTTTCTACAAACTGGAGTGAATTTGGGCCTAAAATTAGGCTCTATTAAGGTTCAGATTTCGGCCTTATCCATTTTCTTTCAGAAAGAATTAGCTTCTCTCCCAGAAGTACAGACTTTTGTGAAGGGAGTGCTGCATATTCAGCCTCCTTTTGTACCTCCAGTGGTGCCTTGGGACCTTAATGTGGTGTTGAGTTTCCTAAAGTTGCACTGGTTTGAACCACTTCAATCGGTGGAGTTAAAATATCTCACTTGGAAGGTGGTCATGTTGTTAGCCTTGGCTTCGGCTAGGCGAGTGTCGGAATTGGCGGCTTTGTCTCATAAAAACCCCTATCTGGTTTTCCATATGGATAGAGCGGAATTGCGGACCCGTCCTCAATTTTTGCCTGAGGTGGATTCATATTTTCATATGGTGCCTGTGGCTTTGCGAGACTTGGAGGATTCTGAGTCCCTTGATGTGGTCAGGGCTTTGAAAATTGACGTGGCCAGAATGGCTAGAGTCACAAAAACAGAAGCAATGTTTGTCCTGTATGCAGCCAACAAGTTTGGCACTCCTGCTTCAAAGCAGACTATTGCTCGCTGGATCTGTAACATGATTCAGCAGGCTCATTCTACGGCTGGATTGCCGTTACCAAAATCGGTCAAGGCCCATTCCACTAGGAAGGTGGGCTCTTCTTGGGCGGCTGCCCGAGGGGTCTTGGCACTACAGCTGTGCTGAGCTGCTACTTGGTCGGGTTCAAATACCTTTGCAAAACTCTATAAGTTTGATACCCTGGCTGAGGAGGACCTCCTGTTTGTTCAATCGGTGCTGTAGAGTCATCCGCACTCTCCCGCCCGTTTGGGAGCTTTGGTATAATCCCCATGGTCCTTACAGAGTACCCAGCATCCTCTAGGACGTAAAAGAGAAAATAAGATTTTAAACCTACAGGTAAATATTTTTCTCATAGTTCGTAGAGGATGCTGGGTGCCCGTCCCAAGTGCGGACTACTTCTGCAAGACTTGTATATAGTTTTGCCTACTAAAGGGTTATGTTATAGTTTCATAGGTATCGGACTGATGCTATGTTGTTTTCATACTGTTAACTGGTTAGTATATCACAGGTTATACGGTGTGAATGGTGTGGGCTGGTATGAATCTTGCCCTTGGATTAACAAAAATCCTTTCCTCGTACTGTCCGTCTTCTCTGGGCACAGTTTCTCTAACTGAGGTCTGGAGGAGGGGCATAGAGGGAGGAGCCAGTGCACACCCATACCTAAAGTTCTTTCTTAAAGTGCCCATGTCTCCTGCGGAGTCCGTCTATCCCCATGGTCCTTACGGAGTCCCAAGCATCCTCTACGGACTACGAGAAAAAGATTTACCGGTAGGTTTAAAATCTTATTTTTACAAAACACAGGCTCAGAATAAAGTATAGTACCTTCAAAACATAATAGGGTACCAGCTCCTAATCGTGATATGCCTCCTCATACATGGACTTTCAATGGATGCTTTGGGCGTGGTTTTAATTAGAGATGAGCGGGTTCGGTTTCTCTGAATCCGAACCCGCCCGAACTTCATGGTTTTTTTCACGGGTCCGAGCAGACTCGGATCCTCCCGCCTTGCTCGGTTAACCCGAGCGCGCCCGAACGTCATCATGACGCTGTCGGATTCTCGCGAGACTCGGATTCTATATAAGGAGCCGCGCGTCGCCGCCATTTTCACACGTGCATTGAGATTGATAGGGAGAGGACGTGGCTGGCGTCCTCTCCATTTAGATTATAAGAGAGAGAGATTTACTGGAGCTTAGGACTAGGAGGAGTACTGTAGAAGTGTAGAGAGTGCAGAGAGTTTACTAGTGAGTGACCACCAGACAGTGCAGTTTATTTAATATATCCGTTCTCTGCCTGAAAAAAGCGATACACACAGTGACTCAGTCACATACCATATCTGTGTGCACTGCTCAGGCTCAGCCCAGTGTGCTGCATCATCTATATATATTATATATCTGTCTGACTGCTCAGCTCACACAGCTTATAATTGTGGGGGAGACTGGGGAGCACTGCAGTGCCAGTTATAGGTTATAGCAGGAGCCAGGAGTACATAATATTATATAGTGAGTGACCACCAGACAGTGCAGTTTATTTAATATATCCGTTCTCTGCCTGAAAAAAGCGATACACACAGTGACTCAGTCACATACCATATCTGTGTGCACTGCTCAGGCTCAGCCCAGTGTGCTGCATCATCTATATATATTATATATCTGTCTGACTGCTCAGCTCACACAGCTTATAATTGTGGGGGAGACTGGGGAGCACTGCAGTGCCAGTTATAGGTTATAGCAGGAGCCAGGAGTACATAATATTATATTAAAATTAAACAGTGCACACTTTTGCTGCAGGAGTGCCACTGCCAGTGTGACTGACCAGTGACCTGACCACACTGACCACCAGTATAGTTAGTAGTATACTTATATTGTGATTGCCTGAAAAAGTTAAACACTCGTCGTGTGACTTCACTTGTGTGTTGTTTTTTTTTTTTATTCTATAAAAATAAAACTCATTCTGCTGACAGACAGTGTCCAGCAGGTCCGTCATTATATAATATATAATATATACCTGTCCGGCTGCAGTAGTGATATATATATATTTTTTATATCATTTATCATCCAGTCGCAGCAGACACAGTACGGTAGTTCACGGCTGTGGCTACCTCTGTGTCTGCACTCGGCAGGCAGTCCGTCCATAATTGTATACCACCTAACCGTGTTTTTTTTTTCTTCTTTATACATACATACTACTACGACATCTCTTTATCAACCAGTCTATATTAGCAGCAGACACAGTACAGTACGGTAGTTCACGGCTGTGGCTACCTCTGTGACTGCACTCGGCAGGCAGTCCGTCCATAATTGTATATCACCTAACCGTGGTTTTTTTTTCTTTCTTCTTTATACATACATAGTTACATAGACATCTCTTTATCAACCAGTCTATATTAGCAGCAGACACAGTACAGTACGGTAGTTCACGGCTGTGGCTACCTCTGTGTCTGCACTCGGCAGGCAGTCCGTCAATAATTGTATACCACCTAACCGTGGTTTTTTTTTCTTTCTTCTTTATACATACATAGTTACATAGACATCTCTTTATCAACCAGTCTATATTAGCAGCAGACACAGTACAGTACGGTAGTTCACGGCTGTGGCTACCTCTGTGTCTGCACTCGGCAGGCAGTCCGTCCATAATTGTATACCACCTAACAGTGGTTTTTTTTTCTTTCTTCTTTATACATACATAGTTACATAGACATCTCTTTATCAACCAGTCTATATTAGCAGCAGACACAGTACAGTACGGTAGTTCACGGCTGTGGCTACCTCTGTGTCTGCACTCGGCAGGCAGTCCGTCCACAATTGTATACCACCTAACCGTGGTTTTTTTTTCTTTCTTCTTTATACATACATAGTTACATAGACATCTCTTTATCAACCAGTCTATATTAGCAGCAGACACAGTACAGTACGGTAGTTCACGGCTGTGGCTACCTCTGTGTCTGCACTCGGCAGGCAGTCCGTCCATAATTGTATACCACCTAACCGTGGTTTTTTTTTCTTTCTTCTTTATACATACATACTACTACGACATCTCTTTATCAACCAGTCTATATTATTAGCAGCAGACACAGTACAGTACGGTAGTTCACGGCTGTGGCTACCTCTGTGTCTGCACTCGGCAGGCAGTCCGTCCATAATTGTATACCACCTAACCGTGGTTTTCTTTTCTTTCTTCTTTATACATACATAGTTGCATAGACATCTCTTTATCAACCAGTCTATATTAGCAGCAGACACAGTACAGTACGGTAGTTCACGGCTGTGGCTACCTCTGTGTCTGCACTCGGCAGGCAGTCCATAATTGTATACTAGTATCCATCTCCATTGTTTACCTGAGGTGCCTTTTAGTTGTGCCTATTAAAATATGGAGAACAAAAATGTTGAGGTTCCAAAATTAGGGAAAGATCAAGATCCACTTCCACCTCGTGCTGAAGCTGCTGCCACTAGTCATGGCCGAGACGATGAAATGCCAGCAACGTCGTCTGCCAAGGCCGATGCCCAATGTCATAGTAAAGAGCATGTCAAATCCAAAACACCAAATATCAGAAAAAAAAGGACTCCAAAACCTAAAATAAAATTGTCGGAGGAGAAGCGTAAACTTGCCAATATGCCATTTACGACACGGAGTGGCAAGGAACGGCTGAGGCCCTGGCCTATGTTCATGGCTAGTGGTTCAGCTTCACATGAGGATGGAAGCACTCAGCCTCTCGCTAGAAAAATGAAAAGACTCAAGCTGGCAAAAGCAGCACAGCAAAGAACTGTGCATTCTTCGAAATCCCAAATCCACAAGGAGAGTCCAATTGTGTCGGTTGCGATGCCTGACCTTCCCAACACTGGACGTGAAGAGCATGCGCCTTCCACCATTTGCACGCCCCCTGCAAGTGCTGGAAGTAGCACCCGCAGTCCAGTTCCTGATAGTCAGATTGAAGATGTCAGTGTTGAAGTACACCAGGATGAGGAGGATATGGGTGTTGCTGGCGCTGGGGAGGAAATTGACCAGGAGGATTCTGATGGTGAGGTGGTTTGTTTAAGTCAGGCACCCGGGGAGACACCTGTTGTCCGTGGGAGGAATATGGCCGTTGACATGCCAGGTGAAAATACCAAAAAAATCAGCTCTTCGGTGTGGAGGTATTTCAACAGAAATGCGGACAACAGGTGTCAAGCCGTGTGTTCCCTTTGTCAAGCTGTAATAAGTAGGGGTAAGGACGTTAACCACCTCGGAACATCCTCCCTTATACGTCACCTGCAGCGCATTCATAATAAGTCAGTGACAAGTTCAAAAACTTTGGGTGACAGCGGAAGCAGTCCACTGACCAGTAAATCCCTTCCTCTTGTAACCAAGCTCACGCAAACCACCCCACCAACTCCCTCAGTGTCAATTTCCTTCTTCCCCAGGAATGCCAATAGTCCTGCAGGCCATGTCACTGGCAATTCTGACGATTCCTCTCCTGACTGGGATTCCTCCGATGCATCCTTGCGTGTAACGCCTACTGCTGCTGGCGCTGCTGTTGTTGCTGCTGGGAGTCGATGGTCATCCCAGAGGGGAAGTCGTAAGCCCACTTGTACTACTTCCAGTAAGCAATTGACTGTTCAACAGTCCTTTGCGAGGAAGATGAAATATCACAGCAGTCATCCTGCTGCAAAGCGGATAACTGAGGCCTTGACAACTATGTTGGTGTTAGACGTGCGTCCGGTATCCGCCGTTAGTTCACAGGGAACTAGACAATTTATTGAGGCAGTGTGCCCCCATTACCAAATACCATCTAGGTTCCACTTCTCTAGGCAGGCGATACCGAGAATGTACACGGACGTCAGAAAAAGACTCACCAGTGTCCTAAAAAATGCAGTTGTACCCAATGTCCACTTAACCACGGACATGTGGACAAGTGGAGCAGGGCAGGGTCAGGACTATATGACTGTGACAGCCCACTGGGTAGATGTATGGACTCCCGCCGCAAGAACAGCAGCGGCGGCACCAGTAGCAGCATCTCGCAAACGCCAACTCTTTCCTAGGCAGGCTACGCTTTGTATCACCGCTTTCCAGAACACGCACACAGCTGAAAACCTCTTACGGCAACTGAGGAAGATCATCGCGGAATGGCTTACCCCAATTGGACTCTCCTGTGGATTTGTGGCATCGGACAACGCCAGCAATATTGTGTGTGCATTAAATATGGGCAAATTCCAGCACGTCCCATGTTTTGCACATACCTTGAATTTGGTGGTGCAGAATTTTTTAAAAAACGACAGGGGCGTGCAAGAGATGCTGTCGGTGGCCAGAAGAATTGCAGGACACTTTCGGCGTACAGGCACCACGTACAGAAGACTGGAGCACCACCAAAAACTACTGAACCTGCCCTGCCATCATCTGAAGCAAGAAGTGGTAACGAGGTGGAATTCAACCCTCTATATGCTTCAGAGGTTGGAGGAGCAGCAAAAGGCCATTCAAGCCTATACAATTGAGCACGATATAGTAGGTGGAATGCACCTGTCTCAAGCGCAGTGGAGAATGATTTCAACGTTGTGCAAGGTTCTGATGCCCTTTGAACTTGCCACACGTGAAGTCAGTTCAGACACTGCCAGCCTGAGTCAGGTCATTCCCCTCATCAGGCTTTTGCAGAAGAAGCTGGAGACATTGAAGGAGGAGCTAACACGGAGCGATTCCGCTAGGCATGTGGGACTTGTGGATGGAGCCCTTAATTCGCTTAACAAGGATTCACGGGTGGTCAATCTGTTGAAATCAGAGCACTACATTTTGGCCACCGTGCTCGATCCTAGATTTAAAGCCTACCTTGGATCTCTCTTTCCGGCAGACACAAGTCTGCTGGGGTTGAAAGACCTGCTGGTGACAAAATTGTCAAGTCAAGCGGAACGCGACCTGTCAACATCTCCTCCTTCACATTCTCCCGCAACTGGGGGTGCGAGGAAAAGGCTCAGAATTCCGAGCCCACCCGCTGGCGGTGATGCAGGGCAGTCTGGAGCGACTGCTGATGCTGACATCTGGTCCGGACTGAAGGACCTGACAACGATTACGGACATGTCGTCTACTGTCACTGCATATGATTCTCTCAACATTGATAGAATGGTGGAGGATTATATGAGTGACCGCATCCAAGTAGGCACGTCACACAGTCCGTACTTATACTGGCAGGAAAAAGAGGCAATTTGGAGGCCCTTGCACAAACTGGCTTTATTCTACCTAAGTTGCCCTCCCACAAGTGTGTACTCCGAAAGAGTGTTTAGTGCCGCCGCTCACCTTGTCAGCAATCGGCGTACGAGGTTACATCCAGAAAATGTGGAGAAGATGATGTTCATTAAAATGAATTATAATCAATTCCTCCGCGGAGACATTGACCAGCAGCAATTGCCTCCACAAAGTACACAGGGAGCTGAGATGGTGGATTCCAGTGGGGACGAATTGATAATCTGTGAGGAGGGGGATGTACACGGTGATATATCGGAGGGTGATGATGAGGTGGACATCTTGCCTCTGTAGAGCCAGTTTGTGCAAGGAGAGATTAATTGCTTCTTTTTTGGGGGGGGTCCAAACCAACCCGTCATATCAGTCACAGTCGTGTGGCAGACCCTGTCACTGAAATGATGGGTTGGTTAAAGTGTGCATGTCCTGTTTTGTTTATACAACATAAGGGTGGGTGGGAGGGCCCAAGGACAATTCCATCTTGCACCTCTTTTTTCTTTTCTTTTTCTTTGCATCATGTGCTGATTGGGGAGGGTTTTTTGGAAGGGACAACCTGCGTGACACTGCAGTGCCACTCCTAGATGGGCCCGGTGTTTGTGTCGGCCACTAGGGTCGCTAATCTTACTCACACAGTCAGCTACCTCATTGCGCCTCTTTTTTTCTTTGCGTCATGTGCTGTTTGGGGAGGGTTTTTTGGAAGGGACATCCTGCGTGACACTGCAGTGCCACTCCTAGATGGGCCCGGTGTTTGTGTCGGCCACTAGGGTCGCTAATCTTACTCACACAGCTACCTCATTGCGCCTCTTTTTTTCTTTGCGTCATGTGCTGTTTGGGGAGGGTTTTTTGGAAGGGACATCCTGCGTGACACTGCAGTGCCACTCCTAGATGGGCCCGGTGTTTGTGTCGGCCACTAGGGTCGCTAATCTTACTCACACAGCTACCTCATTGCGCCTCTTTTTTTCTTTGCGTCATGTGCTGTTTGGGGAGGGTTTTTTGGAAGGGCCATCCTGCGTGACACTGCAGTGCCACTCCTAGATGGGCCCGGTGTTTGTGTCGGCCACTAGGGTCGCTAATCTTACTCACACAGCTACCTCATTGCGCCTCTTTTTTTCTTTGCGTCATGTGCTGTTTGGGGAGGGTTTTTTGGAAGGGACATCCTGCGTGACACTGCAGTGCCACTCCTAGATGGGCCCGGTGTTTGTGTCGGCCACTAGGGTCGCTTATCTTACTCACACAGCGACCTCGGTGCAAATTTTAGGACTAAAAATAATATTGTGAGGTGTGAGGTATTCAGAATAGACTGAAAATGAGTGTAAATTATGGTTTTTGAGGTTAATAATACTTTGGGATCAAAATGACCCCCAAATTCTATGATTTAAGCTGTTTTTTAGTGTTTTTTGAAAAAAACACCCGAATCCAAAACACACCCGAATCCGACAAAAAAAATTCGGTGAGGTTTTGCCAAAACGCGTTCGAACCCAAAACACGGCCGCGGAACCGAACCCAATACCAAAACACAAAACCCGAAAAATTTCAGGCGCTCATCTCTAGTTTTAATGAGATATGGTTACGTTTCCGGAATGACATTCTGGAGAACCGCTCAAGGGCAACAGACAATTCACGTGTGAAAATGACATCATGAAATGTTTAACCACTCTCAATCCATCTCCGTGTCTGTTCAACTCTTTTCTTTATTCACATCTCTTATCATGGGAGCTATCCTGTGAAGAGCCAAAAATAATGAATCAGATACAGTAATGAAAGAGATTACTGTATATACAGTAGACTGTATGTGTAGTATACTGTATTATATACCTACTGTATACATTAAACTGTATATACATTACAGTATATACACAGTACTGTATACACACACACACACACACACACACACACACACACACACACTATATATATAATCATCACAATAAGCCAGCAATGCTTCATTGCTGTCTCTGAGTGCCTACAGGTATCTCTTTTGGGAGATATATATATATATATATATATATATATATTTATTTGTAGAGCAATAGAGAATAGCGCCTAGGTACACCCGATAGGACACTTATATGAAAATAAAGTTATCGGAATTATTAAGTATCCTATTTTAATATAATATAACACACCTCATATGTGAATGAGTGGCAGCTCTCACACAGTATAGGGATAGAGGTCAGAAAATGAAGTAAATAAGAGCGCCTAGTAGTGTTGGTGTGGAAATTTATATAAAAGATAACTTAGCTTAATAAAACTTTCAGCCTGATGATTCTCAGAGGTAAAACATGTAAAAGAGAGATAAAAAATAACATAGTGTGTACTGTTTTCAAACGTTTTTCAAAGATGCAAGCATTAGGAACTTTGCTGGTTCCAATAATTTTTAAATAAAAACAGTAACAATTTATTAAACAGTAGTCCTGTCACAACCACAGGTGGTAGATAAAAATAATTAAAAGAATATATCTCGTCTGGTCATAAATATAGGTAGCACACGTACAGACTCAGATAATATAAACAGCTTATCTGTCCGCATATGGAAAAATCATAGATAAAGAGAAGTATTCAGGCAGATTCTCTATCTGTAATAGCAGGTATCAAACGTACAGGATTAGAATAAAAAAACAGCTTATCTGTCCGCAGATGGGAAGTCCTAGGGATAAGTATCAAGTTCCTGTCCCAACGCGTTTCGTCCTTTACATGAGGACTTCATCAAGGGGATAACTCATATGGATAATACAGGATATTTATACCATAGTATGTAGTCACATGTGAGCAAGTTAACATGACATCACTTCCTGTCAGTAATGATGGTGAGTTTAAAAAAGAAAATAACCATTATATATCTGTCAATATAGTGTAGGATCAATAGGTGGATTAAACTAGTTCACAGCAGAGATAAATTTAGAAGGTAAAAATGAAGAAATGAAATGGAATAAGAGAAACCGATGTGGAACGCATATGGCGTCACTTCCGCCCAATTGGAACGCATTACGTCACTTCCCGGGGGCGGCCCGCTTATTTAGTAAAATAGAACATATGTAAAGAGACAATTTTTATATATATGTATAAGCACATTTCGCAGGGACATAGGGTCACAGTGTTAATGTGTCCCTGGTTGTATTAAAGTTACACAATAAAGTCAGTGGATCGCAGCTGTAGCGGACGCCGGTATAGCGGAACGTCATTTCCGGCTGACGGCGAAGGAACGCATGGTGACACGCACACTCTTCCGGTTAAATCGGAGGATCTAGAATGCACTGGGAGCTGAACTGGCAAGACATCACTTCCGGCTAGCGGCGGTGAGAGGCACAATAGTCTTCAGGTGTTAGTCCCTAGTTTAATTACGTCCATATTTCCTCATGCCTGGAACGCACAGCCATCTTACTGATTTGATAGTAGATATTTCAAAGAAGTCCTGGAACGCACAGCCATGTTTTTTTATAAAAATTACATAAATATATATTATCTAGATGTATATAAAAAGTGTGTAAAAAGTGTTATAGCTAAGAGTCCTCAAGGAAATGTGGTAATAAAGTGCATAGTAAAATTAGTGCAATAAATATTAATAAAAACCATTATTGGAATGAAAGTTTTTTTGATAATATTTATAATAGCAGAATAAAAAGGGTGATAAAAGTGTTAGGTAGTTTGAGACTTATAAAAAAGGTGCAATTTCAAAGCCTTCGTTGAATCCTGAAGGTGCCAGTGTTCTTAGTTCGAATATCCAGAACATTTCTCTTTTGGATAGTTTGTTTAAAATGTCACCGCCCCGTTCTCCAAGGCTTACAATTTCAATTCCTTTAAAAGTAAGATCATTTGGATTGGAGTTGTGTTTCTCCTGAAAATGTCTATAAATGGCATGTGTCGTAACTTTATTTCTAATATTTCGTACATGTTCTTGGATACGTATTTTTAGGCACCTCTTGGTCTTTCCGACATATTTTAAGCCACAGGTACATTCTAGAAGATAAATAACCATGGTGGAATTGCAATTAATGAACTGTTTAATCGTATATTCACAGGAATTGTCAATATTGAAGAATGTCTTCCGATTCCTGTGAACCAGTTTGCAAATGATGCAGCTTCCACATTTATAGCTTCCTTGGCATTTTATTGTTGAGTTCACAGTGCCGGATTTTAGTAGGCTCGGAGCTAGAAGATCCTTGAGATTACTGGTTTTCTTGTATACAATTTGTGGATGAGGAGGTAGGATGTCTTTGAGGACCGGGTCCATCAAAAGGATGTTCCAATGCCTATTTATGGACTGCCTGATAATGGCTTCATGGCAACTGAAGGTGGTAATGAAAGGGATGGAGTATTTTGATTGATCCTGGTCTCTTTTCTTTGAATTTTTCTGTTGAAGATTTTCTTTTGTCTTTTCGAGAGCTTTTGATATGGTTTCTTCAGGATATTCCCTTTCTTTAAACCGATCGGCATATAATTGAAGTTGGTGGTCCCGGTCTTCCTTTAGGCTGCAGTTTCTTTGTATCCTATGAAACTGTGAGTATGGAATATTTTGTTTCCAATTCTTTTGATGACAACTCCTATAATGTAGGTAACTGTTTGTGTCAACCTTTTTTATATGATTGCATGTGGTAATCTGTGATTCTTTGGATGAGAGTACCAAGTCCAAGAATTCGATCTTGGTTTTGTCATGCTTTTCAGTAAATTTAAGGTTGAACTGGTTGGTTGAAATTTTCTGAAAGAAGTTGTGAAATGATGTTTCTGATCCATCCCAGATAATTAGTATATCGTCGATATACCTCTTGTATACAATTAATTGATTAACGAAATGATTATTTGAATATATATTCTCTTCCTCCCAGCTGCCCATCAGGAGATTAGCGAAACTAGGGGCAAATATAGTCCCCATGGCCGTTCCGCATATTTGTAAGTAGAAATGTTCCTTGAATTTAAAGTAATTGTGACTCAGAATGAATCTGATAAAATCACAAACAGCTTTCTTGTGTGTCTCGGTCAAGCTGGTGTCTCTATCTAAATATTTCTTGCAAGCCGAAATTCCGGTTTCGTGAATGATGCATGTATATAGACTCTCAACGTCAATAGTAACCCAGAGGTATGTTTCTTTCCAGGGTTTGTCTTTTACAATTTCTAATATACTATTTGTGTCCTTCAAGTACGAAGGTAGTTCCAGGACGTATTTTTTTAAAAAGAGGTCTATATATTTAGATAGATTGGATGTCAAGGAATCAATTCCCGCGATGATTGGTCTTCCCGGTGGGTTTGTTAAATTTTTGTGGATTTTCGGCAGAAAGTAAAATATTGGGATTATTGGAGATGTGTTCATAAGAAACTGAAATTCATCTTTATCTAGAACGTGGCAATGTAAATAATGTACCAGTAGGGTTCTCAGATCATCTGTAAAATGTTGAGTAGGATCTTGTTGTAACTTTTTGTAGGCGTTGGTGTCGCTCAGAAGACGTGTAGCCTCTTTTTCATAGGCTGATCTGTCCAGGATAACGACACCCCCTCCCTTATCGGCTTGTTTGATCACAATTTCAGAGTTATTCTTGAGGTTTTTCAAAGCCTGTTTTTCATGATTTTTAAGGTTATTCTGCTTCATGGGTGGTAGATCTTGTTCACATAGATCTTTTTTCACTAAATCATGGAATACAGTGATGTGATTTCCTTTTGACTCCAAAGGATAATATTTCGATTTTCTTTTCAGGCCCGATTTGGATTCGGGGGTAGGGTTGACATCTGTCTCACACACACACACACACACACACACACACACACACACACACACACACACACACACACACACACACACACATTATATATAATCATCACAATAAGCCAGCAATGCTTCATTGCTGTCTCTGAGTGCCTACAGGTATCTCTTTTGGGAGATATATATATATATATATATATATATATATGTATACACACACACACACACACACACACACACACACACACACACACACATACTGTATATATACAGTATAAAGTACACACTCTGTATAATGATTTATGTAATTGTTATATCACTTATCAAGGGATTTTTAACAGTGAATAAGTGCGCATTTATAGTTTATACTGCTTTCAGTATTTTCCCTTTTTGCTCCAAAGGTCTATCCCATTTTCCATCGCATCCTTCTGACGCTGATGATCGATATGTCCAGGTCATACTTGGAATGGAGAATTCATTTTATTTACAAAGCTGTACGCTCATCATCTTCACGAGTTAGTTCCTCCACAATCTCTTGCACTCTCCTACAGTACAATACAGTATAAAAAATATGAATTAATGAACAGCATCACAGTTAGATGAAGTGTTATTTTTTTATTACAAAAAAATTGTCTATTGTGTACAATAAATCATTTAAACATTACAGTACTGTACAATATGTACCATTTGCATTTTGTAGGAAATACAAATCTGGGCATTGTTCTCTCGAAAGCATGATAGCGCACCGTTTCTAAAGTGACTATAATGCCACTTTCCTTGAGCCATGGATGGATCTCTTTAATGCTTTTATTTTCTTTTTTCATGTTGGCGATTATCTTGTTCATAGTTTTGTTGATAGTTACTGGCATGTTGTCCAACTGTAATTCCTGTATGGAGAAAAAACATCTGTGAATACTGTAGTCTACAATTTACACATCTGAAAATTTGCAAGAGTTTTATGATAAAAGTTAATACTGTACTGTACATGTTTACTATATAGTACCTGATGTTCAAATTTTAGTACTGTATACTGTACAGTACTGAAAATACCACATCAGCGTAATGGACTGAAATTAATTTCCTGTATAAAACAGATACAGTAAATAACCCTCATTGGAAGTGCATGGGCCCTGTGAGACTTACAGTAGTGTACAGCATAAGGGGCGACTGACATGATGTACAAGCATTACATACAGTACATGTCACTACTGTATGTAAATTCTTCAATTATTGCCTACCAACAATGCTGCTTACTGTATATTAAATACTGTAGGCCTAGAAATGTGCATCTCAATATGGTAGTTAAAAAACACAGGGGCCTATGGGGATAAGCGAGTTCTATGCACATTAAAAATGGCTGCCGACCGTGAACCCCCACCATGTGGCAGCACTCGGATATGGAGTGAGCAACGGCATAAGTTTTAAAGGCCATGGGGTAATGCTGAAGGAGCGTTACAATCCCCTAGCTAAAATACACAGGGGCGATAGGGATAAGCGAGGTCTATGCACATTCCGTTACACCGGACTCGATCGCATAGCAAACTGACAAAATGGCCGCCGACCGTGAACCCCCACCACATGTCAGCGCTCGGATATGGAGTGAGAGATGGCATAGGTTTTGCAGGCCATTGGGCAATGCTGAAGGAGCGTCACAATCCCCTAGCTAAAATACACAGGGGCGATAGGGATAAGCGAGGTCTATGCACATTACGTTACACCGGACTCAATCGCATAGCAAACTGATAAAAATGGCCGCCACCCATGAACCCCCACCACGTGGCAGCACTTGGATATGGAGTGAGAGATGGCATACGTTTTACAGGCCACGGGGTAATGCTGAAGGAGCGTCACAATCCCCTAGCTAAAATACACAGGGGCGATAGGGATAAGCGAGGTCTATGCACATTACGTTACACCGGACTCGATCGCATAGCAAACTGACAAAATGGCCGCCGACCGTGAACCCCCACCACATGGCAGCGCTCGGATATGGAGTGAAAGATGGCATAGGTTTTGCAGGCCAAGGGGCAATGCTGAAGGACCGTCACAATCCCCTAGCTAAAATACACAGGGGCGATAGGGATAAGCGAGGTCTATGCACATTACGTTACACCGGACTCGATCACATAGCAAACTGACAAAATGTCCAGCACCCGTGAACCCCTACCACGTGGCAGCGCTTGGATATGGAGTGAGAGATGGCATAAGTTTTACAGGCCATGGGGCAATGCTGAAGGAGCGTCACAATCCCCTAGCTAAAATACACAGGGGCGATAGGGATAAGCGAGGTCTATGCACATTACGTTACACCGGACTCGATCGCATAGCAAACTAACAAAATGGCCGCCGACCGTGAACCCCCACCACATGGCAGTGCTCGGATATGGAGTGAAAGATGGCATAGGTTTTGCAGGCCAAGGGGCAATGCTGAAGGACCGTCACAATCCCCTAGCTAAAATACACAGGGGCGATAGGGATAAGCGAGGTCTATGCACATTACGTTACACCGGACTCGATCACATAGCAAACTGACAAAATGTCCAGCACCCGTGAACCCCCACCACGTGGCAGCGCTTGGATATGGAGTGAGAGATGGCATAAGTTTTACAGGCCATGGGGCAAGGCTGAAGGAGCGTCACAATCCCCTAACTAAAATACACAGGGACATTAAACCTCATATAGTCTGAGGATTGTCCATAACATAAACCATAACATCTTAACACTTAATTATAATAAATAAAGACACAGAGACTTCAATTTGGCAGAAAATGTTAGCTATTTATTTAAGTGAACCATTAAATGTGAATAATTAAACTAAAGTATGGTGGCCAGAAAGAACGACTAAACAACCCTATCCCATAAACAAACTATCTCATAAAAAACTGACGTAAACCTTCCAACAAACAATAGGTATCCGCTCAACCTCCATCCTGACTACCCACCCGTGAAGGTGATGAGGCTGCCACCCGAAAAGGCGGTCCAGCAGATGTAAAACCAGTCAGCGAAGGAGAGCGCACCTAAAAATCAAACACCAAACGACCTCCAATCAACTCTTTAATACAACAAATGTTAACTTGCCGTTCTTTCCCACTAACAGCGAAGTTCTGTTCCACAGAAACTACGCACCGCCACCATACCCCTAACCTACCAAACCAACCACCGAAAACAGATCCTCCAGAAATATAGATAGTCCCTGTCCTGTCAAGTGCACCCCATCAGGTCTAAACAAGTAGAAGTACCAGAACTTGATCTGCTGGTGCCAAACTACCACACCGCCATGGGCCACCACAAACTTAGCAACCGCGGAATTCACCTTCCGGCGAGCCACATCGTTCGCCCGACAATCCACCACTCCACGCCAACACAACTGCGGCACTATACAAGACCATATAAGCCTACAGCCTGGCCAAGCGCCCGTAATCACTTGCAAATCCTGAATAATGGCCAATCGAAGATTCACCTCTTACCCAGGTCGTTCCCTCCTAAGTGAATCACCAACAGTTTAGGGATGCCAAACCGCCGAACCTGCTCCATAAGCCTCGCTTTCAGGTCATGCCAAAGCATACCCCGAACACCTATCCACCATACGTCATCCGATCCAACAAAGCAAGGAGCCCCTTCCGCAGCCAGAAATTTGGCTGCCCAATAAACATAGGAAAGACCAATCACCCACACACCACACACATTCTCCCGCCAACCTATAAGGGGAAAAACAGATAAACAAATGTGAATATGTGAGGTAAAACCAAACCCAGCCCAGAACAGGAACCAACTACCAGAATGAGGATCTGCCAAAAAGAAAAATTGAATAGAGGACTATAACTTTCCTCTTGGACAAGCTTCAGGCCAATTGAAGCAACAGAAAGAAACAAAAGGAAAAGCAAAAAATAAAAAGGGGGGGTTAGAGTTGGGGGGGGGTAGGGAAACACAGGAGGTGAAACGTAAAAACCTGCTGAGGAACTTGTAATTAGATGCCAATTAGCCGAATTGAATGAATTAAGCCAAATCAGTTTGTCAGTTTAGGTAAAAAATCGCGAAGCATTCCAGACCCCCACTGCCAGCAGTGGCGAGTAGCTAGCCATCCGAGTAGGGAGGACAGGGGAGACAAACAATACAGCATGAACACACTGAACTGAACACACAACACAGTAAACGAACAACATGTTAGCCTAAATTTCGTCCACAGCGTGCCCTGCAGATGCTGCGGAAGTGGCGGCCCCGATTCTAAAGGAATGTGAACCAAAATCCCTAGGTGAGACGCCCAAACTGGACAGGCAGCGCCGCATCATCCATGTAAATTGGTACTTCGTCAATGGCGACCCATCGTAGTGCAGCAGCCAAGACCCCTCAGACGAGGGCCTGACCTCCGCATACCGACCAGCCAATTCCACCGGACAACAGTCCCCACCACCCGATGGTGCCAAAGTGATCCAAAGACCTCTACCCATCTGATCAGTCTTGGAGCGGCGCAGCCTGCACAGCACAGACCCCCCACCCACGACAACATCCACGCGCCGCATCATAGCATCGGACTTCTTAGATGCTGCAACCAGCTCAGAAACCCTGAACGCGCCATGGAAAGCCATGGCAAAAGCCAGCCGAAACAGGAGCGCTTCAAAACGGGAGTCCGCCACCCCCGCCGCCACCCCCGCCACCACCCCTAAGAGGGAAGAAAGCAGGGACGCATCAATAGGGCGCCGGCCATCAGGAGGCACCGGTGCAGAGCGCGCCCAACCTCTAAGCGCCCTCGCCAGCAGGAAACCCTTTGTAAAATCCGGCATACCCTTCAATTTAGAATAAATGGATATCCCGGCGAGGTATCGAGACACCACGACCCTCGATCTCCCCGTTACGAAGAGTTGCCAAATGAAGTCTAGAAACAAGCTCTGACCCCTCTTACTTCTAGGCCCTTGGTCACGGGAAAAGTCTTCCCACTCCTTCCAGGCCCGACGGTTTCCAGCGAGAGTGGACGGAGCCAAAGATAGCTCTGCTAGCCCTTCCAATCCGCCATGATGTCCTACCAAACATAAGAAGGGCAGGGCAAACCTACCGAATCAGCCTCCGGGGCCAACAAACGGAACCTACAGTATCCCACTGCCCCCCTGGACAATGCATCTGCGATCCCATTATCTGCCCCGGGGATGTGTTGTGCCCGAAACAGAATATTGCAGCACATACAGGTTAGCACGAGCCGCGACAACACCCGAAGGACCCGGAGGGCCTTAGCTCTTTGGTTGTTAACCGCGTGCACGACCCCTAAGTTATCGCAGCGGAAGAGAATATTGCGATCGCGAAGTCGCTCTCCCCAAACCTCCAAGGCTACCATGATGGGAAAAACACACCAATGTAAAAAGGTGCTGAACTTTTCGAAAAAGGCACACGAAACGGAACACCCCATAGGCAGACACTTGTCTACAAAGTATTCCTCCCCGACGCGGAAACCCATGAATCGAAACGACTCTAGGTGCAAAGGGAGCAAGCGAAAGGCCGATTCAACATCCAGTTTAGCCATGAGGGCCCCGGGGCCACAGCCCCGGACCATGCCCAAAGCATCCTCAAAGGACTGATACACCACCGAACAATATTCCGGCGAAATTGCATCGTTCACCGAGGACCCAGATGGATAAAACAGATGCTGAATGAGCCGGAACTTACCCGGAGCCTTTTTGGGCACGACCCCCACCAGGGAAATAATCAAATCCTCGACAGGCGGCAGCGCAAAGGGGCCCGCCATTCTCCCCAGGCGAACCTCCTGCTCAACCTTTTCCCGAAGCACGTCAGGGAAATCCCGAGCAGACTGCAGGTTCCTGGCGGCCCGAACTAAAACCTCCCCCACCACTGGTAAATGAAAACCGGATGTAAAACCCTCCCGCAGAAATCTTGCGTCGTCTGTGTTTGGGTACCACCCTAACCATTTTAGCATGGCCCCCAAACAAACCGGGGTCGGCGCCCTAACTAGCGGCAAGCCCCCCAGTAGTTTTTCCAGCTGGACCCGCGGCTGCCCTGGCACCCGGTTGCCCCGCGCGGAAGCAATTGGAAGCAGGGTGGTATCCGTTACATCGTAAGCAAAGGTGGCGAAAACGACGCCGTTGCCCAAAGGGGCACGTGGCATTGTTGAACGTGAAACACTTCCCCTTCGCCTACTGTGGAGAACGGGCCGTGGTCCAAGGGCGGCATGGCGGAGCCTCAACCGCGGGCCGAAACTGACTCGCCGCCGTGGCCTGCGCCCCTGACGCCCCCTTAGTCACCAGCTTCATATCCTGCGCTCGCGTGACTCAAAGCCATACCTCCACATCTTTGCATCCGAAGTCAATGATGTGCAGACAATTGTGCTTCTGACGGAACTGCTTGTCATAATGCAGCCACGAATCGTCCTTAGACTGATGCTGCATGTCATGCACGAGGTGAATATACCTGATGACGTTCATGTGTTCACCAGGGCGGTCCTCCAAGTAGCACGCCGCGAAGACACAGAAACCCGCCAACCAGTTGTCATACGAGCGGAAGGCCTCCGCCCCAATACCGCCCTTCGCAAGCGCTTCCTTACCTTCCCTCTTGGTATCATCCGTCAACGTAAAAAGGTCGACGTATTCCCCCCGTCTAATCTTCCTCCTGCAGCTCTCACGCAACCCTCGCAAGACTGCCGTGTACTCGCAGCGCACCACGCCTGGCAAATTACGCCTCCTCCTTTCCTGACGAGAACTACTACTACTCTTCCGAGACCGCTTATCCCGGTGCCGCGCCTCACGCCACACGTACTTGATAGCCCGCTTCCTAGCCTTCGAGAAGCCCCCCCGGCGGGAATGAAAGCAGACACCCCTGCAGCGATGGGGTAGCGCTACCCAGCAACGCAGCGGTGGAGCCCAGACTGCGACACGCCTGTAGAAACTGCGCCATGGCAGGGCCAGAAGCACCCAGGAGAACTGCCGCGTCGACCGAAGCGGGAACCATGGAAACGCCTCCCAGGGATAAAGTCGACAATGTCATGGCCGACATTGCCGCCGCAACGGCGGAGGGATCCGGAGCCGCAGCCGTAGCTCCAGTGGTCCCCCCGGTCCCCGGGTCCGAAGCAGGGATGGCTCCAACCGCGTCATCACGCTGCCCAGGCCGGCCCTGCCTGGGACCGGCGCTAGCCACCCTAAGAACCCCTGTTCTCTCCTGCGGTGAACCACGAGCCCACAGCACCGCCCCGGCCCCCTCTGGCCTCGCCCCCTGGGAGAAACCGCTGACCCCCACCTCCTGACATCACCCCCCCTCTGGTCCCGTGCCAACACCACCAAATTCCCCCGGGAGCCCCCCCCGCTAAAGCGGAGAGAGTGCCCAGGGAGTCCAGCAGCCCTACGGGCACGCGCGCACGCCCACGAAACGGAACCCGCCTGGCGTAAGGGATGGCCAGTGTAAGAGCCGCTGGCCCTATACCTACATGCAGTCCCCTCATTCTCTGGGGAGCCGCCGGTGACTCTCAGTGGTGGAGGGCGCAGGGAACACGCGCATGCGCGTCCCCACGCCGCAGCAGCTGTCAGGGGATTCACACCAGTGGGCACCCCGGCCGGCTCCCCCCACCGGCCACCCGATCCAGTCCGCCACCGGCCGCTGCCCTGTCCCTCGCCAGCCGCTGCGCAGGAGGGATCCCCTGGTGCCCGCGGCCTAGCCGACGAAGGGGCGGATGCACGCGACGCCGTGCGCTCCCGTGGACGGGCGCCCGCAGCAGCGCCAGCAGGCTCAGCTCCGGCCGTGAGCAAAGTGCTCTGGCTCGGGGCACTGGACGCCGGCTCCCGAGCAGGAGCCGCATCAATGTAGCGGGCAGGGGGGCCAGAGGAGCGGCGGGGATGGGGCATGGCAGGCCACAAGTTAATCCAAGGTAATGGGGACAGAGGGGCACAGTATAAAGCACACTGTCACAGCAGCAGCACACCTAAATTCAACAATGGCAAGCAGCACAGCAAGGAGACAAAGGGGGGAAGAGCACTCACCCTCACCAGGACAAAAGCAGAAGAGGCTTACCCGGCCCCTTTCCCAGGCTTAAGAACCCATTCCACCTACCCCCAACATTCATTCCTATTGGCTAACCATAAAACTCCCATAATGCCTTACCGTCCTGCCCCCAGACTAGCTGAGGTTTAACCCACTCCTCTCCTATTCTGTCAATTCGTTCTCCTACAGTAAGGATATTCATGTAAATATATAAATAATTGTAAACAGTAAATGAAAGAATTACCGATCAAATATTGTATGAAGAAACTGTATAAATGAGCTGTAACACGTGAGGGCAGCAGAAGTTTTCAACTGCAGAAACAGAGAGCAAATTATCAGGAGATTTCTCAAAGGTCGGAGACGGTACACACAGCAAGTCTGATTACGAGGAACCAGCTTTGCAAAGTGGGTAGCGGGCTGTGACTGAGACGCTCTTTAATTCAGATTCAAACAAAGGGAATTCTTCCCGCTCAAAGCATGCTTTGTGATTGGTGTAGGGATAAATGCACCTACACAGGCACCAATCACAGAGCATGCTTTAAACGGGAAGAATTCCCTTTGTTTGAATCTGAATAAAAGTGCGTCTCAGTCACAGCCCGCTACCCACTTTGCAAAGCTGTTTCCTCGTAATCAGACTTGCTGTGTGGATCATCTCCGACCTTTAAGAAATCTGATAATTTGCTCTCTGTTTCTGCAGTTGAAAACTTCTGCTGGCCTCATGTGTTCCAGCTCATTTATACAGTTTCTTCATAGAGTATTTGATCAGTAATTCTTTCATTTACTGTTTACAATTAATTATATATTTACATGAATATCCTTTCTGTAATGTCCCTGTGTATTTTAGCTAGGGGATTCTGATGCTCTTTCAGCATTGCCCCGTGGCCTGTAAAACTTATGCCATCTCTCACTCCATATCCGAGTGCTGCCACGTGGTGAGGGTTCACGGGCAGCAGCCATTTTGTCAGTTTGCTATGCGATCAAGTCCGGTGTAACGTAATGTGCATAGACCTCGCTTATCCCTATCGCCCCTGTGTATTTTAGCTAGGGGATTGTGACGGTCCTTCAGCATTGCCCAATGGCCTGCAAAACCTATTCCATCTCTCACTCCATATCCGAGCGCTGCCACATGGTGGGGGTTCACAGTCGGTGGCCATTCTGTCAGTTTGCTATGCGATCGATTCCGGTGTAACGTAATGTGCATAGACGTCACTTATCCCTATCGCCCCTGTGTATTTTAGCTAGGGGATTTTGACGCTCCTTCAGCATTGCCCCGTGGCCTTTAAAACCTATGCCGTTGCTCTCTCCATATCCGAGCGCTGCCATGTGGTGGGGGTTCACAGTCGGCGCCCATTTTGTCAGTTTGCTATGCGATCGAGTCCTGTGTAATGTAATGTGCATAGACCTCGCTTATTCCTATCGCCCCTGTGAATTTTAGTTAGGGGATTGTGACGCTCCTTCAGCATTGCCCTGTGGCCTGCAAAACCTATGAATGTGGTTCCCAAAATGACTCTCAAAGAGGGACAGCATGCGCTGGTTCTTGGACTGCTACAGTATATTAATGTGCAGTACTGTATGATTGCTATCACTTGTGGTGAAACACCTTTCTTATCAAACACAGTAACTACTGTACAGTATAGTTGTTCACACAGGTGATGGCAATCATACTGTACATTAAAACTGAAGTCCAGTAACAAGAGCATTCTGTCCCTCCTGGAGAGGGTCATGTTAGGAGGCACAGGGAAAAAAGTATAATACTGTACTGTATCTGCACTTTACTGTCGTGCACTTTATTTGAAAATGTACAGTTGTTTGCTGTTTTTATCATATTGTGCTTTACATGTTTTCTTATTGTGGTTTTTATTTTTTTAGACAAAAGACTAAGAATGCAGACTACCAGATTTTACAGGAGTTCCAAAACCCGCCCATCAATGGCACAGAAACTTGCTGCATCAGACCAACAAAAGGAGAAGAAAACTGCCAAGGTGGCTCAGAAAGAAAACGTGGTGAAACCACGAAAAAATGCCAAGGCAAATAATAATCATTTGGGGCAGATATGTGGTTTGCCAAATGATGTAATTGTTCCATCTCTTGCAGATCACAGTGTTCAGCCAATGAATATGGAAATACCGGTGCTAGAGGACGTGACAGACACGCTGCATCAGGAATTTTCCTTTTTGGACCATGTAGCCACCCCTGGACAAGAAGACATGGCACATTCACCATGAAGAAGGTTGGATTTCACAGATGTGAACACCAAAGTGAAAGACTGCCAGTGTACCTGTGCTGGTTTAGTAAAGGAGCTACTCAGCAAGGTGACCAATATGGAGGCAGAACTTGGTGGACAGGTAAGTCACCTTGGGGGACAGGTCAATCAGCTGCAGACAGAAGTGGCTCGGCTTAAATGATGCATAAAGGAACAGATGGTAGAAGCCATGAAGAAAGTCATCGAACAAACAAGGGAAGAATGGCAAGTTGGAGTTGACCACACCATGATTACAACAAACCACCAAGCGGTTCAAGTCAGCAGAGATGAACACGAAGTCAGCAGAGATGAACGCAGAGCCCTGGATGAATGCAGAGGCCTGGATGAACGCAGAGGCCTGGATGACTGGATGGACATGGGTTGACATGAAGACCTGGATCGTCATCAAGATAATTTGAGTGTCCATACAACACTACTTCCAGTGCCGAACTTGACAGCTGAAGATGCAGCATTGGTCAGCAATTCAAGTGTGCTTTTGCCAGGAACACCAATGATGACCAGCACACCAGCTCACAGGCCACCTCATAATACATTCGGAGGTGCCCTGACCGATATTCCCCTGGCTGTCATCTCCACTGCCCTGGATGACCATCTGTACAGAGCTTCCAATGGACATATTCACAAATATGCACATTCTCTGTTCCAATACCATGTGAGATACGACAAATACTTGACGTGGACCAATCGTGTGAACTTTGATGGTGCCAAGGCGAAAATTCCGCTGCCCAAAAATCGGGTAAATTACATCATGGCAAGGTGTGAATGCCACGTGAGGATTGGTGAACCAGAAAAGAGGAAGATAAGGGATACCATAAATGCTGTGCTGAGAATGCAGAGGAGAATGCCTTGGAAGATCCAGGTTGAAGAAACCAGATCACTCCCACCGATCCTTCTAGCTTCAGCACATCAGCATGACACAGCTGGAGCTAAAAAATGGTGTCACTGTACAGTATACAGAGAATGACCTGTACATTTTCTGGGGCTGCATGCACCGTGCTGAATCCACTTGGAGCAGCACTGTTACTCAAAGGGGAGTGCATGAACTTGGCTCACCACATTCCTGATGGGAGTGTCTGGCCCTGGTAATGTAAGGGCATGGTACAAGTTGCCCCTTTTATTCCACTGGCACCTGTTGATTTTTTTGGTGCTGCTGCATCTATCCAGTAGCGGCCGAGTCCATTGTGCTATATCCATCTGGGGCCTTGTGCTGTGTTTCCATCCAGGGGCTGCTGTTGTCCGTTCTCTGTTCTGGTGTCCGTATGCACACATGTTCCAAAATCAAATGACAAAAACTAAAAATAATACAAAAAAGCAAAAAAAAAAAAAATACAAAAACCATTACCCCGCACCCCCCACCACAAAAAAAATGTTAAAGTTGATATTGTCACTGTATTTGTGATTTTACCTTTTGATTAAAGTACCGTACAGTATGTGTGATGTTGGCTTTCTTATTATAATATGTGTGATGTTACACACATATTGTTACACACATGATGTTCATTTGATTTTGGAACATGGGTGCATACGGACACCAGAACAGAGAATCCTACTGATTTTGTCCCATGTCCATGCTGTAAATAAAGTGTTTCAATCCCCAAGCGTCTGAGTCCATTGTGCTGTGTCCATCCAGGGCTGCTGTTGTCTGTTTCCGTTCTCTGTTCTGGTGTCCATATGCACCCGTGTTCCAAAAACTAAAAATAATACAACACAGCAAAACAAGAAACAAAAAAATTCAAAAACCATTAATCCGCACCCCCCACCACAAAAAATGAAAACATGTTAAAGTTGATATTGTTACTGTATTTGTGATGTTACCTTTTGATTAAAGTACTGTACAGTATGTGTGATGTTGGATTTCTTATTACAATATGTGGGATGTTGCATGTTCCTACTGAATTTTGTCCCACGTCCTCTGCCGTAAATAAAGTGTTTCTTAAAATAAACATGACATGGTTTCCAATTTTTGTATTCCCAACTTCCTCATATACTGTACTCTATAAATTAGTACTACTGTATGAGGGGAATTCAATTAAGAGTAGTATATGTAAAACCACTTTGTTAGGCTGCTTGTTTCACTGGTGTCTATGGTGGCCTGGGGAGCACTGTTACTCAAAAGAAGGGGTTGTACTGTATGCACTGTACAAACCTCCCGAGGGGCAGAATCCTTGAGCATTTAATGACATGGTAGAAGTGTCCCCCAATTTATCCCCCTGAGTCTATGGCTTGTGATGGCTTCATCCTGGCAATGTCATACTGTTACTGTACTACTAGAACTTTGTAGTGCAGTATACTGTAGCAGACAAAACTGTATATACAGTACAGTAGGTCACCATTGGTACTGTACATTACCAGTTGATCCCATTCAGTTTCCCAGTGATACAGTACATGACACCCACTGTATTATACTGTACATGTCACACTTACTGTATGCTATTGCTACAATGTACAGTATGCTCAATATACTGTGAGATATAGTAGTGTCCTAGTCCCTTGCATTGTTCTGCTGCCATGTACCTTGATGCACCTTTCTGCATTCTATATAAAGCACACATGGGGTAGATGTACAGTATGAAAACAGTGATAAGGCGGAGAAGTGTGCATACTGTATTAATCAACTGCTACCTGTACATTGATTGGTTGGCTGGTTGAAATAAAATTCTGGTAGTGGATGACTGTCATTTGCTCTCATCCATTACCAGAATTTCATTCCTAACAGCCATTTCTGGCAGATTATCTGCCAGATAATTGTATGGTGTACAGTATGCCTACTGTAGCTTATAAATGACCTGAGATTCTGTCATACAGTAAGTAAGGTACGGTACCATGCAGTAAAAAAAAGATACTATACAACGGAGTATAATCAAAACATTTATAAAAAAAAAAGAATTAAATGGCACTGTTATGCACACCAGTGCCTGCAGGAAAGTACTGGTGTCAAAACTGTTATGCACTCCAGTGCCTGCAGGAATGTACTGGTGTTTGAACTGTTATGCAAAACAAATGGACTCACAGACAGACTGGGGAATATGACATAACGTACACAGAAGGTGATAGGGTAACAAAATACACACAAGGTGAACAGAGAAGCCCAGAGGCTAAGGAACTGGGTATCTCCCTTGTATTAGAACTGCTCAGATGGGAAAAGCAAGATGTTGTGTTTTAATACGTAGAGAACCCGAAATGCTGTTGCTAAGGGCAACAGCAAAACCCTAAAGGGTTACCAACGGGTGTGGCAGTAAACTCCTTGGTCAGAGATGGAATGATAGACACAAGGAGAGTCTCCACAATCCTAATTCTCACTTGCAGTGCACAGGTTCAGCTTACTGCCACTAAACTGACCCCTGACACCTAGCACAGTGAGACAGGATAAGACAGGCAAGTCTTAGAATACAGCCGCAAACTTGCTAAGTTCACAGAGTAGTAACAGAACCCCAGCAAGCTAAACGACTGACTCCAGTCTTACTGCTAGGTCTGGATTGGCAGAGTGTAATACCAAATCCCCAGGCCTATTTGCAGTAAGCAACAAACAAATACAAAGCTACACAGTACTGGTTAACTTTCAGGAACTGACTAACCAACAAAGATTCAGCAGCATCTGCTTACCCTGAGAAGAGGCCTTATAAAGCAGGTGCTGTCCACGCCCCACTCAGACCTCACAGACTGTGAGCACAAAAACCAGCACCGGATTCCCTGCCGTGCACAGAGCCTATAACCACTGCACAGCAAAAGACCCGAACCGGAGTATCAGCTGCGCTCAGGTTACTCCGCTAGCACTTGTCTCCCGGTTGCCATGACGACGTGGCAGCACAGGGCAGGAGACCCTAACAGTACCCCCCCTCTGACGAGGAGTCAAAGAACCCCTACCACCGGGTTTATCGGGGAACTGCGAGAAGAAAGAGCGTATCAGTCTGGGGGCATGAAGATCACAACTGCGCACCCACGACCGCTCCTCCGGGCCATACCCCTTCCAGTGCACCAAAAATGACAGCCGACCCCGAGCCACCTTGGAGTCAAGAATCCTTTCAACAACAAACTCCCTCTGGCCACGTATCAGAAGAGGGGAAGGTCTTCCACTGGAAGAAGGATTACTAATCGCCCGTTTTAAAAGGGAACAATGAAATGTTTTATTGATACCCAAAGAACGGGGCAGATCTAACTGAAATGCCACCGGATTGATAACCCTGGTGATCTTATAAGGGCCGATGAACCGGGGGCCTAACTTATGAGATGGCTGTCTCAACTTCAAATTCTTGGTAGACAACCAGACGAAGTCTCCTAATTTGAAGCTGCAGGGTCTTTTCCGCTTATCAAAAACCCTTTTGGTCACTAATGACACAGACACAAGGGCTTTCTTCACTTTCCGCCAAATACCTCTAAGGACCGAAACCACAGAGGAACCACCAGGCGTGGAGTCCAGGGGGTCAAAAGAATTGGCCTTAGGATGATGCCCATACACACAAAGGAAGGGAGAGATCCCTGTAGCAGAGTGAGCCGCGTTGTTATAGGCAAACTCCGCCATGGACAGATGAGCAACCCAGTCAGTCTGACACTTGGAGACATAACACCTGAGGAACTGCTCCAAGGACTGGTTCACCCTTTCAGTCTGCCCATTAGACTGCGGATGGTAGCCTGACGACAAGCTGACAGAAATCTGGAGATCGGAACAAAATGCCCTCCAGAATTTGGCCACAAACTGGGATCCGCGGTCAGAGACCACATCAAGTGGCAACCCGTGGAGACGCACAACATGCAGCATAAATAATTCAGACAGGCGTCTGGCCGATGGCAGCCCAACCAGTGGAACGAAGTGCGCCATCTTCGAAAACCTGTCAACAACAACCCAGATGGCTGTCATACCCGAGGATTTGGGCAAGTCCACCACAAAATCCATTGAAATGTGGGTCCATGGCTTAGATGGGATAGAGAGTGGATGTAATGGGCCAACAGGAACCCCTCTAGGAGTCTTATTTCGGGCACAGATGTCACATGCCCGAACCCACTGATCCACATCCTTAGCCACCGAGGGCCACCACACCGCCCTAGATAGCAACTCCCGAGTTCTGGCAATACCCGGGTGACCTGCCGACTTCTTGGCATGGAATTCCAGGAACACTCGCTGTCTTAACCTAGGAGGCACAAACAAAAGACCTACCGGAAGGTCTGGAGGAGCCTGCTCCTGTGCTCTAAGGACTAATGATAAGAGGTCCTGGGTAATGCCCACTTTAATACATGATGGGGAAACAATGGGCAACGGCTCCTCGGTGGTCTCCTGGATTGGAGCAAAACTCCGCGAGAGCGCATCAGCCTTGATGTTTTTTGACCCAGGGCGATATGTTATCAAAAAATTAAAGCGAGCAAAAAACAAAGCCCATCGTGCCTGCCTGGCATTGAGACGCTTTGCTGACTCTAAATATGCCAGATTCTTATGGTCAGTGAGAATTGAGACCACAAACTTAGCCCCCTCAAGCCAGTGTCTCCACTCCTCGAGTGCATCCTTAATAGCCAACAATTCCCGGTTACCCACGTCATAATTCATCTCGGCAGGCGAAAATTTACGGGAAAAGTAAGCACAGGGATGAAGGCGATTATCAGACACTCCCATCTGAGAAAGCACTGCCCCAATACCCATCTCAGAGGCATCCACCTCCACCACAAAAGGACGCTCTGGATCTGGGTGTCGCAGCACCTTGGCCGAAACAAATGCCCTTTTGAGACGGGCAAAAGCCGCTTTAGCCTCACAAGACCAGTGAGCAACATCCGCCCCTTTCTTAGTGAGTGCCACCAAGGGCGCCACTATAGACGAAAATCCAGCGATAAATCGTCTATAAAAATTCGCAAAGCCCAGGAAACGCTGAAGCGCCTTCAAACTAGTGGGCTGCACCCAATCCAGGACTGCCTGTACCTTGGAACCCTCCATTTGGAAACCTTCTGGGGAGATAATATATCCTAGAAATGCGATTTGCTGAACTTCAAATTTGCACTTCTCCAGCTTCGCCCCAAGCCGGTGGTCTCTGAGTTTCTGGAGGACTAAGCGTACATGCTTCCGATGTTCCTCCAGGGAATGGGAGAAGATTAGGATGTCATCTAAGTATACAACTAAGAATCTATCCAAATATTCCCTGAGCACATCATTCATGAAATCCTGGAAGACTGCCGGGGCATTACAGAGCCCAAAAGGCATCACCAAATATTCATAATGCCCTGAGTGGGTATTAAAGGCAGTCTTCCATTCATCCCCCTCTCTTATTCGGATTAGATTGTACGCATCGCGTAGGTCAATCTTAGAAAAAATGGTGGCAGTACGAAGCTGGTCAAACAAGACCGAAATGAGAGGCAGTGGGTATGAGTTTTTAATCGTGATACGGTTCAATTCCCTGAAGTCGATGCAGGGTCGCAACGAACCGTCCTTTTTACCCACGAAGAAGAACCCCGACCCAACTGGAGACTGTGAAGGTCTGATAAATCCCTTAGCCAAGTTCTCCTGAATGTACTCTGCCATAGCCTGAGTCTCAGGACGTGACAGGGAGTACAACCTGCTCTTGGGAAGCTTAGCATTTGGCAACAAATCAATGGCACAGTCATAGGGGCGATGGGGAGGTAGTACCTCTGCAACTTTTTTGGAGAACACGTTCGCAAAATCTGCATAACACCCTGGCAATCCTGGCAAACTTAGCTGCGAGAGCCTGACTGGAAGGCTCAAGCAACTCCTGAAACAATCAGTACCCCAACTAAGAATCTCCCCAGAGACCCAGTCAAATTGAGGATTGTGGGCCCTTAACCAGGGTAACCCCAACACCAATGGGGCAAAAGTACAGACAGTCACATAAAAGGACAATTTTTCAGAGTGTGTGGCTCCAATAAACAAAGAAATCTGGCTAGTGCAAGAGGTAATTTTACCTTGGGATAATGGTTCCCCGTTTAACCCACAAATCTCAATTTCCGATGCCAAGGGTACTAAGGGAACAGAGTGTTTCAGGGCGAATTGGCGGTCCATAAAAACCCCGTCGGCCCCACTGTCCACAAAGGCCTCAGTCTTGACAGTTTGACCGAGGATCTTCAAGGTCACCGGAATGATAAAAGTCTTCTTGGGAAATTCTGACTTCTGGCCTGACAGGATATTTCCCATCACCCTCAGGCCCTGAAGTTTTCCGGCTTTTCTGGGCATGATACTACCACATGACCTTTATTCCCACAGTACAAACACAACCTCTGCTGTCTCCTCCGCGTCTTCTCACGCGAGGAGAGGCGGGAAGCCCCAATCTGCATAGGCTCCTCGGAAAATTCCTCAGAGTCTGAGGTTCCCTTGGGAAGGAAGGAAATCTCAGTCTCCCTTTCAAGCCTACGCTCTCTCAGCCGTCTATCCACCCGGATGGATAACTGCATGAGCTGATCCAAGCTATCAGGCAAGGGATATTGTACCAGTTGGTCCTTTATCTGGTTAGAAAGACCTCTTCGGTACTGGTGTCTCAGGGCTGGGTCATTCCACTGGGTATCATGGGCCAACCTCCGAAACTCCGTACAGTAAACCTCAACTGGCCTTCGCCCTTGCTTAAGGATCGAAATCTGAGCCTCGGCTGAGGCCGTCTTGTCAGGGTCATCATACAACATGCCCAGTGCCGTAAAAAAAGCATCAACACTTTTAAGCGACGGACAGTCAGGCTGCAACCCATATGCCAAGACCTGTGGGTCTCCTTGTAGCAAGGAAATCACTATGCCCACCAGCTGAATCTCCGACCCAGAAGACTGAGGCCTAAGCCGGAAGTATAGCTTGCTGCTCTCCTTGAAACAAAAGAACTGCGAGCGATCTCCAGAAAAACGATCCGGGACATTTACTTTCGGCTCCTTAACCCCTGCAGGTGCTGCTGCTGCGGGAGCTCCGCCAGCAGCCTGGGAGGTGTGCATTTTAATGGACAAATCATTAAATTGTCGAGTCAGGACCTGCACCTGATCGACCACCTGTTGCAACGTATTTTGAGGGGTATGCTCCATATTCCCACAAAATTTCAACAGAAGTATTAGGCTGCTTAATATGTTATGCACACCAGTGCCTGCAGGAAAGTACTGGTGTCAAAACTGTTATGCACTCCAGTGCCTGCAGGAATGTACTGGTGTTTGAACTGTTATGCAAAACAAATGGACTCACAGACAGACTGGGGAATATGACATAACGTACACAGAAGGTGATAGGGTAACAAAATACACACAAGGTGAACAGAGAAGCCCAGAGGCTAAGGAACTGGGTATCTCCCTTGTATTAGAACTGCTCAGATGGGAAAAGCAAGATGTTGTGTTTTAATACGTAGAGAACCCGAAATGCTGTTGCTAAGGGCAACAGCAAAACCCTAAAGGGTTACCAACGGGTGTGGCAGTAAACTCCTTGGTCAGAGATGGAATGATAGACACAAGGAGAGTCTCCACAATCCTAATTCTCACTTGCAGTGCACAGGTTCAGCTTACTGCCACTAAACTGACCCCTGACACCTAGCACAGTGAGACAGGATTAGACAGGCAAGTCTTAGAATACAGCCGCAAACTTGCTAAGTTCACAGAGTAGTAACAGAACCCCAGCAAGCTAAACGACTGACTCCAGTCTTACTGCTAGGTCTGGATTGGCAGAGTGTAATACCAAATCCCCAGGCCTATTTGCAGTAAGCAACAAACAAATACAAAGCTACACAGTACTGGTTAACTTTCAGGAACTGACTAACCAACAAAGATTCAGCAGCATCTGCTTACCCTGAGAAGAGGCCTTATAAAGCAGGTGCTGTCCACGCCCCACTCAGACCTCACAGACTGTGAGCACAAAAACCAGCACCGGATCCCCTGCCGTGCACAGAGCCTATAACCACTGCACAGCAAAAGACCCGAACCGGAGTATCAGCTGCGCTCAGGTTACTCCGCTAGCACTTGTCTCCCGGTTGCCATGATGACGTGGCAGCACAGGGCAGGAGACCCTAACAGGCACGTAGCAATTGTTCTGTGGAGAAAAAAGGACAGTATTACAACACGAATACTGTATACTTTACAGTGCAGTAGTGGCAATAAAGTACTGTACTCTATATTAGAAGATCTTGATAATTACAATATATAGTACTGTATGTTCACTACAATAAATACTAGTGATGAGCGGGTTCGGTTTCTCGGAAACCGAACCCCCCCGAACTTCACCCATTTTACACGGTCCGAAGCAGGTTCGAACCTTCCCGTCTTGCTTGGCTAACCCGAGCGCGCCCGAACGTCATCATCCCGCTGTCGGATTCACGCGAGATTCGGATTCTATATAACACATCTGACTGAGGAAGCCGCCGATGCCGATAGGCGGAGAAACGCGTCTTTTACATTTGTGAAACCCGTGACCGATGTGCAGCGAGATGGCTGCTGTGCTGGGAAGGAACCTGGGTCTCCGGATAAGACTTTGGATAAAGGTATTTGGCACCAGAAGCCGGGAGCTCGGTAAAACGAAACCCAGAAGTGATTGCGGTAAAGAACGGGATTTTAACATGGCCATGTTTTAAATGTCTGCTGAGACATCATATTAACTCTGCTGCTTTGAGATCAATTTATATATGCATGCATATTTAATCAACTAATCAAATAATTATCGATATGGGTTGTGCACAAAATCAAAATTGATTCTACAAGAGAAAATAAACAGCTGTCTGAATATCTACATTTCATATGAACTGTTGGAAGTAAAGAGTCTTAAATATACAACTCGATTTGAAATAAGTGATTATTCCGCTACAAATGTATCAGTACAATATATACTCCTATCGGGAGTGGAATAGAGACATTTTTACATCTCAATCAGAGTTGGTATTATTTGTATCATTGTACTAAATACTAAACTGTTACACTCAATATCTAAGTGAAACAGTGTGAGGTAATTGATTAAAGCTGGAGGTTCTGTGCATCTGTGCAGCAGGAGTATTAAGTGGTATAGAGAACAACAAATCATGGAATGATTCTTTATTGATTAGGCCAGTATTTTAAATACAAATTTTATAAATGTATGTAAATTAGCCTTAGAGATGAGAATGGTTAATGAAAGTTAAATGATAACGGAGTAAATAATTAAATAAATTAGTATTTTAATAAGAAATCTGATAGCGCTGTCTGTGTTTGCTTTTTCTGTGAATTCTATATAAGCAGCCGCGCGTCGCCGCCATTTTCACTCGTGCATTGGAGATGATAGGGAGAGGACAAGGCTGGCGTCCTCTCCGTTTATTGTTGAATTTGATTGCTTTATTGCTTAATTGTGGGGAGGACTGGGGAGCAGCTGTTAGGAGGAGTACAGTGCAGAGTTTTGCTGATCAGTGACCACCAGTTTTATCCGTTATCTGCCTGAAAAAAACGCTCCATATCTGTGCTCAGTGTGCTGCATAATATATCTGTGCTCACACTGCTTAATTGTGGGGACTGGGGAGCAGCTGTATTATATAGCAGGAGTACAGTGCAGAGTTTTGCTGACAGTGACCACCAGTATACGTTGTCTGCCTGAAAAACACTCCATATCTGTGCTCAGTGTGCTGCTTTATTGTGGGGACTGGGGACCACCAGTATAATTAATATTATATAGGAGGAGTACAGTGCAGAGTATTGCTGACCAGTGTCCACCAGTATACTATATATAGCAGTACGATACGGAAGGCCCCTGCTGTGCCTACCTCTGTGTCGTCATTAAGTATACTATCCATCTACATTCTATACCTGTGGTGCATTTTAGTTTTGCAGTTTGCTGACACAGTGACCACCAGTATACTATATATAGCAGTACGATACGGAAGGCCACTGCTGTGCCTACCTCTGTGTCGTCATTAAGTATACTATCCATCTACATTCTATACCTGTGGTGCATTTTAGTTTTGCAGTTTGCTGACACAGTGACCACCAGTATACTATATATAGCAGTACGATACGGAAGGCCACTGCTGTGCCTACCTTTGTGTCGTCATTAAGTATACTATCCATCTACATTCTATACCTGTGGTGCATTTTAGTTTTGCAGTTTGCTGACACAGTGACCACCAGTATACTATATATAGCAGTACGATACGGAAGGCCACTACTGTGCCTACCTCTGTGTCATCATTAAGTATACTATCCATCTACATTCTATA
Organism: Pseudophryne corroboree; assembly: GCF_028390025.1. Classification (NCBI taxonomy): domain Eukaryota; kingdom Metazoa; phylum Chordata; class Amphibia; order Anura; family Myobatrachidae; genus Pseudophryne; species Pseudophryne corroboree. Next base: position 687,239,058 of record NC_086444.1, read on the forward strand.
CCTGTGGTGCATTTTAGTTTTGCAGTTTGCTGACACAGTGACCACCAGTATACTATATATAGCAGTACGATATGGAAGGCCACTGCTGTGCCTACCTCTTTGTCGTCATTAAGTATACTATCCATCTACATTCTATACCTGTGGTGCATTTTAGTTGTGCGCAGTATATATAGTAGTAGGCCATTGCTATTGATACTGGCATATAATTCCACACATTAAAAAATGGAGAACAAAAATGTGGAGGGTAAAATAGGGAAAGATCAAGATCCACTTCCACCTCGTGCTGAAGCTGCTGCCACTAGTCATGGCCGAGATGATGAAATGCCATCAACGTCGTCTGCCAAGGCCGATGCCCAATGTCATAGTAGAGAGCATGTAAAATCCAAAAAACAAAAGTTCAGTAAAATGACCAAAAAATCTAAATTGAAAGCGTCTGAGGAGAAGCGTAAACTTGCCAATATGCCATTTACGACACGGAGTGGCAAGGAACGGCTGAGGCCCTGGCTTATGTTCATGGCTAGTGGTACAGATTCACATGAGGATGGAAGCACTCATCCTCTTGCTAGAAAAATGAAAAGACTTAAGCTGGCAAAAGCACAGCAAAGAACTGTGCATTCTTCTAAATCACAAATCCCCAAGGAGAGTCCAATTGTGTCGGTTGCGATGCCTGACTTTCCCAACACTGGACGGGAAGAGCTTGCGCCTTCCACCATTTGCACGCCCCCTGCAAGTGCTGGAAGGAGCACCCGCAGTCCAGTTCCTGATAGTCAAATTGAAGATGTCAGTGTTGAAGTACACCAGGATGAGGATATGGGTGTTGCTGGCGCTGGGGAGGAAATTGACAAGGAGGATTCTGATGGTGAGGTGGTTTGTTTAAGTCAGGCACCCGGGGAGACACCTGTTGTCCGTGGGACGAATATAGCCATTGACATGCCTGGTCAAAATACAAAAAAAATCACCTCTTTGGTGTGGATTTATTTCAACACAAATGCGGACAACAGGTGTCAAGCCGTGTGTTGCCTTTGTCAAGCTGTAATAAGTAGGGGTAAGGACGTTAACCACCTCGGAACATCCTCCCTTATACGTCACCTGCAGCGCATTCATCATAAGTCAGTGACAAGTTCAAAAACTTTGGATGACAGCGGAAGCAGTCCACTGACCACTAAATCCCTTCCTCTTGTAACCAAGCTCCTGCAAACCACACCACCAACTCCCTCAGTGTCAATTTCCTCCTTACCCAGGAAAGCCAATAGTCCTGCAGGCCATGTCACTGTCAAGTCTGATGAGTCCTCTCCTGCCTGGGATTCCTCCGATGCATCCTTGAGTGTAACGCCTACTGCTGCTGGCGGTGCTGTTGTTGCTGCTGGGAGTCGATCGTCATCCCAGAGGGGAAGTCGGAAGACCACTTGTACTACTTCCAGTAAGCAATTGACAGTCATCCTGCTGCAAAGCAGATAACTCAGGCCTTGGCAGCCTGGGCGGTGAGAAATGTGGTTCCGGTATCCATCGTTAATTCAGAGGCAACTATAGACTTGATTGAGGTACTGTGTCCCCGGTACCAAATACCATCTAGGTTCCATTTCTCTAGGCAGGCGATACCGAAAATGTACACAGACCTCAGAAAAAGAGTCACCAGTGTCCTAAAAAATGCAGTTGTACCCAATGTCCACTTAACCACGGACATGTGGACAAGTGGAGCAGGGCAGACTCAGGACTATATGACTATGACAGCCCACTGGGTAGATGTATTGCCTCCCGCAGCAAGAACAGCAGCAGCAGCACCAGTAGCAGCATCTCGCAAACGCCAACTCGTTCCTAGGCAGGCTACGCTTTGTATCACCGCTTTCCATAAGAGGCACACAGCTGACAACCTCTTACGGGAACTGAGGAAGATCATCGCAGAATGGCTTACCCCAATTGGACTCTTCTGGGGATTTGTGACATCGGACAACGCCAGCAATATTGTGCGTGCATTACATCTGGGCAAATTCCAGCACGTCCCATGTATTGCACATACCTTGAATTTGGTGGTGCAGAATTATTTAAAAAACGACAGGGGCGTGCAAGAGATGCTGTCGGTGGCCTGAAGAATTGTGGGCCACTTTCGGCATTCAGGCACCGCGTACAGAAGACTGGAGCACCACCAAACATTCCTGAACCTGCCCTGCCATCATCTGAAGCAAGAGGTGGTAACGAGGTAGAATTCAACCCTCTATATGCTTCAGAGGATGGAGGAGCAGCAAAAGGCCATTCAAGCCTATACATCTGCCCACGATATAGGCAAAGGAGGGGGAATGCACCTGACTCAAGCGCAGTGGAGAATGATTTCAACGTTGTGCAAGGTTCTGCAACCCTGTGAACTTGCCACACGTGAAGTCAGTTCAGACACTACCAGCCTGAGTCAGGTCATTCCCCTCATCAGGCTTTTGCAGAAGAAGCTGGAGACATTGAAGGAGTAGCTAAAACAGAGCGATTCCGCTAGTCATGTGAGACTTGTGGATGGAGCCCTTAATTCGCTTAACCAGGATTCACGGGTGGTCAATCTGTTGAAATCAGAGCACTACATTTTGGCCACCGTGCTCGATCTTAGATTTAAAACTTACGTTGTATCTCTCTTTCTGGCAGACACAAGTCTGCAGAGGTTCAAAGACCTGCTGGTGAGAAAATTGTCAAGTCAAGCGGAACGTGACCCGTCAACATCTCCTCCTTCACATTCTCCCGCAACTGGGGGTGCGAGGAAAAGGCTAAGAATTACGAGCCCACCTGCTGGCGGTGATGCAGGGCAGTCTGGAGCGAGTGCTGACCTCTGGTCCAGACTGAAGGACCTGCCAACGATTACTGACATGTTGTCTACTGTCACTTCATATGATTCTGTCACCATTGAAAGAATGGTGGAGGATTATATGAGTGACCGCATCCAAGTAGGCACGTCAGACAGTCCGTACGTATACTGGCAGGAAAAAGAGGCAATTTGAAGGCCCTTGCACAAACTGGCTTTATTCTACCTAAGTTGCCCTCCCTCCAGTGTGTACTCCGAAAGAGTGTTTAGTGCAGCCGCTCACCTTGTCAGCAATCGGCGTACGAGGTTACTTCCAGAAAATGTGGAGAAGATGATGTTCATTAAAATGAATTATAATCAATTCCTCCGTGGAGACATTCACCAGCAGCAATTGCCTCGAGAAAGTTCACGGGGACCTGAGATGGTGGATTCCAGTGGGGACGAATTAATAATCTGTGAGGAGGGGGATGTACACAGTGAAAGGGGTGAGGAATCGGAGGATGATGATGAGGTGGACATCTTGCCTCTGTAGAGCCAGTTTGTGCAAGGAGAGATTGATTGCTTCTTTTTTGGTGGGGACCCAAACCAACCAGTCATTTCAGTCACAGTCGTGTGGCAGACCCTGTCACTGAAATGATGGGTTCGTTAAAGTGTGCATGTCCTGTTTATACAACATAAGGGTGGGTGGGAGGGCCCAAGGACAATTCCATCTTGCACCTCTTTTTTCTTTCATTTTTCTTTGCATCATGTGCTGTTTGGGGACTATTTTTTTGAAGTGCCATCCTGCCTGACACTGCAGTGCCACTCCTAGATGGGCCAGGTGTTTGTGTCGGCCACTTGTGTCGCTTAGCTTAGCCATCCAGCGACCTTGGTGCGCCTCTTTTTTTCTTTGCATCATGTGCTGTTTGGGGACTATTTTTTTGAAGTGCCATCCTGCCTGACACTACAGTGCCACTCCTAGATGGGCCAGGTGTTTGTGTCGGCCACTTGTGTCGCTTAGCTTAGTCACACAGCGACCTTGGTGCGCCTCTTTTTTTCTTTGCATCATGTGCTGTTTGGGGACAATTTTTTGGAAGTGCCATCCTGCCTGACACTGCAGTGCCACTCCTAGATGGGCCAGGTGTTTGTGTCGGCCACTTGTGTCGCTTAGCTTAGCCATCCAGCAACCTCAGTGCAAATTGTAGGACTAAAAATAATATTGTGAGGTGTGAGGTGTTCAGAATAGACTGGAAATGAGTTGAAATGATGGTAATTGAGGTTAATAATACTATGGGATCAAAATGACCCCCAAATTCTATGATTTAAGCTGTTTTTTAGGGTTTTTTGAAAAAAAGCACCCGAATCCAAAACACACCCGAATCCGACAAAAAAAATTTCGGTGAGGTTTTGCCAAAACGCGTCCGAATCCAAAACACGGCAGCGGAACCGAATCCAAAAACAAAACACAAAACCCGAAAAATGTCCGGTGCACATCACTAGTAAATAAGAACACTACTGCACAGTATGTTGAAGAGGTACTGTAAGCATTGCTATAATTTACCACGCGTATATATATGGGCTTCTGTCTGCCCGGATACTGGGTGCCCGAGGTAGGTGGCTTGGTGCCCGGCCTGGGTCCCCCATGTATCATTGGCTCTGTTTTGGAGGGGGAAAAAAATTAGACCACACAGTAGTGCCCCTTTTTTATACTGTACGTTACACCACAAAGTACTGTAGTACACCTTATAAACAAAATGGCGCACATTAGTAATGCATTTCATTTGCAGATAGAGCCGCAGTCACACACAGAATATAGGCATGCGGCATATCATGTTAATCAGCAGAAGCTGCTTGTGCCCCTATGCATTCCAAATGCCCCAGGCATTTGTCGAGTTTGCCTATGCCAGGCACTGACTGTACTGTACTGTAAGTAACAGAAGGAAAAGCACAACAGGTACTGTAGGAGGGCCCTACTCGAAAGATCTTAAAGTACAGTACAGTACATTGGGGGTAATTCAGACCTGATTGTACTGCTGCGTTCAGATATTCACCCTTGCAAGTGTGCAAATGCATGTGTATGTCAAGCTGTTAAAATCCAGTATGTGCAGTCAGTGCGCAGCCCAGGACTTACTCCTACTGTGCGATGAGACCAGGTGATTGGGGACACAGCTGATGTCAAACACCCTCCCTAAAAAATGCGTCAAAATGCATTTTTCTAGACCCTCGCAGTAAATGGTCAGTTTTCACCCACAAATGGCCTCTTTTTGTCAATCACCTTGCGAACGCCTGTGCAATCGTAATTTTTGCACCAGCCTGTCGCCGGTCGCCAATGCCTGTTGTTGTTTGGTGACGTGCATGAGCATTGCGGTATGCACAGCACCCATCAGGTCTATGCGTAAGCACACCAGCCAACAGGTCTGAATCACCCCCAGTGTACATTTGGATTATATACAAGATCCCGGCGGATGGGATACTGGCTGCTATATCCCAACAGCTGCATCCCTCCTGCCAGAATGCCAGCAGAGAGACAAGTGCTCCAAGTTTCCTTGCGTCTTTGCTTCTCTCACCATGCAGCAGACTTGGTGACTCGCATCACTCCCCACAAAATCTATGGGTGTCATGGACACCCACAAGTGGGAATAGAGCTTTAGCGCAAGGATTACAGCTATCCACATTGTCACTGTCACCTCGACAGCCGGCATTTAACTGCAACCCATACTGTACATTATAAAGGGAATGAGCAGAAAGATAGAAAGGGATAGACTATCAGTATGGAAGATGGCTGGGTGTAATGAAAGATGGCTGGGTGTGATGAAGAAGTGGGCCTTGAAAACCTGTTTCAAGTCTAATATACAGTACTGTAGAGTTGGAGAATTCCAGAGATACAGTACAGTAGTGTAGGGAGCAGCTTGTGCAAAATATTGGAGGTTGCAGTTTAAGGAAGAAATCAGTAGTCCGGATACGCAGCATGCATTTGTGGAGTGAAGAGGGTGTAAAAGGAGAGAATGTACAGTACAGTTTGTGCTGTAAGGTTATGTCAGAGGGTGTGAAGATGATCAGCGCAATGTTACAGAAGTAACAGTAAAGGTCCATACACACGGAGAGACTTTGTCTATGAGAGATTTTGACTGAGCGTTTTGCCTTGAACTGGCAGTAGGAGATTCTGACTAACTTTACCAGCAATTTTGGCTATGGGCGATTTTGGCTAACTCATTTAAGCAAGAGGATGCTTTTTCTTTTCCAGCGACCTAGCCAAAATTGACTTGCCTGCACAGTCTATTATTAATAGCGATAGTGACCTGGCTGGGATGCATATCGCTATCGCTGGCTGTGTACACACAGAGCGATATGCACTAACTTTCTGAGCGATTTTGACTATATAGTCAAAATTGCTCAGCTACAGTATATCGCTCCTTGTGTATTAGTGATGAGCGGGTTCGGTTTCTCGGAAACCGAACCCCCCCGAACTTCACCCATTTTACACGGGTCCTAGGCAGGTTCGAACCTTCCCGCCTTGCTCGGCTAACCCGAGCGCGCCCGAACGTCATCATCCCGCTGTTGGATTCTCGCGAGATTCGGATTCTATATAAGCAGCCGCGCGTCGCCGCCATTTTCACTCGTGCATTGGAGATGATAGGGAGAGAACGTGGCTGGCGTCCTCTCCGTTTATTCACTTTATTGTTGAACTCTATTGCTTAATTGTGGGGAGGACTGGGGAGCAGCTGTTAGGAGGAGTACAGTGCAGGGTTTTGCTGATAAGTGACCACCAGTCCGTTCTCTGCCTAAAAAAAACGCTCCACATCTGTGCTCAGTGTGCTGCATAATATATCTGTGCTCACACTGCTTAATTGCGGAACTGGGGAGCAGCGGTATTATATAGCAGGAGTACAGTGCAGAGTTTTGCTGACAGTGACCACCAGTATACGTTGTCTGCCTGAAAAACACTCCATATCTGTGCTCAGTGTGCTGCTTTATTGTGGGGACTGGGGACCACCAGTATAATTAATATTATATAGGAGGAGTACAGTGCAGAGTGACCACCAGTATACTATATATACTACCTCTGTGTCGTCATTAAGTATACTATCCATCTACATTCTATACCTGTGGTGCATTTTAGTTTTGCAGTTTGCCGACACAGTGTCCACCAGTATACTATATATAGCAGTACGATACGGAAGGCCACTGCTGTGCCTACCTCTGTGTCGTCATTAAGTATACTATCCACCTACATTCTATACCTGTGGTGCATTTCAGTTTTGCAGTTTGCTGACACAGTGACCACCAGTATACTATATATAGCAGTACGATACGGAAGGCCACTGCTGTGCCTACCTCTGTGTCGTCATTAAGTATACTATCCATCTACATTCTATACCTTTGGTGCATTTTAGTTTTGCAGTTTGCCGACACAGTGTCCACCAGTATACTATATATAGCAGTACGATACGGAAGGCCACTGCTGTGCCTACCTCTGTGTCGTCATTAAGTTTACTATCCATCTACATTCTATACCTGTGGTGCATTTTAGTTTTGCTGTTTGCCGACACAGTGTCCACCAGTATACTATATATAGCAGTACGATACGGAAGGCCACTGCTGTGTCTACCTCTGTGTCGTCATTAATTATACTATCCATCTACATTCTATACCTGTTGTGCATTTTAGTTTTGCAGTTTGCTGACACAGTGACCACCAGTATACTATATATAGCAGTACAATACGGAAGGCCACTGCTGTGCCTACCTCTGTGTCGTCATTAAGTATACTATCCATCTACATTCTATATCTGTGGTGCATTTTAGTTTTGCAGTTTGCCGACACAGTGACAACCAGTATACTATATATAACAGTACGATACGGAGGGCCACTGCTGTGCCTACCTCTGTGTCGTCATTAAGTATACTATCCATCTACATTCTATACCTGTGGTGCATTTTAGTTTTGCAGTTTGCCGACACAGTGTCCACCAGTATACTATATATAGCAGTACGATACGGAAGGCCATTGCTGTGCCTACCTCTGTGTCGTCATTAAGTATACTATCCATCTACATTCTATACCTGTGGTGCATTCTAGTTGTGCACATTATATATAGTAGTAGGCCATTGCTATTGATACTGGCATATAATTCCACACATTAAAAAATGGAGAACAAAAATGTGGAGGGTAAAATAGGGAAAGATCAAGATCCATTTCCACCTCGTGCTGAAGCTGCCATCAACGTCGTCTGCCAAGGCCGATGTCCAATGTCATAGTAGAGAGCATGTAAAATCCAAAAAACAAAAGTTCAGTAAAATGACCCAAAAATCTAAATTGAAAGCGTCTGATGAGAAGCGTAAACTTGCCAATATGCCATTTACGACACGGAGTGGCAAGGAACGGCTGAGGCCCTTGCCTATGTTCATGGCTAGTGGTTCAGATTCACATGAGGATGGAAGCACTCATCCTCTCGCTAATAAAATGAAAAGACTTAAGCTGGCAAAAGCACAGCAAAGAACTGTGCGTTCTTCTAAATCACAAATCCCCAAGGAGAGTCCAATTGTGTCGGTTGCGATGCCTGACCTTCCCAACACTGGACGGGAAGAGCTTGCGCCTTCCACCATTTGCACGCCCCCTGCAAGTGCTTGAAGGAGCACCCGCAGTCCAGTTCCTGATAGTCAAATTGAAGATGTCAGTGTTGAAGTACACCAGGATGAGAATATGGGTGTTGCTGGTGCTGCGGAGGAAATTGACAAGGAGGATTCTGATGGTGAGGTGGTTTGTTTAAGTCAGACACCCGGGGAGACACCTGTTGTCCGTGGGACGAATATAGCCATTGACATGCCTGGTCAAAATACAAAAAAAAATCAGCTCTTCGGTGTGGATTTATTTCAACACAAATGCGGACAACAGGTGTCAAGCCATGTGTTGCCTTTGTCAAGCTGTAATAAGTAGGGGTAAGGACGTTAACCACCTCAGAACATCCTCTCTTATACGTCACTTGCAGCGCATTCATCATAAGTCAGTGACAAGTTCAAAAACTTTGGATGACAGCGGAAGCAGTCCACTGACCACTAAATCCCTTCCTCTTGTAACCAAGCTCCTGCAAACCACACCACCAACTCCCTCAGTGTCAATTTCCTCCTTACCCAGGAAAGCCAATAATCCTGCAGGCCATGTCACTGGCAAGTCTGACAAGTCCTCTCCTGCCTGGGATTCCTCCGATGCATCCTTGAGTGTAACGCCTACTGCTGCTGGCGCTGCTGTTGTTGCTGCTGGGAGTCGATCGTCATCCCAGAGGGGAAGTCGGAAGACCACTTGTACTACTTCCAGTAAGCAATTGACTGTCCAACAGTCCTTTGTGAGGAAGATGAAATATCACAGCAGTCATCCTGCTGCAAAGCAGATAACTCAGGCCTTGGCAGCCTGGGCGGTGAGAAACGTGGTTCCGGTATCCATCGTTAATTCAGAGGCAACTATAGACTTGATTGAGGTACTGTGTCCCCGGTACCAAATACCATCTAGGTTCCATTTCTCTAGGCAGGCGATACCGAAAATGTACACAGACCTCAGAAAAAGAGTCACCAGTGTCCTAAAAAATGCAGTTGTACCCAATGTCCACTTAACCACGGACATGTGGACAAGTGGAGCAGGGCAGACTCAGGACTATATGACTGTGGTAGCCCACTGGGTAGATGTATTGCCTCCCGCAGCAAGAATAGCAGCGGCGGCACCAGTAGCAGCATCTCGCAAACGCCAACTCGTTCCTAGGCAGGCTACGCTTTGTATCACCGCTTTCCATAAGAGGCACACAGGTGAAAACCTGTTACGGGAACTGAGGAAGATCATCGCAGAATGTCTTACCCCAATTGGACTCTCCTTGGGATTTGTGACATCGGACAACGCCAGCAATATTGTGCGTGCATTACATCTGGGCAAATTCCAGCACGTCCCATGTTTTGCACATACCTTGAATTTGGTGGTACAGAATTATTTAAAAAACGACAGGGGCGTGCAAGAGATGCTGTCGGTGGCCCGAAGAATTGTGGGCCACTTTCGGCATTCAGGCACCATGTACAGAAGACTAGAGCACCACCAAACATTCCTGAACCTACCCTGCCATCATCTGAAGCAAGAGGTGGTAACGAGGTAAAATTCAACCCTCTATATGCTTCAGAGGATGGAGGAGCAGCAAAAGGCCATTCAAGCCTATACATCTGCCCACGATATAGGCAAAGGAGGGGGAATGCACCTGACTCAAGCGCAGTGGAGAATGATTTCAACGTTGTGCAAGGTTCTGCAACCCTTTGAACTTGCCACACGTGAAGTCAGTTCAGACACTGCCAGCATGAGTCAGGTCATTCCCCTCATCAGGCTTTTGCAGAAGAAGCTGGAGACATTGAAGGAGGAGCTAAAACAGAGCAATTCCGCTAGGCATGTGGGACTTGTGAATGGAGCATTTAATTCGCTTAACCAGGATTCACGGGTGGTCAATCTGTTGAAATCAGAGCACTACATTTTGGCCACCGTGCTCGATCCTAGATTTAAAACCTACGTTGTATCTCTCTTTCCGGCAGACACAAGTCTGCAGAGGTTCAAAGACCTTCTGGTGAGAAAATTGTCAAGTCAAGCGGAACGTGACCCGTCAACATCTCCTTCACATTCTCCCGCAACTGGGGGTGCGAGGAAAAGGCTAAGAATTCTGAGCCCACCCGCTGGCGGTGATGCAGGGCAGTCTGGAGTGAGTGCTGACATCTGGTCCGGACTGAAGGACCTGCCAACGATTACTGACATGTCGTATACTGTCACTGCATATGATTCTGTCACCATTGAAAGAATGGTGGAGGATTATATGAGTGACCGCATCCAAGTAGGCACGTCAGACAGTCCGTATGTATACTGGCAGGAAAAAGAGGCAATTTGGAGGCCCTTGCACAAACTGGCTTTATTCTACCTAAGTTGCCCTCCCTCCAGTGTGTACTCCGAAAGAGTGTTTAGTGCAGCCGCTCACCTTGTCAGCAATCGGCGTACGAGGTTACTTCCAGAAAATGTGGAGAAGATGATGTTCATTAAAATGAATTATAATCAATTCCTCCGTGGAGACATTCACCAGCAGCAATTGCCTCTAGAAAGTACACGGGGACCTGAGATGGTGGATTCCAGTGGGGACGAATTAATAATCTGTGAGGAGGGGGATGTACACAGTGAAAGGGGTGAGGAATCGGAGGATGATGATGAGGTGGACATCTTGCCTTTGTAGAGCCAGTTTGTGCAAGGAGAAATTGATTGCTTCTTTTTTGGTGGGGGCCCAAACCAACCAGTCATTTCAGTCACAGTCGTATGGCAGACCCTGTCACTGAAATGATGGGTTCGTTAAAGTGTGCATGTCCTGTTTATACAACATAAGGGTGGGTGGGAGGGCCCAAGGACAATTCCATCTTGCACCTCTTTTTTCTTTCATTTTTCTTTGCATCATGTGCTGTTTGGGGACTATTTTTTTGAAGTGCCATCCTGCCTGACACTGCAGTGCCACTCCTAGATGGGCCAGGTGTTTGTGTCGGCCACTTGTGTCGCTTAGCTTAGCCATCCAGCGACCTTGGTGCGCCTCTTTTTTGTTTTGCATCATGTGCTGTTTGGGGACTATTTTTTTGAAGTGCCATCCTGCCTGATACTGCAGTGCCACTCCTAGATGGGCCAGGTGTTTGTGTCGGCCACTTGTGTCGCTTAGCTTAGCCATCCAGCGACCTTGGTGCGCCTCTTTTTTTCTTTGCATCATGTGCTGTTTGGGAACTATTTTTTGAAGTGCCATCCTGCCTGACACTGCAGTGCCACTCCTAGATGGGCCAGGTGTTTGTGTCGGCCACTTGTGTCGCTTAGCTTAGTGACACAGCGACCTTGGTGCGCCTCTTTTTTTCTTTGCATCATGTGCTGTTTGGGGACTATTTTTTTTAAGTGCCATCCTGCCTGACACTGCTGTGCCACTCCTAGATGGGCCAGGTGTTTGTGTCGGCCACTTGTGTCGCTTAGCTTAGCCATCCAGCGACCTTGGTGCGCCTCTATTTTTCTTTGCATCATGTGCTGTTTGGGGACTATTTTTTTGAAGTGCCATCCTGCCTGACACTGCAGTGCCACTCCTAGATGGGCCAGGTGTTTGTGCCGGCCACTTGTGTCGCTTAGCTTAGCCATCCAGCGACCTCGGTGCAAATTGTAGGACTAAAAATAATGTGAGGTGTGAGGTGTTCAGAATAGACTGGAAATGAGTGGAAATTATGGTAATTGAGGTTAATAATACTATGGGATCAAAATGACCCCCAAATTCTATGATTGAAGCTGTTTTTTAGGGTTTTTTGAAAAAAACACCCAAATCCAAAACATACCCGAATCCGACAAAAAAATTTCGGTGGGGTTTTGCCAAAACGCGTCCGAATCCAAAACACGGCCGCGGAACCGAACCCAAAACCAAAACACAAAACCCGAAAAATGTGTGTATGCACCTTAAGTTAGAGTACAGTGCTTTATGTATTTCTCTGTTATTACTGTACCTTCTGTCTCCTCCTCGGGTTGGCCACTGGCTGTAAAAAGATAAAATACAGTTAGTCATATTAGTTTGACTTAAAACAATTAATGTAGAATGTGATTTGTTGCTATGGGCAACATCACCAGTTAAAAAAAACCCCACACCCATCTAAAGTCCCCCATCCACTAGTTTGATTTATGCACTTTTTTAATCCAATTGTGAGGCATCTGGCAAAAAAATCGGATGAAAAGTGTCACATCGGACAGTTCCTCCAATCGCATCAGATCAAACACAGTATTAATACTATACTTACAGCTGAAAGCTGCCTCCTGCCCTGCATCAGTCAGTTCAGGGCCTGTGAAAACAAAAAGTAATTCCAAAAAGGTTAATTACATGAAATACTGAACAGTACTCTTTTTGACACAATACAGTATAGTACTGTACACAGTGCCAGATTAAGGACCACATGGGCCTGGAGCTGAAATTTATGAAGGGCCTATTGTGTACCGTCGCAGGGGGTGTGACCAGCAACAGTGGGGTTGTGTCATTCAGGGCCCGCCACACATTGGGGCAGATGTATTAAGCCTGGAGAAGTGATAAAGCAGTGATAAGTGGAAGGTGATAACGCACCAGCCAATCAGCTCCTACCTATCAATTTACATATTGGAGCTGATTGGCTGGTGCGTTATCACATTGCACTTATCACTGCTTTATCACTTCTCCAGGTTTAATACATCTGCCCCAATGTCCCTTACCCGAGTCAAAGCTGCCAATAATTCCAGCAGCCGCTCTCCAGCCAACAAGTAACTGCAGGTACTTTTTGGATTGAGAGCAGCTGCTGTAATTGTTGGTGGTCTTGAAATTGGTCTGGAAGGGGACCGAAGCATCGACACTTAAGTAGAGATGAGCGCCTGAAATTTTTCGGGTTTTGTGTTTTGGTTTTGGGTTCGGTTCCGCGGCCGTGTTTTGGGTTCGACCGCGTTTTGGCAAAACCTCACCGAATTTTTTTTGTCGGATTCGGGTGTGTTTTGGATTCGGGTGTTTTTTTAAAAAAACACTAAAAAACAGCTTAAATCATAGAATTTGGGGGTCATTTTGATCCCATATTATTATTAACCTCAAAAACCATAATTTCCACTCATTTTCAGTCTATTCTGAATACCTCACACCTCACAATATTATTTTTAGTCCTAAAATTTGCACCAAGGTCGCTGGATGACTAAGCTAAGCGACACTAGTGGCCGACACAAACACCTGGCCCATCTAGGAGTGGCACTGCAGTGTCACGCAGGATGTCCCTTCCAAAAAACCCTCCCCAATCAGCACATGACGCAAAGAAAAAAAGAGGCGCAATGAGGTAGCTGACTGTGTGAGTAAGATAAGCGACCCTAGTGGCCGACACAAACACCGGGCCCATTTAGGAGTGGCACTGCAGTGTCACGCAGGATGTCCCTTCCAAAAAACCCTCCCCAATCAGCACATGACGCAAAGAAAAAAAGAGGCGCAATGAGGTAGCTGACTGTGTGAGTAAGATTAGCGACCCTAGTGGCCGACACAAACACCGGGCCCATTTAGGAGTGGCACTGCAGTGTCACGCAGGATGTCCCTTCCAAAAAACCCTCCCCAATCAGCACATGACGCAAAGAAAAAAAGAGGCGCAATGAGGTAGCTGACTGTGTGAGTAAGATTAGCGACCCTAGTGGCCGACACAAACACCGGGCCCATTTAGGAGTGGCACTGCAGTGTCACGCAGGATGTCCCTTCCAAAAAACCCTCCCCAATCAGCACATGACGCAAAGAAAAAAAGAGGCGCAATGAGGTAGCTGACTGTGTGAGTAAGATTAGCGACCCTAGTGGCCGACACAAACACCGGGCCCATTTAGGAGTGGCACTGCAGTGTCACGCAGGATGTCCCTTCCAAAAAACCCTCCCCAAACAGCACATGACGCAAAGAAAAATAAAAGAAAAAAGAGGTGCAAGATGGAATTGTCCTTGGGCCCTCCCACCCACCCTTATGTTGTATAAACAAAACAGGACATGCACACTTTAACCAACCCATCATTTCAGTGACAGGGTCTGCCACACGACTGTGACTGATATGACGGGTTGGTTTGGACCCCCCACAAAAAAGAAGCAATTAATCTCTCCTTGCACAAACTGGCTCTACAGAGGCAAGATGTCCACCTCATCATCACCCTCCGATATATCACCGTGTACATCCCCCTCCTCACAGATTATCAATTCGTCCCCACTGGAATCCACCATCTCAGCTCCCTGTGTACTTTGTGGAGGCAATTGCTGCTGGTCAATGTCTCCGCGGAGGAATTGATTATAATTCATTTTAATGAACATCATCTTCTCCACATTTTCTGGATGTAACCTCGTGCGCCGATTGCTGACAAGGTGAGCGGCGGCACTAAACACTCTTTCGGAGTACACACTTGTGGGAGGGCAACTTAGGTAGAATAAAGCCAGTTTGGGCAATGGCCTCCAAATTGCCTCTTTTTCCTGCCAGTATAAGTATGGACTGTGTGACGTGCCTACTTGGATGCGGTCACTCATATAATCCTCCACCATTCTTTCAATGGTGAGAGAATCATATGCAGTGACAGTAGACGACATGTCCGTAATCGTTGTCAGGTCCTTCAGTCCGGACCAGATGTCAGCATCAGCAGTCGCTCCAGACTGCCCTGTATCACCGCCAGCGGGTGGGCTCGGAATTCTGAGCCTTTTCCTCGCACCCCCAGTTGCGGGAGAATGTGAAGGAGGAGATGTTGACAGGTCGCGTTCCGCTTGACTTGACAATTTTGTCACCAGCAGGTCTTTCAACCCCAGCAGACTTGTGTCTGCCGGAAAGAGAGATCCAAGGTAGGCTTTAAATCTAGGATCGAGCACGGTGGCCAAAATGTAGTGCTCTGATTTCAACAGATTGACCACCCGTGAATCCTTGTTAAGCGAATTAAGGGCTCCATCCACAAGTCCCACATGCCTAGCGGAATCGCTCCGTGTTAGCTCCTCCTTCAATGTCTCCAGCTTCTTCTGCAAAAGCCTGATGAGGGGAATGACCTGACTCAGGCTGGCAGTGTCTGAACTGACTTCACGTGTGGCAAGTTCAAAGGGCATCAGAACCTTGCACAACGTTGAAATCATTCTCCACTGCGCTTGAGACAGGTGCATTCCACCTCCTATATCGTGCTCAATTGTATAGGCTTGAATGGCCTTTTGCTGCTCCTCCAACCTCTGAAGCATATAGAGGGTTGAATTCCACCTCGTTACCACTTCTTGCTTCAGATGATGGCAGGGCAGGTTCAGTAGTTTTTGGTGGTGCTCCAGTCTTCTGTACGTGGTGCCTGTACGCCGAAAGTGTCCCGCAATTTTTCTGGCCACCGACAGCATCTCTTGCACGCCCCTGTCGTTTTTTAAATAATTCTGCACCACCAAATTCAAGGTATGTGCAAAACATGGGACGTGCTGGAATTTGCCCATATTTAATGCACACACAATATTGCTGGCGTTGTCCGATGCCGCAAATCCACAGGAGAGTCCAATTGGGGTAAGCCATTCCGCGATGATCTTCCTCAGTTGCCGTAAGAGGTTTTCAGCTGTGTGCGTATTCTGGAAACCGGTGATACAAAGCGTAGCCTGCCTAGGAAAGAGTTGGCGTTTGCGAGATGCTGCTACTGGTGCCGCCGCTGCTGTTCTTGCGGCGGGAGTCCATACATCTACCCAGTGGGCTGTCACAGTCATATAGTCCTGACCCTGCCCTGCTCCACTTGTCCACATGTCCGTGGTTAAGTGGACATTGGGTACAACTGCATTTTTTAGGACACTGGTGAGTCTTTTTCTGAGGTCCGTGTACATTCTCGGTATCGCCTGCCTAGAGAAGTGGAACCTAGATGGTATTTGGTAACGGGGGCACACTGCCTCAATAAATTGTCTAGTTCCCTGTGAACTAACGGCGGATACCGGACGCACGTCTAACACCAACATAGTTGTCAAGTCCTCAGTTATCCGCTTTGCAGCAGGATGACTGCTGTGATATTTCATCTTCCTCGCAAAGGACTGTTGAACAGTCAATTGCTTACTGGAAGTAGTACAAGTAGGCTTACGACTTCCCCTCTGGGATGACCATCGACTCCCAGCAGCAACAACAGCAGCGCCAGCAGCAGTAGGCGTTACACGCAAGGATGCATCGGAGGAATCCCAGGCAGGAGAGGACTCGTCAGAATTGCCAGTGACATTGCCTGCAGGACTATTGGCATTCCTGGGGAAGGAGGAAATTGACACTGAGGGAGTTGGTGGGGTGGTTTGCGTGAGCTTGGTTACAAGAGGAAGGGATTTACTGGTCAGTGGACTGCTTCCGCTGTCACCCAAAGTTTTTGAACTTGTCACTGACTTATGATGAATGCGCTGCAGGTGACGTATAAGGGAGGATGTTCCGAGGTGGTTAACGTCCTTACCCCTACTTATTACAGCTTGACAAAGGGAACACACGGCTTGACACCTGTTGTCCGCATTTCTGTTGAAATAGTTCCACACCGAAGAGCTGATTTTTTTGGTATTTTCACCAGGCATGTCAACGGCCATATTCCTCCCACGGACAACAGGTGTCTCCCCGGATGCCTGACTTAAACAAACCACCTCACCATCAGAATCCTCCTGGTCAATTTCCTCCCCAGCGCCAGCAACACCCATATCCTCCTCATCCTGGTGTACTTCAACACTGACATCTTCAATCTGACTATCAGTAACTGGACTGCGGGTGCTCCTTCCAGCACTTGCAGGGGGCGTGCAAATGGTGGAAGGCGCATGCTCTTCACGTCCAGTGTTGGGAAGGTCAGGCATCGCAACCGACACAATTGGACTCTCCTTGTGGATTTGGGATTTCGAAGAACGCACAGTTCTTTGCGGTGCTACTGCTTTTGCCAGCTTGAGTCTTTTCATTTTTCTAGCGAGAGGCTGAGTGCCTCCATCCTCATGTGAAGCTGAACCACTAGCCATGAACATAGGCCAGGGCCTCAGCCGTTCCTTGCCACTCCGTGTGGTAAATGGCATATTGGCAAGTTTACGCTTCTCCTCCGACAATTTTATTTTAGGTTTTGGAGTCCTTTTTTTACTGATATTTGGTGTTTTGGATTTGACATGCTCTGTACTATGACATTGGGCATCGGCCTTGGCAGACGACGTTGCTGGCATTTCATCGTCTCGGCCATGACTAGTGGCAGCAGCTTCAGCACGAGGTGGAAGTGGATCTTGATCTTTCCCTAATTTTGGAACCTCAACATTTTTGTTCTCCATATTTTAATAGGCACAACTAAAAGGCACCTCAGGTAAACAATGGAGATGGATGGATACTAGTATACAATTATGGACGGACTGCCGAGTGCCGACACAGAGGTAGCTACAGCCGTGAACTACCGTACTGTGTCTGCTGCTAATATAGACTGGTTGATAAAGAGATGTCGTAGTATGTATGTATGAAGAAGAAAGAAAAAAAACCCACGGTTAGGTGGTATACAATTATGGACGGACTGCCGAGTGCCGACACAGAGGTAGCCACAGCCGTGAACTACCGTACTGTGTCTGCTGCTAATATAGACTGGTTGATAAAGAGATGTCGTAGTATGTATGTATGAAGAAGAAAGAAAAAAAAACCACGGTTAGGTGGTATACAATTATGGACGGACTGCCGAGTGCCGACACAGAGGTAGCCACAGCCGTGAACTACCGTACTGTACTGTGTCTGCTGCTAATATAGACTGGTTGATAAAGAGATGTAGTAGTATGTATGTATGAAGAAGAAAGAAAAAAAAACCACGGGTAGGTGGTATACAATTATGGACGGACTGCCGAGTGCCGACACAGAGGTAGCCACAGCCGTGAACTACCGTACTGTACTGTGTCTGCTGCTAATATAGACTGGTTGATAAAGAGATGTCGTAGTATGTATGTATGAAGAAGAAAGAAAAAAAAAAGACGGTTAGGTGGTATACAATTATGGACGGACTGCCGAGTGCCGACACAGAGGTAGCCACAGCCGTGAACTACCGTACTGTACTGTGTCTGCTGCTAATATAGACTGGTTGATAAAGAGATGTCGTAGTATGTATGTATAAAGAAGAAAGAAAAAAAAACCACGGTTAGGTGGTATACAATTATGGACGGACTGCCGAGTGCCGACACAGAGGTAGCCACAGCCGTGAACTACCGTACTGTACTGTGTCTGCTGCTAATATAGACTGGTTGATAAAGAGATGTAGTAGTATGTATGTATAAAGAAGAAAGAAAAAAAAACCACGGGTAGGTGGTATACAATTATGGATGGACTGCCGAGTGCCGACACAGAGGTAGCTACAGCCGTGAACTACCGTACTGTGTCTGCTGCGACTGGATGATAAATAATGATATAAAAAATATATATATATCACTACTGCAGCCGGACAGGTATATATATTATATAATGACGGACCTGCTGGACACTGTCTCTCAGCAGAATGAGTTTTTTATAGAATAAAAAAAAAAACACCACACAAGTGAAGTCACACGACGAGTGTTTAACTGTTTCAGGCAATCACAATATAGTATACTACTAACTATACTGGTGGTCAGTGTGGTCAGGTCACTGGTCAGTCACACTGGCAGTGGCACTCCTGCAGCAAAAGTGTGCACTGTTTAATTTTAATATAATATGTACTCCTGGCTCCTGCTATAACCTATAACTGGCACTGCAGTGCTCCCCAGTCTCCCCCACAATTATAAGCTGTGTGAGCTGAGCACAGTCAGATATATAATATATACATAGATGATGCAGCACACTGGGCTGAGCAGTGCACACAGATATGGTATGTGACTGTCTTGTACTCCTGGCTCCTGCTATAACCTATAACTGGCACTGCAGTGCTCCCCAGTCTCCCCCACAATTATAAGCTGTGTGAGCTGAGCACAGTCAGATATATAATATATACATAGATGATGCAGGCATGCAGCACACTGGGCTGAGCAGTGCACACAGATATGGTATGTGACTGAGTCACTGTGTGTACCGTTTTTTTCAGGCAGAGAACGGATATATTAAATAAAACAACTGCACTGCTGGTGGTCACTGTGGTCAGTCACTAAACTCTGCACTCTCTTCTACAGTATCAGCCTCAGGTCAATCTCTCTCTCTCTCTCCTAATCTAAATGGAGAGGATGCCAGCCACGTCCTCTCCCTATCAATCTCAATGCACGTGTGAAAATGGCGGCGACGCGCGGCTCCTTATATAGAATCCGAGTCTCGCGAGAATCCGACAGCGTCATGATGACGTTCGGGCGCGCTCGGGTTAACCGAGCAAGGCGGGAAGATCCGAGTCACTCGGACCCGTGAAAAAAAACATGAAGTTCGTGCGGGTTCGGATTCAGAGAAACCGAACCCGCTCATCTCTACACTTAAGGTGACTTTATGATTGACAGCCTTTATTACAACATGTGATGCAGGTTATACTGTTTCTGGTGGTCTTACATTTCCATTCTTTCTTCCATATCTATTTATATATATATATATATATATATATATATATATAATACACATTGCGCCACATAGCCCCTTATACACATTGCGCCGGGTAGCCCGTTATACAAATTGCACCAGTTAGCTGTCACTCACCATCTGGCGACTGCTGTTCCCCGGCTCTATGTTCTTCTCGCACTTCCGCCCATCGTGAAGCTGAGGGTGAGTGAGTAGTGGCATGAGGCGGCCGGCAGGAATGGGCCAGGAGAGGGGGGGGGGTGGCCGGCAGCAGGAAGCGGCAGGAGGCACCGCGATGCAGGCAGCGACGGGTGCCGATGGTGCCTTTGTCACCCGCCCTGCTAGCCAGCACCTAAAACCGCCACTTGCGGAATCCCCCGAGCAGCAACCCTCCCCGTATTGGCCCCCTCACCCCACAGCCAACACCCTAACAAAGTCCCTCCCAGTGCAGCCAAATGCACAAGGACCGAGCATCCACAGACGTGCAGATCACCTGCCTGAGCTTACGTAACCTCCAATATGAGCAACCCTGTGTCTGTGCACACAACCAACCCCAGCAACATGCCCATATCACCACATACACACAAAGCCTGCCCCCCACACACACTCCCTACACACACACACACACACACACACACACACACACACTCCCTAGTCCCTACACACACACACACACACACACACACACACACACACACACACACAGTCCCTACACATACGCACACACACAATGCCTGCCCGCCACACACACTCCCTACACACACACACACACACACACACACACTCCCTACACACACACACAGCCTATTTCCAGAGTCCCTACACATACGCACACACACAATGCCCGCCCCCCCCACACACTCCCTACACACACACTCCCTACACACACACACAAACACAAAGCCTGCCCCCCCACACACACTCCCTACACACACACACACAGCCTATTTCCAGAGTCCCTACATATACGCACACACACACAATGCCTGCCCCCCACACACACCACACACACACACACACACACACAAAGCCTGCCCCCCCACACACACACTCCCTAACACACACACAGCCTATTTCCAGAGTCCCTACACATACGCACACACACAATGCCTGCCCCCCCACACACACTCCCTACACACACATACTCCCTACACACACACACACACACACACACACACACACACACACACACACACACTCCCTACACACAGCCTATTTCCAGAGTCCCTACACATATGCACACACACAATGCCTGCCCCCTCCCCACACTCCCTACACACACACACAGCCTATTTCCCCAGTCCCTACACATACGCACACACACACACACACACACACACACACACACAAAGCCTGCCCCCCCCCCCCACACACACACACACACACTCCCTACACACACACAGCCTATTTCCAGAGTCCCTACACATACACACACACAATGCCTGCCCCCCCACACTCCCTACACACACACTCCCTACACACACAGCCTATTTCCCCAGTCCCAACATACGCACACACACACACACACACACACTCCCTACACACACACACACACACACACACACACACACACACACACACCCTATTTCCAGAGTCCCTACACATACGCACACACACAAAGCCTGCCCCCCCCACACACACAGCCTATTTCCCCAGTCCCTACACATATGCGCACACACACACAAAGCCTGTCCTCCCCCCCCACACACACACACTCCCTACACACACACACACACACTGCCTATTTCCCCAGTCCCTACACATACGCACACACACACAAAGCCTGCCCCCCCCCCCACACACACAAAGCCTGCCCCCCCACACACGCACTCCCTACACACACACAGCCTATTTCAAGAGTCCCTACACAAACGCACACACACACACACACACACACACACACACAAAGCCTGTCACACACACACACACACACACTCCCTACACAGACACAGCTTATTTCCCCAGTCCCCACACATACGCGCACACACACAACGCCTCCCCCCCACACACACACACACACTCCCTACACAGACACAGCCTATTTCCAGAGTCCCTACACATACGCACATCCACGCAAAGCCTGTCCCCCCCCCCCACACACACACACACTCCCTACACAAACACAGTTTATTTCCCCAGTCCCTACACATATGCGCACACACACACTAAGCCTGTCCCCCCCAACACACACACATAGCTTATTTCCCCAGTCCCTACACATATGCACACACGCACACAAAGCCTGTTCCTCCACACACACACACACACACACACACACACACACACACACACACACTCCCTACACACAAATAGCCTATTTCCAGAGTTCCTACACAAAAACACACACACACACACACCCTATTTCCCCAGTCCCTACACCTACACACACACACACACACACACACACACATACACCGTGTACCCCCAAGCCCCTCCCCTCCCACACACAGAGCCTGCCCTCTCTAATCACCATATACATACAGTCACCCTGTACACGCCAGTTCCTACCCATACCCCCAGCCTGTCCCTTCCAACATACGTACCCTGTTCCCAACAGCCCTCCCACTCTCCTCCGTTTCCCAGAGTCACACTGAGCCTTCCGGACACAGCATTGCACACAGACCAACCAGTCAGAGGCGTGGCCTAATTACGGACCCATGACCACGCCCCCTTTTAGGGAACAAACCCCTACCATCAAACGAGTACCACTATCCGGCCCAGCAGAGAAGTCACGGGACCAGACAATCAGCTTGTCACTCTGCGTCCCAGCAAGCAAATCCACCGCTGCGCCGGCTGCTGTTATTATACACGGTGGAGGGGAGGCGCTTGTGGCTATCTCACAGTGTGACAGCGCAGGGGAGGAGGAAAGAAATCTTTCGGCACAGGGGGATCCTGTGGGCCTGTTTTGATGGGGGGGCCTGGAGCTGCAGCTCACCCGCCCCATTGTTAATCCGGCTCTGACTGTACATGAAACTTTCACTTGCATCCCCACTTTAAAGTCCACATATGCTGTACCGTACCCTCACGTTTTCTCGTTGTTCACTTTACCATCCTCTTGACCCCCTGGCCCATATTGCTGTGTCAGCATATTCTATTATAAATCCCATGAAACATTTGCAATTTGAAAACATACAGTACTATAGATACATTAACTCCTACAGTACCGTTCCTTTTGTATAGTTTCAATGGCTTTTTTACTATAGACCAGTGGTTTCCAAACTTTTTTGAATCACGGCGCCCTAGAATATCAGAATTTTTTTCCCCGGCACCCCTAGGCCAAAAATTTCTTATTGAGAAATTTAGAGAGAGATATTACATTAAGTAGATCGCGTTTATATGTCATCCTTAGGGTCAGTTGTGTGGCGAGGGACAAGATTTGCTTCTGTTTGGCCACATATTTTATGACTGGCAGCCACCAGCACTGGTTTTGCCTATTATATTGACCATGAATAATTTGAATTGGTCCTGGACCACCAACCCAGGGCACCCCTGCAAGTGTCCCGAGGCACCCCAGGGAGCCACGGCACACAGTTTGGGAACCTCTGCTATAGACTATAAACTTGCGAGCAGGGCCTCCAACCTCCATGACTGCTATTACCCATTTGTTAACACTGATGTTGTAATTTAAAGCACAACAAAATTTGTTGCACTACAGTGCATAAAGTACAGTAAAAAAATAAGAATTTACTTACCGATAATTCTATTTCTCATAGTCCGTAGTGGATGCTGGGGACTCCGTAAGGACCATGGGGGGAATAGCGGCTCCGCAGGAGACTGGGCACATCTAAAGAAAGCTTTAGGACTAACTGGTGTGCACTGGCTCCTCCCCCTATGACCCTCCTCCAAGCCTCAGTTAGGATACTGTGCCCGGACGAGCGTACACAATAAGGAAGGATTTTGAATCCCGGGTAAGACTCATACCAGCCACACCAATCACACCGTATAACTTGTGATCTGAACCCAGTTAACAGTATGATAACAGAGGAGCCTCTGAAAAGATGGCTCCCAACAATAATAACCAGATTTTTGTAACAATAACTATGTACAAGTATTGCAGACAATCCGCACTTGGGATGGGCGCCCAGCATCCACTACGGACTATGAGAAATAGAATTATCGGTAAGTAAATTCTTATTTTCTCTAACGTCCTAAGTGGATGCTGGGGACTCCGTAAGGACCATGGGGATTATACCAAAGCTCCCAAATGGGCGGGAGAGTGCGGATGACTCTGCAGCACCGAATGAGAGAACTCCAGGTCCTCCTCAGCCAGGGTATCAAATTTGTAGAATTTAGCAAACGTGTTTGCCCCTGACCAAGTAGCTGCTCGGCAAAGTTGTAAAGCCGAGACCCCTCGGGCAGCCGCCCAAGATGAGCCCACTTTCCTTGTGGAACGGGCTTTTACAGATTTTAGCTGTGGCAGGCCTGCCACAGAATGTGCAAGCTGAATTGTACTACAAATCCAACGAGCAATAGTCTGCTTAGAAGCAGGAGCACCCAGCTTGTTGGGTGCATACAGGATAAACAGCGAGTCAGATTTCCTGACTCCAGCCGTCCTGGAAACATATTTTCAGGTCCCTGACAACATCCAGCAACTTGGATTCCTCCAAGTCCCTAGTAGCCGCAGGCACCACAATAGGTTGGTTCAGGTGAAAACGCTGGAACCACCTTAGGGAGAAACTGAGGACGAGTCCTCAATTCCGCCCTGTCCGAATGGAAAATCAGATAAGGGCTTTTACAGGATAAAGCCGCCAATTCTGACACGCGCCTGGCCCAGGCCAGGGCCAACAGCATGACCACTTTCCATGTGAGATATTTTAACTCCACAGATTTAAGTGGTTCAAACCAATGTGACTTTTGGAACCCAAACTACATTGAGATCCCAAATTGCCACTGGAGGCACAAAAGGAGGCTGTATATGCAGTACCCCTTTTACAAACGTCTAAACTTCAGGGACTGAAGCTAGTTCTTTTTTGGAAGAAAATTGACAGGGCCGAAATTTGAACCTTAATGGACCCCAATTTCAGGCCCATAGACACTCCTGTTTGCAGGAAATGTAGGAATCGACCCAGTTGAATTTCCTCCGTCGGGCCTTACTGGCCTCGCACTACGCAACATATTTTCGCCAATTGCTGTGATAATGTTTTTGCGGTTACATCCTTCCTGGCTTTAGATCAGGATATGGATGACTTCATCCGGAATACCTTTTTTCCTTCAGGATCCGGTGTTCAACCGGCATGCCGTCAAACGCAGCCGCGGTTAGTCTTGGAACAGACAGGGTCCTTGCTGGAGCAGGTCCCTTCTTAGAGGTAGAGGCCACGGATCCTCCGTGAGCATCTCTTGAAGTTCCGGTTACCAAGTCCTTCTTGGCCAATCCGGAGCCACGAATATAGTGCTTTCTCCTCTCCATCTTATCAATCTCAGTACCTTGGGTATGAGAGGCAGAGGAGGGAACACATACACTGACTGGTACACCCACGGTGTTACCAGAGCGTCTACAACTATTGCCTGAGGGTCTCTTGACCTGGCGCAATACCTGTCGAGTTTTTTAATCATGTGGACGACTTCTGGGTGAAGTCCCCGCTCTCCCGGGTGGAGGTCGTGCTGAGGAAGTCTGCTTCCCAGTTGTCCACTCCCGGAATGAATACTGTTGACAGTGCTATCACATGATTTTCCGCCCAGCGAAGAATCCCTGCAGCTTCTGCCATTGCCCTCCTGCTTCTTGTGCCACCCTGTCTGTTTACGTGGGTGACTGCCATGATGTTGTCCGACTGGATCAACACCGGCTGACCTTGAAGCAGAGGTCTTGCTAAGCTTAGAGCATTGTAAATGGCCCTTAGCTTCAGGATATTTATGTGAAGTGATGTATCCAGGCTTGACCCTAAGCCCTGGATATTCCTTCCCTGTGTGACTGCTCCCCAGCCTCGCAGGCTGGCATCCGTGGTCACCAGGACCCAGTCCTGAATGCCGAATCTGCGGCCCTCTAGAAGATGAGCTCTCTGCAACCACCACAGGATGGATACCCTTGTCCTTGGTGACAGGGTTATCCGCTGATGCATCTGAAAATGCGACCCGGACCATTTGTCCAGTAGGTTCCACTGGAAAGTTCTTGCGTGGAATCTAACGAATGGGATTGCTTCGTAGGAAGCCACCATTTTTACCCAGAACCCTTGTGCATTGATGCACTGAGACTTGGTTCGGTTTTAGGAGGTTCCTGACTAGCTCGGATAACTCCCTGGCTTTCTCTTCCGGGAGAAACACCTTTTTTTCTGGACTGTGTCCAGGAACATCCCTAGGAAACAGAAGACAAGTCGTCGGAACCAGCTGCGATTTTGGAATATTGAGAATCCAATCGTGCTGCCGCAACACTACCTGAGATAGTGCTACACCGACTTCCAACTGTTCCCTGGATCTTACCCTTATCAGGGAATCGTCCAAGTAAGGGATAACTAAAATTCCCTTCCTTCGAAGGGATATCATTTCGGCCATTACCTTGGTAAAGACCCGGGGTGCCGTGGACCATCCCTACGGCAGCGTCTGAACTGATAGTGACAGTTCTGTACCATAACCTGAGGTACCCTTGGTGAGAAGGGTAAATTTTGACATGAAGGTAAGCATCCTTGATGTCCCGAGACATCATGTAGTCCCCTTCTTCCAGGTTCGCAATCACTGCTCTGAGTGACTCAATCTTGAATTTGAACCTCTGTATGTAAGTGTTCAAAGATTTTAGATTTTAGATTTAGAATCGGTCTCACCGAGCCGTCTGGCTTCGGTACCACAATAGTGTGGAATAATACCCCGTTCCCTGTTGCAGGAGGGGTACCTTGATTATCACCTGCTGGGAATACAGCTTGTGAATGGCTTCCAAAACTGCCTCCCTGTCAGAGGGAGACGTCGGTAAAGCCGACTTTTGGAAACGGCGAGGGGGAGACGTCTCGAATTCCAATATGTACCCTTGAGATATTACCTGAAGGATCCAGGGGTCTACTTGCGAGTGAGCCCACTGCGCACTGAAATTCATTGAGAACGGGCCCCCACCGTGCCTGAGCTTGTAAGGTCCTAGCGTCATACTGAGGGCTTGGCAGAGGCGGGAAAGGGTTTCTGTTCCTGGGAACTGGCTAATCTCTTCAGCCTTTTTCCTCTCCCTCTGTCACGAGCAGAAAAGAGGAACCTTTTGTCCGCTTGCCAACAAAGGACTGCGCCTGATAATACGGCGTCTTGTTTTGAGAGGCGACCTGGGGTACAAACGTGGATTTCCCAGTTGTTGCCGTGGCCACCAGGTCTAAAAGACCGACCTCAAATGTCCCCTTTCAAAGGCAATACTTCCAAATGCCGTTTGGAATCCGCATCACCTGACCATTTTACTGGTAGAATTGGACAACGCACTTATACTTGATGCCAGTCGGCAAATATTCCGCTGTGCATCATGCATATATAGAAATGCATCTTTTAAATGCTCTATAGGCAATAATATACTATCCTTATCTAGGATATCAATATTTCCAGTCAGGGAATCCGACCATGCCAACCCAGCACTGCACCTCCAGGCTGAGGCGATTGCTGGTCGCAGTATAACACCAGTATGTGTGTGAATACATTTTTGGATACCCTCCTGCTTTCTATCAGCAGGATCCTTAAGGGCGGCCATCTCATGAGAGGGTAGAGCCCTTGTTCTTACAAGCGTGTGAGCGCCTTATCCCCCCTAGGGGGTGTTTCCCAACGCACCCTAACCTCTGGCGGGAAAGGGTATACAGCCAATACTTTTTAAGAAATTATCAATTGTTATCGGGGGGAAACCCACGCATCATCACACACCTCATTTTATTTCTCAGATTCAGGAAAACTACAGGTAGTTTTTCCCTCACCGAACATAATACCCCTTTTTGGTGGTACTCGTATTATCAGAAATGTATAAAACATTTTCCATTGTCTCAATCATGTAACGTGTGGCCCTACTGGAAATCACGGTTGTCTCTTCACCGTCGACACAGGAGTCAGTATCCGTGTCGGCGTCTGTATCTGCCATCTGAGGTAACGGGCGCTTTAGAGCCCCTGACGGCCTATGAGACGTCTGGACAGGCACAAGCTGAGTAGCCGGCTGTCTCATGTCAACCACTGTTTTTTTATACAGAGCTGACACTGTCACGTAATTTTCAACAGTACATCCACTCAGGTGTCGACCCCCTAGGTGGTGACATCACTGTTACAGACACTCTGCTCCGTCTCCACATAATTTTTCTCCTCATACATGTCGACACAAACGTACCGACACACAGCACACACACAGGGAATGCTCTGATAGAGGACAGGACCCCACTAGCCCTTTGGGGAGACAGAGGGAGAGTATGCCAGCACACACCAGAGCGCTATATATATATATACAGGGATAACCTTATATAAGTGTTTTTCCCCTTATAGCTGCTGTATGTTTTAATACTGCGCCTAATTAGTGCCCCCCTCTCTTTTTTTAACCCTTTCTGTAGTGTAGTGACAGCAGGGAAGAGCCAGGGAGCTTCCCTCCAACTGAGCTGTGAGGGAAAATGGCGCCAGTGTGCTGAGGAGATAGGCTCCGCCCCCTTTTCGGCGGCCTTATCTCCCGTTTTTCTGTATATTCTGGCAGGGGTTAAATGCATCCATATAGCCCAGGAGCTATATGTGATGTATTTTTTGCCATGTAAGTTATTTTTATCATGTTTTATTGCGTCTCAGGGCGCCCCCCCCAGCGCCCTGCACCCTCAGTGACCGGAGTATGAAGTGTGCTGAGAGCAATGGCGCACAGCTGCAGTGCTGTGCGCTACCTTATTGAAGACAGGAACGTCTTCTGCCGCCAATTTTTCCGGACCTCTTCGCTCTTCTGGCTCTGTAAGGGGGCCGGCGGCGCGGCTCCGGGACCCATCCAGGCTGGGCCTGTGATCGTCCCTCTGGAGCTAATGTCCAGTAGCCAAGAAGCCCAATCCACTCTGCACGCAGGTGAGTTCGCTTCTTCTCCCCTTAGTCCCTCGATGCAGTGAGCCTGTTGCCAGCAGGTCTCACTGAAAATAACAAACCTAAACTAAAACTTTCACTAAGAAGCTCAGGAGAGCCCCTAGTGTGCACCCTTCTCGTCGGGCACAGAAATCTAACTGAGGCTTGGAGGAGGGTCATAGGGGGAGGAGCCAGTGCACACCAGTTAGTCCTAAAGCTTTCTTTAGATGTGCCCAGTCTCCTGCGGAGCAGCTATTCCCCCCATGGTCCTTACGGAGTCCCCAGCATCCACTTAGGACGTTAGAGAAAAAAACCTTAATAGTGCACTGTACATACTGTAGAGTTCCCAAAAAACCGACGGAGCTAGAAATTAAACACACACAATAGAACCCCATAAAGATAATATACATTACATACTGTACAGTACACACTGTAGCACAGTGGTTTTATTTCCAAATTAAGTTATACAGTACATTACTTACTGGTTGGGAGCAGTGTTGTAGGGGGCAGAGGCGTCTGGAGCCTTGGCAGTTCAGGGCCTGTGAAAACAAAAATGAATTACAAAAAAAGGTCATTCAATGAAATACTCTTCGACACAATACAGCATAGTTTGCAATGTTCACTTTAACATCATCTTGACCCCCTGGCCCACATTGCTGTGTGAGCATAATGTACACTTTTTAACACTGATGTTGTACAATATTTGAAAAACACAACTAAATTTGTGGCTCTACAGTGCATACTGTAAAGTACAGTACATTTAATAAAATAATTATTATGTACTGTACATACTGTTACTAAATAAAACCCATCAGACTAAAAAGTAAAAACACACAATATTCTCCAAAAATAATACATACAGTACTGTACATTGCACATAGTTTACACTGTGTACAGTATTTATATTTCCAAATTGTAGAGTACAGTACTTACTGTGTAGGAGTGGGGTGCCGCCAGACGGAGGCATCTGCTCCTCCTCTCCCTCCTTCTCCTTGTCTATGACAGTAGCTGTGGAAAAAGAAAAAAAAAAGGCGTAAGGCTTTTTCTTCCTATTTTTAATTTAAGCAAGAGATGACTCCAGGGTGGCTTTTTAGAAATTATAAAAATGCCACACAGTAGTAGAACCCCATGTACACGTTACGCTACACAGTAGTAGTACCCCAATTTTTAGTTTAGACATAAATACTGTATGGATTTTGGTGCATACAGTACTGTACCTGTATTTAAAATACCGGCTGTCGGGATCCTGGCAATTCAGAATTACCAAGGTAGGAATCAGGGGGTAGTGGAGGAAGGTTAGAATAGCGTAACTCGCCCTGATGAGATTTCAGCAATCAGGATGCCGCTGTCGGTCACCTGACTGCTGGAATCGTGACTGCTGCTCACGTAAACTCAACCCATTGGTAGAACACAATGTACAGTACAGTACTGTAGATTACTGATCAAGTTGGGGAGAAGGCTTCTCCTCCTCTTCCTCTTGCTCCTCTTCCTCCTCCATCTCCTCGGTGTCACTGATAATTACTGAGTGGAAAACCAAAAAATATTACAAACCAAATTCTGTGCAGTACAGTTACTGCAAATACTGTACATCAATAGCAACACATAAAGAAGAACAGTATACTGCAGGCCCTTTTAGAGACAAGTTGGGCCCCTTAATCAAAGATGATGATGATACTGTACAGTAGCAGAAAAATTTAAATTCATTTTTCTCTTCTTTATTTGTAAGAGAGGACTATATGACGGGATTAACACATAACCTCATCAACGATAATGTGACACTGCTACTGTAAGTGCTTACTGTATTTGAGAGGAACTAGTCTGTGATAGAAAAAAAAATTAAGATTAATAAGTCACTTGGTCCCGATGGAATTCACCCTAGGGTTCTCATAGAACTACCTGTTCTGTACACTCTGAACTAGCAAGACCTCTATTTTTGATCTTCAATTACTCACTTACAGTACAGTACATCAGGCATGGATCCCAAAGACTGGCGTATAGCGGAAGTACTGTAGTGCCGATATTCAAAAAGGGAAGTACTGTAAATCTGAACTGGGTAACAGTTGTAAGACCAGTTAGTCTTACATACATAGTGGGGAAAGTACTGGAAGGTATTTTAAGTGATGATACAGTATACAGATGCTGAGTCTCTTCAGAATGACTTATTTAAACTGGAAGCATGGGCAGCAAAATGGAGAATGAGGTTCAATACAGACAAGTGTAAGGTATAGGATTGCACTTTGGTAGCAAGAATAAAAAGTACCTACAGTACAGTACACACTAAATGGACATCCGCTCAGGTTGGAGGAGAGGAGATTTTGCACACAGAGGCGAAAAGGGTTCTTCATAGTAAGGACAATACATGTTTGGAATTCCCTGCCTGAGAGAGTAGTAAAGGCAGACTCGGTCAATACTTTTAAGATTGGGCAAGATAAATTCCTACTGTACTTACTACACTGTGGCTCCTCCTCCTCCTCTGGCTCCATGTAAATGATGTCTGTGTTGAATATAAAACTAATATATATAAGTTGTAACACTGTAGGGGTGCAAGGTGCCTTTTCCTGGGGAATATGGCAGCACGCAGCAGCTGAGGAACAACACAAGTCCAGTTTCTGGTACAACTGACCCCGGCCAGTTTTATTGAAACAGAAAATAAAACAAACCCCAAAATAAAAATACCTTGCCTGTCCGGCACTAACTAAACATAAGATGTTCCTAACTGTCACTAAACAAAACACAGAGTTCTTCAGTACATACTGTATAGCTTACTTGCATCAGAAAGCGTGTCTCTCACACACAGATCCTGCAGCCTTCCCAGGCAGTCTGCCCATACTAATCAGGTTAGAAGCACTATATCACTCTTACACAGCTGAAACCCTGATTAGCCCTCTGTGAGGCCAAAGACCCGAACTGGGCCCAATGTCTAGAACTCGCCTTATCTCTCTCTCAGAGCCTTTACCCAGCTTTTACAGCAAACTGAAAAGGTTCAGACAAAACAAAAAGCATTTTTCCTAGAAGTTAACATTTTCTAAAACATGTAAGACAAGAACCTGGGACAAATATACCTGCCCTCAAACACTATCCCAGTGTTCTTGTCACATATCCCCCTCCCCTGTTTCGACCTAGGGGCCGGAACACTTGTAGCCCCCAAACAGAAGATGCGAGACAATGCATCTGCGTTGGCCAATTGTGTTCCCGGTCTATGTTCGACAGTAAACTTAAAGTCCTGCAACGCTAGAAACCATCTAGTTACACGAGCATTCTTGCCTCTATTTACATACATCCATTTTAAAGGGGCATGGTCTGTCACTAGTCTGAATTGTCTACCCAAGAGGTAATATCTCAAGGTATCTAGTGCCCACTTAATGGCCAAAGCCTCCTTTTCCACAATGGCATACCTTTTTTCATGCTCATTGAGTTTCCTACTCAAATAAATGATAGGGTGTTCGTCCCCATCTCTGGTTTGGGACAGCACAGCACCTATCCCTACCTCTGAGGCATCTGTCTGTACCACAAATTCTTTTGAAAAATCTGGTGTAATCAACACCGGTTGTGAACACAAAGCCACTTTTAACGCTTGGAACGCCTTTTCTGCATCAGGGTTCCATTTCACCACATTTGACTGCTTCCCTTTGGTAAGGTCTGACAACGGCACCGCTGTGGTCGCAAAATTAGGAATAAACCGTCTATAGTACCCAGTAATTCCCAAAAAAGCCCTTACCTGTTTTTTATTCACTGGACGAGGCCAGTTTTGAATAGCATCAACTTTATTCAATTGGGGCCTAATCAGACCTCTGCCTATGGTGAAGCCCAAGTATTTGACCTCCTCCATTGCGAGGCAGCACTTCTTTGGGTTAGCAGTTAACCCTGCCTCTCTGATTGAGTCCAGTACTGCTTGTACTTTAACCAAATGTGACCCCCAGTCTGTACTGTGAATTACCACATCATCCAAATAGGCAGCTGCATATTTTCTATGGGGCCTCAAAATTTTATCCATCGCCCGTTGAAAAGTTGCTGGAGCCCCATGCAATTCAAAGGGTAACATCTTATACTGGTACAGCCCCTCCGGAACCGAAAAGGCTGTTTTTTCTTTGGCGCTATCAGATAAAGGTATTTGCCAGTAACCTTTGGTCAGGTCCAATGTGGTGAGAAACCTGGCTGTTCCCAGCCTTTCTACAAGCTCATCCACACGGGGCATGGGGTATGCGTCAAACTTGGACACCTCATTTAACTTACGAAAGTCATTACAGAAGCGTATGCTACCGTCGGGCTTCGGGATGAGCACTATGGGACTGGACCACTCACTGTTAGACTCCTCTATGACTCCAAGTTCTAACATGGTTTTAACTTCCTTAGAAATAGCTTCTCGCTGAGCTTCAGGAATCCTATATGGCTTTAAATGAACCCTGACCCCTGGTTCTGTGACAATGTCATGTTTTATTATGGTCGTTCGGCCAGGCAGCTCTGAAAATACATCCCTATTTTGGATGAGAAATTCTTTAACCTGATTGTTCTGATCAGCTGATAATGTCTCTGACACCTTAACTGCGGGAAGCAACCGGGGTGAAGACACCGAAGGGCAAGGCTCCGCTGACAGAGACAACCTATCTTTCCAGGGTTTGATTAAGTTAACATGGTAGATCTGTTCGGGTTTTCTCTTTCCCGGCTGGTATACTTTGTAATTAACCTCATTCACTTTTTCCCTAATCTCAAATGGACCCTGCCATTTAGCTAGGAATTTGCTTTCCACAGTGGGTACCAAAACAAGAACTCTATCTCCAGGAGCAAATTCCCGTATCTTGGCACTCCGGTTATAGACCCTCTGTTGAGCACTTTGGGCCTGTTCCATGTGCTCTCTGACAACAGGTACCACGGCTGCAATCCTATCCTGCATTTGTGTTACATGCTCAATAACGCTTCTATAAGGAGTGGGCTGTCCTTCCCACGTCTCTTTGGCAACATCCAACAGCCCTCTGGGGTGTCTACCATACAACAAATCA
The DNA here is from genome assembly GCF_028390025.1 of Pseudophryne corroboree. Lineage (NCBI taxonomy): Eukaryota > Metazoa > Chordata > Amphibia > Anura > Myobatrachidae > Pseudophryne > Pseudophryne corroboree. The sequence continues at coordinate 687,272,780 of NC_086444.1, forward strand.
AATGGAGAAAACCCCGTAGAGGACTGAGGAACTTCTCTGATGGCCATTAACAAGTAGGGCAACAAACAATCCCAGTTTTTCCCATCTCTCTCAACAACCTTTTTTAACATACTTTTTAATGTTTTATTAAACCTTTCCACCAACCCGTCAGTTTGGGGATGGTAGATGGACGTCCTGAGGTGAGTGACCTTAAATAACTTGCACAATTCTTTCATGATCCTTGACATAAATGGAGTACCTTGGTCAGTCAAAATTTCTTTTGGTATTCCCACTCTACTAAATACCTGCACCAGCTCCCTAGCTATCGCCTTGGTTGTGATAGTGCGTAAAGGGACAGCCTCAGGATATCGAGTGGCATAGTCCATAATTACCAGGATATACTGATGGCCCCGAGCAGACTTTAACAAGGGCCCCACGAGATCCATGGCTATTCTGTCAAACGGGACCTCTATAATAGGCATGGGAACTAGTGGGCTCCTGAAATGGGGTCTAGGGGCATGATACTGGCATTCAGGACAGGAAGAACAATATTCAGACACTTCTTTATAAACCCCTGGCCAAAAGAACCTTTGTAAAACTCTTTCAGTGGTTTTTTCTGCCCCTAAATGTCCTGCGGTAACGTGACTATGAGCTAAATCTAGTACCGTTCTCCGATAAGGCTGGGGAACTACCAGCTGTTCCACCACATCCTCACCCCTTTTGACAATGTGGTACAAGAGCTCATTACAGATGGCCATGTGGGGATACGTAACCCTGTCACCTGGTACCACAGGTTCCCCATTAACAATCTTAACATTCTCTCTAGCCTTTATTAAGGTAGGATCCTTTAACTGTTCAGACGCAAACAGATCCTTCTTTACCTCCAGGTCAGGCACGCTTTCAGTTCTAACTACTATGTCTCTGTTCCCGGCAAGAGGGTCCTCACTGGACTCCCCATCTGTCACTTCCCCAGCCAAACTAGCAAAAGGCAAAGGGCCAGAAAGTTCCGAAGACCCACGTACATCCATAAAATCACCGGTATTATCAACTGGCTTTTTACTTCTCACATCTGTTGATAACCGTGATTCCCACAGTTTCCAAAAATGAGGAAAATCCCTCCCTATTATGGCCTCATGCACCAAGGTAGGGACCAGTCCCACTTTAACCATTGCTGACCCACAACAAGTTTCTATATTCACCTCAGCAGTGGCATAATATTGGGTATCCCCATGTATGCAAGTTACCCCAATAGGTATTTGCTGGACCTTTAAGGGGTTCACTAACCCAGCTTTCACGAGGGTAACTAAACTTCCTGAATCTAGCAAGGCCTCTACCCGGTTACCTTCTAAGAACACATCACACATTTGTTTTTCCAGCTCAGGTGAAGGTACCACAGTACAGGCTAACCTAGCAAAGAAAGACATTCTGCGACATTCAAAGGCAGCATCACATTGCATGGGTTCTTGCGTGACTGGGCAATTGGCAATAACATGACCTGGCATACCACACCTAAAACATTTAACCACACGATTATCAACCCATTTGGGCAGCATAGACCGTTCTAGCCCCATTGGCCTGTTTCCAGGGCCAGTGTTTACAGTCTCTCCAGCCTTGCGTTCTCTTAACCGCCCAGCAACGTTTTCCCACGGAACAGTCTTACCAGTCTTTACTGAAGGGCGCTGTCGAGGATCTATGGGTTGCTGGGTGGTCATCAGTAGTTCCTCTGCTGCCAAATACCTCTCTACCATGTCCACTAATTGGTCAGCAGTACCCGGGTTTCCATGGCTCACCCACTTGCGCAGGACCATGGGCAAAGATCTCAAGTAGCGGTCCATGACGACTCTTTCCACCATCTGGGGACCAGTTAATGTCTCTGGCTGCAGCCATTTTTTTGTTAGCTGAATAAGGTCGTGCATCTGGGAGCGCGGAGGCTTCTCCATGGCGTACAGCCAACGGTGCACCCGTTGTGCTCGTACTGACAGCGTGACTCCCAGGCGGGTCAGGATCTCAGTCTTTAGTTTATCATAGTCCCGAGCCTCAGCAGGGCTTAAATCAAAGTAAGCTTTTTGGGGCTCACCTGACAGGAAAGGTGCCAGCAGACTGGCCCACTGTGCTTTCGGCCAGTTCTCACGCTCGGCAGTCCTTTCAAACGTGGTCAGATAGGCCTCCACATCATCAGCCTCTGTCATTTTCTGCAGGAAGTGACTGGCTCGTATAGAACTAGAGCTGGTTGGAGCACTGACGGCCACATCTCCAACCCGAGCTGCAAGTCTCTGCACCACTTCTGCTAAGGCCTCTCTATCCTGACGCTGTTGCCTGTAAAGTTCATCAACAACTGCCTGCTGTTGTCTCTTATTTTCCTCCATTGCCACCTGCTGCTGTCTGTTGGCCTCCTGCTGTAGTCTCCAATTTTCCTCCATTGCCACCTGCTGCTGTCGGTTGGCCTCCTGCTGAGCCGCTGTAGCTTGCAGCAAGGCTTTAAGCAGATCCTCCATGTCAACAGATTTTTCAGGCGGCTTTGCAGCTGCTTTCACCCAGGACATATATCAAACCCTCAGGGGTGAGTCTCAGTAACTTCACACTGGGCTGTATCTGCATAAACCACCGTTTTCTGCAGGCCTCACAAAGCTGCTGCTTTCACTTATGCGCAGAACGGCCTGCTCGCATTCTCCACCAAGTTGTAACACTGTAGGGGTGCAAGGTGCCTTTTCCTGGGGAATATGGCAGCACGCAGCAGCTGAGGAACAACACAAGTCCAGTTTCTGGTACAACTGACCCCGGACAGTTTTATTGAAACAGAAAATAAAACAAACCCCAAAATAAAAATACCTTGCCTGTCCGGCACTAACTAAACATAAGATGTTCCTAACTGTCACTAAACAAAACACAGAGTTCTTCAGTACATACTGTATAGCTTACTTGCATCAGAAAGCGTGTCTCTCACACACAGATCCTGCAGCCTTCCCAGGCAGTCTGCCCATACTAATCAGGTTAGAAGCACTATATCACTCTTACACAGCTGAAACCCTGATTAGCCCTCTGTGAGGCCAAAGACCCGAACTGGGCCCAATGTCTAGAACTCGCCTTATCTCTCTCTCAGAGCCTTTACCCAGCTTTTACAGCAAACTGAAAAGGTTCAGACAAAACAAAAAGCATTTTTCCTAGAAGTTAACATTTTCTAAAACATGTAAGACAAGAACCTGGGACAAATATACCTGCCCTCAAACACTATCCCAGTGTTCTTGTCACAATATATATATATATATATATATATATATATAAAACTCATGTCGGTCTGGCACTCCCTTCAACGAAAACATCACCTGCACCGGTGCCCTCATAGAAATAAAGATACAGTCCCGGAGATGCGGCACTCTGGTTCACTTAACAAGCAACAGGCGGGTGTGGACTCCCAGTATGTGTCAACGTTTCAATATTTATTTATATTGGCCCTCATTCCGAGTTGTTCGCTCGCAAGGCGAATGTAGCAGAGTTACACACGCTAAGCCGCCGCCTACTGGGAGTGAATCTTAGCTTCTTAAAATTGCGACCGACGTACGCGCAATATTGCGATTACAAACGAGTTAGCAGTTTCTGAGTAGCTTCAGACTTACTCTGCCTGTGCGATCAGTTCAGTGCTTTTCGTTCCTGGCTGACGTCATAAACACACCCAGCGTTCGCCCAGGCACTCCCACCGTTTCTCCGGCCACTCCTGCGTTTTTTCCGGAAACGGTAGCGTTTCCAGCCACACGCCCCTAAAATGCCGTGCATCCGCCCAGTAACACCCATTTCCTGTCAATCACAATGCGAACGTCGGAGCGATGAAAATGCCGTGAGTAAACTTACTTTCTTCATAGTAAAGTTACTTGGCGCAGTCGCAGTGCGAACATTGCGCATGCGCACTAAGAGAATTCTCACTGCGATGCGATGAAAAACTCCGAGCGAACAACTCGGAATGAGGGCCATTGTCATCAGGATACAAATAGAGAAAAAACAAACATACCTTTATGCAAGCCCATCACCACGTGAATGCTGGCGTCGGGAGCGGGACTGCACACCCGCCCCTTTGCCGCGCTGAAAATGGACGTCATAGACCTGCGTCTAATTAGTCCCAGTGTCGTCACCATAGCAACCAAAACAAGCCTAGAGACATAAAGCGCACTATAAATACAAACGTATTAATACCATTCTAAACAATGTTCATCCCTAATCTCATAAGGGACATATGGACAAACAGACAAATTTTAGAAAGATAAAAGGAACTTAGGGGTATTCATGGCAATATATTACCGTAATGCTGCATAGGATACATTTTCATTAAGTCCCTTTGGGGCAATTACATTAAGGCGATGGATCCATTGCGCTTCACAGCGCAATAATTGTAAGGATCTGTTGCCCCCTCTAATATTAATAGGGACAGTGTCAATCATACGGTAACGGAGACTCGTGAGAGGGTGTTTAAAAAGTGCAAAATGGCGAGCTACGGGTTGATCACTCGTGCCCGATGTGATTGCTGCCCGTATAGCTGCCCTATGGTTGCCCATACGCTCTTTGAATTTGCTCTCAGTTTTACCGATATACGATAAACCGCAAGGGCAAATGATTTGGTAGATTACAAAGGAAGAATTGCATGTAAAGTGATGTCTGATGAAAAACTGTTTTCCTGAATGAGGATGACAAAAAACGTCTCCCGTAAGGAGAGATTGGCAAGTGGTACAGGTACATTTAAAGCATCCTACTCGAGTATTAGACAAAAAAGTAGCTTTCTTAATAGGCCGTACAGAGGTCAAAGTTTTAACCAAAGAATCTTTTAAATTTTTACCTCTTGAAAAACTGGGCATTAGCCCATGTTCCTGTAAATTTAATTTGTCATTACTTTGGATGATAGGCCATAATTTTTTTGCTTTATTCATAATGGCTGATGAGCGAACATTATATTGGCTCACCCAGGGTAACTTATTTTTATTTTTAGAGGTTCCAGATTCTATTACATCCCCTCTGGTCAATAAGCTAGTTCGATCCAACTTTAACACTTTGTCTTTGCATTGTAATAACAAGTTAAGTTTGTACCCACGTTCCAGAAAATTATCGATCATCACATCAAGTTGCTCAATTGCAACCCGCCTATCACTATTAATCCTCATCACCCTTACCTTTTGCGAATACGGTAAACCGTTAATTAATGCTCTGGGGTGGCAGCTTTGTGGTTTCAATAGCATGTTTCTATCAGTTTCTTTGGAGAAAAGTTTAGTGTGCAGGCTCCTATTTTTAATGGATACATTTACATCTAAGAAATTAATGTTGTCATTACTGTAACTATAGGTACATTTAATTGGATTCTCTGAATTATTGTGAATTTCTATTGCTTCTATAAGAATCTGTATATCACCTCTCCATACCAGAAATAAATCATCTATATATCTAACAAACATAAGAATCTTAGATGAAATAATCTCATTTGAGAAAAATAATAGATGCTCAATTAAGAACATCACAACATTTGCATAGGCTGGAGCCATAGAGCTCCCCATTGCACACCCCTTTGTTTGCAAATAAAACCGGTTATCATAAAGAAAAAAATTGTTATAAAGAATGAGTTCAAACATCTGGAGGATCACATCAATCACTTCATTAGAATAATCACTTTTAGTTTGTAAAAATAGTTTAAGTGCATGCAAACCCAAGGAGTGCGGTATAGATGTATACAAACTAACAACATCTATTACTACCAAATAGCTATCATCAGGAATCTCAGTAATAGTACTCAACCGGGTTAAAAAAGTAGTCGTATCAAGTAAGAAGGTTGGTTCCAATTGAATCAAAGGCTGCAGCAGAGAATCCAAAAAGGTTGCTAAAGGTTGTAGTAACGATCCCCGCGCCGATACAATAGGGCGACCAGGTGGCGGGTTGTAACCCTTTATGTACCTTTGGGATCGTATAAAAAATTGGTATTAATGGGAATTTAGGGTACAACATATCCACAATATTCTCAGAAATAAACTGCATATCAACTGCTACCTGCAACAATTGGAACAACTTTCTCTTGCACACAGTGGAAGGATCCTTGGGTAACAACTGATAAGTTGACAAATCATTGAGTTGACGCATCACCTCCCTATCGTAATCCAGCAAATCCTGCAGAACTATCCCTCCGCCTTTATCTGCCTGGCGGATAACTAGCATTTTATTAGAAGTCAGTGTTTTTAAACCTTGACGTTCTGCCATAGTTAAATTAGGATGTGCTGGAACACGAGGGGAAGTTACTGCCTCAACCTCCTGATCTAGTAATCTAAAGAAAGTTCTTATGCTGGCATTATTAGAGACCGGATCAAAATTAGAACGCATAGCAAACTTTTTTAATTGGGCTGGAATCTCTTATTTACTCCCTACTCCCGGCCCTTTATTGCTTCCAAAGAACTCTTTCAATCTAATCGATCTAGCCAGTTCTTGTTTTTCCATCATCCAAGGTAGTTCTTTAAAGCTTACTGAAGGAATGAAGGACAGTCCTTTTAATAGTAGACTAACTTCACCTTTGGAAAGTTCATGGGACGATAAGTTAAAGATTAGGTCTTCCTGGCTAAGGAAGGTCTGCCTACTCGCCCTCTGCCTTTCTGACTGCCCTCCCCGCCTCGTGAATTTCCTTTTTCGCCTTGGTTGAATCACCGTTGCGCTGCTCTGGTTAAGGCTCCTAAAGGGCCAGATGTAGATGGAGTTTGGTCCCGTTCACTGTTGGAACTCAAATTATCTTGGGAGGAGTCCGTATCAAAACGTGTAGTTTTTTTATAATAATTGCGTTGTTTATTTCTCCTAAAGAACGGTTGCTTACGTTCCTCATTTGGTCCTCCAGAAAGCCATCTATAAACTGTGTGTCTTTCATAATCAGACTCCACCTTATTAAGCTTCTCTTTCTTAAATTGAAGTAGTTCTCTTTTATAGGTTGCAATCTGCTGTTTCAGTCGATCCACCCAGTCGGTCCCCTGATCGGATGTTAGTACAGCCATATGGGAATTTTCAAAACTTGTAATTTTCTCTCTGATCGAGTGAAGCTCCTTAGTGGATTGTTCAATGACTAGTAGGATGAGGTCAAAAGAACAGCGGTTTAGAATACCCACCCATTTGCGACAAAATTGGGGATCATAGCGACCTATTGTGGGGCAGTTCTTAACTCTGAATCCCCTAGGAATTTTCTTTGTTTTATAATAGTCGCTAAGAGAGAGTCCATGTAGATAAAAATCTACTTCCTTCTTTTTTAAACGAAGAAGGTCTCTATAAATTAATTCTGGAGCCATAGCTTCAACCTCATCCTTAACTCCTGTGTTATATAAGATGGCATCTACCTCTGATTCTGAGAAGGTATGGATGTCACCCACTGGGTAGCAAAACTGCAATGCCGGAGTCACAGCCTCCACGTCATCCGCCATAGTAGCCATAGTAAAATAACAATAAAGTGCCAAGTGCCTTCAGCTGTCTCCAACCAGTTCAGTGCCGTTTACCAAAAAGTGCAAGAGCTAGAAAAGTGTTCAAAGTGCATATGACAAACTCTAACGGGCGGCTAGGCCATATAATGCTTAATGGCCAAATTGCATGTGCCGCCCGCAATAAAAAAGTTTAAAAGCAACCACAAATTGTTGAAGCAGGTTTCAGCAATACATCCATATGGTGACTAAATAGCCGTAGGGTGCCGTGACAAAGCATTCATTTCCACAATGTCTGCCTACATATAAAACTCATGTCGGTCTGGCACTCCCTTCAACGAAAACATCACCTGAACCGGTGCCCTCATAGAAATAAAGATACAGTCCCGGAGATGCGGCACTCTGGTTCACTTAACAAGCAACAGGCGGGTGTGGACTCCCAGTATGTGTCAACGTTTCAATATTTATTTATATTGTCATCAGGATACAAATAGAGAAAAAACAAACATACCTTTATGCAAGCCCATCACCACGTGAATGCCGGCGTCGGGAGCGGGACTGCACACCCGCCCCTTTGCCGCGCTGAAAATGGACGTCATAGACCTGCGTCTAATTAGTCCCAGTGTCATCACCATAGCAACCAAAATAAGCCTAGAGACATAAAGCGCACTATAAATACAAACGTATTAATACCATTCTAAACAATGTTCATCCCTAATCTCATAAGGGACATATGGACAAACAGACAAATTTTAGAAAGATAAAAGGCTAGATCGATTAGATTGAAAGAGTTCTTTGGAAGCAATAAAGTGCCGGGAGTAGGGAGTAAATAAGAGATTCCAGCCCAATTAAAAAAGTTTGCTATGCGTTCTAATTTTGATCCGGTCTCTAATAATGCCAGCATAAGAACTTTCTTTAGATTACTAGATCAGGAGGTTGAGGCAGTAACTTCCCCTCGTGTTCCAGCACATCCTAATTTAACTGTGGCAGAACGTCAAGGTTTAAAAACACTGACTTCTAATAAAATGCTAGTTATCCGCCAGGCAGATAAAGGCGGAGGGATAGTTCTGCAGGATTTGCTGGATTACGATAGGGAGGTGATGCGTCAACTCAATGATTTGTCAATTTATCAGTTGTTACCCAAGGATCCTTCCACTGTGTGCAAGAGAAAGTTGTTCCAATTGTTGCAGGTAGCAGTTGATATGCAGTTTATTTCTGAGAATATTGTGGATATTTTGTACCCTAAATTCCCATTAATACCAATTTTTTATACGATCCCAAAGGTACATAAAGGGTTACACCCGCCACCTGGTCGCCCTATTGTATCAGCGCGGGGATCGTTACTACAACCTTTAGCAACCTTTTTGGATTCTCTGCTGCAGCCTTTGATTCAATTGGAACCAACCTTCTTACTTGATACGACTACTTTTTTAACCCGGTTGAGTACTATTACTGAGATTCCTGATGATAGCTATTTGGTAGTAATAGATGTTGTTAGTTTGTATACATCTATACCGCACTCCTTTGGTTTGCATGCGCTTAAACTATTTTTACAAACTAAAAGTGATTATTCTAATGAAGTGATTGATGTGATCCTCCAGATGTTTGAACTCATTCTTTATAACAATTTTTTTCTTTATGATAACCGGTTTTATTTGCAAACAAAGGGGTGTGCAATGGGGAGCTCTATGGCTCCAGCCTATGCAAATGTGGTGATGTTCTTAATTGAGCATCTATTATTTTTCTCAAATGAGATTATTTCATCTAAGATTCTTATGTTTGTTAGATATATAGATGATTTATTTCTGGTATGGAGAGGTGATATACAGATTCTTATAGAAGCAATAGAAATTCACAATAATTCAGAGAATCCAATTAAATTTACCTATAGTTACAGTAATGACAACATTAATTTCTTAGATGTAAATGTATCCATTAAAAATAGGAGCCTGCACACTAAACTTTTCTCCAAAGAAACTGATAGAAACATGCTATTGAAACCACAAAGCTGCCACCCCAGAGCATTAATTAATGGTTTACCGTATTCGCAAATGGTAAGGGTGATGAGGATTAATAGTGATAGGCGGGTTGCAATTGAGCAACTTGATGTGATGATCGATAATTTTCTGGAACGTGGGTACAAACTTAACTTGTTATTACAATGCAAAGACAAAGTGTTAAAGTTGGATCGAACTAGCTTATTGACCAGAGGGGATGTAATAGAATCTGGAACCTCTAAAAATAAAAATAAGTTACCCTGGGTGAGCCAATATAATGTTCGCTCATCAGCCATTATGAATAAAGCAAAAAAATTATGGCCTATCATCCAAAGTGATGACAAATTACATTTCCAGGAACATGGGCTAATGCCCAGTTTTTCAAGAGGTAAAAATGTAAAAGATTATTTGGTTAAAACTTTGACCTCTGTACGGCCTATTAAGAAAGCTACTTTTTTGTCTAATACTCGAGTAGGATGCTTTAAATGTACCTGTACCACTTGCCAATTTCTCCTTACGGGAGACGTTTTTTGTCATCCTCATTCAGGAAAACAGTTTTTCATCAGACATCACTTTACATGCAATTCTTCCTTTGTAATCTACCAAATCATTTGCCCTTGCGGTTTATCGTATATCGGTAAAACTGAGAGCAAATTCAAAGAGCGTATGGGCAACCATAGGGCAGCTATACGGGCAGCAATCACATCGGGCACGAGTGATCAACCCGTAGCTCGCCATTTTGCACTTTTTAAACACCCTCTCACGAGTCTCCGTTACCGTATGATTGACACTGTCCCTATTAATATTAGAGGGGGCAACAGATCCTTACAATTATTGCGCTGTGAAGCGCAATGGATCCATCGCCTTAATGTAATTGCCCCAAAGGGACTTAATGAAAATGTATCCTATGCAGCATTACGGTGATATATTGCCATGAGTACCCCTAAGTTCCTTTTATCTTTCTAAAATGTGTCTGTTTGTCCATATGTCCCTTATGAGATTAGGGATGAACATTGTTTAGAATGGTATTAATACGTTTGTATTTATAGTGCGCTTTATGTCTCTAGGCTTGTTTTGGTTGCTATGGTGACGACACTGGGACTAATTAGACGCAGGTCTATGACGTCCATTTTCAGCGCGGCAAAGGGGCGGGTGTGCAGTTCCGCTCCCGACGCCGGCATTCACGTGGTGATGGGCTTGCATAAAGGTATGTTTGTTTTTTCTCTATTTGTATCCTGATGACAATATAAATAAATATTGAAACGTTGACACATACTGGGAGTCCACACCCGCCTGTTGCTTGTTAAGTGAACCAGAGTGCCGCATCTCCGGGACTGTATATATATATATATATATATATATTGGTCCATAGCAGCCGGCACTCAAAATATTTAAACAGCGATGCGTCCCGTGCCAGTGAAAAAACAGCATACACCCCTTCTCAACTCACGGCACTGGAGACAATTTTCAAATGCAGTAAACAGCTTGTATTTTAGGTAGACGCACGTTTCAGAGCTTCTGCTCCGTCCTCAGTACCATACAAGAAAAAACACAATGAACAATACACACATTTAAATACCTGTACAGGTCCCGCCAAGCACAGCCGCCGTCCCCCTGGTTCCCGTTCTCCGCCGCTGCTCTCACTTCCGCTTCCGCTCTCAGGCCTCATGTTGCCAGGCAACGCTGAGCTTGCGCGTCACCTGCCCCACGGTCTGTAGAACGGGACGTGTCTGATAATGCAGCTCCGGAACTGGTTCCCCCGGGGTCTGCTGCATAAGCCTGACAGGGACCTAAACAAAAAACAACACATGATACAGACGCTATAAAGAAAAAACATGGACAATAAACATAACATAAAACATACATATCTTACCCAGGAACATAATCCCACTACTAATTAAGGATCACTATAAATACATATACCTATATATCTACTGGCTGGGTATCACAGCGCTATTACAAAATAGATCACCCTCGCTCGGAGCGACATCCCCCAGTGTATCCTACACACGGGGCATGTCATCCCTCAGTGATACTGTGTTGTACCCACAGCAACCCAATCTACATAACATTCAAGTTAATTTTGTCATTAAGACCAAAGGGAGTGAACGTATTTAGTCTCAAAATCCACCTAGATTCTTTTTCCAGCAAGCATTTAGATCTGTCCCCTCCCCGTAATGTGAGTGGAACATGATCAATGCCGAAGTAGCTTAAATCACATAACTTATGACCTGCTTGTTTGAAGTGGCGCGCCACCGGTTGGTCCACTGTCTTACCCTCAAGAGTCAGCTTGATGGCTGACCGATGGGCTGCCATCCTTTCACTAAGCTTCCGTACTGTCTGGCCTATATAATAAAGGCCACAAGGGCAGACTATAACATATACCACGAAAGAAGTGTTACATGAAATTACATATCTGATGTCATACTTTTTATCATTATTGTGTGGGTGCTTAAAATCTTTGCACACCACCATGTAACGACATGTGGTACATTTAGTGCATCTATAACAGCCTGGAGCCTTGCGATAGACATTGGGTGTATCTCCCTTGCCCATACCTGTGATATCTGTGCGAACCAGACGGTCCCTTAAATTACGACCTCTCCTAAAAGCTGCAACCGGTCTAATTTCTCTGAGCCCAGGAAGTTCAGGATCTGATGCCACAATGGGCCACAGAGCCTTGGAGGCCCTATGTATAATGGGACTAGCTACCGAGTAGTCACTACTCCAAGGTAAGATGGTGCTCTCATTGTTCCTATTTGGCATCAGCAAGTCACTGCGAGACATACCCAGTACTTTCTGTTTTTGTGTCTGAAGAAGCTGTCTATCATACCCTCGGTGCTCAAATTTGGAAATCATTTCATCCAAAAGTTGAGGTACTTTAGTCTGATCGCTAGTAATGCGAGCAACGCGCATCATTTGTGATGCCGGTAGACCCCTCTTTAGTGCGGGAGGGTGATGGCTGGAAGCGATCAGCAGTGTATTGCGATCCGTAGGTTTAGAATATATTTCTGACTGTAAAGCCCCCTCCACTAGTATCACTTTGACATCTAGAAAGTTAGCTACCTTGTTGTCACATGAGTATGTAAACTTAATCGGAGATGATGAGTTATTAATCTCCCACATAAGGGCCTCAAAGGTTTGTAGATCACCCCCCCACAATAGGAACACGTCGTCAATATACCGAGTGTACATGAGTATCTTACTACTCACCGCAGGGTTATTAAAAAAACATTTTCTGTTCTTGATCGAACATATACACATTAGCATACGAGGGTGCTACCGATGATCCCATCGCGCACCCTCGCAGCTGCAGGTAAAATTCACCATCGAACAAGAAATAATTGCGATATAGAGTAAGCTCTAACAGGGTCAAGAATAAATCATGGTTAAATACACTGGAAGCAAGATTCCTCTCTAGAAATGTCTTCATGGCCCGCATTCCCTCGTGATGAGGAATTGACGTATAAAGGCTCTTAACGTCCAAACAACATAGCCACGTATTAGGCGGAATATCCCGGAGCGGTTCTAACTTCAGTAGAAATGAGGTCGTGTCTTTTAGGAAAGTCTCTTGGGTCAGCAAAAGAGGTTGCAGGATGCTATCTAGCAATTGTGCCACTGGCTGGTGCAGAGAGTCCCTTGCGGAAATTATCGGTCTGCCGGGCGGTAGGGTATCATGTTTGTGAAGTTTAGGCAGTGTATACAACACCGGATTCTTGGGATGCTTTATACATAGTGCTTTGTGCACTTTGTCAGGAAGTAGGCCTTCATCTTTTGCTCTTACTAAGATATCCATCAACTCTTTCTGATATTCCAGAACCGGGTTGCTTCTGAGTTTTTGATAAACTCCAACCTCCGCCAGTTGTGCTTGTATTTCCTTTCTGTAATAGTCCAAGTCTAGAATCACTATAGCCCCGCCTTTATCGGCGGGCCTGATCACAATATCCTGATACGAAGACAGCTGATTAATCGCTTCACGTTCAACTCTAGTGAGATTGAATTTGATACTAGCAGGTGCTGCTAGATATCTGTTGACTGAATTGTCCATCAAACGACTAAAAGTTCTAATGGAGGCGTTATGGGATGGAGGATCAAATCTAGACTTGGACCTATTATGTAGGAATGCCTCAAAGACAGAATCAGATGTTACAGATGTTACGTTCTGAAAATATTCTTTGAGCCGCAATTTTCGGGAAAAATTATATAAGTCACGTGACCAATTGAACGGGTCATGATTATTAGTAGGTACAAAACTTAGTCCCTTATTGAGCACTTGGATTTCTGTGGCAGACAAGGATCTTTTAGAAAGATTAAATATTAGGTGTTCTTCTTGAGCGTGACTGCCCTTATTCCTTTTGTTCTGGCCACCCCTGCGGGTGGCAGATTTCCTGAACCCCTGGCCCCATCCTGGGCCCTTTGACCTAAAGGGGCCCCACTCGGGACGGAATTCTCTTCCGACTCTGAAAAGGCGAATTCGCTGTCACTGCTAGAAATTCCACTCTTTTCGCCCCTTCCTACATAATAGGTCCAAGTCTAGATTTGATCCTCCATCCCATAACCCTCCATTAGAACTTTTAGTCGTTTGATGGACAATTCAGTCAACAGATATCTAGCAGCACCTGCTAGTATCAAATTCAATCTCACTAGAGTTGAACGTGAAGCGATTAATCAGCTGTCTTCGTATCAGGATATTGTGATCAGGCCCGCCGATAAAGGCGGGGCTATAGTGATTCTAGACTTGGACTATTACAGAAAGGAAATACAAGCACAACTGGCGGAGGTTGGAGTTTATCAAAAACTCAGAAGCAACCCGGTTCTGGAATATCAGAAAGAGTTGATGGATATCTTAGTAAGAGCAAAAGATGAAGGCCTACTTCCTGACAAAGTGCACAAAGCACTATGTATAAAGCATCCCAAGAATCCGGTGTTGTATACACTGCCTAAACTTCACAAACATGATACCCTACCGCCCGGCAGACCGATAATTTCCGCAAGGGACTCTCTGTACCAGCCAGTGGCACAATTGCTAGATAGCATCCTGCAACCTCTTTTGCTGACCCAAGAGACTTTCCTAAAAGACACGACCTCATTTCTACTGAAGTTAGAAGCGCTCCGGGATATTCCGCCTAATACGTGGCTATGTTGTTTGGACGTTAAGAGCCTTTATACGTCAATTCCTCATCACGAGGGAATGCGGGCCATGAAGACATTTCTAGAGAGGAATCTTGCTTCCAGTGTATTTAACCATGATTTATTCTTGACCCTGTTAGAGCTTACTCTATATCGCAATTATTTCTTGTTCGATGGTGAATTTTACCTGCAGCTGCGAGGGTGCGCGATGGGATCATCGGTAGCACCCTCGTATGCTAATGTGTATATGTTCGATCAAGAACAGAAAATGTTTTTTAATAACCCTGCGGTGAGTAGTAAGATACTCATGTACACTCGGTATATTGACGACGTGTTCCTATTGTGGGGGGGTGATCTACAAACCTTTGAGGCCCTTATGTGGGAGATTAATAACTCATCATCTCCGATTAAGTTTACATACTCATGTGACAACAAGGTAGCTAACTTTCTAGATGTCAAAGTGATACTAGTGGAGGGGGCTTTACAGTCAGAAATATATTCTAAACCTACGGATCGCAATACACTGCTGATCGCTTCCAGCCATCACCCTCCCGCACTAAAGAGGGGTCTACCGGCATCACAAATGATGCGCGTTGCTCGCATTACTAGTGATCAGACTAAAGTACCTCAACTTTTGGATGAAATGATTTCCAAATTTGAGCACCGAGGGTATGATAGACAGCTTCTTCAGACACAAAAACAGAAAGTACTGGGTATGTCTCGCAGTGACTTGCTGATGCCAAATAGGAACAATGAGAGCACCATCTTACCTTGGAGTAGTGACTACTCAGTAGCTAGTCCCATTATACATAGGGCCTCCAAGGCTCTGTGGCCCATTGTGGCATCAGATCCTGAACTTCCTGGGCTCAGAGAAATTAGACCGGTTGCAGCTTTTAGGAGAGGTCGTAATTTAAGGGACCGTCTGGTTCGCACAGATATCACAGGTATGGGCAAGGGAGATACACCCAATGTCTATCGCAAGGCTCCAGGCTGTTATAGATGCACTAAATGTACCACATGTCGTTACATGGTGGTGTGCAAAGATTTTAAGCACCCACACAATAATGATAAAAAGTATGACATCAGATATGTAATTTCATGTAACACTTCTTTCGTGGTATATGTTATAGTCTGCCCTTGTGGCCTTTATTATATAGGCCAGACAGTACGGAAGCTTAGTGAAAGGATGGCAGCCCATCGGTCAGCCATCAAGCTGACTCTTGAGGGTAAGACAGTGGACCAACCGGTGGCGCGCCACTTCAAACAAGCAGGTCATAAGTTATGTGATTTAAGCTACTTCGGCATTGATCATGTTCCACTCACATTACGGGGAGGGGACAGATCTAAATGCTTGCTGGAAAAAGAATCTAGGTGGATTTTGAGACTAAATACGTTCACTCCCTTTGGTCTTAATGGCAAAATTAACTGGAATGTTATGTAGATTGGGTTGCTGTGGGTACAACACAGTATCACTGAGGGATGACATGCCCCGTGTGTAGGATACACTGGGGGATGTCGCTCCCAGTGAGGGTGATCTATTTTGTAATAGCGCTGTGATACCCAGCCAGTAGATATATAGGTATATGTATTTATAGTGATCCTTAATTAGTAGTGGGATTATGTTCCTGGGTAAGATATGTATGTTTTATGTTATGTTTATTGTCCATGTTTTTTCTTTATAGCGTCTGTATCATGTGTTGTTTTTTGTTTAGGTCCCTGTCAGGCTTATGCAGCAGACCCCGGGGGAACCAGTTCCGGAGCTGCATTATCAGACACGTCCCGTTCTACAGACCGTGGGGCAGGTGACGCGCAAGCTCAGCGTTGCCTGGCAACATGAGGCCTGAGAGCGGAAGCGGAAGTGAGAGCAGCGGCGGAGAACGGGAACCAGGGGGACGGCGGCTGTGCTTGGCGGGACCTGTACAGGTATTTAAATGTGTGTATTGTTCATTGTGTTTTTTCTTGTATGGTACTGAGGACGGAGCAGAAGCTCTGAAACGTGCGTCTACCTAAAATACAAGCTGTTTACTGCATTTGAAAATTGTCTCCAGTGCCGTGAGTTGAGAAGGGGTATATATATATATATATATATATATATTATAATAACAATAATAATAATAATAATAATAATTACTATTATTATATAAATATATATTATAAAGCAAAAACGAAAAGTCAAACTTTACATTGCTATTTACAGTTATACTGTACTACAGAATTGTACAGTACTTTAAAGTAGTATAGTACTACAGGAAGGGCAGTCGAGATCCGGGATGGGCCCAGGTACTTTTCAAGAGCCGTGGCCTAATCATAGGAGGTGTGGTCATGTACTTTTAGAAAAATTGTATTTTAAGCACCTCCATGGCCACACTGCAGCACAGTACACAGCAGAGTGTGTTGGGCTGAGGAGAAGAGCTGCAGCTGCTGCTGCCAGGTAAGAGGGAGGGTGCCTGGGCCCCTACTGGACCCTCACCCAGCCCCTCCATCAGACCTAGGCATGGGTAATTTGTACCCTCTCCCCCATCTCTCGACACCACTGGCTACAGGAAGTACAGTACAGGAGGCAGAGAGACATCCATAATAGGAGCAGAATGACTGTCAATGGTAGGGTACGTACAGTACTATACTGTACCCGTATTTAAAATACCGACTGTCGGGATACCGACATTCAGAATGCAGAGTCTGGATTCAGAGTATGATTGGAGGGTTAGGCTAGTGGAGGGTGGGTAGGATGCACAATTTTGGGCACCATACTATAGTGATGAGCGGGTTCGGTTTCTCGGAAACCGAACCCCCCCGAACTTCACGCTTTTTACACGGGTCCGAGGCAGACTCGGATCTTCCCGCCTTGCTCGGTTAACCCGAGCGCGCCCGAACGTCATCATCCCGCTGTCGGATTCTCGCGAGACTTAGATTCTACATAAGGAGCCGCGCGTCGCCGCCATTTTCACACGTGCATTGAGATTGATAGGGAGAGGACGTGGCTGGCGTCCTCTCCGTTTAGAGTAGACTAGAGAGTAGTAGAGACACTTGATTTACTAATTTTGGGGAGCATATTAGGAGTACTACTTGCTGATAGTGTGACCAGTGACCACCAGTTTAATTAATCCGTTCTCTGCCTGAAAAAAAACGATACACAGTGTGACACAGTCACATACCATATCTGTGCTCAGCCTCAGTGTGCCCTCAGTGTGCTGCATCATCTATGTAATACTGTATATCTGACTGTGCTGAGTGCTCACTGCTCACACAGCTTAATTGTGGGGGAGACTGGGGAGCAGTTATAGCAGGAGTACATATTTTAACAGTGCACACTTTTGCTGCCAGAGTGCCACTGCCAGTGCCAGTGTGACTGACCAGTGACCACTGACCACCAGTATATTGTGATTGTCTGCCTGAAAAAGTTAAACACTCGTCGTGTGGTGTTTTTATTCTATAAACGCATTCTGCTGACAGTGTCCAGCAGGTCCGTCATTATATAATATATACCTGTCCGGCTGCAGTAGTGATATATATATATTTATTTTATATCTCATTATCATCCAGTCTATATTAGCAGCAGACGCAGTACGGTAGTCCACGGCTGTAGCTACCTCTGTGTCGGCAGTCGCTCGTCCATCCATAATTGTATACCACCTACCTGTGGTGTTTTTTTTTTTCTATCTTCTTGATACTAGTAGCTTACTTTAGGAGTCTGCAGTGCTGAGCTGACAGTGTCCAGCAGGTCCGTCATTATATAATATATACCTGTCCGGCTGCAGTAGTGATATATATATATATTTTTTATATCATTATCATCCAGTCTGTATTAGCAGCAGACGCAGTACGGTAGTCCACGGCTGTAGCTACCTCTGTGTCGGCAGTCGCTCGTCCATCCATAATTGTATACCACCTACCTGTGGTGTTTTTTTTTTTTCTATCTTCCTGATACTAGTAGCTTACTTTAGGAGTCTGCAGTGCTGACAGTGTCCAGCAGGTCCGTAATTATATAATATATACCTGTCCGGCTGCAGTAGTGATATATATATATTTTATATCTCATTATCATACATGTATATTAGCAGCAGACGCAGTACGGTAGTCCACGGCTGTAGCTACCTCTGTGTCGGCAGTCGCTCGTCAATCCATAAGTATACTAGTATCCATCCATCTTCATTGTTTACCTGAGGTGCCTTTTAGTTGTGCCTATTAAAATATGGAGAACAAAAATGTTGAGGTTCCAAAAATAGGGAAAGATCAAGATCGACTTCCACCTCGTGCTGAAGCTGCTGCCACTAGTCATGGCCGAGACGATGAAATGCCAGCAACGTCGTCTTCCAAGGCCGATGCCCAATGTCATAGTACAGAGCATGTAAAATCCAAAACACCAAACATCAGTAAAAAAAGGACTCAAAAATCTAAAATAAAATTGTCGGAGGAGAAGCGTAAACTTGCCAATATGCCATTTACCACACGGAGTGGCAAGGAATGGCTGAGGCCCTGGCCTATGTTCATGGCTAGTGGTTCAGCTTCACATGAGGATGGAAGCACTCAGCCTCTCGCTAGAAAAATGAAAAGACTCAAGCTGGCAAAAGCACAGCAAAGAACTGTGCGTTCTTCGAAATCACAAATCCACAAGGAGAGTCCAATTGTGTCGTTTGCGACTCCTGACCTTCCCAACACTGGACGTGAAGAGCATGCGCCTTCCACCATTTGCACGCCCCCTGCAAGTGCTGGAAGGAGCATCCGCAGTCCAGTTCCTGATAGTCAGATTGAAGATGTCAGTGTTGAAGTACACCAGGATGAGGAGGATATGGGTGTTGCTGGCGCTGGGGAGGAAATTGACCAGGAGGATTCTGATGGTGAGGTGGTTTGTTTAAGTCAGGCACCCGGGGAGACACCTGTTGTCCGTGGGAGGAATAGGGCCATTGACATGCCTGGTGAAAATACCAAAAAAATCAGCTCTTCGGTGTGGAAGTATTTCAACAGAAATGCGGACAACATTTGTCAAGCCGTGTGTTGCCTTTGTCAAGCTGTAATAAGTAGGGGTAAGGACGTTAACCACCTCGGAACATCCTCCCTTATACGTCACCTGCAGCGCATTCATCATAAGTCAGTGACAAGTTCAAAAACTTTGGGTGACAGCGGAAACAGTCCACTGACCAGTAAATCCCTTCCTCTTGTAACCAAGCTCACGCAAACCACCCCACCAACTCCCTCAGTGTCAATTTCCTCCTTCCCCTGGAATGCCAATAGTCCTGCAGGCCATGTCACTGGCAATTCTGATGAGTCCTCTCCTGCCTGGGATTCCTCCGATGCATCCTTGCGTGTAACGCCTACTGCTGCTGGCGCTGCTGTTGTTGCTGCTGGGAGTCGATGGTCATCCCAGAGGGGAAGTCGTACTCGTAATACCACTTTTACTACTTCCACCAAGCAATTAACTGTCCAACAGTCCTTTGCGAGGAAGATGAAATATCACAGCAGTCATCCTGCTGCAAAGCGGATAACTGAGGCCTTGGCATCCTGGGCGGTGAGAAACGTGGTTCTGGTATCCATCATTACTGCAGAGGCAACTAGAGACTTGTTGGAGGTACTGTGTCCCCGGTACCAAATACCATCTAGGTTCCATTTCTCTAGGCAGGTGATACCGAAAATGTACACAGACCTCAGAAAAAGACTCACCAGTGTCCTAAAAAATGCAGTTGTACCCAATGTCCACTTAACCACGGACATGTGGACAAGTGGAGCAGGGCAGGCTCAGGACTATATGACTGTGACAGCCCACTGGGTAGATGTATGGACTCCCGCCGCAAGAACAGCAGCGGCGGCACCAGTAGCAGCATCTCGCAAACGCCAACTCTTTCCTAGGCAGGCTACGCTTTGTATCACCGCTTTCCAGAATACGCACACAGCTAAAAACCTCTTACGGCAACTGAGGAAGATCATCGCAGAATGGCTTACCCCAATTGGACTCTCCTGTGGATTTGTGGCATCGGACAACGCCAGCAATATTGTGTGTGCATTAAATATGGGCAAATTCCAGCACGTCCCATGTTTTGCACATACCTTGAATTTGGTGGTGCAGAATTATTTAAAAAATGAGAGGGACGTGCAAGAGATGCTGTCGGTGGCCAGAAGAATTGCGGGACACTTTCGGCGTACAGGCACCACGTACAGAAGACTGGAGCACCACCAAAAACGCCTGAACCTGCCCTGCCATCATCTGAAGCAAGAAGTGGTAACGAAGTGGAATTCAACCCTCTATATGCTTCAGAGGTTGGAGGAGCAGCAAAAGGCCATTCAAGCCTATACAACTGAGCACGATATAGGAGGTGGAATGCACCTGTCTCAAGCGCAGTGGAGAATGATTTCAACGTTGTGCAAGGTTCTGCAACCTTTTGAACTTGCCACACGTGAAGTCAGTTCAGACACTGCCAGCCTGAGTCAGGTCATTCCCCTCATCAGGCTTTTGCAGAAGAAGCTGGAGACATTGAAGGAGGAGCTAACACAGAGCGATTCCGCTAGGCATGTGGGACTTGTGGATGGAGCCCTTAATTCGCTTAACAAGGATTCACGGGTGGTCAATCTGTTGAAATCAGAGCACTACATTTTGGCCACCGTGCTCGATCCTAGATTTAAAACCTACCTTGGATCTCTCTTTCCGGCAGACACAAGTCTGCTGGGGTTCAAAGAACTGCTGGTGACAAAATTGTCAAGTCAAGCGGAACGCGACCTTTCAACATCTCCTCCTTCACATTCTCCCACAACTGGGGGTGCGAGGAAAAGGCTCAGAATTCCGAGCCCACCCGCTGGCGGTGATGCAGGGCAGTCTGGAGCGACTGCTGATGCTGACATCTGGTCCTGACTAAAGGACCTGACAACGATTACGGACATGTCGTCTACTGTCACTGCATATGATTCTCTCCCCATTGAAAGAATGGTGGAGGATTATATGAGTGACCGCATCCAAGTAGGCACGTCAGACAGTTCGTACTTATACTGGCAGGAAAAAGAGGCAATTTGGAGGCCCTTGCACAAACTGGCTTTATTCTACCTAAGTTGCTCTCCCACAAGTGTGTACTCCGAAAGAGTGTTTAGTGCCGCCGCTCACCTTGTCAGCAATCGGCGTACGAGGTTACATCCAGAAAATGTGGAGAAGATGATGTTCATTAAAATGAATTATAATCAATTCCTCCGTGGAGACATTGACCAGCAGCAATTGCCTCCACAAAGTACACAGGGAGCTGAGATGGTGGATTCCAGTGGGGACGAATTGATAATCTGTGAGGAGGGGGATGTACACGGTGATATATCGGAGGATGATGATGAGGTGGACATCTTGCCTCTGTAGAGCCAGTTTGTGCAAGGAGAGATTAATTGCTTCTTTTTTGGTGGGGGTCCAAACCAACCCGTCATTTCAGTCACAGTCGTGTGGCAGACCCTGTCACTGAAATGATGGGTTGGTTAAAGTGTGCATGTCCTGTTTATACAACATATGGGTGGGTGGGAGGGCCCAAGGACAATTCCATCTTGCACCTCTTTTTTCTTTCATTTTTCTTTGCGTCATGTGCTGTTTGGGGGGTGTTTTTTGGAAGGGCCATCCTGCGTGACACTGCAGTGCCACTCCTAGATGGGCCAGGTGTTTGTGTCGGCCACTAGGGTCGCTTAGCTTACTCACACAGCTACCTCATTGCGCCTCTTTTTTTCTTTGCGTCATGTGCTGTTTGGGGAGTGTTTTTTGGAAGGGCCATCCTGCGTGACACTGCAGTGCCACTCCTAGATGGGCCAGGTGTTTGTGTCGGCCACTAGGGTCGCTTAGCTTACTCACACAGCTACCTCATTGCGCCTCTTTTTTTCTTTGCGTCATGTGCTGTTTGGGGAGTGTTTTTTGGAAGGGCCATCCTGCGTGACACTGCAGTGCCACTCCTAGATGGGCCAGGTGTTTGTGTCGGCCACTAGGGTCGCTTAGCTTACTCACACAGCTACCTCATTGCGCCTCTTTTTTTCTTTGCGTCATGTGCTGTTTGGGGAGTGTTTTTTGGAAGGGCCATCCTGCGTGACACTGCAGTGCCACTCCTAGATGGGCCAGGTGTTTGTGTCGGCCACTAGGGTCGCTTAGCTTACTCACACAGCTACCTCATTGCGCCTCTTTTTTTCTTTGCGTCATGTGCTGTTTGGGGAGTCTTTTTTGGAAGGGCCATCCTGAGTGACACTGCAGTGCCACTCCTAGATGGGCCAGGTGTTTGTGTCGGCCACTAGGGTCGCTTAGCTTACTCACACAGCTACCTCATTGCGCCTCTTTTTTTCTTTGCGTCATGTGCTGTTTGGGGAGTGTTTTTTGGAAGGGCCATCCTGCGTGACACTGCAGTGCCACTCCTAGATGGGCCAGGTGTTTGTGTCGGCCACTAGGGTCGCTTAGCTTACTCACACAGCTACCTCATTGCGCCTCTTTTTTTCTTTGCGTCATGTGCTGTTTGGTGAGTGTTTTTTGGAAGGGCCATCCTGCGTGACACTACAGTGCCACTCCTAGATGGGCCAGGTGTTTGTGTCGGCCACTAGGGTCGCTTAGCTTACTCACACAGCTACCTCATTGCGCCTCTTTTTTTCTTTGCGTCATGTGCTGTTTGGTGAGTGTTTTTTGGAAGGGCCATCCTGCGTGACACTGCAGTGCCACTCCTAGATGGGCCAGGTGTTTGTGTCGGCCACTAGGGTCGCTTAGTTTACTCACACAGCTACCTCATTGCGCCTCTTTTTTTCTTTGCGTCATGTGCTGTTTGGGGAGTCTTTTTTGGAAGGGCCATCCTGAGTGGCACTGCAGTGCCACTCCTAGATGGGCCAGGTGTTTGTGTCGGCCACTAGGGTCGCTTAGCTTACTCACACAGCTACCTCATTGCGCCTCTTTTTTTCTTTGCGTCATGTGCTGTTTGGGGAGTGTTTTTTGGAAGGGCCATCCTGCGTGACACTGCAGTGCCACTCCTAGATGGGCCAGGTGTTTGTGTCGGCCACTAGGGTCGCTTAGCTTACTCACACAGCTACCTCATTGCGCCTCTTTTTTTCTTTGCGTCATGTGCTGTTTGGTGAGTGTTTTTTGGAAGGGCCATCCTGCGTGACACTGCAGTGCCACTCCTAGATGGGCCAGGTGTTTGTGTCGGCCACTTGGGTCGCTTAGCTTAGCCATCCAGCGACCTCGGTGCAAATTTTAGGACTAAAAATAATATTGTGAGGTGTGAGGTGTTCAGAATAGACTGAAAATGAGTGGAAATTATGGTTATTGAGGTTAATAATACTTTGGGATCAAAATTACCCCCAAATTCTATGATTTAAGCTGTTTTTTAGTTTTTTTTGAAAAAAAACACCCGAATCCAAAACACCCGAATCCGACAAAAAAAATTCGGTGAGGTTTTGCCAAAAACGCGTTTGAACCCAAAACACGGCCGCGGAACCGAACCCAAAACCAAAACACAAAACCCGAAAAATTTCCGGTGCTCATCACTACCATACTACAAAATGGATATCGTGGAACTAGAAAAGGTTTAGAGGCTGGCGACCAAACTGATCAAGTGGATTGAGCTGGAATACGAGGAAAGGCTTGCTAGGCTAGGCATGTTTACATTGGAAAAGAGGAATTAAGAGGGGACATGATTAACCTTTACAAATATATACAGTAAGGGGACAATACACAGGAACTGTTTTTGATAAGATCGACACAGAGGACACGTGCACATTCGCTCATGTTGGAAGAGAGGAGATTTCGCACACAGAGGCGAAAAGGGTTCTTCACAGTGAGGGCAATACAGTACATGTCTGGAATTCCCTGCCTGAAAGAGTAATAAAAGTGGACTCGGTCAATACTTTTAAAAATGGGCTTGAGAAATTCCTACTGTACTTACTACACTGTGGCTCCTCCTCCCCCGGCTCCGCGTAATCAACATCTGTGTTGAATATAAAAAAAAATATTATAAACCAAAAAAGAAAAGTCAAATTTTACATTGTTATTTCCAATACTACTGTACTAAAGTATTATCTAATACTTTACAGTAGTACAGTGCTACAGGAAGTAGAGTACAGGAGGCAGAGAGACATTATTAGCCTGAGTGTGGAATGACCGTCCATTGGTAGGGGACATACTGTACCTGCAGTTAAAATACCAGCTGTCCGGACCCCAGCATTCAGAATGAAGATGCCAGAATGTCACAATCCTGACTGTAGGTTTTTATATTTGGTGACTTACCCCTGCCATCTGTCCTGGATCCTGTGTCTTTTCACTCACGGAGTTAAACAGCTTGTCAGTTTTCCTGAGTTCTCTGCCTGAGAGGTAATAGTTAATTAGCTCCACCTGTGGTGATCTCCTGTGTGAGGCTGAATTCAGTAATCTGAAGTTCAGGCTTCAGTGTTCTCTCGGCCTGCTAGGCCTCGCTGCACTTCACAGCCTCCTCTAGAGTAGTCACATGACAGTGACTTCACCTGACCCAGAGTTGTCCAATCCTCTGCCAGCCTGAGACTCTCTACATCACCTAATCCTGCCCACCAATCATCAGGGACCAGGAAGTATAAATCAGGAGGCTGAGTTGGAATCTGGGCCAGTTCCTCATGTCACATACAGCCTTGTGTGAGTCTTATGCTGAGCTCCCTTAAGGTAACCTTTGTACCTAAGTTCCTGTGGGAACTCTGTTCCCTTGTTACCGTTTGGTTTACTTGTGTGTTGCCATTTGATTTCATCATTTTCCCTGAGTCTCAATGTAAAGGCACAGCTGCAATGTTTCGTCTTAAAGGCACAGTACTGAATTCCGTGTTCTCCACTGAAAACCACAGAAGTCGTGTTTCAGTTTTACTACTGTTGTAGTTGGGACCTCCGTGCCTCAGTACCTCGTGCCTCAGCATCTCCGTGCTTCCAGCACCCCGTGCCTCAGTACCTCGTGCCTCAGCATCTCCGTGCTTCCAGCACCTCGTGCCTCAGTACCTCCGTGCTTCCAGCACCTCCGTGACTCAGTACCTCAGTGCCTCATCATCTCCGTGCCTCAGTACCTCCGTGCCTCAGTACCTCCGTGCCTCAGTACCTCCATGCTTCCAGCACCTCCGTGCCTCAGTACCTCCGTGCCTCAGCATCTCCGTGCCTCAGTACCTCCGTTCTTCCAGCACCTCCGTGCCTCAGTACCTCCGTGCTTCCAGCACCTCCGTGCCTCAGTACCTCCGTGCTTCCAGCACCTCCGTGCCTCAGTACCTCCGTGCTTCCAGCACCTCCGTGCCTCAGTACCTCCGTGCTTTCAGCACCTCCGTGCCTCAGTACCTCCGTGCTTCCAGCACCTCCGTGCCTCAGTACCTCCGTGCCTCAGCACCTCCGTGCCTTAGTACCTCCGTGCCTCCACGCATCTAAGTGCCTCTACGCACCACAGTGTCCTCAAGCACCTCAGTGTCCTCAAGCACCTCAGTGTCCTCAAGCACCTCAGTGTCCTCAAGCACCTCAGTGTTCTCAAGCACCTCAGTGTCCTCAAGCACCTCAGTGTCCTCAAGCACCTCAGTGTCTCCAAGCACCTCAGTGTCTCCAAGCATCCCGTGCCCTTTAGCACAGTTGAACCTGGTATTCTTCACTGATTCATCAGCGCCTTTCCAGTTCTGTCTTTCAGGAGACCTTCAGCGCCCCCACGTGCTTCCTGTCTGCCGACCTAATCCTGTATGAGGAGAGCCTAGATTCGGCCATCTCTGCCGCGGTTCCTCTTCCCAGTCATCGGAAGAATACTCGAGTCCACAACATTTCCAAACCAGGTCAGTGGTAGTATTCACATAATCCTCCAGTCGCCCGCACAGACTT
Organism: Pseudophryne corroboree; assembly: GCF_028390025.1. Lineage (NCBI taxonomy): Eukaryota > Metazoa > Chordata > Amphibia > Anura > Myobatrachidae > Pseudophryne > Pseudophryne corroboree. The sequence continues at coordinate 687,299,086 of NC_086444.1, forward strand.
CACTACACCGGGTTCACAAAAACCTCAGTCATGACAGTAGGAACTGGCCACATGGGCCCGGCCGAAAGTGTTTGTCTGACGCATGACCTCCTAAGCAATATTGCAGGACGCTTGGGAGGTCTGGAGTCGACTCAGCATCGATTGGCACAGTGTCTGCAGCGGAATTCGTCCTCCAGAGATTCTATGACCTTCTGCTCTAAGACTCCTGACCAACTGCAGATTTTCTACCAGATGTTACTACAGTTACAAGAACTTTTGCCTAGTATTCTCTCTGTGATGCCTGATCTCCTCAGGAATACTACCAACGTTGTTGATCCTGTTTTGTCCCATTCAGTTAATAGAGTCTCTTCCTCTGCGCAAGGGAAAGTTTTTCATCAGAGCTATCCACGGCCCAAGCTCTCTGAAGCTGAATGTCAGCGGCGTAAGGAGCTACATCTCTGTCTTTACTGTGGAAATTCTGGTCATTTTGTTAAAGACTGTATTCTTCGCAAGCCAGGTAATAGTGACAAATCTCAGTATCATAGTGCTCATGTCTACAAGTCATCCACAGTATCCGATCCATCTGCTGCTGACGGGGGTATCAAGAAGGCTACTCTTCTGAGAGAGACTCAAATTTATGACTGGGGTCCGGTGGTTAAAAGACCTTATCCCAAGTTGGGTGTCCAGAGAAGAATGTTCAAGCCATTTACAGTCACAGAGGAGTCCGTGTCCACAGCCCCAGGAGGGGCGTCTTCAGAGCATCCAGCCCCAGGAGGGGCATCTTCAGAGCGTCCAGCCCCAGGAGGGGCGTCTTCAGAGTGTCCAGCCCCAGGAGGGGCGTCTTCAGAGCGTCCAGCCCCAGTGAGGGGTTCAGAGCGCCCAGCCCCAGAGAGTCTACAGGGTGCTGCCCAGCCAGAGATTCTACAGAGTGCTGCCCAGCCAGAGATTCTACAGAGTGCTGCCCAGCCAGAGATTCTACAGAGTGCTGCCCAGCCAGAGATTCTACAGAGTGCTGCCCAGCCAGAGATTCTACAGAGTGCTGCCCAGCCAGAGAGTCTACAGAGTGCTGCCCAGCCAGAGAGTCTACAGAGTGCTGCCCAGCCAGAGAGTCTACAGAGTGCTGCCCAGCCAGAGAGTCTACAGAGTGCTGCCCAGCCAGAGAGTCTACAGAGTGCTGCCCAGCCAGAGAGTCTACAGAGTGCTGCCCAGCCCCGTGAAGAGGGGGCTTTTGCCTCAGCCCAGCCCCGTGAAGAGGGGGCTCTTGCCTCAGCCCAGCCCCGTGAAGAGGGGGCTCTTGCCTCAGCCCAGCCCCGTGAAGTGGGGGCTCTTGCCTCAGCCCAGCCCCGTGAAGTGGGGGCTCTTGCCTCAGCCCAGCCCTGTGAAGAAAGGGCTCAGCCCGTCCCGGTTCCAGCCGGTCCAGCAATACTCCAGGCCCTGCCTGGTCAGTCCGTCCCGGTTCCAGCCGGTCCAGCAATACTCCAGGCCCAGCCTGGTCAGTCCGTCCCGGTTCCAGCCGGTCCAGCAATACTCCAGGCCCAGCCTGGTCAGTCCGTCCCGGTTCCAGCCGGTCCAGCAATACTCCAGACTCCGCCTGGTCAGTCCGTCCCGGTTCCAGCCGGTCCATCAATACTCCAGGCTCCGCCTGGTCAGTCCGTCCCGGTTCCAGCCGGTCCAGCAATACTCCAGGCCCAGCTTGGCCAGTCCGTTCCGGTTCCAGCCGGTCCATCAATACTCCAGGCTCCGCCTGGTCAGTCCGTCCCGGTTCCAGCCGGTCCAGCAATACTCCAGGACCAGCCTGGTCCGTCTCCTTTGGCTCCAGCCAATTCAAGTATCCTCGGATCCAATCCAGTCCTACTCGTCCAGCCAAAGCTTTCTTCAGTTTCATCCTCTAAGCTTTCGTCTGATGGTTTTCCACCTATTTACTTTGATGGAGATTTATTGCAATATGCCGCTCTGGTTGAACAATTTCTCTCTCGGATGGAGTCTGATCCTTCAGGTGCAGTAACTCTTTCCAACGTTACTCGATATCTGTTCCTGGCATTCAGAGGAAGAGCTTTGGAGTGGGCCAACATGCTCTTTGAGAGTAATGATCCTGTGTTCCATGACTTACAGACTTTCAGTAACGCTGTAGTTAAAGAATTTTGTCCTAAACCTTTGGAATCTGCATCAACGAAGGTCCTAAATTCTTCTGTATGAATTTTTCAAGTTCCTCTAAGATTCAAGATGGGTGTCCGGAGTCCACCCTTGAAGAGGGGGATACTGTCACAATCCTGACTGTAGGTTTTATATTTGGTGACTTACCCCTGCCATCTGTCCTGGATCCTGTGTCTTTTCACTCACGGAGTTAAACAGCTTGTCAGTTTTCCTGAGTTCTCTGCCTGAGAGGTAATAGTTAATTAGCTCCACCTGTGGTGATCTCCTGTGTGAGGCTGAATTCAGTAATCTGAAGTTCAGGCTTCAGTGTTCTCTCGGCCTGCTAGGCCTCGCTGCACTTCACAGCCTCCTCTAGAGTAGTCACATGACAGTGACTTCACCTGACCCAGAGTTGTCCAATCCTCTGCCAGCCTGAGACTCTCTACATCACCTAATCCTGCCCACCAATCATCAGGGACCAGGAAGTATAAATCAGGAGGCTGAGTTGGAATCTGGGCCAGTTCCTCATGTCACATACAGCCTTGTGTGAGTCTTATGCTGAGCTCCCTTAAGGTAACCTTTGTACCTAAGTTCCTGTGGGAACTCTGTTCCCTTGTTACCGTTTGGTTTACTTGTGTGTTGCCATTTGATTTCATCATTTTCCCTGAGTCTCAATGTAAAGGCACAGCTGCAATGTTTCGTCTTAAAGGCACAGTACTGAATTCCGTGTTCTCCACTGAAAACCACAGAAGTCGTGTTTCAGTTTTACTACTGTTGTAGTTGGGACCTCCGTGCCTCAGTACCTCGTGCCTCAGCATCTCCGTGCTTACAGCACCCCGTGCCTCAGTACCTCGTGCCTCAGCATCTCCGTGCTTCCAGCACCTCGTGCCTCAGTACCTCCGTGCTTCCAGCACCTCCGTGACTCAGTACCTCAGTGCCTCATCATCTCCGTGCCTCAGTACCTCCGTGCCTCAGTACCTCCGTGCCTCAGTACCTCCGTGCCTCAGTACCTCCATGCTTCCAGCACCTCCGTGCCTCAGTACCTCAGTGCCTCAGTACCTCCATGCTTCCAGCACCTCCGTGCCTCAGTACCTCAGTGCCTCAGCATCTCCGTGCCTCAGTACCTCCGTTCTTCCAGCACCTCCGTGCCTCAGTACCTCCGTGCTTCCAGCACCTCCGTGCCTCAGTACCTCCGTGCTTCCAGCACCTCCGTGCCTCAGTACCTCCGTGCTTCCAGCACCTCCGTGCCTCAGTACCTCCGTGCTTCCAGCACCTCCGTGCCTCAGTACCTCCGTGCTTCCAGCACCTCCGTGCCTCAGTACCTCCGTGCCTCAGCACCTCCATGCCTTAGTACCTCCGTGCCTCCACGCATCCCAGTGCCTCTACGCACCACAGTGTCCTCAAGCACCTCAGTGTCCTCAAGCACCTCAGTGTCCTCAAGCACCTCAGTGTCCTCAAGCACCTCAGTGTCTCCAAGCACCTCAGTGTCTCCAAGCATCCCGTGCCCTTTAGCACAGTTGAACCTGGTATTCTTCACTGATTCATCAGCGCCTTTCCAGTTCTGTCTTTCAGGAGACCTTCAGCGCCCCCACGTGCTTCCTGTCTGCCGACCTAATCCTGTATGAGGAGAGCCTAGATTCGGCCATCTCTGCCGCGGTTCCTCTTCCCAGTCATCGGAAGAATACTCGAGTCCACAACATTTCCAAACCAGGTCAGTGGTAGTATTCACATAATCATCCAGTCGCCCGCACAGACTTCACTACACCGGGTTCACAAAAACCTCAGTCATGACACAGAATCAGAGTATGAATAGAGGGTTAGGGGGTAGTGGAGGAAGAATTGGATACTGTACCTCAACCTGATGGGATTTCTGCAATCAGGATACCACTGTCGGTCACTTGGCTGCTGGAATCCTGACCACTGGTCACGCGAACCCAAGCCATTGGTACACAATTGGAAAACTCACCTCTTCAGACAAGCCTACTATATCATATTCCAGACCCACCCACATAACCTTCAATGCTTCCCTATCCAATTACATCCTCTCTGTACAGAACACACATAACCTCACATATTTTCTCTTTCTTTACACTCACACCCTCCTGACCCTTTGACAACATTGCAGGGTGATCATATCATACAACCCATTAAGAACCTAGCAATCTGGTGGACCATTATGCAATAAGTACAGTAGCATCTACTGCAGGCATGTTACACTCATGGTCATCCAGCTGTTGTGAAACTACAAGTCCCAGCATGCTTTACCAGCTGATCAGTGGAAAGTATGCTGAAAAAGCATCCTGGGACTTGTAATTTCATAACAGCTGGAGGGCCACGAGTTTGACATGTCTGATCTACTGTATCTTTGTGAATCAATGCCTATTTCCCTATAGATTGTAAGCTTGTGAGCAGGGCCTTCCTACCTCTACTGCATGTCGGTCTGTTTTTACCCAGTTTTGTTCTATTACTATTATTCTAATTGTAAAGCGCAACGGAATATGCTGCACTATATAAGAAACTGTTAATAAATCAATAAATAATAAATGTACAATACAGTACAGTAGAGTACTGTACAGTAGATTACAATTCTTACCAGGCTGGCCTGAAGTCTCCCCCATCTCCTCCTCCTCTGCCTCCGTATCAATAATGAGGCGGTCTGTGTGTAAAATATAACAAGTATTGTATAATTAAAAAATTACAGTAATTCTGTAGGAAACTAGTGTGTCTGTAACAAAAATAATGATTACCACTTCCGGAGCTTGCCACTTCCGGCTCCTGGGTGGGTGGGGTATGCTCCTGGGTGAGTGGGGCATGTGGTACTGTGGAAAAATAACACTGTAACATCAGCTACTGTAAAGTACAATGAAATACAGTACAGTAAATAATGGATAAAAATAAATCATAAAATATCATAAGATACAGTATGCCGGCGCTCAGTATCCCGACGATGGCATCCCGAATGCAAAAATACCAAATCTGAAAATCACAGGGAGTTGTTAAGTATAGTACCCCCCTAACCAAAAACCTACCCTCAAGCAGCATAACCCTAACCCTACTCGCTCCCTCAGTATCGCTCAGTATCCAGACGATGGCACCCCAAATGTATAAATTCCAAATGCAAAAATCCCAACAATGGTTCGTTAAGTACTGTATAGTACTGTACCCAGTTGTGAAAGAACAGTAGGGTGGTATGGAGTACCATTAAGAAATTTGGTGGTGGTACACAGTACTATCAGCCCTCCACTGGTGCATAATTTATAAGGGGCATTTTTTAGTGTGGTACATAAAATGGTGTCAGTGGCATAACTGTGTGTGGCATAATATGTACTGTAATAGGCATTATGGCGTGTGGTATAATACTGTATGTAAGACATTACGGTCTTTGGCATAATGTGTAAGGGGCATTACGGTGTCTGGCATAATGTGGCCATGCCCCTATTGTCATGAAGCAACTTCCCTAGTTTTGTGTTACCACGCCCCCTTATGACACCCATTTCAACTATCAGTACCACTAAGAAAAAAATTCTACTGTAATTGCACCACTAAGACTGTAATAACCCTCTCCCCTCTAACCCTAAAGATTCCCTCCTGCAGCCTAAACATATCCCTTGGTGCTTAACCCTAAATTCCCCCCTGGTGGTGCCTAAACGTAACTCTCCCTTCCCTGGCTGTATACTCATTGCATCAGGATCCTGTCTGTTGGGATCATGGAGCCGGTCTCCCACCCAATTCGAGACATCGGCACCGCCATTTTCAGGGGTGTGTGGAATCCCGCATCAGGATCCCGACTGCCATGATCCCAAGTCATGAAAGCAGCAACTGAATTTTCGGTACACAATACTATTGGGAAGCAAGGCAGAAATTGAAGAGTAGTGTGCTTATTAGATGAGATGGGGCCTGGCGCCTCATCACTAGCCAGGGACTGTGGTGGGTGCGGGCAGGCAGGTGGCGGTGGTACTGTGAAAAAAAAAATAACAATACTGTAAGTGAAGCTGTCAATTTTTAACATGTACTGTACAGTATCCAGGACACATGTACAGTAGTGTAACGATGACAGTCGCACCAGAATCCTTGTTACACAATATTACTGGGAAGTGAAACAGAAATCAGAGTAGTGTGCTTACCAGCTGCGCTGGTCACTGGCACCTCATCACCAGCCAGGGCATGTGGGCAGGCAGGTGGCAGTGGTACTGTGAAAAATTTTTTTTAACAGTACCATAAGTGAAGCTGTAGTGTATAAATTATCTACTACTGTATATGAAAGTGAATGTCTGTCCTTCTGTCTTTCTATACAATTCCACAGTTTACAAGTGAGGATCGTGAAATTTGGCATACAAGCATATTAAAACACGGCGGATGCAACTAATACAATTAGAAATCCCTAGCACCCCTAGGGTGGAGACAGCAGCACAGAGTATGTCAGCAGACAGCATAACTCCCAACTGCCTGGACCTATTTACACCACACTCGGTACAGCAGCACAGACTATATCAGGACATGCATGATACAGTATGTCAGTGATAACAGGGCTGCATGTGACACAGACAGTGACATGATGTGAGGAGGGGAATGCAGGTAGCACAAACCCACACACTGAGAGTTATGTACTGGAAGTACAGTAGCATGGTCCCCCTGCAGCACAGAGTATATCAGGAGATAGATAATGTGCTGCGCTATATAAGAAACTATAAAAAAAAAGATAATTTCACAGGAGCACCGACATGACGTGAGGAGGGGAATGGAGGCAGAAGGAAGTCACAGACTGAGAGTTATATAGTGGGAGGAGCAGGGTCCCCAGCAGCACAGAGTATATCAGGAGATGAGTGATGTGTCAGTGATGACAGGGCTGCATGTGACAGTGGCAGTGACATGATGTGAGGAGAGGAATGGAGGCAGAAGGAAGCCACAGACTGAGAGTTGTATAGTGGGAAGAGCGGGGATACCAAAAAGGGGTCCGGCCACTACACAATCTGCATCAGAGAAGCAAGATACAGTATGCCTAAAGTATACAGTATACTAGATCACCAACAAACGTAAATTAACAAACAACTATCATTGTAATTTACCATCCTCATCCCGTAGTAAAGCACGGGTATTCAGCTATCTATAATGTTAATTATACTGTGTGTTTAATATTTACATTTATATTTGTAAACAGACATTCTTAACATCACGGGCCACCGGGCCACCGGTGACAATCGTGCAGCTGTAAGTGCAGTCTCCTGCCTCCCACACTGAGAGTCCCGGGTTTTATTCCCAAAGTGCCAATCAATATTTTTTTTTATAAGGGAGATTTGTGTTTCAGATAGTACACTATTCTAAGGGACGTTACTGTGGCAGAAATTATTCTAAGGGACGTTATAGTGGCTTAATGTGTTATGACGTGCATTACTCTTGCATAATGTGTTACAGGTTGAGTATCCCTTATCCAAAATGCTTGGGACCAGAGGTATTTTGGATATCGGATTTTTCCGTATTTTGGAATAATTGCATACCATAATGAGATATCATGGCACTGGGACCTAAATCTAAGCACAGAATGCATTTATGTTTTATATGCACCTTATACACACAGCCTGAAGGTAATTTTAGCCAATATTTTTTATAACTTTGTGCATTAAACAAAGTGTGTCTACATTCACACAATTCATTTATGTTTCATATACACCTTATATACACAGTCTGAAGGTCATTTAATACAATATTTTTAATAACTGTGTGTATTAAACAAAGTTTGTGTACATTGAGCCATCAAAAAACAAAAGTTTCACTATCTCATTCTCACTCAAAAAAGTCCGTATTTCGGAATATTTCGTATTTCGGATATTTGGATATGGGATACTCAACCTGTATAAGGTTCATGACTGTGGCAGACCTCTACTTTGTGACGTAATGTGAATATACTACTGCACTACTGTGACGTACAGTACAGTAATGTGAATAAGGTGCTCTACTGTGTGACACAACGTGAATCAAGGACAGTACTGTGGCGTGACGTGAATAAACTGCACTACTGTGACGTGACGTGAATAAGATGAATTCAGGTGAGTGCTGCATCATCTGTCATGAAATCAATTTATACTGCAATGAACAGTACTGAGATGGTTAAGGGTGGGAGGGCTGCATGCTGATGTGTGTCATAATGTTTATAATGGCAATGCTAATGTGTGTCACAATGTCTATAAAGGTACCCTGGTTCTACTGTACTGTACTGTAGCGATACTGTAAGTGTACTGTACAGTATGTCACATTTAAAAATGTGCCCCTTAAGTTTTGAAGACAGTACAGTACACTATGCCCGCCTGAGTGATTAGGTGCAGGGTACTAGAATGAACAATTCCATTGATTGTGATGTCATAAAGATGCTGTCATTGTTGAATTTCATTGGCAGTACAGTAAGCTGCCATTATACTGTATATATATTTTTACAGGGCTGGAAGCACGAAGCATGAGAAGGCGGGACAGGCGCCACCAAGCTGGTAAGTATTGTCAAGTACATTAGTGTACATAGTGATTTATACAGTCCCACCCCCCTGTCCTGACCAGCTCAGTTAACTCACTGCAATCTGGGTGAGAGGGAGGGTGGGACACTTCCTGTGAGATCCGGTGGCCCGTGATGTTAAGAATGTCTGTTTACAAATGATAATGTATGATAAACTGCACAATACGCTGCAGGTACACTGCATGACATACTGCAGGTACACTGCATGACACACTGCAATTACACCACACGATGCACTGCACAACACTGCATATGCACTGCACTATGTGATACAGTACTGTTAGGTTCCTGGTGCTCAGAACAAGGGAGATGTTATGAAGCGAGTCCAGAGCACCAGGACGTAATGCTGGGAAAGGGGAATAGAAAGGGAATAGCCCCTGGCGCCCTATCTCCGTTGTCTCGCCCGTGCTGTCAGTACACTCTTGCGAGACTATGGTTGCTTGAGCCCATGGCAGCCGCGTTTGAAGGGCGGATTACGTCTGCTCAACTTCGATGCCCCCTCAGGTCTTAATGAGAGACAAAGAGTGAACCGAGACAGGGTGATAACAAGGGGCCATCTAACTAAACACAAGGCCAGGGGCTACTAACAAACCTAAAACCAAAGTATGTGCGGCTTGCCGCCAAAGGAAAAGAACAAAGGAAATGCTGACCACACGCCGACACAATACTTTTGTGTACCGGCGGTGACAGCATAAGCAGAACCCTCTGCAAAACACCAGTGACAGAAATAATAACGGAATACAGCGGCCTAGGCTGACGGATGCGGTAGAGCCGCTATTCACGGAACCGGTACGAATACTGGCAAACGGACAGGAACCCCCAATGCTGCCGACACAGACTCTCAGAACTGGAGAACAGGCAGAATCCCAAATGACAGACCGGTGGACACCAAGAAGCCAGAAACTCGACCAGGCATAGGCAAAGCCACCGGACTTCTGGACAGGAACGCTTCACGGCAGGACACGGGATCAGACACAGGGACTGACACAGGAATCGACACAGGAAGCAGCTCGACAGACACTGCTACGCAGGAGCTCAGGAACTGGCAGGTACAAGCTCAGAACTCAAGCAGACTGGAAACCTAGAAATATCACCAGCGTCTGTGAATTGCACTGAGCCAGCATATAACAGAGAGGCGTAATTAATAATGTCATGCAGCTGCCCTGTTGCATGACACCAAACTGACAAGATGCAATTAGCAGCCAGGTGAGGCTGAACACATGGGAACAAGCTGCAATTACACAGACTCACCAGCGGCAGCAACCAAGAGTATTCTTAAACAGAGCAACAGGAAATCCTGGCCTGCAAGACAACTTATAAACATAAAATAGGAATGAACCACTACCTGTGGTTCATAACAGTATCCCCTCCTTAAGGGTGAGCTCCGAGCACCCCATGACACCCACGGGGAACATAAACAGAAGTATAACATAAAATACCTAACCGACATGCAAAACAGGAATGAGCCACAGCCGTGGCTCATAACAGTCCCCCCCCTTGAGGAGGGGTCAAAGGACCCCAAAATACAGACTATCCAAAACAAGGGATACAAAAAAAAGACCTGACACACTGGTCTAACAGACAAGAAAACAGAAACAAGCTGTAACAACAGCTTGTAACAGTGCCCTCCCCTTGACGGTGGCCACTGGACACAAGACAAGGGAAAAAAATCTTTTTTTTTTTTTATATCAAGGCAAGAGTCAAAAATTATTTCTTTTTCTTCTTCTTCTTTTTACAAAGCTCTTTAGGTCTGACCAAGGTAATTCCCCAAACATTGTCTGAACTGATGGTACCACCCAGCAAGGCTGCGTTCAAATCAGAGATAGATTTCTTACCCTTGGGAGCTGAACTTTCTGGCAAAGTACTCCTATTAGAAGAAGAAGTCAGAAAAGCACATCCTGCAGTCAAAACAACGGGCTGAGACTCTTGTGCCGAGTTTACAGTATTTGGTGGACTCTCAGCAGACAAGACGGGTGACTTAGAGGAACCTGAACCAATTTCTTTGGAACCATATCTTTTAATAATTGCATCACTGAATGCTGTGGGATCCTGAAGAATGGGATCTTCAGCTTTCATTAGGCTGGTCGCCCACTCAAAAGGCTCTCCTCTAAAAGAATAAATCAGATAGAGCACAAGGTTCTCTAAAGTGATGCCCAGAAATGGTCTAGACAACATAATGTAATAGTGTTTGAAAAGCGCCAGAAATTGGGCAAAGTCCCCATCAAAGATTATGGATGTTGAGATATCAACAGAGTCAGGATCTGTTTCCTTCCCATCTCACTGACTGGAGTGCTTTGCTAGGACCTGGTCACTATTGACCTTACTCGAGGCCGAGACTCTTTGAACCCCACACGGGGCAGTGACTTTCTAAACCCCACACGGGGCAGTGACTTTCTGAACCCCACTGACTTTCTGAACCCCACCCGGGGCAGCGACTTTCTGAACCCCACCCGGGGCAGCGACTTTCTGAACCCCACCCGGGGCAGCGACTTTCTGAACCCCACCCGGGGCAGTGACTTTCTGATCCCCACCCGGGGCAGTGGCCTTCGGGAACCCCGCTGGGGTCAGCACCTCAGATTATTTTACTGGGACCGAGCCTTCGGCCTCCCCCACTGGGACTGAGCCATCGTCCTCCCTAACTGGGACCGAGCCATCGACTTCCATCACTGGGACTGAGCCATTGGCCTCCCTCTCTGACTCGATAATTATCGAAACTTCTCCCGGGACTATGACTTCCGGGACTTTTGCTGAAGCTATAACCTTCAGCACATCCACTAATGCTACGCCTCTTAAGTTCTTTCCTGGGGAAGCGACCTCTAGACCCTTCTTAGAGGCTGCGTCTCTCGAGACCTCACTTGGGGATATTACTTCAAAGATCCCTTCTGGGGTTTTGCTTCTCGAGTTCCCTTCTAGAACTATGGTTTCAGATACCCTTTCTGGGGTTGCGCTCTTCAAGTCCCTACCTGGGGTAACAGCTTCTGAGACCCCTTCTGGTAAGGAAACCTGAGCTATAATATTTGATGTCCCTCTATAAGCTAGAGCATCGGGTACCGCTCCAGTGCTCTGGGCATCGGGTACCGCTCGAGCACTCTGGGCATCGGGTACTGCTCCAGCACTCTGGGCATCGGGTACCGCTCCAGCACTCTGGGCATCGGGTACCGCTCCAGCACTCTGGGCATCGGGTACCGCTCCAGCACTCTGGGCATCGGGTGCCGCACCAAGATCCTGAGCATCGGGCGCCTCTCCACGACCCTGGGCAACGGGCACCACTCCAGGACCCTGGGCAACGGGCACCACTCCAGGACCCTGGGCAACGGGCACCACTCCAGGACCCTGGGCAACGGGCACCACTCCAGGACCCTGGGCAACGGGCACCACTCCAGGAACCTGGGCAATGGGCACCACTCCAGGAACCTGGGCATCGGGCACCACTCCAGGGGCTTGCAACTCTGCTTCAACAGGAACCTCAAGAGAGGAGAGAAACATTCTCTTTTGATTCCTGAATCTATAATGGGGCTCCCTTGCCCAAGGACCCCAATTATAGGACAGAGAGCTTTTTAGTGTGGGTTGTGTGACAAGTACCTCTGCCACAGTAGAGACAGGAGTAGGTCTTGTATCCTGACTCAACTTGGCCAGAGGGCAAGACTCGTCACCACACTTTGGCTTGCGCAACTCACAGGTCTGCAGATAGTGGCCTAAACCCCCACAATATAGGCATAAGTTTAAGTTTCTGCGACGCAGACGCTCCTCTTCTGATAGCCTGGGCCGCAGAAAACTTTTAAACCTTTTCTCTTCAATTAAACCAGAGGATTCTCTTGTCACCATACTGTGAACAAGAGTCTCTTTAGAGATAGATGTACTCTCAACGACTTCTGGCAAGATGAGCAAGATTTTAGTCAGAAGGTTTTGCAGTTGCTTTAGGGATTGCTGCAAAACTTCTAGTCGCTCTGGTCTCAAAGCACTGAAAGCAGAGTTCAGGGCTGCGAGAGATGCCTGCAGGGCTTGCATAGTAGACATAGGAGGATTTAAAACTAGACAAGACAAGGCAAGACTAGACAAGGCAAGACTAGACAAGGCAAGACTTTTTTTTTTTTTTTTTTTTTAAATACCGGACTGGATTCCGCACACAGTTCTAGACAGGACTGGATTCTAAACACCGGATTGGATTCTGCACACGGAATTCTAAACAGGACTGGATTCTAAACACCGGATTGGATTCTGCACATTGAATTCTAGACAGGATTGGATTCTAGACTAGACACTGGACTGGGCCAAAAAAGAAAAAGTTTTATTTCTTTTTTTGTGGTTGGGCTGGTGATAATGTTAGGTTCCTGGTGCACAGAACAAGGGAGATGTTATGAAGCGAGTCCAGAGCACCAGGACGTAATGCTGGGAAAGGGGAATGGAAAGGGAATAGCCCCTGGTGCCCTATCTCCGTTGTCTCGCCCGTGCTGTCAGTACACTCTTGCGAGACTATGGTTGCTTGAGCCCATGGCAGCAGCGTTTGAAGGGCGGATTACGTCTGCCCAACTTCGATGCCCCCTCAGGTCTTAATGAGAGACAAAGAGTGAACCGAGACAGGGTGATAACAAGGGACCCTCTAACTAAACAACAAGGCCAGGGGCTACTAACAAACCTAAAACCAAAGTATGTGCGGCTTGCCGCCAAAGGAAAAGAACAACAAAGGAAATGCTGACCACACGCCGACACAATACTTTTGTGTACCGGCGGTGACAGCATAAGCAGAACCCTCTGCAAAACACCAGTGACAGAAATAATAACGGAATACAGCGGCATAGGCCGACGGACGCGGCAGAGCCGCTACTCACGGAACCGGTACGAATAATGGACCGAGCCGTCGGCCTCCCCCACTGGGACTGAGCCATCGGCCTCGCTAACTGGGACCGAGCCATCGACTTCCATCACTGGGACTGAGCCATTGGCCTCCCTCTCTGACTCGATAATTATCGAAACTTCTCCCGGGACTATGACTTCCGGGACTTTTGCTGAAGCTATAACCTTCAGCACCTCCACTAATGCTACGCCTCTTAAGTTCTTTCCTGGGGAAGCAACCTCTAGACCCTTCTTAGAGGCTGCATCTCTCGAGACCCCACTTGGGGATATTACTTCAAAGATCCCTTCTGGGGTTTTGCTTCTCGAGTTCCCTTCTAGAACTATGGTTTCAGATACCCTTTCTGGGGTTGCGCTCTTCAAGTCCCTACCTGGGGTAACAGCTTCTGAGACCCCTTCTGGTAAGGAAACCTTAACTATAATATTTGATGTCCCTCTATAAGCTAGAGCATCGGGTACCGCTCCAGCGCTCTGGGCATCGGGTACCGCTCCAGCACTCTGGGCATCGGGTACCGCTCCAGCACTCTGGGCATCAGGTACCACTCCAGCACTCTGGGCATCGGGTACCGCTCCAGCACTCTGGGCATCGGGTACCGCTCCAGCACTCTGGGCATCGGGTACCGCTCCAGCACTCTGGGCATCGGGTACTGCACCAAGATCCTGAGCATCGGGCACCTCTCCAGGACCCTGGGCAACGGGCACCACTCCAGGACCCTGGGCAACGGGCACCACTCCAGGACCCTGGGCAACGGGCACCACTCCAGGACCCTGGGCAACGGGCACCACTCCAGGACCCTGGGCAACGGGCACCACTCCAGGAACCTGGGCATCGGGCACCACTCCAGGGGCTTGCAACTCTGCTTCAACAGGAACCTCAAGAGAGGAGAGAAACATTCTCTTTTGATTCCTGAATCTATAATGGGGCTCACTTGCCCAAGGACCCCAATTATAGGACAGAGAGCTTTTTAGTGTGGGTTGTGTGACAAGTACCTCTGCCACAGTAGAGACAGGAGTAGGTCTTGTATCCTGACTCAACTTGGCCAGAGGGCAAGACTCGTCACCACACTTTGGCTTGCGCAACTCACAGGTCTGCAGATAGTGGCCTAAACCACCACAATATAGGCATAAGTTTAAGTTTCTGCGACGCAGACGCTCCTCTTCTGAGAGCCTGGGCCGCAGAAAACTTTTAAACCTTTTCTCTTCAATTAAACCAGAGGATTATCTTGTCACCATACTGTAGGAGGATTTAAAACTAGACAAGACAAGGCAAGACTAGACAAGCCAAGACTAGACAAGGCAAGACTGTTTTTTTTTTTTTTTTTTTTTTTAAATACCGGACTGGATTCCGCACACTGAGTTCTAGACAGGACTGGATTCTAAACACCGGATTGGATTCTGCACACTAAATTCAAGACAGGACTGGATTCTAAACACCGGATTGGATTCTGCAAACGGAATTCTAAACAGGACTGGATTCTAAACACCGGATTGGATTCTGCACATTGAATTCTAGACAGGATTGGATTCTAGACTAGACACTGGACTGGGCCAAAAAAGAAAAAAGTTTTATTTCTTTTTTGTGGTTGGGCTGGTGATAATGTTTGGTTCCTGGTGCACAGAACAAGGGAGATGTTATGAAGCGAGTCCAGAGCACCAGGACGTAATGCTGGGAAAGGGGAATGGAAAGGGAATAGCCCCTGGCGCCCTATCTCCGTTGTCTCGCCCGTGCTGTCAGTACACTCTTGCGAGACTATGGTTGCTTGAGCCCATGGCAGCCGCATTTGAAGGGCGGATTACGTCTGCCCAACTTAGATGCCCCCTCAGGTCTTAATGAGAGACAAAGAGTGAACCGAGACAGGGTGATAACAAGGGGCCCTCTAACTAAACAACAAGGCCAGGGGCTACTAACAAACCTAAAACCAAAGTATGTGCGGCTTGCCGCCAAAGGAAAAGAAAAACAAAGGAAATGCTGACCACACGCCGACACAATACTTTTGTGTACCGGCGGTGACAGCATAATCAGAATCAGAATCAGAATCAGCTTTATTGGCCAGGTGTACTCACGTACACTAGGAATTCTTTGTGGTACAATGCATCGCCAAGCAGCAACATGGAGGAAAAAAACGTAGCATACATTACAAACATTACACATATGAGTTCATACTGCACATATGCAACTGTACAGTAGACATATTATACATTTAAGACTAAAAACTAAGGCTGCTTGGCAGAGCAGCACCGAGGCAGCCATCCGCGGCGCCAACTAGAACTCACACAATGCACATAATACAGAAGATTTAAGCATTACATCAAAAGATAAACCACACAGACAAAGACGCAGAAAGAATAATGCATGATTGGTGTAAGCATTTTGAGTAATAACCTCCAGGGGTTGTGTATTCCACCATCACAAGGCACCAGGTGCGGCAGCCATCTTAGGCGCACTGCGTAGGATTACCCACGGTGGAATGGTCCACCCCTAGAAGAGAACACAAAATGGGGAGATTGCAGAGTCCTTAAGTTCAGAGTAGGGTTCCAATAAAAACATCAGGTCCACGCATTTTTCATCCCATCCACAAGCGCACCAGATAAGGCAGCCATGTTGGGCGCACTACACGGTTACACAGTGGGAGATGAGCCATACAGGGGCCAAATGCATGTATGGGAGAACTGACACATGTGTAGGCGTATGCTATACCCTGCATGGAAAAATACAAATGAAGCACACCCCGCCCACAGGGGAACCATCCGAGGCAGCCATGTGGGGCGCACTGCATAGGTTACTGCTGGCAGGGTGTGCAACCAATGGAGGTACACATTACGGGAATAGCACACAGTGGGGTGGAAGTACAGTGTAAGAAGAAAGAGAAGAGAGACACATTTGCAGGAAAAAACTGTACTAACATTATTTTGAGAAAAAGATAAATGTCCTGGTCTCATGAGAGCAGTGCGGGTGGGTGTGAGAATGTGGGGTGCACACTAATGTCCAATGGAACTGACCCAGCAAAGTCTGGTCCTGATGCGCACGTCCCTCAGTTCCCTGCTGAGCTTGAGGGGTAGTCCCGGGGGCAGTCATGATGTTCTTGGACACAGAAGTAGTAGGCATTGGTTCTGGTGTTCTCATGGCAGAGGTGAGGAGAGGCCACATAATGTTCCAGATTTCTTTTTTGATGCTGTTTAATGTTTGTTTAACTGTTTTTTTTTAACTGTTCATTTTCAAGACGCTTAGAAAAGGAACGCTTTGAGTATTGGAACGCACAGCTGACATGCACAGCTGTGCATGGTTGAAGTTACAGATATACTATGGGAAATTGACCCAACTACAGCTGAGGCAAATGTTCCACTAATCAAAGGTGTTACATTACACAGTGATTGACTAAACAAACACCAGCCCAGTGAGCCTTAATTAAATATGCGGCACTGACCAAGCTTTGAAACGCAGGTATTTTACATTACAAACAAAAGCAAAAATCACAAAACTGTCTAACAAATGATTTGAACATACATTTGGAATATGGATGTTTTGCATAGGTGCAGATAGCAATAGCCAGATTACATGGGGAGATATGAACATACATTTGGAATATGGATGTTTTGCATAGGTGCAGATAGCAATAGCCAGATTACATGGGGAGATATGAACATACATTTGGAATATGGATGTTTTGCATAGGTGCAGATAGCAATAGCCAGATTACATGGGGAGATATGAACATACCTGAGGATGAGAAGAAAAAGGAAGATGGTAAAGTTCAGTCCAATGCAGGAACTGTTTTTTTTAACTGTTCATTTTCAAGACGCTTAGAGAAGGAACACTTTGAGTATTGGAACGCACAGCTGACATGCACAGCTGTGCATGGCAGAACCCTCTGCAAAACACCAGTGACAGAAATAATAACGGAATACAGCGGCCTAGGCCGACGGACGCGGCAGAGCCGCTACTCACGGAACCGGTACGAATACTGGCAAACGGACAGGAACCCCCAATGCTGCCGACACAGACTCTCAGAACTGGAGGACAGGCAGAATCCCAAACGACAGACCGGTGGACACCAAGAAGCCAGAAACTCGACCAGCCATAGGCAAAGCCACCGGACTTCTGGACAGGAACGCTTCACGGCAGGACACGGGATCAGACACAGGAATCGACACAGGGACTGACACAGGAATCGACACAGGAAGCAGCTCGACAGACACTGCTACACTGTGAATTGCACTGAGCCAGCATATAACAGAGAGGCGTAATTAATAATGTCATGCAGCTGCCCTGTTGCATGACTCCAAACTGACAAGATGCAATTAGCAGCCAGGTGAGGCTGAACACATGGGAACAAGCTGCAATTACAAAGACTCACCAGCGGCAGCAACCAAGAGTATTCTTAAACAGAGCAACGGGAAATCCTGGCCTGCAAGACAACTTATAAACATAAAATAGGAATGAACCACTACCTGTGGTTCATAACAAGTACATTGCACAATACACTGCGTGATACAACAAAATGCACATTACACTGCACGATACACTGCACATTTCCCTGCAAAATATGATACAATGCATGAAGTGTACACTGCAAAAAACACTGAAATTACCACATGTGTATACAGTACACTGCACGATGTGATTCACTATGCATTACACTGCAATTTCACTGCACAATACCATATACTGAATGTACACTGCATGACAAGCTGCAATTACACAGCACGATACACTGTGATACACTGCATATATTGTACACTGCATGATACACTGCACAATTGTAGACCACGTGGATTGTAAAGAACTATATAAACAAGTTTAACAAACAAATATTTTTCCAAAACTCATGTCGACCTTTTGCCATGTCAACTTAACGGCCATGTCAACCTACAGTATATATGGTGTCAACCAATTTCAAAAGTGACACCATCTAGGTCGACACCAATTGGTTGACACCAGATATAGGTTGACATGGTGTGTTGACCTAGATGGTGTTGCTTTTGACATGGATAGTAAATGTAAAAAAAATTGGAAAAGTGTAAAAGAAAACAAATTGACCTTTTGACCCTGGTTAATGTTTGGGCCTTGTTTAACTATTTGTTTACCACAGGTACAGTGCTGTATAGACCGGATACCTGCTGCTACAGCAGCCCATGTTATAATGTACCTGTAACTACAGTAACTTAAAGTACAGCAATCTAAGGTAATGTACTGTACTTACAATCCCTTATGGCCTGCAGGTGCCTTGGAATCCACCAGACCAGGTCACTCCACCTCCTTTGAAATGACCTGACAGTCCTCCACTGGTTATATTTCTGGAGGATCTCCCTACTGGCCCTCCGGTACGCCCTCACCTTCTCCTCATTGCTGGCGAGAGGTCTGTCGCTCCAGCAAACGAGGAGATGGAGCTCTCCCAGGACATAAGGATGATCACTCACCACAGCTATGACACAGTCCTTAGCCGCAGTGAGCGTCTCAGATGCCATGTGTCTCAAACGTCATGTGTCTCAGACATCGTGCGTCTCAGACGTCGTGGGCCATGCGTCTCAGCCGTCATGCATTCCAGGCATTCTACGTTGTTACTGTGTGTCAGTTTCCCTTGGTTATGATTATTAGTGATGAGCGGGTTCGGTTTCCAAGAAACCGAACCCCCCCGAATGTCACCCTTTTTACACGGATCCGAGCCATACTCGGATTCTCCCGTATGGCTCGGTTAACCCGAGTGCACCCGAACGTCATCATCCCGCTGTCGGATTCTCGCAAGATTCGAATTCTATATAAGCAGCCGCGCGTTGCCGCCATTTTCACTCGTGCATTGAGATTGATAGGGAGAGGACGTGGCTGGCGTCCTCTCTGTTTATAATTGTAGAAGAGACAGTTGATTGCTTGTTTTATTACTAATTGTGGGGAGGATTGGGGAGCAGCTGTTAGGACTCGGAGTAGAGTGCAGAGTTTTGCTGATAGTGACAACCAGTTTTTTTTTATCCGTTCTCTGCCTGAAAAAAACGCTCCATACCATATCTGTGCTCAGTGTGCTGCATGATATATCTGTGCTGAGTGCTCACACTGCTTAATTGTGGGGACTGGGGAGCAGCTATAGCAGGAGTACAGTGCACAGTTTTGCTGACAGTGACCACCAGTATACGTTTGTCTGCCTGAAAAACACTCCTGTGGTGGCTTTTTTTATACTAGTTTAGCAGTCTGCTGACAGTGTCCACCAGGTCCATTATACTGTATATAGCAGTACGGTAGGCCACTGCTGTACCTACCTCTGTGTCGTCAGTCACTCGTCATCCATTAATAATAATAAGTATACTATCCATCCATCTACATTGTATACCTGTGGTGGCTTTTTTTCTTTATACTAGTTTAGCAGTTTGCTGACAGTGTCCACCAGGTCCATTTATTATACTGTATATAGCAGTGCGGTAGGCCACTGCTGTACCTACCTCTGTGTCGTCACTCGTCGTCCATAAGTATACTATCCATCCATCTACATTGTATACCTGTGGTGGCTTTTTTTCTTTATACTAGTTTAGCAGTTTGCTGACAGTGTCCACCAGGTCCATTTATTATACTGTATATAGCAGTACGGTAGGCCACTGCTGTACCTACCTCTGTGTCATCACTCATCGTCCATAAGTATACTATCCATCCATCTACATTGTATACCTGTGGTGGCTTTTTTTCTTTTTACTAGTTTAGCAGTTTGCTGACAGTGTCCACCAGGTCCATTTATTATACTGTATATAGCAGTACGATAGGCCACTGCTGTACCTACCTCTGTGTCGTCACTCATCCTCCATAAGTATACTATCCATCAATCTACATTGTATACCTGTGGTGGCTTTTTTTCTTTATACTAGTAGTACTAGTTTAGCAGTCTGCTGACAGTGTCCACCAGGTCCATTATACTGTATATAGCAGTACGGTAGGCCACTGCTGTACCTACCTCTGTGTTGTCACTCGTCGTCCATAAGTATACTACCATCCATCTACATTGTATACCTGTGGTGGCTTTTTTTCTTTATACTAGTAGTACTAGTTTAGCAGTCTGCTGACAGTGTCCACCAGGTCCATTATACTGTATATAGCAGTACGGTAGGCCACTGCTGTACCTACCTCTGTGTCGTCAGTCACTCGTCATCCATTAATAATAATAAGTATACTATCCATCCATCTACATTGTATACCTGTGGTGGCTTTTTTTCTTTATACTAGTTTAGCAGTTTGCTGACAGTGTCCACCAGGTCCATTTATTATACTGTATATAGCAGTACGGTAGGCCACTGCTGTACCTACCTCTGTGTCGTTACTCGTCGTCCATAAGTATACTATCCATCCATCTACATTGTATACCTGTGGTGGCTTTTTTTCTTTATACTAGTTTAGCAGTTTGCTGACAGTGTCCACCAGGTCCATTTATTATACTGTATATAGCAGTACAGTAGGCCACTGCTGTACCTACCTCTGTGTCGTTACTCGTCGTCCATAAGTATACTATCCATCCATCTACATTGTATACCTGTGGTGGCTTTTTTTCTTTATACTAGTTTAGCAGTTTGCTGACAGTGTCCACCAGGTCCATTTATTATACTGTATATAGCAGTACGGTAGGCCACTGCTGTTCCTACCTCTGTGTCGTTACTCGTCGTCCATAAGTATACTATCCATCCATCTACATTGTATACCTGTGGTGGCTTTTTTTCTTTATACTAGTAGCACTAGTTTAGCAGTCTGCTGACAGTATCCACCAGGTCCATTATACTGTATATAGCAGTACGGTAGGCCACTGCTGTACCTACCTCTGTGTCGTCACTCGTCGTCCATAAGTATACTACCATCCATCTACATTGTATACCTGTGGTGGCTTTTTTTCTTTATACTAGTAGTACTAGTTTAGCAGTCTGCTGACAGTGTCCACCAGGTCCATTATACTGTATATAGCAGTACGGTAGGCCACTGCTGTACCTACCTCTGTGTCGTCAGTCACTCATCATCCATTAATAATAATAAGTATACTATCCATCCATCTACATTGTATACCTGTGGTGGCTTTTAGTTGTGCGCATTAAAAATATGGAGAACAAAAATGTGGAGGTTAAAAAAATAGGGAAAGATCAAGATCCACTTCCACCTCGTGCTGAAGCTGCTGCCACTAGTCATGGCCGAGACGATGAAATGCCATCAACGTCGTCTGCCAAGGCCGATGCCCAATGTCATAGTACAGAGCATGTAAAATCCAAAACACAAAAGTTCAGTAAAATGACCCAAAAATCTAAATTAAAAGCGTCTGAGGAGAAGCGTAAACTTGCCAATATGCCATTTACGACACGGAGTGGCAAGGAACGGCTGAGGCCCTGGCCTATGTTCATGGCTAGTGGTTCAGCTTCACATGAGGATGGAAGCACTCATCCTCTCGCTAGAAAAAAGAAAAGACTTAAGCTGGCAAAAGCACAGCAAAGAACTGTGCGTTCTTCGAAATCACAAATCCCCAAGGAGAGTCCAATTGTGTCGGTTGCGATGCCTGACCTTCCCAACACTGGACGGGAAGAGCTTGCGCCTTCCACCATTTGAACGCCCCCTGCAAGTGCTGGAAGGAGCACCCGCAGTCCAGTTCCTGATAGTCAAATTGAAGATGTCAGTGTTGAAGTACACCAGGATGAGGATATGGGTGTTGCTGGCGCTGGGGAGGAAATTGACAAGGAGGATTCTGATGGTGAGGTGGTTTGTTTAAATCAGGCACCCGGGGAGATGCCTGTTGTCCGTGGGAGGAATATGGCCATTGACATGCCTGGTCAAAATACAAAAAAAATCAGCTCTTCGGTGTGGAATTATTTCAACACAAATGCGGACAACATGTGTCAAGCCGTGTGTTGCCTTTGTCAAGCTGTAATAAGTAGGGGTAAGGACGTTAACCACCTCGGAACATCCTCCCTTATACGTCACCTGCAGCGCATTCATCATAAGTCAGTGACAAGTTCAAAAACTTTGGGCGACAGCGGAAGCAGTCCACTGACCACTAAATCCCTTCCTCTTGTAACCAAGCTCCTGCAAACCACACCACCAACTCCCTCAGTGTCAATTTCCTCCTTACCCAGGAAAGCCAATAGTCCTGCAGGCCATGTCACTGGCAAGTCTGACGAGTCCTCTCCTGCCTGGGATTCCTCCGATGCATCCTTGAGTGTAACGCCTACTGCTGCTGGCGCTGCTGTTGTTGCTGCTGGGAGTCGATCGTCATCCCAGAGGGGAAGTCGGAAGACCACTTGTACTACTTCCAGTAAGCAATTGACTGTACAACAGTCCTTTGCGAGGAAGATGAAATATCACAGCAGTCATCCTGCTGCAAAGCGGATAACTGAGGCCTTGGCAGCCTGGGCGGTGAGAAACGTGGTTCCGGTATCCATCGTTAATTCAGAGCCAACTATAGACTTGATTGAGGTACTGTGTCCCTGGTACCAAATACCATCTAGGTTCCATTTCTCTAGGCAGGCGATACCGAAAATGTACACAGACCTCAGAAAAAGAGTCACCAGTGTCCTAAAAAATGCAGTTGTACCCAATGTCCACTTAACCACGGACATGTGGACAAGTGGAGCAGGGCAGACTCAGGACTATATGACTGTGACAGCCCACTGGGTAGATGTATTGCCTCCCGCTGCAAGAACAGCAGCGGCAGCACCAGTAGCAGCATCTCGCAAACGCCAACCCGTTCCTAGGCAGGCTACGCTTTGTATCACCGCTTTCCAGAATTTGCACACAGCTGAAAACCTCTTACGGCAACTGAGGAAGATCATCGCAGAATGGCTTACCCCAATTGGACTTTCCTGGGGATTTGTGACATCGGACAACGCCAGCAATATTGTGCGTGCATTACATCTGGGCAAATTCCAGCACGTCCCATGTTTTGCACATACCTTGAATTTGGTGGTGCAGAATTATTTAAAAAATGACAGGGGCATGCAAGAGATGCTGTCGGTGGCCCGAAGAATTGCGGGCCACTTTCGGCGTTCAGGCACCACGTACAGAAGACTGGAGCACCACCAAACATCCCTGAACCTGCCCTGCCATCATCTGAAGCAAGAGGTGGTAACGAGGTGGAATTCAACCCTCTATATGCTTCAGAGGATGGAGGAGCAGCAAAAGGCCATTCAAGCCTATACATCTGGCCATGATATAGGCAAAGGAGGTGGAATGCACCTGTCTCAGGTGCAGTGGAATATGATTTCAACGTTGTGCAAGGTTCTGCAACCCTTTGAACTTGCCACACGTGAAGTCAGTTCAGACACTGCCAGCCTGAGTCAGGTCATTCCCCTCATCAGGCTTTTGCAGAAGAAGCTGGAGACATTGAAGGAGGAGCTAAAACAGAGCGATTCCGCTAGGCATGTAGGACTTGTGGATGGAGCCCTTAATTCGCTTAACCAGGATTCACGGGTGGTCAATCTGTTGAAATCAGAGCACTACATTTTGGCCACCGTGCTCGATCCTAGATTTAAAACCTACGTTGTATCTCTCTTTCCAGCAGACACAAGTCTGCAGTTGTTCAAAGACCTGCTGGTGAGAAAATTGTCAAGTCAAGCGGAACGTGACCCGTCAACAGCTCCTCCTTCACATTCTCCCGCAACTGGGGGTGCGAGGAAAAGGCTAAGAATTCTGAGCCCACCCGCTGGCGGTGATGCAGGGCAGTCTGGAGCGAGTGCTAACATCTGGTCCGGACTGAGGGACCTGCCAACGATTACTGACATGTCGTCTACTGTCACTGCATATGATTCTCTCACCATTGAAAGAATGGTGGAGGATTATATGAGTGACCGCATCCAAGTAGGCACGTCAGACAGTCCGTACGTATACGGGCAGGAAAAAGAGGCAATTTGGAGGCCCTTGCATAAACTGGCTTTATTCTACCTAAGTTGCCCTCCCTCCAGTGTGTACTCCGAAAGAGTGTTTAGTGCAGCCGCTCACCTTGTCAGCAATCGGCGTACGAGGTTACTTCCAGAAAATGTGGAGAAGATGATGTTCATTAAAATGAATTATAATCAATTCCTCCGTGGAGACATTCACCAGCAGCTATTGCCTCCAGGCAATAGATGGTGGATTCCAGTGGGGACGAATTAATAATCTGTGAGGAGGGGGATGTACACAGTGAAAGGGGTGATGAATCGGACGATGATAATGAGATGGACATCTTGCCTCCGTAGAGCCAGTTTGTGCAAGGAGAGATTGATTGCTTCTTTTTTGTTGGGGGCTCAAACCAACCAGTCATTTCAGTCACAGTCGTGTGGCAGACCCTGTCGCTGAAATGATGGGTTCGTTAAAGTGTGCATGTCCTGTTTATCCAACATAAGGGTGGGTAGGAGGGCCCAAGGACAATTCCATCTTGCACCTCTTTTTTCTTTTATTTTTCTTTGCATCATGTGCTGTTTGGGGACAATTTTTTTGAAGTGCCATCCTGTCTGACACTGCAGTGCCACTCCTAGATGGGCCAGGTGTTTGTGTCGGCCACTTGGGTCGCTTATCTTAGTCACACAGCTACCTCATTGCGCCTCTTTTTTTCTTTGCATCATGTGCTGTTTGGGGACTATTTTTTTCAAGTGCCATCCTGTCTGACACTGCAGTGCCACTCCAAGATGGGCCAGGTGTTTGTGTCGGCCACTTGGGTCGCTTAGCTTAGTCACACAGCTATCTCATTGCGCCTCTTTTTTTCTTTGCATCATGTGCTGTTTGGGGACAATTTTTTTGAAGTGCCATCCTGCCTGACACTGCAGTGCCACTCCTAGATGGGCCAGGTGTTTGTGTCGGCCACTTGTGTCGCTTAGCTTAGCCATCCAGCGACCTCGGTGCAAATTTTAGGACTAAAAATAATATTGTGAGGTGTGAGGTGTTCAGAATAGACTGAAAATGAGTGGAAATTATGGTTATTGAGGTTAATAATACTATGGGATCAAAATGACCCCCAAATTTTATGATTTAAGCTGTTTTTTAGTTTTTTTTGAAAAAAAAACCCGAATCCAAAACACACCCGAATCCGAAAAAAAAATTTCGGTGAGGTTTTGCCAAAACGCGTCCGAACCCAAAACACGGCCGCGGAACCGAACCCAAAACCAAAACACAAAACCCGAAAAATTTCCGGTGCACATCACTATTGATTATGCCTTTTCTTTCGCCCTACGCCCTACCCCATCACACTTCCCCCCTGGAAGCCTGCACAGGTCATGCAGTAGACAGGGAGGGAGTTCAGGTCAATACACAAACGCCAACGATCTACAGTACTGTGTTGCTCAGTTAGTATTTGCATTTAGCATAAAGAATTGCTCCAGCAGATTTACTCTGATTTATGTGAAACTTGTGTGCACCGTTCCATTGAACGTATAACAAAGAAAAAAATAAAAATAAAGTGAATGTCATGGGAACAAATTACAAAAAAGGTTGGCACTTCCTTCCCATTGGTGTTGGTTTATGCCTTAGGGGACTCGGATGCTCATACTTGTATTTCAAAAGCATGGTATTTTTCACCATCTCCCCCTACCCCCATCACCCTTCCCCCCTGGAGGCGTGCACAGGTCATGCAGTAGTCAGGGAGGGAGTTCAGGTCATGTACAATACACAAACGCCGACGATCTACAGTACTGTGTTGCTCAGTTAGTTGCGGCGGAATACACTAATTTATACTTATTACTAGAGATGAGCGCCTGAAATTTTTCGGGTTTTGTGTTTTGGTTTTGGGTTCGGTTCCGCGGCCGTGTTTTGGGTTCGAACGCGTTTTGGCAAAACCTCACCGAATTTTTTTTGTCGGATTCGGGTGTGTTTTGGATTCGGGTGTTTTTTTCAAAAAACACTAAAAAACAGCTTAAATCATAGAATTTGGGGGTCATTTTGATCCCAAAGTATTATTAACCTCAAAAACCATAATTTACACTCATTTTCAGTCTATTCTGAATACCTCACACCTCACAATATTATTTTTAGTCCTAAAATTTGCACCGAGGTCGCTGTGTGAGTAAGATAAGCGACCCTAGTGGCCGACACAAACACCGGGCCCATCTAGGAGTGGCACTGCAGTGTCACGCAGGATGTCCCTTCCAAAAAACCCTCCCCAAACAGCACATGACGCAAAGAAAAAAAGAGGCGCAATGAGGTAGCTGTGTGAGTAAGATTAGCGACCCTAGTGGCCGACACAAACACCGGGCCCATCTAGGAGTGGCACTGCAGTGTCACGCAGGATGGCCCTTCCAAAAAACCCTCCCCAAACAGCACATGACGCAAAGAAAAAAAGGACTCGCAATGAGGTAGCTGTGTGAGTAAGATTAGCGACCCTAGTGGCCGACACAAACACCGGGCCCATCTAGGAGTGGCACTGCAGTGTCACGCAGGATGTCCCTTCCAAAAAACCCTCCCCAAACAGCACATGACGCAAAGAAAAAAAGAGGCGCAATGAGGTAGCTGTGTGAGTAAGATTAGCGACCCTAGTGGCCGACACAAACACCGGGCCCATCTAGGAGTGGCACTGCAGTGTCACGCAGGATGTCCCTTCCAAAAAACCCTCCCCAAACAGCACATGACGCAAAGAAAAAAAGAGGCGCAATGAGGTAGCTGACTGTGTGAGTAAGATTAGCGACCCTAGTGGCCGACACAAACACCGGGCCCATTTAGGAGTGGCACTGCAGTGTCACGCAGGATGTCCCTTCCAAAAAACCCTCCCCAATCAGCACATGATGCAAAGAAAAAGAAAAGAAAAAAGAGGTGCAAGATGGAATTGTCCTTGGGCCCTCCCACCCACCCTTATGTTGTATAAACAAAACAGGACATGCACACTTTAACCAACCCATCATTTCAGTGACAGGGTCTGCCACACGACTGTGACTGATATGACGGGTTGGTTTGGACCCCCCCCAAAAAAGAAGCAATTAATCTCTCCTTGCACAAACTGGCTCTACAGAGGCAAGATGTCCACCTCATCATCACCCTCCGATATATCACCGTGTACATCCCCCTCCTCACAGATTATCAATTCGTCCCCACTGGAATCCACCATCTCAGCTCCCTGTGTACTTTGTGGAGGCAATTGCTGCTGGTCAATGTCTCCGCGGAGGAATTGATTATAATTCATTTTAATGAACATCATCTTCTCCACATTTTCTGGATGTAACCTCGTACGCCGATTGCTGACAAGGTGAGCGGTGGCACTAAACACTCTTTCGGAGTACACACTTGTGGGAGGGCAACTTAGGTAGAATAAAGCCAGTTTGTGCAAGGGCCTCCAAATTGCCTCTTTTTCCTGCCAGTATAAGTACGGACTGTGTGACGTGCCTACTTGGATGCGGTCACTCATATAATCCTCCACCATTCTATCAATGTTGAGAGAATCATATGCAGTGACAGTAGACGACATGTCCGTAATCGTTGTCAGGTCCTTCAGTCCGGACCAGATGTCAGCATCAGCAGTCGCTCCAGACTGCCCTGCATCACCGCCAGCGGGTGGGCTCGGAATTCTGAGCCTTTTCCTCGCACCCCCAGTTGCGGGAGAATGTGAAGGAGGAGATGTTGACAGGTCGCGTTCCGCTTGACTTGACAATTTTGTCACCAGCAGGTCTTTCAATCCCAGCAGACTTGTGTCTGCCGGAAAGAGAGATCCAAGGTAGGCTTTAAATCTAGGATCGAGCACGGTGGCCAAAATGTAGTGCTCTGATTTCAACAGATTGACCACCCGTGAATCCTTGTTAAGCGAATTAAGGGCTCCATCCACAAGTCCCACATGCCTAGCGGAATCGCTCCGTGTTAGCTCCTCCTTCAATGTCTCCAGCTTCTTCTGCAAAAGCCTGATGAGGGGAATGACCTGACTCAGGCTGGCAGTGTCTGAACTGACTTCACGTGTGGCAAGTTCAAAGGGCATCAGAACCTTGCACAACGTTGAAATCATTCTCCACTGCGCTTGAGACAGGTGCATTCCACCTACTATATCGTGCTCAATTGTATAGGCTTGAATGGCCTTTTGCTGCTCCTCCAACCTCTGAAGCATATAGAGGGTTGAATTCCACCTCGTTACCACTTCTTGCTTCAGATGATGGCAGGGCAGGTTCAGTAGTTTTTGGTGGTGCTCCAGTCTTCTGTACGTGGTGCCTGTACGCCGAAAGTGTCCCGCAATTCTTCTGGCCACCGACAGCATCTCTTGCACGCCCCTGTCGTTTTTTAAAAAATTCTGCACCACCAAATTCAAGGTATGTGCAAAACATGGGACGTGCTGGAATTTGCCCATATTTAATGCACACACAATATTGCTTGCGTTGTCCGATGCCACAAATCCACAGGAGAGTCCAATTGGGGTAAGCCATTCCGCGATGATCTTCCTCAGTTGCCGTAAGAGGTTTTCAGCTGTGTGCGTATTCTGGAAACCGGTGATACAAAGCGTAGCCTGCCTAGGAAAGAGTTGGCGTTTGCGAGATGCTGCTACTGGTGCCGCCGCTGCTGTTCTTGCGGCGGGAGTCCATACATCTACCCAGTGGGCTGTCACAGTCATATAGTCCTGACCCTGCCCTGCTCCACTTGTCCACATGTCCGTGGTTAAGTGGACATTGGGTACAGCTGCATTTTTTAGGACACTGGTGACTCTTTTTCTGAGGTCTGTGTACATTTTCGGTATCGCCTGCCTAGAGAAATGGAACCTAGATGGTATTTGGTACCGGGGACACAGTACCTCCAACAAGTCTCTAGTTGGCTCTGCAGTAATGATGGATACCGGAACCACGTTTCTCACCACCCAGGATGCCAAGGCCTCAGTTATCCGCTTTGCAGTAGGATGACTGCTGTGATATTTCATCTTCCTCGCAAAGGACTGTTGAACAGTCAATTGCTTACTGGAAGTAGTACAAGTGGGCTTACGACTTCCCCGCTGGGATGACCATCGACTCCCAGCGGCAACAACAGCAGCGCCAGCAGCAGTAGGCGTTACACGCAAGGATGCATCGGAGGAATCCCAGGCAGGAGAGGACTCGTCAGAATTGCCAGTGACATGGCCTGCAGGACTATTGGCATTCCTGGGGAAGGAGGAAATTGACACTGAGGGAGTTGGTGGGGTGGTTTGCGTGAGCTTGGTTACAAGAGGAAGGGATTTACTGGTCAGTGGACTGCTTCCGCTGTCACCCAAAGTTTTTGAACTTGTCACTGACTTATTATGAATGCGCTGCAGGTGACGTATAAGGGAGGATGTTCCGAGGTGGTTAACGTCCTTACCCCTACTTATTACAGCTTGACAAAGGGAACACACGGCTTGTCACCTGTTGTCCGCATTTCTGGTGAAATACCTCCACACCGAAGAGCTGATTTTTTTGGTATTTTCACCTGGCATGTCAACGGCCATATTCCTCCCACGGACAACAGGTGTCTCCCCGGGTGCCTGACTTAAACAAACCACCTCACCATCAGAATCCTCCTGGTCAATTTCCTCCCCAGCGCCAGCAACACCCATATCCTCCTCATCCTGGTGTACTTCAACACTGACATCTTCAATCTGACTATCAGGAACTGGACTGCGGGTGCTCCTTCCAGCACTTGCAGGGGGCGTGCAAATGGTGGAAGGCGCATGCTCTTCACGTCCAGTGTTGGGAAGGTCAGGCATCGCAACCGACACAATTGGACTCTCCTTGTGGATTTGGGATTTCGAAGAATGCACAGTTCTTTGCTGTGCTGCTTTTGCCAGCTTGAGTCTTTTCATTTTTCTAGCGAGAGGCTGAGTGCTTCCATCCTCATGTGAAGCTGAACCACTAGCCATGAACATAGGCCAGGGCCTCAGCCGTTCCTTGCCACTCCGTGTCGTAAATGGCATATTGGCAAGTTTACGCTTCTCCTCCGACAATTTTATTTTAGGTTTTGGAGTCCTTTTTTTTCTGATATTTGGTGTTTTGGATTTGACATGCTCTGTACTATGACATTGGGCATCAGCCTTGGCAGACGACGTTGCTGGCATTTCATCGTCTCGGCCATGACTAGTGGCAGCAGCTTCAGCACGAGGTGGAAGTGGATCTTGATCTTTCCCTAATTTTGGAACCTCAACATTTTTGTTCTCCATATTTTAATAGGCACAACTAAAAGGCACCTCAGGTAAACAATGGAGATGGATACTAGTATACAATTATGGACTGCCTGCCGAGTGCAGACACAGAGGTAGCCACAGCCGTGAACTACCGTACTGTACTGTGTCTGCTGCTAATATAGACTGGTTGATAAAGAGATGTCTATGTAACTATGTATGTATAAAGAAGAAAGAAAAAAAAACCACGGTTAGGTGGTATACAATTATGGACGGACTGCCTGCCGAGTGCAGACACAGAGGTAGCCATAGCCGTGAACTACCGTACTGTACTGTGTCTGCTGCTAATATAGACTGGTTGATAAAGAGATGTCTATGTAACTATGTATGTATAAAGAAGAAAGAAAAAAAATCCACGGTTAGGTGGTATACAATTATGGACGGACTGCCTGCCGAGTGCAGACACAGAGGTAGCCACAGCCGTGAACTACCGTACTGTACTGTGTCTGCTGCTAATATAGACTGGTTGATAAAGAGATGTCTATGTAACTATGTATGTATAAAGAAGAAAGAAAAAAAAAACACGGTTAGGTGGTATACAATTATGGACGGACTGCCTGCCGAGTGCAGATACAGAGGTAGCCACAGCCGTGAACTACCGTACTGTACTGTGTCTGCTGCTAATATAGACTGGTTGATAAAGAGATGTCTATGTAACTATGTATGTATAAAGAAGAAAGAAAAAAAAACAACGGTTAGGTGGTATACAATTATGGACGGACTGCCTGCCGAGTGCAGACACAGAGGTAGCCACAGCCGTGAACTACCGTACTGTACTGTGTCTGCTGCTAATATAGACTGGTTGATAAAGAGATGTCGTAGTAGTATGTATGTATAAAGAAGAAAAAAAAACCACGGTTAGGTGGTATACAATTATGGACGGACTGCCTGCCGAGTGCAGACACAGAGGTAGCCACAGCCGTGAACTACCGTACTGTGTCTGCTGCGACTGGATGATAAATGATATAAAAAATATATATATATCACTACTGCAGCCGGACAGGTATATATTATATATTATATAATGACGGACCTGCTGGACACTGTCTGTCAGCAGAATGAGTTTTATTTTTATAGAATAAAAAAAACAACAACACACAAGTGAAGTCACACGACGAGTGTTTAACTTTTTCAGGCAATCACAATATAAGTATACTACTAACTATACTGGTGGTCAGTGTGGTCAGGTCACTGGTCAGTCACACTGGCAGTGGCACTCCTGCAGCAAAAGTGTGCACTGTTTAATTTTAATATAATATTATGTACTCCTGGCTCCTGCTATAACCTATAACTGGCACTGCAGTGCTCCCCAGTCTCCCCCACAATTATAAGCTGTGTGAGCTGAGCAGTCAGACAGATATATAGATGATGCAGCACACTGGGCTGAGCCTGAGCAGTGCACACAGATATGGTATGTGACTGAGTCACTGTGTGTATGGCTTTTTTCAGGCAGAGAACGGATATATTAAATAAACTGCACTGTCTGGTGGTCACTCACTATATAATATTATGTACTCCTGGCTCCTGCTATAACCTATAACTGGCACTGCAGTGCTCCCCAGTCTCCCCCACAATTATAAGCTGTGTGAGCTGAGCAGTCAGACAGATATATAATATATATAGATGATGCAGCACACTGGGCTGAGCCTGAGCAGTGCACACAGATATGGTATGTGACTGAGTCACTGTGTGTATCGCTTTTTTCAGGCAGAGAACGGATATATTAAATAAACTGCACTGTCTGGTGGTCACTCACTAGTAAACTCTCTGCACTCTCTACACTTCTACAGTACTCCTCCTAGTCCTAAGCTCCAGTAAATCTCTCTCTCTTATAATCTAAATGGAGAGGACGCCAGCCACGTCCTCTCCCTATCAATCTCAATGCACGTGTGAAAATGGCGGCGACGCGCGGCTCCTTATATAGAATCCGAGTCTCGCGATAGAATCCGAGCCTCGCGAGAATCCGACAGCGTCATGATGACGTTCGGGCGCGCTCGGGTTAACCGAGCAAGGCGGGAAGATCCGAGTCGCTCGGATCCGTGTAAAAAAAGCTGAAGTTCGGGCGGGTTCGGATGTCGAGGAACCGAACCCGCTCATCTCTACTTATTACCTCTGTGCATTTGCATTTAGCATAAAGAATTGCTCCTGCAGATTTACTCTGATTTATGTGAAACCTGTGTGCACCCTTCCATTGAATGTATTAGAAAGAAAAAAAATAATATTAAAGTGAATGTCACGGGAACTCATTAAAAAAAAAGTTGGCACTTTAGGACCACGATGCTTCATGAGAGATTTACAAATTCATGTGTAAAAGTACGGCAAATAGCGACCCCTCCCCATTATGCCTTAGGGTACTCGGACGCTCATACTGTACATGTATTTCAAAAGCACGGTGTTTATGCATTGTACATACTTCCTTTTACACAATTAGTTGCGTCTCCATACACAATCTTGCTGCTGCATACACAAGAATTTTAACATGTTCGCTTGTGTCTGTATAAACTATTTATTTATATTGAGATCTCTGACCATTGGTCACCATCTATTAACATTACAGTCATCACTGACCATTTGCCAGAGCTGTAGATAAGTCCGCCGTTATACGATCGAAAGTACTGGATTAGTGGAGCTTTAGCCACCCAGTGGTGGAGATGTGTAATGCATGCTGAGTATCTAGTATCGCATCAACGCGCCTGCCCGTGATTAAACTCAGCAAGCTAAGCTGTCGCCTTAGCGTGACTAAATGTCTGTCTAGGTGCAGAAACAGTCAAGATAATGGAGTACCCATCTGTAATTACCAGCATTCAGCATTGTGCATTGCATTCAGCACCTAATATTACAACCTGCTGTGTTAGAATCGTCTCCTGCTTGGGCCTTGCTTGGCTTTATGAACGTGTGCTTCCACATAGACTGTGAGCATTTTTATTGCTCTTCATCATACACCGGAGTTTTGTTTGCTTCACCTGATTTCATTGTTTATCATTACCGTTTATATCAACCTTCAAGTCAACCATCATTTCTCATTAATTATCAGTGACTTTTGAATACTAATTTCATTGGAATAAGTTACTACCATTTATTCTTGTCATCGGTTGTACCGGTTTACCATTCATATATCATTCCCGCTGTTGCTGACTTCCAAGTCATTCATCATTTGTTTTCAACTATTAGTTTACCATTTTGATTCAGTTGCTGTATTATCCTTGTGTGCTAATAAGTATCAGGCGCACATGCGCAGGACTTTAATTCAGCCTCCTCATTTCCTCTACCACACCTACACTGACCCACTAGTGCCCCCTCCGGGGACAGACAAAGCTACAGACCTGACAGTTTTTCCAAGGCCCATGGACCCAGATGGTGGTCAGAGTGCGGGGTCAGGGACACTCCAAAGTTTAGTGTCACGACTGGATGGTCAAGAGGCTACACAACAGCAGATTATACAATTTCTACAAGGGATGTCTTCCCAACTGGACACTCAATAACAGTCCTTTTCAAATCCTGCTCTTCCAGCTCCATCTTCAGCTTCAGTTCCAGTTTCTAGTTCCACAGCTTCCAGTTCTCCAGTTGCTCCTGTTTCAGCATCTCGTATCCATCTCCCTACACTGAGTAAATTTGATGGTAACCCCTAAATGTGTTGTGGATTTCTGAACCAATGTGGAGTCCACTTTGAATTGCTGCCGCAAAAATTTTCCAACACCCAGGACAAAAGTCGCATACATTGTGTCCCTTCTGTCTGGCTCCACCTTGAACTGGGTCTCCCCGCTATGGGAACGAGCGGACACGTTTCTGAACAACTATACAGATTTTGTTGCAGCATTCTGACGCATCTTCGATGAACCAGGGAACACATACTGTCGGACAATATGTTATCCAGTTCCAGACATTGGCATCAGAAGTGAAGTGGAATAACCAGGCATTGGTTACCGCCTTTAAGCATGGTCTACCTGACTGTATAAAGGATGAATTAGTTACCCGAGATCTCCCAGAGCAACTGGAAGCCTTAATTTCCATATGTGTTAAATTTGACTTATGTTTACGTGAACAAACCAGTGAACGCTCTTGAGGTGACCTTCACAAGCATTGAGTTATGCCTCCAGTACAGTCCTTATGCATTATTTCTGATGAACATATGCAGGTCCCGCTTAATGCCTGAGGAGCAGTCATGCAGGTTACGGAAAAGACTGTTTCTATTGTGCTGCTGCTGGTCATCTGATTGGTTCCTGTCCTGCTCATTCGGGAAACGCCAGGTCCTAACTTGTAAAGGAGGAGTCAAGTTAGGAACCTTAATCAAAGGTCCTTCTTTTCAAGATCTCACCCTGCCTGTTACCTTGGAAACACAGAATGGTCTTCAGTCTTTATCCACCTTAGTGGATTCCGGTGCTGCTGGGAACTTTATCACACAGGCTGCAGTGGACAGAATCCATCTCACTCTCTCAAAACTGTCTTTTCCAGTCTACCTCATGACGGGAGTCATATTGCCGAGGGTTCCATCACTCAGCAAACCAAGCCAGTGGCCCTGGGAGTGGGCTTTCTTCATTCTGAGCTCATCAAATTCCTAGTCATCCCGAAAGCCACCTATGAAATTTTACTAGGTATGCCCTGGCTTCATTTGCACAATCCACAATTCGATTTGGTCCTCACTAAAGCTTACAGCATGTAGTCCTTCCTGTTTCCATTCATATTTGGCTCAAGTGCATCCAGTGAGATCTTCAGGTTTAAAACTCCAGCCTACCAAGACTTTGCTGACGTCTTCGGTGAAAAGGGCCGCTGATGTCCTGCCTCCCCATCGATAATGGGATTGCCCCATTGATCTAATTCCGGGGAGTAAGCCACCCAGAGGGTGCACTTACCCTCTCTCTGTTCCTGAGACTCAAGCTATGAGTGAGTATATAAAGGAGAATCTACAGAAAGGGTTCAACCATCAGTCTTCATCTCCAGCCGGTGTGGGGTTCTTCTTCATTAAGAAGAAAGATGGAGGATTACGCCCATGCACCGATTATCGGGGTTTAAATGACATAACTATTAAAAACAGCTATCCCTTGCCACTTATTACAGAACTGTTTGACAGAGTCAGAGGCGCTTGTATCGTCACTAAGTTAGATCTCCGCGGGGCTTACAATCTCATCAGGATCCAAAGTGGCGATGAGTGGAAAACCGCCTTCAACACCCGCGATGGCCACCACGAATATCTAGTGATGCCCTTCGGTTTGAGCAATGCCCGGCGGTATTCCAGAACTTTGTCAATGAAGTGTTTAGAGATCTTCTGCACGAATGTGTGGTAGTCTACCTCGATGACATCTTGACATTCTCTTGTGACTTAGCTTCCCATCGCCAACAAGTGAAAGAGGTTCTTCTACATGTTCGACAGAATCATCTTTATGGTAAACTAAGTCCACGTTTGTAGCTTCTTCAATGCCTTTTCTAGGGTACATAATCTCCGGTACTGACCTTCAAATGGATCCAGCTAAATTAGAGGCTATAGAGAACTGGTCTCTTCCTACGACACTCAAGTCAGTCCAACGCTTCACTGGCTTTGCCAACTACTATAGAAAGTTTATTAATGGATTCTCCACATTGATAGCGCCAATAACTTGCCTCACTCGGAAAGGGGTGAATCCTTCCAAGTGGTCTGAAGAAGCACTGTCTGCCTTTCTGAAAATTAAACAAGCTTTTGTTCCAGCTCCTGTCTTACAACAGCCAGATGTCAACAAGGCCTTCATTCTAGAAGTGGACACCTCAACAGTTGGTGTGGGCGCAGTCCGTTCCAGGTTGGCGTTGATGGTAAGACTCGATTTTGTGGGATTTTCTCTTGTAGATTCTTGCCCGCTGAGATAAACTACTCCATCGGTGATCTGTTCTAGCAATCAAACTAGCTCTCGAAGAATGGAGGTATCTGTTGGAGAGTGCAAGATTCCCCATTACCATCTACAGTGGGGCAAAAAAGTATTTGGACAGCCACCGATTGTGCAAGTTGACCCACTTAAAAAGATGAGAGAGGTCTGTAATTTCCATCATAGGTACACGTCAACTGTGAGAGACAGAATCTGGAAAAAAAAAAATCTAGGAAATCACATTGTATGATTTTTAAACAATTTATTTGTATATTCTTGCGGAAAATAAATATTTGGACACCTACCGCCTAGTTTGGTTAGGGCGGGTGTCCTGGTACTGTCTCTTATTATGGCAAAGAACATTGTATCTCTTAATGGAAATGGAAATGGAGAATGGAGTACATAGTGATTATGGAATAAAATTACTGTTCATAAGAGTCCCTGAGAATGGCTAAATGGACCCTGCACAGTGAATAGGACAGATGTTGTCCATTCCATTACTACCAAAAATGATCTATTACTTTAGTGCACAGGTTCTAAAACTCGGTCCTCAGGACCCCACACAGTGGCCCTCATTCCAAGTTGATCGCTCACTAGTTGCTTTTCGCAGCTATGCAAACGCTAAGCCGCCACCCTCTGGGAGTGTATCTTAGCTTAGCAGAAGTGTGAACGAAAGGATCGCAGTTCTGCTGCAAAATATTTTCGAGCAGTTTCTGAGTAGCTCCAGACCTACTCCTAGCTTGTGATCACTTCAGACTTAATTCCTGTTTTGACGTCACAAACACGCCCAGCGTTCGGCCAGCCACTCCCCCATTTCCCCAGGCACGCCTGCATTTGTATCTGTCACGCCTGCATTTTTCAGCACACTCCCCGAAAACGGTCAGTTACCACCCAGAAACACCCACTTCCTGTCAATCATTCTGCGGCCAGCATTATGACTGAAAAGCGTTGCTAGACATTGTGTGAAACTGCATCATTTGTTGTGAAAGAACGCCGCACGTGCGCATAGCGTACCATACGCATGCGCAAAAGTGCTGATTTTTAGCCTGATTGCTGCTCTGCGAACAACGGCAGCTAGCGTTCAACTCGGAATGACCCTCAGTGCATGTTTTGCAGGTCTCCTCACAGAATCGCAAGTGAAATAATTAGCTCCACCTGTGGACCTCTTAAAATGTGTCAGTGAGCAATTAATACACCTGTGCACCTGCTGGGTTATCTGCAAAACATGCACTGTGTGGGGTCCTGAGGATCGAGTTTGAGAACCCATGCTTTAGTGGAACGCAAGGAAGGATTATTGGTATGTGAAAGGAGACAGGAAATCGTCACTGGAACGCATACGTATGAGAATCCGGAAGTATGGGTCCGAGAATGTCTGTGAAGCGCAAGGAAGGAGCGGTGACATCCAGGTGATGACAGGAAGTGGTCACTGGAGCGCAAACACGTGACTTCCGGTATCTGAATCCGGAAATACGGCGCTGTCAATTAATCAATTATTGAATAGTTTGAACATTTAGGAAGGGTATAAATGGACTTTGTGGAGACAGCCTTACATCCATTCTTGAAAAAGGTCAATACAAAGGACCAAAACGCGTTGTTTGGACATTAGAGCTGTCCATGCCAGGACCTTGGTGACTGAATGCTGATTAAAACCGGTGCGGTGGTGCCAGGCTAAGTCAGCCTTGGACCGTATTAGCCAATTTAATAAGCTAGCCCACCGCACCTCTGGATTATGGTGAGAGACCTCCATTTCCTTTACTGCACCAGTCACTTTATTTGGAGACTTTAGATCACATTGTGCACATGATCTATAGAATACGAAAGCGTATGTGAATTTGTATGTCTGTATATGTTTATTAAACTATTTTTATTTTTTATTACTCATTATCTTCTGTGAATATGTATTCTCATGAAATATTAGTTTTTAATACCATATCATACCCCTTTAATAAAAGGGTCATCCATAAGAATATAGCGCCAGTGGTACTTTCTATTGCTTGTTGTTCTAAAAACAATATTGTGAGGTGTGAGGTGTTCAGAATAGACTGGAAATGAATGTTATTGATGTTAATAATACAGTAGGAGCAAAATTACCCCCAAATTCTGTGACTTTAGCAGTTTTTATGTTTTTTGAAAAAAATCATCCAGATCCAAAACCAAAACACGAAAGGGTGGTTTTAGCAAAACCAAATCACGAGCGGGGAATTAGTACCAAAACCAAAACACAAAACACAAAAAATGCCCGTCGCACATCTCTCTAGTATATACCAGCAGGTATTATATAAGAAGAAAGTCCCTTTGGATATTAACTTGTTAGTATCATATAATACTGTATCAAGCAGAGTCTTGGAAAAACTCCAGTATAATGATGTGAGTGTATAGTAAATAAACCCACTTATGGGACTCGGTATGTCATTACAGCCACACTTAGATAAAGAAATCCTCAGCTTATCAGCATCTCATCAGAGGCTGTTACATACCATCACAATGGATAGTCCCAAAAGTCCCTCTGGATCACCTCAATATACAGTATAGTGTGTCACCTGAGATTGGCTTGCGGTTTAGTGAGCTGCCCTGTCCTGTATTAATCCTGGCTATTTTAGGGCCTAATTCAGATCTGATCGCTGTGCTGTATTTTTTGCTTCCCTGCGATCAGATAGTTGCCGCCTACAGGGGGAGGGGAAAAGCGCTGTGCAAGTGTGTGATTAAATCCTCCTGATCGGGGCCAGAGCTGACGCCAGGCACCCTCCCTCAAAACACCAGAGCCCGTCTTCTTTTTCTGGACACTCACAGAAAATGGTCAGTTGCCACCCACAAACGGCCTCTTTATTCACTTTGCGAACGCCTGTGCGACTGGATCGCACCATCTCGTAACAGGGTACCGATCCCCGTAGCAGCTGCCCGTCGCACTGGCGCAGTGTGGTTCAGACACATGCGCAGATTGTATCTGATCACACGCTGTTTTTTTCGCACAGTAACGATCAGATCTGAATTGCCCACTTAATTTCAAGCATATGAGTAGCCAGCAGCTAGCAGAAGCTCCACAGATCACACAGCAGGGAGGCTGTCAGCTGATTACAGAGGTTTTCACAGACTTAGGTGTCAAAAGCAGATACAGTGCAGCAGTCTAGAAATACGTCTAGCCAAATCACCTTGGCAAATAAGTCACACATGTAGGGAGCAGCAATTCATTTTGGTCACTTCTGTGGCTTTCTTCTAGTTGGTATCAAACAGTCTTTAGAACTGCAATCTTTCAAGAAAGGGTTCTTATGCATAAACATATATAGACAGAAAATAACCACCATAAATGTGTCACAAAGCAGTGGTGGCCGGGTATCCCCTGCTGCACACTGTCTC
Source organism: Pseudophryne corroboree (assembly GCF_028390025.1). Classification (NCBI taxonomy): domain Eukaryota; kingdom Metazoa; phylum Chordata; class Amphibia; order Anura; family Myobatrachidae; genus Pseudophryne; species Pseudophryne corroboree. The sequence goes on from NC_086444.1 coordinate 687,338,799, forward strand.
ACCTCTCCTGCTGCGCCAGGCCCCACAGTGTACCCCCCGGTGGCTCTCTGGTCTGCCTGTGGAAGCTCTGGTCCTGGCCATGCTTGGCTCCTACAGCGTTCCACACGATGCTGGTGATTTGGCGCAAGCATCTTGGTTCTTCTCACATGACCACTGCACCACCAATGGAAAGTAAGAAGTTGTTCTGTAATGATGCAGTAGCCAATCCATAGTCAGCCAGGGTTATATAGTGATATTCCTGGATACTCTCAAGATGCCAGTGCTTAGTTGTCTCCTGATCAGCTGTAAGTTATATCTGTGCCTCTCCGCAGTTATTATTAAGCTAATAGACTACCAGTGCAGTGGCTATCTCCATCGCTTCCAGGCTTCTGAATAGCTGGTTAAATCCCATTGTCTGCTCAATTGCCAGTTCCTGTATATCTGATTCAATCCCAGTGTCTGCTCAATTGCTGGTTCCTGAATAGCTGGTTGCATCCCATTGTCTTCTCAGTTGCCGGTTCCTGAATAGCTGGTTCAATCCCAGCATCTGTGCATCACCGTATCTATTTTGAAGATTCGGTAGTTACACCTGTTCCGTGTATCCTGACTACTTGGGTGCAGTGGCGTTAGAAAGGGGTGCGGGGTGTTCGGCCCACACCCAGGTGTCACAATCATAGGGGGTGACATGAAAATGCTGGCTTCTCCTGTCATAGAGGAGGAGCTGGCACTGGAGTTACTGGTCCCTGAATGATGTCACGAGTGTGCACTGGGTGTCACCAAACACTTTAATGCCTCTGCTTGGGTGCATCATTGATTTGTTTTCTTAAATTCTTAGGCATCGAAATGTCCCATCTGTGTATCCCCTATTACTATAGTCCTAAGACCTCACTTCTCTCTCGATTGCTTGAAGAAAAGTTATATCAGACCACCAAGTTTCCGCCCAAGCCTCACAAACCCTATTCCAGCTACAAGAACTAACCTGGATCCACAACCAAACACACCCGTGACAGTAAGCACTGGCCACATGGATTTGGCAGGCAGTGCAGAATGAACACGGACCTTCTGCAAACAATTGCAGCTCATTTAGAGGGTCTAGAGATACAAAGCAGTAGTGGAACAGGGTCTTCATGAACTTTCAGTGTGTCAAGAAGGTCTATAGACAGCTCTTGCAGCTCCTAGACCTTCACCTCCTTCTGTAAATACTTTCACCAGTCCAACAGTTTTGACTTCTATTCCCGCATCCCAAATTCATCAAACTTTCCTATGGCTAAGGCTTGTGTACCCTATATTGTCTCCCTATTGGATGGTCGGATTCTTGATTAGGTGTCTCCGCTCTGTGAAAAGGCAGATGTGTGTGTGAGTGTGCATCTGGTCCCTATACAGTGTGAGTATGTGTGTGTGTGCATCTGGTCCCTATACATTGTGTGTGTGTCAGTGTGCATCTGGTCCCTATACAGTGTGTGTGTGTGTGTGTGTGTGTGTGTGTGTGTCAGTGTGCATCTGGTCCCTATACAGTGTGTGTGTGTGTCAGTGTGCATCTGGTCCCTATACAGTGTGTGTGTCAATGTGCCTCTGGTCCCCATACAGTCTGTCTGTGTGTCTGTCAGTGTTCATCTGGTCTGTATACAGTATATGTGTGTCAGTGTGCATCTGGTCCCTATACAGTGTGTGTGTCAGTGTGCATCTGGTCTGTATACAGTGTGTGTGTGTGTGTGTGTGTGTGTGCACTTGTGTGTGTGTGCATCTGGTCCCTATACAGTGTGTGTGCATGCATCTGGTCTCTATACATTGTGTGTGTGTGTGTGTGTGTGTGTGTGTGTGTCAGTGTGCATCTGGTCCCTATACAGTGTGTGTGTATGTCAGTGTGCATCTGGTCCGTATACAGTGTGTGTGTGCACTTGCGTGTGAATGCATCTGGTCCCTATACAGTGTGTGTGTGTATGTGTCAGTGTGCATCTGGTCCGTATACAGTGTGTGTGTGTGTCAATGTGCATCTGGTCCGTATACTGTGTGTGTGTATGTGTGTATCAGTGTGCATCTGGTCCGTATACAGTGTGTGTGTGTGTGTGTGCACTTGTGTGTATGAGTGCATCTGGTCCCTATACAGTGTGTGTGTCAGTGTGCATCTGGTCCCTATACAGTGTGTGTGTTTCAGTGAGCATCTAGTCCCTATACAGTGTGTGTGTCATTGTGCATCTGGTCCCTATATCGTGTGTGTGTGTGTTTGTGTGTGTGTGTGTGTGTGTGTGTGTGTGTGTGTGTGTGTGTGTCAATGTGCTCATATACAATCTGTTTTTGTGTCAGTGTACTCCTGGTCTGTATGTGGGTGTCAGTGTTCCCCTGGGACCTGTATCATATGTGTGTCAGTGTGCCCCCTATACAATCTATGTAATGTGTATACGTGGCTCCTCTGTGGTGTAATGTGCATAAGCGTCTCTACTGCGGTGTAACGTGTATAAGCCGCTGTACTGTGGTGTAACGTTTATAAGCGGCTGTACTGTGGTGTAACATGTATAAGCGGCTGTACTGTGGTGTAAAGTCTATAAGCGGCTCTACTGTGGTGTAACGTGTATAAGCGGCTGTACTGTGGTGTAACGTTTATAAGCGGCTGTACTGTGGTGTGAAGTGTATATGCGGCTCTACTGTGGTGTAACGTGTATAAGCGGCTGTACTGTGGTGTAGTGTGTATAAGCGGTTGTACTGTGGCATAACGTGTATAAGCGGCTGTACTGTGGTGTAACGTATATAAGCGGCTGTACTGTGGTGTAGTGTGTATAAGTGGTTGTACTGTGGCGTAACGTGTATAAGCGGCTGTACTGTGGTGTAACACATATAAGCGGCAGTACTGTGGTGTAACGTGTATAAGCGGCTCTACTGTGGTGTAACGTGTTTAAGTGTCTCCTCTGTTGTGTAACGTGTATGAGCGTCTCCTCTGCGGTGTAATGTGTATAAGCAGCTGTACTGTGGGGTAACATGTATCAGTGGCTGTACTGTGGTGTAATGTTTATAAGCGGCTGTACTGTGGTGTAACGTGTATGAGTAGCTCCTCTGTGGTGTAACGTGTGGGATTATATATATGATTGTATTTTAATTCTAATGTTTTTTTTTCTTTCTTTCTTTTTTTTTTGTTTGCTGGGGGTGTGTGTGCAAATTTACTGTCTTGCCTCAGGTGAGAGCAATCCTACTTTTGGCCCTGTTATGACAAACTGAAGAACGAACTTGTTTCTTGGGAAATTCTATCAGTTCTGAATCACTTAATGTCCCTCTGTAATAAAATTGGTCTTCATATCTGAGAATGGTCGATAGAGAAATCTAGAAGTGAGAGGTTCAAACCATGTCCCTCATTCCGAGTTGTTCGCAGCAGTTCATCACATCGCAAACGGCAAAAATACGCAAACTGTGCATGCGCGAAGGTAAAAAAGCGCGTGCGCAAAAGGAACGATGCAATGCTTGTGCAAAATTACTAACTAAAATTCAGCTCATACTACATCACCGAAAACAGGGAGTGATGGAGGCGTGGCAGAGGCTCGGCTTCACTATCTAACGAAATGGGCGTGAAAGTGGGCGGCTAGTGTGGGAGTATGCAACCGGCAGTAGGCGTGTTTTGTGCAGAAATGCATAGCCGATGGTAAAAAGTACACACCAAATGTTCGCTATCTTGACGCTAGTGATGAGCAGGTTCGGTTCCTCGGAATCCGAACCCCCCTGAACTTCACCCATTTTACACGGTTCCGAGGCAGACTCGGATCCTCTTGCCTTGCTCGGTTAACCCGAGCACGCCCGAACATCATCATCCCGCTGTCGGATTCTCGCGAGATTCGTATTCTATATAAGGAGCCGAGCGTCACCGCCATTTTTACTCGTGCATTGTAGATGAGAGGGAGAGGACGTGCAGCGTTTTCTCAGTTTCTGTGTTCAGTGTGCTGCAAATATCTGTGCTCAGTGTGCTGCAAATATCTGTGCTCAGTGTGCTTGCAAATATCTGTGCTCAGTGTGCTGAAAATATCTACTTTCTGTGCCTGAAAAACACTCCATATCTGTGCTGCATTGTAGTATAGGAGGACAGTGCAGAATTTTGCTGACCAGTGACCACCAGTATTATATAGCAGTACGGTACAGTAGTCCACTGCTCTACCTGCCTCTGTGTCGTCAAGTATACTATCCATCCATACCTGTGGTGCATTTTAGTTGTGCACAGTATATATAGTAGGAGGACAGTGCAGAATTTTGCTGACCACCAGTATATAATATATAGCAGTACGGTACAGAAGGCCACTGCTCTACCTACCTCTGTGTCGTGAAGTATACTATCCATCCATACCCGTGGTGCATTTTAGTTGTGCACAGTATTATATAGTAGGAGGACAGTGCAGAATTTTGCTGACCACCAGTATATAATATATAGCAGTACGGTACAGTAGTCCACTGCTCTACCTACCTCTGTGTCACGAAGTATACTATCCATCCATACCTGTGGTGCATTTTAGTTGTGCGCAGTATATATAGTAAGAGGTCAGTGCAGAATTTTGCTGACCACCAGTATATAATATATAGCAGTATGGTACAGTAGGCCACTGCTCTACCTACCTCTGTGTCGTCAAGTTTACTATCCATCCATACCTGTGGTGCATTTTAGTTGTACGCAGTATATATAGTAGGAGGTCAGTGCAGAATTTTGCTGACCACCAGTATATAATATATAGCAGTATGGTACAATAGGCCACTGCTCTACCTACCTCTGTGTCATCAAGTATACTATCCACCCATATCTGTGGTGCATTTTAGTTGTGCGCAGTATTATACAGTAGGAGGACAGTGCAGAATTTTGCTAACCACCAGTATATAATATATAGCAGTACATTACAGTAAGCCATTGCTATTGCTATATTACTGGCATATAAATCCACACATTAAAAAATGTAGAACAAAAATGTGGAGGGTAAAATAGGGAAAGATCAAGATCCACTTCCACCTCATGCTGAAGCTGCTGCCACTAGTCATGGCCGAGACGATGAAATGCCATCAACGTCGTCTGCCAAGGCAGATGCCCAATGTCATAGTAGAGAGCATGTAAAATCCAAAAAAACAAAAGTTCAGTAAAATGACCCAACAATCTAAATTAAAAGCATCTGATGAGAAGCGTAAACTTGCCAATATGCCATTTACGACATGGAGTGGCAAGGAATGGCTGAGGGCCTGGCCTATGTTTATGGCTAGTGGTTCAGATTCACATGAGGATGGAAGCACTCATCCTCTCGCTAGAAAAATGAAAAGACTTAAGCTGGCAAAAGCACAGCAAAGAACTGTGCATTCTTCTAAATCACAAATCCCCAAGGAGAGTCCAATTGTGTCGGTTGCAATGCCTGACCTTCCCAACCCTGGACGGGAAGAGGTGGCGCCTTCCACCATTTGCATGCCCCCTGCAAGTGCTGTAAGGAGCACCCGCAGTCCAGTTCCTGATAGTCAAATTGAAGATGTCACTGTTGAAGTACACCAGGATGAGGATATGGGTGTTGCTAGCGCTGAGGAGGAAATGACAAGGAGTATTCTGATGGTGAGGTGGTTTGTTTAAGTCAGGCACCCGGGGACACCTGTTGTCCGTGGGACGATTATGGCCATTGACATGCCTGGTCAAATTACAAAAAAAATCACCTCTTCGGTGTGGAATTATTTTAACAGAAATGCGGACAACATTTGTCAAGCCGTATGTTGCCTTTGTCAAGCTGTAATAAGTAGGGGTAAGGACGTTAACCACCTAGGAACATCCTCCCTTATACGTCACCTGGAGCACATTCATCAGAAGTCATTGACAACTTCAAAAACTTTGGGTGACAGCGGAAGCAGTCCACTGACAACTAAATCCCTTCCTCTTGTAACCAAGCTCCTGCAAACCACACCACCAACTTCTTTAGTGTCAATTTCCTCCTTAGACAGGAAAGCCAATAGTCCTGCAGGCCATGTCACTGTCAAGTCTGACGAGTCCTCTCCTGCCTGGGATTCCTCCGATGCATCCTTGAGTGTAACGCCTACTGCTGCTGGCGCTGCTGTTGTTGCTGCTGGGAGTCGATCGTCATCCCAGAGGGGAAGTCGGAAGACCACTTGTACTACTTCCATTAAGCAATTGACTGTCCAACAGTCCTTTGCGAGGAAGATGAAATATCACAGCAGATAACTCAGGCCTTGGCAGCCTGGGTGGTGTTAAACGTGTGTCCAGTATCCACTGTTAATTCACAGGGAATTAGAGAATTTATTGAGGTATTGTGTCCCTGGTACCAAATACCATCTAGGTTCCACTTCTCTAGGCAGGCGATACCGAGAATGTACACAGACCTCAGAAAAAGAGTCATCAGTGTCCTAAAAAATGCAGTTGTACCCAATGTCCACTTAACCACGGACATGTGGACAAGTGGAGAAGGGCAGACTCAGGGCTATATGACTGTGACAGCCCACTGGGTAGATGTATTGCCTCCCGCAGCAAGAACAGCAGCGGCGGCACCAGTAGCAGCATCTCGCAAACGCCAACTCGTTCCTAGGCAGGCTACGCTTTGTATCACCGCTTTCCATAAGAGGCACACAGCTGACAACCTCTTACGGAAACTGAGGAACATCATCGCAGAATGGCTTATCCCAATTGGACTCTCCTGGGGATCTGTGACATCGGACAACGCCACCCATATTGTGCGTGCATTACATGTGGGCAAATTCCAGCACGTCCCATGTTTTGCACATACATTGAATTTGGTGGTGCAGAATTATTTAAAAAACGACAGGGGCGTGCAAGAGAGATGCTATCGGTGGCCCCTGAACCTGCCCTGCCATCATCTGAAGCAAGAGGTGGTAACGAGGTGGAATTAAACCCTTTATATGTTTCAGAGGATGGAGGAGCATCAAAAGGCCATTCAAGCCTATACAGCTACCTACGATATAGGCTAAGGAGGGGGAATGCACCTGACTCAAGCGCAGTGGAGAATGATTTCAACATTGTGCAAGTTTCTGCAACCCTTTGAACTTGCCACACGTGAAGTCAGTTCAGACACTGCCAGCCTGAGTCAGGTCATTCCCCTCATCAGGCTTTTGCAGAAGAAGCTAGAGGGATTGAAGGAGGAGCTAAAACAGAAAGATTCCGCTAGGCATATGGGACTTGTGGATGGAGCCCTTAATTCGCTTAACCAGGATTCACGGGTGGTCAATCTGTTGAAATCAGAGCACTACATTTTGGCCACCATGCTCGATCCTAGGTTTAAAGCCTACATTGTATCTCTCTTTCTGGCAGACACAAGTCTGCAGAGGTGCAAAGACCTGCCGGTGAGACACTTGTCAAGTCAACAGCTCCTCCTTCAGATTCTCCCGCAACTGGGGCTGCGAGGAAAAGGCAGTCTGGAGCGAGTGCTGACATCTGGTCCGGACGGAAGGACCTGCCAATGATTACTGACATATCGTCTACTGTCACTGCATATGATTCTGTCACCATTGAAAGAATGGTGGAGGATTATATAAGTGACCGCATCCAAGTAGGCACGTCAGACAGTCCGTACGTATACTGGCAGGAAAAAGTGGCAATTTGGAGGCCCTTGCACAAACTGGCTTTATTTTACCTAAGTTGCCCCCCCCCTCCAGTGTGTACTCCGAAAGAGTGTTTAGTTCAGCCGCTCACCTTGTCAGCAATCGGCGTACGAGGTTACTTCCAGAAAATGTGGAGAAGATGATGTTCATCAAAATGAATTATATGATATGGTGAAGAATCGGAGGATGAGGAGGAGGTGGACATCTTACCTCTGTAGAGCCAGTTTGTGCAAGGAGAGATTGATTGCTTCTTTTTTGGTGGGGGCCCAAACCAACCAGTCATTTCAGTCACAGTCGTGTGGCAGACCCTGTGGCTGAAATGATGGGTTTGTTAAAGTGTGCATGTCCTGTTTATACAACATAAGGGTGGGTGGGAGGGCCCAAGGACAATTCCATCTTGCACCTCTTTTTTCTTTAATTTATCTTTGCATCATGTGCTGTTTGGGGACTATTTTTTTAAGTGCCATCCTGTCTGACACTGCAGTGCCACTCCTAGATGGGACAGGTGTTTGTGTCGGCCACTTGGGTCGCTTAGCTTAGCCATCCAGCAACCTTGGTGCACCTCTTTTTTTCTTTGCATCATGTGCTGTTTGGGGACTATTTTTTAAATCTGCCATCCTGTCTGACACTGCAGTGCCACTCCTAGATTTGCCAGGTGTTTGTGTCGGCCACTTGGGTCACTTAGCTTAGCCATCCAGCGACCTTGGTGCACCTCTTTTTTTCTTTGCATCATGTGCTGTTTGAGGACTATTTTTTAAATTTGCCATCCTGTCTGACACTGCATTGCCACTCCTAGATGGGCCAGGTGTTTGTGTCGGCCACTTGGGTCGCTTAGCTTAGTCATCCAGCGACCTCGGTGCATATTGTGAGGTGTGAGGTGTTCAGAATAAACTGGAAATGAGTGGAAATTATGGTTATTGAGGTTAATAATACTATGGGATCAAAATGACCCCCACATTCTATGATTTAAGCTGTTTTTGAGGGTTTTTTGTAAAAAAAAAAAAACGAATCCAAAACACACGCGAATCCAATAAAAAATTTTCAGGGAGGTTTTTCCAAAACGCGTCCAAATCCAAAACACGGCTGCGGAACCGAATCCAAAACCAAAACCCGAAAAATTTCCGGTGCACATCACTATTTGACGCAGCCGAGGAGTAAGTCTGCAGCTACTCAGCTCTTGTGAAGTACTGTTTCAAGTGTGTCTGCCCTATTTAGCAATTAATTGGCAAATGAATTCACCTGTTCAGCAATTACTTGCCAAACACTGCAGTTACAAATGACTCCAAACAGCAATTGTATGCCCACATAACAAATTTACATGTACCAGGTCTAAATCTGACACACTCACAAATAATGCACTGTCTTTTAATTATTTGGTAAAATACTTTGATGTTAACTGCATGTTTAAATTATTTGCTTTATATTTTTCAATTTAATCAAGTGTAAATAAACCAACTTATAAACTACATCAGCTAAATGTTTTCAACATAGACATCTTCCTTTGTACATACCAAATAATATGTGCGACATAATGCAGCCTACACTTAATGTTACTTACTAACACATTGTTTTTTTTGGAATATGTGACCATATCTAATACTATGCCATGTTGCCCCTAGTAACCCAAGTTCAATTCCAAGGTTTTTTTTTATATGCCCAGTTAAGTGTTGTGCAAGGCATACATTTTTAACATTATAATATTTAATGTGTGTAAGAATATTCTGTTTGTTCCCTTGTTCCACAAATGTAAATATGCCATGTTAAAGTTTACAGTGCACAGTTTTCAAGAGTACATAACCTTTAATAAAACACACAAATAAGTGTTTTCATTTTTTTTTTTACTTCGATAAATAAAGTAAAGCAACAACACAACATGGCTACAAATGAGCATGACATACAAAGTTGGACATAGCAACAAGCAGCTGCCAGTGGCAAATTTGACATAACAGAACCCAGTACTATGGTAACCCCATCTACTGGCAAAATATGAAGTATAATCTTGACTAATAATATGTTGTGAACCCCCAGCCAGAGGATACTTTTAGGGAAACCGAGGATACATTCTGGACCCAATACACAAACCCTAACATACAAAGCATGCTAGGAAGAGGAAGATGGCTCAAGTGTACAGGAAAATAACTCACAGGCTACAATCCAAAAAGAACAGAACCCCCTTTCACCTTGAGGGAGTTGTACATTCTGGCCACACAAGCCCAAAAAAAAACATAGAGGCAACATGTCAAACATGGGTGCTGGGCATCTGGAGAGACATCACTTTCTCTTCTTTTTCCCCACCTGATGTTGTTCTTCATGGCTTGGTCTGCAAAGTGACCTTCGAGGGCCCTGCCCAGTGGGATGTTCTTCCTGGGCAGAGGGAGGGGAGGGGAGGGAGCAGATGTGGCTGGCTCCCTGCCACTGTGGGCAAGGCAGCCAGCGATGTCCTGGAGCCCTTGCAGAATGGAATTTGCAATTTGTTGGAACGAGGAGGCGAGTTGGTCTAGGCCCTGCCTGATCTCTGCCAGACCTTGGCAGAGTTCAGCTACACCTTGCTCGACACTGGTTCTGTGCTCTGTCAAAGTCGAAAAATATCATGATGCATACCCTTTGTACTAACCCCTCATGCACATGCACGCTGCTCGTGCACCTGGTCCCCCGTGCGTACACATACACGCAGTTTGCGTAGGAGTCCTTCCGGCGACCCTGCACGTGGTATGGGTATTTACGGTAGAGTTTGTGAGCGTGTAGCGTGTTATTAGAACATTGCATATCAAACCCAAATAATGCATTTTGTCCCATAGTTCCCCTAGACCATGTCAGCGAGTATGATTAGTTTAAACTGTTCCTGGACAGAGAGATTCCTCTTTGCATGATAGGAAGGGTCAGATAAAGGTTGAAAGGTGGTGTCTAGTATCCAGCTGTAGGGTATTTTGAGAGTAACATTCCGGTGTTAGTTAGGAGAAGATTGCATGTTCCTGCGTATAGTTATGTGCAAAAGTAGAATATGAACATTGACTGTGTTTACTGTGTATTGTGTATGCGGGGGGAATCCAGAGGATACCACCCACTAGAGCAGTTGGGGAAAGACACAGCCCACCTTTTCAAATCCACCTATGACTTTTGCTGTAATGTAGAGACATATCCCTGTGTCCAATGAACAAAGGGATTACAGTGACCATTGTATTGTTTTGGATGAAGTGAATAAATAGAGCTTGCAGCAGGCTTGGTCACAGAAGACTCTGAAGGCTTTCTCCCTGATAGCTGAGGACTGAATTCAGGTTGTGCCTGCGAAACATTTTCACGTCTGTATATTCTCTGTAGCCATTATTCTCCATTATTCTGTTTAGATTTACTTGTTAGTTTGTAGTGTATGACTTGTATTGTTTTACCTTTTATTAGAATAATCCACTGCGGTGTTAGAGCTGCTGTGGTTTTAACCAAACCTGGTGTTGTGTTTTCACTTTCCTGCAAAGGGCTCTCTTAGCGTCTCAATCGCTCAAACAGCATACACATTGTTAAGGTTTTTAAGCATTACATCATTACAGTATTTGACTACTAAGGTTTAGAGTATAAGCATATTCTTACTGTGTTTTATTAACAAGGTTTACTGTATATCATTCTGTGAGCGTCTGTGCCGCTCGTGTCTCACTCTCACGGCACAGCGTCTGCTACGCCAGTAGCGTAGCAGTACGGTACTCGGTACGCCTATAGCATGCTTGGTACGAAGCGTGAATCCGTGAGCGTACATGTCGTTCGTGCGTCGCGCCCACGGCCTAGCGTCTGTTACGCTAAGTGCATACCTCTACGGTACTCAGTGCGCAAATAGCGTACTTAGTCCGTAATAGTGTATAGCTTTATATTTAAAGATAATAATTGACATTATCAATTGGGGGCCACGTCGTAGCCTGGCCCAGTTATAAAGGTTTATACAGGAGATACTGTGTGGTGTTTGGTAAGCGATTATAGTTGAATATCGTTTACATTTATAGAAGCGTGTTATTTGTATGGCGGCGGACGTTTCTGGCCTTTGTACACGTGTCTCGGACAGCGTGCGAGACTGCGTATGCAACGCAAGGGCCTACACACGTGGCGTATTTTACGCAACGTGCATACACGTACGCCCACTTAATACAAATCACACGATAGCATTGTTTTAGTTTAGGCGATACGGTAGCCACGCGATAATAGCACAAATTTGTTCAGTTTCCAATATTTTAGTTTAAAAGAACCTTCTCTTATTGTGACACCTCTGGGATTAGCCTGTTTCACCTGAATGAAAGTAATTTTCTGTACATAAAAATCAAAGTGTATATGAGTGAGCAAGAGTGAGTGTGCAAATAAAGGTTTTGTGAACCCAGAATTCGGGATCCCGTAGGAGACCACATCAGGTGAGTGGACACTTGGTGGCGTGGGAGTGGCTTTCTCACGTTAACATTGTATAAGGTATAAAGGAGCAATTAGTATTACAGCAGACCAAAAGGTCGGCGAAGTCAGAAATCCGCTGACCAGGTCAAGCGAAGCTCTGAAAACCCTGGCCTGAGAAAAGTCAGTGGTAGAGAGCGCAGCCCCGGGGGTTTGCGTAGTACCCATATAGGCCCGCTTTGAGAATATGCTCCGGCTGAGGTTTCGCAGCCTAAACAATTGATTCCGCTGGTTGTTCGGCGGATAAGTAATAGTTACTTATACGCAGTGCGACTGTACCGCACCTTACTGTGTGCATTAGTTAGTTCACCTTGATACCCACTCAATTTGCGGGATCATAGATGCTAATTGTACACGTAACGTGATTTGTGTAACAGTTTTTTTATTTTAAGGGAGTTTCGCTGTTCACTCAGGAAATCTCCAGCAGCTGATATTTACTGGGAGGAGTAGCATACTCCCACACGCTCTCAGTAAATAGAGGTTACACAGGAGCCCGAGGTTGGGTACGACCAGCATTGGGCACAGTGTTCGGTGTATTGGCCAACAGGGGCGTGTGTGGGTGAGAGCGCTCGGAGAACTTTCACCGTCGCCTTATCACTGAGTAATTTGGTTTTTTGTAAGGATTAGCTGAGAAGGCAATACCTGCAAAGAATGGGGGCCAGTTGCTCAAGTAAGGGATGATCAACAAGGGTTCACGTTGATATTTGTCGGCCCAAAGGGTCGGCGAGGTACATAATGTGTGAGAAATATGAATCAATCCACGGAGGCCTTAGAACCCTGTGGTTTCAAATACAAACGGTGTTGTGTTTCTCTTTCCTGCCTGGGCATTTAAAGTAGTTTAACCTGTTTAAGGTGTATAAGCATTGTTAAGGTGTACGCACTGCGGGTACTTTGTATCGCCAGTGCTATTTAAAGTTTAAAGTGTATCATCATTACAGTGCCGTGCTGCAGAAGGTTTAAAGCATAAACGTATCATTACATTGTATCACTAGCAAGGTTTAAAATCTATCATCCTATTGTGTGCGCGCGGTGTGTACATTGTACTCCCGGCGCGGCGTCCTGTACGCTAAGTCCGTAAGCTATAGGACTCTGTACGCAAATAGCGTACACAGTAGGTAGCGTGTGTATTCAATCTGTATTTAAAGTTATAGCTTTATGTTTTAAGATAATAATTGACATTATCAGCTCAGTGAGCCGGACAGGTATCTGGCTAACCTCTCGGATCATCCTGTCCTGAAAATCATTTAGGCTTTCACCATACCTGGCAATTTGAGACAGGATGTCTGGGATAGCAGAGGGTTTGGTGGGGTGGGGGGGGGGCGGTTGGAATCTGGACCAAAGGAATCTGTGGATCCACACTGGCAGAGACACTAGGTCCCCCCACCTCAGCCTCAGCCACATAACCCTCCTCTGACTCTACCTGCTCACCCACCTGTGCTGTGTTATGTTAAAAGCAAATAGAAGAATGAGTGAAAAAAAGGGAAGAAAAAAATCAAAATTAGACTTTTGTAACCACTAAATCTGAATTATAGGAATATGTGTGTAAATTTACCTAGCAAGTCATGTAGATTAACTATTTCAGGCAGGTCCGTGTCCATATGAGACACCCCACCCGCATCCTCGTAGCTCACACAGTCCATCGCCAGCTCCTCAAGATCTGTGTATTCCACAGTGGCAGCTGGACCTCCCCCTATTGCCCTCGAGGCATTCCACTCCGCAGACCTCTTGCCTTTCAGGCGGGATTTGAAGTCGGCCCAACTACATATGTGAGTAGAATTAGGGGTAAGGGACATAAAAGTTAAGAATACCTGTTTTGATTGATAGTACACATGTTATGTATTTGGTTGCTATAGGCAACATCACATCTAGCTAAGTTTGTAATAATAATTAGTGGTGTGGCAATATACACTTACTGTCTTCTAACTTCCTGTGAGGTGCAGACAATTGAGCCGACTTCATTTACAGAATCAGTAATGTCCCTCCAGATGCGATCTTTGGTTGCAGCACCCATGTTTTTTGCTGCCTCTGAATTTTTTCCATGGCCTGTGTGACCAGAACGCGTAACTCCCTCTTAGTGAAGGCGGGCTGTCTTCTACATTTTTTTGGATGTAGCCTGTGAGCTATCGTCCTGTACCTCCTCACCATCTTCCTCTTCACTAGCTGGTTGTGTACTTAGGGTTTGTGATGGTAGTCCCGAATCGCCCTCAGTTTCCCCAGTATCTGTGTCTGGCAGGGGATTCACACCTTACTCCTGTGTATCAGAAGATGGGGTTTCAACAGTACTGGGTCCTGCTCTTTCATCATCACCACTGGCAGCTTGCAGCATCTGTCTCCGCACCGCTAGTCGCCTAGATGTCAATGCGGACATCTGCTGCTGCACCATGTCCAACTCTGCAGCCATCTGATCACGTGTAGCCATGTTGCTGGTGGCATGTGTGTTTGCACAGCTGTCTTGCGATTTATAGCTGAGTGTGTTTTCCAGTGCGGTAATTCGCACAGGTGTCAATTATGCAAATTGTTCCAGTAATTTCTGTACTGGCTATTTAAATGGCTTGCATGCAGCCTGTGTGTGTGGGTGTATGGTGAGAATTACTTAAGAAGCAAGGCGGACATGGTGCATAGCACATTTCTGAGTGAGTTTTTAATACAGTACATTGCATAAAAATGTGCGTTTGTTAGCTTGCTAATTTCTTACTGTTGTGTTGCAGATGGCGTGTTTTACACAACTTTTATGCTGTTTGGAAATTAGTTAGTATATTACAAAACAGATTATGTATGGGTGTGCAATGCTTCTTTGTAGTGGGTTAAAATTTGTTTATTTTGTATGGTGTTTTATGTTTAATTTATTCTCTGTGTTTACATGTAGTATCTAATAGTTATGTAACATGTTATTTGCAGTGTGCCCGTTCTAGGGGTGACAGTGTGTGTGTTGCTATTCTCATTGGCCTTTGCTCTCTCTTGTAGGTCGCTCTATTGTTTGGTTGGTGTTTTCTTTATATTTTGCCGAAGTAGGCGGATTTATTTTCCAGTTTTGGCCCAAGATTCTGATTACTTTCTGAGCAGGTAAGTGGCCTGTCCCTGGGTGGCATGGTGCTGAAGGGGTGACAATGTGTGTGTTGCTATTCTCATTGGCCTTTGCTCTCTCTTGTAGGTCGCTCTATTGTTTGCTTTCAGACAAATTTCTTTGTAGCAGAAGTAGGCCTGTTTTTTTTGGGGGGGGCACCCAAGTGTATCTTCATTTTCTGAGCAGGTAAGTATCTTACTCCTTTTGTTTTATATTTTTTTGCATATTTTTTTGCTTATTTTTTAGTATTCCATACTTAGTAGGTAATTCATATCTTGTTGCACTAATTATATGGGTATGGTTTTTTTTTTTAAGGTGTGATGGTAAACTATGTTGTAGCTACGTAGCTAACTGTGGGGTTTTTTTTTTTGTTTGATCCGGATTTTCATCATGAAGATATGGAGTACGCTCCTGCAGTAAGTGTTTGAACACCCATACACATTTGTTTTTATTTGGAAATGTGTGTTGTAAATTGATTGTGTGTTTTAATGGTTCTTACCTTAATTTGAAGTTGGTGATGTCCATATATGTGGCTGCTGAAGCCCTACTTCCCCAACCTTCAGGAGCACTCCCACCCCAATCTGCGGAAGTACTCCCGCCCCAACCTGCGCAAGCCCTCCAACACCAACCGGCTCCTTATCCTCCAAGGCAACGGAGTTGTGCAAGGCCACCAATTTTCCATACCCGTGTCACCCTTTTTGGGATGCCTGATGATGTGGTATTGTGCAGATACCGGCTGCCAGCTCATCTAATCCTAGACACTCTCTCCATAATAGATAGTGATCTGGAACAATCCATTAGGTATCCTACAGCAATACCAGCATTGACACAATTCCATGCTGTGTGACATTTTTTGGCCAGCATGTAGATGGGGACCTGGTTGGCATGTCGCAGGGCCAGTTCAGTAAGGTCCTGCAGCGTTTCAGCCAAGCTTTCATACGGCGAGTGAAACAATTTATAACAATGCCTTTGGATGCTGCTGCCCTGGCTGTGGTGAAGCGGCAATTTCAGGAAGGGGGTAGTCGCTTTTCACACGTTATTGGGGTTGTGGATTGGACACATGTTGCCATTGTTGCGCCAAGACATAATGAAGAAATGTATAGAAACAGGAAACTGTTTCACTCTCTGAATGTAATGGTTGTTTGTGGCCCATCCCTCCAGATCCTGTCCCTGAATGATAAGTTCCCAGGGAACTCCCATGATGCCCATGTCATTCGACAATCAGGGATATGGCACAGATTAAGAACGATGGAAGGCCAAGACATGTGGCTATTGGGTGAGTTAATTCATTTGTTGTTTTTTAACAGTCATATTGTTTGAATTTCATTCTTTAATGTTGCTTTTATCCTTTTTCTCTTCTCATATTCTAAAACAGGAGACCGTGACCGAGACAGTAAACCCAGTCCAGGACCACAGTCTGCATTTAACTCTGCACTTACTGCCACTAGACAGCTGGTGGAGCGCATGATTGGTGTTCTTAAAGGGCGTTTTCGTGTGCTCCACCGCACTGGTGGCGACATCATGTATTCACCGGAGATGGTAAGTAAAATTGTGGTCCTGTGCGCTATACTCCATAACATCACTGTAAGGAGTCGCGTAGAGCTTCCCCACACGGAGGAATTGCTGGATGAGGAGCCAGGGGTTGGGCGGCCATTCCGTGGGGGGAGTGTGAACTGCTGGGGTCATGCCGTATGGGCTCAAATTGTGCGGGAATATTTCAGGTATGCTTATTTTATTTTTTTGTCTCCCAAATCTGTCTGTACGTGTTTTATTTTTTGGACTGATGGCATTTAGCTGGCTTGGTCAAGTTCTGAGTGTGTTGCTTGTGTTTTTAGAGTATTTTATAGTGTCTCTGTACATAATTAATCTTTAATGTTCTCCTTATCATGTTTGTTGAGTAATATTGTTGTTTACAATGGTATTACTGTTCCTTTTTTTTGTTTTATTAATATTTGGTGTAATTATGTTTATAAACAACAATAACAGCAGCCTTTTTTCTTTTCTTATTTTATGTTTGGCTTGTGCATCTGTTTACCGTACAAATGCCACAACATCTGTTCCTACAAAAAAAAAACTTTGTGACACATGTTCAATTGGAACATTAAAGAACTGAGGACCTCTGAACACACCAAGTGTTTGAAACGCTAGTAATAGCCTGTTCATGATTTAATGAGTGGACACTGTGAATTATAGCAACATCAAAGTCCAAGCCTCAGTATTTTAGTGTAGTATAGTTGTATATGAATTGTTTGTATTATGACATTTAGCATGCATAATATATGTTGATTGAATGCTATTTATGCTGCAGGAGTGCAGATTAATAAATTTTACTTAATTTTTAAATTGTCATTACTCTTAAATGCATATTTTTAAACTGTCTCTTTAATTAGTGCGGACAGCGCTCCTGATTTTCTACAGGGGGTTACATCCCTGTAGTTAGTGTGCACTTTGTGTAGCTGATTGTTCCAGCAAAATGTGGTGAGTAAACAGAATAAAAAACTTATTTATATGTTTTCAGACCCCCCGCCCAAAGAAAAAAAATATGTATGTGTGTATATATCTCTGTCTTTCATTTTTGCACTCTCTCTCTCTCTCTCTCTCTCTCTCTCTCTCTCTCTCTATATATATATATATATATATATATATTTATATCTCTATAGACATATATATATATATATATTTTAAATATAGAAATATCTAAATATATATATATATATATATATATATATATATATATGTGTGTAGAATTATATGTTTATACATTTAGGCCCAGATATTAATGGTATATGTGTGTGTGTGTGTGTGTGTGTGTGTGTGTGTGTGTGTATCTATATAACTATCTAGAGAGAGAGATATAGATACATACACACACATATACCATTAATATCTGGGATATTAATAATGAGATTAATAACTATCTAGAGATATCTAAACATTGTAATGTTTAGTTCATTTTGCTATTATCCTACAAACCTACAATGCTATTAATTTTGATTCTGAATTTTTGTATTAAAAATGTTGATAAGTGTGTGTGTGTGTCTCCGCGGGTGCGACTCTCTGCTGATGCGAACTAACTATATACACACTGTCCTGCACAGTAATGTACACACATCAATAAAGTTTAATAAAGATGACAACATAAGAATACAACCAATCAAATGCCACCACACACTATAAATATATGCCCATGTATGGAACACGCCATTGGCACCATGCGTGCACCTGCATTCTCTCACCGGGAGCTGCGCGTGTTGATTGCCGTAATGGACCACCGCATAGGCCACGCAGGGCCCTTTATACCCAATCGGGTTAAGCGTGAGGCCTACGCGGAGGTCCACCGCATACTGCGGACCTGCACCTGGACTCAGCGCAGCATCATACAATTAGAGCGGCGGTGGAGTGACCTCCGCCGTCGCACGCCGGACCTGTTGGTGGAGCTGCGCCAACAAATATGCACACACTGCCGATGCAGTAAGTTAAACCCATTGCAATGTGTAAACATGTTTATTACACTGAGATTAGTAGCAGAAACATTAAATGTAAAGACTGCACATTTTCACTAAGAAGTGCTTCAGTGTGATTATCTGCAGACTGTGTAATTACACTATTGTAGCACAAACATAACACACTTAACAAGTTTCCAGATTGTGTGTGGTTAGGGCTTGCAGTACTTACTGTGTAGCAAAGTGCTTGTGAAAAAGTGAATGTTGTTGTACTGAGTTGCTACAAAGGCTGTAGGCTGAACACATTAATAACTTGCTCTGTGTATATTAAAAATGGGACAACAATGTAATTTGGAAATGCTGATGGGAATTTATTTGTTAAAAATCCTAATTTTATCATATGTCATTCTAGGGCAAGCACAACGGCAAGCAGTGGCTGGAAGGCAACAACATTCCTCACCAGCCCAGTCTCCTTCCCCACCTCAAGTCCCTGAACCCCAACAAAATATTTCCCCTTCCTCATCCCCAACCTCCGCCTCTCCAAACCCCTCTCTTCCCCAAACACCCTCTTTGCCCCCCTCCCCTTCTTTGGCACAAACCCCCTCTCTGCCCCCCTCCCCTTCTGTGACAAAATCCCCCTCTTCGCCCCCCTCCCCTTCTGTGACACAATCCCCCTCTTCACCCCCTCCCCTTCTGTGGCACAAACCCCCTCTCCACCCCCTCCCTGTCTGTGACACAATCCCACTCGTTGACCCTCTCTGTGGTCCAACCCACCTCTCAGCCCCCCTCCCCCTCTGTGGACCAAACCATCTCTAAGCTATCCACCTCTAAGCTCCCCTCCCCCTCTGTGGACCAACCCACCTCTCAGCCCCCCTTCCTCTCTGTAGTCCTACCCACCTCTCAGCCCCCCCCACCTCCTCTGTGGACCAACCCACCTCTCAGCCCCCCTCCCCTCTGTGGCCCAATCCACCTCTCCACCACCCTCCCACTCTCAATCAGACCCACCCTCTGTAACCAGTTCCCCCTTCCATCCTCCTTCCCCAATCCAGACTCCTTCCACCATCCAGCCTCTTTCCCCCATCCAGCCTCCTTCCGCCATCCAGCCTCCTTCCCCACCTACTGAATGGGCAGCAGAGGCCCCGGAGGCACTTCAGGGAGGTGCGCATGTGCTAGAGGAGAGTATTTTGACACACATTTACATTTAATTTGTTACCTACTATAACTTTACATTCAAATAAATGCAGTGTTGTACTGGGGCCAATCTTGGACCAAGGTAAAATGTTTGTCTTCTTAATCATGGTATGGATACATAGTAACATAGTAACATAGTATCTGAGGTTGAAAAAAGACAATTGTCCATCGAGTTCAACCTATTTGTGGTGTCCTATGCATGATGATTTGACTAAAATTTCTGACTGATGCTGCTGTCAGCCATTGCATTTTATCCCTATTTATAGTAACTATAATGCATGACTATGCACCATACTCCTGGATATCCTTATCCATTAGGAATTTATCTAACCCATTCTTAAAGGTGTTGACAGATTCCGCCATTACAACTCCCTCGGGCAGGGAATTCCAAACACGTATTGTCCTTACCGTGAAAAAGCCTTTACGCCGTATTGTGCGGAATCTCCTCTCCTCTAACCTGAGCGAGTGTCCACGAGTCCTCTGTGTTGATCTAACCAAAAACAGGTCCCGCGCAAGCTCTGTGTATTGTCCCCTTATATATTTGTAGATGTTGATCATATCCCCTCTTAGTCTCCGCTTTTCCAATGTAAACATGCCTAGTCTTTCAAGCCTTTCCTTGTATTCCATCGTCTCCATGCCCTTAATTAGTTTGGTCGCCCTCCTCCTTTTTTTTTCAAGCTCCAGGATATCCTTTTTGTAGTACGGTGCCCAGAACTGTACACAGTATTCAAGGTGTGGCCTCACTAGTGATTTATATAACGGGAGTATAATACTCTCGTCCCTAGCATCAATACCCCGTTTTATGCATGCTAATATCTTATTAGCCTTCTTTGCTGCAGTCCTACTTTGGGTACTACTGCTTAGCTTGCTATCTATGAGGACACCTAAGTCCTTTTCCAGTACAGAATCCCCTAATTTTACCCCATTTAGTAGGTAGGTGTAATTTTTGTTCTTGTTACCACAGTGCATTACCTTACACTTGTCTGTGTTGAAGCGCATTCTCCATTTGGCTGCCCATGCTTCTAATTTAACTAAGTCGTTCTGAAGAGACTCGGCATCCTCCTCTGTATTTATAGCCTTACACAATTTGGTAACATCTGCCAAATGTAGCATTTACATTGTGTGAGGATCATTAGAGGTTGGTCTTCAGTATGCGGACTGACGGGATCCCGGCGCACAGTATACCGGCGCCGGAATCCCGTCAGCCGGCATACCGACACCTATTCTCCCTCGTGGGGGTCCACGACCCCCCTGGAGGGAGAATAAAATGCGCCACCATGACCGTAGCATGGCGAGTGCAGCGAGCCCGCAAGGGGCTTATTTGCACTCGCCACACTGTTAGTAAGCCGGCGGTCGGGCTCCCGGCGCCGGTATGCTGGTCACCGGGAGCCCGACCGCCGTCATACCATACTGAACCCTCATTAAATGTACAGTGTATACGTCTGCAATGTTTAGGCTGCTCATTAGGTCATTAACACTCATTAGGTCGACAGGGTTGCCTGGACAACAGGGTTTATATGTGCTAGATTATCAGCAAAACAGGAAGACCTGAGTGGAGTTTGGTATGTTGTTGGACTTTTAAACTTGTGCCTGGGTATTCCAATATTTGCACAGTCAACTCACATGCTTCACTTTGTTAGGCAGGCTTAGGACACAATGATTTGCTACACTACCGCTTACATCGTAAGCATTCCCAATTGCAATTGGAGTACATGTGCCGCATGAAGGGAAAAAAAACTTACACATTTGTCATGTATCCATGCATAACATGTTGATCTTGTGACATTTAGAATTTGCACATGTCGACCTACAGAGGCTCATGTCCAGCCAAAGCTAAATAGGAAATGACTGCCTATTGAGTGTGTTGCAAAAACAAACCAAAAATATTCAGTGTCACATGTAAGGGGTGTGGATCGACAATGTTTAGGCCCAGCAAAATGCAACAGGCAAGAACACAGTATGGAACTGGATCCTTAGGCTGCTCATGCATGAAATTTGGCCCACTGGTGCTTTCCCCTGTATCCCTGTGTGACAGTTCAAGTCTGGGGACATGTGTTGTTAAAGTTACACTTAAAAAATGTAACACCCCCCCCCCCCCCCTGTTTGACCTTATGTAGTAAGGCAGGCTTTCAGGGAGTGTGGGCATGCTAGAATATGTTGTCCTTCTGAAGATGTTGATATGCAGTGTGATGATGCAGGGCCAACCCCAAAAAAGACAAGACTGCTTCACTCCAGATGTGAAGGAATCCCAGCATGGTGTGGTACACTTTTAACATTTTATTTTTCAGAAAAAAACATTGCTGACCATGCTTGTGTGTTGGTATGCTACTGTTTTATCATTCCAACATCCATGATGTAGTCACTTTGTCATTAAAGTGTGTTTTGGGCTGTCAAAGTCGAAAAATATCATGCTTCACATTGCCATATACTAACCCCATGCACATGCCCGCTGCGCGTGCACTCAGTCCGCCGTACGTGCACACATCCGCAAGTTGCGTAATATCGCTCTGGCGATAGTGCGCATAATGTGGGTATTTACGGCGGAGTTTGTGAGCCTGTAGCTGGTGACTCGTTTATAGCATAGTTAACCCATATAGCGTGTTTTGTAGATAATATTCCCCTTAATAATGTCTGAAATTATGTTTAGTGTAAGTAGTTCATGGACATGGGAATCCCTCTTTGCATGATACGAAGGGTCTGACAAAGGTTGAACGGTGGTGTCTAGTATCTAACTGAAGAGTATTTTATTAGAAACATTCCGGTGTTGGTTAGGAAGAGATTGTTCGCTGCTGCGTATAGTTATGCACAAAAGTATGTTTGGAACATTAAATGTATTTGCAGTTTAATGTATCCAGAGGATACCTCCCACCTGGGCAGTTGGAGAATGACATAGCCCACCTGTTTAAATCCACCTATGACCTTTAGTTATAATGCAGAGGCATATTCCTGTGTCCAATGAACAATGAGATTGTAGGGACCATTGTATTGTGAATGTATGCTGTAAATAAAAGGACCACCTTTGCTAGACCAGCACTCACTCACTCTCTGAAAGGTTTTCACACTGAAGGCTAGGCCTGGTCCAGGAGCACTTGCGAATCATTCCCACGTATGGTATGTTCTCTGCAGCCACTTTGTTTCCCATTTAATGTATGCCATTCATTCTCATTCTATGTATTTGTGTTTGCGATAGTTCGCTATTGTTTATATTTCTTTTATGTTATTCTGTTTAGTTATTAATGTCAGGTCTGTAGTGTATAAGCTGTAACTGTTTTATTTTCCCTTTTACATACTAAAATCATCTTAGAAGGTGTTGGAACCTCACTAAGGGTTGTGTGTTTCACCATTTATTACTACGGGTTTCTGAGCATCTCAATCGCTCAAACAGCTTGCTTATTCACAAGGTTAACTAGTGTTACATCATTGCAGTATCTCGGTACTAAGGTTTACAGTATAAGCATATTCGGTGTATAAGGTTTAAAAGGTTATTGACTGTGTGTGCGCTCGCTGTGTGTATTCCGTACACCCAGCGCAGCGTGTGTACGTAACTTGCATACCACGTGCGAGGTCTGTGTACGCAAATAACGTGCTCAGTGCGTTGCACGTGCACGTGGTTTAGCGGCCATTACGGCTCCACGGTATTAGTATATAGCTTAAGGTAAAAGGTAGATAATTGACTCTATCAATTGCGGGCGATCGTCCAGTCCACCTCACATCAGCAAAGGGCGCAAAGGTATCCCCTGTATCCGTGTTTGTGGTTGGGGATACGGTAGTGCTGATCAGATAAGCGTCTGCTTCGCTTGGTTTGTAGGGATGCTGGTGGAATCCGGTTCCAGAAGGTAAGAACGTTAAGCTATTGTCTTTTTAAATCTGGTTTTAATTTCTATTTGGTGCCAACTGCACACGCAACACATGTAACACACGCACACACCTGTACTCTGCATATCTGACCATATTGTTGCAAAACAAGGTTCAAATAAGTCATATCGTGTTTGATTCAGATTGGATTGCTTATCTGTTTAAATAGGTTTAAAAGTATTTTTAATCGCTCTGCATAGCTTGATAGTTTTATTTTTAACCCAGGCCTAAAATAACTTCAGGGGCTTGCATGGTGATTTTTTTTTGAGACAAAAGAAGCCGCATGGTCTGTCCTCCATTTTGTGTAACCCTCATGGATGTGGAAGGGGGAGGAGCAGCGGCCATTTTGGGGAAAGTCATTTTTTTCCTCCAAATGGCTGATTTTCAGTTGACTCAGGAATAATCAGCTGTCCTTTGTCAAATGGAAATCACCATTTGAGTTACCAATGTATTTATTTAACCCATGCCATAGTATTCAGATGGGGTTTAATAAAAAATTAATAGTAAAATGAATATTTGATATAAGAACGACACACAGA
Source organism: Pseudophryne corroboree (assembly GCF_028390025.1). Classification (NCBI taxonomy): domain Eukaryota; kingdom Metazoa; phylum Chordata; class Amphibia; order Anura; family Myobatrachidae; genus Pseudophryne; species Pseudophryne corroboree. The sequence continues at coordinate 687,362,852 of NC_086444.1, forward strand.
GATAAAACAAAGTTGTTGTTTTTTTTCTTTTTCTCTCTTCCTTACCTCCTGTGATTCAGTTAAACTCTGCTTGTGAGATGGGACATTGAAATGCAAATTAACCTGTGTAACTGGTTTTTTTCCCAACAGTGAAGGAAATCGCCTTCACAGACAGTTAAAAGCACATTCATATGCAAATTAGAAGCACTGAATAAGTGAATGGGTCTCATAGATGTAATAGTGATTAGTACAGAGATGTAATATTATAATTATATGTGTGCGTTTACATCAATGTATGTTATTAGATTAATTTAGAATTGTATTGTATCTGTGTATTTTCATCTATCTACCTTCCTGTTTGCCATTTGTATTTGATAACGTACTGAGGAAATTTGCTGCTATTTTAGTTAAAAGAAAACATTAATACTTAAAGGGAGTAATTGTAAAAACACGCACACAGCCTGGCCTAGTTAAGAGGTTGGTACAGTGGAATACTGTGCAGTGTTCGGTAAGCGATTATAGTGAAATATCGCTTACATTTATAGAAGCGTGTTATTTGTGTTAGTAAGGCCATGCGGAAGCCTCGAGATAATAGCACAATTTCTTTCAGTTTCCTAAAACTAGTTTAAAAAAAGATACTTCTCTTGTTGCAACTTCTCTGGGTTTAGCCTGTGTTACCTGAATAAAAGAAATTTTCTGTACAGAAAAATCAAAGAGTATATGAAGTGTAAGATCGTGTGTATGCAAAAGTTTCTTCTTTCTTTGGGTGAACCTTGAGAAAATTCGAGATCTCGTAGAAGTACATCCGTGAAGTGATATCACGTGGTGGCGTGGGAGGCATCTTACGTTAAATAGTATATTCTGCGCCCAGAGAAGGGTTGGCGACGAAAAGAGAGCAAATAGTGTAATAGCCGACCAGGACGTCCGCTAGAGGTAGTGAAGCGCAACCCACAGAGAGGTTGGCGCAAGACCTATATAGGCCCGTTTTGAGAAGCTCCGGTTGAAGGTTTCGCAGCCCAAACAACCGATTCCGTTGGTCGTACAGCGTATAAATAATAGTTATTTATACGAAGTGCGACTGTACCGCATGTAATTGTGTGCATTAGTTTGTTACCTTGATACCCACTAATATTTGCTGTGGGATCATAAACGCTATTTGTACATTCTAACGTGATTTGTGTAGGTTTTTTTTATTTTAAGGGAGGTTCTTTGATCACTCAGGAATTCTCCAACAACCGATACTTACTGGGGAGGGTAACCTACTCCCACACGCCCCAGTAAATAAAGGTTTATAGGGGCCCTAGGTTGAGTACGCCAGCGCTAAAGCAGTTTCTGTGTGTATTGGTCAACGTGGGCGAGAGTGAGTGAAGGCACTCGTTAAACTTTCACCGTTGCCTTATATTGAGTATTTTGTTTTTTTGTGGGCATTCGCTAAGAAGCCAATACCTGCAAATAATGGGGGCCAGTTGCTCAAGTGAGGGACGATCAACCAAGGTTCAGGTTGAGTTGGTACCACGATCAGCTGGGTCGGCAAGGTATATCATGTGTGAGAAATATGGTTCACACACAGAGGTTTTATGCAATGAATGGGAACGTATGACTGTGAACGATGGGGAAAAGTTCCCACGAGTAGGCAGTTTTAGTCCTGAGGTTTTGCAAAATTTAAGGAGAAGGACAGGTCTAATAAAGGCTGGGAAGCAACGAAATAGACATTATGATTGTTTACATTTATGGCAACAGGAAGGTGAGATACAAAGGGAATTAACCTACACAGCTGGTTCTCACCTTATCAGGGAAAACATGGCAACTGGAGAACAAATGGCTGCAGAGAATGACATACTGGGATATGATGATAATTGTGCACTTAGTAACTGTATTATTAATGATAAGAGTAAATGTCATAAATGTAATAATTGTAATAAATGTAATAATGATAGAAGGAAAACTGATAAAGGTACAAATTCTAACCCGTGCAAGTTGCACCCCATGTTAAACTTCCCTCAGGATTACAAGCAAGAAAGTGAGCCCAGCACGATGTCGGCTCCTCTTCCAGCAGCCATCATACGAGACACCCAGGTGGGCATGGCCCAATCGGTAAAGGCAGTAGTCAAACCCCCTAACGGAGGGTCAGGTGAGGTCGTGTCCACAGGTAAGTACGGTATTGTATATTATGCACAGACAAATGTACCTCATATTGTAGAGCCAACACAAAATGATGTAGTTGAACTTAATCCTGTCGGGGTGATCACAGTCCCCAATGGACAGACTGACGCTCTGGGAATCACTCCTGCCAGGGACAGTGCAATGCACCGTCTCTGGTCCCGGACAGAACTGAGAACAATTATGTCTGAATTTCCTTATCCCAGGAGAGATCTAGCCGCATGTCAGAGGTTTATTAAAGAACTAGGAAACTCCACAGAACCCACCAACAAAGATTGGCGGACAGTGCTGAGGGCATGTTTGCCCTCCAATATTGACCCTGCGAAATTCATTACTGATTGTAAGTTAAACACAGAGGTACCTCTCACTGAGGAATGCAATCAGGAAAATGTTAAGCAGATCAACATTCAATTAGGAGTATATTTCCCAGCTGTTGTTAAGTGGAACGGAATCTTCTCCATAAGACAAAAAGAAGGTGAAATTACTCCTAATTATTTTAATTGAGCACTGCAGGTGATGGCTAGATACACTGGGATCGCGGACATTGAGGGAAATATACATCATAGAGAAGTAGCGGTTTATGTATTAATGAAAGGTTTAACAAAAGTGTTGAGAACAAGGGTACAGACCACTCAACCTAACTGGAGAAATATCTCGGTGGCTGCATTAAGAAAGACCGCTGTTGGGCACGAACGGAATATCAGTAAACACAGGGAGTCACAGGGGGGTAAGAAGCCTCAGACCCCTGTGGGTAAGTCAAATGTGTTAACATGTTATAGCTGCCAGAAGGAAGGTCATTATGCACAAGATTGTATGTTTAAAGATCTACAGAAGGTATATCAACCCCCTAGACAACAACATAACCGTGGTATCCAAGGAATCAGGGAAGCACAGGGAGAGCGGTCAATGGTGATGAGCATCCAGACACTAGAGGAGGCATCAAATCGACCGAAACCCCAGGCCAGTGGCACATGGAGGAAGCCAAGGGTTTGTTATCTTTGTAAAAGAGAAGGGCATTATGCCACCAACTGTAACCGCCCACATAAAGTCAGACCCCCTAGACAAGAACACGAGCAAAGCCATGACACACGAAATTGTAATCAGGGATCATATATGAAGAATTTTGGGCCGCACCTGTAATTTGCAGCCAGTAAAGTTGATCATGAGCCTTGATAGTAAGCCTGAGGTTACAGTCGACGTAATTGGGAGGTCAGTTCCTTGTAGACACAGGGACGGCCGGGTAAACTTTGTAAATTTATCTTTAAACGTTTTCTTCTCATCTGTAACTTTCACCAACAGAACTCAAACGTCACATGGCTACTTGGTCTTTTCAGAGGTCTACCTAACCCCAGTATGTCTTACCAGCATCGTTGTGTTTGGCCAGATGCAAAGGGTGGAGAGGGGAAATACTGGTGGGGGGGGGGGAGACTATGCGGAGATACTGGTGGACATGTTAATGCGACAGCCTGTTGATGAAAATCTGATAATGTTTCTTTTTCCTTTTCAAATTGTTCTCTCTCTTTTTGTCCTTTCATGTTTTACGGATGGTATGTCACACATCAGTTAGACAAATGGTAATGCAAGATTTTATGCTCCTTACAGAAAGATCGCTGATTTGGAAAGGATATTTCACCGGAGTGTTCGTTTTGGGAAGATTGTGAGACAGCACCTTTGAGATGACATCTGAGCAAGAAGAACAAGACCAGAGGACAAATTATCGTAACAAGTTTTTTCCCCCTTCAATTATTTTCTGTACCCCCATTGCAACTTTCCCTTTCTCCTCCTGTAAGATGGACTCGCCCCAAGAGACTGCAGTCTGTATTTTCCTGTTGACCCTGTTGTTGACCAGAGCAGTCTGTTTCGGTGAGGGTACCAGTGAGGTCGAGAAAGGATCTGGAATGGGTTCTGATGATCAGGATGGAGGCGTAGAATTCCAAGAGCAACACAAATACCGAGCAAAGGCGAGTATCAAAAAACGATCTGGTAGCCATGACATTAATAGACATTGTGAAAAGATTGTTAGCTGAAGAGAACTGTATCTGCAGGAATTGTGACAACATAGTTGAGGACATCTGCATCAAGGAATGTCAGTCCCGTTTTAATATCAATATGGACCGGCATCCATTGAGTGACTACCACTCATTGGTGGGTAAAGTGTTAAACGAGACAGACTGTTGGGTATGCTCACAAGTACCTCAAGGTCATAGAAAGTCAGGACTAGTGCCATATCCTTTAACGGTAGATGAGGTACTTGAGTTAAAGGGTGGGAGACCGGTGGACAAGATATTTAATATTTCTAGTCCTCTTAGTTTGAGGCTCCATCAATACCATGTAGATAGGTCCCTAATATGTTTTAACATTTCCAATCCCCGAAAGCTGGGAAATTGGGAAGTGTCAAGGAACAACCAAACCATGACATTTTCACACAGAGCCGACAGAATGGCCATAGATACAGAGCCTATACGCCAAATTGCCGACAGTGGAAAATATTTCCGGTATAGGTACACTCTAGGAAGTAGGACCATGCGAGTTGGAGAAGTATCACCAGGATACTGTGCATATATCATACAACCTGATACATGTACTAGACAAATGGGAGAATTAGGGATAGGACTTTTTACATGGAAGGTTTGTAAATGGTTATGTCATATTCTGTCCCATATGTTCTTCCCGAGGACGCATATTTCATATGTGGGAGAAAGGCGTATAGGTTCCTTTCCCCAATCTCAGAGGGATTGTGTTACGTTGGAAAAGTGTTGCCGGAAGTGAATTTATTACCCAACGATTGAGACAATGTTGTGATAAGATATGATTCCAAGGACCGTTTCTTTCACCCGTTTCTCCTTTGATTTTCTCCGAGGTACCAAGAGATCAGCCTGGAAGAAGAGTTTGATGACCTTTTATACAAGAGCACTGATGAACTGTGTCACAGACACCTAACAAGCTTTTAGAGACTGTAATTCTTTTATGGACACTTGAAGAAGCTTTGTTAGATGATAAAGCGCAGAGCTACAGTAAAGATACGACAATCCGGACAAGACACCAGACAAGACACCAACAAGACCTCAATCGGCGACTGTATATTAAATCTCACATAAAATTATACGAATGCATTTATAACGCATGTTTCTTATCTTCATCTCTACTATCTTCAGGTAGTGACACACAGTCGACAGGTAATATAGGCACATATATTAGCACTCACATACTCTCCCCTTTCATGTATCATCAACTAATGTGCACCCCATTTGTTGTAACCAAAAGCCGAAAAGAGCTCGGTAGAGTTTGACAGCCCATCCACAGACCCTTAATACGGGATAAGAAGGATTCAAATGTATACTTCGCAATTTTGTACAAAAAGGATTTGGTAGAATCTGTGAGGCGCTCCGTGGAATGTGGACTTCCTGCTGCCTATCCCCAACACACCTGGATTAATCCCAAGAAAAATCCAAAAACTGAATGTTATATGGAAAAGGATGGGTGTGGGAAGTGGGCGCTGAAATGAAAAGAAAAAACTGATGGCTGATGATTCAGCCAAGAAAGTTTATTGTTGGGTAAGAAACTGGGTGGATACTTATCTGGATGGTAAATCCGATGGATTTCTGATCGTTCCTAGGAAGATGTTTCTCTCCAGAATAGGTGGATGCGTGAATCAAAATGATATAAAAAACACAAAAATATTGTTTTGAGTTAGGGTTCCTCAAAATTATATATGATTTATATTTCTGATAATAAAACAAGATGGGTTATATCAGCATGTGTGATCATACCTCACTTACATATAGTGAGTGAGGTTTAAACGCATAAAGGTTTCTTTTTAGGAAAAAGGTACCATCTGATTTTTGGCGTACCTAACTTACAATAAAACCAGCAAATGTAGTCTTATCAAGGTATCTTTAGGCTGAACTGCGTACCGGTACTCACTGATTAAAACGTCCTCCGTTTGCGCATAAAGGTATCTTTATCCAGTGAATGTTTCTAATAAAAAATGCCCATATATAAAAAAGGGAATTTATTGGATAAAAACAACAATAAAATAAAAAACGTGGGAGTATTTGACCGCGAGGATAGAGACCCGCCAGAGCGAGGGGTGTATAAATGACCTTCAGCCAGCCCTCCTGGCCCGGTATCAAAGGGACTGGATTAGATGTTTTGAAAGTCGTACCTTTCCTCAGTCCTGCGGAAAACGATCCAAGCGGGCAAAAGAACTCCTTCCAGCCAACGCGTTTCGAGTTAGTTCTCTTTATCAAGGCTTGAGCCTTGATAAAGAGAACTAACTCGAAACGCGTTGGCTGGAAGGAGTTCTTTTGCCCGCTTGGATCGTTTTCCGCAGGACTGAGGAAAGGTACGACTTTCAAAACATCTAATCCAGTCCCTTTGATACCGGGCCAGGAGGGCTGGCTGAAGGTCATTTATACACCCCTCGCTCTGGCGGGTCTCTATCCTCGCGGTCAAATACTCCCACGTTTTTTATTTTATTGTTGTTTTTATCCAATAAATTCCCTTTTTTATATATGGGCATTTTTTATTAGAAACATTCACTGGATAAAGATACCTTTATGCGCAAACGGAGGACGTTTTAATCAGTGAGTACCGGTACGCAGTTCAGCCTAAAGATACCTTGATAAGACTACATTTGCTGGTTTTATTGTAAGTTAGGTACGCCAAAAATCAGATGGTACCTTTTTCCTAAAAAGAAACCTTTATGCGTTTAAACCTCACTCACTATATGTAAGTGAGGTATGATCACACATGCTGATATAACCCATCTTGTTTTATTATCAGAAATATAAATCATATATAATTTTGAGGAACCCTAACTCAAAACAATATTTTTGTGTTTTTTATATCATTTTGATTCACGCATCCACCTATTCTGGAGAGAAACATCTTCCTAGGAACGATCAGAAATCCATCGGATTTACCATCCAGATAAGTATCCACCCAGTTTCTTACCCAACAATAAACTTTCTTGGCTGAATCATCAGCCATCAGTTTTTTCTTTTCATTTCAGCGCCCACTTCCCACACCCATCCTTTTCCGTATACTTCGCAATACCTCGAAGCTTGATTTAGAACATATACGGCACGATGATACATGACCCCTCAGACATGGACTTCATACACACATGCTTTTACTATCTCACTAGGTCATATCTTTCTCACCTTCTCCTCTCCCCCCCCTACCCAATCATAAAAAGGTATTCCATGATGACATATATTTTTCTGTTTGAATTGTTTAGAAAGTGGCAGTTATTGGTGACTGCCAAAGGGTGGACTGTCAAAGTCGAAATATATCATGCTTCACATTGCCATATACTAACCCCATGCACATGCCCGCTGCGCGTGCACTCAGTCCGCCGTACGTGCACACATCCGCAAGTTGCGTAATATCGCTCCGGCGATAGTGCGCATAATGTGGGTATTTACGGGGGAGTTTGTGAGCCTGTAGCTGGCGACTCGTTTATAGCATAGTTAACCCATATAGCGTGTTTTGTAGATAATATTCCCCTTAATAATGTCTGAAAGGTGTCTAGTATCTAACTGAAGAGTAATTTATTAGAAACATTTCGGTGTTGGTTAGGAAGAGATTGTTCGCTGCTGCGTATAGTTATGCACAAAAGTATGTTTGGAACATTAAATGTATTTGCAGTTTAATTACACATGCAGGGGGAATCCAGAGGATACCTCCCACCTGGGCAGTTGGAGAAGGACACAGCCCACCTGTTTAAATCCACCTATGACCTTTTGTTATAATGCAGAGGCATATTCCTGTGTCCAATGAACAATGAGATTGTAGGGACCATTGTATTGTGAATGTATGCTGTAAATAAAAGGACCACCTTTGCTAGACCAGCACTCACTCACTCTCTGAAAGGTTTTCACACTGAAGGCTAGGCCTGGTCCAGGAGCGCTTGCGAATCATTTCCACGTATGGTATGTTCTCTGCAGCCACTTTGTTTCCCGTTTAATGTATGCCATTCATTCTCATTCTATGTATTTGTGTTTGCGGTAGTTCGCTATTGTTTATATTTCTTTTATGTTATTCTGTTTAGTTATTAATTTTAGGTCTGTAGTGTATAAGCTGTAACTGTTTTATTTTCCCTTTTACATACTAAAATCATCTTAGAAGGTGTTGGAACCTCACTAAGGGTTGTGTGTTTCACCATTTATTACTACGGGTTTCTGAGCATCTCAATCGCTCAAACAGTTTGCTTATTCACAAGGTTAACTAGTGTTACATCATTGCAGTATCTCGGTACTAAGGTTTACAGTAAAAGCATATTCGGTGTATAAGGTTTAAAAGGTTATTGACTGTGTGTGCGCTCGCTGTGTGTATTCCGTACACCCAGCGCAGCGTGTGTACGTAACTTGCGTACCACGTGCGAGGTCTGTGTACGCAAATAACGTACATGGGTGGTCATTCCGAGTTGTTCGCTCGTTATTTTTCTTTCGCAACGGAGCGATTAGTCGCTAATGCGCATGCGCAATGTCCGCAGTGCGACTGCACCAAGTAAATTTGCTATGCAGTTAGGTATTTTACTCACGGCATTACAAGGTTTTTTCTACGTTCTGGTGATCGTAATGTGATTGACAGGAAGTGGGTGTTTCTGGGCGGAAACAGGCCGTTTTATGGGTGTGTGCGAAAAAACGCTACCATTTCTGGGAAAAACGTGGGAGTGGCTGGAGAAACGGAGGAGTGTCTGGGCGAACTCTGGGTGTGTTTGTGATGTCAAGCCAGGAACGACAAGCACTGAACTGATCGCAGATGCCGAGTAAGTCTGGAGCTACTCAGAAACTGCTAAGAAGTGTCTATTCGCAATTCTACTAATCTTTCGTTCGCAATTTTGATAAGCTAAGATTCACTCCCAGTAGGCGGCGGCTTAGCGTGTGCAAAGCTGCTAAAAGCAGCTTGCGAGCGAACAACTCGTTATGACCACCTCAGTGCGTAGCATGTGCACGTGGTTTAGCGGCCATTACGGCTCCACGGTATTAGTATATAGCTTAAGGTAAAAGGTAGATAATTGACTCTATCAGTGCCTTGCTAGTATAATAGGTAATATGAGTAAGTTAGTAATGTTTTTTTTTGCCTCTTCATTTCAGATGTTGCAGTTGGAGATCCCACCAGTTTGCCAGGGATTGTGGCCAGCCTGAAAACGAATCTGAGTGCCGTGCTGGATGATTTACAAAAATTAGAAACATTTTTCTAAAAAAAAACAAAAAAAACTTGTGTGTTCATAAAAAGTTTATTTAAAAAAAATAAAAATTAAAAAATTTAAAAAAAATTGTTCAATTTGCGGGTGTTGTGTTTATTAATGCTATAAAGGAACAGCAGATTGGTGTGCAGAAATTGGTGACGTAAAACAGTTCACACATCTTACTTAAGAATATTTTTTTAATTGCACAAAAAAAACCTATTTACTACAGTTAGGAGCTTATTGTTTAGAAAACCATGTAAACACATTTATTCACACACTACACCTCTACACAAAAAGAAGCAAGGCACATTTACATCTAATTCTTTTTAATAAAAAAAAAATGTTGATGGACAATTATGCCTACAAAGTGTCCTGCAGGTATTCTTTGAAGACTTAATTGGTCATGACCATTATCATTCATTACACTAATTGTAATCGTAATTGAGGAAGGCTTGTTGAGTTTGAACTGAAAGGTGTTGAAATTAAACTTAAAAAAAAACCCATTGCTGCACGTTTTTTAGCAAAAGCGTGTGCAATTTTAAGAAGAATGTGTAAATCTACGAGAAGTTTGTATTTTTACGATGAGGTTTGTGGTAATGCGATGGGTTCGCATTAGTTCGATGTCATTTGGCATACACCTACTTTGTGTAATACTGCGTCCGAAATAGCAAAAATACGTTGGGGCGGATATTTGCTATTGTGCAACGTGTTCGCAATTTTGCGTATATGTTGTGCGAATGAAAAAAATAGCGATCAACTCGGAATGACCCCCCATGTCCTTTTCCTTATTCCAGTTCACCCTCAGAGAAGGAGCTGATGCAAGTGAATAAATCCAAGCTTTCATCAAGAGAACGGCAAAGGTGTTGATAGTCAAACCATTGTATGTATTGTGGTGATGCCAGGTCCTTCTTGTCCGAAGTGTCCAGGAAACGGGGTCTCCCCATCAAAATGAGAGAATAGATTGAGTGCTGAGTGACTCTTTGCATGAGAACGACTCCATCATAACAGTTCTTCTAGATTTCTCTACCAAGACACATTTCTGGTATTACTGGATCTGGGACTGCTGAAAATTTAATTTCTGCAGACTTCGTGAACAAACATCAAATTCTCACAGAAGTACTTCCTCAAGCTATTTCATTATCAGCAGTTGAGGGCAGTCTGATTCCCCACGGCTCAGTCACTGTAAGAATGAAACCCTTGACACTCCGATTAGTAGTCCTGCATTCAGAACAGATCACCTTCCTTGTTTTTCCAAAAACATCTCACCCGGTTGTTCTCCATCTTCCCTGGTTACAGCTCCACAAACCCCAGTTGGATTAGGTGAATATGCAAATCTTGTCTTCGGGAAATTCCTGTTTCTCTTCTTGCCTTCAAAATGTAGTTCCACTTCATTCTTCTAAATAATGGGTCTGCAACCTGCAGCTCTCCAGCTGCTGAGGAACTACACATCTCAGCATGCCCTGCCACAGTTTTGCTATTAAGGGATGCTAAAACTGAGGTAGGGCATGCTGAGATGTGTAGTTCAACAGCAGCTGGAGAGCCGCAGGTTGCAGACCTATGTTCTAAATCATCAATCACCAAGAAGCTGCCCAAACAATATCACCAATTTCTTGAAGCTTTTAGCAAAGGGGGTACTGATAAGTTACAGCCTCAACGTGAGTGAGACTGCCCAATCGATTTGATTCCTGGTTCCAGAGTTCTTCTTGATCAAGAAAAAAGATGGAGGACATCATCCATGCATAGATTACTGAAGACTTAACAATATTACTGTAACAAAATCAATATCCACTGCATCTTATCAGTTATTTGATCGTGAATATGGAACAACTATCTTTACTTAACTCGATCTAAGAGGAGTTTACAATTTTATTCATATTCCTGCTGGAGATGGTCATTATGAATATCTTGTGACGCCTTTTGGGCTCAGTAACGCTCCTGCAGTATTCCAACACTTTGTAAACAAAATATTCAGATCTCTACTCTACTAGTCAGTCATAGTCTACCTGGATGACAATCTCATTTTTTCCCAAGATCTTCGGATTCATTGACAGCAGGTTAAAGAGGTCCTCCAACAGTTAAGCTCTAACCACCTGTTTTGCAACCTTGAGAAATACATCTTTGAAATTCCTACTATTGCATTTTTAGGATATATCATTTTAGGTTAAAGACTTCAAATGGATAATGCAACAGTAAAGGTTATTATGTCCTGGTCTGAGCCCACATCGATGAAAGTGACTCAATGCTTTTTATGGCTCAGTAATTACTATCGAACATTTATTTGGGGATTTTCTACCAAAAAAAAGGAGCCAATTCAGCTCAATGGCCTGCAGCATTTCAGCTTCTCAAGCAGGTCTTCATAATCACTCCTGTCCCTTGACAGCCTGTGGAGGTAGGCACTTCATCTGAGGGAGTTGTGGCAGTTTTCTCCCAAAAATTTACTGACAATAATCCACCCTTGTGGATTCTTCTCTAATACCACTTTCAGACATACGATTTATGAATTTCCCTGCTCAGACCCAGGATTTTCACCAGCCAAAACCCAGGTTTTTGCTGGAGACCCCCTTTCATACTACACCCTTTCAAACATAAGCCGGGTCTGCCCTGGCACTCTACAAGCTCTACAAGTCATTCTACAGTCTCTAATATGGCTCATTTCATCTTGTTGACTGAGATGTCAATGTTGTCGATGTTGACCATCTGCTCCACATCTAACTCAATTATTCATCATGGACTACCAACTGAAATAGTCTCTGATAGGGGAGTTCAGTTAATTACCAGATTTTGGAGATGTCTTTGTTCTTCACTCCAAATCAAGCTGAAATTCTGCACTGCCTATCACTCTCAAAGTAAGAGTCAAACTAGGTGAGTTTATCAAGACAACTGAGTGGATTTATTTTGTTAGGCTGAATTTTCACACAATTCATCTACCATTCGTCCTCTGAGTCAACTTCCTTCTACACTGTCTACGGTTTTCATCCGAAGGTACCAGAATTTCAGTCCCTTCCAATTCTGGATGTACCAGCAGCCATTTCAGCCTTGCGTGAGTTTTAAAAAATTTGGAGAAATGTTTACCATGCTCTGAAGAAATCTTCTAAATATAAAAAAATGTTTACATATCGGAAGAGACAGGAGTCTCTTAAAATCGTAGATCGTAGGAGACAGGGGTCCTAGGGGATCATTCAGAACTGATCACTGCTGTGCATTTTTGCGCAGTGGGTGATCAGATCTGAACTGCACATGCATATGCACCGCAATGCGCCGGTGCATCGGACAACTGCACCGGGCATCGGTGCTTAGCAATGGGATGGTGCAAAAAAAGCAAACGCACTGGCGATCGCAAGGTGATTGACAGGAAGAGGACATTTGTGGGTGTCAACTGACTATTTTTCAGGAGGGTGTGGGAAAATGCAAGTGGGCTCAGGCATTTGGAGCGGGGGTGTCTGACGTCAGTTCCAGCCCAGATCACCAGGAATTAGTGATGTGCACCGGAAATTTTTCGGGTTTTGTGTTTTGGTTTTGGGTTCGGTTCCGCGGCCGTGTTTTGGGTTCGAACGCGTTTTGGCAAAACCTCACCGATTTTTTTTTGTCGGATTCGGGTGTGTTTTGGATTCGGGTGTTTTTTTCAAAAGACCTAAAAAACTGCTTAAATCATAGAATTTGGGGGTCATTTTGATCCCATAGTATTATTAACCTCAATAACCATAATTTACACTCATTTCCAGTCTATTCTGAACACCTCACAATAATATTTTTAGTCCTAAAATTTGCACCAAGGTCGCTGGATGACTAAGCTAAGCGACCCAAGTGGCCGACACAAACACCTGGCCCATCTAGGAGTGGCACTGCAGTGTCACGCAGGATGGCCCTTCAAAAAAATACTCCCCAAACAGCACATGATGCAAAGAAAAAAAGAGGCGCAGTGAGGTAGCTGTGTGACTAAGCTAAGCGACCCAAGTGGCCGACACAAACACCTGGCCCATCTAGGAGTGGCACTGCAGTGTCACGCAGGATGGCCCTTCAAAAAAATACTCCCCAAACAGCACATGACGCAAAGAAAAAAAGAGGCGCAATGAGGTAGCTGTGTGACTAAGCTAAGCGACCCAAGTGGCCGACACAAACACCTGGCCCATCTAGGAGTGGCACTGCAGTGTCACGCAGGATGGCCCTTCAAAAAAATACTCCCCAAACAGCACATGACGCAAAGAAAAAAGAGGCGCAATGAGGTAGCTGTGTGACTAAGATAAGCGACCCAAGTGGCTGACACAAACACCTGGCCCATCTAGCCACCTGGCCCATGACACCACAGGTATACAATGTAGATGGATGGATAGTATACTTTTTGTATGACGACGAGTGACTGAAGACACAGAGGTAGGTACAGCAGTGTCCTACCGTACTGCTATATACAGTATAATGGACCTGGTGGACACTGTCAGCAGACTGCGTTTATAGTATAAAGAAAAAAAGACACCACAGGTTTACAATGTAGATGGATGGATAGTATACTTTATGTATGACGATGAGTGATGACACAGAGGTAGGTACAGCAGTGGCCTACCGTACTGCTATATACAGTATAATGGACCTGGTGGACACTGTCAGCAGACTGCATTTATAGTATAAAGGAAAAAAGACACCACAGGTATACAATGTAGATGGATGGATAGTATACTTTATGTATGACGACGAGTGACTGAAGACACAGAGGTAGGTACAGCAGTGGCCTACCGTACTGCTATATACAGTATAATGGACCTGGTGGACACTGTCAGCAGACTGCGTTTATAGTATAAAGAAAAAAAGACACCACAGGTTTACAATGTAGATGGATGGATAGTATACTTTATGTATGACGACGAGTGACGACACAGAGGTAGGTACAGCAGTGGCCTACCGTACTGCTATATACAGTATAATGGACCTGGTGGACACTGTCAGCAGACTGCGTTTATAGTATAAAGAAAAAAAGACACCACAGGTATACAATGTAGATGGATGGATAGTATACTTTATGTATGACGACGAGTGATGACACATAGGTAGGTACAGCAGTGGCCTACCGTACTGCTATATACAGTATAATGGACCTGGTGGACACTGTCAGCAGACTGTGTTTATAGTATAAAGAAAAAAAGACACCACAGGTATACAATGTAGATGGATGGATAGTATACTTTATGTATGACGACGAGTGACGACACAGAGGTAGGTACAGCAGTGGCCTACCGTACTGCTATATACAGTATAATGGACCTGGTGGACACTGTCAGCAGACTGCGTTTATAGTATAAAGAAAAAAAGACAACACAGGTATACAATGTAGATGGATGGATAGTATACTTTATGTATGACGACGAGTGACGACACAGAGGTAGGTACAGCAGTGGCCTACCGTACTGCTATATACAGTATAATGGACCTGGTGGACACTGTCAGCAGACTGCGTTTATACTTATAGTATAAAGAAAAAAAGACACCACAGGAGTGTTTTTCAGGCAGACAAACGTATACTGGTGGTCACTGTCAGCAAAACTGTGCACTGTACTCCTGCTATAGCTGCTCCCCAGTCTCCCCCACAATTAAGCAGTGTGAGCACTCAGCACAGTCAGATATATCATGCAGCACACTGAGGCTGAGCACAGATATGGTATGGAGCGTTTTTTTCAGGCAGAGAACGGATAAAAAAAAAAACTAGCAAAACTCTGCACTGTACTCCTCCTAACAGCTGCTCCCCAATCCTCCCCACAATAAGCTAAGCAGTAGCAATCAGATCAACTAACTATAACTATATAAACGGAGAGGACGCCAGCCACGTCCTCTCCCTATCAATCTCAATGCACGTGTGAAAATGGCGGCGACGCGCGGCTGCTTATATAGAATCCGAATCTCGTGAGAATCCGACAGCAGGATGATGACGTTCGGGCGCGTTCGGTTTACCCGAGCCACACGGGAGAATCCGAGTACGGTTCGGACCCGTGTAAAAAGGCTGACGTTCGGGAGGGTTCGGTTTCCGAGAAACCGAACCCGCTCATCACTACCAGAAATCCATCGTAAGTCCTGGGCTGAGCAGAGACTGCACAAACTGATGTTTGTGCAGCTCTGCTACAAATGCAATCACACACCTGTACAGATTTTTTCCCCTCCCACTGTAGGTGGCGATTATCTGATCGCAGGGCTGCAAAAAACACACCCTAGCGATCAGGTCTGAATTACTCTCTTAATTCAAACATGATCGCAGCAGCAAATTTGTTAGCTAATGGGCAAAACCATGGGTGTGTTTGTGACGTCAAACCAGGAACGACAAGCACTGAACTGATCGCAGATGCCGAGTAAGTCTGGAGCTACTGCTAAGAGGTGTGTAATCGCAATTTTGAGAATCTTTCGTTCGCAATTTTAAGAAGCTAAGATTCACTCCCAGTAGGCGGCGGCTTAGCGTGGCAATGCTGCTAAAAGCAGCTTGCGAGCGAACAACTCGGAATGAGGGCCATGGTTTTGCCCATTAGCTAACAAATTTGCTGCTGCGATCAGATCTAAATTAGACACAGAGTATGACTGTCCACACAAAATCTTCATCTGTAAATCCCATCAATGAAATTTGCAACTCACTACAATGGTCTTTTTTCAATTACGAGAGTCATTAATCCAGTGGTTTGCCAACGCTCTCTGCCCTCCTTTCTCCATATACCAAATAATTTCCATGTTTCCTTATTGAAGCCTCTCATCTTCTTAAATCACTTCCAAACTATGCTCCCAAAGGGGCCTAAGGTTCAAACCCAGCGAGGAGTTGAATTTGAGAATGAAAGAATTCTAGATTCCCGCTCAGGTTACGAATGGGCAAACTGAGGAGACAGCAAACAGTCATTTTGAGAGGTGCCATTAACCCTTTTTTCCCACATGATTAATAAAGGTTAAGATTGTCAGAAAGATTTTTGTGTGCAGATATCTGCTGCTGCAGGTTATCTACATGAATTGATAAACCTAGGAAAGTTTGTGAAGTGAGATTTTGCATGTCCTCATAGGTCTTTAGTCTGCTGTGCAGGACCAGATTTTGCGGAGCAGGAGCCATCTTGCTATTCTCCAGTATTGTGTGGCCGGTGATAATGGGCCTAACACAGCAACGATCAGGTCTGAACTGCGCATGTGCCGGCGCTGCAGTGCGCCGGCACATACTGTACCAGACAGCCGATGGGCATCTCAGCCCTGTGATCGCCTCTGCCTGATTGATAGTCAGAGGCGTTCGCTGGTCGGGAGGGGGTGGGCTGGTGGCGTTTGGCTGCCGTTTTAGGGGCAGGCATGCACAGACCAGGGGGGTGGGGGTGGACCGCGGTGTCTGCATGAGGTCACACACAGCCGCTGCGACCGGGAGAGCGATGGGTTGCTCCCTGCCAGCGCGTACGAGCAGCACTGGAAGGGAGCTACTCTTCAGGTACAAAACTATTGCCGCCGTCCAATGCTTTTGTACCTTTGTGGCGGTGGGGGTAGGGCCTGACAGGCGGGGTGGACTAGCCCTGTGCTGGGAGTCCCCCTGCATGTCTGAGTAACTGATCGTAGCCATACAATATTGCACGGCTATGACCAGGTCTGAATTAGGCCCCATGTTAGGATATGCCTGAGCTGAGGTCAGAATAGGCAGGGATCCACTAGGTAATTAACCTGGAGTTAGCTGCAGAATGATTCAGCAAGGCAGGGGTTAGCAGCATACAGACTTGGCTAGGTAACGCAGATGGATTTGACTAAGCTGATATGACTGAAGACTGCAGGACTGGAAATGCACAAGATTCACAACAGGATTATGGTTACTGGAGTAACCAGGTGGACACAGGGCCCGATTCAGACCTGATCGCTGCTGTGCATTTTTGCACAGCAGGCGATTATCGATAGACTGCACATATGTAACACCCTGAACTGGATCCCCCTTAAATTGTGCTGCAAAGGATGTACTGTATCGTGCAGGCAACTGTCGGATTGGATAAGACAGTTGAACTCTCTCTTCAAAGTTCTTTTCAACTTTCCCTAACGGTACTTGTCCGCTATCGGTCTCGCGCCGGTATTTAGCCTTAGATGGGGCCCCTGATTTTCCCCTTGCTGAGCTTCAATTACTACCTGTAATGTTAATGCTGAAGGGGTTAACACCCCCTTCTGCGGTTGCCTGGGAGATGTCAGCAGGACCAGTGAGTGGACAGGCACTAGGACCCTTGGACTAACTTATAATGGAAGAGGGAGTTAGCAGGCTGATGGAGTTTTGTTTGGCTGTTGCAGAGTGGGAAAAAGAGGAGGCTGTGTTCACACCAGTGTGTGTGGGAGGAGACACATTGTGGAGAGTGCAGCCGCCACTGAGGATACCCTTGTGAGGAGACACGCTGTGGAGAACAGAGACAATGCTGAGTAGACTGCTGTGAGGCCTGCCCAGTACTCATCTCTCCCTTCTAAGGCTACCATCACTAAGCGTAACATTGAGGCTATTGACACCTCATCCCTATCCTCCCTGTGCAACTCACTTCTCTCTCCCCTTCTCTCTCTCACATGCCCTGACCAAGCCACATCCCTATACAATGATTCCCTAACTTCTGCTCTTTATTCTGTTGCTCCACCAACCACTATTCACCCTCGTAGATCAACACCTCAACCCTGGCACACCAAATGCACCAGGTATCTTCAAAAATGCTCACGTGCTGCTGAGCCACAGTGGAGGAAATCTAAGGCTGACTTCCTCCATTTCAAACTTATGCTCTCATCCTTCAGTGCAGCGCTTTCCCTTGCTAAACAATCATACTACAAAATTCTCATCTCTACCCAGTCTTCCAACCCCTGGCGCCTCTTTGCCACTGTTAACTCCCTTCTCTGCCCACAACCACCTCCTCTCCCTTTCTCATTGTCTGCTCTTGACTTTGCTACGTATTTTACATCCAAGATTGACTCCATACGTCAGGACATCACATCCCACCAGGCCAGCAACCAGCCACCACCTTCCTCACCAGATACATGGGAGAAAGATGTCAGAGTTGGTGAGAGAGAAGGGAAGTCATGGCCCTCATCCATTCCTTCCCCCCACCACCTCCCCACTTAACCCTATCCCCTCCCACATCCTCTGCTACCTCTATCCTTCTGCCTGTTCCTATATTGCCCACCTTCTCAATATTTCCTTTTCATCAGTCACTGTCCCCTCTGCCTTCAAGCATGCTCTTGTCTCCCCTATTCTTAAAAAGCTACCCTTGATCCAAACACCCTCTCCAACTACCGACCCATCTCTCTCCTCCCTTTTGTGTCCCAACTCCTTGAGCGTATTGTATATAATCGCCTCACTGCCTTTCTTTCCTCTCTCTCACTGCTTGATCCATTCCAGTCTCGTTTCCGTTCTCTCCACTCCACTGAAACTGCCCTCACAAAAGTCTGCAATGACCTCCATGCAGCCAAATCTAAGGGCCATTACTCTCTGCTTATTCTTTTTGACCTCTCTTCTGTTTTTGACACGGTGGACCACCATCTCCTTCTGCAATCCTTCACTCTTTTGGATTACGTGATACTGCTCTCTCCTGGCTGTCCTACCTGTCTGATCATTCCTTCACTGTCTCCTCTCATGACGCGACCTCCTCCCCCCACTTCCACTATCTGTTGTTGTCCCCCAAGGCTCTGTTCTTGGTCCTCTCCTTTTCTCTCTCTATATGTCCTCTTTAGGTGAACTCATTAGTTCTTTTAACTTCCAATATCACCACTGTGCTGATGACACTCAAATCTACCTTTCCTCCCCTGATCTCTTACCGGCTCTCCTCACTCGTACCTCCAACTGTCTCTCTGCTATCTCTTCCGGGATGTCCCAGCACTTTCTTAAATTTAACATGTCTAAGACTGAGCTGATCATCTTCCCACCCTCCTGCACAACCTCACCTTCCACAATCTCATTATCCATTGATGGCACGGCTATCTCCTCTAGCCCCCAAGTATGTTGTCTTTGCGTAATCCTTGACTCCTCCATCTCCTTCAAACCACACATTCAGCACCTCTCACAAACCTGTAATTTTCATCTCAAAAACATTTTCAGGATCAGACCCTTTCTCACCCAGGATGCCACCAAGACCCTTATTCACTCACTGAGTGGATTACTGTAATCTTCTCCAAACTGGCTTCCCTGACAATTACCTCTCTCCACTCCAATCTATCCTCAATGCTGCAGCCCGGCTCATCTTCCTCACCAAATGCACCACCCCTCGCCTCTCCTATAAGCCCTGAACTGGCTTCCCTTCCCTTTCAGAATCCAATTCAAACTTCTCACACTCGCTTACAAAGCACTCACCCACTCCTCTCCCATTTACATCTCTGACCTTATCTCCCTTTACTCTCCCACCCATCCTTTTTGCTCTGCTAATGCACACTGATTCTCCTGTCTTCTGATTACTTCCTCCCACACCTATCTCCAAGATTTTTCACGTGCTGCTCCCTTTCTCTGGAATTCTGTACCTCTACCCCTCAGACTCTCCCCCTACCTAAAGAACTTCAAATGGGCTCTTAAGACCCACTTCTTTACCAAACACAGCTAAATCTCATCCTAAACCTTTTTCCCATGCTTGGTCTTCCCCATCTGTGTCACCCCTGTCTGTCTGCCCCTCTCCTTTAGAATGTAAGTTCTCACGAGTAGGGCCCTCTTCCCTCATGTGCTTATCCTTTTCTTACATTAATAATCCTTAACTGCACAAAACCTGAAGTTTTTAGGCCACCTTGAAACGTATCTTTATGTCATCTACTGGTGTAGTTATGCTTAGTTACCCTGTACTTGTTCTATATTGTCTTCAACTGTAAGTCACTGTTTTTCTGTTTTGATTATGTGCATATGTACTCTGTAATTGGGCACTGCAGAACCCTTGTGGTGCCATATAAATAAAGGATAATAATAATAATAATAATAATAATAATAAAATACTGAAAGAAGATGCCAGGAAAGGTCTCAGGTGATAAAGGGGAGAGGGTGAGGCCGTTGATAGCAGGTACCTGCCTCTGACGCACAGACACTCCAGTTAATGCCCTCAGTTAGAAACCCAGTCACACAGCTCCACATACAGAGCTGAATTGGGGTCAGATGAGTTAGAGAGACAGAGAGAGAGAGAGAGAGAGAGAGAGAGAGAAAGAGATGCTCTTCCTTTTACTTGGCAGACATAGGTATTGAGAGTACTGGACAGTATCAAATATTGTACCTTTCAACAGGGGAGCCCACTTAATGCCCAACACAAACCCTTTTGGTTATAATTTACCTCAGGAAAGATGGGCATCAGATAGTACAAGAAACTCTAAACTGCCTCAGTGACATTAACCCATGACAGTGTGTCAGACAAGTGAGGACCCTTTGTGTACTTCAGACCCTCCACAGCTCTTCTCTGTCAGTTTTATTTGCACCTTGCCTGCCATCTGCTTGCACCTTGCATGTAACGTTGAACTGTACTGCTAGCACAACCTAGCTATTCTGAGACACCTGAACTAATATAATCTGCATCTACCAGCTGTGCTTAAAATTGTATGGCTTTGACTGGAAACTGCTTTTACTTGCTCCCTCAGTGATCCCTGTTGCTGCCTGTATGTTTATAGAGTTCTGCTAGACTTGTCAGCTCTTGCGTGCTCCTTTTATTGCTTGACCTGTGAGAGGATTTTGCATGCTATACTTAGCTTTCACTGAACTGCTTGCCCTAAAACTGTACAGCTGCTGCCACCACTCTGCTTTTATGAACTGTGCTAAATTCTGCTATTGGCTTTCAATTTTCAGCCTTACCTGCTACTTTTGGACTGTGGATTATGAAGGGTACATAATCCTAGTAGTTGAATTATGAGCCTCGTTTTCTTTATATACTTCTTTATATGTGAATCTGTATTTGCTCTTTAACCAATTAATCTTGCAGTGGTGATCAGTTTGTTTCCTGAATAATAAATCTAATGTCACCATCCTAATGTGTGGTGACTATTGCATTGAGTCCTCAGGGGTTGGAGTTCCTTGTTCCTCTGTCTAAGGTTCCAGTAGTGAGATCCAGTCCAAGAGATGATTCCCGGTGAAGAATCCAGGTACGTCCACCAACACCTGCACTGACCTTCCCACCTATACTTATCCTGTTACAACTTAGCGTCACAAACAGGATTCAGGATGTCGGATCAAGAGGAACCTCAGATGCCCGCATAAACTATAGTCCAAAGGAGGTTACCCACTTCACCAGGCCAGATACAACCAGCTGCATCATCACAGGCTGCACCAATCATGATGCCTTATTATTTTAGGGCCCCATGGCTTCCCATATACTCGGGAGATACTAAGACAGATGATACAAGACCTTTTAAAGAATTTAAAGAAAAATTTTAATTTATTTTCAGGCTGGGTGTGGATCATTAGATCGACAGTGTCTACATTGACAATGTATAGGTCGACCACTATAGGTCAACAGTCACTAGGTTGACAGGGTTTGAAGGTCACAGTGTTTCTAGGTTGACATGTTCTAGGTCGACAGGTCAAACAAAAGGTTGACATGAGTTTTTCATGTTTTTTTGGTGTCCGCTCACTATGCGGTGGGCAAGGTGCCTCGCTCTGCTACTGCTGCTCTCGGCACAGGTTACTATTCCCAATCGTAGTCCGTGTGGATCGTTAAGTATGAAAAAGTAAAAAAAAAGAATAAAATGTGAAAAACTCATGTCGACCTTTTTACCTGTCGACCTAGAAACCCTGTTGACCTTGAGAACATGTCGACCTAGAGACCATCGACCTATAGTGGTCAACCTAAACATTGTCGACCTAGGTACTGTCAATCTTCAGAACAGATCCCATTCAGGTTGTACCCCCTTAACAAGTAGCAAAAAACGGAGGTCATTATCAGGCAACTAAAAGGTACATCATAACAGGAAGAAAGATCCTGGTATGATGAAGAGCGGAAGACAGCTGATGGCATCTTGAATAAGTTGGCTGGTATCTTCAACTTTCAGACAATTGCAGAGCTAAATAGTCATCTGTATGCTTAGAAAAAGCAACCACATCAGTCCCTATGAGAGTTTGCACTGGGGCTACAAGAAGCCATGAGGGTAATGCAGGCCAGAGACCCAAGAGAGGCTGAGGAAGCGGATGAGACTATGATAACTTTACTCATAGAAGGAGCCAGAGGGGAAGCAACAAGAGCCCAGTTGCAGATGTGGAGATTTCAGAACCCTGTCTGCACTTTTTCAGAGTTCATGGAGGTGATGATAGACATCTTAGTCCTTAATCAAAATACAGATGTCGAGTATGGGACTGTGTCAGGGGCACTCAAGAGTGGAGTGCAGAGAGACTCACCACTAAGTCTGATGGCTGAACCCTTTGTCTCAAGAGGAACTGCTGTGAAACAGTTATAAAATGGTCAAGACCAAATGGGGACACTCACCAGTGTTGTCCACGAGTTGATGAAAGAGCTAAAAGAAATACGACTGGAACAGGCTGAAGCTAAATGCAAAGGATGGTGCCGAGATCAAGGCAGAAAAGGACAATAGTGGTGGAATGTGCCACGTGAATCGAAGCAACATCCCACGTATCTATTTAATGCCCGAGGAAGAACTATATGCAGGCGATGCAAACAGAGTGGGCACATCAAGAAGTAGTGTCCCAATGAGTCTTTAAACAACCTGACCCTGAGGTGAAGGACCGAACCTCGGGAGTAGATGCATCAGTAGGTCCATCGAAGCCGGGTGGTGGCCTCGATATGTAGGGGAGTGTCCTCACCTAAAGATTCAAGTAAATGGGGTGGAGGTATCTGCTCTTTTGGACACAAGCTCACAGGTGATAATGATCCAACTTGCAGAGTTTCAGAGATACTGGGACGAATCCAAGATGGTAAGCCCACCAAATATCTGGTTACAGCTATTGAACAGTAATTGACAGCAAATCAAGTTCCGCAGCTATTGGGAGGCTGACCTTCCTATCGGTAAGGCTAACGTGGAGCGGCAAGGGTGTCTGGTCACCACTATGTACAATGAATATTTACCTCTGGTCATCTTAGGGATGAACATCTTAATGAACTGCCCGGATGCATTTGTGGAGGCTCTTAAGTTGGAAATGCGGTCCGCTGCCCCCAATGGAGTGGAAAACTCTACAGCAGACAGTCAGGTTGCTTGAGGGGCAAAAGAGATTCACCAATACGAGGGGAGAAGTTGGAAAAGTGAGAATCACCGATCGCCAACATGTCATTGTCACGCTTGGCGTAAGTTGGGGTTCCGACAACTGAGTTTTGTCTGAAGGGACAGCTACCTGTGAGGAGAGTAAACGAGGTGGCTGAATGTAATTCCTCCTCCTGGGGTGGAAGCCAAACTAAGTGTTAACATTGGTCGGAGGGCATAAAGAAAAGGAGGACTTCGTAGGAAGATAACTGAAGTTTTAATGAATACTCAGGCTGTACACGAATATTGGAGCAATTGAAGAAACTGGCAGAATTAGAGTCTATGGTTAAATGACTTGAAGAGTGAAGCTAAAGAACTCCAGTAAAGAAGAAATGAAGACTGTGGTTTGTAATTGAAAGACGAGGCTGAAGAACTTTGACTTTGAAGAAATGAGGACTGTGGTTTGTGATTGAAAGATGAGGCTAAAGAACTTGGACTTTGAAGAAATGAAGACGTATACGGGAACCACCGTTAGCACCTGGAGCTCCTCTATAACATGGGACCCCGTGAGCGCTTCCACGAGTGGCAACGGACTTAGACAGCAGGACTGCAGCAGAGTTTAGGTAACCGATGAATGAGAGCAACCAGGACCAGGGAACCAGAAGTAACCTCGGAGCACAGGGCAGGAGAACATTTCACAATGAGGTAACATGAAGCACTGGCACTCTACCGCTGCGCCAGCCCCCTTTTGTAAGGGGAGAACACACAGGATTGGCTGGACACAGATTGGGAACTTCATTGGTAATACTCTGGTCTCCAACATGACTGCCCCCAGCACAGGAGACATACTTAGCTGTTAGCACACAGCTTAGCCAGCTTCTGTATCTGACACACTATACCGTGTCACCACTAGAGGACCTTACCGCAGCGATACACACTGCAGCGCCCGGCTCTCCAGACCCTCGCCCCCCGGCCCTTTGCAGCCTCACATCCGTCCAGAAGGACCCACCGCCAGCAGCACCCTGACGCTGCAGCTGTGCCAACCAGTGGGATGGTAACCCACGGAAGCACCCACCTGAGGTAAGGCTCCGGAGCCTAACAGTACCCCCCTTTTTTAGGGTGGGCTCTAAACACCCTTGAGCTTTCATCGGATTCTTGGTATGAAAGGCCTGGACTAATCTTGGAGCATGGACATCCTCTTCAGACACCCTGGATCTTTCCTCCGGTCCATATCCCTTCCAATCAATAAGATATTGGAGATGACCATATCTTTTACGACAGTCAAGGATCCTATGAACTTCAAGTTCTTCTCCCTGAGCAGCTTGCACATTGGGTGGTCTAGGGAGTGCAGCCCAAAACGATTCAGTATGAGAGGCTTCAGTAAGGAGATGTGAAATGCATTTGGGATCTTCAAGTACGGAGGCAACATCACTTTGTATGCTACTGGATTCAATACTTTTTCAACAGGATATGGTCCAATGCACCTGGGGCAAACTTCTTGAAAGGGACCTTGAGTCTTAAATTTCGAGTAGAAATCCAGACTTGATCACCCACTTTGAGACTAGGGCCAGCCTTCCATTTCCGATCTGCAAAAAACTTGTATTTATTGGATGTTTTAAGCAGAGCCTCATGAACTTGTTTCCACATCTTAGTGAATTGCTGAAGGGCTAACTCTGCGGCAGGTACTTCGAGAGCTGGAAGAGATTGGAAAGCAGGAACACGTGGATGAAGTCCATAATTCACATAAAAGGGTGTGGAATGAGTAGCGGAATGGTAGAGATCATTGTGAGCAAATTCAGCAAATGGAAGATAGTCCAGCCAATCGTCCTGAGAAGAAGACATGAAGAGTCATAGGAAAGTCTCTAAGTCTTGGTTCACTCTCAGTCTGGCCATCCGTTTGGGGATGGTTTGCAGAGGGGAAACTTAATTCCATTCCAAGAGCTGAACTCAGTGCTCTCCAGAATTTAGCCACAAACTGAGGCTCTCAATCGGAAACTATCTCTTGTGGAAGTCCATGTAACCGGAAGATGTCTGATATGAACAATTTTGATAGTTGTGGAGTGGTTGGAAGACCTGCGAGTGGCACAAAGTGCACCATTTTGGAAAATCGGTCCACAATGACCCAAATGGTGTTTCATCCTCTAGAGACTGGTAGGTGTCAGGTCTGTGGTTTTGTCTGTCCCCAGAGGGGGCACTAGTGGGTCAGTGGTGGTGCGATGGAGAAACCGAGGAGGCTGTAAAGATTCCTGTGCATGTGCGCAACAATGTTTATTAAATGCATATGGATTATAACAGAAATAGAAACGGATGAACTTGAAATAATTTGTATAGGAAATACTGACTATGGTAATATAAACAGTCACAGATATTCAGTTGGTCTGGAAACCAGTGCAGTAATTTAGGCAATGAACTAATCTGGAAACTAAAATAGCAATCTGATAGTGATCACTCCCACAGATGGATTGAAACCCAGCAATAATTCTCCACACAGTCAATAGTAATGCAAAGTCCACAACCAAGCAAGGTTTAAGCAGGAGACTGCATGAAATGCACATGAAGAGGTTGTATTAAGTATCAGATGTCATAGCACAATGCAGCAAGCAAGTTAACCAAACACGGGTGAAAACAATAGATAGCACCTTGAGAGAAGTCTCTACTGCAAACAGTGGAAGCTGACTGTAGCAGAAGCTGGAGCTGATGTAATGCTGAGACCTGTAGTTCTACAGGAATGCTGGAACCAGGAGATCACTTGGAGATAACAGAAAGTAGGAGATTGCTGGAAACAGGAGTTTGAACACTGAAGACTGGAAACAGGAGTTTGAACACTGGAGACTGGAAACAGGAACGGGAACCAGGAGACGCTATGCAGCAATGTGACACGTTGTCCAAGGTAATGAGACTGAGACGATGCTCTGGACTTATACCCCCTGGTCGGTAGTCATTGGATACTCAGATCATGTGAGCAATCATAGTGCAGGATTGGGTGCTCTCTGGTCAGCTGACCGCAAATGTGTCATGGTGGCGCCCATGCTGTGCAGATGGCTGATACACAGGAGGGCACCTGCAAAATGGACTTCAGGGGTTCACTACAATAGTGGGTACTGCGCTCCGCAGACAGGCGCAGACTGGGGCCATGACTTCCAGAGGCCTGCACACCAGCGCACCGGTAAGTGAGACATCACTGAATGCTGATTCCTGACAGTAGGTTAGTTATAAAGTCCATGGAGATGTGTGTCCAGGGTGTTTGTGGAACCGATAGCAGATGAAGAAAACCCGATAGTGATCCTCTTGGACTTTTATGTTGGGCGCACTTTGGGCAGGCAGCTATGAATTCCAAAACATCCATCTTCAGATGAGGCCACCAATAGGAGCGTTGGATGAACTTAAGAGTCTTGAGGCTTCCTGCGTGTCCCATACACGGTGAGGTATGAGCCCACGTGAGCAGTTTTTTTCTGAGTTCTGGTGCAATGAAGGTTTTTCCTGGTGGAGGAAGTGGAGTAGTACGAGTTGCAGCAAAGGAGGCAGGATCTAGGATGAATTGTCTGTCCGGAAGATCTGTGGACTCATCTGAACTCAATGAACGAGAGAGCGCATCTGTTTCCGATTAAGAGACCCTGGACGATAACTGAGCTTGAAAGAAAAACATGAGAAGAACAGTGCCCACCTGGCTTGCCGTGGGTTTAAACATCGGGTGGTCTGAAGATATAAAAGATTTTTGTGATCTGTGGTCACTGAGATTGGGTGCTGAGCTCCTTCCAGCAAGTACCTCCACTCTTCAACAGCAAGTTTTATGGCAAGCAATTCTTGTTCTCCAATGGCGTAATTTTGTTCTGCCGGAGAGAATCTTTGGGAAAAATAAGCACAATGATGAGCTTTCTGATCCTCAAAGTACTGGGTTAAGACGGCCCCCACTCTTACTGAAGAGGCATCCACCTCCACCTGAAAAGGACGACTGAGATCAGGTTGCCGAAGGATAGTAGCAGACATGAAGGCCTCTTTTAGTAATGAAAAGGCTTTTAGTTCCTCAGGTGGCCAAGCTGTAGAATTAGACCCTTTTCTTGTTAGGGCTGTAATCGGGGCAATGATGGAGGAATAATCTTTAATAAATTTCCTATAGAAATTGGCGAAGCCTAAAAAATGCTGGACTCCCTTCAGAGTGGTAGGAAGGGTCCAATCTCTGATTGCTTGGACTTTGACGGGATTCATCTGTAATTCCCTCCCAGAAATTATATAAACTAAAAAAGGGATGGAGAGAACCTGAAACGTGCACTTCTCTAGTTTACAAAAGAGTTGATTTTCACTTAGACATCTCAAGACTTCTCTGATTTGTTCCCAATGGACTTTCAGATCTTTGGAAAATATTAGAATATCGTCCAGATACACAACCAGGCACTTATAGAGGAGATCTCGGAATAACTCATTGACATAATTCTGGAAGACTGCTGGAGCATTGCATAAGCGAAAGGGCATCACCAGATATTCGTAATGCCCGTCGCGAGTATTGAACGCAGTCTTCCACTCGTCTCCTGTGCGAATGCGTATAAGGTTATAAGCTCCCTGCAGGTCCAATTTGGTGAAAATGGTAGCCCCTTTTACACGGTCAAATAGTTGGGGAATCAAGGCTAAGGGGTATCTGTTCTTAAATTTAATTTTGTTGAGGCCCCGGTAGTCGATGCAAGGCCGTAGGCCCCCGTCCTTCTTCTTAACAAAAAAAACCCTGCCCCAGCTGGAGAAGAGGAAGGGTGAAGGAACCCTTTGGCCAAAGTCTCCTGTATGTACTCGATAGGGCAGTCCCAACTTTGGTGGGGAGGCAAGGTATCCGCCCCTTGCTTACTGAACACGTCCAAAAAGGGCTGATAGGCATCTGGGAGATCAGTGGAGTTTAGGGTAAAGAGTGCCTTGACGGTGGATAAATAGCTTTGAGAACACGACTCCCCCCAGGCAAGTACATCCATAGTTTGCCAATCCAAGCGGGGGTTGTGCTCCTGCAACCACGGGAATCCTAGGATTATTTTTTGAGAGGCTTTGGGAATTACCAGGAAAGAGATACTGTAACTTCAGAAAGGAGAATACCAACTTTCATCTTCAGAGGAACTGTACGGTGGGTGATGATCCCTTCAGGGATATAACTTCCGTCAACCGCAGTGATAGAGATAGCTTGCTCCAAACGAGTGGTTGGTATTTCAGACTGTCGGACTAAGGCAGAAGTAATGAAACTTTCTGCAGCCCAAGAATCCAAAAGTGCTGTAACATGAAAGGAGGTAGAGGGAAGTTCCAGACATACAGCCAACAGTGATTTCTTCCTGGTAAATTGGTTGGGGATTGCTCCTAGCTTAACCTCTCCTGCATAAGCTAGGAGCGGGAGTTTCCCGGTCATTGAATACAAGATTTAACAAAGTGGTTGGCTGCCCCACAATACATGCAGAGGTTTCCCTGTCTGCGTCTTTGACATTGCTCATTGGTGAGACGAGAACGGTTGTGTTATGCACACCAGTGCTAACAGGAGTATACCGGTGTATGAACAGAGAGGGATGCGAAGCAAACGAACTCACAGACAGTATAACATAACATACACAGAAGGTGATGGAATAACTAATAAACACAAAGTGAACGGAGAAGCCCAAAGGCTCAGGAACTGGGTGTCTCCCTAGTGTCAGGAATGCTCAGATGGAATAGAGCAGACAATGAAGCGAGATGTAGTGATTTAACATGTGGAGCACCCGAAATGATGTTGCTAAGAGCAACAGGAAAAACCCCAAAGGGTTACCAACGGGTGTGGGAATAAACTCCTTGGTCAGAGATAGAAATATAGACACAAGGAGAGTATCCACAATCCTAACCCCCACTTGCTGGGCACAGGTTCAGCTTACTGCCACTAAACTGACACCTGGACGCCCTGCACAGTGAGGGAGGATTAAGCAAGCAGGTCTGAGAGTACAGCTGCAAACCTGCTGGGTTCACAGAATAGCAAAAGAACCCGAGCAGGTTAAACAACTGACTCCAGTCTTACAGCTAGGTCCGGATTGGCAGAATGAAGTACCGAATCCCAAGGCCTATCTGCAGTAAGCAACAAGTAAATTCAAGGTCACACAGTACTAGCTAACTCTCTGGAACTGACTAACAAACAAAGATTCAGCAGCATTTGCCTAGACTGAGAGGATGGTTTATATAGCAGGTGCTGTCCACGCCCCACTCAGACCTCACAGACTGTGAGCACAAAACCAGCGCCGGATTCCCTGCTGTGCACAGAGACTGTAACCACTGCACAGTAAAAACCCGGACCTGAGTATCAGCTGCGCTCAGGTTACTTCGCTAACACTTGCCTCCCGGTTGCCATGGCGACGTAGCAGCACAGAGCAGGAGATCCTAACAGTCTCTGAGTTTCTGGAGGACTAAGCGTGCATGCTTCCGATGTTCCTCCAGGGAATGGGAGAAGATTAGGATGTCATCTAGATAAACAACTAAGAATCTATCCAAATATTCCCTGAGCACATCGTTCATGAATTCCTGGAAGACTGCCGGGGCATTAGAGAGCCCAAAAGGCATCACCAAATATTCATAATGCCCTGAGTGGGTATTAAAGGCAGTCTTCCATTCATCCCCCTCTCTTATTCGGATTAGACTGTAGGCACCGCGTAGGTCAATCTTAGAAAAAATGGTGGCAGTACGAAGCTGGTCAAACAAAACCGAAATGAGAGGCAGTGGGTACGAGTTTTTAATCGTGATACGGTTGAATTCCCTGAAGTCGATGCAGGGTCGCAACGAACCGTCCTTTTTACCCACGAAGAAGAACCCCGACCCAACCGGGGACTGTGAGGGTCTGATAAATCCCTTAGCCAAGTTCTCCTGAATGTACTCTGCCATAGCCTGAGTCTCAGGACGTGACAGGGAGTACAACCTGCTCTTGGGAAGCTTAGCATCCGGCAACAAATCAATGGCACAGTCATAGGGGCGATGGGGAGGTAGTACCTCCGCAACTTTTTTGGAGAACACATCCGCAAAATCTGCATAACATCCTGGCAATCCTGGCAAACTTAGCTGCGAGAGCCTGACTGGAAGGCTCAAGCAACTCCTGAAACAATCACTACCCCAACTAAGAATCTCCCCAGAGACCCAGTCAAATTGAGGGTTATGGGCCCTTAACCAGGGTAACCCCAAAACCAATGGGGCAAAAGAACAGACAGTCACATAGAAAGACAATTTTTCAGAGTGTGTGGCTCCAATAAACAAAGGAATTTGGCTGGTGCAGGAGGTAATTTTACCCTGGGACAATGGTTCCCCGTTTAACCCACAGATCTCAATCTCTGATGCCAAAGGTACTGAGGGAACAGAGTGTTCCAGGGCGAATTGACGGTCCATGAAAATCCCATCGGCTCCACTGTCAACAAAGGCCTCAGTCTTGACAGTTTGGCCGAGGATCTCCAAAGTCACCGGAATGAGAAAAGTCTTTTTGGGAAATTCTGACTTCTGGCCTGACAGGGTATTTCCCATCACCCTCAGGCCCTGAAGTTTTCCGGCTTTTCTGGGCATGATACTACAACATGACCTTTATTCCCACAGTACAAACACAAACCCTGCTGTCTCCTCCGCGTCTTCTCACGCGAGGAGAGGCGGGTAGCCCCAATCTGCATAGGCTCCTCGGAATATTCCTCAGAGTCTGAGGTTCCCTTAGGAAAAAAAGGAAACTGCAGTCTCCCTTTCAAGCCTACGCTCTCTCAGCCGTCTATCCACCCGGATGGATAATTGCATGAGCTGATCTAAACTGTCAGGCGAGGGATATTGTACCAGTTGGTCCTTTATCTGGTCAGAAAGGCCCCTTCGGTACTGGTTTCTCAGGGCTGGGTCATTCCACTGGGTATCATGAGCCAACCTCCGAAACTCCGTACTATAAACCTCAGCTGGCCGTCGCCCTTGCTTAAGGACAGTAATCTGAGCCTCGGCTGAAGCCATCTTGTCAGGGTCATCATACAAAATGCCCAGTGCCGTAAAAAAAGCATCAACACTTTTAAGCGATGGACAGTCAGGCTGCAACCCATATGCCCAGACCTGTGGGTCTCCTTGTAGCAAGGAAATCACCATGCCCACTCGCTGAATCTCCGACCCAGAAGACTGGGGCCTAAGCCTGAAATATAGGTTACAGCTCTCCTTGAAACAAAAGAACTGCGAGCGATCTACAGAAAAACGATCCGGGAGATTTACTTTCGGCTCCTTAACCCCTGAACTTGCCGCTGCTGCGTGAGCTCCGCTAGCGGTCTGCGGGGTGTTAATTTTAATGGACATCTCATTAAATTGTCGAGTCAGGACCTGCACCTGATCGACCACCTGTTGCAAAATATTTTGAGGGGTATGCTCCATATTCCCACAAAATTTCAACAGGAGTATGGCTGCTGAATATGTTACGCACACCAGTGCTAACAGGAGTATACCGGTGTATGAACAGAGAGGGATGCGAAGCAAACGAACTCACAGACAGTATAACATAACATACACAGGAGGTGATGGAATAACTAATAAACACAAAGTGAACGGAGAAGCCCAAAGGCTCAGGAACTGGGTGTCTCCCTAGTGTCAGGAATGCTCAGATGGAATAGAGCGGACAATGAAGCGAGATGTAGTGATTTAACATGTGGAGCACCCGAAATGATGTTGCTAAGAGCAACAGGAAAAACCCCAAAGGGTTACCAATGGGTGTGGGAATAAACTCCTTGGTCAGAGATAGAAATAGAGACACAAGGAGAGTATCCACAATCCTAACCCCCACTTGCAGGGCACAGGTTCAGCTTACTGCCACTAAACTGACACCTGGACGCCCTGCACAGTGAGGGAGGATTAAGCAAGCAGGTCTGAGAGTACAGCCGCAAACCTGCTGGGTTCACAGAATAGCAAAAGAACCCGAGCAGGTTAAACAACTGACTCCAGTCTTACAGCTAGGTCCGGATTGGCAGAATGAAGTACCGAATCCCAAGGCCTATCTGCAGTAAGAAACAAGTAAATTCAAGGTCACACAGTACTAGCTAATTCTCTGGAACTGACTAACAAACAAAGATTCAGCAGCATTTGCCTAGCCTGAGAGGATGGTTTATATAGCAGGTGCTGTCCACGCCCCACTCAGACCTCACAGACTGTGAGCACAAAACCAGCGCCGGATTCCCTGCCGTGCACAGAGCCTGTAACCACTGCACAGTAAAAACCCGGACCTGAGTATCAGCTGCGCTCAGGTTACTTCGCTAACACTTGCCTCCCGGTTGCCATGGCGACGTGGCAGCACAGAGCAGGAGATCCTAACAGTCTCTGAGTTTCTGGAGGACTAAGCGTACATGCTTCCGATGTTCCTCCAGGGAATGGGAGAAGATTAGGATGTCATCTAGATAAACAACTAAGAATCTATCCAAATATTCCCTGAGCACATCGTTCATGAATTCCTGGAAGACTGCCGGGGCATTAGAGAGCCCAAAAGGCATCACCAAATATTCATAATGCCCTGAGTGGGTATTAAAGGCAGTCTTCCATTCATCCCCCTCTCTTATTCGGATTAGATTGTAGGCACCGCGTAGGTCAATCTTAGAAAAAATGGTGGCAGTACGAAGCTGGTCAAACAAAACCGAAATGAGAGGCAGTGGGTACAAGTTTTTAATCGTGATACGGTTCAATTCCCTGAAGTCGATGCAGGGTCGCAACGAACCGTCCTTTTTACCTACGAAGAAGAACCCCGACCCAACTGGGGACTGTGAGGGTCTGATAAATCCCTTAGCCAAGTTCTCCTGAATGTACTCTGCCATAGCCTGAGTCTCAGGACGTGACAGGGAACACAACCTGCTCTTGGGAAGCTTAGCATCCGGCAACAAATCAATGGCACAGTCATAGGGGCGATGGGGAGGTAGTACCTCCGCAACTTTTTTGGAGAACACATCCGCAAAATCTGCATAACATCCTGGCAATCCTGGCAAACTTAGCTGCGAGAGCCTGACTGGAAGGCTCAAGCAACTCCTGAAACAATCACTACCCCAACTAAGAATCTCCCCAGAGACCCAGTCAAATTGAGGGTTATGGGCCCTTAACCAGGGTAACCCCAAAACCAATGGGGCAAAAGAACAGACAGTCACATAGAAAGACAATTTTTCAGAGTGTGTGGCTCCAATAAACAAAGGAATTTGGCTGGTGCAGGAGGTAATTTTACCCTGGGACAATGGTTCCCCGTTTAACCCACAGATCTCAATCTCTGATGCCAAAGGTACTGAGGGAACAGAGTGTTCCGGGGCGAATTGACGGTCCATGAAAATCCCATCGGCTCCACTGTCAACATAGGCCTCAGTCTTGACAGTTTGGCCGAGGATCTCCAAAGTAACCGGAATGAGAAAAGTCTTTTTGGGAAATTCTGACTTCTGGCCTGATAGGATATTTTACGTGAACTTAATGAGGAGACCGCACCGGTTGTAATAAATGAATAATGAAGTAATAAGATAGTTATCTCCCAAAAGAAGCCAACTTACTAATATGCAGGAAAGTCCTGTATTTAAAGTATCCCACACATGTTAGCAAAACAAAGTTGCCTATTTTATGTGCTGTGGGTTTACTGTTGGCGGTGCTCCCCTAGAGCCTGAATATTATACATTAATACCAAGAGAAGAAACAGATGACTCTGTTTGGGAAGCACTCTTACTCAGGAAGATAGATATATTGTACCTCAGTACACTGAAAAGATTTGAATAAATCAAATTAAATTCCGTGTTTTTTAGAGTTAGCGAAGTTCCTTCTGAGAATGAATAATAGCTATGCGAATTTATATGGAATATAAACTTATCCTATTGTTAAATACTGGATAAGTAATTAATAGTAGTGAACTGATGTTTGCTGTATATTAATTATGTGCTGAGGAAGGGTCCTCCCTTCTACCATTAATGACTGGGAAAACTTTATATATGAACCCTCATTCAGTCTGCATGTATCACATGGGAAAAAGTGGTAGACGCAGGGAATTAAATCATTGGTTCATTCCGATTCCAAAAAAGCTTTTCCCCATTCTTTGTGGGTGATCACAATTAAGTGCCCTCGAGGGTTGGTATGTGTCTATATGGACAGATTATCTTGCAGCACCAAGATGTTCCCAGGTAGTCTCCTATCCTGGTACTGGTCCGGCCTTCCAATGCTTGGCTTCCAAGTTCGGAAGGATTTGGGCTTATCCAAAGGAGTATGGCCGCAAGATAGTCCTTATGACATCCCTCCACCTATTGGGCTTGTCTTAATAGGATATTGGTAAATGATGTTCCTCATATATGAAGGAGGACTCAATAATTCAGTATTCGGAGCAAGCCAAAAAAAATTTTGGTGGTACTTTCTGTGTGTTTGGGGCAGGTAGTGTTATAACAGATAAGACCAATTTGCTGTCACCGTTTCTCACCTCTGCTTTTCATCCATCATACCATTAGGCATAGGGTGGAGAATGAGAGAGTGAGACACAAGCATAAGGTCTGAAGAAAGAAGATCAGAGCAGTCTGGGTGCTGTGCCTACTTGTAAGATTCTGTTGCAATGCCTTGCAGAACCTATACTTTGGTAGGTCCACAACAGACGACACACTCTTTGAGAAAATGTGCTAAGGATTGACAGTTTTAGTTAAGGCCGTGAGTCTATAGTGTATCAATATACTATGACATATAACTCTCATTAAACGTTAAGAGCAGCCAATTTTCTGTCACCAAGTGCTGCACAGATTCAAATAACACCTGCATCTGTTTCTGATTGTATCACACAGAAAGATACACTTTTGCAGACAGTCTAAATACCTCCATCTGATAATGTGGTCAAATACTTTGTTTATCAGTAACGACATTCAAACTGGCCATTCATGATCAAATACATCTATTACAAATCACGGCAATTAGAGTGGCCGTTCTTGTGAGTGGCAACTCACAGGTCCATTCTATTGTTGACTAATATGATGTTTTAGTTATACAAAATAATTGTGTCAAACTTGTGTCTGTGTCACTGATCTCTATAGACACTCAGTAATTAGACACATTTATGGTCAGTTATCTAGGCATACAAAGTGAAGACATGTGGGTTTATCCCTCTCAGTATGTATGTCTGTATGTTAAGTATGCTATAAAGTATTTATGACACCCGTCAGCATATGACCACCTCCCGATTTCGGGTGGTGTGTGTGACTTATTAGATAAGAACCATGTATCGTACTGGTATGATACCCTTGTCACCTGGTTGTCTGGTATAGATCTAGCTGGGGTGATGACTTGTCCGCCTCCGTTCTCGCCGCTCAGCCGAGCGGGTTACAGCAAGCAGCCCGTTCACCCGATCACGTGTGCGCACCACGTGATCGGCGCGTCTCCTGACGTACGTTTCGCATAAGCTTGTTCACAGGGTGATTTTCTCGTAGCTATGGCTACCTTGATATAGGGAGCTACGTAAACTAATTGGCTGTACTGAGTGATTGACTCTTGTTGATAGCCAATGAAGGACCTGAGTAAAAACAGTCATTGATCTGATTGGTCCACTCTTAGTCCCTCTCGTATTATTCAGGCATTGCCACAGTTTTTATCAATGAATCAATTATGAGTGGGCTTCGTTTCTTTCTCTTTATATAGTAATTAAGTTATAAGTTAACTAAAGTGTATAGGGAAAGCATTGACAAGAGTAAGATAGGGAAAAAAATTTTATTATATATTGAAAATTAAAATTAATATTAAGCACTAAGGGGA
Source organism: Pseudophryne corroboree (assembly GCF_028390025.1). NCBI lineage: Eukaryota > Metazoa > Chordata > Amphibia > Anura > Myobatrachidae > Pseudophryne > Pseudophryne corroboree. Next base: position 687,398,988 of record NC_086444.1, read on the forward strand.
TTATAATAAATAACAATTAGAGTGCTTAATTACTGAATTAAGATGAATTGAGAAATATGTTGTGTTTATAGGAAAATATACATTCAATCATTATTTACACCATGATAATAGTTCTTTGCACAGTGCAGTGCATGGTCCATGTAGCCCATATTGCTTGATATATAGGCATTAGGGAGATTATTTGTTAGATTGATACTAACACTGTTACATAATCAAACCATTTCTAAGAAAGCTGGGTGCATGTATTAATGTGTGTATAAAACCGTGTGTAAAAAATATGTATATACGTGTACATTTGTGTATCCCGTGCCTAATTATAAACCAAAAACATATGTGTATGTGAGATACAGTGATACATGAATGTTTGTGTAGGAGGATTATTTGTTATAGTAAGATAAGGGAAAGATATCAGAAAAAGGAGAAAATAGAGAAAATAGGGGCTGTTTCTCTAATAATATCATGTGTTAACCTTGTGTTGTATTTTATTTGGGTCATAAATACACCCTTACGATTGTTTGAAAAGTGATGTTTAACTAATTTTTTATTTGTTAACAGAATAGGAAAAATTTGTTGTGATCGTAGTGAATTATAAATTGCGTTGTTGTCATATACTTTGTATATGACTGTTTAAGTGCTATATTCTATAATGTGTGTGTGTGGGTAATTTGAGATTGCAGTTAATCCTTGTAATATTCATGAAATATACATTAGTTTATTGTTCCTTAATTGTGAAAATTAATGGTGTGCAGGTAAGTTGGTGAAGAAAGAGGAAAAGGGGGGAAAAAGAAAAAAAAAAAAAAAAGGGAAAGGGGACACATAGGAAATACTTTTTGTATGAAAGGGTGTGAATTGTAACAGTGAGGATAATCCGTGTTTTTTATGTATTTATTTATTTATTTTTGCATTTTTATATTTTTTATATTTTCTTAAAGGAAAACCTAATATTTTACAGTATATACTATGAAAATACCTTATTTAGCGGAGAGGAAAACTTAATTTTCTACATTGTATACTATGAATATACCTTATTTAGCGGAGAGGACTAGAGTAAGGGACGGTACGTTATTAGAATTTAAGTGAGGTTTGAAGCTGATGTATTCTTGGGACTTAGCTGAGAAATACCCCAAAATTGATATTTTCATTCATCCCTTGTGGTTGTAGTGTCCCTAATTTAAAAATCCATTCACTTTCCTTTCTTAGCAGGCAGTCGTTGATGTTGCCCCCACGTATTCCCAACCTTACTCTCTCCAGGCCAAATGCTCGCAGTTCCTCCCATTTGTTGTTGTGACACATGTAAAAATGACGGGCGACTGTGGTAAGCTGCTTCATCTTTGCTTTATCCGCCATTGCATTTCTTATTGTGCCAACGTGTTCGAGTATGCGTTGTTTAAGAGGTCTAGTGGTCATGCCCACATATCTTTTATTGCACAGGCATTGGATGCAGTAGATGACTCCTTCTGTGCGGCAATTGATGTAGTCCTGAATCTTCCAAGTTTTGCCATATTTGTCTTCCACTTCAGTAGTCATCTGTATGAATTTGCATGCTTTACAGCTGCCGCATGGATATGTGCCTACGGTTTGCTTCTTTTTGTCCGGTAATTTTTGAAAGTGGCTTTTAACCAATTGATCCTTGAGGTTTTTAGACCTCCGCCAGCTCATTGATACATGGGGACCCAAATTGTCGAATAACACTGGGTCAGTTCGGAGGACATGCCAATGCTTTTGTATGGCTTGTTTGATATTCTTCCATTCTTGGCAAAAGTCACCTACAAACCGTATTGTGGTGTCTTTCTTCTTTGCTTTTTGCCTAAAGATAATATCCTGTCTTTCGATTTTTGTTGTTGATCTCATGGCCTTTTTAATACTGGTATTGCTGTATCCTCTCTCCCGTAACCTGGCGGTTAGGTCTGAGCTTTGCTTTTTGAATTGTTGATCATCTGAGCAGTTCCTGCGAAGGCGCAGGAACTCTCCTTTGGGTATATTTTCAACTGTTGGGGGGAAGTGGGAGCTTGTCTGATGAAGGAGGGTGTTTGTTGCCGTTTGCTTCCTATATAGGCTGGTGGCGATCATCCCTTCTTGATTTTTGAAAATCATGAGGTCCAGGAATGGTATTTGTAGTTGACTGATATTGTGGGTAAGACGGATATTGATTGTATTGTTATTGAGCAGTTTGATGAAATCATGTAGCAATTGTAAATCGCCTTCCCATATCATGAATACATCATCGATGTATCTTGCCCACATTACAACGTTTGATGTGTATTTGTCATTCTCTGTTTTGAAGACTATCTCCTTCTCCCACCACCCGAGAAAGATATTCGCATAAGTAGGTGCACAGGCCGCCCCCATTGCAGTTCCTCTCGTCTGCAAAAAGAATTTGTCGTTAAAGACAAAGAAGTTGTGATGTAATACAAAATGTAGCAGTTTGATCAAAAATATGTGAAACTCATCGCCACTTCTGTTTTGTAAGAAGTGTTCAACCGCTGCAATTCCATGTTTATGACTGATTGAAGTGTACAGTGCTTCGACATCTAATGATACTAAATATTGGTTGTCTTCAAGTCGTACATCATGTAATTTTCTAAGTATGTCCGCTGTATCTTGGATGTATGAGGGAAGGTCTAAGACATATTTCCTCAAATGTAGGTCCAAAAAGATGCTGGCTTGTTCAGTTAACCCTCCAATGCCCGAAACAATTGGTCTGCCTGGGGGTGTGTGGATGTTCTTGTGAACTTTCGGTAGCATGTAGAAAGTAGGGATTCTCGGGTTGGGAACTTGTAGATATTGAGATTCTTGCTTTGTGATTGTGCCGTTGTTAAATGCTTGATCCACTATTTTATGATATAGTATTTTATAATTGTCTAGTGGACTGAGTAACAGTCTGCGATAGCAGTCTGTGGTTTCCAATTGTCGTTGCGCCTCCTGTATATATTGTATTTTGGGCCAAATTACGATGTTGCCCCCTTTGTCAGAAGGCTTTATTTCAACATCGTGCCAGTCCTGGATATCTTGTAGTGCCTTTTTCTCCTGAAGAGTAATATTGGAATATCCGCTATGTCTATTGGTGTGAATGATATCAAATTCTTTTGCTACTAATCTCATAAATACTTGGACTTCTGGACAAAGATGTTCAGGCGGAAAATACGTGGACTTTTTCTTGCATATAGGTCTCCCTGATGGCTCCGTATCTTCCCCATCTTCTAGGCATTGTTCTTCTTGTAGTTCTTGTAGAGTAGTTAGTGCCACTTGTTCCTGTAATGTCAAGGTTGCACTTTCCTCTTGTGTGCCATTTCGTGACAGTGGGGTCATGTGCAGTCCTTCATTGGTGGAAAACATTTTTGTCAGTAAAAGTTTTCTTCCGAATAGTTTTAGGTCTTTTTCCCATCTAAATCTGTTGAAGTGGCCTGTAGGGGAAAAGGTCAGACCCTTACTAAGGATGAGTTTCTGCGTTTCTGTGATAGAATGTTCTGAGAGGTTTATAATTTTGAGTTGATTCTCATGTTCTGTTTCATGTTGCATGTGTCCTGATACATTGGGAGTTAGCGTCTCCGAGTGTTGCGAGTCACGGGGGGGGAAGAGTTCCATTGTTGCTGTTGTCCTCTTCCTCTTCCTCTTGTTCCCCCTCCTCGTCTTCCTCCTCCCTGTCCTCTCCTCGCTTTTCCCCCTTGGGGGTCCCCTAAAAAAGAGGCCGTCTGTTGACTGTTTGTGATCTCCCCTCTGTTGTAAGTGGTTCTATCAGAGTCCACAGTATCTTCTGCCCCTGAGGTTTCTGCCTCCGATGAAGAATATTGTTCCGTGTACCTTGATGGATCTCTCTTCGAGGTGGTTCTTTGCCACCTAAAAATCTTCCCGGAGGCAAAGTCTCGTTTGTCCCTTGCAAATTTATTCTTTTTTCGATCGATAATGGTTTGTTCATATGCCAATAATTCTTGTTTATTTTGCTCAAAACACCTTTGAAATTGGGAATCTTTCTCCCATGTTTCGAGTTTCTTACCCAAATCCTCTAATTCTCGTTCACACTCTTCCAATACTAAATGATCATGTTTGGTCAGAATGTTCATAAGGTCTGCCGAGCATTTTAACAAGGTCTGTTCCCACTCTTTCTTCAAGTTCTCACTAGCGAGATCGAAAGTTGGGAGAATTCTAGGCCTAAGACCTCTTGGGGATATTTTGTTTTTGATATAGTTTTCCAATGTTGTTAGGTCCCAATTCGTTCTTATTTGTTTGCGTAACAATTGATTTAGTTTTTGAAAATCTTCCTCCCAGCTGATATGTGGTTCATTATCCACCCAGTCGCTGGGAAATATGTCCTCCAAATCGTCCCTATTTTTACGTCTTGAAAGTAACTCCTGTTTTAAGTTAAAGCTCATTATTGAGATCAGTAAGGAACTCCTGAAAAATTTAAGATGAAAAGAGTACGGAATTGTTTGAGGGAAAGCCAGAACTGCCAAGAGAGGAAGTCTGTGTATCCCAATTACTACTACAACCGTGCTGGCGTCCTAGAAAGCTGGATAACCAGTTATTGAGTTAGCGTACGTGAACTTAATGAGGAGACCGCACCGGTTGTAATAAATGAATAATGAAGTAATAAGATAGTTATCTCCCAAAAGAAGCCAACTTACTAATATGCAGGAAAGTCCTGTATTTAAAGTATCCCACACATGTTAGCAAAACAAAGTTGCCTATTTTATGTGCTGTGGGTTTACTGTTGGCGGTGCTCCCCTAGAGCCTGAATATTATACATTAATACCAAGAGAAGAAACAGATGACTCTGTTTGGGAAGCACTCTTACTCAGGAAGATAGATATATTGTACCTCAGTACACTGAAAAGATTTGAATAAATCAAATTAAATTCCGTGTTTTTTAGAGTTAGCGAAGTTCCTTCTGAGAATGAATAATAGCTATGCGAATTTATATGGAATATAAACTTATCCTATTGTTAAATACTGGATAAGTAATTAATAGTAGTGAACTGATGTTTGCTGTATATTAATTATGTGCTAAAGAAGGGTCCTCCCTTCTACCATTAATGACTGGGAAAACTTTATATATGAACCCTCATTCAGTCTGCATGTATCACATGGGAAAAAGTGGTAGACGCAGGGAATTAAATCATTGGTTCATTCCGATTCCAAAAAAGCTTTTCCCCATTCTTTGTGGGTGATCACAATTAAGTGCCCTCGAGGGTTGGTATGTGTCTATATGGACAGATTATCTTGCAGCACCAAGATGTTCCCAGGTAGTCTCCTATCCTGGTACTGGTCCGGCCTTCCAATGCTTGGCTTCCAAGTTCGGAAGGATTTGGGCTTATCCAAAGGAGTATGGCCGCAAGATAGTCCTTATGACATCCCTCCACCTATTGGGCTTGTCTTAATAGGATATTGGTAAATGATGTTCCTCATATATGAAGGAGGACTCAATAATTCAGTATTCGGAGCAAGCCAAAAAAAATTTTGGTGGTACTTTCTGTGTGTTTGGGGCAGGTAGTGTTATAACAGATAAGACCAATTTGCTGTCACCGTTTCTCACCTCTGCTTTTCATCCATCATACCATTAGGCATAGGGTGGAGAATGAGAGAGTGAGACACAAGCATAAGGTCTGAAGAAAGAAGATCAGAGCAGTCTGGGTGCTGTGCCTACTTGTAAGATTCTGTTGCAATGCCTTGCAGAACCTATACTTTGGTAGGTCCACAACAGACGACACACTCTGAGAAAATGTGCTAAGGATTGACAGTTTTAGTTAAGGCCGTGAGTCTATAGTGTATCAATATACTATGACATATAACTCTCATTAAACGTTAAGAGCAGCCAATTTTCTGTCACCAAGTGCTGCACAGATTCAAATAACACCTGCATCTGTTTCTGATTGTATCACACAGAAAGATACACTTTTGCAGACAGTCTAAATACCTCCATCTGATAATGTGGTCAAATACTTTGTTTATCAGTAACGACATTCAAACTGGCCATTCATGATCAAATACATCTATTACAAATCACGGCAATTAGAGTGGCCGTTCTTGTGAGTGGCAACTCACAGGTCCATTCTATTGTTGACTAATATGATGTTTTAGTTATACAAAATAATTGTGTCAAACTTGTGTCTGTGTCACTGATCTCTATAGACACTCAGTAATTAGACACATTTATGGTCAGTTATCTAGGCATACAAAGTGAAGACATGTGGGTTTATCCCTCTCAGTATGTATGTCTGTATGTTAAGTATGCTATAAAGTATTTATGACACCCGTCAGCATATGACCACCTCCCGATTTCGGGTGGTGTGTGTGACTTATTAGATAAGAACCATGTATCGTACTGGTATGATACCCTTGTCACCTGGTTGTCTGGTATAGATCTAGCTGGGGTGATGACTTGTCCGCCTCCGTTCTCGCCGCTCAGCCGAGCGGGTTACAGCAAGCAGCCCGTTCACCCGATCACGTGTGCGCACCACGTGATCGGCGCGTCTCCTGACGTACGTTTCGCATAAGCTTGTTCACAGGGTGATTTTCTCGTAGCTATGGCTACCTTGATATAGGGAGCTACGTAAACTAATTGGCTGTACTGAGTGATTGACTCTTGTTGATAGCCAATGAAGGACCTGAGTAAAAACAGTCATTGATCTGATTGGTCCACTCTTAGTCCCTCTCGTATTATTCAGGCATTGCCACAGTTTTTATCAATGAATCAATTATGAGTGGGCTTCGTTTCTTTCTCTTTATATAGTAATTAAGTTATAAGTTAACTAAAGTGTATAGGGAAAGCATTGACAAGAGTAAGATAGGGAAAAATTTTTTATTATATATTGAAAATTAAAATTAATATTAAGCACTAAGGGGATTATAATAAATAACAATTAGAGTGCTTAATTACTGAATTAAGATGAATTGAGAAATATGTTGTGTTTATAGGAAAATATACATTCAATCATTATTTACACCATGATAATAGTTCTTTGCACAGTGCAGTGCATGGTCCATGTAGCCCATATTGCTTGATATATAGGCATTAGGGAGATTATTTGTTAGATTGATACTAACACTGTTACATAATCAAACCATTTCTTCTCACGTGAGGAGAGGCGGGTAGCCCCAATCTGCATAGGCTCCTCGGAATATTCCTCAGAGTCTGAGGTTCCCTTAGGAAAAAAAGGAAACTGCAGTCTCCCTTTCAAGCCTACGCTCTCTCAGCCGTCTATCCACCCGGATGGATAATTGCATGAGCTGATCTAAACTGTCAGGCGAGGGATATTGTACCAGTTGGTCCTTTATCTGGTCAGAAAGGCCCCTTCGGTACTGATTTCTCAGGGCTGGGTCATTCCACTGGGTATCATGAGCCAACCTCCGAAACTCCGTACTATAAACCTCAGCTGGCCGTCGCCCTTGCTTAAGGACCGTAATCTGAGCCTCGGCTGAAGCCATCTTGTCAGGGTCATCATACAAAATGCCCAGTGCCGTAAAAAAAGCATCAACACTTTTAAGCGATGGACAGTCAGGCTGCAACCCATATGCCCAGACCTGTGGGTCTCCTTGTAGCAAGGAAATCACCATGCCCACCCGCTGAATCTCCGACCCAGAAGACTGGGGCCTAAGCCTGAAATATAGGTTACAGCTCTCCTTGAAACAAAAGAACTGCGAGCGATCTCCAGAAAAACGATCCGGGAGATTTACTTTCGGCTCCTTAACCCCTGAACTTGCCGCTGCTGCGTGAGCTCCGCTAGCGGTCTGCGGGGTGTTAATTTTAATGGACATCTCATTAAATTGTCGAGTCAGGACCTGCACCTGATCGACCACCTGTTGCAAAATATTTTGAGGGGTATGCTCCATATTCCCACAAAATTTCAACAGGAGTATGGCTGCTGAATATGTTACGCACACCAGTGCTAACAGGAGTATACCGGTGTATGAACAGAGAGGGATGCGAAGCAAACGAACTCACAGACAGTATAACATAACATACACAGGAGGTGATGGAATAACTAATAAACACAAAGTGAACGGAGAAGCCCAAAGGCTCAGGAACTGGGTGTCTCCCTAGTGTCAGGAATGCTCAGATGGAATAGAGCGGACAATGAAGCGAGATGTAGTGATTTAACATGTGGAGCACCCGAAATGATGTTGCTAAGAGCAACAGGAAAAACCCCAAAGGGTTACCAACGGGTGTGGGAATAAACTCCTTGGTCAGAGATAGAAATACAGACACAAGGAGAGTATCCACAATCCTAACCCCCACTTGCAGGGCACAGGTTTAGCTTACTGCCACTAAACTGACACCTGGACGCCCTGCACAGTGGGGGAGGATTAAGCAAGCAGGTCTGAGAGTACAGCCGCAAACCTGCTGGGTTCACAGAATAGCAAAAGAACCCGAGCAGGTTAAACAACTGACTCCAGTCTTACAGCTAGGTCCGGATTGGCAGAATGAAGTACCGAATCCCAAGGCCTATCTGCAGTAAGCAACAAGTAAATTCAAGGTCACACAGTACTAGCTAACTCTCTGGAACTGACTAACAAACAAAGATTCAGCAGCATTTGCCTAGCCTGAGAGGATGGTTTATATAGCAGGTGCTGTCCACGCCCCACTCAGACCACACAGACTGTGAGCACAAAACCAGCGCCGGATTCCCTGCTGTGCACAGAGCCTGTAACCACTGCACAGTAAAAACCCGGACCTGAGTATCAGCTGCGCTCAGGTTACTTCGCTAACACTTGCCTCCCGGTTGCCATGGCGACGTGGCAGCACAGAGCAGGAGATCCTAACAGTCTCTGAGTTTCTGGAGGACTAAGCGTACATGCTTCCGATGTTCCTCCAGGGAATGGGAGAAGATTAGGATGTCATCTAGATAAACAACTAAGAATCTATCCAAATATTCCCTGAGCACATCGTTCATGAATTCCTGGAAGACTGCCGGGGCATTAGAGAGCCCAAAAGGCATCACCAAATATTCATAATGCCCTGAGTTGGTATTAAAGGCAGTCTTCCATTCATCCCCCTCTCTTATTCGGATTAGATTGTAGGCACCGCGTAGGTCAATCTTAGAAAAAATGGTGGCAGTACGAAGCTGGTCAAACAAAACCTAAATGAGAGGCAGTGGGTACAAGTTTTTAATCGTGATACGGTTCAATTCCCTGAAGTCGATGCAGGGTCGCAACGAACCGTCCTTTTTACCTACGAAGAAGAACCCCGACCCAACTGGGGACTGTGAGGGTCTGATAAATCCCTTAGCCAAGTTCTCCTGAATGTACTTTGCCATAGCCTGAGTCTCAGGACGTGACAGGGAGTACAACCTGCTCTTGGGAAGCTTAGCATCCGGCAACAAATCAATGGCACAGTCATAGGGGCGATGGGGAGGTAGTACCTCCGCAACTTTTTTGGAGAACACATCCGCAAAATCTGCATAACATCCTGGCATTCCTGGCAAACTTAGCTGCGAGAGCCTGACTGGAAGGCTCAAGCAACTCCTGAAACAATCACTACCCCAACTAAGAATCTCCCCAGAGACCCAGTCAAATTGAGGGTTATGGGCCCTTAACCAGGGTAACCCCAAAACCAATGGGGCAAAAGAACAGACTGTCACATAGAAAGACAATTTTTCAGAGTGTGTGGCTCCAATAAACAAAGGAATTTGGCTGGTGCAGGAGGTAATTTTACCCTGGGACAATGGTTCCCCGTTTAACCCACAGATCTCAATCTCTGATGCCAAAGGTACTGAGGGAACAGAGTGTTCCGGGGCGAATTGACGGTCCATGAAAATCCCATCGGCTCCACTGTCAACATAGGCCTCAGTCTTGACAGTTTGGCCGAGGATCTCCAAAGTCACCGGAATGAGAAAAGTCTTTTTGAGAAATTCTGACTTCTGGCCTGACAGGATATTTCCCATCACCCTCAGGCCCTGAAGTTTTCCGGCTTTTCTGGGCATGATACTACAACATGACCTTTATTCCCACAGTACAAACACAAACCCTGCTGTCTCCTCCGCGTCTTCTCACGCGAGGAGAGGCGGGTAGCCCCAATCTGCATAGGCTCCTCGGAATATTCCTCAGAGTCTGAGGTTCCCTTAGGAAAAAAGGAAACTGCAGTCTCCCTTTCAAGCCTACGCTCTCTCAGCCGTCTATCCACCCGGATGGTTAACTGCATGAGCTGATCTAAGCTATCAGGCGAGGGATATTGTACCAGTTGGTCCTTTATCTGGTCAGAAAGGCCCCTTTGGTACTGGTTTCTCAGGGCTGAGTCATTCCACTGGGTATCATGAGCCAACCTCCGAAACTCCGTACTATAAACCTCAGCTGGCCGTCGCCCTTGCTTAAGGACCGTAATCTGAGCCTCGGCTGAAGCCATCTTGTCAGGGTCATCATACAAAATGCCCAGTGCCGTAAAAAAAAAGCATCAACACTTTTAAGCGATGGACAGTCAGGCTGCAACCCATATACCCAGACCTGTGGGTCTCCTTGTAGCAAGGAAATCACCATGCCCACCCGCTGAATCTCCGACCCAGAAGACTGGGGCCTAAGCCTGAAATATAGCTTACAGCTCTCCTTGAAACAAAAGAACTGCGAGCGATCTCCAGAAAAACGATCCGGGAGATTTACTTTCGGCCCCTTAACCCCTGAATTTGCCGCTGCTGCTGCGGGAGCTCCGCTAGCGGTCTGCGGGTTGTTAATTTTAATGGACATCTCATTAAATTGTCGAGTCAGGACCTGCACCTGATCGACCACCTGTTGCAAAATATTTTGAGGGGTATGCTCCATATTCCCACAAAATTTCAACAGGAGTATGGCTGCTGAATATGTTACGCACACCAGTGCTAACAGGAGTATACCGGTGTATGAACAGAGAGGGATGCGAAGCAAATGAACTCACAGACAGTATAACATAACATACACAGGAGGTGATGGAATAACTAATAAACACAAAGTGAACGGAGAAGCCCAAAGGCTCAGGAACTGGGTGTCTCCCTAGTGTCAGGAATGCTCAGATGGAATAGAGCGGACAATGAAGCGAGATGTAGTGATTTAACATGTGGAGCACCCGAAATGATGTTGCTAAGAGCAACAGGAAAAACCCCAAAGGGTTACCAACGGGTGTGGGAATAAACTCCTTGGTCAGAGATAGAAATACAGACACAAGGAGAGTATCCACAATCCTAACCCCCACTTGCAGGGCACAGGTTCAGCTTACTGCCAATAAACTGACACCTGGACGCCCTGCACAGTGAGGGAGGATTAAGCAAGCAGGTCTGAGAGTACAGCCGCAAACCTGCTGGGTTCACAGAATAGCAAAAGAACCCGAGCAGGTTAAACAACTGACTCCAGTCTTACAGCTAGGTCCGGATTGGCAGAATGAAGTACCGAATCCCAAGGCCTATCTGCAGTAAGCAACAAGTAAATTCAAGGTCACACAGTACTAGCTAACTCTCTGGAACTGACTAACAAACAAAGATTCAGCAGCATTTGCCTAGCCTGAGAGGATGGTTTATATAGCAGGTGCTGTCCACGCCCCACTCAGACCTCACAGACTGTGAGCACAAAACCAGCGCCGGATTCCCTGCCGTGCACAGAGCCTGAAACCACTGCACAGTAAAAACCCGGACCTGAGTATCAGCTGCGCTCAGGTTACTTCGCTAACACTTGCCTCCCGGTTGCCATGGCGACGTGGCAGCACAGAGCAGGAGATCCTAACAGTCTCTGAGTTTCTGGAGGACTAAGCGTACATGCTTCCGATGTTCCTCCAGGGAATGGGAGAAGATTAGGATGTCATCTAGATAAACAACTAAGAATCTATCCAAATATTCCCTGAGCACATCGTTCATGAATTCCTGGAAGACTGCTGGGGCATTAGAGAGCCCAAAAGGCATCACCAAATATTCATAATGCCCTGAGTGGGTATTAAAGGCAGTCTTCCATTCATCCCCCTCACTTATTCGGATTAGATTGTAGGCACCGCGTAGGTCAATCTTAGAAAAAATGGTGGCAGTACGAAGCTGGTCAAACAAAACCGAAATGAGAGGCAGTGGGTACGAGTTTTTAATCGTGATACGGTTCAATTCCCTGAAGTCGATGCAGGGTCGCAACGAACCGTCCTTTTTACCCACGAAGAAGAACCCCGAGTATCAGCTGCGCTCAGGTTACTTCGCTAACACTTGCCTCCTGGTTGCCATGGCGACGTGGCAGCACAGAGCAGGAGATCCTAACAGGTTGACCTGCATGGGTTCTTCAGTAGACGATGAGGATGGTCTAGGAATGGGACAGGCCTGAGATTTGGGTTGCTCGAACCTTGTTCTCTCAAGTCAGCGCTCCTTGTATCTTAGATTATTCTTGTTACATAAAGAAATAAGCTGATCGAGCTTAACTGGCACATCCTGAGTGACCAGGTCATCTATAATTTTGTCTGAGAGACCGTTCCAAAAGGCGGCAATGAGAGCCTCTTCATTTCAGCCCACTTCGGAAGACAGAGTACGGAATTGGATCATGTACTGGGTGATGGAATGGGTTCCCTGATGCAGATGCAGAATCTCCAAAAGAGGCAGAGGTGGTCCGGCCTGGCTCGTCAAAGATTTTATGAAAAGTTGCCACGAATTCCAAGCAATTAGAGAGTATGGGATCAGCTCTCTCCCATAAGGGTGAATCCCAATCCAGAGCTGGTCCGGCCAGAAGTGAAATGATGTATGCGATTTTGGTCCGATCAGATGGAAAGTTAGCTGACTGAAGCTCAAAGAGGATCTCGCATTGATTGAGGAATCCTTGGCATTGCTTTGGACTACTGTCAAATTTACTGGGTGGCGGTAGTTGTAAACGAGGAACTGGAATCGACACTAGAGGATTAGATGCTGGTGGATTGGAAGCTGGAACTGGAGTCTGAGATGTGGAAATGGCTGTGTGGAGAGAATCCAAACAAGTGGATATATACTGCATGAACTGTACAATCTGTGCCTGCATGGCCTCCTGTTTATTTAGATGAGACAGAATATCCACAGAGGCATCGCCCCCGGTAGCCTGCTCACTTGCCGGATCCATTGGGCCAGTGCTTACTGTCATGCTCGGTGTAAGTTGGGGTTCCGACGACCGAGTTTTGGCTGAAGAGACAGCTACCTGTGAGGAGAGTAAACGAGGTGGCTGAATTTAATTCCTCCTCATGGGGTGGAAGCCAAACTAAGTGTTAACGTTGGCCGGAGGGTGTAAAGAAAAGGAGGACTTCGTAGGAAGATAACTGTAGTTTTAATGAATACTCAGGCTGTACACGAATATTGAAGCAATTGAAGAAACTGGCAGAATTAGAGTCTATGGTTAAATGACTTGAAGAGTGAAGCTGAAGAACTCCAGTAAAGAAGAACTGAAGACTGTGTTTTATGATTAAAAGACGAGGCTGAAGAACTTGTACTTTGAAGAAATGAAGACTGTGGTTTGTAATTGAAATATGAGGCTGAAGAACTTGGACTTTGAAGAAATGAGGACTGTGGTTTGTGATTGAAAGACGAGTCTGAAGAACTTGGACTTTGAAGAAATGAAGACTGTGGTTTGTGATTGAAAGATGAGGCTGAAGAACTTTGACTTTGAAGAAATTAAGACAACGGCTCCTCTACGACATGGGACACCGCGAGCGCTTCCACGAGTGGCAACGGACTTAGACAGCAGGACTGCAGCAGCGTTTAGGTAATCCTTGGATGAGAGCAACCAGGACCAGGGAACCAGAAGTACCCTGGGAGCACAGAGCTGGAGAACCTTTCACAAGGAGGTAACATGAAGCACTGGCACTCTCCCTCTGAGCCAGCCCCCTTTTGTAAGGGGATAACAAGCAGGTTTGGCTGGACACAGATTGGAAACTTCATTGGTAATAATCTGGTCTCCAACATGGCTGGGGGGCACAGGAGACATACTTAGCTGTTAGCACACAGATTAGCCAGCTTCTGTCTCTGACACACTATACTGTGTCACCACTAGAGGACCTTATCCGGCTCTCCAGACCCTCAGCCCCCGGCCCTTGGCAGCTGCACATCAATCCAGAAGGACCCACCAACAGCAGCTCCCTGCCGCCACAGCTGCGCCAACCAGCGGGATGGTAACCAGCGAGAGCACCCACCAAAGGTAAGGCTCCGGAGCCTGATAGTCATCATGCGACCAAATTCTGAGCACATAGTGTGGTGCAAGGCCCGGCCCTGGGGGGCAAGCTTATGAGGCAATTCTTGAACAATGTGATTTTGATGGACAGCAACCGTTCACAGTGGCACAAACGATTGCTAAAGTGACACGTGGGAGAGTACCTATCCGGATATTAAAGCCACATAGCTATTTAGTCCAATTGTTTCGACACTGCCCTGTGTCTAGAGTCATTGTGGTTGACTTTCAAGACATCTTGGGTGAGGCTCTACCCAAGATTACCAAGGAAGCGGTGGCTGGCCAGACAAGTATGACCACTGGTGAAACTCCATGGTGGAGTGATGTACAGATCGACGGTCCAGACACTTCAGAGAGTCAGCGTGAGGGCGCACTTCATGTTGTGCACAGGAATGCTGAAGCCTTAAATCAGCACCAGTCTCGGCAAGGCTGAGGGACTCCAGCATCACATTCCTACTGGAACAAACCCACCAGTTAAGGAAAGACACAGGCCTCTACCACCAGCCATCTACCAGCTGGTGAGAAATATGATACATGAGATGAAGGAAGCTGGTGTGATACGTGAAAGCTATAGTCCATGGGCAGCACCGTTAGTGATTGTGAGGAAGAAGGATGGAAGCCTCAGATTCTGCCTCGACTATCGAAAACCGAATGCGGTGATGCACAAAGATTCTTATCCACTGCCCTGGATAGCGGAATCATTGACACCTCTAAAGACAGCTCAGTACTTCTCCACTCTTGATCTAATGAGCGGATACTGGCAAATCCCAATGGCCTCAGAAGACATGGAAAATACTGCATTCACGACCGCCATGGGTTTGTTCGAGTTTGACCGCATGCCATTCGGGTCTGCAATGCTTTTGCCACCTTCCAACCAGTTATGGAGCACTGTTTTGGGCACAGGATCTTCGAGATGGTTCTGTTGTACCTTGATGATGTCATCATATTCTCGAAGTCCTACGATGAGCACTTGAAACATCTGGAGGAAGTCTTCATCCAATTGACCAAATGTGGTCTAAAGTTAAAACTATCTAAGTTCCATCTTCTGAAACTGAGTGTGCAACATCTGGGCCACATAGTTAGCACTGAAGGGGTGAAGCCTGACCCCGAGAAGATACAGGTGGTGCAGGACTGGCCTGTACCCCGTACAGTGAAAGACATCCGCAGCTACCTTGGCTTTGTTGGGTATTACCGACGCATTATTCAGCATTTCGCCAATGTGGCGGCACCACTTCATGAACTACTATGTGGCACGTCTGGTCAAGAGAGGTGTAGCACTGCCCTGGTCGCATGGGCATAGGAGTAACAGAATGCCTTTGAATGTTTGAAGTCGTCACTAATGGAATCCCCACTCCTTGCATATCCGGACTATGAAAAACCTTTCCAGGTATATATGCCAGCCACCAGAGATTGGGAGCCTGCCGAGAGAGGGTCATAGCATACGCCAGTAGAGGTCTAAGGAAGACTGAAAGGAACAACAAAAATTACAGCACCTTTAAGCTGGAACTCCTTGCTCTCATCTTGGCCGTCACTGAAAAGTTTAACAATTATCTAACAGCCACACCCTTCGTGATCATCACGGACAATAATCCATTGGCGCTTTTGTCCTCCATCCATCTTGGAGCACAAGAGCAGCGATGGATGGCACATCTTGCCAACTTCAGATATACAGTGTCTTTCCTGAGTGGCAAGCCCAATGGAAATGCAGATGCCTTGTCTCGCCTCCCAACCATTGATGTCGCAGAGGAAGAAAAGGATTGATCTGAAGATATCAAGAGCCCTGTGTTCAAGCCTCCCAGGAAAAGAAAGCTGGTAGTTACAGATGTAGCCACCTTTATCTTGACTGGCTGAGGCGTTTGTCCCGATCGAGCATACGTAGCGTAGGGAGGCGCGCCTAGTCACAGAGAGGCGTACCTAATCGCACGGTGGCAGACAGAGCATTTGGCGTTACCTTTACGTGTAATACCTGCGATCAGCCACCAGATGTCGCTTTTTACAATCACCACTGAGCATGCGTGTGGTCTCCCGTAAAATACAATACTGAAATATATAATAAGGACTACTTTACTAAGGCGTCTCATTACGCTGCATACAGTAAATACTCATTACGCTGCATTATTTAATACAGTATATACAATACAGACACAGATAGTACAGCATACAGTATATGATCCATCTACAGTACTTTATGAATATGTGAGCGTCCAAGTCCCGCAGACAAAACAACAGAAAACCAGTAGTGTACACTGTCGCAAATGGACGTGTTAGAAGTTCACTATTGCCTCTTGAGATTAGGAATCTTGTACAGTATGTTAGCGTCCTAATCCCGTAGTCATTACAGCATAATCAAAACCAATGGATTTATTCATCTGTCTGTGGCGAAGTGGTGAAGTGTTCCGCTTCCTATACTCAGAGTCCTGAGTTCGATTCCTAAAGTACAAATGCATGTTAGTTTTTTCCAGACACTTTATTTTTTTTTTTATTCACATAAACCAGGGCAAAGCTGCATGAGCGGTTCTACTGTTAAGGTTCTATGCACCGTACAGTACACATACAATTCTGTAGCTGGGCAGACTCAATAGAAATAGCTACCACCTATGACTCCTTGCCCCACAGAGGCCCTAGGCTACGGAGCAAGTAACAGTCCAGATTTTACAGGCTATGGGGCAATGCTGAAGGAGCGTCACAATCCCCTAGCTAAAATACACAGGGGCGATAGGGATAAGCTAGGTCTGCACATTACGGTACACCGGACTCAATCGCATAGCACACTGGCAAAATGACCATTACCCCTGAACCCCCACCTCGTGGCAGGCAGCGACGGCTATGGGGCAATGCTGAAGGAGCGTCACAATCCCCTAGCCAAAATACACAGGGGCGATAGAGATAAGCGAGGTCTATGCACATTACGTTGCACCGGGCTCGATCGCATAGCAAACTGACAAAACACAAGTTTTACATAAAGCAGGGCAAAGCTGCAGGAGAGTTTCTACTGTAAAGGTTCTATGCACCGTACGGTACACATACAATTCTATAGCAGGTCAGACTCAATTGATATGGCTACCGCCTGTGACTCCTAGCTCCTAGGAGGCACTCAGCTATGGAGCAAATAACAGCACAGATTTTGCAGGCTACGGGGCAATGCTTAAGGAGCGTCACAATCCCCTAGCCAAAATACACAGGGGTGATAGAGATAAGTGAGGTCTATGCACATTACGTTACACCGGGCTCGATCGCATGGCAAACTGACAAAACACAAGTTTTACATAAAGCAGGGCAAAGCTGCAGGAGAGTTTCTACTGTCAAGGTTCTATGCACTTTACGGTACACATACAATTCTATAGCAGGGCAAACTCAATTGAAATGGCTACCGCCTGTGACTCCTAGCTCCATGGAGGCACTCGGCTATGGAGCAAGTAGCAGCACAGATTTGAAGCAATGCTGAAGGAGCGTCAGAATCCCCTAGCTAAAATACACAGGGGTGATAGGGATAAGCGAGGTCAATGCACATAACGATACACCGCAAAGTACCCCATGGTTTTGATTATGCCTTTTCTTTGAACACAGTATTTTCCACTGCCTCGCCCTACCCCCATCCCACTTTTCCCTTCCCCCCTGGGAGCCTGCAAAGTACATGCAGTAGACAGGGAGGGAGTTCTGATCAGGTTACAAGACATGTGCAACAGTATACTACTGTATGTAGGAAAATCCTCCACCTACTCTGATTTATGTGAAACCTGTGTGCACCCTTTCATTGAATGTATAACAAAGAAAAAATAATAATAAAGTGAATGTCAAGGGAACATAAAAAAAAAAGGTTGGCACTTTGGGACTCTCAACGTGGGAGGTGGGAGCCTTCATCGCTAGGTTGGTATGGAAGGGGAGACAGTTAGCTACCGGAGGGTATTAACCCCAAGTTTCTGTGACCCCCACAAGGCTCATGGCAAGCGTCGGAACCCATGGTGGGTCTGAATTAACGGGCCCATTATAGTCTATGGGAAAATGGGTCCACTTTGCATACTGATATATCTGGTTCTGGGTGTCCCAGAGACTCAGGACTGGTACCATACAAAAGAGGAGACTCTTGGCTTTCGGGGCAGACCAACCACTAGTTTATGTGACACTGGAAAAGGAAACGGGAAGCAACCGTGTTTTGGGTCCCCTCCAGTTGTCCGCCTAGCTTGCACAGGATGCAGGGTTTCTGGCTAGATAGGAAATACTGTACAGAAATGCTAAGCATGGTAATTTGACATCCAGGAACATAGGGAGGAGTTTTTATCTCTCTCCATTATACAAATTACACTTGCCACTGTACGTTACAAGCTGTTCGTGCTAATTAGTACACTAGTAGAACGGGATGCGGTCAAGATGCCGCCGGACGGAATCCCGGCGGTCGAAATACCGACGCCGGAATCCCGACCACCACAATCCCGACAAATTCTCCCTCTGTGGGTGTCCACGACACCCATAGAGGGAGAATATAATAGTGTGCCGAGCGTAGCGAGGCACCGTGCCCGCAGCGTGGCGAGCGAAGCGAGCCCGCAAGGGGCTGTGTTCCGCTCACCACCCCTGTCGGGATTGTGTGGTGGGGATTCCGGCGTCGGTATTTCGACCGCCGGGATTCCGACCGGCGGCATTTAGTACTGATCCCAGTAGAACATACTGTACAGAGATACTAAGGACAGTGATTTGGCATCCACGAACTTAGGGAGGAGCTTTAATCTCTCTCCATTGTAATCTTTATAAGTATAATGGAGAGAGATAAAAGCTCCTCCCTAAGTTCCTGGGTGCCAAATTACAGTCTTTAGTATCTCTGTATTCTATGTTCTACTAGTGTACTAATTAGCATGAACAGCTTGTAACGTACAGTGGCAAGTTTAATATTTCTATGTATAATGGAGAGAGATAAAAGCTCCTCTGAAAGTTCCTAGATGCCAAATCACCGTCCTTAGTATCTCTGTACAGTATGTTCTACTAGTGTACTAATTAGCACAAACGGCTATTAACGGAATGCCAAATCACCATGCTTAGTATCTCTGTGCAGTATGTCCTATTAGGGTACTAATTAGCATGAACAGCTTGTAACGTACATGGCAGGTTTAATATTTCTATGTATAATGGAGAGAGATAAAAGCTCCTCAGTAAGTTCCTGGATGCCAAATCACCGTACTTAGTATCTCTGTACAGTATGTTCTATTAGGGTACTAATTAGCTGTTCGTGCTAACTAGTACCCTAATAGAAAATACTATACAGAGATACTAAAGACGGTGATTTGGCAACCAGGAATTTACGGAGGAGAAAGATCAAACCTGCCACTGTATGTTACAAGCTGCTCGTGCTAATTAGTACACTAGAAGAACATGCTGTACAGAGATACTACGGACAGTGATTTGGCATCCACGAACTTAGGGAGGAGCTTTTATCTCTCTCCATTATACTTAGAAAGATTACAGTGGAGAGAGATAAAAGCTCCTCCCTAAGTTCCTGGATGCCAAATCACTGTACTTAGTATCTATGTACAGTATGTTCTACTAGTGTACTAATTAGCACGAACAGCATGTAACACACAGTGGCAATATTAATCTTTCTATGTATAATATTGAGAGATAAAAGCTTCTCCCTAAGTTCCTGGTTGCCAAATCACCAAACTTAGTATCTCTGCATAGTATTTTCTATTAGGGTACTAATTAGCACAAACAGCTAATTAGTACCCTAATAGAACATACTGTACAGAGATACTAAGTACGGTGATTTGGCATCCAGGAACTTACTGAGGAGCTTTTATCTCTCTCCATTATACATAGAAAGATTAAACTTGCAACTGTACGTTACAAGCTGTTTGTGCTAATTAATACACTAGTAGAACATACTGTACAGAGATACTAAGGGTGGTGATTTGGCATCTAGGAACTTACTGAGGAGCTTTTATCTCTCTCCATTATACATAGAAAGATTAAACTTGCCACTCTATGTTACAAGCTGTTTGTGCTAATTAGTACACTAGTAAAACATACTGTACAGAGATACTAAGGACGGTGATTTGGCATCCAGGAACTTACTGAGGAGCTTTTATCTCTCTCCATTATACATAGAAAGATTAAACTTGCAACTGTACGTTACAAGCTGTTTGTGCTAATTAATACACTAGTAGAACATACTGTACAGAGATACTAAGGATGGTGATTTGGCATCTAGGAACTTACTGAGGAGCTTTTATCTCTCTCCATTATACATAGAAAGATTAAACTTGCCACTCTACGTTACAAGCTGTTTGTGCTAATTAGTACACTAGTAGAACATAGAGTACAGAGATACTAAGGACAGTAATTTGGCATCCAGGAATTTAGGGAGGAGCTTTTATCTCTCTCCATTATACTTAGATAGTTTACAATGGAGAGATTAAAGCTCCTCCCTTAGTTCGTGGATGCCAAATCACTGTACTTAGTATCTCTGTACAGTATGTTCTACTAGTGTACTAATTAGCACGAACAGCTTGTAACGTACAGTGGCAATTTTAATCTTTCTATGTATAATATAGAGAGATAAAAGCTCCTCCCTAAGTTCCTGGTTGCCAAATCACTATCCTTAGTATCTTTGCATAGTATTTTCTATTAGGGTACTAATTAGCACAAACAGCTTGTAACGTACAGTGGCAATTTTAATCTTACTATGTATAATATAGAGAGATAAAAGCTCCTCCCTATGTTCCTGGTTGCCAAATCACCATCCTTAGTATCTCTGCATAGTATTTTCTATTAGGGTACTAATTAGCACAAACAGCTAATTGGTACCCTAATAGAACATACTGTACAGAGATACTAAGTATGGTGATTTTGTATCCAGGAACTTATTGAGGAGCTTTTATCTCTCTCCATTATACATAGAAAGATTAAACTTGCCGCTGTACGTTACAAGCTGTTCGTGCTAATTAGTACCCTAATAGAACATACTGTACAGAGATACGAAGTATGGTGATTTGGCATCCAGTTAAAAGCTGTTCGTGCTAATTAGTATACTAGTAGAACATACTGTACAGAGATACTAAGAATGGTGATTTGGCATCTGGGAACTTCCAGAGGAGCTTTTATCTCTCTCCATTTTACATAGAAAGATTAAACTTGCCACTGTACTTTATAAGCTGTCCGTGCTAATTAGTACCCTAATAGAAAATACTATACAGAGATACTAAAGACGGTAATTTGGCACCCAGGAATTTAGGGAGGAGCTTTTATCTCTCTCCATTATAC
Organism: Pseudophryne corroboree; assembly: GCF_028390025.1. Classification (NCBI taxonomy): domain Eukaryota; kingdom Metazoa; phylum Chordata; class Amphibia; order Anura; family Myobatrachidae; genus Pseudophryne; species Pseudophryne corroboree. The sequence goes on from NC_086444.1 coordinate 687,420,345, forward strand.
TTAGAAATATTACAATGGAGAGAGATAAAAGCTCCTCCCTAAGTTCGTGGATGCCAAATCACTGTCCTTAGTATCTGTGTACAGTATGTTCTACTAGTGTACTAATTAGCACAAACAGCTTGTAACGTACAGTGGCAAGTATAATTTTTCTAAGAATAATGGAGTGAGATAAAAACTCCTCCCTATGTTCCTGGATGTCAAATTACCATGCTTAGCATTTCTGTACAGTATTTCCTATCTAGCCAGAAACCCTGTATCCTGTGCAAGCTAGGCGGACAACTGGAGGGGACCCGAAACACGGTTGCTTCCCGTTTCCCTTCCCAGTGTCACATAAACTAGTGGTTGGTCTGCCCTGAAAGCCAAGAGTCTCCTCTTTTGTATTGTACAAGTCCTGAGTCCCTGGTACACCCAGAACTAGAGGTATCAGTACGCAAAGTGGACCCATTTTCCCATAGACTATAATGGGACCGTTAATTCAGACCCACCATAGGTTCCGACGCTTGCCATGAGCCGTGTGGGGGTCACAGAAACTTGGGGTTGGTACCCTCCGGTAGCTAACTGTCTCCCCTTCCATACCAACCTAGTTATGAAGGCTCCCACCTCCCATGCTGAGAGTCACAAAGTGCCAACCTTTTTTTTTCTATGTTCCCGTGACATTCACTTTATTATTTTTTTTCTTTGTTGTACATTCAATGAAAGGGTGCACACAGGTTTCACATAAATCAAAGTAAATCTGCAGCAGCGATTCATTCCGCTATATACAAATACACAGCGGTAATGAGTATAAATTAGTGTATTCCAACGCAACTAACTGAGCAACACAGTACTGTAGATCGTCAGCATTTGTGTATTGTACCTGACCTGAACTCCCTCCCTGTCCACTGAATGACCTGTGCAGGCTCCCAGGGGAGAAGGGCGATGGGGGTAGGGAGAGGCGGTGGAAAACACTGTGCTTTTGAAATACAAGTATTAACGTCCGAGTCCCCTAAGGCATAAACCAACACCAATGGGAGGGAAGTGCCAACCTTTTTTTTTATGTGTTCCTGTAACATTCCCTTTATTATTATTATTTTTCTTTGTTATACATTCAATGGACGGGTGCACACAGGTTTCACATAAATCAGAGTGGGCGGTGGATTTTCCTACATACAGTAGTATACTGTTGCACATGTCTTGTAACCTGATCGGAACTCCCTCCCTGTCTACTGTATGTACTTTGCAGGCTCCCAGGGGGGGAAGGGGAAAGTGGGATGGGGGTAGGGTGAGGCAGTGGAAAATACCGTGTTCAAAGAAAAGGCATAATCAAAACCATGGGGAACTTTGCGGTGTATCGTTATGCGCAAAGACCTCACTTATCCCTATCACCCCTGTGTATTTTAGCTAGGGGATTCTGACGCTCCTTCAGCATTGCCCCGTGACCTACCAAATCTGTGCTGTTACTTGCTCCATAGCCGAGGGCCTCCATTGGGCGAGGAGTCACAGGCGGTAGCCATTTCAATTGCTACAGAATTGTACGTATACCATATGGTGCATAGACCCTAAATAGTACAACTGCTCCTGCAGCTTTGCCCTAGTTTATGTGAATAACTCCCTCCCTGTCTACTGCATGACCTGTGCATGATCCCAGGGGGGAAGGGCGATGGGCAAGCGGGAGGCGGTGGAAAATACTGTGCTTTTGAAATGCAAGTACTGTATGAGTCTGAGTCCCCAGTAGCCTCCTGCTAGCCCATCGCCCTTCCCCCCTGGGAGCCTGCACAGATCATGCAGTGGACAGGGAGGGAATTCAGGTCCTGTGCAATACACAAACGCCGAAGATCTACTGTACTGTTTTGCTCACTCAGAATACACTCATTTCTACTCATTACCGCTGTGTAGATGCATTTAGCGTAAAGAATCGCTCCTGCAGATCTACTCTGATTTATATGAAACTTGTGTGCATCCTTCCATTGGATGTATTAGAGAGAAAAAAATTTTTTTAACGTGAATGTCACGGGAACACATAAAAAAAAAAAGGTTGACGCTTCCTTCCCATTGGTGTTGGTTTATGCCGTAGGGGACTCGGACGCTCATATAATTGCATTTCAAAGGCACGGTATTTTCCATCGTCTCCCCCTACCTCCATTGCCCTTCCCCCCTGGGAGCTTGCACAGATCATGCAGTAGACAGGGAGGGAATTCAGGTCCTGTGCAATACACAAACGCCGAAGATCTACTGTACTGTTTTGCTCAATTTGTTGCGTCAGAATACACTCATTTCTACTCATTGCCGCTGTGTAGTTGCATTTAGCGTAAAGAATCGCTCCTGCGGATGTACTCTGATTTATATGTAACTTGTGTGCACCTTTCCATTGACTGTCTTGCAATGAAAATAAAATAATACAGTGTATTATTACAATAAAAAAAGAAGAAGGCACATCAGGTCTCGAACCCTGGACCCTCAGCGTGGGAGGTGGGAGCCTTCACCCCTAGCCCACGATGCCTCATGAGAGATTCCCAATTTCATGTGTAAAAGTACTGCAAACAGCGCCCGGCCCCCACCCCATTGGTGCTGGTTTATGCTTTAGAGGACTCGGACACTCGCATTTGTAAAGCACGGTATTTTCCACCGCCTCCTGCTAGCCCTCCATTCCCATTATGCATTAGGGAACTCAGACGCTCATGGATTTTAAAAGCACGGTGTTTATACATTGTACTGTACATTCTTCCTTTTACACAATTAGTTGCGTCTCCATACACATACAGTACTCTACAGTAGGTCACCATCTTTTTCCACCGCCTCCCGTTACGCCTACAGTATTAACATTACAGTCGCCACTGACCAATTGCCAGAGCTGTACAGGTACAGGTAGATCAATCCGCCGCTATACTGTACAATCGAAAGTACTGGATTAGTGGAGCATTAGCCACCCAGTGGTGGAGATGTGTAATGCATGCTGAGTATCTAGATCGCCTCAACGCGCCTGCCTGTGATTAAACTCAGCTATCGCCTTAGCGTGACTAAACGGACGTCTAGGCGGAGAATCAGTCAAGACAAAGGTGGCTACATCTGTACATCCGACCCTGTTACCGCCACTGCAGACCTCACACTTGATGTTGCTCCATCGGACAATCTTGAGTTCGACTGGAAGAGAGTGCAGGAAGCGAGTCCTGTATTACAAAACTTAATGGACATCATTCGCAGCAAGAGTTGTCTTACCAATTCCCAGAGAGCAGCTGCTGATCCTGAACTGATTAAACTGTTGCGCCACCTAGACCGAATCAGCCTCCAACAGGGCTTTGTCATCTGCACCAGCCTTGATCCAGGCACCCACCAGCCCATCTCATAAATTGTAGTACTTAGACAGAAAGCTGATATGTTGCTTAATGCCAATCACAGTCAGTCGGGGCACTTTGGGACCCAGAAGAATTCTTTTGGGTCGGGATGAAATCTGATATTGACAAGTGGTGTTGTGACTGCAAGATATGTAATCTGAAGAGACCAGCTGTCTCATCCCAAAAGGGTCCTCTACATCCGATACAGAGTTCCTGTCCCCTTGAAATTGTTGTGTTAGATTATATGTAACTTGAGCAGAACTCTGGTGGTCATTCCAAGTTGATCGCCAGCTGCCGTTGTTCACAGCACAGCGATAAGGCTAAAAGTTGGCATTTCTGCACTCGCGTATGGGCCGCAGTGTGCACGCGCGATGTACATTCACAAAACCTTATGCAGTTTCACACAAGGTCGTGCGACTCTTTTCAGTCGCACTGCTGATCGGTGAGTGATTGACAGGAATGGGCTGTTTCTGGGAGGTAACTGACCGTTTTCCGGGAGTGTGCTAAAAAAACGCAGGCGTGTCAGATAAAAACGCAGGCGTGCCTGAGGAAACGGGGTAGTGGCTGGCCGAATGCAGGGCTTGTGTGTGACGTCAAAACAGAAACTAAATAGTCTGAAGTGATCACAAGGTAGGAGTAGGTCTACAGCTACTCAGAAACTGCATGAAAATATTATGGAACAGTTCTGCGAACCTTTCGGTCGCACTTCTGCTAAGCTAAGATACACTCCCAGAGGGCGGCGGCTAAGCGTGTGCACTGCTGCTAAAAGCAGCTAGCGAGTGATCAACTCGGAATGAGGGCCTCTGTTCCCTCTACGGTTGTAAGAAACTGTGGACTATGGTCTATTCACCAGCAGGGGAATGGCCTATGTGAGTGAGCAAACCAGATTGTAATAAGAATGCTACAGAGCCTCTCGGCAGAGAAACGTACCCAGTGCCTAACCTCCTTTAAGAGCTGACCTACAGATGTGTCCACATACATCTTTGCTATATCCCGCCATATATGGCACAGTTTTGCATGCCATAGACTCAGAGATTTAGCCATGACTTGTGATTTTTCTTAATTTGCTTCTTTAATATGTTACTTTATACTTATTCTATTATGGCAAACAAAAATAAAAAAATTCATCCACTCGCTACTCGTGAAAAACAGCTTAGCCGTGTTTTTCATGTTGGGCCAAATTTGTAAAAAAGCAAAGATGTAAGTGGACACATCTGTACCTCTATAATCAAATGGATCACTGCTTCACGGGATTCACCCCATTTTACTCAATGTTCGGGAGACAGGGCAAACTCCCAAAGGACTTAGATCTTACGCCAATGGTGGATGAGCCTGACATCGTGCAGACTGACTGGTTGCAAGAACATCAGTACTGGATAGAAACTGCTCAGCAACTGGTGGAACAACGGATGGAAATGAGGCATCACTTTTAGTAGAAAAACTTCAATTTGGATGCCTGGCCAACGCCTCTCAAGATCGAGATAAAGTTTGGAAAAGGAAAAATCACGATCAAGCAAACTGGATGCCATGTGGGAAGATGTTCCCTATGTTATTATAAGAATTCCTGCTGATGGACTATATACTTACCAAATCCAGAGACCCAATGGACATTTGAGTACCATTCTGCGGTACCATGTGAAGTCCCGGCAGTAGAGAAAGACTCACCTCTGGCAGAGGGGTGGGGGACCCCAGAGGGCATTCCATTCCATGACCCTATAGAGCTCTTACTATTTATTGGTAGCACAACTCCGATCTCAGTTACACCAGTAGCTCCAGGAGCTAGGGTAGAGATACCAGCTGAATATGATGATATGCATTGTAATGTGTCTTATCAGGCCGACGGGGTGCTTACCCCATTTCCTAAAAGGCCAGAACGCAGTACAAGAGGTACTCTACCTCTAAGGTACCGCAGTTAAAATGTTCTGATACATTGTGTTTCCTTAACCACTGTTTCTGTATATGTACCCATGGAAATGAATGTAACATGTATGTAATTGTTTTAAGTATATTGCTTATGCTCCCTGTTGTTGTGCCACATCCTAGACTGGAGTGTGTAATTAAAAATATTGTGGCTCAGCAACATTGTGTGAGGACACGCATAGTTTTAGTGGGGTAATATGTGACACCCTGAACTGGATCCCCCTTAAATTATACTGCACAGGATGTACTGTATCGTGCAGGCAACTGTCGGATTGGATAAGACATGAGTAAGGTCCCCTAATTTTCCCCTTGCTGAGCTTCAATTACTATCCATCCTGTTAATGCTGAAGGGGTTAACAACCCCTCCTCCAGTTGAATATGAGACATCAGCAGGACCAGTGAGTGGATGGGCACTTGGACCCTTGAACTTACGTATAATGGAAGAGGGAGTGAGAAGGCTGATGGAGTTTAGATTGGCTGGGGCAGAGTGGGAAAAAGAGGAGGTGGCGTTCACATCAGTGTATGTGTGTGAGTTGACACTGTGGAGAGTGGAGCCTCCACTGAGTAGACCGTTGTGAGGAGACATGCTGTGGAGAGCGGAACCGCCACTGAGGAGACTGCTGTGAGGAGACACACTGTGGAGAGCGGAGCTGCCACTGAGGAAACTGCTGTGAGAGCCGCCAGCCGTTGCGGTGACACCAGCCTGACCAGTACTGAGATAATCTGCCAGGCAAGGTCTCAGGTGATAGGAGTGGGTGAGACTGCTGATAGCAGGTACCTACCTCTGACGCACAGACACTCCAGTTAATGCCCTCAGTTAGAAACCCATAGTCACCCAGCTCCGCATAAACACAGCTGAATAGGGGTCAGATGAAAGACATGATCTTTCTATTACTTGGCAGACACAGCTATTAAGAGTACTGGACAGTATCAAATATTGTACCTTTCACCAGGGGAGCCCACTTAATGCCCAACACAAACCCTTTTGGTTATAATTGTTATGCACACCAGTGCCTGCAGGAATGATCTGGTGTCTGAACTGTTATGCACACCAGTGCCTGCAGGAATGTACTGGTGTTTGAACTGTTATGCACACCAGTGCCTGCTCGGAATGTACTGGTGTCTGAACGGATAGGGATGCAAAACAAATGAACTTACAGACAGACTGGGGAATATGACATTACGTACACAGAAGGTGATAGGGTAACAAAATAAACACAAAGTGAACAGAGAAGCCCAGAGGCTAAGAAACTGGGTGTCTCCCTAGTATTAGTAATGCTCAGATGGAAAAAGCAAGATGTTGTGTTTTAATACGTAGAGAACCCGAAATGCTGTTGCTAAGGGCAACAGCAAAACCCTAAAGGGTTACCAACGGGTGTGGCAGTAAACTCCTTGGTCAGAGATGGAATGATAGACACAAGGAGAGTCTCCACAATCCTAATCCTCACTTGCAGTGCACAGGTGCAGTTTACTGCCACTAAACTGACACCTGAACTCCTTGCACAGTGAGACAGGATTTAGGCAGGCAAATCTGAGAATACAGCCGCAAACTTGCTAAGTTCACAGAGTAGCAAAAGAACCCCAGCAAGTTAAACGACCGACTCCAGTCTTACTGCTAGGTCTGGATTGGCAGAGTGTAGTACCAAATCCCCAGGCCTATTTGCAGTAAGCAACAACAAATACAAAGCTACACAGTACTGGCTAACTTTCAGGAACTGACTAACCAACAAAGATTCAGCAGCATCTGCTTAACCTGAGAAGAGGCCTTATATAGCAGGTGCTGTCCACGCCCCACTCAGACCTCACAGACTGTGAGCATAAAAACCAGCACCGGATCCCCTGCCGTGCACAGAGCCTGTAACCACTGCACAGCAAAAGACCCGAACCGGAGTATCAGCTGCGCTCAGGTTACTCCGCTAGCACTTGTCTCCCGGTTGCCATGACGACGTGGCAGCACAGGGCAGGAGACCCTAACAGTACCCCCCCCCTCTGACGAGGGGTCAAAGAACCCCTACCACCGGGTTTATCGGGGAACTGCGAGAAGAAAGAGCGTATCAGTCTGGGGGCATGAAGATCACAACTGCGCACCCATGACCGCTCCTCCAGGCCATACCCCTTCCAGTGCACCAAAAATGACAGCCGACCCCGAACCATCTTGGAGTCAAGAATCCTTTCAACAACAAACTCCCTCTGGCCACGTATCAGAAGAGGGGAAGGTCTTCCACTGGAAGAAGGATTACTAATCGCCCGTTTTAAAAGGGAACAATGAAATGTTTTATTGATACCCAAAGAACGGGGCAGATCTAACTGAAATGCCACCGGATTGATAACCCTGGTGATCTTATAAGGGCCGATAAACCGGGGGCCTAACTTATGAGATGGCTGTCTCAACTTCAAATTCTTGGTAGACAACCAGACGAAGTCTCCTAATTTGAAGCTGCAGGGTCTTTTCCGCTTATCAAAAACCCTTTTGGTCACTAATGACACAGACACAAGGGCTTTTTTCACTTTCCTCCAAATACCTCTAAGGACCGAAACCACAGAGGAACCATCAGGCGTGGAGTCCAGGGGGTCTAAAGAATTGGCCTTAGGATGATGCCCATACACACAAAGGAAGGGAGAGATCCCTGTAGCAGAGTGAGCCGCGTTGTTATAGGCAAACTCCGCCATGGACAGATGAGCAACCCAGTCAGTCTGACACTTGGAGACATAACACCTGAGGAACTTATCCAAGGACTGGTTCACCCTTTCAGTCTGCCCATTAGACTGCGGATGGTAGCCTGACGACAAGCTGACAGAAATCTGGAGATCGGAACAAAATGCCCTCCAGAATTTGGCCACAAACTGGGATCCGCGGTCAGAGACCACATCAGGTGGCAACCCGTGGAGACGCACAACATGCAGCTTAAATAATTCAGACAGGCGTCTGGCCGATGGCAGCCCAACCAGTGGAACGAAGTGCGCCATCTTCAAAAACCTGTCAATGACAACCCAGATGGCTGTCATCCCCGAGGATTTGGGCAAGTCCACCACAAAATCCATTGAAATGTGGGTCCATGGCTTAGATGGGATAGAGAGTGGATGTAATGGGCCAACAGGAACCCCTCTAGGAGTCTTAATTCGGGCACAGATGTCACATGCCCGAACCCACTGATCCACATCCTTAGCCACCGAGGGCCACCACACCGCCCTAGATAGCAACTCCCGAGTTCTGGCAATACCCGGGTGACCTGCCGACTTCTTGGCATGGAATTCCAGGAACACTCGCTGTCTTAACCTAGGAGGCACAAACAAAAGACCTACCGGAAGGTCTGGAGGAGCCTGCTCCTGTGCTCTAAGGACTAATGATAAGAGGTCCTGGGTAATGCCCACTTTAATACATGATGGGGACACAATGGGCAACGGCTCCTCGGTGGTCTCCTGGATTGGAGCAAAACTCAGCGAGAGCGCATCAGCCTTAATGTTTTTTGACCCAGGGCGATATGTTATCAAAAAATTAAAGCGAGCAAAAAACAAAGCCCATCGTGCCTGCCTGGCATTGAGACGCTTCGCTGACTCTAAATATGCCAGATTCTTATGGTCGGTGAGAATTGAGACCACAAACTTAGCCCCCTCAAGCCAGTGTCTCCACTCCTCGAGTGCATCCTTAATAGCCAACAATTCCCGGTTACCCACGTCATAATTCATCTCGGCAGGCGAAAATTTACGGGAAAAGTAAGCACAGGGATGAAGGCGATTATCAGACACTCCCATCTGAGAGAGCACTGCCCCAATACCCATCTCAGAGGCATCCACCTCCACCACAAAAGGACGCTCTGGATCTGGGTGTCGCAGCACCTTGGCCGAGACAAATGCCCTTTTGAGACGGGCAAAAGCCGCTTTGGCCTCACAAGACCAGTGAGCAACATCCGCCCCTTTCTTAGTGAGTGCCACCAAGGGCGCCACTATAGACGAAAATAAAGCGATAAATCATCTATAAAAATTTGCAAAGCCCAGGAAACGCTGAAGCGCCTTCAAACTAGTGGGCTGCACCCAATCCAGGACTGCCTGTACCTTGGAACCCTCCATTTGGAAACCTTCTGGGGAGATAATATATCCTAGAAATGCGATTTGCTGAACTTCAAATTCGCACTTCTCCAGCTTCGCCCCAAGCCGGTGGTCTCTGAGTTTCTGGAGGACTAAGCGTACATGCTTCCGATGTTCCTCCAGGGAATGGGAGAAGATTAGGATGTCATCTAAGTATACAACTAAGAATCTATCCAAATATTCCCTGAGTACATCATTCATGAAATCCTGGAAGACTGCCGGGGCATTACAGAGCCCAAAAGGCATCACCAAATATTCATAATGCCCTGAGTGGGTATTAAAGGCAGTCTTCCATTCATCCCCCTCTCTTATTCGGATTAGATTGTACGCACCGCGTAGGTCAATCTTAGAAAAAATGGTGGCAGTACGAAGCTGGTCAAACAAGACCGAAATGAGAGGCAGTGGGTATGAGTTTTTAATCGTGATACGGTTCAATTCCCTGAAGTCGATGCAGGGTTGCAACGAACCGTCCTTTTTACCCACGAAGAAGAACCCCGACCCAACTGGAGACTGTGAAGGTCTGATAAATCCCTTAGCCAAGTTCTCCTGAATGTACTCTGCCATAGCCTGAGTCTCAGGAAGTGACAGGGAGTACAACCTGCTCTTGGGAAGCTTAGCATTTGGCAACAAATCAATGGCACAGTCATAGGGGCGATGGGGAGGTAGTACCTCTGCAACTTTTTTGGAGAACACGTCCGCAAAATCTGCATAACACCCTGGCAATCCTGGCAAACTTAGCTGCGAGAGCCTGACTGGAAGGCTCAAGCAACTCCTGAAACAATCAGTACCCCAACTAAGAATCTCCCCAGAGACCCAGTCAAATTGAGGATTGTGGGCCCTTAACCAGGGTAACCCCAACACCAATGGGGCAAAAGTACAGACAGTCACATAAAAGGACAATTTTTCAGAGTGTGTGGCTCCAATAAACAAAGAAATCTGGCGAGTGCAAGAGGTAATTTTACCTTGGGATAATGGTTCCCCGTTAAACCCACAAATCTCAATTTCCGATGCCAAGGGTACTAAGGGAACAGAGTGTTTCAGGGCGAATTGGCGGTCCAAAAAAACCCCGTCAGCCCCACTGTCCACAAAGGCCTCAGTCTTGACAGTTTGACCAAGGATCTTCAAGGTCACCGGAATGATAAAAGTCTTCTTGGGAAATTCTGACTTCTGGCCTGACAGGATATTTCCCATCACCCTCAGGCCCTGAAGTTTTCCGGCTTTTCTGGGCATGATACTACCACATGACCTTTATTCCCACAGTACAAACACAACCCCTGCTGTCTCCTCCGTGTCTTCTCATGCGAGGAGAGGCGGGTAGCCCCAATCTGCATAGGCTCCTCGGAAAATTCCTCAGAGTCTGAGGTTCCCTTGGGAAAGAAGGAAACCTCGGTCTCCCTTTCAAGCCTACGCTCTCTCAGTCGTCTATCCACCCGGATGGATAACTGCATGAGCTGATCCAAGCTATCAGGCAAGGGATATTGTACCAGTTGGTCTTTTATCTGGTTAGAAAGACCTCTTCGGTACTGGTGTCTCAGGGCTGGGTCATTCCACTGGGTATCATGGGCCAACCTCCGAAACTCTGTACAGTAAACCTCAACTGGCCTTCGCCCTTGCTTAAGGATCGAAATCTGAGCCTCGGCTGAGGCCGTCTTGTCAGGGTCATCATACAACATGCCCAGTGCTGTAAAAAAAGCATCAACACTTTTAAGCGACGGACAGTCAGGCTGCAACCCATATGCCCAGACCTGTGGGTCTCCTTGTAGCAAGGAAATCACTATGCCCACCCGCTGAATCTCCGACCCAGAAGACTGAGGCCTAAGCCGGAAGTATAGCTTGCAGCTCTCCTTGAAACAAAAGAACTGCGAGCGATTTCCAGAAAAACGATCCGGGAGATTTACTTTCGGCTCCTTAACCCCTGAAGGTGCTGCTGCTGCGAGAGCTCCGCCAGCGGCCTGGGAGGTGTGCATTTTAATGGACAAATCATTAAATTGTCGAGTCAGGACCTGCACCTGATCGACCACCTGTTGCAACGTATTTTGAGGGGTATGCTCCATATTCCCACAAAATTTCAACAGGAGTATTAGGCTGCTGAATATGTTATGCACACCAGTGCCTGCAGGAATGATCTGGTGTCTGAACTGTTATGCACATCAGTGCCTGCAGGAATGTACTGGTGTTTGAACTGTTATGCACACCAGTGCCTGCTCGGAATGTACTGGTGTCTGAACGGATAGGGATGCAAAACAAATGAACTTACAGACAGACTGGGGAATATGACATTACGTACACAGAAGGTGATAGGGTAACAAAATAAACACAAAGTGAACAGAGAAGCCCAGAGGCTAAGAAACTGGGTGTCTCCCTAGTATTAGTAATGCTCAGATGGAAAAAGCAAGATGTTGTGTTTTAATACGTAGAGAACCCGAAATGCTGTTGCTAAGGGCAACAGCAAAACCCTAAAGGGTTACCAACGGGTGTGGCAGTAAATTCCTTGGTCAAAGATGTAATGATAGACACAAGGAGAGTCTCCACAATCCTAATCCTCACTTGCAGTGCACAGGTTCAGCTTACTGCCACTAAACTGACACCTGAACTCCTTGCACAGTGAGACAGGATTTAGGCAGGCAAATCTGAGAATACAGCCGCAAACTTGCTAACTTCACAGAGTAGCAAAAGAACCCCAGCAAGTTAAACGACTGACTCCAGTCTTACTGCTAGGTCTGGATTGGCAGAGTGTAGTACCAAATCCCCAGGCCTATTTGCAGTAAGCAACAACAAATACAAAGCTACACAGTACTGGCTAACTTTCAGGAACTGACTAACCAACAAAGATTCAGCAGCATCTGCTTAACCTGAGAAGAGGCCTTATATAGCAGGTGCACGCCCCACTCAGACCTCACAGACTATGAGCACAAAAACCAGCACCGGATCCCCTGCCGTGCACAGAGCCTGTAACCACTGCACCGCAAAAGACCCGAACCGGAGTATCAGCTGCGCTCAGGTTACTCCGCTAGCACTTGTCTCTCGGTTGCCATGACGATGTGGCAGCACAGGGCAGGAGACCCTAACAACAATTACCTCAGGAAAGGCGGGCATCAGATAGCACAGGAAACTCTAAACTGCCTCAGTGACATTAACCCACGACAGTGTGTCAGGCAAGTGAGGACCTTTTGTGTACTTCAGACCCTCCACAGCTCTTCTCTGTCAGTTTTATTTACACCTTGCCTGCTATATGCTTGCACCTTTCATGTAATGCTGAACTGTACTGCTAGCACAACCTAGCTATTCTGAGACACCTGAACTAATATAATCTGCATCTACCAGCTGTGCTTAAAATCTTATGGCTTTGACTGGAAACTGCTTTTACTTGCACCCTCAGTGATCCCTGTTGATGCCTGTATGCTTATAGACTTCTGCTAGGCTTGTCAGCTTCTGCTTGCTCCCTTTATTGATTGACCTGTGAGAGGATTTTGCATGCTATACTTTGCTTTCACTGAACTGCTTGCCTTAAAACTGCACAGCTGCTGCGCCACTCTGCTTTTATGGACTGTGCTAAATTCTGCTATCGACTATACTCAATTATCAGCCTTACCTGCTACCTTTGGACTGTGGATTATGAAGGGTTCATAATCCTAGTATTTGAATTAACTACTTAGCTGCCCAGGTTTTATTACTGTACTAGGTACACGACTCAGATACCAATAGTTTATTGTAACAACTGAGGTTATACAGTCACCATGGGGGTACATTATAATAGTGCAAGTTACTAGTATGTTAATGCCTTTGTAAAGGGTATCTTGATCTGTTCTAATATACACTGTGATGTCATTTGATTATTCATAACAGTATTGTATCTTTTGATGAGCCTCATTTTCTTTATATGTGAATCTGTATTTGCTCTTTAAGCAATTAATCTCGCAGTGGTGATGAGTTTGTTTCCTGAATAATAATTCTTATGTCACCATCCTAATGTGTGGTGACTATTGCGTTGGGTCCTCAGGGGTTGGGGTTCCTTGTCCCTCTATCTAAGGTTCCAGTAGTGAGATCCGGTCCAAGAGGTGATTCCCGGTGAAGAATCCAGGTACGTCCACCAACACCTGCACTTGCACTGACCTTCCCACCTATACTTATACTGTTTCACATGCACTGCAATGTGCACGTGCATCGCCAAACATCAACAGGCATCGCCGAACAGCTGCAGGCTGGTGCAAAAATTTGATGCTGATTGACAGGAAGAGGCCGTTTGTGGGTGGTAACTGACCTTTTTCTGAGAGTGTCAGGGAAAACGCAGGCGTTCCCAAGTGTTTTCATGGAGGGTATGTGACGTCAGCTCTGGACCCGATCAGCCTGTTTTCATCGCACTGTAGGAGTAAGTCCTGGGCTACCCACAGACTGCTCCATTCGATGGTGAGTCAGGTGCATATGGATTTGAAGCTGTCTGCTGACTGAGGGATATTTGTAGCACGGCGTGCAGATACGATAGCACACTTGAACGGGTGACTTTACAGACCGCTTAGGTGGCGACTATCTGAACGCAGTACAGCAAAATTAGAAGCCCAGCGATCAGGTCTGAATTAGGCCCACAGCCAGGAGACGGTTAACTGCAATCAGTAACTGGGTGTGAATTAGGAGCCATCCTTATTACTTACTCCTACGGGTAAATGTAAGAACACTCATAATGGGAAGAACCGGTATCAGCGCATGTTATGTGCACTGATACTGCTTCTCCCCCATGTATGACTCTGGCAGTGTGTGCATGGTGACAGGGGTGCTACACCGATGTGCAAGTCAATGTATGAATGGTCAGTTGCTGACTGTTTTGACACCTGTAGCTAGCTGAAGGTGTTGATGCCCATACACCACAGCCAGCTGTCCCTGGCTGTGGCAGGTGCCAGCTCCGGGGCTGCATGTGAAATTTCATAATAATAAAAATAATAATAATAATTTTATTTATATAGCACTCTTTCTCCAACAGGACTCAAGGCAATTTACAGCCATCAAAAACAATGCACATAATACAGAAGATTAAGAAATACAGCAATTGACAAGCCACACAGACATAAAAAGAAACCCTAAGCACACAGCAAACAATGCAGGATTGATGTAGGCATGTTGGGTAACAACTTCCAAGGGTTGCATTTTCCACCCTCACAGATACCGGGTGAGGCAGCCATCTTGGGCGTACTGCATAGGATTGCCCTTGGTGGAATTGTCTAACCCTAGAAGAGATGACACAAAATGGGGTGATTTCAGCGTTCTAATCCTAAGAGTAGGGTCCCAACGAAACAGTTAGGTCCATGTATTTTTCATCCCAACCAGATGAGGCAGCCATGTTGGGTGCACTACGAAGGTTACACTGTGGGAAGAGAGCCGTATAAGGGCCCAATGCATACATGGGAAAACTGATACTTGTGTAGTAGCAGTAGTAGTAGTAGAAGTAGTAGTAGTAGTAGTATATTATACCCTGTTTGGAAAGATCCACATGAAGGGCATCCTGCCCACGACGGAACCATCCAAGGCCAGCATCTGAGGAGCACTGCATAGGTCACACTGTCAGGGTGTGCAAACAATGGAGGTACACATTACAGGAATAGCACACAGTGGGCTGGAAGAGAGAGAGAGAAAAAAAACACATGGTAAAAAAAATCTTTTGCGGGTACCCAACGGAAGGGGGAAAATTAGGATAACATTATTTTGCTAAAACTATAAGTGTCCAGGTCTCATGGGAGCAGAACGGGTGGGTATGAGAATGTGAGGAGCTAAAGTCTGATGGAACTGTCGCTGCTGAGCCTGCTCATGAGACTTGCGAAATCTTGTACATGTCCAGTGAGCCGGCTTGGGGGGAGAATGCATCGCATCAGCACTAGGCTAATGCTCTGTGGCCACTGCCAGGCATTGCCGGAGGGGGGGGGTTTCACTCCCCCTCTCCGGCAGCCGAGATGTTAATACATCTCGGCACTAGTGCTTTCCATTTTGCCTCGGTAATGAGGCAAAGCAGGAAGAGTTGGTATTATCCATTTACCCCTAGTACGCCATCATCCATTCCTAGGCTAGCACTAGATGGGGGAGTTTCTGTGCTCTGATTGGCTAAATGACTGTGTGTGATGTGTCACTCAGCCAATCAGAGCACAGCAGGCACTGCCAATAAGTTCTTGCTCCTGATCTTAAAACTCCATTGTCAGCATTACACAGCAACAGCTGCAGCAGCCTGGAGCATTATGTACATGGAGACAGGAGAGGGGGTGAGCACCAGCATCCTATTATTTTTTCTTTAAAACACGTGGCCCAGCTAGTTCCTAACATAGGAACCAGACTGCCTCTGAATTGATCTCATCACTTGATGGTAGTGGATCAGCCCACGATGTGTGTGGCATACCCTCCAACTGTACCTTTATGGCCAGTACAGTACTGTTTTTTTAATGTTCTGTACTGGGAAAACTGTCTGCAATGCCTTGTACCAGGAATGAGAGAAACCGCAACACTGTATGTGACTGTCTCTGTCAGTTGGCTGGAGCTGGTGTGCACTAGGACCCGCTTTGGCTCACTCTGGTGGTCTGACCTCCTACATGCGCTATAGCGCAGGTTCGGCTCTGCTGTGCTATTCACCACTGGCATCTACGGATATGGCAGCATCCCTGCATCTGTCCCTCTAGACTAATCACCATGCAAAAGCCCAAAGGGCTTCAGAAGACCACTGTATCACCACTACTTAGGTATATATGAACCCTGCTACCACTTACAGTATGTGTGCAGCCTGTATGTGTATTCTGCAAGAAATGCATTACAGTGCCCAGCACACCCTGTTTACACCAGGCTGCCACTGCTACACTGCAATACCTCTGCATGTATACTGTACTGCTGTGTTCCTGCATGAATCCTACACCTGCTTTTTAAATATATAAACAAAAATTAAACTGAGGGTAGGGAAAAACACACCCCATAGGTGGTGCAAGACATGCCTCTGTTTGCTGACATGCCACTAGGTGGCAAAAACATATCTCCTCTGGTGGTTCCGCTGTACCTTTTTTTGGCTGGGAAATGTTGGAGGGTATGGTGTGGTGGTCAAAGGCTTGCTCGAAGTTTTGCATTGCTGTGGGAGCTCCTGATGCTTCAGTGCAAGTGGTGGCTTGACCCACAGGAGGACATCAAAAGAATCAGGGATTTCTCCAGTGCTGCCTTCTACTTCTGTAATTTTTCATCTTTTGTCATCTAACACAGCGCCATCTGGGGATGGTGCAATGTGTTACTTTCCTCCCAACATCTTTGCAAATGCACTGTTCTCTCAGATTGAGATCTTGCCGTTTTTGTGGGATCTCATGCACGCACAGGTCATCAGAGAGGTGAGTTATTATAACACCCCTTTGGTGACTCCCTTTTTAATCCTTCTCAGCACTAAGGCATCATGTAGCACCTCTCTAAGTGTTCCGATGCAGGATGTCTCTTAGCTCTGAGTGAAGGGACAAGTTAATACATTTGCTCCAGTATGCTAAAATAAGATGTTATGTATTGTTCTTGGCAGAGGATGGAAGAGGACATCATGATAAATTAACTAATGTGTTATTGAATCATACTTGCATACTCTCCTGGAATGAGTGGGAGGCTCCCAAAAATTGTATGGCACTCCCGACCACCTGGAGAAGAAAGCAAGTCTCCCGGAACTATTGGAACTATCCAGCACTGCCTTACCTGCTACCTTGTCCACATATTTCTGATCAAAATTCACCAAATTTCCAGCAGTATATACTCCAGCACCTTTGTATAATATCCACATGAACCATTGCGTTAATATACAGTACAGTATATGTGTAAATCTGGCTCTGAAACTAGCCAGTGCCTCTACAGGAATTTACCTCACCGCATGGCACTGAAGCATTGATAGTTGTTTCAATCAGCAAGCTGTAAATATTTCACTATCAATTTACATATACAGGGGTCTATTTACTAAGCCTTGGATGGAGATAAAAGTCCCTGGAGATAAAGTACCTGCCAATCAGCTCCTAACTGCTATGCCACAGGCTGTGTTTGAAAAATGACAGGAGCTGAGTCTGCGCCCTAAGTAATCCAGACTTTTCTGAGTCAAGTGGGGGAACAATTCACTAATAGATAAATGTATTCAATCATGTAACCCTTCAGATGTACTAGGCACATTGCAAAGGTACCCATGGGACAAGCAAGCACAGTTCTTAATATAGACTGTTTAAACTTTGCCAAATGAGAACACACTTGAATCCACTCATGCAAAGAATTCTGCTGCTTTTTAGAAAACAAGCATGAGCGGGTTGTACAATAGTAGTGAAGGATAGCGGGCTGATTTTGAGTTGGAAATAAAGCAAAAAGCAGCAAGTAACTGTGCACATTGGTAAAACCATGTTGCACTGCAGCTGAGACAAATTTAAAATGTGACAAGAGATGAGGGCCCTCATTCCGAGTTGATCGCTCGCAAGGCGAATTTAGCAGAGTTGCTCACGCTAAGCCTACGCCTACTGGGAGTGTATCTTAGCTTCTTAAAATTGCGACCGATGTATTCTCAATATTGCGATTACAAACTACTTAGCAGTTTCAGAGTAGCTTCAGACTTACTCGGCATCTGCGTTCAGTTCAGTGCTTGTCGTTCCTGGTTTGACGTCATAAACACACCCAGCGTTCGCCCAGACACTCCCCCGTTTCTCCGGCCACTCCTGCGTTTTTTCCGGAAACGGTAGCGTTTTTATCCACACGCCCCGAAAACGCCGTGTTTCCGCCCAGTAACACCCATTTCCTGTCAATCACACTACGTTCGCCAGAGCGAAGAAAAAGCCGTGAGTAAAAATACTATCTTCATTGTAAAATTACTTGGCGCAGTCGCAGTGCGAATATTGCGCATGCGTACTAAGCGGAATTTCACTGCGATGCGAAGAAAATTACCGAGCGAACGACTCGGAATGAGGGCCGAGATTTGGGAGGGATGTGTGCAAATTGAAATCTAAATTGCAGCGTAAAAATAAAGCTGTTCAGTATTTATGGGCTACATGCAAAAGCAGCCAATATTAATCTGCAGATATCCAATCTGGTTTTGCCTTTTAAATGATTGCTCTGAACACTCCACCATTGGCACACCATTGCATGCCTCATCAACACTTGCACCAGCCACCTTCACTGACACTCCCATAACATGCCCATATGATGGCCTTTTTTGAGTTCACTTCAGGCGATCTGCCAGACGATGACCAGATACAACCATAATTTTGCTCGCCCAGTTTTGTTGCCAGGCACTCTGTATGCAACAGTAATGTCTGTATACACTCTGGGGAACATTGGGGTTTTCAGGATTTTTCATGCATGCACAGTAGCAAATAAATACTCAACTGTGCAAATACCAGCATTGCGTCCATCTGTAAATTAGGGCCATAATGTGACTCTTTGCGCAGCCATGTCAATGACAATTTAACTTAAATATCATATTATGAAATCAAATTTTTCTTACTGCCAAGCCTACATAGAGTGACAAATATTCTAATCCTCACAACCTAATCCTAGTCATAAGGAGGCCAAACTTTTGCACCCAAAAGTTGCCACCAAATAAATTAACTGACATAATCATGCAAAAGTAGTGATTCTGTGAGGAGACCTGGAAAACATGAACTGTTGGGGGTCCTTGAGGGCCGAGATTGGGAACCACTGCTTTTAAAAAAATAAAGGCAGATGCATTGAGGTACTGCAGCTATGCAGTTTCATAAAACATACTCCTTGAGCAAGCAGTATGACAAATACAAATATGTGATAAACTCGGGCTAGTTTTAATCTAGACGTATGGACAGCTGATTTTTTTAAATGCTTAAAGAACAATTTATAATAATAATAATAATAGTAATAATGATCATCATCATCGTCATCATAATTTTATTTATATAGCGTTCTTTCTCTTATAGGTGCTTTGAGACAAAAAGTAGCTTCATAGGTATTTCATTTAGGAAAGTGGCTTTCACATTACATATGGCAAATGATGTATGAAAAGCTTTATGCACAATTTCCTAATGAACGCCAATAAAAGAGAGAATTTGAAAAATGAATACTGAAAATATGTATTGTACAAAAGAAAACTATTTATAACTATGACATGCCTCCTGCAGTAACTCGCTGATCCCTTGTGTTTGATTTCTGGCACAGATGTGACGTGGGTTGTTCAGGACACCACCTGCTGGTCAGGGAGATCCCAAGAGCATTTGGGATCTGCCAGTACTATATAAAGAAGAGGCAGTACATGAACTTATCATACACTTATTAACCTTTTAGCTTTTTTATCTCAGTATAGTATGTGGACATACCTGACATTCATCTAGATCCAGACTTGTAATATGAATAAACCACACATGAAGCTATCTCTAACAGTAAAACAATGGTTAGCATTGCTGCTTTACAGTGTTGAGGTCATGGGTTTCATCTAGTGATGTGCACCGGAAATTTTTCGAGTTTTGTGTTTTGGTTTTGGGTTCGGTTCCGCGGCCGTGTTTTGGATTCGGACGCGTTTTGGCAAAACCTCACCGAAATTTTTTTGTCGGATTCGGGTGTGTTTTGCATTCGGGTGTTTTTTTTTAAAAAAACCCCTAAAAAACAGCTTAAATTATAGAATTTGGGGGTCATTTTGATCCCATAGTATTATTAACCTCAATAACCATCATTTCCACTCATTTTCAGTCTATTCTGAACACCTCACATCTCACAATATTATTTTTAGTCCTAAAATTTGCACCAAGGTCACTGGATGGCTAAGCTAAGCGACACAAGTGGCCGACACAAACACCTGGCCCATCTAGGAGTGGCACTGCAGTGTCAGGCAGGATGGCACTTCAAACAAATACTCCCCAAACAGCACATGATGCAAAGAAAAAAAGAGGCGCAATGAGGTAGCTGTTTGACTAAGCTAAACGACCCAAGTGGTCGACACAAACACCTGGGCCATCTAGGAGTGGCACTGCAGTGTCAGGCAGGATGGCACTTCAAACAAATACTCCCCAAACAGCACATGATGCAAAGAAAAAAAGAGGCGCAATGAGGTAGCTGTGTGACTAAGCTAAGCGACCCAAGTGGCCGACACAAACACCTGGCCCATCTAGGAGTTGCACTGCAGTGTCAGGCAGGATGGCCCTTCAAAAAAATACTCCTCAAACAGCACATGATGCAAAGAAAAATGAAAGAAAAAAGAGGTGCAAGATGGAATTGTCCTTGGGCCCTCCAACCCACCCTTATGTTGTATAAACAGGACATGCACACTTTAACGAACCCATCATTTCAGTGACAGGGTCTGCCACACGACTGTGACTGAAATGACTGGTTGGTTTGGGCCCCCACCAAAAAAGAAGCAATCAATCTCTCCTTGCACAAACTGGCTCTACAGAGGCAAGATGTCCACCTCATCATCTTCCTCCGATTCCTCACCCCTTTCACTGTGTACATCCCCCTCCTCACAGATTATTAATTCATCCCCACTGGAATCCACCATCTCAGGTCCCCGTGTACTTTCTGGAGGCAATTGCTGCTGGTGAATGTCTCCACGGAGGAATTGATTATAATTCATTTTAATGAACATCATCTTTTCCACATTTTCTGGAAGTAACCTCGTACGCCGATTGCTGACAAGGTGAGCGGCTGCACTAAACACTCTTTCGGAGTACACACTGGAGGGAGGGCAACTTAGGTAGAATAAAGCGAGTTTCAGCAAGGGCCTCCAAATTGCCTCTTTTTCCTGCCAGTATACGAACGGACTGTCGGACGTGCCTACTTGGATGCGGTCACTCATATAATCCTCCACCATTCTTTCAATGGTGAGAGAATCATATGCAGTGACAGTAGACGACATGTCAGTAATCGTTGGCAGGTCCTTCAGTCAGGACCAGATGTCAGCACTCGCTCCAGACTGCCCTGCATCACCGCCAGCGGGTGGGCTCGGAATTCTTAGCCTTTTCCTCGCACCCCCAGTTGCGAGAGAATGTGAAGGAGGAGATGGTGACGGGTCACGTTCCGCTTGACTTGACAATTTTCTCACCAGCAGGTCTTTGAACCTCTGCAGACTTGTGTCTGCCGGAAAGAGAGATACAACGTAGGTTTTAAATCTAGGATCGAGCACGGTGGCCAAAATGTAGTGCTCTGATTTCAACAGATTGACCACCCGTGAATCCTGGTTAAGCGAATTAAGGGCTCCATCCACAAGTCCCACATGCCTAGCGGAATCGCTCTGTTTTAGCTCCTCCTACAATGTCTCCAGCTTCTTCTGCAAAAGCCTGATGAGGGGAATGACCTGACTCAGGCTGGCAGTGTCTGAACTGACTTCACGTGTGGCAAGTTCAAAGGGTTGCAGAACCTTGCACAACGTTGAAATCATTCTCCACTGCGCTTGAGTCAGGTGCATTCCACCTCCTTTGCCTATATCGTGGCCAGATGTATAGGCTTGAATGGCCTTTTGCTGCTCCTTCATCCTCTGAAGCATATAGAGGGTTGAATTCCACCTCGTTACCAACTCTTGCTTCAGATGATGGCAGGGCAGGTTCAGGTATGTTTGCTGGTGCTCCAGTCTTCTGTACGCAGTGCCTGTATGCCGAAAGTGGGCCGCAATTCTTCGGGCCACCGACAGCATCTCTTGCACGCCCCTGTCATTTTTTAAATAATTATGCACCACCAAATTCAAGGTATGTGCAAAACATGGGACGTGCTGGAAATGCCCAGATGTAATGCACGCACAATATTGGTGGCGTTGTCCGATGTCACAAATCCCCAGGAGAGTCCAATTGGGGTAAGCCATTCTGCGATGATCTTCCTCAGTTGCCGTAAGAGGTTTTCAGCTGTGTGCCTATTCTGGAAAGCGGTGATACAAAGCGTAGCCTGCCTAGGAACGAGTTGGAGTTTGCGAGATGCTGCTACTGGTGCCGCCGCTGCTGTTCTTGCAGCGGGAGGCAATACATCTACCCAGTGGGCTGTCACAGTCATATAGTCCTGAGTCTGCCCTGCTCCATTTGTCCACATGTCCGTGGTTAAGTGGACATTGGGTACAACTGCATTTTTTAGGACACTGGTGAGTCTTTTTCTGAGGTCTGTGTACATTTTCGGTATCGCCTGCCTAGAGAAATGGAACCTAGATGGTATTTGGTACCGGGGACACAGTACCTCAATCAAGTCTACAGTTGGCTCTGAATTAACGATGGATACCGGAACCACGTTTCTCACCGCCCAGGCTGCCAAGGCCTCAGTTATCTGCTTTGCAGCAGGATGACTGCTGTGATATTTCATCTTCCTCGCAAAGGACTGTTGGACAGTCAATTGCTTACTGGAAGTAGTACAAGTGGTCTTCCGACTTCCCCTCTGGGATGACGATCGACTCCCAGCAGCAACAACAGCAGCGCCAGCAGCAGTAGGCGTTACACTCAAGGATTCATCGGAGGAATCCCAGGCAGGAGAGGACTAGTCAGACTTGCCAGTGACATGGCCTGCAGGATTATTGGCTTTTCTGGGTAAGGAGGAAATTGACACTGAGGGAGTTGGTGGTGTGGTTTGCAGGAGCTTGGTTACAAGAGGAAGGGATTTAATGGTCAGTGGACTGCTTCCGCTGTCACCCAATGTTTTTGAACTTGTCACTGACTTATGATAAATGCGCTGCAGGTGACGTATAAGGGAGGATGTTCCGAGGTGGTTAACGTCCTTACCCCTACTTATTACAGCTTGACAAAGGCAACACACGGCTTGACACCTGTTGTCCGCATTTGTGTTGAAATAATTCCACACCGAAGAGCTGATTTTTTTTGTATTTTGACCAGGCATGTCAATGGCCATATTCGTCCCACGGACAACAGGTGTTTTCCCGGGTGCCTGACTTAAACAAACCACCTCACCATCAGAATCCTCCTTGTCAATTTCCTCCCCAGCGCCAGCAACACCCATATCCTCATCCTGGTGTACTTCAACACTGACATCTTCAATTTGACTATCAGGAACTGGACTGCGGGTGCTCCTTCCAGCACTTGCAGGGGGCGTGCAAATGGTGGAAGGCGCAAGCTCTTCCCGTCCAGTGTTGGGAAGGTCAGGCATCGCAACCGACACAATTGGACTCTCCTTGGGGATTTGTGATTTAGAAGAACGCACAGTTCTTTGCTGTGCTTTTGCCAGCTTAAGTCTTTTCTTTTTTTCTAGCGAGAGGATGAGTGCTTCCATCCTCATGTGAAGCTGAACCACTAGCCATGAACATAGGCCAGGGCCTCAGCCGTTCCTTGCCACTCCGTGTCGTAAATGGCATATTGGCAAGTTTACGCTTCTCCTCAGACGCTTTTAATTTAGATTTTTGGGTCATTTTACTAAACTTTTGTGTTTTGTATTTTACATGCTCTCTACTATGACATTGGGTATCGGCCTTGGCAGACGACGTTGATGGCATTTCATCGTCTCGGCCATGACTAGTGGCAGCAGCTTCAGCACGAGGTGGAAGTGGA
Organism: Pseudophryne corroboree; assembly: GCF_028390025.1. NCBI lineage: Eukaryota > Metazoa > Chordata > Amphibia > Anura > Myobatrachidae > Pseudophryne > Pseudophryne corroboree. Next base: position 687,444,115 of record NC_086444.1, read on the forward strand.
TCTTGATCTTTCCCTATTTTTTTAACCTGCACATTTTTGTTCTCCATATTTTAATGTGTGGAATTATATGCCAGTATCAATAGCAATGGCCTACTACTATATATACTGCGCACAACTAAAATGCACCACAGGTATACAATGTAGATGGATAGTATACTTAATGGATGACGAGTGACGACACAGAGGTAGGTACAGCAGTGGCCTACCGTACTGCTATATATAGTATACTGGTGGACACTGTCAGCAAACTGCTAAACTAGTCTAAAAAAATGCACCACAGGTATACAATGTAGATGGATAGTATACTTAATGGATGACGAGTGACAACACAGAGGTAGGTACAGCAGTGGCCTACCATGCTGCTATATATAGTATACTGGTTGACACTGTCAGCAAACTGCTAAACTAGTCTAAAAAAAATGCACCACAGGTATACAATGTAGATGGATAGTATACTTAATGGATGACGAGTGACGACACAGAGGTAGGTACAGCAGTGGCCTACCGTACTGCTATATATAGTATACTGGTAGACACTGTCAGCAAACTGCTAAACTAGTCTAAAAAAAAATGCACCACAGGTATACAATGTAGATGGATAGTATACTTAATGGATGACGAGTGACGACACAGAGGTAGGTACAGCAGTGCACTCTGCACTGTAATCCTGCTATATAATATCTATTATACTGGTGGTCCCCAGTCCCCACAATAAAGCAGCACACTGTGAGCACAGATATGGAGTGTTTTTCAGGCAGACAACGTATACTGGTGGTCACTGTCAGCAAAACTCTGCACTGTACTCCTGCTATAGCGGCTCCCCAGTCCCCACAATTAAGCACTAAAACCATATACCATATAAAATATGTATATTACAAGGAAGCGCATATATATTTTGGAGAAATTGCCAGAAACCAACTTTGAAAGTGTACACCCTTCCCCTGTGAACGCTGCAGACACCGCCGCTCCCGCCGGAAAACCTCGGCTTCAACTGCACAAGATCCAGCCTGACGGAGGTTTCAATCTACGGCTGTGATGAGCATTAAACATTGGCGGTGGGGATAGAAGAGGTTGACACAAGTTGTTGTGCGGCAGACACAACAGTGAACACTTGCAGTTTCTACCAAACTTATTGTTTCAGTCTGTGGATACAAAGTAATAACGGACATCGTCACAAAATAACCAGCTCTTCACCGGGGAGTTATATAAATAGCACTTTGTGTGCTTAAAGAAAAATCTATATTGGAGCTCCAGCGGTATAGGGTTATTTGGACGGTAATAGTCACAGTTCTGGACATTTCAATATTGCAGCCCTGGTGTGTTTTAAAGATTTTATTTATTTTTATGTTGTGCATTAACAAGAAATCGGATTATTAAACAATAAATAAATATATAATTGTAATCAAAAGATCAAAATATATATGCGCTTCCTTGTAATATACATATTTTATATGGTATATGGTTTTAGTGTTTATGCTTGGAGTAAGGTAGAGTACTCCATTGGGAGCTGCAAATATATTTCTAATTTGATACCCATCAAAAGGAGATAAGTTCAGTGCGCTTGATTGTTACACAGTTTTGACAGTTTTAACATTGGGGGTTGAACAGTCTTAACTGTGTAGGGTTTCTTTGCTGTGGCTTTTTTCTACTAAGTTTTGAGCAGCACTTGTTAGTATGGCAACACGTAGAGACATAGGAGAGAGAAATACCAGACGTAACCTGATTCTAAATGAACTAATAAATAAGGAAAATGTGGGAGAAGGAGATCAAATTAACCCTCTGGATATGCATCAGTTATTTGGCAGATTAGAAAATCTGCTAAAGGATGAAACTCGGCATTGGCTAGATAAAATGCTATTAAAGAGATATGTAAAAGAAAAGATGATACCCAGAGGGCTAAGGATATTTAAGTCATGCTCATTCAAAGATGATGACAAATTAACTGAAAAATGGAATAATATACTAGACACATGTTCCTTTGCACTTATGGAGTTGTTAATTTCATATAGAGATGACAAAGTGAAAGCCATCTCTATGGAAATTGAAAATATACAAAAATTGTTACAACCATTTGAAGTTAGAACTGATTTCAGGAACTTTGATCGTACTGTTAATTGTAAAGTAGAAGAGTTTGAACAGACTATCATTACGAATAAAAATAAAAAACTATCTAGGGACCAAGGAGACTATAAACAGAGTCAAGTAAGATCCTACAATAGGAGACACAGATTAAACTCTGAAAGCTTTAGATCAAGTAGCAGACCAAGAAACAACAGACAACAATTCCCCCCTAGGGATAGAATTACATCTAGAGAAAATGAACGACTCCATTATAATACAGGTTCACAGAGGGAACAAAGGAGAGAATTTACACGTGAGTCTGGACAAAGAGCGCAACAGTACAATAAATATAAAAGAAGTCCTGACAATAGGACAAGGGCATATACACAAGGAGCTAGACAAAAAACAACACCTAGGAATATTGAATCACATACAGAAGATACCTCCACCTCTTCTTTTTTAGATCAGAGACTGTATCCAATATGGAAAAACAAGAACAGATATCAGGCCCTACAAACCAATTCGCCAAAAAGAAAAGAGCTAGATACAGAGGAAGAAGAGGTGGAAGAAGGGAACTTATCAAAAAGCGCAAGGAAAGACTAAGAAATAAAGGTCTATTTAACCTCTCTTCACGTGTACTCAGTGAAAGTGAAAAGGCATTAATTGCTAAGGGTCTTAAATTTGCACCATCACAAAAACCTGACTTGTTTGGACTCTATGTAGAGCTCAATCGATACACTCGAGATCTATGTAGAAAACGCTATTTTGCTACTAAAAGCTTGAAAAAACAAGATATAGAGGGACATCCTGTGATTTTGGATGATGCAGATTTATTGCCTCTAAACATCCTTATTGAATTAGAACAAGAAAGCAAAAGCCAGACTGGTGAGGTACTTTTATATGAGGCTGATAAGAATAGGAAAGGCCCTTTTAAAAAGAAATCAGAATTCTATCCTACCAATCAACTTAGTGGGGGGATAGAGACCTTTTTCAATATAACCCTAAATGATATGAGATCATTATGTCAAAATTCAAAGACAATAACAAAGAAGAGAGATAATTTACATTCCCAAGAGAGAAGGGCCCTGAACAACTTAACTAAAGATAAATCACTCACCATCAGGGCTGCAGACAAGGGCGGGGGGACAGTGGTACAAAATACGGAGGATTATCTGAAGGAGGCATACAGACAATTGAATAACATCTTGTTCTATAAAATTCTTGAATTTGATCCTACCTCCAAATATCAGAAGGAACTGAAAGAGTTTCTAGATGTGGCGTTAGAAGAGGGGGCGATATCTAAGTCTGAATATTCTTTCCTATTTACCACACACCCAATTATTCCTACATACTATCACCTCCCAAAGATTCACAAGTCACTACATGCACCTCCTGGGCGTCCCATAATATCTGGTGTAGGGTCCCTCACTTCCAATCTTTCTGCTTTTGTTGATTATCATTTACAGCCACATGTTTTAAGCCTTAGATCATATATTAGAGATTCTACTCACTTTATTAATTTAATTAAAAACATAAAATGGAAAAATAGTTATCTATTTATGACCTGTGATGTGGAGTCATTGTACTCCAATATACCTCACAAATTAGGTCTTGAGGCACTTGAAATCACATTAAGCACTGATAGATCACTGGAAATAGTTAAAAGACGGTTTGTTTTGGAGGCGGTCGAATTTATTATGACTCACAATTACTTCACATTCAACACCAAATTTTATTTACAGACATTGGGAGTTGCAATGGGCACCAGGTTCGCCCCGAGTTTAGCTAACATCTATATGGGCCACCTAGAAGACAAGTATGTCTGGGATGGTCCATTCGGGGCGAACCTGGTGCTATATGGAAGATATATTGATGATATGTTTTTTATCTGGGATGGGGATGTACATCAGATTGAGGAATTCTTGTCATATCTTAATAATAATGAATTTGGGTTATCTTTCACTAGCACAATACACGAATCAGCAATAACTTTCTTAGATATCGCCCTCAAAGTAGAAGATAATCTTATCAGTACCTCTACTTTTAAGAAAGCGGTCGATACTAACAATTTTTTAAATTATCACAGCAGTCACCACCGCCCCTGGCTCGATAATATACCAAAAAGTCAGTATCTTCGACTCCGTAGAAACTGTTCAACAATAGAACAATTTGAAACTCAAGCTCTAGAATTAACTCAAGCATTTAAAGAACAAAATTATCCTATAGACATTATAGATCATGCTTTTAATGAGGCTTTGAAATGTGATAGAGAGTCCCTACTTATCTATAAAAAGAAAGAGGATGTGAAGGACTCCATCAATGATGGTCAACCTAGATTCATAACAAAATATAATGCCTGTTCAAAAGAGATCAAACGTATTATTCATAAGAATTATCCTATTTTAAAAACTGATAGGATCTTATCTAAAGAACTAATAGACAAACCACAAGTTATTTTTAAAAAGGCTTCTAGTTTGAAAAACTTCTTAGCACCAAGTCACTATGAAGCTACAAAAAATGTTTCTAACTACACATGGTTACAGAAGTTCAATACAGAAAGGGGGAATTACAAATGTAGAAAACTAGGATGCACCACCTGTAATACTATGCTAGATAAAAGTATAACTGTTACATCCTATTCAAATGGCTCCACGTTTAATATACAACAACGCATTAATTGCCGCACGACATATGTCATATATGTGATCACATGTGTGTGTGGCATACAATACGTGGGCCGCACGACTAGGATGTTGCACATCAGATGTTTAGAACATAAAAATAACATTAGGCGGGGTGTCAGTACACATAGCTTAGTACGACATGTGAAGTATAAACATCATAGCAACACCTCAGTAATTAGGATACAAGGCTCCACATTGCTCTGAGTGTTATAAAAATATAGTTATTATTTAAAAAGATTTAAGATGAAAATTAACTCCTATGTCTCGTGTCAATACAAATGAATAAATAAATGTATAGTATGGAGACTATATAGTACAAAGTAAATGGGTTTTATATATTTGTATAATAAACATAAATAGATTGTTGCCTTATGCTATAATTTATTATAGTGTTTAATGTGTGAAAGAATGAAAAAAGAAAACACAGGTTTAAAAGATCATCACACCTGTGCTAATTAATGCTAATTAATGCTCTATATTGATTGGGTACCTGGCATTTAAATACGGACAACAGAATGCACCTCAATACCTTCTGATGAAACCGTGAGATTGAAAGCACGGAGAAACGCGTTAAGGAACAATTTTAAAACACCAGCAGGCGGCACGGAATCCCTCTATGCCAGAGGACAATTTGGAGAAATTGCCAGAAACCAACTTTGAAAGTGTACACCCTTCCCCTGTGGACACTGCAGACACCGCCGCTCCCGCCGGAAAACCTCGGCTTCAACTGCACAAGATCCAGCCTGACGGAGGTTTCAATCTACGGCTGTGGTGAGCATTAAACATTGGCGGTGGGGATAGAAGAGGTTGACACAAGTTGTTGTGCGGCAGACACAACTGTGAACACTTGCAGTTTCTACCAAACTTATTGTTTCAGTCTGTGGATACAAAGTAATAACGGACATCGTCACAAAATAACCAGCTCTTCACCGGGGAGTTATATAAATAGCACTTTGTGTGCTTAAAGAAAAATCTATATTGGAGCTCCAGCGGTATAGGGTTATTTGGACGGTAATAGTCACAGTTCTGGACATTTCAATATTGCAGCCCTGGTGTGTTTTAAAGATTTTATTTATTTTTATGTTGTGCATTAACAAGAAATCGGATTATTAAACAATAAATAAATATATAATTGTAATCAAAAGATCAAAATATATATGCGCTTCCTTGTAATATACATATTTTATATGGTATATGGTTTTAGTGTTTATGCTTGGAGTAAGGTAGAGTACTCCATTGGGAGCTGCAAATATATTTCTAATTTGATACCCATCAAAAGGAGATAAGTTCAGTGCGCTTGATTGTTACACAGTTTTGACAGTTTTAACATTGGGGGTTGAACAGTCTTAACTGTGTAGGGTTCCCCACAATTAAGCAGTGTGAGCACTCAGCACAGATATATCATGCAGCACACTGAGCACAGATATGGTATGGACTATGGAGCGTTTTTTTCAGGCAGAGAACGGATAAAACAACTTATCAGCAAAACTCTGCACTGTACTCCTAACAGCTGCTCCCCAATCCTCCCCACAATTAAGCAATAAAAAACAACCAATCAAGTCAACTGTGTTCTACAATAAACGGAGAGGACGCCAGCCATGTCCTCTCCCTATCATCTCCAATGCACGAGTGAAAATGGCGGCAACGCGCGGCTGCTTATATAGAATCCGAATCTCGCGAGAATCCGACAGCGGGATGATGACGTTCGGGCGCGCTCGGGTTAGCCGAGCAAGGCGGGAAGGTTCGAACCTGCCTCAGACCCGTGTAAAAAGGGTAAAATTCGGGGGGGTTCGGTTTCTCGGAAACCGAACCCGCTCATCACTAGTTTCATCACAATACGATGCCTTATATGTGTGGTGTGTATAGGGCTGCTGCAGAGTTGAATGCAAGTCAGCCGCAATTGCAGCTGCATTGCTTGTGCAGTAAAAAATTTAGTGTTTGCCCCATGCAGATGTTTGGTTTAGTAGTCATCATATTGCATGCTGCACCATCCCTATCACTGGTGCAAGAGACCTGTCTGAAAATAGATCCCGGTGTACATACAACATTGCAAATACTAGTCACTAGCTCCCATATGCGGTATCCCCACTAATGCTGGCTGCTGGGTACAGCCATGATAGTCTGAGTCAGGTGATTACCCAAACTTCAATCGGAGACATGTCTGCAGTCAAATGCCTGTTCAGTTACTCTGTTTCAGTCCCGGTGTCTAGTTATTAGCTCCAATTACCAGTTATTCCACTTCAATTAGGTGTCCAAGCTACCAGTTTTCCAAATACCAGCTGCCCAGCTATCCAAGTTCATCCTAGTTGCAGTGCTATTCTGTGTTCTGGACTTCTATGACTGTTATGTCTGTGCACATGCTAGTAGCTCTAGTTTCACCATATTTCACCAATTATGCTCTGACGTATGAGTAAGAACTACTTTAGACCTTCCAGATTCTGAACAGCCAACACTACTCCTGTCAAAACCCTTAGACCGGTTCTACAGTCAAACACATCTGTGACAACCTAAAATTCCACAGTACGCCCTAGTTAAACTTTTCCTACATGTGAATGCTCCAGTACTATCCAGTTACGCCCCATCAGCCACAAGTGGAGATGAGTAAAATGCTAACTCACCCTTCTATGCATGTGCTTGGTTTCAAAGCATGCACAGTGTGAACACATACAAGATCCATCCATTCATGTTCAACACTGGTGCCGAGATGGGGGGTGGGTTGGAACTCTTTATCCAGGACTGGGCCGGTATTCCCCTTCCTTATTGCAGACAGCAGCCTCTCTCCCCAGCCCAGCACACACTGCTGTGAGCTGGGCTGGGGAGAGAGGCAGCTGAAGAAGCAGTCAGTTCTCTCACTTTGCATAATGTGGAGGGGAGAGGTATCCCTCCTCACCCCCCCCCCCCCCCCCCCCCCACTGCGGCCCACCGTATCTGACAATGGCCCTGCCCCTGTGCTGTTGCACATAAGCTATAATTTTGTATATTTTCCAAGGAGGTGTTTGGTCACACCAACCCACATTGGCCTTGCCTCCTGCCAGTACCGGGTGCCCAGCAGAGCTGTAGGTGCCTGTGGTGTTCAATTCTGCACTGGCCACTATGTGTTCTCCTGGGTGATCTGATATAACTGTCTCCTAATAATACAGTGTGTGTGTTGTTGGTGAAGGCAGGAACTGATGTGGGGTGTGATACATTATCCCGGCGGGAAGCATCCCACCTGCCAGAATGCCAGCAGCGGAGTGAGCACTAAGAGTTCTCTCACTGTGCTCACCATTCTGCAGGCTCAATGACTACCTGCACTTGCCACAGGATCTATTCCCACTCTATGGGTGTCGTGGACACCCACGAGTGGGTATAGCCCTGTTGCGCCAGTATTCCAGCTGGTGACATTGTCAGTATCCTAAACGCCGTGATCCCGACAACCGGCATTTTAACTACATGTCCTGATGGGAATGAGCACAAGTTCTCTGTAAAGTGCTGAGTTTTATGATTGGTGCTATACAATTAAACAGTAATAATATATTTTTTAAAAGAACATGAAGAGATAAGTGCGGCATAAATAAATATTGACATAAGGCAATGTAAAAAAAACAAAAGTAATGAAAATCAAAGAAAGGATATACAAAAAACCCATAACATAAAGATATGATATACTGTAACATGTACCCAAAGGATCATTCAAGTCTTTTTTACAAATACAAAAGGAATTTAATGTTCATAAGTCCCACTTTTTCAGATTTTTGCAGTTTAGACATGCGTTACTAATCCTGTTTAATAACACAGTTCCAACCTGTAACCTGCTGTTACGTATGATATGGGTATATTATGCACTACTAGACTATCGGTATACTGTGCCTCCATCCAAGCTTAAATTAAGTTTTAATTACTTTACTTTACAGGGCTGGCTTGGGACAGGCAATTATATTTTATCTATTCCGTATGAAATGCATTATTCACACTCCATTTACTAGTGTTTAAATAAATGTGATAGCATTTAATTAGAATAATGTAATACAATATCACATGGATAGTAATATAACAATAGAATACAATTTATAGATTACACCTTCCCTTCTAATTTTACCCTAAAGGCCTATAGTTTTACCTGCATGCAATACAAAAGTTACCTTTACCTTTGAGGTAGCTACCTGAATTCACCTTTGATTATAATATATACTGTATATTACTAGTTATATACAAGATTAAAAGAAATATGTTTATTCACTTTATAATTCATATAGTACAAAGCTCATATAAATATCGTTTTGGTTGTCTAGAAATGCAGAATAAAAATTATATATATATATATATATATATTCTATATAGTTTAAATGTATGAAATTGATATGTGTATTTGTGCAGCGGTTGCCTAGGGGACCGTTGCGGGAGCTGTGTGTTAAGCTCTTTATGACAATGAGTTGTGCTGCACAAGACAGATGCAGCTGTCATTGGAAGATCACTTATACTACCTGATGAGTGTGTTCCCTTGCACCGCTGAAGTGATGCTCTGTTTGGCGGCAATGCAGCTTCCACACACCGACCGCGAGACTCTAGGGCAATCTCCTGCAGGGTGGCAAAGTGAGTCCCCGTGCAGATCGCAAGCACGGCCGTCTTTTCATATGGGCTCAATGGGCCCTTGCCCAAGGGCCCTGGAGTATAAGGGCCCTAGGCTGATAGCTGAGGGTCCCCTCTTTCCAGGGGTACCAGATTTTTTTTAAATCGGCACTAGGGAACCGGAGATATCTGACTTCAAAGCAGTGATCCCCATCCAAGACTGTTAATTGCTATTCCCAGCCAGATATCTTGGGATCTGTCTGATGTAAAGTTTTTCTGAGTGTATTCTCCAAAAGATGGGACTCTCCCCATTCAGGGGACACTGGCAGCTTGTCTTGCCCAGAACTGGAGATATAAGCCTTCAAGCAGCTGGTCCCTGCTTCAGCTCCACACGCCTAATATGCAGTTTTATATATTCATTGGTGGATTGCTCTGGCTCCTGAACTCTGATCCCCAAGTCCCCAGTCCCTCCAGAAAGATGGGACTCTAGTTTTTTTTATCTCATTAAAGCTAAGAAATCTATTTACAGGAACTGGAGATATCTGCTGTCAAGCAAGCTGCCTGCCCACCATAAAATTATGAATATTAAACCTACTCCACTATCCACCCCTCCCCTATGTATCAAACACCCCATATCATCCTGGAAGTCATGTACCGGGGCCCCTTCATTCAGTTCAATGCCCCCTTCTACAGATTAGTGTTACCCTCCTGCCCAATTTGTGCAGTGAAGGAGTAATTAGCAGAAATTACTGCTCCAGGTCCTACATGCTGAGTGAAAGATAGAACACTGCCTAACACCCACGGGACATCAAAACTGCTGCTGATAGCACCCCCCACCCCTATTGCTGGAGGATGGGTAGGGGTCCCAGTGCATTGCTGTGCAAAGGGGCCTACACTGCTGTTAAGATGGCCCTGATTGCAAGCCGCTAGTAGGCGGGAAAGCACTCATTGGAGGTAGCATGGGAGACGGGACCAATGGAAGCCTACTGATCAGCGCGAGTCCATGTGTACAGACACATAAAACAGGGCTCTTCAGCGCTAATCAGCAGACAGGCATTCCCTCAGTCACTGCACAATACCTGGGTGCTTCCACACCGCTATAGAGCTGTAACATTGGCAGAGGAAAGCTCCAGGGCTGAGGCCAGTGCCAAGCAATAGCCAGTGTAAGGTGCATTAATGGGTGGCACTGTTGAAGTCTCTCTGCTGCTGTCACTCATTTAAGCTGTAAACACAAGTGAGCAGAGGGAGAGGATTGAGACGGTCACCTTTGATGCACGTCTAGGGGGTTATAGAGCACTTTCCATGCTGTGCCTGTGGCCACTCATATTGAGCTGTAAATACTGAGTGGGTAGTAGGTAGGCTGATGGTGCTGCCCTTCATACACATAAGAGCTAGGCACATTGAGAGTACTTCTGCCTCCTGCCAATATCAGCTGTAGACCATGGGCAGACGTGCAGAGTGCTCTTAGATGTTAATGCCCAGGAGAGTGAGTTTGCCGCAAACGACTGTGAGTGTAGCTGCAGAGGGCGAGCTGTAACAGAAGTTGGCCAGAAGTCGTCCCTCTCTGTCGTATGATGAGGTTGAGAGTAGTCTGAGCTGAGCAGCTGAGATTCCAGGCTGTAAGTAGAAGGTTGAGGGAGAGCCGAAGCCAGCATTACTACCTGTAGCACATAGCATAGCAGTTAAAGAGAGAGAGAGAGAGAGCAAGGAGTACAGCTAAACGTGGAATGGTGAGAAATATTGAACACACTCAACTGAAGCACCAATAGACATTCTAGTCAAAGTAGCCTGCAAGGAACATTGACATTTAAATCGTTCCAGTCCCTTTGCTGGAAACTTAATCCACACATAAAGAAAAACCCACATACAGCATGTGTAGAGGGCCACTTATCGTCAAGTACAGCTCAGTGATAGTTGAAATATAATAATACTGCCCAAGGAGACATCAGTAGTGCTGCCACACAAGTACAACTAGACTTTAAGACTATTGAAACATTTTAGTCACAATATTCAGTCTGGCTAAACAAAGTAACAAATAGACCCTGGGAACTGAGCTCTGCCAGACAATCTAGCAGCATTTTGATACAACAAGAAAGAAACAAAATTGTAACAAGTACTGTCTGGAATAGTAAAGTACTTTATTGTGGAAAACTCCCAGACAACAAACAGCTTATGTGAGTGTAAAAACTAAGCTAAGGAGAAAAAAAGACACATTTACTAGACATACTTAATTACTTAGAGTTAACATACTTAGAGTTAACAAACAGCATACAAATATAAAGTTGCACTTAAAGAGGGCATTTATTTGGCGTCTGCAGTGGCTACGTGAAAGTGTATTTAGCCCTAAATAAAGATTGCATTTTTCTTATTAACCATAAAGCTATATATTTATGTATGTTTATTAAGCGGGTGTGTCATGCATGACATTTTAATTTCATAACCCAGGCGTTCACCTCAGAATATTCAATTTTTTTTCAGATTAATCTAATTATACATATATATATATATATATATATATATATATACATATTCTCTCTCTCTCTCTCGATACATATATATGAATATATTCCTAGTAGGGTATCAGTGACATTTATTTCCCCATTAATCTCCTATAGGACTGATATAAGTAGCGTTGTAGCCCTTATGTGCACCAACAACAGGTGGAGCGCATAGGGCATTACGATGGATGGAGGTGATGTCGACTCTTGCTATCCACCGCGGTTTTCGGTGGACCGCAAAATGTCACTTCTGCCTTAGTGATCAGGAAGTGTGTTCCACTGTTAGTTCAGTTGGAACGTACTGAAGGCATCCGGTGATCCATGCCCATCGGGGTCCGTGTTTAGCGGGTCCGTTCAGGGTATGTGTGGTGGGGTTAATGCCCGCCCTCATAAATACATATAGGGGCATCAAGCCTCGGTTATTAACTTATTCAGTATATGCGTTCCATTGATTAAGAGGATGGAATGAAGGGCGGAAGTGACATCACTTCCGAAATAACTAAATTTTCTTTCCATTCATTTATTTAGGGATTTTTGGCTCTTCTAGCACTTATGGATTAGTGTATATGGTAGGGATCTTATTCATACACATTTATATAAGTGGTTGATTGTATAGACCTATTGGAAAGGTGTTAATTACTACTCTAATTATTGATTGCATGTGAAAAATGCAAATGTACACAACAGCTTTACCGTGGCAATATCTTGCTTTTGAAGGATATACATGTTGGTAAATTCACGGCTATGCATTGTAGATTAAGTCCTAACAGAATGCTTTCACATTTTCTCTCTAGGGTCCTTAGTTTGGGAGAATAATGGAAATGTACAGGACAGCTTTTCCTTGCCAATAACTTTCTTTCGCAAGGACATACACATTGGTAAATTCACGGCTATGCAGTGTAGAATAAGGCCAAATAGAATGATTTAAAATTTTCTCTCTATTGTCCTTAGTATGGGAGAAAAATGCAAATGTACAGGACAGCTTTTCCTTGCCAATATCTTTTTTTTATTAGGCAGACAGAAGAAAGTATTCCTTTAATAGGGCACCCAGAGACTGATACCATTTACTTATACTATAAGTCATTATCCTTTCAGATAATGGCCACTAATATTAAAATATAACTTTTATTATGTACCGTTAATAGCTGGCGAAATATGTGAATGAAAATAATATAATTGTGAAAAAATGTGAAAAAAATAATTATAATAAAGTGATATTAAAAAGCTAAACCACTGAATATGCTTGATTTATTATTCCTTATTAGGATATATTCCTGATTGCTAAAACAGTAAATTTTAAGGAGATAATGTGTTGTAAATTGTTACTCTTGACATGTATACAGCTATAACCAAGAGCTATTACTATACTCCAGTAAATTATATTATATATAGCTTCCTGTTAATGGTGTGCGCATCACCATTTGTTAATAGCTTCTAATCTGTATACTAAACGATAACCATCAAACATAGATCTTAGAAATAAATGCCATGTAATATCCCTCAATTCCAACCAGAAAACACTGGTGGATTTACTTTACATATAAACATTCTCCACCATTAATAATTGCCTATTATAAACGGTTACATGAACTGATCAAACCTATGGTTATTGTATGCTTTTGTATTCAAAGAACAGCTGTGAGCCTGCCGCCGTTCCACTACTGGTTCAAATAGATTAAATGGGCACAGATCACTGTTTAATGATCTGCAACTGTATTTTCTACTGTGAACTAAAATAAACTGCCCGATTATAATTCAGTATTCCTACTATCAGCGGCTAGGGATTAACCAATTATAGATGTTTATTGGGTTATACCTCAAATTTATTCGCAACTGACAGCCTTATTAATCACCTCACGGTGTGTGCATGATTAATTAATGAGCCATATCGGACATACGTGCTATTTCTAAAATTCACATGAAATTCATGTATCCTGAACTATGTCAAGAAAGCAGTCTATGAACTCACTTTAATACACCGAGTTAAAAATTGGGTGAATACATTTTTCTAATATCGTACCATGTGTTTCACTGCCTGCGGCTGCAATTTAATAACTGATGCAGGCTCTAGGACTCTCCTGTCCACGACTACATGCATCGGCTCATTGAGATTAACTACCTATCGATCTTTATTGGGTTAATCATCAGGTGTATCCGCATCTCACAGCCTTATTAGTCAAATTGCAGTGTGTATGTGATTAATTATTAAATTGAAGAATTGAAAAACATGCTCCATCGGACATACACTCGGTCTGATAATATTCACATGTGATTAATGTGTCTTGGGCTGTGTACAACTGAATATAGTATCTAACACGGGCTTGAAAGTTTCCCCATCCCCAGCTGGACTTGTCGGCTCGTTAATATAACTGTTGTAGCATGCGTATTCCGCTATCTAAATTTCTTCTATTCCTGCGTACATATGTGATCATTCAACTGTTATAGCAACATATTCATATCATCAAGCATACATTCATACATTACAGGGCTTTCACACCCATAGCAGTGGATTTGAGCTAAATAAAAGCGGACACGTTTCCACGTGTACCACTCAGCCTAACGATCGTTTCGCTTATACAGCTTAATCATAGGAACCCGAATGTCGGGTGAAGGGAAGCTATATACACCTATCTCATTTGTGATTGGCTATACAGTATTTATTGATTGACATCTTCTCACACCAATTGACTTTATTCATGCATTTCCCGTGTCATACTCCTAATCGGAGTGTACATTATTCATATGCAGATTCAATCAACATGATTTATTCATATATTTTGAAAAAAGAAGAAAGAAAAAGCAAAGAGAAATTGCAATATATGATGGAATAAATATAACATGCATCAGAAATTTGTTCAGACCATATTTCACAAGTCATATGCCATTAGGTATAAGATCTTATAAATAGTTTATCATACTCCTAATTATTCCAAAGGACATAGGACAATTCCATTCGGTTACACCAACCATTTCTATTCATAGCATTAGTTTTCTCAGGGGTAGATATAATATGTATGGGGAATATGTATATATAAAAAATACCTTTGATCAACACGAATGAAAAAAATTAAATTAAATAAGAGGACATAATAAAATATGTTGAAGGCTATGTCTGATATTATAATATTGATGATAATAAATCATAATACATAGACTAATGAATATATAGGTCCATATTGGCCATAATTTCATTTTTTTTATTAGAACAGAAATAAAATTAAAATTAAGACATACCCAACTCATGTAAGATCTACACAGATATCATCTGGATTTATTGAGACTTGGAAAGTTATTTTTTATATTGTGCATCACTGTTATCATTTGACACACCTAATAATCCTAAACTTTATAAATCCAGATCTGTATTCATCTACTCAGATACACATCAATTTTCTATAATTGTGTGTCCATCCTTTATATCCTGTAATGGATTGGACATGATATCATTAATACCTACAACAATGAAATCTCTGTATTGTGACATCCAGTACCTCACGTCTTATAATGAATTGGGTATATCAGCATTAGTATATGAATAATATAAGAATAATGTATAAATGAACTAGTGATCTTCATAATAAGTGTAAACATTAAATAGTATGATCCAAATATGGATTATACTTATTCTCCTTCAGTGATATGTGAGTGTTGATGGATGAAATTATAATAAATATTATATAAGTGACATAAACGTGTTGATGGTCAGTCATATTCCTCCATCAATATATTAAGTACAATAAAACAAGTATGTGCAATTTAATGTGACAAATATTGACAAACAAAATAAAGTGAATAAAAACAAAAAGTGATAATAATGTACATATTCTATCAGTGATTGTGATATAGTAATGTGTTATGTATATCTTTATGCTTATAATGATTATCATCTTTCGTTTATAAACCTAAGCCATCTTTCTCATATTCCCAATGTTAACTTCATTCGTATATGTATATACACCCCTGTTCACTGGAATAATCCAAAGGAGAACATGGACTCCATTGGAGTCATCCAAAAGAGAACATGGCCATATCCATCATACATTACAAAAAGGCACCAAAATTGATGTTCTCATTCAATCCATGGGGATGTAATCCATTTAATAGGAAAGTCCATCGACTCTTCCTCTTTGACAGTTCTTGTGTCAGATTACCACCCCTAATTCCCATATGGATTTGTTCTATTCCGAATGGCTTTAAGTCTGTAGTTCTTCCATCATGTTTCTCATAAAAATGTCTAGCTACAGATGTAAGTTGCTTAAATCTGCCATGGTCTCTTTTGCTGTTCCTAATTGCGCCTACATGTTCAAGAACTCTCTGTTTCAGTGGTCTGGACGTCATTCCGACATATCTTTTATCACATGTACAAGTAAGGCAATAAATTACCCCAGATGTTTTACAATTGATATAGTCCTCAATCATATGTGTTCTGCCAAATTTGTCCTTAAATGTAGTTGTTTTCACCATATAATCACAGGCTTTACATTCCCCGCATCTATCGGACCCTAAAATGGATTTCCTTTTGCTTTCTTTAGAACCTTAGTGGCTATGGACCAAACTGTCTCTCAAATTAGTAGCTCTCCGCCAACTAATGGACGGTCTTGGGCCAAGTTTTTCTGCCAAATCTGGATCCAGAGTCAAAATGGACCAATGTTTGTTCAAAATCCTCTGGATTTCCTCCCATTCTGCACAACAATGACCAATAAATCTAATGATTTCTGGTTTATTGGGTCTAGCATTATTAGGATGTAACAGATGGTTCATATCCATTTCTTGTGCTTGGTATTTGGCTTTCTTTATTGCCCTCTTACTGTAGCCTCTTCTTAAAAGTCTCTCACTCAGTTCCTTAGCTCTAAGTTCAAATGTTGTCATGTCTGAGCAATTTCTCCTCATTCTGAGAAATTCTCCTCTCGGAATACCCTTCAGAACAGGAGGATAATGTGCGCTTGATTTGTGTAATACGCTATTCGTAGCTGTATGTTTCCTATGGAGATCTGTGGAAACTGTTCCATCCTCCATTTTCATTATTTTCAGATCTTGGAAAGTCACAGTTGTTGCATTTATCTCACAGGTGAGCTTAAGGTTTAGATCATTCGTATTTAGTATATTCAGGAATTCTCTGAATTTGTCATGAGGACCATCCAATAGTATCAGGAGGTCATCAATATATCTCATCCATATCAGTATGTATTGGGTATATGGTTCCATGTTCTCATGGAAGACAATTGTCTCCTCCCACCATCCCACATACATATTAGCATAGGTGGGGGCACATGCCGCCCCCATCGCTGTGCCCCTCACCTGCAGATAGCACTTGTCATCAAATACAAAGAAATTCTTCTGTAATACAAAAGTCAGAAGTTTGATCATGAATTACCCAAAATCTGTACTGCCATCCTTGTTGATGAAGAACTCAACTGATTCAATTCCCTTATCATGTAAAATACTTGTATAGAGAGATTCTACATCACATGTGATGAGTAGAACCTGCTCATTCACATGAATCTCATCCAGTTTACATAAAACCTCCATCGTATCCTTAACATAGGATGGCAAGCTAATTACAAACTTCCTGAGATGGGTATCAAGGAATTTACTTGCTTGTTCAGTAAGACTCTCTATCCCAGACACAATCGGGCGTCCAGGAGGTACTGTTTCATTTTTATGAATCTTGGGAAGCAAGTATAGTGTAGGGATTTTTGGTTCATCAACTTCCAAGAACTTAAACTCTGTCTTATTAATGATCCCTTCATCATAAGCTGATGTGATCATTCGATCATATTGTCTTTTGTAGATCTCCATAGGGTTAGATAATAAGCGTTTATAACGCTTTAAATCATTAAGTTGTGTCATCGCCTCATTCAAATAGAGCTGTTTATCCCAAATAACTACATTTCCTCCTTTATCTGAAGGTTTAATTTGGACATTGTCCCAAGTTTTTATATCCTTAAGGGCTTCCCTCTCTCCTTGGGTAAGGTTATCATTCAAAAAGGATCTTTTTTATGGATTTCCCCAAGTGCATCCAATTCTTTGGATACGCTTTCCATAAAGATACCCACATTGGGGCAAATCTTCCCCTGAGGAAAAAAAAAATTCCTTTCTTTTTACAGATAGGTCTCTGACTAGATATTGTACTATCTTCCTCATTAACCAGTTCTTCAAGCATCTGTATTGCTGCTAAATCTTCTTCTGTGAGTTCTTGATTGACTCTAATCTCCTGAAGATATATGTTGGTATCATGTTTCTTGAGCGAGTAGAATTTATTAAGTAATACCTTACGCCCAAAAAGGTGAAGATCTTTCTCCAAACTGAACCTATCAAGATGTCTTACTGGAGAGAAGGAAAGATCCTTACTGAGAACTGAAATGTTGGACTCTGTGAGAGTACCGAGTGTATTTCCGATGGAGCATGTTTTTCAATTCTTCAATTTAATAATTAACCACATACACACTGCAATTTGACTAATAAGGCTGTGAGATGCGGATACACCTGATGATTAACCCAATAAAGATCGATAGGTAGTTAATCTCAATGAGCCGATGCATGTAGTCGTGGACAGGAGAGTCCTAGAGCCCGCATCAGTTATTAAATTGCAGCCGCAGGCAGTGAAACACATGGTACGATATTAGATGAATTTATTCACCAAATTTGTAACTCGGTGTATTAAAGTGAGTTCATAGACTGCTTTCTTGACATAGTTCAGGATACATGAATTTCATGTGAATTTTAGAAATAGCACGTATGTCCGATATGGCTCATTAATTAATCATACACACACCGTGAGGTGATTAATAAGGCTGTCAGTTGCGAATAAATTTGAGGTATAACCCAATAAACATCTATAATTGGTTAATCCCTAGCCGCTGATAGTAGGAATACTGAATTATAATCGGGCAGTTTATTTTAGTTCACAGTAGAAAATACAGTTGCAGATCATTAAACAGTGATCTGTGCCCGTTTAATCTATTTGAACCAGTAGTGGAACGGCGGCAAGCTCACAGCTGTTCTTTGAATACAAAAGCGTACAATAACCATAGGTTTGATCAGTTCATGTAACCGTTTATAATAATATGCCAATTCATGAGGCAATTATTAATGGTGGAGAATGTTTATATGTAAAGTAAATCCACCAGTGTTTTCTGGTTGGAATTGACGGATATTACATGGCATTTATTTCTAAGATCTATGTTTGATGGTTACCGTTTAGTATACAGATTAGAAGCTATTAACAAATGGTGATGCGCACACCATTAACAGGGAGCTATATATAATATAATTTACTGGAGTATAGTAATAGCTCTTGGTTATAGCTGTATACATATCAAGAGTAACAATTTACAACACATTATCTCCTTAATATTTACTGTTTTAGCAATCAGGAATATATCCTAATAAGGAATAATAAATCAAGCATATTCAGTGGTTTAGCTTTTTAATATCATTTTATTATAATTATTTTTTTCACATTTTTTCACAATTATATTATTTTCATTCACATATTTCGCCAGCTATTAACGGTACATAATAAAAGTTATATTTTAATATTAGTTGCCATTATCTGAAAGGATAATGACTTATAGTATAAGTAAATGGTATCAGTCTCTGTGTGCCCTATTAAAGGAATACTTTCTTCTGTCTGCCTAATACCAAATACTCTTTTTCCAGGAGCACCCCCCTATAGATATATTGTTAATCAAGTTTTGAGAGAAATTATTTTCTAACTAGGGGAAAGACAACAATATACCAGATAATAGAATACATTGTAGGTCTGTGCGATCTCCTTTATCTCAATTACAATTACCACTGAGGTCTATCCTCAGACTCTGATCTAGCACGACAATATATTCTTTGAGTATTTAACTTTGATACAATCTACGTAAATTTCAAAGGGAGCTATTATGGCTAATTTTAGTCTTACTGCAGAATTACTAAGCAGGAGATAAAAATGGAATAATGATGTTGGATCTATCTTCTCAGATACAATAGGAGGGGATTCCAGACATACCAGCAATTGGAATGATGATCTCACATTATTAAAACAACTTCTCACCAAACAAATGAAAACTTGGTGGGAAATGACTACTTTTGATAATTATATCGAACATAAAATTACCCCAAGAGGTTTGAGACCTAGGGTTTTCCCTGCATATGATCTCAACACTGAAAATCTTAAATTGGAATGGGAAGAGGTTCTAAAAAAATGTTCTCATGACCTTATGCTGATTTTGGTCAAACATGATAATTTGATATTAGACCAATGCAGCAAAGAAATTGAAGCTATTACTAATAAACTAAAGGCCTATGAACAAGAAACAACATTCCAACAGACTTTTGAGAAATATAAAAATGATTTAAGTAAATTAGAAACAGAGATTATGGACCGTAAGAAGAGCAAATTTATGAGGGACAAACGAGACTATGCCCTCAATCAGGTCTTTAGATGGAACCAACAGAAAGATCTCTCTCGTCAGAAAAGAAGACCATCACATAGCTTCACTTCTACTGATCAGGACTCATCAGAAGCGGAGGACTCCCAACAATCATTTCAATTAAAAGCAACTTTACCCTCACATTCAAGTAGGGATTTTTTAGACGCAGCTCCTCGACCCATGGAAGATCGTGGGGCTGGAAGAGGAGGAAGATCAGGAGAGGGAAAAAGCACGCAAAATCGTGGAAGATGGGACAATCAGGGAACACCACGTTACTCCAAGAGAACCCAGAAGCGGAAATAGATGAGAATGGGGTGACAGAGGATCTTTTTTTTAAATTGTCAACTTATCCAATATAGTACTCACAGAGTCCCACATTTCAGTTCTCAGTAAGGGTCTTTTCTTCTCTCCAGTTAGACATCTTGATAGGTTCAGTTTAGAGAAAGATCTTCACCTTTTTGGGCGTAAGTTAATAAATTCTACTCGCTCAAGAAACATGATACCAACATAGATCTTCAGGAGATTAGAGTCAATCAAGAACTCACAGAAGAAGATTTAGCAGCAATATGGATGCTTGAAGAACTGGTTAATGAGGAAGATAGTACAATATCTAGTCAGAGACCTATCTGTAAAAAGAAAGGAACATTGTTTCCTCAGGGGAAGATTTGCCCCAATGTGGGTATCTTTATGGAAAGCGTATCCAAAGAATTGGATGCACTTGGGGAAATCCATAAAAAAAGATCCTTTTTAATTGATAACCATACCCAAGGAGAGAGGGAAGCCCTTAAGGATATAAAAACTTGGGACAATGTCCAAATTAAACCTTCAGATAAAGGAGGAAATGTAGTTATTTGGGATAAACAGCTCTATTTGAATGAGGCGATGACACAACTTAAAGATTTAAAGTGTTATAAACGCTTATTATCTAACCCTATGGAGATCTACAAAAGACAATATGATCGAATGATCACATCAGCTTATGATGAAGGGATCATTAATAAGACAGAGTTTAAGTTCTTGGAAGTTGATGAACCAAAAATCCCTACACTATACTTGCTTCCCAAGATTCATAAAAATGAAACAGTACCTCCTGGATGCCCAATTGTGTCTTGGATAGAGAGTCTTACTGAACAAGCAAGTAAATTCCTTGATACCCATCTCAGGAAGTTTGTAATTAGCTTGCCATCCTATGTTAAGGATACGATGGAGGTTTTATGTAAACTGGATGAGTTTCATGTGAATGAGCAGGTTCTACTCATCACATGTGATGTAGAATCTCTCTATACAAGTATTTTACATGATAAGGGAGTTAAATCAGTTGAGTTCTTCATCAACAAGGATGGCAGTACAGATTTTGGGAAATTCATGATCAAACTTCTGACTTTTGTATTACAGAAGAATTTCTTTGTATTTGATGACAAGTACTATCTGCAGGTGAGGGGCACAGCGATGGGGGCGACATGTGCCCCCACCTATGCTAATATGTATTTGGGATGGTGGGAGGAGACAATTGTCTTCCATAAGAACATGGAACCATATACCCAATACATACTGATATGGATGAGATATATTGATGACCTCCTGATACTATGGGATGGTCCTCATGACAAATTCAGAGAATTCCTGAATATACTAAATACGAATGATCTAAACCTTAAGCTCACCTGTGAGATAAGTGCAAAAACTGTGACTTTCCTAGATCTGAAAATAATGAAAATGGAGGATGGAACAGTTTCCACAGATCTCCATAGGAAACATACAGCTACGAATAGCGTATTACACAAATCAAGCGCACATTATCCTCCTGTTCTGAAGGGTATTCCGAGAGGAGAATTTCTCAGAATGAGGAGAAATTGCTCAGATATGACAAAATTTGAACTTAGAGCTAAGGAACTGAGTGAGAGACTTTTAAGAAGAGGCTACAGTAAGAGGGCAATAAGAAAGCCAAATAGCAAGCACAACAAACGGATAGGAACCATCTGTTACATCCTAATAATGCTAGACCCAATAAACCAGAAATCATTAGATTTATTGGTGATTATTGTGCAGAATGGGAGGAAATCCAGAGGATTTTGAACAAACATTGGTCAATTTTGACTCTGGATCCAGATTTGGCAGAAAAACTTGGCCCAATACCATCCATTAGTTGGCGGAGAGCCACTAATTTGAGGGACAGTTTGGTCCATAGCCGCTATGGTTCTAAAGAAAGCAAAAGGAAATCCATTGTAGGGTCCTATAGATGCGGGGAATGTAAAGCCTGTGATTATATGGTGAAAACAACTACATTTAAGGACAAATTTGGCAGAACACATATGATTGAGGACTATATCAATTGTAAAACATCTGGGGTAATTTATTGCCTTACTTGTACATGTGATAAAAGATATGTCGGAATGACGTCCAGACCACTGAAACAGAGAGTTCTTGAACATGTAGGCAAAATTAGGAATAGCAAAAGAGACCATGGCAGATTTAAGCAACTTACATCTGTAGCTAGACATTTTTATGAGAAACATGATGGAAGAACTACACACTTAAAGGCATTCGGAATAGAACAAATCCATATGGGAATTATGGGTGGTAATCTGACACAAGAACTGTCAAAGAGGGAGAGTCGATGGACTTTCCTATTAAATGGATTACATCCCCATGGATTGAATGAGAACATCAATTTCGGTGCCTTTTTGTAATGTATGATGGATATGGCCATGTTCTCTTTTGGATGACTCCAATGGAGTCCATGTTCTCCTTTGGATTATTCCAGTGGACAGGGGTGTATATACATATACGAATGAAGTTAACATTGGGAATATGAGAATGATGGCTTAGGTTTATAAATGAAAGATGATAATCATTGTAAGCATAAAGATATACATAACACATTACTATATCACAATCACTGATAGAATATGTACATTATTATCACTTTTTGTTTTTATTCACTTTATTTTGTTTGTCAATATTTGTCACATTAAATTGCACATACTTGTTTTATTGTACTTAATATATTGATGGAGGAATATGACTGCCCATCAACACGTTTATGTCACTTATATAATATTTATTATAATTCATCCATCAACACTCACATATCACTGAAGGAGAATAAGTATAATCCATATTTGGATCATACTATTTAATGTTTACACTTATTATGAAGATCACTAGTTCATTTATACATTATTCTTATATTATTCATATACTAATGCTGATATACCCAATTCATTATAAGACGCGAGGTACTGGATGTCACAATACAGAGATTTCATTGTTGTAGGTATTAATGATATCATGTCCAATCCATTACAGGATATAAAGGATGGACACACAATTATAGAAAATTGATGTGTATCTGAGTAGATGAATACAGATCTGGATTTATAAAGTTTAGGATTATTAGGTGTGTCAAATGATAACAGTGATGCACAATATAAAAAATAACTTTCCAAGTCTCAATAAATCCAGATGATATCTGTGTAGATCTTACATGAGTTGGGTATGTCTTAATTTTAATTTTATTTCTGTTCTAATATAAAAAATGAAATTATGGCCAATATGGACCTATATATTCATTAGTCTATGTATTATGATTTATTATCATTAATATTATAATATCAGACATAGCCTTCAACATATTTTATTATGTCCTCTTATTTAATTTAATTTGTTTCATTCGTGTTGATCAAAGGTATTTTTTATATATACATATTCCCCATACATATTATATCTACCCCTGAGAAAACTAATGCTATGAATAGAAATGGTTGATTTAACCGAATGGAATTGTCCTATGTCCTTTGGAATAATTAGGAGTATGATAATCTATTTATAGAAGGATGTGTGCATTGATAAGATCGTATACCTAATGGCATATGACTAGTGAAATATGGTCTGAACAAATTTCTGATGCATGTTATATTTATTCCATCATATATTCCAATTTCTCTTTGCTTTTTCTTTCTTCTTTTTTCAAAATATATGAATAAATCATGTTGATTGAATCTGCATATGAATAATGTACACTCCGATTAGGAGTATGACACGGGAAATGCATGAATAAAGTCAATTGGTGGGAGAAGATGTCTATCAATAAATATAGCCAATCCCAAACGAGATAGGTGTATATAGCTTCCCTTCACCCGACATTCGGGTTCCTATGAGTAAGCTGTATAAGCGAAACGATCGTTAGGCTGAGCGGTACACGTGGAAACGTGTCCGCTTTTATTTAGCTCAAATCCACTGCTATGGGTGTGAAAGCCCTGTAATGTATGAATGTATGCTTGATGATATGAATATGTTGCTATAACAGTTGAATGATCACATATGTACGCAGGAATAGAAGGAATTTAGACAGTGGAACACGCATGTTACAACAGTTATATTAACGAGCCGACAAGTCCAGCTGGGGACGGGGAAGCTTTCAACCCGTGTTAGATACTATATTCAGTTGTACACAGCCCAAGACACATTAATCACATGTGAATATTATCAGACCGAGTGTATGTCCGATGGAGCATGTTTTTCAATTCTTCAATTTAATAATTAACCACATACACACTGCAATTTGACTAATAAGGCTCTGAGATGCGGATACACCTGATGATTAACCCAATAAAGATCGATAGGTAGTTAATCTCAATGAGCCGATGCATGTAGTCATGGACAGGAGAGTCCTAGAGCCCGCATTAGTTATTAAATTGCAGCCGCAGGCAGTGAAACACATGGTACGATATTAAATGAATTTATTCACCCAATTTGTAACTCGGTGTATTAAAGTGAGTTCATAGACTGCTTTCTTGACATAGTTCAGGATACATGAATTTCATGTGAATTTTAGAAATAGCATGTATGTCCGATATGGCTCATTAATTAATCATACACACAGCATGAGGTGATTAATAAGGCTGTCAGTTGCAAATAAATTTGAGGTATAACCCAATAAACATCTATAATTGGTTAATCCCTAGCCGCTGATAGTAGGAATACTGAATTATAATCGGGCAGTTTATTTAAGTTCACAGTAGAAAATACAGTTGCAGATCATTAAACAGTGATCTGTGCCCGTTTAATCTATTTGAACCAGTAGTGGAACGGCGGCAGGCTCACAGCTGTCCTTTGAATACAAAAGCGTACAATAACCATAGGTTTGATTAGTTCATGTAACCGTTTATAATAATATGCCAATTCATGAGGCAATTATTAATGGTGGAGAATGTTTATATGTAAAGTAAATCCACCAGTGTTTTCTGGTTGGAATTGACGGATATTACATGGCATTTATTTCTAAGATCTATGTTTGATGGTTACCGTTTAGTATACAAATTAGAAGCTATTAACAAATGGTGATGCGCACACCATTAACAGGGAGCTATATATAATATAATTTACTGGAGTATAGTAATAGCAATCAGGAATATATCCTAATAAGGAATAATAAATCAAGCATATTCAGTGGTTTAGCTTTTTAATATCACTTTATTATAATTATTTTTTTCACATTTTTTCACAATTATATTATTTTCATTCACATATTTCGCCAGCTATTAACGGTACATAATAAAAGTTATATTTTAATATTAGTGGCCATTATCTGAAAGGATAATGACTTATAGTATAAGTAAATGGTATCAGTCTCTGTGTGCCCTATTAAAGGAATACTTTCTTCTGTCTGCCTAATACCAAATACTCTTTTTCCAGGAGCACCCCCCTATAGATATATTGTTAATCAAGTTTTGAGATAAATTATTTTCTAACTAGGGGAAAGACAACAATATACCAGATAATAGAATACATTGTAGGTCTGTGCGATCTTCTATATCTCAATTACAATATCTTTTTTTTGCAAGGACATAGACAGTGGTAAATTCATGGCTATGCAGTGTAGAATAAGAACTAACAGAATGCTTTAAAATTTTCTCTCTAGTGTACTTAGTTTGAGAAAAAAAATGCAAATATATAACATATTGGCAAGGAAAAGCTGTCCTGTACATTTGCATTTATCTCCCAAGCTAAGGACACTAGAGAGAAAATGTGAAAGCATTCCGTTAGGACTTAATCTACAATGCATAGCCGTGAATTTACCAATGTGTATATCCTTGCAAAAGCAAGATATTGGCAAGGAAAAGCTGTCCTGTACATTTGCATTTTTCTCCCAAACTAAGGACACTAGAGAGAAAATGTTAAAGCATTCTGTTAGGCCTTATAAAACACTGCATAGCCGTGAATTGACCAATGTGTATGTCCTTGCAAAAGAAAGATATTGGCAAGGAAAAGCTATCCTGTACATTTGCATTTTTCTCCCAAACTAAGGACACTAGAGAGAAAATGTTAAAGCATTCTGTTAGGCCTTATTCTACACTGCATAGCCCTGAATTTACCAATGTCTATGTCCTAGCAAAATAAAAATATTGGCAAGGAAAACCTGTACTGTACATTTGCATTTTTCTCCCAAACTAAGCACACTAGAGAGATAATTTTAATGCATTCTGTTAGGCCTTATTCTACACTGCATAGCCCTGAATTTACCAATGTGTATGTCCTTGCAAACGAAAGATATTGGCAAGGAAAAGCTGTCCTGTACATTTGCATTTTTCTCCCAAACTAACGACACTAGAGAGAAAATTTAAAAGCATTCTGTTAGGCCTTATTCTATACTGCATAGACCTGAATTTACCAATGTCTATGTCCTAGCAAAATAAAAATATTGGCAAGGAAAACCTATACTGTACATTTGCATTTTTCTCCCAAACTAAGGATACTAGAGAGAGAATTTTAATGCATTCTGTTAGGCCTTATTCTACACTGCATAGCCCTGAATTTACCAATGTGTATGTCCTTGCAAACGAAAGATATTGGCAAGGAAAAGCTGTCCTGTACATTTGCATTTTTCTCCCAAACTAAGGACACTAGAGAGAAAATGTGAAAGCATTCTGTTAGGTCTTATTCTACACTGCATAGCCCTGAATTTACCAATGTGTATGTCCTTGCAAAAGAAAGATATTGGCAAGGAAAAGCTGTCCTGTACATTTGCATTTTTCTACCAAACTAAGGACACTAGAGAGAAAATTTAAAAGCATTCTGTTAGGCCTTATTCTACACTGCATAGCCCTGAATTTACCAAAGTGTATGTTCTTGCAAAAGAAAGATATTGGCAAGGAAAAGCTGTCCTGTACATTTGCATTTTTCTCCCTAACTAACGACACTAGAGAGAAAATTTTAAAGTATTCTGTTAGGCCTTATTCTACACTGCATAGCCCTGAATTTACCAATGTGTATGTCCTTGCAAAAGAAAGATATTGGCAAGGAAAAGCTGTCCTGTACATTTGCATTTTTCTCCCAAACTAAGGACACTAGCGGGAAAATGTGAAAGCATTCTGTTAGGCCTTATTCTACACTGCATAGCCCTGAATTTACCAATGTGTATGTCCTTGCAAAAGAACGATATTGGCAAGGAACAGCTGTCCTGTACATTTGCATTTTTCTCCAAAACCAAGGACACTAGAGAGAAAATTTTAAAGCATTCTGTTAGGCCTTATTCTACACTGCATAGCCATGAATAAACCAATGTGTATGTCCTAGCAAAATAAAGATACTGGCAAGGAAAAGCTGTCCTGTACATTTACATTTTTCTCCCTAACTATGGACAATAGAGAGAAAATTTTAAAGCATTCTGTTAGGCCTTATTCTACACTGCATAGCCATGAATTTACCAATGTGTATGTCCTTGCAAAATAAATATATTGGCAAGTAAAATGTCTTGTACATTTGCATTTTTCTCCCAAACTAAAGACACTAGAGAGAAATTTTTTAAACATTCTGTTAGGCCTTATTCTACACTGCATAACCTTGAATTTACCAATGTGTATGTCCTTGCAAAAGAAAGATATTGGCATGGAAAAGCTGTCCTGTACATTTGCATTTTTCTCACAAACTAAGGACACTAGAAGGAAAATGTGAAAGCATTCTGTTAGGCCTTATTCTACACTGCATAGCCCTGTATTTACCAATGTGTATGTCCTTGCAAAAGAAAGATATTGGCAAGGAACAGCTGTCCTGTACATTTGAATTTTTCTCCCAAACTAAGGACACTAGAGAGAAAACTTAAAAGCATTCTGTTAAGCCTTATTCTACACTGCATAGCCCTGAATTTACCAATGTGTATGTCCTTGCAAAAGAAAGATATTGGCAAGGAAAAGCTGTCCTGTACATTTGCATTTTTCTCCCTAACTAACGATACTAGAGAGAAAATTTTAAAGCTTTCTGTTAGGCCTTATTCTACACTGCATAGCCATGAATAAACCAATGTGTATGTCCTTGCAAAATAAAGATATTGGCAAGGAAAAGCTGTCCTGTACATTTGCATTTTTCTCCCAAACTAAGGACACTAGAGAGAAATGTGAAAGCATTCTGTTAGGCCATATTCTACACTGCATAGCCGTGAATTTACCAGCATGAATATCCTTGCAAAAGCAAGATATTGGCAAGGAAAAGCAGTCCTGTACATTTGCATTTTTCTCCAAAACTAACAACACTAGAGAGAAATTTTTAAAGCATTCTGTTAGGCCTTATTCTACACTGCATAGCCCTGAATTTACCAATGTGTATGTCCTTGCTAAAGAAAGATATTGGCTAGGAAAAGCTGTCCTGTACATTTGCATTTTTCTCCCAAACTAAGGAAACTAGACAGAAAATGTGAAAGCATTATGTTAGGACTTATTCTAAAATGCATAGCCCTGAATTTACCAATGTGTATGTCCTTGCAAAAGAAAGATATTGGCAAGGAAAATCTGTCCTGTACATTTGAATTTTTCTCCCAAACTAAGGACACTAGAGAGAAAATGTTAACATATTTTTTTAGGCCTTATTCTACACTGCATAGCCCTGAATTTACCAATGTGTATGTTCTTGCAAAAGAAAGATATTGGCAAGGAAAAGCTGTCCTGTACATTTGCATTTTTCTCCCTAACTAACGACACTAGAGAGAAAATTTTAAAGCATTTTGTTAGGCCTTATTCTACACTGCATAGCCCTGAATTTACCAATGTGTATGTCCTTGCAAAAGAAAGATATTGGCAAGGAAAAGCTGTCCTGTACATTTGCATTTTTCTCCCAAACTAAGGACACTAGAGAGAAAATGTTAAAGCATTCTGTTAGGCCTTATTCTACACTGCATAGCCCTGAATTTACCAATGTCTATGTCCTAGCAAAATAAAAATATTGGCAAGGAAAACCTGTACTGTACATTTGCATTTTTCTCCTAAACTAAGGACACTAGAGAGAAAATGTTAACATATTTTTTTAGGCCTTATTCTACACTGCATAGCCCTGAATTTACCAATGTGTATGTTCTTGCAAAAGAAAGATATTGGCAAGGAAAAGCTGTCCTGTACATTTGCATTTTTCTCCCTAACTAACGACACTAGAGAGAAAATTTTAAAGCATTCTGTTAGGCCTTATTCTACACTGCATAGCCCTGAATTTACCAATGTGTATGTCCTTGCAAAAGAAAGATATTGGCAAGGAAAAGCTGTCCTGTACATTTGCATTTTTCTCCCAAACTAAGGACACTAGCGGGAAAATGTGAAAGCATTCTGTTAGGCCTTATTCTACACTGCATAGCCCTGAATTTACCAATGTGTATGTCCTTGCAAAAGAACGATATTGGCAAGGAACAGCTGTCCTGTACATTTGCATTTTTCTCCAAAACCAAGGACACTAGAGAGAAAATTTTAAAGCATTCTGTTAGGCCTTATTCTACACTGCATAGCCATGAATAAACCAATGTGTATTTCCTAGCAAAATAAAGATATTGGCAAGGAAAAGCTGTCCTGTACATTTACATTTTTCTCCCTAACTATGGACAATAGAGAGAAAATTTTAAAGCATTCTGTTAGGCCTTATTCTACACTGCATAGCCATGAATTTACCAATGTGTATGTCCTTGCAAAATAAATATATTGGCAAGTAAAATGTCTTGTAAATTTGCATTTTTCTCCCAAACTAAGGACACTAGAGAGAAATTTTTTAAACATTCTGTTAGGCCTTATTCTACACTGCATAGCCTTGAATTTACCAATGTGTATGTCCTTGCAAAAGAAAGATATTGGCATGGAAAAGCTGTCCTGTACATTTGCATTTTTCTCACAAACTAAGGACACTAGAAGGAAAATGTGAAAGCATTCTGTTAGGCCTTATTCTACACTGCATAGCCCTGTATTTACCAATGTGTATGTACTTGCAAAAGAAAGATATTGGCAAGGAACAGCTGTCCTGTACATTTGAATTTTTCTCCCAAACTAAGGACACTAGAGAGAAAACTTAAAAGCATTCTGTTAGGCCTTATTCTACACTGCATAGCCCTAAATTTACCAATGTGTATGTCCTTGCAAAAGAAAGATATTGGCAAGGAAAAGCTGTCCTGTACATTTGCATTTTTCTCCCTAACTAACGATACTAGAGAGAAAATTTTAAAGCTTTCTGTTAGGCCTTATTATACACTGCATAGCCATGAATAAACCAATGTGTATGTCCTTGCAAAATAAAGATATTGGCAAGGAAAAGCTGTCATGTACATTTGCATTTTTCTCCCAAACTATGGACACTAGAGAGAAAATGTTAAAGCATTCTGTTAGGCCTTATTCTACACTGCATAGCCCTGAATTTACCAATGTGTATGTCCTTGCAAAAGAAATGTATTGGCAAGGAAAATGTCTTGTACATTTGCATTTTTCTCCCAAACTAAGGACACTAGAGAGAAAAATTTTAAGCATTCTGTTAGGCCTTATTCTACACTGCAAAGCCTTGAATTTACCAATGTGTATGTCCTTGCAAAAGAAAGATATTGGCAAGGAAAAGCTGTCCTGTACATTTGCATTTTTCTCCCAAACTAAGGACACTAGAGAGAAATGTGAAAGCATTCTGTTAGGCCATATTCTACACTGCATAGACGTGAATTTACCAGCATGTATATCCTTGCAAAAGCAAGATATTGGCAAGGAAAAGCAGTCCTGTACATTTGCATTTTTCTCCAAAACTAACAACACTAGAGAGAAATTTTTAAAGCATTCTGTTAGGCCTTATTCTACACTGCATAGCCCTGAATTTACCAATGTGTATGTTCTTGCAAAAGAAAGATATTGGCAAGGAAAAGCTGTCCTGTACATTTGCATTTTTCTCCCTAACTAACGACACTAGAGAGAAAATTTTAAAGCATTTTGTTAGGCCTTATTCTTCACTGCATAGCCCTGAATTTACCAATGTGTATGTCCTTGCAAAAGAAAGATATTGGCAAGGAAAAGCTGTCCTGTACATTTGCATTTTTCTCCCAAACTAAGGACACTAGTGGGAAAATGTGAAAGCATTCTGTTAGGCCTCATGCTACACTGCATAGCCCTGAATTTACCAATGTGTATGTCCTTGCAAAAGAAAGATATTGGCAAGGAACAGCTGTCCTGTACATTTGCATTTTTCTCCAAAACCAAGGACACTAGAGAGAAAATTTTAAAGCATTCTGTTAGGCCTTATTCTACACTGCATAGCCTTGAATTTACCAATGTGTATGTCCTTGCAAAAGAAAGATATTGGCAAGGAAAAGCTGTCCTGTACATTTGCATTTTCTCCCAAACTAAGGAAAGTAGACAGAAAATGTGAAAGCATTATGTTAGGACTTATTCTACACTGCATAGCCCTGGATTTATCAATGTGTATGTCACTGCAAAAGAAAGATATTGGCAAGGAAAAGCTCTCCTGTACATTTGCATTTTTCTCCCAAACTAAGGACACGAGAGGGAGAATTTTAAAGCATTCTGTAAGGCCTTATTCTACACTGCATAACCCTGAATTTACTAATGTGTATGTCCTTGCAATAGAAAGATATTGGCAAGGAAAAGCTGTCCTGTACATTTGCATTTTTCTCTCAAACTTAGGACACTAGAGAGAAAATGTGAAAGCATTCTGTTAGGCCTTATTCTACACTGAATAGCCCTGAATTTATCAATGTGTATGTCCTTGCAAAAGAAAGATATTGGCAAGGAAAAGCTGTCCTGTACATTCGCATTTTTCTCCCAACTAACAACACTAGAGAGAAAATTTTAACGCATTCTGTTAGGCCTTATTCTACACTGCATAGCCCTGAATTTACCAATGTGTATGTTCTTGCAAAAGAAAGATATTGGCAAGGAAAAGCTGTCCTGTACATTTGCATTTTTCTCCCAAACTAATGACACTAGAGAGAAAATGTTAAAGCATTCTGTTAGGCCTTATTCTACACTGCATAGCCCTGAATTTACCAATGTCTATGTCCTAGCAAAATAAAAATATTGGCAAGGAACAGCTGTCCTGTACATTTGCATTTTTCTCCAAAACCAAGGACACTAGAGAGAAAATTTTAAAGCATTCTGTTAGGCCTTATTCTACACTGCATAGCCATGAATAAACCAATGTGTATGTCCTAGCAAAATAAAGATATTGGCAAGGAAAAGCTGTCCTGTACATTTACATTTTTTTTCCCAAACTATGGACAATAGAGAGAAAATTTTAAAGCATTCTGTTAGGCCTTATTCTACACTGCATAGCCATGAATTTACCAATGTGTATGTCCTTGCAAAATAAATATATTGGCAAGGAAAATGTCTTGTACATTTGCATTTTTCTCCCAAACTAAGGACACTAGAGAGAAATTTTTTAAACATTCTGTTAGGCCTTATTCTACACTGCATAGCCTTGAATTTACCAATGTGTATGTCCTTGCAAAAGAAAGATATTGGCAAGGAAAAGCTGTCCTGTACTTTTGCATTTTTCTCCCAAACTAAGGACACTAGAGAGAAATGTGAAAGCATTCTGTTAGGCCATTTTCTACACTGCATAGCTGTGAATTTACCAGCATGTATATCCTTGCAAAAAAAAGATATTGGCAAGGAAAAGCTGTCCTGTACATTTGCATTTTTCTCCCAAACTAAGGACACTAGCGAGAAAATATTAAAGCATTCCATTAGGCCTTATTCTACACTGCATAGCCCTGAATTTACCAATGTGTATGTCCTTGCTAAAGAAAGATATTGGCAAGGAAAAGCTGTCCTGTACATTTGCATTTTCTCCCAAACTAAGGAAACTAGACAGAAAATGTGAAAGCATTATGTTAGGACTTATTCTACACTGCATAGCCCTGGATTTACCAATGTGTATGTCATTGCAAAAGAAAGATATTGGCAAGGAAAAGCTCTCCTGTACATTTGCATTTTTCTCCCAAACTAAGGACACGAGAGGGAGAATTTTAAAGCATTCTGTAAGGCCTTATTCTACACTGCATAACCCTGAATTTACTAATGTGTATGTCCTTGCAATAGAAAGATATTGGCAAGGAAAAGCTGTCCTGTACATTTGCATTTTTCTCTCAAACTTAGGACACTAGAGAGAAAATGTGAAAGCATTCTGTTAGGCCTTATTCTACACTGAATAGCCCTGAATTTATCAATGTGTATGTCCTTGCAAAAGAAAGATATTGGCAAGGAAAAGCTGTCCTGTACATTCGCATTTTTCTCCCAACTAACAACACTAGAGAGAAAATTTTAAAGCATTCTGTTAGGCCTTATTCTACACTGCATAGCCCTGAATTTACCAATGTGTATGTCCTTGCAAAAGAAAGATATTGGCAAGGAAAAGCTGTCCTGTACATTTGCATTTTTCTCCCAAACTAATGACACTAGAGAGAAAATGTTAAAGCATTCTGTTAGGCCTTATTCTACACTGCATAGCCCTGAATTTACCAATGTCTATGTCCTAGCAAAATAAAAATATTGGCAAGGAAAAGCTGTCCTGTATATTTGCATTTTTCTCTCAAACTAAGGAGACTAGGGAGAAAATTTTAAAGCATTCTGTTAGGCCTTATTCTACATTGCATAGCCCTGAATTTACCAATGTGTATGTCCTTGCAAAGATAGATATTGACAAGGAAAAGCTGTCCTGTACATTTGCATTTTTCTACAAAACCAAGGACACTAGAGAGAACATTTTAAAGCATTCTGTTAGGCCTTATTCTACACTGCATAGCCATTAA
This sequence comes from Pseudophryne corroboree, assembly GCF_028390025.1. Taxonomy (NCBI): domain Eukaryota; kingdom Metazoa; phylum Chordata; class Amphibia; order Anura; family Myobatrachidae; genus Pseudophryne; species Pseudophryne corroboree. The sequence goes on from NC_086444.1 coordinate 687,478,385, forward strand.
TAAACCAATGTGTATGTCCTTGCAATAGAAAGATATTGGCAAGGAAAAGCTGTCCTGTACATTTGCATTTTTCTCCCAAACTAAAGACACTAGAGAGAAAATGTGAAAGCATTCTGTTAGGTCTTATTCTACACTGCATAGCCCTGAATTTACCAATGTGTATGTCCTTGCAAAATAAATATATTAGCAAGTAAAAGCTGTCCTGTACATTTGCATGTTTCTCCCAAACTAACGAAACTAGAGAGAAAATTTAAAAGCATTCTGTTAGGCCTTATTCTACACTACATAGCCCTGAATTTACCAATGTGTATGTCCTTGCAAAAGAATGATATTGGCAAGAAAAAGCTGTCCTGTACATTTGCATTTTTATCCCAAACTAACGACACTAGAGAGAAAATTTTAAAGCATTCTGTTAGGCCTTATTCTACACTGCATAGCCCTGAATTTACCAATGTGTATGTCCTTGCAAAAGCAAGATATTGGCAAGGAAAAGCTGTCCTGTACATTTGCATTTTTCTCCCAAACTAAGGACACTAGAGGGAAAATGTGAAAGCATTCTGTTAGGCCTTATTCTACACTGCATAGCCGTGAATTTACCAGCATGTATATCCTTGCAAAAGCAAGATATTGGCAAGGAAAAGCTGTCCTGTACATTTGCATTTTTCTCCCAAACTAAGGACGCTAGCGAGAAAATATTAAAGCATTCCGTTAGGCCTTATTCTACACTGCATAGCCCTGAATTTACCAATGTGTATGTCCTTGCTAAAGAAAGATATTGGCAAGGAAAAGCTGTCCTGTACATTTGCATTTTTCTCCCAAACTAAGGACACTAGCGAGAAAATATTAAAGCATTCCAGTAGGCCTTATTCTACACTGCATAGCCCTGAATTTACCAATGTCTATGTCCTAGCAAAATAAAAATATTGGCAAGGAAAAGCTGTCCTGTATATTTGCATTTTTCTCTCAAACTAAGGAGACTAGGGAGAAAATTTTAAAGCATTCTGTTAGGCCTTATTCTACATTGCATAGCCCTGAATTTACCAATGTGTATGTCCTTGCAAAGATAGATATTGACAAGGAAAAGCTGTCCTGTACATTTGCATTTTTCTACAAAACCAAGGACACTAGAGAGAACATTTTAAAGCATTCTGTTAGGCCTTATTCTACACTGCATAGCCATTAATAAACCAATGTGTATGTCCTTGCAATAGAAAGATATTGGCAAGGAAAAGCTGTCCTGTACATTTGCATTTTTCTCCCAAACTAAAGACACTAGAGAGAAAATGTGAAAGCATTCTGTTAGGTCTTATTCTACACTGCATAGCCCTGAATTTACCAATGTGTATGTCCTTGCAAAATAAATATATTAGCAAGTAAAAGCTGTCCTGTACATTTGCATGTTTCTCCCAAACTAACGAAACTAGAGAGAAAATTTAAAAGCATTCTGTTAGGCCTTATTCTACACTGCATAGCCCTGAATTTACCAGCATGTATATCCTTGCAAAAGCAAGATATTGGCAAGGAAAAGCTGTAATGTACATTTGCATTTTTCTCCCAAACTAAGGACACTAGAGAGAAAATATTAAAGCATTCCGTTAGGCCTTATTCTACACTGCATAGCCCTGAATTTACCAATGTGTATGTCCTTGCTAAAGAAAGATATTGGCAAGGAAAAGCTGTCCTGTACATTTGCATTTTTCTCCCAAACTAAGGACACTAGCGAGAAAATATTAAAGCATTCCGTTAGGCCTTATTCTACACTGCATAGCCCTGAATTTACCAATGTGTATGTCCTTGCTAAAGAAAGATATTGGCAAGGAAAAGCTGTCCTGTACATTTGCATTTTTCTCCCAAACTAAGGAAACTAGACAGAAAATGTGAAAGCATTATGTTAGGCCTTATTCTACACTGAATAGCCCTGGATTTATCAATGTGTATGTCATTGCAAAAGAAAGATATTGGCAAGGAAAAGCTCTCCTGTACATTTGATTTTTCTCCCAAACTAAGGACACGAGAGGGAGAATTTTAAAGCATTCTGTAAGGCCTTATTCTACACTGCATAACCCTGAATTTACCAATGTGTATGTCCTTGCAATAGAAAGATATTGGCAAGGAAAAGCTGTCCTGTACATTTGCATTTTTCTCTCAAACTTAGGACACTAGAGAGAAAATGTGAAAGCATTCTGTTAGGCCTTATTCTACACTGAATAGCCCTGAATTTATCAATGTGTATGTCCTTGCAAAAGAAAGATATTGGCAAGGAAAAGCTGTCCTGTACATTCACATTTTTCTCCCAAATAACAACACTAGAGAGAAAATTTTAAAGCATTCTGTTAGGCCTTATTCTACACTGCATAGCCCTGAATTTACCAATGTGTATGTCCTTGCAAAAGAAAGATATTGGCAAGGAAAAGCTGTCCTGTACATTTGCATTTTTCTCCCAAACTAAGGACACTAGAGAGAAAATGTTAAAGCATTCTGTTAGGCCTTATTCTACACTGCATAGCCCTGAATTTACCAATGTCTATGTCCTAGCAAAATAAAAATATTGGCAAGGAAAAGCTGTCCTGTACATTGGCATTTTTCTCTCAAAGTAAGGAGACTAGAGGGAAAATTTTAAAGCATTCTGTTAGGCCTTATTCTACATTGCATAGCCCTGAATTTACCAATGTGTATGTCCTTGCAAAGATAGATATTGGCAAGGAAAAGCTGTCCTGTACATTTGCATTTTTCTACAAAACCAAGGACACTAGAGAGAAAATTTTAAAGCATTCTGTTAGGCCTTATTCTACACTGCATAGCCATTAATAAACCAATGTGTATGTCCTTGCAATAGAAAGATATTGGCAAGGAAAAGCTGTCCTGTACATTTGCATTTTTCTCCCAAACTAAGGACACTAGAGAGAAAATGTGAAAGCATTCTGTTAGGTCTTATTCTACACTGCATAGCCCTGAATTTACCAATGTGTATGTCCTTTCAAAATAAATATATTAGCAAGGAAAAGCTGTCCTGTACATTTGAATGTTTCTCCCAAACTAACGACACTAGAGAGAAAATTTAAAAGCATTCTGTTAGGCCTTATTCTACACTGCATAGCCCTGAATTTTCCAATGTATATGTCCTTGCAAAAGCAAGATATTGGCAAGGAACAGTTGTCCTGTACATTTGCATTTTTCTCCAAAACCAAGGACACTAGAGAGAAAATTTTAAAGCATTCTGTTAGGCCTTATTCTACACTGCATAGCCATGAATAAACCAATGTGTATGTCCTAGCAAAAGAAAGATATTGGCAAGGAAAAGCTGTCCTGTACATTTGCATTTTTCTCCCAAACTAAGGACACTAGAGGGAAAATGTGAAAGCATTCTGTTAGGCCTTATTCTACACTGCATAGCCCTGAATTTACCAATGTGTATGTCCTTGCAAAAGAAAGATATTGGCAAGGAACAGCTGTCCTGTACTTTTGCATTTTTCTCCAAAACCAAGGACACTAGAGAGAAAATTTTAAAGCATTCTGTTAGGCCTTATTCTACACTGCATAGCCATGAATAAACCAATGTGTATGTCCTTGCAATAGAAAGATATTGGCAAGGAAAAGCTGTCCTGTACATTTGCATTTTTCTCTCAAACTAAGGACACTAGAGAGAAAATGTGAAAGCATTCTGTTAGGCCTTATTCTACACTGAATAGCCCTGGATTTATCAATGTGTATGTCATTGCAAAAGAAAGATATTGGCAAGGAAAAGCTCTCCTGTACATTTGCATTTTTCTCCCAAACTAAGGACACGAGAGGGAGAATTTTAAAGCATTCTGTAAGGCCTTATTCTACACTGCATAGCCATGAATAAACGAATGTGTATGTCCTTGCAATAGAAAGATATTGGCAAGGAAAAGCTGTCCTGTACATTTGCATTTTTCTCCCAAACTAAGGAAACTAGACAGAAAATGTGAAAGCATTATGTTAGGACTTATTCTACACTGCATAGCCATGAATAAACCAATGTGTATGTCCTTGCAATAGAAAGATATTGGCAAGGAAAAGCTGTCCTGTACATTTGCATTTTTCTCCCAAACTAAGGACACTAGAGGGAAAATGTGAAAGCATTCTGTTAGGCCTTATTCTACACTGCATAGCCGTAAATTTACCAGCATGTATATCCTTGCAAAATCAAGATATTGGCAAGGAAAAGCTGTCCTGTACATTTGCATTTTTCTCCCAAACTAAGGACACTAGAGGGAAAATGTGAAAGCATTCTGTTAGGCCTTATTCTACACTGCATAGCCATGAATAAACCAATGTGTATGTCCTTGCAATAGAAAGATATTGGCAAGGAAAAGCTGTCCTGTACATTTGCATTTTTCTCTCAAACTAAGGAGACTAGAGAGAAAATTTTAAAGCATTCTGTTAGGCCTTATTCTACATTGCATAGCCCTGAATTTACCAATGTGTATGTCCTTGCAAAAGAATGATATTAGCAAGGAAAAGCTGTCCTGTACATTTGCATTTTTATCCCAAACTAACGACACTAGAGAGAAAATTTTAAAGCATTCTGTTAGGCCTTATTCTACACTGCATAGCCCTGAATTTACCAATGTGTATGTCCTTGCAAAAGCAAGATATTGGCAAGGAAAAGCTGTCCTGTACATTTGCATTTTTCTCCCAAACTAAGGACACTAGAGGGAAAATGTGAAAGCATTCTGTTAGGCCTTATTCTACACTGCATAGCCCTGAATTTACCAATGTGTATGTCCTTGCAAAAGAAAGATATTGGCAAGGAACAGCTGTCCTGTACATTTGAATTTTTCTCCAAAACCAAGGACACTAGAGAGAAAATTTTAAAGCATTCTGTTAGGCCTTATTCTACACTGCATAGCCATGAATAAACCAATGTGTATGTCCTAGCAAAATAAAGATATTGGCAAGGAAAAGCTGTCCTGTACATTTGCATTTTTCTCCCAAACTATGGACAATAGAGAGAAAATTTTAAAGCATTCTGTTAGGCCTTATTCTACACTGCATAGCCATGAATTTACCAATGTGTATGTCCTTGCAAAAGACATATATTGGCAAGGAAAATGTCTTGTACATTTGCATTTTTCTCCCAAACTAAGGACACTAGAGAGAACATTTTTAAACATTCTGTTAGGCCTTATTCTACACTGCATAGCCTTGAATTTACCAATGTGTATGTCCTTGCAAAAGAAAGATATTGGCATGGAAAAGCTGTCCTGTACATTTGCATTTTTCTCCCAAACTAAGGACACTAGAGGGAAAATGTGAAAGCATTCTGTTAGGCCTTATTCTACACTGCATATCCCTGAATTTACCAATGTGTATGTCCTTACAAAAGAAAGATATTGGCAAGGAACAGCTGTCCTGTACATTTGAATTTTTCTCCCAAACTAAGGACACTAGAGAGAAAATTTGAAAGCATTCTGTTAGGCCTTATTTACACTGCATAGCCATTAATAAACCAATGTGTATGTCCTTGCAAAAAAAAGATATTGACAAGGAAAAGCTGTCCTGTACATTTGCATTTTTCTCCCAAACTATGGACACTAGAGAGAAAATGTTAAAGCATTCTGTTAGGCCTTATTCTACACTGCATAGCCCTGAATTTACCAATGTGTATGTCCTTGCAAAAGATATATATATGCAAGGAAAATGTCTTGTACATTTGCATTTTTATCCCAAACTAAGGACACTAGAGAGAAAAATTTTAAGCATTCTGTTAGGCCTTATTCTACACTGCATAGCCCTGAATTTACCAATGTGTATGTCCTTGCAAAAGAAATATATTGGCAAGGAAAATGTCTTGTACATTTGCATTTTTATCCCAAACTAAGGACACTAGAGAGAAAAATTTTAAGCATTCTGTTAGGCCTTATTCTACACTGCATAGCCTTGAATTTACCAATGTGTATGTCATTGCAAAAGAAAGATATTGGCAAGGAAAAGCTGTCCTGTACATTTGCATTTTTCTCCCAAACTAAGGACACTAGAGAGAAATGTGAAAGCATTCTGTTAGGCCATATTCTACACTGCATAGCCGTGAATTTACCAGCATGTATATCCTTGCAAAAGCAAGATATTGGCAAAGAAAAGCTGTCCTGTACATTTGCATTTTTCTCCCAAACTAAGGACACTAGAGGGAAAATGTGAAAGCATTCTGTTAGGCCTTATTCTACACTGCATAGCCCTGAATTTACCAATGTGTATGTCCTTGCAAAGATAGATATTGGCAAGGAAAAGCTGTCCTGTACATTTGCATTTTTCTACAAAACCAAGGACACTAGAGAGAAAATTTTAAAGCATTCTGTTAGGCCTTATTCTACACTGCATAGCCATTAATAAACCAATGTGTATGTCCTTGCAATAGAAAGATATTGGCAAGGAAAAGCTGTCCTGTACATTTGCATTTTTCTCCCAAACTAAGGACACTAGAGAGAAAATGTGAAAGCATTCTGTTAGGTCTTATTCTACACTGCATAGCCCTGAATTTACCAATGTGTATGTCCTTTCAAAATAAATATATTAGCAAGTAAAAGCTGTCCTGTACATTTGAATGTTTCTCCCAAACTAACGACACTAGAGAGAAAATTTAAAAGCATTCTGTTAGGCCTTATTCTACACTGCATAGCCCTGAATTTACCAATGTGTATGTCCTTGCAAAAGAATGATATTGGCAAGGAAAAGCTGTCCTGTACATTTGCATTTTTATCCCAAACTAACGACACTAGAGAGAAAATTTTAAAGCATTCTGTTAGGCCTTATTCTACACTGCATAGCCCTGAATTTTCCAATGTATATGTCCTTGCAAAAGCAAGATATTGGCAAGGAAAAGCTGTCCTGTACATTTGCATTTTTCTCCCAAACTAAGGACACTAGAGGGAAAATGTGAAAACATTCTGTTAGGCCTTATTCTACACTGCATAGCCGTGAATTTACCAGCATGTATATCCTTGCAAAAGCAAGATATTGGCAAGGAAAAGCTGTCCTGTACATTTGCATTTTTCTCCCAAACTAAGGACACTAGCGAGAAAATATTAAAGCATTCCGTTAGGCCTTATTCTACACTGCATAGCCCTGAATTTACCAATGTGTATGTCCTTGCTAAAGAAAGATATTGGCAAGGAAAAGCTGTCCTGTACATTTGCATTTTTCTCCCAAACTAAGGACACTAGCGAGAAAATATTAAAGCATTCCGTTAGGCCTTATTCTACACTGCATAGCCCTGAATTTACCAATGTGTATGTCCTTGCTAAAGAAAGATATTGGCAAGGAAAAGCTGTCCTGTACATTTGCATTTTTCTCCCAAACTAAGGAAACTAGACAGAAAATGTGAAAGCATTATGTTAGGACTTATTCTACACTGCATAGCCATGAATAAACCAATGTGTATGTCCTTGCAATAGAAAGATATTGGCAAGGAAAAGCTGTCCTGTACATTTGCATTTTTCTCTCAAACTAAGGACACTAGCGAGAAAATATTAAAGCATTCCGTTAGGCCTTATTCTACACTGCATAGCCCTGAATTTACCAATGTGTATGTCCTTGCTAAAGAAAGATATTGGCAAGGAAAAGCTGTCCTGTACATTTGCATTTTTCTCCCAAACTAAGGAAACTAGACAGAAAATGTGAAAGCATTATGTTAGGACTTATTCTACACTGCATAGCCATGAATAAACCAATGTGTATGTCCTTGCAATAGAAAGATATTGGCAAGGAAAAGCTGTCCTGTACATTTGCATTTTTCTCCCAAACTAAGGACACTAGAGGGAAAATGTGAAAGCATTCTGTTAGGCCTTATTCTACACTGCATAGCCGTAAATTTACCAGCATGTATATCCTTGCAAAAGCAAGATATTGGCAAGGAAAAGCTGTCCTGTACATTTGCATTTTTCTCCCGAACTAAGGACAATAGCGAGAAAATATTAAAGCATTCCGTTAGGCCTTATTCTACACTGCATAGCCCTGAATTTACCAATGTGTATGTCCTTGCTAAAGAAAGATATTGGCAAGGAAAAGCTGTCCTGTACATTTGCATTTTTCTCCCAAACTAAGGACACTAGCGAGAAAATATTAAAGCATTCCATTAGGCCTTATTCTACACTGCATAGCCCTGAATTTACCAATGTGTATGTCTTTGCTAAAGAAAGATATTGGCAAGGAAAAGCTGTCCTGTACATTTGCATTTTTCTCTCAAACTAAGGAGACTAGAGAGAAAATTTTAAAGCATTCTGTTAGGCCTTATTCTACATTGCATAGCCCTGAATTTACCAATGTGTATGTCCTTGCAAAAGAATGATATTGGCAAGGAAAAGCTGTCCTGTACATTTGCATTTTTATCCCAAACTAAGGAATCTAGACAGAAAATGTGAAAGCATTATGTTAGGACTTATTCTACACTGCATAGCCATGAATAAACCAATGTGTATGTCCTTGCAATAGAAAGATATTGGCAAGGAAAAGCTGTCCTGTACATTTGCATTTTTCTCTCAAACTAAGGAGACTAGAGAGAAAATTTTAAAGCATTCTGTTAGGCCTTATTCTACACTGCATAGCCATGAATAAACCAATGTGTATGTCCTAGCAAAATAAAGATATTGGCAAGGAAAAGCTGTCCTGTACATTTGCATTTTTCTCCCAAACTATGGACAATAGAGAGAAAATTTTAAAGCATTCTGTTAGGCCTTATTCTACACTGCATAGCCATGAATTTACCAATGTGTATGTCCTTGCAAAAGACATATATTGGCAAGGAAAATGTCTTGTACATTTGCATTTTTCTCCCAAACTAAGGACACTAGAGAGAACATTTTTAAACATTCTGTTAGGCCTTATTCTACACTGCATAGCCTTGAATTTACCAATGTGTATGTCCTTGCAAAAGAAAGATATTGGCATGGAAAAGCTGTCCTGTACATTTGCATTTTTCTCCCAAACTAAGGACACTAGAGGGAAAATGTGAAAGCATTCTGTTAGGCCTTATTCTACACTGCATAGCCCTGAATTTACCAATGTGTATGTCCTTGCAAAAGAAAGATATTGGCTAGGAACAGCTGTCCTGTACATTTGAATTTTTCTCCCAAACTAAGGACACTAGAGAGAAAATTTGAAAGCATTCTGTTAGGCCTTATTTACACTGCATAGCCATTAATAAACCAATGTGTATATCCTTGCAAAAAAAAGATATTGACAAGGAAAAGCTGTCCTGTACATTTGCATTTTTCTCCCAAACTATGGACACTAGAGAGAAAATGTTAAAGCATTCTGTTAGGCCTTATTCTACACTGCATAGCCCTGAATTTACCAATGTGTATGTCCTTGCAAAAGAAATATATTGGCAAGGAAAATGTCTTGTACATTTGCATTTTTATCCCAAACTAAGGACACTAGAGAGAAAAATTTTAAGCATTCTGTTAGGCCTTATTCTACACTGCATAGCCTTGAATTTACCAATGTGTATGTCATTGCAAAAGAAAGATATTGGCTAGGAAAAGCTGTCCTGTACATTTGCATTTTTCTCCCAAACTAAGGACACTAGAGAGAAATGTGAAAGCATTCTGTTAGGCCATATTCTACACTGCATAGCCGTGAATTTACCAGCATGTATATCCTTGCAAAAGCAAGATATTGGCAAAGAAAAGCTGTCCTGTACATTTGCATTTTTCTCCCAAACTAAGGACACTAGAGGGAAAATGTGAAAGCATTCTGTTAGGCCTTATTCTACACTGCATAGCCCTGAATTTACCAATGTGTATGTCCTTGCAAAAGAAAGATATTGGCAAGGAACAGCTGTCCTGTACATTTGCATTTTTCTCCAAAACCAAGGACACTAGAGAGAAAATTTTAAAGCATTCTGTTAGGCCTTATTCTACACTGCATAGCCATGAATAAACCAATGTGTATGTCCTTGCAATAGAAAGATATTGGCAAGGAAAAGCAGTCCTGTACATTTGCATTTTTCTCCCAAACTAAGGACACTAGAGGGAAAATGTGAAAGCATTCTGTTAGGCCTTATTCTACACTGCATAGCCCTGAATTTACCAATGTGCATGTCCTTGCAAAAGAAAGATATTGGCAAGGAACAGTTGTCCTGTACATTTGCATTTTTCTCCAAAACCAAGGACACTAGAGAGAAAATTTTAAAGCATTCTGTTAGGCCTTATTCTACACTGCATAGCCATGAATAAACCAATGTGTATGTCCTAGCAAAAGAAAGATATTGGCAAGGAAAAGCTGTCCTGTACATTTGCATTTTTCTCCCAAACTAAGGACACTAGAGGGAAAATGTGAAAGCATTCTGTTAGGCCTTATTCTACACTGCATAGCCCTGAATTTACCAATGTATATGTCCTTGCAAAAGAAAGATATTGGCAAGGAACAGCTGTCCTGTACTTTTGCATTTTTCTCCAAAACCAAGGACACTAGAGAGAAAATTTTAAAGCATTCTGTTAGGCCTTATTCTACACTGCATAGCCATGAATAAACCAATGTGTATGTCCTTGCAATAGAAAGATATTGGCAAGGAAAAGCTGTCCTGTACATTTGCATTTTTCTCTCAAACTAAGGACACTAGAGAGAAAATGTGAAAGCATTCTGTTAGGCCTTATTCTACACTGAATAGCCCTGGATTTATCAATGTGTATGTCATTGCAAAAGAAAGATATTGGCAAGGAAAAGCTCTCCTGTACATTTGCATTTTTCTCCCAAACTAAGGACACGAGAGGGAGAATTTTAAAGCATTCTGTAAGGCCTTATTCTACACTGCATAGCCATGAATAAACCAATGTGTATGTCCTTGCAATAGAAAGATATTGGCAAGGAAAAGCTGTCCTGTACATTTGCATTTTTCTCCCAAACTAAGGAAACTAGACAGAAAATGTGAAAGCATTATGTTAGGACTTATTCTACACTGCATAGCCATGAATAAACCAATGTGTATGTCCTTGCAATAGAAAGATATTGGCAAGGAAAAGCTGTCCTGTACATTTGCATTTTTCTCCCAAACTAAGGACACTAGAGGGAAAATGTGAAAGCATTCTGTTAGGCCTTATTCTACACTGCATAGCCGTAAATTTACCAGCATGTATATCATTGCAAAAGCAAGATATTGGCAAGGAAAAGCTGTCCTGTACATTTGCATTTTTCTCCCAAACTAAGGACACTAGAGGGAAAATGTGAAAGCATTCTGTTAGGCCTTATTCTACACTGCATAGCCATGAATAAACCAATGTGTATGTCCTTGCAATAGAAAGATATTGGCAAGGAAAAGCTGTCCTGTACATTTGCATTTTTCTCTCAAACTAAGGAGACTAGAGAGAAAATTTTAAAGCATTCTGTTAGGCCTTATTCTACATTGCATAGCCCTGAATTTACCAATGTGTATGTCCTTGCAAAAGAATGATATTGGCAAGGAAAAGCTGTCCTGTACATTTGCATTTTTATCCCAAACTAACGACACTAGAGAGAAAATTTTAAAGCATTCTGTTAGGCCTTATTCTACACTGCATAGCCCTGAATTTACCAATTTGTATGTCCTTGCAAAAGCAAGATATTGGCAAGGAAAAGCTGTCCTGTACATTTGCATTTTTCTCCCAAACTAAGGACACTAGAGGGAAAATGTGAAAGCATTCTGTTAGGCCTTATTCTACACTGCATAGCCCTGAATTTACCAATGTGTATGTCCTTGCAAAAGAATGATATTGGCAAGGAACAGCTGTCCTGTACATTTGAATTTTTCTCCAAAACCAAGGACACTAGAGAGAAAATTTTAAAGCATTCTGTTAGGCCTTATTCTACACTGCATAGCCATGAATAAACCAATGTGTATGTCCTAGCAAAATAAAGATATTGGCAAGGAAAAGCTGTCCTGTACATTTGCATTTTTCTCCCAAACTATGGACAATAGAGAGAAAATTTTAAAGCATTCTGTTAGGCCTTATTCTACACTGCATAGCCATGAATTTACCAATGTGTATGTCCTTGCAAAAGACATATATTGGCAAGGAAAATGTCTTGTACATTTGCATTTTTCTCCCAAACTAAGGACACTAGAGAGAACATTTTTAAACATTCTGTTAGGCCTTATTCTACACTGCATAGCCTTGAATTTACCAATGTGTATGTCCTTGCAAAAGAAAGATATTGGCATGGAAAAGCTGTCCTGTACATTTGCATTTTTCTCCCAAACTAAGGACACTAGAGGGAAAATGTGAAAGCATTCTGTTAGGCCTTATTCTACACTGCATAGCCCTGAATTTACCAATGTGTATGTCCTTGCAAAAGAAAGATATTGGCAAGGAACAGCTGTCCTGTACTTTTGCATTTTTCTCCAAAACCAAGGACACTAGAGAGAAAATTTTAAAGCATTCTGTTAGGCCTTATTCTACACTGCATAGCCATGAATAAACCAATGTGTATGTCCTTGCAATAGAAAGATATTGGCAAGGAAAAGCTGTCCTGTACATTTGCATTTTTCTCTCAAACTAAGGACACTAGAGAGAAAATGTGAAAGCATTCTGTTAGGCCTTATTCTACACTGAATAGCCCTGGATTTATCAATGTGTATGTCATTGCAAAAGAAAGATATTGGCAAGGAAAAGCTCTCCTGTACATTTGCATTTTTCTCCTAAACTAAGGACACGAGAGGGAGAATTTTAAAGCATTCTGTAAGGCCTTATTCTACACTGCATAGCCATGAATAAACCAATGTGTATGTCCTTGCAATAGAAAGATATTGGCAAGGAAAAGCTGTCCTGTACATTTGCATTTTTCTCCCAAACTAAGGACACTAGAGGGAAAATGTGAAAGCATTCTGTTAGGCCTTATTCTACACTGCATAGCCGTAAATTTACCAGCATGTATATCCTTGCAAAAGCAAGATATTGGCAAGGAAAAGCTGTCCTGTACATTTGCATTTTTCTCCCAAACTAAGGACACTAGAGGGAAAATGTGAAAGCATTCTGTTTGGCCTTATTCTACACTGCATAGCCATGAATAAACCAATGTGTATGTCCTTGCAATAGAAAGATATTAGAAAGGAAAAGCTGTCCTGTACATTTGCATTTTTCTCTCAAACTAAGGAGACTAGAGAGAAAATTTTAAAGCATTCTGTTAGGCCTTATTCTACATTGCATAGCCCTGAATTTACCAATGTGTATGTCCTTGCAAAAGAATGATATTGGCAAGGAAAAGCTGTCCTGTACATTTGCATTTTTATCCCAAACTAACGACACTAGAGAGAAAATTTTAAAGCATTCTGTTAGGCCTTATTCTACACTGCATAGCCCTGAATTTACCAATGTGTATGTCCTTGCAAAAGCAAGATATTGGCAAGGAAAAGCTGTCCTGTACATTTGCATTTTTCTCCCAAACTAAGGACACTAGAGGGAAAATGTGAAAGCATTCTGTTAGGCCTTATTCTACACTGCATAGCCCTGAATTTACCAATGCGTATGTCCTTGCAAAAGAAAGATATTGGCAAGGAACAGCTGTCCTGTACATTTGCATTTTTCTCCAAAACCAAGGACACTAGAGAGAAAATTTTAAAGCATTCTGTTAGGCCTTATTCTACACTGCATAGCCATGAATAAACCAATGTGTATGTCCTAGCAAAATAAAGATATTGGCAAGGAAAAGCTGTCCTGTACATTTGCATTTTTCTCCCAAACTATGGACAATAGAGAGAAAATTTTAAAGCATTCTGTTAGGCCTTATTCTACACTGCATAGCCATGAATTTACCAATGTGTATGTCCTTGCAAAAGACATATATTGGCAAGGAAAATGTCTTGTACATTTGCATTTATCTCCCAAACTAAGGACACTAGAGAGAACATTTTTAAACTTTCTGTTAGGCCTTATTCTACACTGCATAGCCTTGAATTTACCAATGTGTATGTCCTTGCAAAAGAAAGATATTGGCATGGAAAAGCTGTCCTGTACATTTGCATTTTTCTCCCAAACTAAGGACACTAGAGGGAAAATGTGAAAGCATTCTGTTAGGCCTTATTCTACACTGCATAGCCCTGAATTTACCAATGTGTATGTCCTTGCAAAAGAAATATATTGGCAAGGAACAGCTGTCCTGTACATTTGAATTTTTCTCCCAAACTAAGGACACTAGAGAGAAAATTTGAAAGCATTCTGTTAGGCCTTATTTACACTGCATAGCCATTAATAAACCAATGTGTATGTCCTTGCAAAAAAAAGATATTGACAAGGAAAAGCTGTCCTGTACATTTGCATTTTTCTCCCAAACTATGGACACTAGAGAGAAAATATTAAAGCATTCCGTTAGGCCTTATTCTACACTGCATAGCCCTGAATTTACCAATGTGTATGTCCTTGCAAAAGAAATATATTGGCAAGGAAAATGTCTTGTACATTTGCATTTTTATCCCAAACTAAGGACACTAGAGAGAAAAATTTTAAGCATTCTGTTAGGCCTTATTCTACACTGCATAGCCTTGAATTTACCAATGTGTATGTCATTGCAAAAGAAAGATATTGGCAAGGAAAAGCTGTCCTGTACATTTGCATTTTTCTCCCAAACTAAGGACACTAGAGAGAAATGTGAAAGCATTCTGTTAGGCCATATTCTACACTGCATAGCCGTGAATTTACCAGCATGTATATCCTTGCAAAAGCAAGATATTGGCAAAGAAAAGCTGTCCTGTACATTTGCATTTTTCTCCCAAACTAAGGACACTAGAGGGAAAATGTGAAAGCATTCTGTTAGGCCTTATTCTACACTGCATAGCCCTGAATTTACCAATGTGTATGTCCTTGCAAAAGAAAGATATTGGCAAGGAACAGCTGTCCTGTACATTTGCATTTTTCTCCAAAACCAAGGACACTAGAGAGAAAATTTTAAAGCATTCTGTTAGGCCTTATTCTACACTGCATAGCCATGAATAAACCAATGTGTATGTCCTTGCAATAGAAAGATATTGGCAAGGAAAAGCTGTCCTGTACATTTGCATTTTTCTCCCAAACTAAGGACACTAGAGGGAAAATGTGAAAGCATTCTGTTAGGCCTTATTCTACACTGCATAGCCCTGAATTTACCAATGTGTATGTCCTTGCAAAAGAAAGATATTGGCAAGGAACAGCTGTCCTGTACATTTGCATTTTTCTCCAAAACCAAGGACACTAGAGAGAAAATTTTAAAGCATTCCGTTAGGCCTTATTCTACACTGCATAGCCATGAATAAACCAATGTGTATGTCCTAGCTAAAGAAAGATATTGGCAAGGAAAAGCTGTCCTGTACATTTGCATTTTTCTCCCAAACTAAGGACACTAGAGGGAAAACGTGAAAGCATTCTGTTAGGCCTTATTCTACACTGCATAGCCCTGAATTTACCAATGTGTATGTCCTTGCAAAAGAAAGATATTGGCAAGGAACAGCTGTCCTGTACTTTTGCATTTTTCTCCAAAACCAAGGACACTAGAGAGAAAAATTTAAAGCATTCTGTTAGGCCTTATTCTACACTGCATAGCCATGAATAAACCAATGTGTATGTCCTTGCAATAGAAAGATATTGGCAAGGAAAAGCTGTCCTGTACATTTGCATTTTTCTCTCAAACTAAGGACACTAGAGAGAAAATGTGAAAGCATTCTGTTAGGCCTTATTCTACACTGAATAGCCCTGGATTTATCAATGTGTATGTCATTGCAAAAGAAAGATATTGGCAAGGAAAAGCTCTCCTGTACATTTGCATTTTTCTCCCAAACTAAGGACACGAGAGGGAGAATTTTAAAGCATTCTGTAAGGCCTTATTCTACACTGCATAGCCATGAATAAACCAATGTGTATGTCCTTGCAATAGAAAGATATTGGCAAGGAAAAGCTGTCCTGTACATTTGCATTTTTCTCCCAAACTAAGGAAACTAGACAGAAAATGTGAAAGCATTATGTTAGGACTTATTCTACACTGCATAGCCATGAATAAACCAATGTGTATGTCCTTGCAATAGAAAGATATTGGCAAGAAAAAGCTGTCCTGTACATTTGCATTTTTCTCCCAAACTAAGGACACTAGAGGGAAAATGTGAAAGCATTCTGTTAGGCCTTATTCTACACTGCATAGCCGTAAATTTACCAATGTGTATATCCTTGCAAAAGCAAGATATTGGCAAGGAAAAGCTGTCCTGTACATTTGCATTTTTCTCCCAAACTAAGGACACTAGCGAGAAAATATTAAAGCATTCCGTTAGGCCTTATTCTACACTGCATAGCCCTGAATTTACCAATGTGTATGTCCTTGCTAAAGAAAGATATTGGCAAGGAAAAGCTGTCCTGTACATTTGCATTTTTCTCCCAAACTAAGGAAACTAGACAGAAAATGTGAAAGCATTATGTTAGGACTTATTCTGCATAGCCCTGAATTTACCAATGTGTATGTCCTTGCTAAAGAAAGATAATGGCAAGGAAAAGCTGTCCTGTACATTTGCATTTTTCTCCCAAACTAAGGAAACTTGACAGAAAATGTGAAAGCATTATGTTAGGACTTATTCTACACTGCATAGCCATGAATAAACCAATGTGTATGTCCTTGCAATAGAAAGATATTGGCAAGGAAAAGCTCTCCTGTACATTTGCATTTTTCTCCCAAACTAATGACACGAGAGGGAGAATTTTAAAGCATTCTGTAAGGCCTTATTCTACACTGCATAACCCTGAATTTACCAATGTGTATGTCCTTGCAATAGAAAGATATTGGCAAGGAAAAGCTGTCCTGTACATTTGCATTTTTCTCTCAAACTTAGGACACTAGAGAGAAAATGTGAAAGCATTCTGTTAGGCCTTATTCTACACTGAATAGCCCTGAATTTACCAATGTCTATGTCCTAGCAAAATAAAAATATTGGCAAGGAAAAGCTGTCCTGTACATTTGCATTTTTCTCTCAAACTAAGGAGACTAGAGAGAAAATTTTAAAGCATTCTGTTAGGCCTTATTCTACATTGCATAGCCCTGAATTTACCAATGTGTATGTCCTTGCAAAGATAGATATTGAAAGAAGGGGTTTGTGGGAGCCGCACTGGTCTAGCAACAATTTTTGTACGAAAAGCAATCTGAGTAATGTCCTCTGAGAAACTGAAATTTATGTTATAGAATTGCTTCAGATTAAGGTAACTGTGCATATAGGAAGATAGTATATCTTTTAGGGTGCACTAAATGTAGTTACCATTCAGTGGTGCTCCCATGAGTCAAAAATGTATTGAGAAGAATACCAAATAAGAAAAATGGAAAAAGAAGTAGACTCTTGTTTGGGAGCACTCTTAACTCAGAGGAACTAAGTTGTATACATGTCTTAGGCTGGTAAAAATCATGAGTTTAATAAATTCTTGTTAAAATATATAGAATTAACGGAGTTCAAAAAATTTTCTGTGTGATTCAAGACTATTATGCAAAAATATCTATGTCAATTTAATAAGTAATTAGCAAAAATTGCTATAGTATAATGTAAGCTGGAAAAACTTTAGAATTCACAAAAAAGAGGGGGAAAGGGGGGAAAAAAGAAGAACACCTACTAGTCTCAAAGGTGTCTGTCAGATGAATATATGACCATCATTCATACTGCAAAAATCCCAAATGGAAAAAGTAGTTGCAGGGAATTAAATCATGGGTGATATGAATCCGAGTACCCATCTGTGACTTAGGATTGGGCAGCAAAATTTATTTGCAGTACCAGGATGTTCCAAGGTGGTCTCCCATCCGAGTACTGGTCTGGCCCTCCACTGCTTAGCTTCCAAGATCGGAAGAGATTGGGCATCTCCAGTGGGGTATGTCCGCAATTTCTTAAGCTAGCCCTTTCATTTGTCACTTAATATTGGAAATGGAATCGTTCATATTTTCAACAAGAAAAATGAAAGAAGGGGACAGACACATCTGTTCTCATTTTTGTTCACTTCATAGATTTTGTATACCAATGGTGGATCTTTGGTTATGAGAAAAACACAGATGTTAATCCACTAACTATAAAGGATTCTTTGTAGTTAATACCCTGTTCTTTCTTGGTGATTAATTCATGCTTATTGCTGTCCTATTTAGACAGCACGACCAAGAATGATTTTGTTATTTATATACAATTGACTGGTGTATAGTACAATACAAATAATGAAGGATTCACTGTGATTGGATATTTATGGCCTTGATATTCCCGTGCCATATAATTGTCATATCTAATCTGCACTTTTTGAGCCTGCCGTCAACATGTGTGTCTGTCCCCTTCTTTCATTTTTCTTGTTGAAAATATGAACGATTCCATTTCCAATATTAAGTGACAAATGAAAGGGCTAGCTTAAGAAATTGCGGACATACCCCACTGGAGATGCCCAATCTCTTCCGATCTTGGAAGCTAAGCAGTGGAGGGCCGGACCAGTACTCGGATGGGAGACCACCTTGGAACATCCTGGTACTGCAAATAAATTTTGCTGCCCAATCCTAAGTCACAGATGGGTACTCGGATTCATATGACCCATGATTTAATTCCCTGCAACTACTTTTTCCATTTGGGATTTTTGCAGTATGAATGATGGTCATATATTCATCTGACAGACACCTTTGAGACTAGTAGGTGTTCTTTTTTCCCCCCTTTCCCCCTCTTTTTTGTGAATTCTAAAGTTTTTCCGGCTTACATTATACTATAGCAATTTTTGCTAATTACTTATTAAATTGACATAGATATTTTTGCATAATAGTCTTGAATCACACAGAAATTTTTTTGAACTCCGTTAATTCTATATATTTTAACAAGAATTTATTAAACTCATGATTTTACCAGCCTAAAACATGTATACAACTTAGTTCCTCTGAGTTAAGAGTGCTCCCAAACAAGAGTCTACTTCTTTTTCCATTTTTCTTATTTGGTATTCTTCTCAAAGATAGATATTGGCAAGGAAAAGCTGTCCTGTACATTTGCATTTTTCTACAAAACCAAGGACACTAGAGAGAAAATTTTAAAGCATTCTGTTAGGCCTTATTCTACACTGCATAGCCATTAATAAACCAATGTGTATGTCCTTGCAAAAGAAAGATATTGGCAAGGAAAAGCTGTCCTGTACATTTGCATTTTTCTCCCAAACTAAGGACACTAGAGAGAAAATGTGAAAGCATTCTGTTAGGTCTTATTCTACACTGCATAGCCCTGAATTTACCAATGTGTATGTCCTTGCAAAATAAATATATTAGCAAGGAAAAGCTGTCCTGTACATTTGCATGTTTCTCCCAAACTAACGACACTAGAGAGAAAATTTAAAAGCATTCTGTTAGGCCTTATTCTACACTGCATAGCCCTGAATTTACCAATGTGTATGTCCTTGCAAAAGAATGATATTGGCAAGGAAAAGCTGTCCTGTACATTTGCATTTTTATCCCAAACTAACGACACTAGAGAGAAAATTTTAAAGCATTCTGTTAGGCCTTATTCTACACTGCATAGCCCCGAATTTACCAATGTGTATGTCCTTGCAAAAGCAAGATATTGGCAAGGAAAAGCTGTCCTGTACATTTGCATTTTTCTCCCAAACTAAGGACACTAGAGGGAAAATGTGAAAGCATTCTGTTAGGCCTTATTCTACACTGCATAGCCCTGAATTTACCAATGTGTATGTCCTTGCAAAAGAAAGATATTGGCAAGGAACAGCTGCCCTGTACATTTGCATTTTTCTCCAAAACCAAGGACACTAGAGAGAAAATTTTAAAGCATTCTGTTAGGCCTTATTCTACACTGCATAGCCATGAATAAACCAATGTGTATGTCCTAGCAAAATAAAGATATTGGCAAGGAAAAGCTGTCCTGTACATTTGCATTTTTCTCCCAAACTATGGACAATAGAGAGAAAATTTTAAAGCATTCTGTTAGGCCTTATTCTACACTGCATAGCCATGAATTTACCAATGTGTATGTCCTTGCAAAAGACATATATTGGCAAGGAAAATGTCTTGTACATTTGCATTTTTCTCTCAAACTAAGGACACTAGAGAGAACATTTTTAAACATTCTGTTAGGCCTTATTCTACACTGCATAGCCTTGAATTTACCAATGTGTATGTCCTTGCAAAAGAAAGATATTGGCATGGAAAAGCTGTCCTGTACATTTGCATTTTTCTCCCAAACTAAGGACACTAGAGGGAAAATGTGAAAGCATTCTGTTAGGCCTTATTCTACACTGCATAGCCCTGAATTTACCAATGTGTATGTCCTAGCAAAAGAAAGATATTGGCAAGGAACAGCTGTCCTGTACATTTGAATTTTTCTCCCAAACTAAGGACACTAGAGAAAAAATTTGAAAGCATTCTGTTAGGCCTTATTCTACACTGCATAGCCATTAATAAACCAATGTGTATGTCCTTGCAAAAAAAAGATATTGACAAGGAAAAGCTGTCCTGTACATTTGCATTTTTCTCCCAAACTATGGACACTAGAGAGAAAATGTTAAAGCATTCTGTTAGGCCTTATTCTACACTGCATAGCCCTGAATTTACCAATGTGTATGTCCTTGCAAAAGCAAGATATTGGCAAAGAAAAGCTGTCCTGTACATTTGCATTTTTCTCCCAAACTGAGGACACTAGAGGGAAAATGTGAAAGCATTCTGTTAGGCCATATTCTACACTGCATAGCCGTGAATTTACCAGAATGTATATCCTTGCAAAAGCAAGATATTGGCAAAGAAAAGTTGTCCTGTACATTTGCATTTTTCTCCCAAACTAAGGACACTAGAGGGAAAATGTGAAAGCATTCTGTTAGGCCTTATTCTACACTGCATAGCCTTGAATTTACCAATGTGTATGTCATTGCAAAAGAAAGATATTGGCAAGGAAAAGCTGTCCTGTACATTTGCATTTTTCTCCTAAACTAAGGACACTAGAGAGAAATGTGAAAGCATTCTGTTAGGCAATATTCTACACTGCATAGCCGTGAATTTACCAGCATGTATATCCTTGCAAAAGCAAGATATTGGCAAAGAAAAGCTGTCCTGTACATTTGCATTTTTCTCCCATACTAAGGACACTAGAGGGAAAATGTGAAAGCATTCTGTTAGGCCTTATTCTACACTGCATAACCCTGAATTTACCAATGTGTATGTCCTTGCAATAGAAAGATATTGGCAAGGAAAAGCTGTCCTGTACATTTGCATTTTTCTCTCAAACTTAGGACACTAGAGAGAAAATGTGAAAGCATTCTGTTAGGCCTTATTCTACACTGAATAGCCCTGAATTTATCAATGTGTATGTCCTTGCAAAATAAAGATATTGGCAAGGAAAAGCTCTCCTGTACATTTGCATTTTTCTCCCAAACTAAGGACACGAGAGGGAGAATTTTAAAGCATTCTGTAAGGACTTATTCTACACTGCATAACCCTGAATTTACCAATGTGTATGTCCTTGCAATAGAAAGATATTGGCAAGGAAAAGCTGTCCTGTACATTTGCATTTTTCTCTCAAACTTAGGACACTAGAGAGAAAATGTGAAAGCATTCTGTTAGGCCTTATTCTACACTAAATAGCCCTGAATTTATCAATGTGTATGTCCTTGCAAAAGAAAGATATTGGCAAGGAAAAGCTGTCCTGTACTTTCGCATTTTTCTCCCAAACTAAGGACACTAGAGAGAAAATGTTAAAGCATTCTGTTAGGCCTTATTCTACACTGCATAGCCCTGAATTTACCAATGTGTATGTCCTTGCAAAAGAAAGATATTGGCAAGGAAAAGCTGTCCTGTACATTTGCATTTTTCTCCCAAACTAAGGACACTAGAGAGAAAATGTTAAAGCATTCTGTTAGGCCTTATTCTACACTGCATAGCCCTGAATTTACCAATGTCTATGTTCTAGCAAAATAAAAATTTTGGCAAGGAAAACCTGTACTGTACATTTGCATTTTTCTCCGAAACTAAGGACACTAGAGAGATAATTTTAATGCATTCTGTTAGGCCTTATTCTACACTGCATAGCCCTGAATTTACCAATGTGTATGTCCTTGCAAAAGAAAGATATTGGCAAGAAAAAGCTGTCCTGTACATTTGCATTTTACTCCCAAACTAAGGACACTAGAGAGAAAATGTGAAAGCATTCTGTTAGGTCTTATTCTACACTGCATAGCCCTGAATTTACCAATGTGTATGTCCTTGCAAAATAAATATATTAGCAAGAAAAAGCTGTCCTGTACATTTGCATGTTTCTCCCAAACTAACGACACTAGAGAGAAAATTTTAAAGCATTCTGTTAGGCCTTATTCTACACTGCATATCCCTGGATTTATCAATGTGTATGTAATTGCAAAAGAAAGATATTGGCAAGGAAAAGCTCTCCTGTACATTTGCATTTTTCTCCCAAACTAAGGACACGAGAGGGAGAATTTTAAAGCATTCTGTAAGGCCTTATTCTACACTGCATAACCCTGAATTTACCAATGTGTATGTCCTTGCAATAGAAAGATATTGGCAAGGAAAAGCTGTCCTGTACATTTGCATTTTTCTCTCAAACTTAGGACACTAGAGAGAAAATGTGAAAGCATTCTGTTAGGCCTTATTCTACACTGAATAGCCCTGAATTTATCAATGTGTATGTCCTTGCAAAAGAAAAATATTGGCAAGGAAAAGCTCTCCTGTACATTTGCATTTTTCTCCCAAACTAAGGACACGAGAGGGAGAATTTTAAAGCATTCTGTAAGGCCTTATTCTACACTGCATAACCCTGAATTTACCAATGTGTATGTCCTTGCAATAGAAAGATATTGGCAAGGAAAAGCTGTCCTGTACATTTGCATTTTTCTCTCAAACTTAGGACACTAGAGAGAAAATGTGAAAGCATTCTGTTAGGCCTTATTCTACACTGAATAGCCCTGAATTTATCAATGTGTATGTCCTTGCAAAAGAAAGATATTGGCAAGGAAAAGCTCTCCTGTACATTTGCATTTTTCTCCCAAACTAAGGACACGAGAGGGAGAATTTTAAAGCATTCTGTAAGGCCTTATTCTACACTGCATAACCCTGAATTTACCAATGTGTATGTCCTTGCAATAGAAAGATATTGGCAAGGAAAAGCTGTCCTGTACATTTGCATTTTTCTCTCAAACTTAGGACACTAGAGAGAAAATGTGAAAGCATTCTGTTAGGCCTTATTCTACACTGAATAGCCCTGAATTTATCAATGTGTATGTCCTTGCAAAAGAAAGATATTGGCAAGGAAAAGCTGTCCTGTACATTTGCATTTTTCTCTCAAACTAAGGAGACTAGAGAGAAAATTTTAAAGCATTCTGTTAGGCCTTATTCTACATTGCATAGCCCTGAATTTACCAATGTGTATGTCCTTGCAAAGATAAATATTGGCAAGGAAAAGCTGTCCTGTACATTTGCATTTTTCTACAAAACCAAGGACACTAGAGAGAAAATGTTAAAGCATTCTGTTAGGCCTTATTCTACACTGCATAGCCATTAATAAACCAATGTGTATGTCCTTGCAATAGAAAGATATTGGCAAGGAAAAGCTGTCCTGTACATTTGCATTTTTCTCTCAAACTAAGGACACTAGAGAGAAAATGTAAAAGCATTCTGTTAGGCCTTATTCTACACTGAATAGCCCTGGATTTATCAATGTGTATGTCCTTGCAAAAGAAAGATATTGGCAAGGAAAAGATGTCCTGTACATTCGCATTTTTCTCCCAACTAACAACACTAGAGAGAAAATTTTAAAGCATTCTGTTAGGCCTTATTCTACACTGCATAGCCCTGAATTTACCAATGTGTATGTCCTTGCAAAAGAAAGATATTGGCAAGGAAAAGCTGTCCTGTACATTTGCATTTTTCTCCCAAACTAAGGACACTAGAGAGAAAATGTTAAAGCATTCTGTTAGGCCTTATTCTACACTGCATAGCCCTGAATTTACCAATGTGTATGTCCTTGCAAAAGAAAGATATTGGCAAGGAAAAGCTGTCCTGTACATTTGCATTTTTCTCCCAAACTAAGGACACTAGAGAGAAAATGTTAAAGCATTCTGTTAGGCCTTATTCTACACTGCATAGCCCTGAATTTACCAATGTCTATGTCCTAGCAAAATAAAAATTTTGGCAAGGAAAACCTGTACTGTACATTTGCATTTTTCTCCTAAACTAAGGACACTAGAGAGATAATTTTAATGCATTCTGTTAGGCCTTATTCTACACTGCATAGCCCTGAATTTACCAATGTGTATGTCCTTGCAAAAGAAAGATATTGGCAAGGAAAAGCTGTCCTGTACATTTGCATTTTTATCCCAAACTAACGACACTAGAGAGAAAATTTTAAAGCATTCTGTTAGGCCTTATTCTACACTGCATAGCCCTGAATTTACCAATGTGTATGTCCTTGCAAAAGCAAGATATTGGCAAGGAAAAGCTGTCCTGTACATTTGCATTTTTCTCCCAAACTAAGGACACTAGAGGGAAAATGTGAAAGCATTCTGTTAGGCCTTATTCTACACTGCATAGCCGTGAATTTACCAGCATGTATATCCTTGCAAAAGCAAGATATTGGCAAGGAAAAGCTGTCCTGTACATTTGCATTTTTCTCCCAAACTAAGGACACTAGAGAGAAAATATTAAAGCATTCCGTTAGGCCTTATTCTTCACTGCATAGCCCTGAATTTACCAATGTGTATGTCCTTGCTAAAGAAAGATATTGGCAAGGAAAAGCTGTCCTGTACATTTGCATTTTTCTCCCAAACTAAGGACACTAGCGAGAAAATATTAAAGCATTCCGTTAGGCCTTATTCTACACTGCATAGCCCTGAATTTACCAATGTGTATGTCCTTGCTAAAGAAAGATATTGGCAAGGAAAAGCTGTCCTGTACATTTGCATTTTTCTCCCAAACTAAGGACACGAGAGGGAGAATTTTAAAGCATTCTGTAAGGTCTTATTCTACACTGCATAACCCTGAATTTACCAATGTGTATGTCCTGGCAATAGAAAGATATTGGCAAGGAAAAGCTGTCCTGTACATTTGCATTTTTCTCTCAAACTTAGGACACTAGAGAGAAATTGTGAAAGCATTCTGTTAGGCCTTATTCTACACTGAATAGCCCTGGATTTATCAATGTGTATGTTATTGCAAAAGAAAGATATTGGCAAGGAAAAGCTCTCCTGTACATTTGATTTTTCTCCCAAACTAAGGACACGAGAGGGAGAATTTTAAAGCATTCTGTAAGGTCTTATTCTACACTGCATAACCCTGAATTTACCAATGTGTATGTCCTGGCAATAGAAAGATATTGGCAAGGAAAAGCTGTCCTGTACATTTGCATTTTTCTCTCAAACTTAGGACACTAGAGAGAAAATGTGAAAGCATTCTGTTAGGCCTTATTCTACACTGAATAGCCCTGAATTTATCAATGTGTATGTCCTTGCAAAATAAAGATATTGGCAAGGAAAAGCTGTCCTGTACATTCGCATTTTTCTCCCAAATAACAACACTAGAGAGAAAATTTTAAAGCATTCTGTTAGGCCTTATTCTACACTGCATAGCCCTGAATTTACCAATGTGTATGTCCTTGCAAAAGAAAGATATTGGCAAGGAAAAGCTGTCCTGTACATTTGCATTTTTCTCCCAAACTAAGGACACTAGAGAGAAAATGTTAAAGCATTCTGTTAGGCCTTATTCTACACTGCATAGCCCTGAATTTACCAATGTCTATGTCCTAGCAAAATAAAAATATTGGCAAGGAAAAGCTGTCCTGTACATTGGCATTTTTCTATCAAAGTAAGGAGACTAGAGGGAAAATTTTAAAGCATTCTGTTAGGCCTTATTCTACATTGCATAGCCCTGAATTTACCAATGTGTATGTCCTTGCAAAGATATATATTGGCAAGGAAAAGCTGTCCTGTACATTTGCATTTTTCTACAAAACCAAGGACACTAGAGAGAAAATTTTAAAGCATTCTGTTAGGCCTTATTCTACACTGCATAGCCATTAATAAACCAATGTGTATGTCCTTGCAATAGAAAGATATTGGCAAGGAAAAGCTGTCCTGTACATTTGCATTTTTCTCCCAAACTAAGGACACTAGAGAGAAAATGTGAAAGCATTCTGTTAGGTCTTATTCTACACTGCATAGCCCTGAATTTACCAATGTGTATGTCCTTTCAAAATAAATATATTAGCAAGTAAAAGCTGTCCTGTACATTTGAATGTTTCTCCCAAACTAACGACACTAGAGAGAAAATTTAAAAGCATTCTGTTAGGCCTTATTCTACACTGCATAGCCCTGAATTTACCAATGTGTATGTCCTTGCAAAAGACATATATTGGCAAGGAAAAGCTCTCCTGTACATTTGCATTTTTCTCCCAAACTAAGGACACGAGAGGGAGAATTTTAAAGCATTCTGTAAGGCCTTATTCTACACTGCATAACCCTGAATTTACCAATGTGTATGTCCTTGCAATAGAAAGATATTGGCAAGGAAAAGCTGTCCTGTACATTTGCATTTTTCTCTCAAACTTAGGACACTAGAGAGAAAATGTGAAAGCATTCTGTTAGGCCTTATTCTACACTGAATAGCCCTGAATTTATCAATGTGTATGTCCTTGCAAAAGAAAGATATTGGCAAGGAAAAGCTCTCCTGTACATTTGCATTTTTCTCCCAAACTAAGGACACGAGAGGGAGAATTTTAAAGCATTCTGTAAGGCCTTATTCTACACTGCATAACCCTGAATTTACCAATGTGTATGTCCTTGCAATAGAAAGATATTGGCAAGGAAAAGCTGTCCTGTACATTTGCATTTTTCTCTCAAACTTAGGACACTAGAGAGAAAATGTTAAAGCATTCTGTTAGGCCTTATTCTACACTGCATTGCCCTGAATTTACCAATGTGTATGTCCTTGCAAAAGCAAGATATTGGCAAAGAAAAGCTGTCCTGTACATTTGCATTTTTCTCCCAAACTAAGGACACTAGAGGGAAAATGTGAAAGCATTCTGTTAGGCCATATTCTACACTGCATAGCCGTGAATTTACCAGAATGTATATCCTTGCAAAAGCAAGTTATTGGCAAAGAAAAGCTGTCCTGTACATTTGCATTTTTCTCCCAAACTAAGGACACTAGAGGGAAAATGTGAAAGCATTCTGTTAGGCCTTATTCTACACTGCATAGCCTTGAATTTACCAATGTGTATGTCATTGCAAAAGAAAGATATTGGCAAGGAAAAGCTGTCCTGTACATTTGCATTTTTCTCCTAAACTAAGGACACTAGAGAGAAATGTGAAAGCATTCTGTTAGGCCATATTCTACACTGCATAGCCGTGAATTTACCAGCATGTATATCCTTGCAAAAGCAAGATATTGGCAAAGAAAAGCTGTCCTGTACATTTGCATTTTTCTCCCATACTAAGGACACTAGAGGGAAAATGTGAAAGCATTCTGTTAGGCCTTATTCTACACTGCATAACCCTGAATTTACCAATGTGTATGTCCTTGCAATAGAAAGATATTGGCAAGGAAAAGCTGTCCTGTACATTTGCATTTTTCTCTCAAACTTAGGACACTAGAGAGAAAATGTGAAAGCATTCTGTTAGGCCTTATTCTACACTGAATAGCCCTGAATTTATCAATGTGTATGTCCTTGCAAAATAAAGATATTGGCAAGGAAAAGCTCTCCTGTACATTTGCATTTTTCTCCCAAACTAAGGACACGAGAGGGAGAATTTTAAAGCATTCTGTAAGGACTTATTCTACACTGCATAACCCTGAATTTACCAATGTGTATGTCCTTGCAATAGAAAGATATTGGCAAGGAAAAGCTGTCCTGTACATTTGCATTTTTCTCTCAAACTAAGGAGACTAGAGAGAAAATTTTAAAGCATTCTGTTAGGCCTTATTCTACATTGCATAGCCCTGAATTTACCAATGTGTATGTCCTTGCAAAGATAAATATTGGCAAGGAAAAGCTGTCCTGTACATTTGCATTTTTCTACAAAACCAAGGACACTAGAGAGAAAATGTTAAAGCATTCTGTTAGGCCTTATTCTACACTGCATAGCCATTAATAAACCAATGTGTATGTCCTTGCAATAGAAAGATATTGGCAAGGAAAAGCTGTCCTGTACATTTGCATTTTTCTCTCAAACTAAGGACACTAGAGAGAAAATGTGAAAGCATTCTGTTAGGCCTTATTCTACACTGAATAGCCCTGGATTTATCAATGTGTATGTCCTTGCAAAAGAAAGATATTGGCAAGGAAAAGATGTCCTGTACATTCGCATTTTTCTCCCAACTAACAACACTAGAGAGAAAATTTTAAAGCATTCTGTTAGGCCTTATTCTACACTGCATAGCCCTGAATTTACCAATGTGTATGTCCTTGCAAAAGAAAGATATTGGCAAGGAAAAGCTGTCCTGTACATTTGCATTTTTCTCCCAAACTAAGGACACTAGAGAGAAAATGTTAAAGCATTCTGTTAGGCCTTATTCTACACTGCATAGCCCTGAATTTACCAATGTGTATGTCCTTGCAAAAGAAAGATATTGGCAAGGAAAAGCTGTCCTGTACATTTGCATTTTTCTCCCAAACTAAGGACACTAGAGAGAAAATGTTAAAGCATTCTGTTAGGCCTTATTCTACACTGCATAGCCCTGAATTTACCAATGTCTATGTCCTAGCAAAATAAAAATTTTGGCAAGGAAAACCTGTACTGTACATTTGCATTTTTCTCCTAAACTAAGGACACTAGAGAGATAATTTTAATGCATTCTGTTAGGCCTTATTCTACACTGCATAGCCCTGAATTTACCAATGTGTATGTCCTTGCAAAAGAAAGATATTGGCAAGGAAAAGCTGTCCTGTACATTTGCATTTTTATCCCAAACTAACGACACTAGAGAGAAAATTTTAAAGCATTCTGTTAGGCCTTATTCTACACTGCATAGCCCTGAATTTACCAATGTGTATGTCCTTGCAAAAGCAAGATATTGGCAAGGAAAAGCTGTCCTGTACATTTGCATTTTTCTCCCAAACTAAGGACACTAGAGGGAAAATGTGAAAGCATTCTGTTAGGCCTTATTCTACACTGCATAGCCGTGAATTTACCAGCATGTATATCCTTGCAAAAGCAAGATATTGGCAAGGAAAAGCTGTCCTGTACATTTGCATTTTTCTCCCAAACTAAGGACACTAGAGAGAAAATATTAAAGCATTCCGTTAGGCCTTATTCTACACTGCATAGCCCTGAATTTACCAATGTGTATGTCCTTGCTAAAGAAAGATATTGGCAAGGAAAAGCTGTCCTGTACATTTGCATTTTTCTCCCAAACTAAGGACACTAGCGAGAAAATATTAAAGCATTCCGTTAGGCCTTATTCTACACTGCATAGCCCTGAATTTACCAATGTGTATGTCCTTGCTAAAGAAAGATATTGGCAAGGAAAAGCTGTCCTGTACATTTGCATTTTTCTCCCAAACTAAGGAAACTAGACAGAAAATGTGAAAGCATTATGTTAGGCCTTATTCTACACTGAATAGCCCTGGATTTATCAATGTGTATGTCATTGCAAAAGAAAGATATTGGCAAGGAAAAGCTCTCCTGTACATTTGATTTTTCTCCCAAACTAAGGACACGAGAGGGAGAATTTTAAAGCATTCTGTAAGGTCTTATTCTACACTGCATAACCCTGAATTTACCAATGTGTATGTCCTGGCAATAGAAAGATATTGGCAAGGAAAAGCTGTCCTGTACATTTGCATTTTTCTCTCAAACTTAGGACACTAGAGAGAAAATGTGAAAGCATTCTGTTAGGCCTTATTCTACACTGAATAGCCCTGAATTTATCAATGTGTATGTCCTTGCAAAATAAAGATATTGGCAAGGAAAAGCTGTCCTGTACATTCGCATTTTTCTCCCAAATAACAACACTAGAGAGAAAATTTTAAAGCAATCTGTTAGGCCTTATTCTACACTGCATAGCCCTGAATTTACCAATGTGTATGTCCTTGCAAAAGAAAGATATTGGCAAGGAAAAGCTGTCCTGTACATTTGCATTTTTCTCCCAAACTAAGGACACTAGAGAGAAAATGTTAAAGCATTCTGTTAGGCCTTATTCTACACTGCATAGCCCTGAATTTACCAATGTCTATGTCCTAGCAAAATAAAAATATTGGCAAGGAAAAGCTGTCCTGTACATTGGCATTTTTCTATCAAAGTAAGGAGACTAGAGGGAAAATTTTAAAGCATTCTGTTAGGCCTTATTCTACATTGCATAGCCCTGAATTTACCAATGTGTATGTCCTTGCAAAGATATATATTGGCAAGGAAAAGCTGTCCTGTACATTTGCATTTTTCTACAAAACCAAGGACACTAGAGAGAAAATTTTAAAGCATTCTGTTAGGCCTTATTCTACACTGCATAGCCATTAATAAACCAATGTGTATGTCCTTGCAATAGAAAGATATTGGCAAGGAAAAGCTGTCCTGTACATTTGCATTTTTCTCCCAAACTAAGGACACTAGAGAGAAAATGTGAAAGCATTCTGTTAGGTCTTATTCTACACTGCATAGCCCTGAATTTACCAATGTGTATGTCCTTTCAAAATAAATATATTAGCAAGTAAAAGCTGTCCTGTACATTTGAATGTTTCTCCCAAACTAACGACACTAGAGAGAAAATTTAAAAGCATTCTGTTAGGCCTTATTCTACACTGCATAGCCCTGAATTTACCAATGTGTATGTCCTTGCAAAAGAAAGATATTGGCAAGGAAAAGCTCTCCTGTACATTTGATTTTTCTCCCAAACTAAGGACACGAGAGGGAGAATTTTAAAGCATTCTGTAAGGTCTTATTCTACACTGCATAACCCTGAATTTACCAATGTGTATGTCCTGGCAATAGAAAGATATTGGCAAGGAAAAGCTGTCCTGTACATTTGCATTTTTCTCTCAAACTTAGGACACTAGAGAGAAAATGTGAAAGCATTCTGTTAGGCCTTATTCTACACTGAATAGCCCTGAATTTATCAATGTGTATGTCCTTGCAAAATAAAGATATTGGCAAGGAAAAGCTGTCCTGTACATTCGCATTTTTCTCCCAAATAACAACACTAGAGAGAAAATTTTAAAGCATTCTGTTAGGCCTTATTCTACACTGCATAGCCCTGAATTTACCAATGTGTATGTCCTTGCAAAAGAAAGATATTGGCAAGGAAAAGCTGTCCTGTACATTTGCATTTTTCTCCCAAACTAAGGACACTAGAGAGAAAATGTTAAAGCATTCTGTTAGGCCTTATTCTACACTGCATAGCCCTGAATTTACCAATGTCTATGTCCTAGCAAAATAAAAATATTGGCAAGGAAAAGCTGTCCTGTACATTGGCATTTTTCTATCAAAGTAAGGAGACTAGAGGGAAAATTTTAAAGCATTCTGTTAGGCCTTATTCTACATTGCATAGCCCTGAATTTACCAATGTGTATGTCCTTGCAAAGATATATATTGGCAAGGAAAAGCTGTCCTGTACATTTGCATTTTTCTACAAAACCAAGGACACTAGAGAGAAAATTTTAAAGCATTCTGTTAGGCCTTATTCTACACTGCATAGCCATTAATAAACCAATGTGTATGTCCTTGCAATAGAAAGATATTGGCAAGGAAAAGCTGTCCTGTACATTTGCATTTTTCTCCCAAACTAAGGACACTAGAGAGAAAATGTGAAAGCATTCTGTTAGGTCTTATTCTACACTGCATAGCCCTGAATTTACCAATGTGTATGTCCTTTCAAAATAAATATATTAGCAAGTAAAAGCTGTCCTGTACATTTGAATGTTTCTCCCAAACTAACGACACTAGAGAGAAAATTTAAAAGCATTCTGTTAGGCCTTATTCTACACTGCATAGCCCTGAATTTACCAATGTGTATGTCCTTGCAAAAGAAAGATATTGGCAAGGAAAAGCTCTCCTGTACATTTGCATTTTTCTCCCAAACTAAGGACACGAGAGGGAGAATTTTAAAGCATTCTGTAAGGCCTTATTCTACACTGCATAACCCTGAATTTACCAATGTGTATGTCCTTGCAATAGAAAGATATTGGCAAGGAAAAGCTGTCCTGTACATTTGCATTTTTCTCTCAAACTTAGGACACTAGAGAGAAAATGTGAAAGCATTCTGTTAGGCCTTATTCTACACTGAATAGCCCTGAATTTATCAATGTGTATGTCCTTGCAAAAGAAAGATATTGGCAAGGAAAAGCTCTCCTGTACATTTGCATTTTTCTCCCAAACTAAGGACACGAGAGGGAGAATTTTAAAGCATTCTGTTAGGCCTTATTCTACACTGCATAACCCTGAATTTACCAATGTGTATGTCCTTGCAATAGAAAGATATTGGCAAGGAAAAGCTGTCCTGTACATTTGCATTTTTCTCTCAAACTTAGGACACTAGAGAGAAAATGTTAAAGCATTCTGTTAGGCCTTATTCTACACTGCATAGCCCTGAATTTACCAATGTGTATGTCCTTGCAAAAGCAAGATATTGGCAAAGAAAAGCTGTCCTGTACATTTGCATTTTTCTCCCAAACTAAGGACACTAGAGGGAAAATGTGAAAGCATTCTGTTAGGCCATATTCTACACTGCATAGCCGTGAATTTACCAGAATGTATATCCTTGCAAAAGCAAGATATTGGCAAAGAAAAGCTGTCCTGTACATTTGCATTTTTCTCCCAAACTAAGGACACTAGAGGGAAAATGTGAAAGCATTCTGTTAGGCCTTATTCTACACTGCATAGCCTTGAATTTACCAATGTGTATGTCATTGCAAAAGAAAGATATTGGCAAGGAAAAGCTGTCCTGTACATTTGCATTTTTCTCCTAAACTAAGGACACTAGAGAGAAATGTGAAAGCATTCTGTTAGGCCATATTCTACACTGCATAGCCGTGAATTTACCAGCATGTATATCCTTGCAAAAGCAAGATATTGGCAAAGAAAAGCTGTCCTGTACATTTGCATTTTTCTCCCATACTAAGGACACTAGAGGGAAAATGTGAAAGCATTCTGTTAGGCCTTATTCTACACTGCATAACCCTGAATTTACCAATGTGTATGTCCTTGCAATAGAAAGATATTGGCAAGGAAAAGCTGTCCTGTACATTTGCATTTTTCTCTCAAACTTAGGACACTAGAGAGAAAATGTGAAAGCATTCTGTTAGGCCTTATTCTACACTGAATAGCCCTGAATTTATCAATGTGTATGTCCTTGCAAAATAAAGATATTGGCAAGGAAAAGCTCTCCTGTACATTTGCATTTTTCTCCCAAACTAAGGACACGAGAGGGAGAATTTTAAAGCATTCTGTAAGGACTTATTCTACACTGCATAGCCCTGAATTTACCAATGTGTATGTCCTTGCAATAGAAAGATATTGGCAAGGAAAAGCTGTCCTGTACATTTGCATTTTTCTCTCAAACTTAGGACACTAGAGAGAAAATGTGAAAGCATTCTGTTAGGCCTTATTCTACACTAAATAGCCCTGAATTTATCAATGTGTATGTCCTTGCAAAAGAAAGATATTGGCAAGGAAAAGCTGTCCTGTACTTTCGCATTTTTCTCCCAAACTAAGGACACTAGAGAGAAAATGTTAAAGCATTCTGTTAGGCCTTATTCTACACTGCATAGCCCTGAATTTACCAATGTGTATGTCCTTGCAAAAGAAAGATATTGGCAAGGAAAAGCTGTCCTGTACATTTGCATTTTTCTCCCAAACTAAGGACACTAGAGAGAAAATGTTAAAGCATTCTGTTAGGCCTTATTCTACACTGCATAGCCCTGAATTTACCAATGTCTATGTTCTAGCAAAATAAAAATTTTGGCAAGGAAAACCTGTACTGTACATTTGCATTTTTCTCCGAAACTAAGGACACTAGAGAGATAATTTTAATGCATTCTGTTAGGCCTTATTCTACACTGCATAGCCCTGAATTTACCAACGTGTATGTCCTTGCAAAAGAAAGATATTGGCAAGAAAAAGCTGTCCTGTACATTTGCATTTTACTCCCAAACTAAGGACACTAGAGAGAAAATGTGAAAGCATTCTGTTAGGTCTTATTCTACACTGCATAGCCCTGAATTTACCAATGTGTATGTCCTTGCAAAATAAATATATTAGCAAGAAAAAGCTGTCCTGTACATTTGCATGTTTCTCCCAAACTAACGACACTAGAGAGAAAATTTTAAAGCATTCTGTTAGGCCTTATTCTACACTGCATATCCCTGGATTTATCAATGTGTATGTAATTGCAAAATAAAGATATTGGCAAGGAAAAGCTCTCCTGTACATTTGCATTTTTCTCCCAAACTAAGGACACGAGAGGGAGAATTTTAAAGCATTCTGTAAGGCCTTATTCTACACTGCATAACCCTGAATTTACCAATGTGTATGTCCTTGCAATAGAAAGATATTGGCAAGGAAAAGCTGTCCTGTACATTTGCATTTTTCTCTCAAACTTAGGACACTAGAGAGAAAATGTGAAAGCATTCTGTTAGGCCTTATTCTACACTGAATAGCCCTGAATTTATCAATGTGTATGTCCTTGCAAAAGAAAGATATTGGCAAGGAAAAGCTCTCCTGTACATTTGCATTTTTCTCCCAAACTAAGGACACGAGAGGGAGAATTTTAAAGCATTCTGTAAGGCCTTATTCTACACTGCATAACCCTGAATTTACCAATGTGTATGTCCTTGCAATAGAAAGATATTGGCAAGGAAAAGCTGTCCTGTACATTTGCATTTTTCTCTCAAACTTAGGACACTAGAGAGAAAATGTGAAAGCATTCTGTTAGGCCTTATTCTACACTGAATAGCCCTGAATTTATCAATGTGTATGTCCTTGCAAAAGAAAGATATTGGCAAGGAAAAGCTCTCCTGTACATTTGCATTTTTCTCCCAAACTAAGGACACGAGAGGGAGAATTTTAAAGCATTCTGTAAGGCCTTATTCTACACTGCATAACCCTGAATTTACCAATGTGTATGTCCTTGCAATAGAAAGATATTGGCAAGGAAAAGCTGTCCTGTACATTTGCATTTTTCTCTCAAACTTAGGACACTAGAGAGAAAATGTGAAAGCATTCTGTTAGGCCTTATTCTACACTGAATAGCCCTGAATTTATCAATGTGTATGTCCTTGCAAAAGAAAGATATTGGCAAGGAAAAGCTCTCCTGTACATTTGCATTTTTCTCCCAAACTAAGGACACGAGAGGGAGAATTTTAAAGCATTCTGTAAGGCCTTATTCTACACTGCATAACCCTGAATTTACCAATGTGTATGTCCTTGCAATAGAAAGATATTGGCAAGGAAAAGCTGTCCTGTACATTTGCATTTTTCTCTCAAACTTAGGACACTAGAGAGAAAATGTTAAAGCATTCTGTTAGGCCTTATTCTACACTGCATAGCCCTGAATTTACCAATGTGTATGTCCTTGCAAAAGCAAGATATTGGCAAAGAAAAGCTGTCCTGTACATTTGCATTTTTCTCCCAAACTAAGGACACTAGAGGGAAAATGTGAAAGCATTCTGTTAGGCCATATTCTACACTGCATAGCCGTGAATTTACCAGAATGTATATCCTTGCAAAAGCAAGATATTGGCAAAGAAAAGCTGTCCTGTACATTTGCATTTTTCTCCCATACTAAGGACACTAGAGGGAAAATGTGAAAGCATTCTGTTAGGCCTTATTCTACACTGCATAACCCTGAATTTACCAATGTGTATGTCCTTGCAATAGAAAGATATTGGCAAGGAAAAGCTGTCCTGTACATTTGCATTTTTCTCTCAAACTTAGGACACTAGAGAGAAAATGTGAAAGCATTCTGTTAGGCCTTATTCTACACTGAATAGCCCTGAATTTATCAATGTGTATGTCCTTGCAAAATAAAGATATTGGCAAGGAAAAGCTCTCCTGTACATTTGCATTTTTCTCCCAAACTAAGGACACGAGAGGGAGAATTTTAAAGCATTCTGTAAGGACTTATTCTACACTGCATAACCCTGAATTTACCAATGTGTATGTCCTTGCAATAGAAAGATATTGGCAAGGAAAAGCTGTCCTGTACATTTGCATTTTTCTCTCAAACTAAGGAGACTAGAGAGAAAATTTTAAAGCATTCTGTTAGGCCTTATTCTACATTGCATAGCCCTGAATTTACCAATGTGTATGTCCTTGCAAAGATAAATATTGGCAAGGAAAAGCTGTCCTGTACATTTGCATTTTTCTACAAAACCAAGGACACTAGAGAGAAAATGTTAAAGCATTCTGTTAGGCCTTATTCTACACTGCATAGCCATTAATAAACCAATGTGTATGTCCTTGCAATAGAAAGATATTGGCAAGGAAAAGCTGTCCTGTACATTTGCATTTTTCTCTCAAACTAAGGACACTAGAGAGAAAATGTGAAAGCATTCTGTTAGGCCTTATTCTACACTGAATAGCCCTGGATTTATCAATGTGTATGTCCTTGCAAAAGAAAGATATTGGCAAGGAAAAGATGTCCTGTACATTCGCATTTTTCTCCCAACTAACAACACTAGAGAGAAAATTTTAAAGCATTCTGTTAGGCCTTATTCTACACTGCATAGCCCTGAATTTACCAATGTGTATGTCCTTGCAAAAGAAAGATATTGGCAAGGAAAAGCTGTCCTGTACATTTGCATTTTTCTCCCAAACTAAGGACACTAGAGAGAAAATGTTAAAGCATTCTGTTAGGCCTTATTCTACACTGCATAGCCCTGAATTTACCAATGTGTATGTCCTTGCAAAAGAAAGATATTGGCAAGGAAAAGCTGTCCTGTACATTTGCATTTTTCTCCCAAACTAAGGACACTAGAGAGAAAATGTTAAAGCATTCTGTTAGGCCTTATTCTACACTGCATAGCCCTGAATTTACCAATGTCTATGTCCTAGCAAAATAAAAATTTTGGCAAGGAAAACCTGTACTGTACATTTGCATTTTTCTCCTAAACTAAGGACACTAGAGAGATAATTTTAATGCATTCTGTTAGGCCTTATTCTACACTGCATAGCCCTGAATTTACCAATGTGTATGTCCTTGCAAAAGAAAGATATTGGCAAGGAAAAGCTGTCCTGTACATTTGCATTTTTATCCCAAACTAACGACACTAGAGAGAAAATTTTAAAGCATTCTGTTAGGCCTTATTCTACACTGCATAGCCCTGAATTTACCAATGTGTATGTCCTTGCAAAAGCAAGATATTGGCAAGGAAAAGCTGTCCTGTACATTTGCATTTTTCTCCCAAACTAAGGACACTAGAGGGAAAATGTGAAAGCATTCTGTTAGGCCTTATTCTACACTGCATAGCCGTGAATTTACCAGCATGTATATCCTTGCAAAAGCAAGATATTGGCAAGGAAAAGCTGTCCTGTACATTTGCATTTTTCTCCCAAACTAAGGACACTAGAGAGAAAATATTAAAGCATTCCGTTAGGCCTTATTCTACACTGCATAGCCCTGAATTTACCAATGTGTATGTCCTTGCTAAAGAAAGATATTGGCAAGGAAAAGCTGTCCTGTACATTTGCATTTTTCTCCCAAACTAAGGAAACTAGACAGAAAATGTGAAAGCATTATGTTAGGCCTTATTCTACACTGAATAGCCCTGGATTTATCAATGTGTATGTCATTGCAAAAGAAAGATATTGGCAAGGAAAAGCTCTCCTGTACATTTGATTTTTCTCCCAAACTAAGGACACGAGAGGGAGAATTTTAAAGCATTCTGTAAGGTCTTATTCTACACTGCATAACCCTGAATTTACCAATGTGTATGTCCTGGCAATAGAAAGATATTGGCAAGGAAAAGCTGTCCTGTACATTTGCATTTTTCTCTCAAACTTAGGACACTAGAGAGAAAATGTGAAAGCATTCTGTTAGGCCTTATTCTACACTGAATAGCCCTGAATTTATCAATGTGTATGTCCTTGCAAAATAAAGATATTGGCAAGGAAAAGCTGTCCTGTACATTCGCATTTTTCTCCCAAATAACAACACTAGAGAGAAAATTTTAAAGCATTCTGTTAGGCCTTATTCTACACTGCATAGCCCTGAATTTACCAATGTGTATGTCCTTGCAAAAGAAAGATATTGGCAAGGAAAAGCTGTCCTGTACATTTGCATTTTTCTCCCAAACTAAGGACACTAGAGAGAAAATGTTAAAGCATTCTGTTAGGCCTTATTCTACACTGCATAGCCCTGAATTTACCAATGTCTATGTCCTAGCAAAATAAAAATATTGGCAAGGAAAAGCTGTCCTGTACATTGGCATTTTTCTATCAAAGTAAGGAGACTAGAGGGAAAATTTTAAAGCATTCTGTTAGGCCTTATTCTACATTGCATAGCCCTGTATTTACCAATGTGTATGTCCTTGCAAAGATATATATTGGCAAGGAAAAGCTGTCCTGTACATTTGCATTTTTCTACAAAACCAAGGACACTAGAGAGAAAATTTTAAAGCATTCTGTTAGGCCTTATTCTACACTGCATAGCCATTAATAAACCAATGTGTATGTCCTTGCAATAGAAAGATATTGGCAAGGAAAAGCTGTCCTGTACATTTGCATTTTTCTCCCAAACTAAGGACACTAGAGAGAAAATGTGAAAGCATTCTGTTAGGTCTTATTCTACACTGCATAGCCCTGAATTTACCAATGTGTATGTCCTTTCAAAATAAATATATTAGCAAGTAAAAGCTGTCCTGTACATTTGAATGTTTCTCCCAAACTAACGACACTAGAGAGAAAATTTAAAAGCATTCTGTTAGGCCTTATTCTACACTGCATAGCCCTGAATTTACCAATGTGTATGTCCTTGCAAAAGAAAGATATTGGCAAGGAAAAGCTCTCCTGTACATTTGCATTTTTCTCCCAAACTAAGGACACGAGAGGGAGAATTTTAAAGCATTCTGTAAGGCCTTATTCTACACTGCATAACCCTGAATTTACCAATGTGTATGTCCTTGCAATAGAAAGATATTGGCAAGGAAAAGCTGTCCTGTACATTTGCATTTTTCTCTCAAACTTAGGACACTAGAGAGAAAATGTGAAAGCATTCTGTTAGGCCTTATTCTACACTGAATAGCCCTGAATTTATCAATGTGTATGTCCTTGCAAAAGAAAGATATTGGCAAGGAAAAGCTCTCCTGTACATTTGCATTTTTCTCCCAAACTAAGGACACGAG
Source organism: Pseudophryne corroboree (assembly GCF_028390025.1). Lineage (NCBI taxonomy): Eukaryota > Metazoa > Chordata > Amphibia > Anura > Myobatrachidae > Pseudophryne > Pseudophryne corroboree. The sequence continues at coordinate 687,517,599 of NC_086444.1, forward strand.
AGGGAGAATTTTAAAGCATTCTGTAAGGCCTTATTCTACACTGCATAACCCTGAATTTACCAATGTGTATGTCCTTGCAATAGAAAGATATTGGCAAGGAAAAGCTGTCCTGTACATTTGCATTTTTCTCTCAAACTTAGGACACTAGAGAGAAAATGTTAAAGCATTCTGTTAGGCCTTATTCTACACTGCATAGCCCTGAATTTACCAATGTGTATGTCCTTGCAAAAGCAAGATATTGGCAAAGAAAAGCTGTCCTGTACATTTGCATTTTTCTCCCAAACTAAGGACACTAGAGGGAAAATGTGAAAGCATTCTGTTAGGCCATATTCTACACTGCATAGCCGTGAATTTACCAGAATGTATATCCTTGCAAAAGCAAGATATTGGCAAAGAAAAGCTGTCCTGTACATTTGCATTTTTCTCCCAAACTAAGGACACTAGAGGGAAAATGTGAAAGCATTCTGTTAGGCCTTATTCTACACTGCATAGCCTTGAATTTACCAATGTGTATGTCATTGCAAAAGAAAGATATTGGCAAGGAAAAGCTGTCCTGTACATTTGCATTTTTCTCCTAAACTAAGGACACTAGAGAGAAATGTGAAAGCATTCTGTTAGGCCTTATTCTACACTGCATAGCCGTGAATTTACCAGCATGTATATCCTTGCAAAAGCAAGATATTGGCAAAGAAAAGCTGTCCTGTACATTTGCATTTTTCTCCCATACTAAGGACACTAGAGGGAAAATGTGAAAGCATTCTGTTAGGCCTTATTCTACACTGCATAACCCTGAATTTACCAATGTGTATGTCCTTGCAATAGAAAGATATTGGCAAGGAAAAGCTGTCCTGTACATTTGCATTTTTCTCTCAAACTTAGGACACTAGAGAGAAAATGTGAAAGCATTCTGTTAGGCCTTATTCTACACTGAATAGCCCTGAATTTATCAATGTGTATGTCCTTGCAAAATAAAGATATTGGCAAGGAAAAGCTCTCCTGTACATTTGCATTTTTCTCCCAAACTAAGGACACGAGAGGGAGAATTTTAAAGCATTCTGTAAGGACTTATTCTACACTGCATAGCCCTGAATTTACCAATGTGTATGTCCTTGCAATAGAAAGATATTGGCAAGGAAAAGCTGTCCTGTACATTTGCATTTTTCTCTCAAACTTAGGACACTAGAGAGAAAATGTGAAAGCATTCTGTTAGGCCTTATTCTACACTAAATAGCCCTGAATTTATCAATGTGTATGTCCTTGCAAAAGAAAGATATTGGCAAGGAAAAGCTGTCCTGTACTTTCGCATTTTTCTCCCAAACTAAGGACACTAGAGAGAAAATGTTAAAGCATTCTGTTAGGCCTTATTCTACACTGCATAGCCCTGAATTTACCAATGTGTATGTCCTTGCAAAAGAAAGATATTGGCAAGGAAAAGCTGTCCTGTACATTTGCATTTTTCTCCCAAACTAAGGACACTAGAGAGAAAATGTTAAAGCATTCTGTTAGGCCTTATTCTACACTGCATAGCCCTGAATTTACCAATGTCTATGTTCTAGCAAAATAAAAATTTTGGCAAGGAAAACCTGTACTGTACATTTGCATTTTTCTCCGAAACTAAGGACACTAGAGAGATAATTTTAATGCATTCTGTTAGGCCTTATTCTACACTGCATAGCCCTGAATTTACCAACGTGTATGTCCTTGCAAAAGAAAGATATTGGCAAGAAAAAGCTGTCCTGTACATTTGCATTTTACTCCCAAACTAAGGACACTAGAGAGAAAATGTGAAAGCATTCTGTTAGGTCTTATTCTACACTGCATAGCCCTGAATTTACCAATGTGTATGTCCTTGCAAAATAAATATATTAGCAAGAAAAAGCTGTCCTGTACATTTGCATGTTTCTCCCAAACTAACGACACTAGAGAGAAAATTTTAAAGCATTCTGTTAGGCCTTATTCTACACTGCATATCCCTGGATTTATCAATGTGTATGTAATTGCAAAATAAAGATATTGGCAAGGAAAAGCTCTCCTGTACATTTGCATTTTTCTCCCAAACTAAGGACACGAGAGGGAGAATTTTAAAGCATTCTGTAAGGCCTTATTCTACACTGCATAACCCTGAATTTACCAATGTGTATGTCCTTGCAATAGAAAGATATTGGCAAGGAAAAGCTGTCCTGTACATTTGCATTTTTCTCTCAAACTTAGGACACTAGAGAGAAAATGTGAAAGCATTCTGTTAGGCCTTATTCTACACTGAATAGCCCTGAATTTATCAATGTGTATGTCCTTGCAAAAGAAAGATATTGGCAAGGAAAAGCTCTCCTGTACATTTGCATTTTTCTCCCAAACTAAGGACACGAGAGGGAGAATTTTAAAGCATTCTGTAAGGCCTTATTCTACACTGCATAACCCTGAATTTACCAATGTGTATGTCCTTGCAATAGAAAGATATTGGCAAGGAAAAGCTGTCCTGTACATTTGCATTTTTCTCTCAAACTTAGGACACTAGAGAGAAAATGTGAAAGCATTCTGTTAGGCCTTATTCTACACTGAATAGCCCTGAATTTATCAATGTGTATGTCCTTGCAAAAGAAAGATATTGGCAAGGAAAAGCTCTCCTGTACATTTGCATTTTTCTCCCAAACTAAGGACACGAGAGGGAGAATTTTAAAGCATTCTGTAAGGCCTTATTCTACACTGCATAACCCTGAATTTACCAATGTGTATGTCCTTGCAATAGAAAGATATTGGCAAGGAAAAGCTGTCCTGTACATTTGCATTTTTCTCTCAAACTTAGGACACTAGAGAGAAAATGTGAAAGCATTCTGTTAGGCCTTATTCTACACTGAATAGCCCTGAATTTATCAATGTGTATGTCCTTGCAAAAGAAAGATATTGGCAAGGAAAAGCTGTCCTGTACATTTGCATTTTTCTCTCAAACTAAGGAGACTAGAGAGAAAATTTTAAAGCATTCTGTTAGGCCTTATTCTACATTGCATAGCCCTGAATTTACCAATGTGTATGTCCTTGCAAAGATAAATATTGGCAAGGAAAAGCTGTCCTGTACATTTGCATTTTTCTCCCATACTAAGGACACTAGAGGGAAAATGTGAAAGCATTCTGTTAGGCCTTATTCTACACTGCATAACCCTGAATTTACCAATGTGTATGTCCTTGCAATAGAAAGATATTGGCAAGGAAAAGCTGTCCTGTACATTTGCATTTTTCTCTCAAACTAAGGACACTAGAGAGAAAATGTGAAAGCATTCTGTTAGGCCTTATTCTACACTGAATAGCCCTGGATTTATCAATGTGTATGTCCTTGCAAAAGAAAGATATTGGCAAGGAAAAGATGTCCTGTACATTCGCATTTTTCTCCCAACTAACAACACTAGAGAGAAAATTTTAAAGCATTCTGTTAGGCCTTATTCTACACTGCATAGCCCTGAATTTACCAATGTGTATGTCCTTGCAAAAGAAAGATATTGGCAAGGAAAAGCTGTCCTGTACATTTGCATTTTTCTCCCAAACTAAGGACACTAGAGAGAAAATGTTAAAGCATTCTGTTAGGCCTTATTCTACACTGCATAGCCCTGAATTTACCAATGTGTATGTCCTTGCAAAAGAAAGATATTGGCAAGGAAAAGCTGTCCTGTACATTTGCATTTTTCTCCCAAACTAAGGACACTAGAGAGAAAATGTTAAAGCATTCTGTTAGGCCTTATTCTACACTGCATAGCCCTGAATTTACCAATGTCTATGTCCTAGCAAAATAAAAATTTTGTCAAGGAAAACCTGTACTGTACATTTGCATTTTTCTCCTAAACTAAGGACACTAGAGAGATAATTTTAATGCATTCTGTTAGGCCTTATTCTACACTGCATAGCCCTGAATTTACCAATGTGTATGTCCTTGCAAAAGAAAGATATTGGCAAGGAAAAGCTGTCCTGTACATTTGCATTTTTATCCCAAACTAACGACACTAGAGAGAAAATTTTAAAGCATTCTGTTAGGCCTTATTCTACACTGCATAGCCCTGAATTTACCAATGTGTATGTCCTTGCAAAAGCAAGATATTGGCAAGGAAAAGCTGTCCTGTACATTTGCATTTTTCTCCCAAACTAAGGACACTAGAGGGAAAATGTGAAAGCATTCTGTTAGGCCTTATTCTACACTGCATAGCCGTGAATTTACCAGCATGTATATCCTTGCAAAAGCAAGATATTGGCAAGGAAAAGCTGTCCTGTACATTTGCATTTTTCTCCCAAACTAAGGACACTAGAGAGAAAATATTAAAGCATTCCGTTAGGCCTTATTCTACACTGCATAGCCCTGAATTTACCAATGTGTATGTCCTTGCTAAAGAAAGATATTGGCAAGGAAAAGCTGTCCTGTACATTTGCATTTTTCTCCCAAACTAAGGACACTAGCGAGAAAATATTAAAGCATTCCGTTAGGCCTTATTCTACACTGCATAGCCCTGAATTTACCAATGTGTATGTCCTTGCTAAAGAAAGATATTGGCAAGGAAAAGCTGTCCTGTACATTTGCATTTTTCTCCCAAACTAAGGACACTAGAGAGAACATTTTTAAACATTCTGTTAGGCCTTATTCTACACTGCATAGCCTTGAATTTACCAATGTGTATGTCCTTGCAAAAGAAAGATATTGGCATGGAAAAGCTGTCCTGTACATTTGCATTTTTCTCCCAAACTAAGGACACTAGAGGGAAAATGTGAAAGCATTCTGTTAGGCCTTATTCTACGCTGCATAGCCCTGAATTTACCAATGTGTATGTCCTTGCAAAAGAAAGATATTGGCAAGGAACAGCTGTCCTGTACATTTGAATTTTTCTCCCAAACTAAGGACACTAGAGAGAAAATTTGAAAGCATTCTGTTAGGCCTTATTTACACTGCATAGCCATTAATAAACCAATGTGTATGTCCTTGCAAAAAAAAGATATTGACAAGGAAAAGCTGTCCTGTACATTTGCATTTTTCTCCCAAACTATAGACACTAGAGAGAAAATGTTAAAGCATTCTGTTAGGCCTTATTCTACACTGCATAGCCCTGAATTTACCAATGTGTATGTCCTTGCAAAAGAAATATATTGGCAAGGAAAATGTCTTGTACATTTGCATTTTTATCCCAAACTAAGGACACTAGAGAGAAAAAATTTAAGCATTCTGTTAGGCCTTATTCTACACTGCATAGCCTTGAATTTACCAATGTGTATGTCATTGCAAAAGAAAGATATTGGCTAGGAAAAGCTGTCCTGTACATTTGCATTTTTCTCCCAAACTAAGGACACTAGAGAGAAATGTGAAAGCATTCTGTTAGGCCATATTCTACACTGCATAGCCGTGAATTTACCAGCATGTATATCCTTGCAAAAGCAAGATATTGGCAAAGAAAAGCTGTCCTGTACATTTGTATTTTTCTCCCAAACTAAGGACACTAGAGGGAAAATGTGAAAGCATTCTGTTAGGCCTTATTCTACACTGCATAGCCCTGAATTTACCAATGTGTATGTCCTTGCAAAAGAAAGATATTGACAAGGAACAGCTGTCCTGTACATTTGCATTTTTCTCCAAAACCAAGGACACTAGAGAGAAAATTTTAAAGCATTCTGTTAGGCCTTATTCTACACTGCATAGCCATGAATAAACCAATGTGTATGTCCTTGCAATAGAAAGATATTGGCAAGGAAAAGCTGTCCTGTACATTTGCATTTTTCTCCCAAACTAAGGACACTAGAGGGAAAATGTGAAAGCATTCTGTTAGGCCTTATTCTACACTGCATAGCCCTGAATTTACCAATGTGCATGTCCTTGCAAAAGAAAGATATTGGCAAGGAGCAGCTGTCCTGTACATTTGCATTTTTCTCCAAAACCAAGGACACTAGAGAGAAAATTTTAAAGCATTCTGTTAGGCCTTATTCTACACTGCATAGCCATGAATAAACCAATGTGTATGTCCTAGCAAAAGAAAGATATTGGCAAGGAAAAGCTGTCCTGTACATTTGCATTTTTCTCCCAAACTAAGGACACTAGAGGGAAAATGTGAAAGCATTCTGTTAGGCCTTATTCTACACTGCATAGCCCTGAATTTACCAATGTGTATGTCCTTGCAAAAGAAAGATATTGGCAAGGAACAGCTGTCCTGTACTTTTGCATTTTTCTCCCAAACTAAGGACACGAGAGGGAGAATTTTAAAGCATTCTGTAAGGCCTTATTCTACACTGCATAACCCTGAATTTACCAATGTGTATGTCCTTGCAATAGAAAGATATTGGCAAGGTAGAGCTGTCCTGTACATTTGCATTTTTTTCTCAAACTTAGGACACTAGAGAGAAAATGTTAAAGCATTCTGTTAGGCCTTATTCTACACTGCATATCCCTGAATTTACCAATGTGTATGTCCCTTCAAAAGCAAGATATTGGCAAAGAAAAGCTGTCCTGTACATTTGCATTTTTCTCCCAAACTAAGGACACTAGAGGGAAAATGTGAAAGCATTCTGTTAGGCCATATTCTACACTGCATAGCCGTGAATTTACCAGCATGTATATCCTTGCAAAAGCAAGATATTGGCAAAGAAAAGCTGTCCTGTACATTTGCATTTTTCTCCCAAACTAAGGACACTAGAGGGAAAATGTGAAAGCATTCTGTTAGGCCTTATTCTACACTGCATAACCCTGAATTTACCAATGTGTATGTCCTTGCAATAGAAAGATATTGGCAAGGAAAAGCTGTCCTGTACATTTGCATTTTTCTCTCAAACTTAGGACACTAGAGAGAAAATGTGAAAGCATTCTGTTAGGCCTTATTCTACACTGAATAGCCCTGAATATATCAATGTGTATGTCCTTGCAAAATAAAGATATTGGCAAGGAAAAGCTCTCCTGTACATTTGCATTTTTCTCCCAAACTAAGGACACGAGAGGGAGAATTTTAAAGCATTCTGTAAGGACTTATTCTACACTGCATAACCCTGAATTTACCAATGTGTATGTCCTTGCAATAGAAAGATATTGGCAAGGAAAAGCTGTCCTGTACATTTGCATTTTTCTCTCAAACTTAGGACACTAGAGAGAAAATGTGAAAGCATTCTGTTAGGCCTTATTTTACACTAAATAGCCTTGAATTTACCAATGTGTATGTCATTGCAAAAGAAAGATATTGGCAAGGAAAAGCTGTCCTGTACATTTGCATTTTTCTCCTAAACTAAGGACACTAGAGAGAAATGTGAAAGCATTCTGTTAGGCCATATTCTACACTGCATAGCCGTGAATTTACCAGCATGTATATCCTTGCAAAAGCAAGATATTGGCAAAGAAAAGCTGTCCTGTACATTTGCATTTTTCTCCCATACTAAGGACACTAGAGGGAAAATGTGAAAGCATTCTGTTAGGCCTTATTCTACACTGCATAACCCTGAATTTACCAATGTGTATGTCCTTGCAATAGAAAGATATTGGCAAGGAAAAGCTGTCCTGTACATTTGCATTTTTCTCTCAAACTTAGGACACTAGAGAGAAAATGTGAAAGCATTCTGTTAGGCCTTATTCTACACTGAATAGCCCTGAATATATCAATGTGTATGTCCTTGCAAAATAAAGATATTGGCAAGGAAAAGCTCTCCTGTACATTTGCATTTTTCTCCCAAACTAAGGACACGAGAGGGAGAATTTTAAAGCATTCTGTAAGGACTTATTCTACACTGCATAACCCTGAATTTACCAATGTGTATGTCATTGCAAAAGAAAGATATTGGCAAGGAAAAGCTGTCCTGTACATTTGCATTTTTCTCCTAAACTAAGGACACTAGAGAGAAATGTGAAAGCATTCTGTTAGGCCATATTCTACACTGCATAGCCGTGAATTTACCAGCATGTATATCCTTGCAAAAGCAAGATATTGGCAAAGAAAAGCTGTCCTGTACATTTGCATTTTTCTCCCATACTAAGGACACTAGAGGGAAAATGTGAAAGCATTCTGTTAGGCCTTATTCTACACTGCATAACCCTGAATTTACCAATGTGTATGTCCTTGCAATAGAAAGATATTGGCAAGGAAAAGCTGTCCTGTACATTTGCATTTTTCTCTCAAACTTAGGACACTAGAGAGAAAATGTGAAAGCATTCTGTTAGGCCTTATTCTACACTAAATAGCCCTGAATTTATCAATGTGTATGTCCTTGCAAAAGAAAGATATTGGCAAGGAACAGCTGTCCTGTACATTTGAATTTTTCTCCCAAACTAAGGACACTAGAGAGAAAATTTGAAAGCATTCTGTTAGGCCTTATTTACACTGCATAGCCATTAATAAACCAATGTGTATGTCCTTGCAAAAAAAAGATATTGACAAGGAAAAGCTGTCCTGTACATTTGCATTTTTCTCCCAAACTATGGACACTAGAGAGAAAATGTTAAAGCATTCTGTTAGGCCTTATTCTACACTGCATAGCCCTGAATTTACCAATGTGTATGTCCTTGCAAAAGAAATATATTGGCAAGGAAAATGTCTTGTACATTTGCATTTTTATCCCAAACTAAGGACACTAGAGAGAAAAATTTTAAGCATTCTGTTAGGCCTTATTCTACACTGCATAGCCTTGAATTTACCAATGTGTATGTCATTGCAAAAGAAAGATATTGGCTAGGAAAAGCTGTCCTGTACATTTGCATTTTTCTCCCAAACTAAGGACACTAGAGAGAAATGTGAAAGCATTCTGTTAGGCCATATTCTACACTGCATAGCCGTGAATTTACCAGCATGTATATCCTTGCAAAAGCAAGATATTGGCAAAGAAAAGCTGTCCTGTACATTTGTATTTTTCTCCCAAACTAAGGACACTAGAGGGAAAATGTGAAAGCATTCTGTTAGGCCTTATTCTACACTGCATAGCCCTGAATTTACCAATGTGTATGTCCTTGCAAAAGAAAGATATTGGCAAGGAACAGCTGTCCTGTACATTTGCATTTTTCTCCAAAACCAAGGACACTAGAGAGAAAATTTTAAAGCATTCTGTTAGGCCTTATTCTACACTGCATAGCCATGAATAAACCAATGTGTATGTCCTTGCAATAGAAAGATATTGGCAAGGAAAAGCTGTCCTGTACATTTGCATTTTTCTCCCAAACTAAGGACACTAGAGGGAAAATGTGAAAGCATTCTGTTAGGCCTTATTCTACACTGCATAGCCCTGAATTTACCAATGTGCATGTCCTTGCAAAAGAAAGATATTGGCAAGGAACAGCTGTCCTGTACATTTGCATTTTTCTCCAAAACCAAGGACACTAGAGAGAAAATTTTAAAGCATTCTGTTAGGCCTTATTCTACACTGCATAGCCATGAATAAACCAATGTGTATGTCCTAGCAAAAGAAAGATATTGGCAAGGAAAAGCTGTCCTGTACATTTGCATTTTTCTCCCAAACTAAGGACACTAGAGGGAAAATGTGAAAGCATTCTGTTAGGCCTTATTCTACACTGCATAGCCCTGAATTTACCAATGTGTATGCCCTTGCAAAAGAAAGATATTGGCAAGGAACAGCTGTCCTGTACTTTTGCATTTTTCTCCCAAACTAAGGACACGAGAGGGAGAATTTTAAAGCATTCTGTAAGGCCTTATTCTACACTGCATAACCCTGAATTTACCAATGTGTATGTCCTTGCAATAGAAAGATATTGGCAAGGTAGAGCTGTCCTGTACATTTGCATTTTTTTCTCAAACTTAGGACACTAGAGAGAAAATGTTAAAGCATTCTGTTAGGCCTTATTCTACACTGCATATCCCTGAATTTACCAATGTGTATGTCCTTGCAAAAGCAAGATATTGGCAAAGTAAAAGCTGTCCTGTACATTTGCATTTTTCTCCCAAACTAAGGACACTAGAGGGAAAATGTGAAAGCATTCTGTTAGGCCATATTCTACACTGCATATCCGTGAATTTACCAGCATGTATATCCTTGCAAAAGCAAGATATTGGCAAAGAAAAGCTGTCCTGTACATTTGCATTTTTCTCCCAAACTAAGGACACTAGAGGGAAAATGTGAAAGCATTCTGTTAGGCCTTATTCTACACTGCATAGCCTTGAATTTACCAATGTGTATGTCATTGCAAAAGAAAGATATTGGCAAGGAAAAGCTGTCCTGTACATTTGCATTTTTCTCCTAAACTAAGGACACTAGAGAGAAATGTGAAAGCATTCTGTTAGGCCATATTCTACACTGCATAGCCGTGAATTTACCAGCATGTATATCCTTGCAAAAGCAAGATATTGGCAAAGAAAAGCTGTCCTGTACATTTGCATTTTTCTCCCATACTAAGGACACTAGAGGGAAAATGTGAAAGCATTCTGTTAGGCCTTATTCTACACTGCATAACCCTGAATTTACCAATGTGTATGTCCTTGCAATAGAAAGATATTGGCAAGGAAAAGCTGTCCTGTACATTTGCATTTTTCTCTCAAACTTAGGACACTAGAGAGAACATGTGAAAGCATTCTGTTAGGCCTTATTCTACACTGAATAGCCCTGAATATATCAATGTGTATGTCCTTGCAAAATAAAGATATTGGCAAGGAAAAGCTCTCCTGTACATTTGCATTTTTCTCCCAAACTAAGGACACGAGAGGGAGAATTTTAAAGCATTCTGTAAGGACTTATTCTACACTGCATAACCCTGAATTTACCAATGTGTATGTCCTTGCAATAGAAAGATATTGGCAAGGAAAAGCTGTCCTGTACATTTGCATTTTTCTCTCAAACTTAGGACACTAGAGAGAAAATGTGAAAGCATTCTGTTAGGCCTTATTCTACACTAAATAGCCCTGAATTTATCAATGTGTATGTCCTTGCAAAAGAAAGATATTGGCAAGGAAAAGCTGTCCTGTACTTTCGCATTTTTCTCCCAAACTAAGGACACTAGAGAGAAAATGTTAAAGCATTCTGTTAGGCCTTATTCTACACTGCATAGCCCTGAATTTACCAATGTGTATGTCCTTGCAAAAGAAAGATATTGGCAAGGAAAAGCTGTCCTGTACATTTGCATTTTTCTCCCAAACTAAGGACACTAGAGAGAAAATGTTAAAGCATTCTGTTAGGCCTTATTCTACACTGCATAGCCCTGAATTTACCAATGTCTATGTTCTAGCAAAATAAAAATTTTGGCAAGGAAAACCTGTACTGTACATTTGCATTTTTCTCCTAAACTAAGGACACTAGAGAGATAATTTTAATGCATTCTGTTAGGCCTTATTCTACACTGCATAGCCCTGAATTTACCAATGTGTATGTCCTTGCAAAAGAAAGATATTGGCAAGAAAAAGCTGTCCTGTACATTTGCATTTTACTCCCAAACTAAGGACACTAGAGAGAAAATGTGAAAGCATTCTGTTAGGTCTTATTCTACACTGCATAGCCCTGAATTTACCAATGTGTATGTCCTTGCAAAATAAATATATTAGCAAGAAAAAGCTGTCCTGTACATTTGCATGTTTCTCCCAAACTAACGACACTAGAGAGAAAATTTTAAAGCATTCTGTTAGGCTTTATTCTACACTGCATATCCCTGGATTTATCAATGTGTATGTAATTGCAAAAGAAAGATATTGGCAAGGAAAAGCTCTCCTGTACATTTGCATTTTTCTCCCAAACTAAGGACACGAGAGGGAGAATTTTAAAGCATTCTGTAAGGCCTTATTCTACACTGCATAACCCTGAATTTACCAATGTGTATGTCCTTGCAATAGAAAGATATTGGCAAGGAAAAGCTGTCCTGTACATTTGCATTTTTCTCTCAAACTTAGGACACTAGAGAGAAAATGTGAAAGCATTCTGTTAGGCCTTATTCTACACTGAATAGCCCTGAATTTATCAATGTGTATGTCCTTGCAAAAGAAAGATAATGGCAAGGAAAAGCTCTCCTGTACATTTGCATTTTTCTCCCAAACTAAGGACACGAGAGGGAGAATTTTAAAGCATTCTGTAAGGCCTTATTCTACACTGCATAACCCTGAATTTACCAATGTGTATGTCCTTGCAATAGAAAGATATTGGCAAGGAAAAGCTGTCCTGTACATTTGCATTTTTCTCTCAAACTTAGGACACTAGAGAGAAAATGTGAAAGCATTCTGTTAGGCCTTATTCTACACTGAATAGCCCTGAATTTATCAATGTGTATGTCCTTGCAAAAGAAAGATATTGGCAAGGAAAAGCTCTCCTGTACATTTGCATTTTTCTCCCAAACTAAGGACACGAGAGGGAGAATTTTAAAGCATTCTGTAAGGCCTTATTCTACACTGCATAACCCTGAATTTACCAATGTGTATGTCCTTGCAATAGAAAGATATTGGCAAGGAAAAGCTGTCCTGTACATTTGCATTTTTCTCTCAAACTTAGGACACTAGAGAGAAAATGTGAAAGCATTCTGTTATGCCTTATTCTACACTGAATAGCCCTGAATTTATCAATGTGTATGTCCTTGCAAAAGAAAGATATTGGCAAGGAAAAGCTGTCCTGTACATTTGCATTTTTCTCTCAAACTAAGGACACTAGAGAGAAAATGTGAAAGCATTCTGTTAGGCCTTATTCTACACTGAATAGCCCTGGATTTATCAATGTGTATGTCCTTGCAAAAGAAAGATATTGGCAAGGAAAAGATGTCCTGTACATTCGCATTTTTCTCCCAACTAACAACACTAGAGAGAAAATTTTAAAGCATTCTGTTAGGCCTTATTCTACACTGCATAGCCCTGAATTTATCAATGTGTATGTCCTTGCAAAAGAAAGATATTGGCAAGGAAAAGCTGTCCTGTACATTTGCATTTTTCTCCCAAACTAAGGACACTAGAGAGAAAATGTTAAAGCATTCTGTTAGGCCTTATTCTACACTGCATAGCCCTGAATTTACCAATGTGTATGTCCTTGCAAAAGAAAGATATTGGCAAGGAAAAGCTGTCCTGTACATTTGCATTTTACTCCCAAACTAAGGACACTAGAGAGAAAATGTTAAAGCATTCTGTTAGGCCTTATTCTACACTGCATATCCCTGAATTTACCAATGTGTATGTCCTTGCAAAAGAATGATATTGGCAAGGAAAAGCTGTCCTGTACATTTGCATTTTTCTCTCAAACTTAGGACACTAGAGAGAAAATGTGAAAGCATTCTGTTAGGCCTTATTCTACACTGAATAGCCCTGAATATATCAATGTGTATGTCCTTGCAAAATAAAGATATTGGCAAGGAAAAGCTCTCCTGTACATTTGCATTTTTCTCCCAAACTAAGGACACGAGAGGGAGAATTTTAAAGCATTCTGTAAGGACTTATTCTACACTGCATAACCCTGAATTTACCAATGTGTATGTCATTGCAAAAGAAAGATATTGGCAAGGAAAAGCTGTCCTGTACATTTGCATTTTTCTCCTAAACTAAGGACACTAGAGAGAAATGTGAAAGCATTCTGTTAGGCCATATTCTACACTGCATAGCCGTGAATTTACCAGCATGTATATCCTTGCAAAAGCAAGATATTGGCAAAGAAAAGCTGTCCTGTACATTTGCATTTTTCTCCCATACTAAGGACACTAGAGGGAAAATGTGAAAGCATTCTGTTAGGCCTTATTCTACACTGCATAACCCTGAATTTACCAATGTGTATGTCCTTGCAATAGAAAGATATTGGCAAGGAAAAGCTGTCCTGTACATTTGCATTTTTCTCTCAAACTTAGGACACTAGAGAGAAAATGTGAAAGCATTCTGTTAGGCCTTATTCTACACTAAATAGCCCTGAATTTATCAATGTGTATGTCCTTGCAAAAGAAAGATATTGGCAAGGAACAGCTGTCCTGTACATTTGAATTTTTCTCCCAAACTAAGGACACTAGAGAGAAAATTTGAAAGCATTCTGTTAGGCCTTATTTACACTGCATAGCCATTAATAAACCAATGTGTATGTCCTTGCAAAAAAAAGATATTGACAAGGAAAAGCTGTCCTGTACATTTGCATTTTTCTCCCAAACTATGGACACTAGAGAGAAAATGTTAAAGCATTCTGTTAGGCCTTATTCTACACTGCATAGCCCTGAATTTACCAATGTGTATGTCCTTGCAAAAGAAATATATTGGCAAGGAAAATGTCTTGTACATTTGCATTTTTATCCCAAACTAAGGACACTAGAGAGAAAAATTTTAAGCATTCTGTTAGGCCTTATTCTACACTGCATAGCCTTGAATTTACCAATGTGTATGTCATTGCAAAAGAAAGATATTGGCTAGGAAAAGCTGTCCTGTACATTTGCATTTTTCTCCCAAACTAAGGACACTAGAGAGAAATGTGAAAGCATTCTGTTAGGCCATATTCTACACTGCATAGCCGTGAATTTACCAGCATGTATATCCTTGCAAAAGCAAGATATTGGCAAAGAAAAGCTGTCCTGTACATTTGTATTTTTCTCCCAAACTAAGGACACTAGAGGGAAAATGTGAAAGCATTCTGTTAGGCCTTATTCTACACTGCATAGCCCTGAATTTACCAATGTGTATGTCCTTGCAAAAGAAAGATATTGGCAAGGAACAGCTGTCCTGTACATTTGCATTTTTCTCCAAAACCAAGGACACTAGAGAGAAAATTTTAAAGCATTCTGTTAGGCCTTATTCTACACTGCATAGCCATGAATAAACCAATGTGTATGTCCTTGCAATAGAAAGATATTGGCAAGGAAAAGCTGTCCTGTACATTTGCATTTTTCTCCCAAACTAAGGACACTAGAGGGAAAATGTGAAAGCATTCTGTTAGGCCTTATTCTACACTGCATAGCCCTGAATTTACCAATGTGCATGTCCTTGCAAAAGAAAGATATTGGCAAGGAACAGCTGTCCTGTACATTTGCATTTTTCTCCAAAACCAAGGACACTAGAGAGAAAATTTTAAAGCATTCTGTTAGGCCTTATTCTACACTGCATAGCCATGAATAAACCAATGTGTATGTCCTAGCAAAAGAAAGATATTGGCAAGGAAAAGCTGTCCTGTACATTTGCATTTTTCTCCCAAACTAAGGACACTAGAGGGAAAATGTGAAAGCATTCTGTTAGGCCTTATTCTACACTGCATAGCCCTGAATTTACCAATGTGTATGCCCTTGCAAAAGAAAGATATTGGCAAGGAACAGCTGTCCTGTACTTTTGCATTTTTCTCCCAAACTAAGGACACGAGAGGGAGAATTTTAAAGCATTCTGTAAGGCCTTATTCTACACTGCATAACCCTGAATTTACCAATGTGTATGTCCTTGCAATAGAAAGATATTGGCAAGGTAGAGCTGTCCTGTACATTTGCATTTTTTTCTCAAACTTAGGACACTAGAGAGAAAATGTTAAAGCATTCTGTTAGGCCTTATTCTACACTGCATATCCCTGAATTTACCAATGTGTATGTCCTTGCAAAAGCAAGATATTGGCAAAGTAAAAGCTGTCCTGTACATTTGCATTTTTCTCCCAAACTAAGGACACTAGAGGGAAAATGTGAAAGCATTCTGTTAGGCCATATTCTACACTGCATATCCGTGAATTTACCAGCATGTATATCCTTGCAAAAGCAAGATATTGGCAAAGAAAAGCTGTCCTGTACATTTGCATTTTTCTCCCAAACTAAGGACACTAGAGGGAAAATGTGAAAGCATTCTGTTAGGCCTTATTCTACACTGCATAGCCTTGAATTTACCAATGTGTATGTCATTGCAAAAGAAAGATATTGGCAAGGAAAAGCTGTCCTGTACATTTGCATTTTTCTCCTAAACTAAGGACACTAGAGAGAAATGTGAAAGCATTCTGTTAGGCCATATTCTACACTGCATAGCCGTGAATTTACCAGCATGTATATCCTTGCAAAAGCAAGATATTGGCAAAGAAAAGCTGTCCTGTACATTTGCATTTTTCTCCCATACTAAGGACACTAGAGGGAAAATGTGAAAGCATTCTGTTAGGCCTTATTCTACACTGCATAACCCTGAATTTACCAATGTGTATGTCCTTGCAATAGAAAGATATTGGCAAGGAAAAGCTGTCCTGTACATTTGCATTTTTCTCTCAAACTTAGGACACTAGAGAGAACATGTGAAAGCATTCTGTTAGGCCTTATTCTACACTGAATAGCCCTGAATATATCAATGTGTATGTCCTTGCAAAATAAAGATATTGGCAAGGAAAAGCTCTCCTGTACATTTGCATTTTTCTCCCAAACTAAGGACACGAGAGGGAGAATTTTAAAGCATTCTGTAAGGACTTATTCTACACTGCATAACCCTGAATTTACCAATGTGTATGTCCTTGCAATAGAAAGATATTGGCAAGGAAAAGCTGTCCTGTACATTTGCATTTTTCTCTCAAACTTAGGACACTAGAGAGAAAATGTGAAAGCATTCTGTTAGGCCTTATTCTACACTAAATAGCCCTGAATTTATCAATGTGTATGTCCTTGCAAAAGAAAGATATTGGCAAGGAAAAGCTGTCCTGTACTTTCGCATTTTTCTCCCAAACTAAGGACACTAGAGAGAAAATGTTAAAGCATTCTGTTAGGCCTTATTCTACACTGCATAGCCCTGAATTTACCAATGTGTATGTCCTTGCAAAAGAAAGATATTGGCAAGGAAAAGCTGTCCTGTACATTTGCATTTTTCTCCCAAACTAAGGACACTAGAGAGAAAATGTTAAAGCATTCTGTTAGGCCTTATTCTACACTGCATAGCCCTGAATTTACCAATGTCTATGTTCTAGCAAAATAAAAATTTTGGCAAGGAAAACCTGTACTGTACATTTGCATTTTTCTCCTAAACTAAGGACACTAGAGAGATAATTTTAATGCATTCTGTTAGGCCTTATTCTACACTGCATAGCCCTGAATTTACCAATGTGTATGTCCTTGCAAAAGAAAGATATTGGCAAGAAAAAGCTGTCCTGTACATTTGCATTTTACTCCCAAACTAAGGACACTAGAGAGAAAATGTGAAAGCATTCTGTTAGGTCTTATTCTACACTGCATAGCCCTGAATTTACCAATGTGTATGTCCTTGCAAAATAAATATATTAGCAAGAAAAAGCTGTCCTGTACATTTGCATGTTTCTCCCAAACTAACGACACTAGAGAGAAAATTTTAAAGCATTCTGTTAGGCTTTATTCTACACTGCATATCCCTGGATTTATCAATGTGTATGTAATTGCAAAAGAAAGATATTGGCAAGGAAAAGCTCTCCTGTACATTTGCATTTTTCTCCCAAACTAAGGACACGAGAGGGAGAATTTTAAAGCATTCTGTAAGGCCTTATTCTACACTGCATAACCCTGAATTTACCAATGTGTATGTCCTTGCAATAGAAAGATATTGGCAAGGAAAAGCTGTCCTGTACATTTGCATTTTTCTCTCAAACTTAGGACACTAGAGAGAAAATGTGAAAGCATTCTGTTAGGCCTTATTCTACACTGAATAGCCCTGAATTTATCAATGTGTATGTCCTTGCAAAAGAAAGATAATGGCAAGGAAAAGCTCTCCTGTACATTTGCATTTTTCTCCCAAACTAAGGACACGAGAGGGAGAATTTTAAAGCATTCTGTAAGGCCTTATTCTACACTGCATAACCCTGAATTTACCAATGTGTATGTCCTTGCAATAGAAAGATATTGGCAAGGAAAAGCTGTCCTGTACATTTGCATTTTTCTCTCAAACTTAGGACACTAGAGAGAAAATGTGAAAGCATTCTGTTAGGCCTTATTCTACACTGAATAGCCCTGAATTTATCAATGTGTATGTCCTTGCAAAAGAAAGATATTGGCAAGGAAAAGCTCTCCTGTACATTTGCATTTTTCTCCCAAACTAAGGACACGAGAGGGAGAATTTTAAAGCATTCTGTAAGGCCTTATTCTACACTGCATAACCCTGAATTTACCAATGTGTATGTCCTTGCAATAGAAAGATATTGGCAAGGAAAAGCTGTCCTGTACATTTGCATTTTTCTCTCAAACTTAGGACACTAGAGAGAAAATGTGAAAGCATTCTGTTATGCCTTATTCTACACTGAATAGCCCTGAATTTATCAATGTGTATGTCCTTGCAAAAGAAAGATATTGGCAAGGAAAAGCTGTCCTGTACATTTGCATTTTTCTCTCAAACTAAGGACACTAGAGAGAAAATGTGAAAGCATTCTGTTAGGCCTTATTCTACACTGAATAGCCCTGGATTTATCAATGTGTATGTCCTTGCAAAAGAAAGATATTGGCAAGGAAAAGATGTCCTGTACATTCGCATTTTTCTCCCAACTAACAACACTAGAGAGAAAATTTTAAAGCATTCTGTTAGGCCTTATTCTACACTGCATAGCCCTGAATTTATCAATGTGTATGTCCTTGCAAAAGAAAGATATTGGCAAGGAAAAGCTGTCCTGTACATTTGCATTTTTCTCCCAAACTAAGGACACTAGAGAGAAAATGTTAAAGCATTCTGTTAGGCCTTATTCTACACTGCATAGCCCTGAATTTACCAATGTGTATGTCCTTGCAAAAGAAAGATATTGGCAAGGAAAAGCTGTCCTGTACATTTGCATTTTACTCCCAAACTAAGGACACTAGAGAGAAAATGTTAAAGCATTCTGTTAGGCCTTATTCTACACTGCATATCCCTGAATTTACCAATGTGTATGTCCTTGCAAAAGAATGATATTGGCAAGGAAAAGCTGTCCTGTACATTTGCATTTTTATCCCAAACTAACGACACTAGAGAGAAAATTTTAAAGCATTCTGTTAGGCCTTATTCTACACTGCATAGCCCTGAATTTACCAATGTGTATGTCCTTGCAAAAGCAAGATATTGGCAAGGAAAAGCTGTCCTGTACATTTGCATTTTTCTCCCAAACTAAGGACACTAGAGGGAAAATGTGAAAGCATTCTGTTAGGCCTTATTCTACACTGCATAGCCGTGAATTTACCAGCATGTATATCCTTGCAAAAGCAAGATATTGGCAAGGAAAAGCTGTCCTGTACATTTGCATTTTTCTCCCAAACTAAGGACACTAGAGAGAAAATATTAAAGCATTCCGTTAGGCCTTATTCTACACTGCATAGCCCTGAATTTACCAATGTGTATGTCCTTGCTAAAGAAAGATATTGGCAAGGAAAAGCAGTCCTGTACATTTGCATTTTTCTCCCAAACTAAGGACACTAGCGAGAAAATATTAAAGCATTCCGTTAGGCCTTATTCTACACTGCATAGCCCTGAATTTACCAATGTGTATGTCCTTGCTAAAGAAAGATATTGGCAAGGAAAAGCTGTCCTGTACATTTGCATTTTTCTCCCAAACTAAGGAAACTAGACAGAAAATGTGAAAGCATTATGTTAGGCCTTATTCTACACTGAATAGCCCTGGATTTATCAATGTGTATGTCATTGCAAAAGAAAGATATTGGCAAGGAAAAGCTCTCCTGTACATTTGATTTTTCTCCCAAACTAAGGACACGAGAGGGAGAATTTTAAAGCATTCTGTAAGGCCTTATTCTACACTGCATAACCCTGAATTTACCAATGTGTATGTCCTTGCAATAGAAAGATATTGGCAAGGAAAAGCTGTCCTGTACATTTGCATTTTTCTCTCAAACTTAGGACACTAGAGAGAAAATGTGAAAGCATTCTGTTAGGCCTTATTCTACACTGAATAGCCCTGAATTTATCAATGTGTATGTCCTTGCAAAAGAAAGATATTGGCAAGGAAAAGCTGTCCTGTACATTCGCATTTTTCTCCCAAATAACAACACTAGAGAGAACATTTTAAAGCATTCTGTTAGGCCTTATTCTACACTGCATAGCCCTGAATTTACCAATGTGTATGTCCTTGCAAAAGAAAGATATTGGCAAGGAAAAGCTGTCCTGTACATTTGCATTTTTCTCCCAAACTAAGGACACTAGAGAGAAAATGTTAAAGCATTCTGTTAGGCCTTATTCTACACTGCATAGCCCTGAATTTACCAATGTGTATGTCCTTGCTAAAGAAAGATATTGGCAAGGAAAAGCTGTCCTGTACATTTGCATTTTTCTCCCAAACTAAGGAAACTAGACAGAAAATGTGAAAGCATTATGTTAGGACTTATTCTACACTGCATAGCCATGAATAAACCAATGTGTATGTCCTTGCAATAGAAAGATATTGGCAAGGAAAAGCTGTCCTGTACATTTGCATTTTTCTCCCAAACTAAGGACACTAGAGGGAAAATGTGAAAGCATTCTGTTAGGCCTTATTCTACACTGCATATCCGTAAATTTACCAGCATGTATATCCTTGCAAAAGCAAGATATTGGCAAGGAAAAGCTGTCCTGTACATTTGCATTTTTCTCCCGAACTAAGGACAATAGCGAGAAAATATTAAAGCATTCCGTTAGGCCTTATTCTACACTGCATAGCCCTGAATTTACCAATGTGTATGTCCTTGCTAAAGAAAGATATTGGCAAGGAAAAGCTGTCCTGTACATTTGCATTTTTCTCCCAAACTAAGGACACTAGCGAGAAAATATTAAAGCATTCCATTAGGCCTTATTCTACACTGCATAGACCTGAATTTATCAATGTGTATGTCTTTGCTAAAGAAAGATATTGGCAAGGAAAAGCTGTCCTGTACATTTGCATTTTTCTCTCAAACTAAGGAGACTAGAGAGAAAATTTTAAAGCTTTCTGTTATGCCTTATTCTACATTGCATAGCCCTGAATTTAACAATGTGTATGTCCTTGCAATAGAATGATATTGGCAAGGAAAAGCTGTCCTGTACATTTGCATTTTTATCCCAAACTAAGGAATCTAGACAGAAAATGTGAAAGCATTATGTTAGGACTTATTCTACACTGCATAGCCATGAATAAACCAATGTGTATGTCCTTGCAATAGAAAGATATTGGCAAGGAAAAGCTGTCCTGTACATTTGCATTTTTCTCCCAAACTAAGGACACTAGAGGGAAAATGTGAAAGCATTCTGTTAGGCCTTATTCTACACTGCATAGCCGTAAATTTACCAGCATGTATATCCTTGCAAAAGCAAGATATTGGCAAGGAAAAGCTGTCCTGTACATTTGCATTTTTCTCCCAAACTAAGGACACTAGAGGGAAAATGTGAAAGCATTCTGTTAGGCCTTATTCTACACTGCATAGCCATGAATAAACCAATGTGTATGTCCTTGCAATAGAAAGATATTGGTAAGGAAAAGCTGTCCTGTACATTTGCATTTTTCTCTCAAACTAAGGAGACTAGAGAGAAAATTTTAAAGCATTCTGTTAGGCCTTATTCTACATTGCATAGCCCTGAATTTACCAATGTGTATGTCCTTGCAAAAGAATGATATTGGCAAGGAAAAGCTGTCCTGTACATTTGCATTTTTATCCCAAACTAACGACACTAGAGAGAAAATTTTAAAGCATTCTGTTAGGCCTTATTCTACACTGCATAGCCCCGAATTTACCAATGTGTATGTCCTTGCAAAAGCAAGATATTGGCAAGGAAAAGCTGTCCTGTACATTTGCATTTTTCTCCCAAACTAAGGACACTAGAGGGAAAATGTGAAAGCATTCTGTTAGGCCTTATTCTACACTGCATAGCCCTGAATTTACCAATGTGTATGTCCTTGCAAAAGAAAGATATTGGCAAGGAACAGCTGTCCTGTACATTTGCATTTTTCTCCAAAACCAAGGACACTAGAGAGAAAATTTTAAAGCATTCTGTTAGACCTTATTCTACACTGCATAGCCATGAATAAACCAATGTGTATGTCCTAGCAAAATAAAGATATTGGCAAGGAAAAGCTGTCCTGTACATTTGTATTTTTCTCCCAAACTATGGACAATAGAGAGAAAATTTTAAAGCATTCTGTTAGGCCTTATTCTACACTGCATAGCCTTGAATTTACCAATGTGTATGTCCTTGCAAAAGAAAGATATTGGCATGGAAAAGCTGTCCTGTACATTTGCATTTTTCTCCCAAACTAAGGACACTAGAGGGAAAATGTGAAAGCATTCTGTTAGGCCTTATTCTACACTGCATAGCCCTGAATTTACCAATGTGTATGTCCTTGCAAAAGAAAGATATTGGCAAGGAACAGCTGTCCTGTACATTTGAATTTTTCTCCCAAACTAAGGACACTAGAGAGAAAATTTGAAAGCATTCTGTTAGGCCTTATTTACACTGCATAGCCATTAATAAACCAATGTGTATGTCCTTGCAAAAAAAAGATATTGACAAGGAAAAGCTGTCCTGTACATTTGCATTTTTCTCCCAAACTATGGACACTAGAGAGAAAATGTTAAAGCATTCTGTTAGGCCTTATTCTACACTGCATAGCCCTGAATTTACCAATGTGTATGTCCTTGCAAAAGCAAGATATTGGCAAGGAACAGCTGTCCTGTACATTTGCATTTTTCTCCAAAACCAAGGACACTAGAGAGAAAATTTTAAAGCATTCTGTTAGACCTTATTCTACACTGCATAGCCATGAATAAACCAATGTGTATGTCCTAGCAAAATAAAGATATTGGCAAGGAAAAGCTGTCCTGTACATTTGTATTTTTCTCCCAAACTATGGACAATAGAGAGAAAATTTTAAAGCATTCTGTTAGGCCTTATTCTACACTGCATAGCCATGAATTTACCAATGTGTATGTCCTTGCAAAAGACATATATTGGCAAGGAACAGCTGTCCTGTACATTTGAATTTTTCTCCCAAACTAAGGACACTAGAGAGAACATTTTTAAACATTCTGTTAGGCCTTATTCTACACTGCATAGCCTTGAATTTACCAATGTGTATGTCCTTGCAAAAGAAAGATATTGGCATGGAAAAGCTGTCCTGTACATTTGCATTTTTCTCCCAAACTAAGGACACTAGAGGGAAAATGTGAAAGCATTCTGTTAGGCCTTATTCTACACTGCATAGCCCTGAATTTACCAATGTGTATGTCCTTGCAAAAGAAAGATATTGGCAAGGAACAGCTGTCCTGTACATTTGAATTTTTCTCCCAAACTAAGGACACTAGAGAGAAAATTTGAAAGCATTCTGTTAGGCCTTATTTACACTGCATAGCCATTAATAAACCAATGTGTATGTCCTTGCAAAAAAAAGATATTGACAAGGAAAAGCTGTCCTGTACATTTGCATTTTTCTCCCAAACTATGGACACTAGAGAGAAAATGTTAAAGCATTCTGTTAGGCCTTATTCTACACTGCATAGCCCTGAATTTACCAATGTGTATGTCCTTGCAAAAGAAATATATTGGCAAGGAAAATGTCTTGTACATTTGCATTTTTATCCCAAACTAAGGACACTAGAGAGAAAAATGTTAAGCATTCTGTTAGGCCTTATTCTACACTGCATAGCCTTGAATTTACCAATGTGTATGTCATTGCAAAAGAAAGATATTGGCAAGGAAAAGCTGTCCTGTACATTTGCATTTTTCTCCCAAACTAAGGACACTAGAGAGAAATGTGAAAGCATTCTGTTAGGCCATATTCTACACTGCATAGCCGTGAATTTACCAGCATGTATATCCTTGCAAAAGCAAGATATTGGCAAAGAAAAGCTGTCCTGTACATTTGCATTTTTCTCCCAAACTAAGGACACTAGAGGGAAAATGTGAAAGCATTCTGTTAGGCCTTATTCTACACTGCATAGCCCTGAATTTACCAATGTGTATGTCCTTGCAAAAGAAAGATATTGGCAAGGAACAGCTGTCCTGTACATTTGCATTTTTCTCCAAAACCAAGGACACTAGAGAGAAAATTTTAAAGCATTCTGTTAGGCCTTATTCTACACTGCATAGCCATGAATAAACCAATGTGTATGTCCTTGCAATAGAAAGATATTGGCAAGAAAAGCTGTCCTGTACATTTGCATTTTTCTCCCAAACTAAGGACACTAGAGGGAAAATGTGAAAGCATTCTGTTAGGCCTTATTCTACACTGCATAGCCCTGAATTTACCAATGTGTATGTCCTTGCAAAAGAAAGATATTGGCAAGGAACAGCTGTCCTGTACTTTTGCATTTTTCTCCAAAACCAAGGACACTAGAGAGAAAATTTTAAAGCATTCTGTTAGGCCTTATTCTACACTGCATAGCCATGAATAAACCAATGTGTATGTCCTTGCAATAGAAAGATATTGGCAAGGAAAAGCTGTCCTGTACATTTGCATTTTTCTCTCAAACTAAGGACACTAGAGAGAAAATGTGAAAGCATTCTGTTAGGCCTTATTCTACACTGAATAGCCCTGGATTTATCAATGTGTATGTCATTGCAAAAGAAAGATATTGGCAAGGAAAAGCTCTCCTGTACATTTGCATTTTTCTCCCAAACTAAGGACACGAGAGGGAGAATTTTAAAGCATTCTGTAAGGCCTTATTCTACACTGCATAGCCATGAATAAACCAATGTGTATGTCCTTGCAATAGAAAGATATTGGCAAGGAAAAGCTGTCCTGTACATTTGCATTTTTCTCCCAAACTAAGGACACTAGAGGGAAAATGTGAAAGCATTCTGTTAGGCCTTATTCTACACTGCATAGCCGTAAATTTACCAGCATGTATATCCTTGCAAAAGCAAGATATTGGCAAGGAAAAGCTGTCCTGTACATTTGCATTTTTCTCCCAAACTAAGGACACTAGAGGGAAAATGTGAAAGCATTCTGTTAGGCCTTATTCTACACTGCATAGCCATGAATAAACCAATGTGTATGTCCTTGCAATAGAAAGATATTGGCAAGGAAAAGCTGTCCTGTACATTTGCATTTTTCTCTCAAACTAAGGAGACTAGAGAGAAAATTTTAAAGCATTCTGTTAGGCCTTATTCTACATTGCATAGCCCTGAATTTACCAATGTGTATGTCCTTGCAAAAGAATGATATTGGCAAGGAAAAGCTGTCCTGTACATTTGCATTTTTATCCCAAACTAACGACACTAGAGAGAAAATTTTAAAGCATTCTGTTAGGCCTTATTCTACACTGCATAGCCCTGAATTTACCAATGTGTATGTCCTTGCAAAAGCAAGATATTGGCAAGGAAAAGCTGTCCTGTACATTTGCATTTTTCTCCCAAACTAAGGACACTAGAGGGAAAATGTGAAAGCATTCTGTTAGGCCTTATTCTACACTGCATAGCCCTGAATTTACCAATGTGTATGTCCTTGCAAAAGAAAGATATTGGCAAGGAACAGCTGTCCTGTACATTTGCATTTTTCTCCAAAACCAAGGACACTAGAGAGAAAATTTTAAAGCATTCTGTTAGGCCTTATTCTACACTGCATAGCCATGAATAAACCAATGTGTATGTCCTTGCAATAGAAAGATATTGGCAAGGAAAAGCTGTCCTGTACATTTGCATTTTTCTCCCAAACTAAGGACACTAGAGGGAAAATGTGAAAGCATTCTGTTAGGCCTTATTCTACACTGCATAGCCCTGAATTTACCAATGTGTATGTCCTTGCAAAAGAAAGATATTGGCAAGGAACAGCTGTCCTGTACTTTTGCATTTTTCTCCAAAACCAAGGACACTAGAGAGAAAATTTTAAAGCATTCTGTTAGGCCTTATTCTACACTGCATAGCCATGAATAAACCAATGTGTATGTCCTTGCAATAGAAAGATATTGGCAAGGAAAAGCTGTCCTGTACATTTGCATTTTTCTCTCAAACTAAGGACACTAGAGAGAAAATGTGAAAGCATTCTGTTAGGCCTTATTCTACACTGAATAGCCCTGGATTTATCAATGTGTATGTCATTGCAAAAGAAAGATATTGGCAAGGAAAAGCTCTCCTGTACATTTGCATTTTTCTCCCAAACTAAGGACACGAGAGGGAGAATTTTAAAGCATTCTGTAAGGCCTTATTCTACACTGCATAGCCATGAATAAACCAATGTGTATGTCCTTGCAATAGAAAGATATTGGCAAGGAAAAGCTGTCCTGTACATTTGCATTTTTCTCCCAAACTAAGGAAACTAGACAGAAAATGTGAAAGCATTATGTTAGGACTTATTCTACACTGCATAGCCATGAATAAACCAATGTGTATGTCCTTGCAATAGAAAGATATTGGCAAGGAAAAGCTGTCCTGTACATTTGCATTTTTCTCCCAAACTAAGGACACTAGAGGGAAAATGTGAAAGCATTCTGTTAGGCCTTATTCTACACTGCATAGCCGTAAATTTACCAGCATGTATATCCTTGCAAAAGCAAGATATTGGCAAGGAAAAGCTGTCCTGTACATTTGCATTTTTCTCCCAAACTAAGGACACTAGAGGGAAAATGTGAAAGCATTCTGTTAGGCCTTATTCTACACTGCATAGCCATGAATAAACCAATGTGTATGTCCTTGCAATAGAAAGATATTGGTAAGGAAAAGCTGTCCTGTACATTTGCATTTTTCTCTCAAACTAAGGAGACTAGAGAGAAAATTTTAAAGCATTCTGTTAGGCCTTATTCTACATTGCATAGCCCTGAATTTACCAATGTGTATGTCCTTGCAAAAGAATGATATTGGCAAGGAAAAGCTGTCCTGTACATTTGCATTTTTATCCCAAACTAACGACACTAGAGAGAAAATTTTAAAGCATTCTGTTAGGCCTTATTCTACACTGCATAGCCCCGAATTTACCAATGTGTATGTCCTTGCAAAAGCAAGATATTGGCAAGGAAAAGCTGTCCTGTACATTTGCATTTTTCTCCCAAACTAAGGACACTAGAGGGAAAATGTGAAAGCATTCTGTTAGGCCTTATTCTACACTGCATAGCCATGAATAAACCAATGTGTATGTCCTTGCAATAGAAAGATATTGGTAAGGAAAAGCTGTCCTGTACATTTGCATTTTTCTCTCAAACTAAGGAGACTAGAGAGAAAATTTTAAAGCATTCTGTTAGGCCTTATTCTACATTGCATAGCCCTGAATTTACCAATGTGTATGTCCTTGCAAAAGAATGATATTGGCAAGGAAAAGCTGTCCTGTACATTTGCATTTTTATCCCAAACTAACGACACTAGAGAGAAAATTTTAAAGCATTCTGTTAGGCCTTATTCTACACTGCATAGCCCCGAATTTACCAATGTGTATGTCCTTGCAAAAGCAAGATATTGGCAAGGAAAAGCTGTCCTGTACATTTGCATTTTTCTCCCAAACTAAGGACACTAGAGGGAAAATGTGAAAGCATTCTGTTAGGCCTTATTCTACACTGCATAGCCCTGAATTTACCAATGTGTATGTCCTTGCAAAAGAAAGATATTGGCAAGGAACAGCTGTCCTGTACATTTGCATTTTTCTCCAAAACCAAGGACACTAGAGAGAAAATTTTAAAGCATTCTGTTAGACCTTATTCTACACTGCATAGCCATGAATAAACCAATGTGTATGTCCTAGCAAAATAAAGATATTGGCAAGGAAAAGCTGTCCTGTACATTTGCATTTTTCTCCCAAACTATGGACAATAGAGAGAAAATTTTAAAGCATTCTGTTAGGCCTTATTCTACACTGCATAGCCATGAATTTACCAATGTGTATGTCCTTGCAAAAGACATATATTGGCAAGGAACAGCTGTCCTGTACATTTGAATTTTTCTCCCAAACTAAGGACACTAGAGAGAACATTTTTAAACATTCTGTTAGGCCTTATTCTACACTGCATAGCCTTGAATTTACCAATGTGTATGTCCTTGCAAAAGAAAGATATTGGCATGGAAAAGCTGTCCTGTACATTTGCATTTTTCTCCCAAACTAAGGACACTAGAGGGAAAATGTGAAAGCATTCTGTTAGGCCTTATTCTACACTGCATAGCCCTGAATTTACCAATGTGTATGTCCTTGCAAAAGAAAGATATTGGCAAGGAACAGCTGTCCTGTACATTTGAATTTTTCTCCCAAACTAAGGACACTAGAGAGAAAATTTGAAAGCAATCTGTTAGGCCTTATTTACACTGCATAGCCATTAATAAACCAATGTGTATGTCCTTGCAAAAAAAAGATATTGACAAGGAAAAGCTGTCCTGTACATTTGCATTTTTCTCCCAAACTATGGACACTAGAGAGAAAATGTTAAAGCATTCTGTTAGGCCTTATTCTACACTGCATAGCCCTGAATTTACCAATGTGTATGTCCTTGCAAAAGAAATATATTGGCAAGGAAAATGTCTTGTACATTTGCATTTTTATCCCAAACTAAGGACACTAGAGAGAAAAATGTTAAGCATTCTGTTAGGCCTTATTCTACACTGCATAGCCTTGAATTTACCAATGTGTATGTCATTGCAAAAGAAAGATATTGGCAAGGAAAAGCTGTCCTGTACATTTGCATTTTTCTCCCAAACTAAGGACACTAGAGAGAAATGTGAAAGCATTCTGTTAGGCCATATTCTACACTGCATAGCCGTGAATTTACCAGCATGTATATCCTTGCAAAAGCAAGATATTGGCAAAGAAAAGCTGTCCTGTACATTTGCATTTTTCTCCCAAACTAAGGACACTAGAGGGAAAATGTGAAAGCATTCTGTTAGGCCTTATTCTACACTGCATAGCCCTGAATTTACCAATGTGTATGTCCTTGCAAAAGAAAGATATTGGCAAGGAACAGCTGTCCTGTACATTTGCATTTTTCTCCAAAACCAAGGACACTAGAGAGAAAATTTTAAAGCATTCTGTTAGGCCTTATTCTACACTGCATAGCCATGAATAAACCAATGTGTATGTCCTTGCAATAGAAAGATATTGGCAAGAAAAGCTGTCCTGTACATTTGCATTTTTCTCCCAAACTAAGGACACTAGAGAGAAAATGTGAAAGCATTCTGTTAGGCCTTATTCTACACTGCATAGCCCTGAATTTACCAATGTGTATGTCCTTGCAAAAGAAAGATATTGGCAAGGAACAGCTGTCCTGTACTTTTGCATTTTTCTCCAAAACCAAGGACACTAGAGAGAAAATTTTAAAGCATTCTGTTAGGCCTTATTCTACACTGCATAGCCATGAATAAACCAATGTGTATGTCCTTGCAATAGAAAGATATTGGCAAGGAAAAGCTGTCCTGTACATTTGCATTTTTCTCTCAAACTAAGGACACTAGATAGAAAATGTGAAAGCATTCTGTTAGGCCTTATTCTACACTGAATAGCCCTGGATTTATCAATGTGTATGTCATTGCAAAAGAAAGATATTGGCAAGGAAAAGCTCTCCTGTACATTTGCATTTTTCTCCCAAACTAAGGACACGAGAGGGAGAATTTTAAAGCATTCTGTAAGGCCTTATTCTACACTGCATAGCCATGAATAAACCAATGTGTATGTCCTTGCAATAGAAAGATATTGGCAAGGAAAAGCTGTCCTGTACATTTGCATTTTTCTCCCAAACTAAGGACACTAGAGGGAAAATGTGAAAGCATTCTGTTAGGCCTTATTCTACACTGCATAGCCGTAAATTTACCAGCATGTATATCCTTGCAAAAGCAAGATATTGGCAAGGAAAAGCTGTCCTGTACATTTGCATTTTTCTCCCAAACTAAGGACACTAGAGGGAAAATGTGAAAGCATTCTGTTAGGCCTTATTCTACACTGCATAGCCATGAATAAACCAATGTGTATGTCCTTGCAATAGAAAGATATTGGCAAGGAAAAGCTGTCCTGTA
The DNA here is from genome assembly GCF_028390025.1 of Pseudophryne corroboree. Lineage (NCBI taxonomy): Eukaryota > Metazoa > Chordata > Amphibia > Anura > Myobatrachidae > Pseudophryne > Pseudophryne corroboree. The sequence goes on from NC_086444.1 coordinate 687,547,280, forward strand.
CATTTGCATTTTTCTCTCAAACTAAGGAGACTAGAGAGAAAATTTTAAAGCATTCTGTTAGGCCTTATTCTACATTGCATAGCCCTGAATTTACCAATGTGTATGTCCTTGCAAAAGAATGATATTGGCAAGGAAAAGCTGTCCTGTACATTTGCATTTTTATCCCAAACTAACGACACTAGAGAGAAAATTTTAAAGCATTCTGTTAGGCCTTATTCTACACTGCATAGCCCTGAATTTACCAATGTGTATGTCCTTGCAAAAGCAAGATATTGGCAAGGAAAAGCTGTCCTGTACATTTGCATTTTTCTCCCAAACTAAGGACACTAGAGGGAAAATGTGAAAGCATTCTGTTAGGCCTTATTCTACACTGCATAGCCCTGAATTTACCAATGTGTATGTCCTTGCAAAAGAAAGATATTGGCAAGGAACAGCTGTCCTGTACATTTGCATTTTTCTCCAAAACCAAGGACACTAGAGAGAAAATTTTAAAGCATTCTGTTAGGCCTTATTCTACACTGCATAGCCATGAATAAACCAATGTGTATGTCCTTGCAATAGAAAGATATTGGCAAGGAAAAGCTGTCCTGTACATTTGCATTTTTCTCCCAAACTAAGGACACTAGAGGGAAAATGTGAAAGCATTCTGTTAGGCCTTATTCTACACTGCATAGCCCTGAATTTACCAATGTGTATGTCCTTGCAAAAGAAAGATATTGGCAAGGAACAGCTGTCCTGTACTTTTGCATTTTTCTCCAAAACCAAGGACACTAGAGAGAAAATTTTAAAGCATTCTGTTAGGCCTTATTCTACACTGCATAGCCATGAATAAACCAATGTGTATGTCCTTGCAATAGAAAGATATTGGCAAGGAAAAGCTGTCCTGTACATTTTCATTTTTCTCTCAAACTAAGGACACTAGAGAGAAAATGTGAAAGCATTCTGTTAGGCCTTATTCTACACTGAATAGCCCTGGATTTATCAATGTGTATGTCATTGCAAAAGAAAGATATTGGCAAGGAAAAGCTCTCCTGTACATTTGCATTTTTCTCCCAAACTAAGGACACGAGAGGGAGAATTTTAAAGCATTCTGTAAGGCCTTATTCTACACTGCATAGCCATGAATAAACCAATGTGTATGTCCTTGCAATAGAAAGATATTGGCAAGGAAAAGCTGTCCTGTACATTTGCATTTTTCTCCCAAACTAAGGACACTAGAGGGAAAATGTGAAAGCATTCTGTTAGGCCTTATTCTACACTGCATAGCCGTAAATTTACCAGCATGTATATCCTTGCAAAAGCAAGATATTGGCAAGGAAAAGCTGTCCTGTACATTTGCATTTTTCTCCCAAACTAAGGACACTAGAGGGAAAATGTGAAAGCATTCTGTTAGGCCTTATTCTACACTGCATAGCCATGAATAAACCAATGTGTATGTCCTTGCAATAGAAAGATATTGGCAAGGAAAAGCTGTCCTGTACATTTGCATTTTTCTCTCAAACTAAGGAGACTAGAGAGAAAATTTTAAAGCATTCTGTTAGGCCTTATTCTACACTGCATAGCCGTAAATTTACCAGCATGTATATCCTTGCAAAAGCAAGATATTGGCAAGGAAAAGCTGTCCTGTACATTTGCATTTTTCTCCCAAACTAAGGACACTAGAGGGAAAATGTGAAAGCATTCTGTTAGGCCTTATTCTACACTGCATAGCCATGAATAAACCAATGTGTATGTCCTTGCAATAGAAAGATATTGGCAAGGAAAAGCTGTCCTGTACATTTGCATTTTTCTCTCAAACTAAGGAGACTAGAGAGAAAATTTTAAAGCATTCTGTTAGGCCTTATTCTACACTGCATAGCCGTAAATTTACCAGCATGTATATCCTTGCAAAAGCAAGATATTGGCAAGGAAAAGCTGTCCTGTACATTTGCATTTTTCTCCCAAACTAAGGACACTAGAGGGAAAATGTGAAAGCATTCTGTTAGGCCTTATTCTACACTGCATAGCCATGAATAAACCAATGTGTATGTCCTTGCAATAGAAAGATATTGGCAAGGAACAGCTGTCCTGTACATTTGCATTTTTCTCCAAAACCAAGGACACTAGAGAGAAAATTTTAAAGCATTCTGTTAGGCCTTATTCTACACTGCATAGCCATGAATAAACCAATGTGTATGTCCTAGCAAAAGAAAGATATTGGCAAGGAAAAGCTGTCCTGTACATTTGCATTTTTCTCCCAAACTAAGGACACTAGAGGGAAAATGGGAAAGCATTCTGTTAGGCCTTATTCTACACTGCATAGCCATGAATAAACCAATGTGTATGTCCTTGCAATAGAAAGATATTGGCAAGGAAAAGCTGTCCTGTACTTTTGCATTTTTCTCTCAAACTAAGGAGACTAGAGAGAAAATTTTAAAGCATTCTGTTAGGCCTTATTCTACATTGAATAGCCCTGAATTTACCAATGTGTATGTCCTTGCAAAAGAATGATATTGGCAAGGAAAAGCTGTCCTGTACATTTGCATTTTTATCCCAAACTAACGACACTAGAGAGAAAATTTTAAAGCATTCTGTTAGGCCTTATTCTACACTGCATAGCCCTGAATTTACCAATGTGTATGTCCTTGCAAAAGCAAGATATTGGCAAGGAAAAGCTGTCCTGTACATTTGCATTTTTCTCCCAAACTAAGGACACTAGAGGGAAAATGTGAAAGCATTCTGTTAGGCCTTATTCTACACTGCATAGCCCTGAATTTACCAATGTGTATGTCCTTGCAAAAGAAAGATATTGGCAAGGAACAGCTGTCCTGTACATTTGCATTTTTCTCCAAAACCAAGGACACTAGAGAGAAAATTTTAAAGCATTCTGTTAGGCCTTATTCTACACTGCATAGCCATGAATAAACCAATGTGTATGTCCTTGCAATAGAAAGATATTGGCAAGGAAAAGCTGTCCTGTACATTTGCATTTTTCTCCCAAACTAAGGACACTAGAGGGAAAATGTGAAAGCATTCTGTTAGGCCTTATTCTACACTGCATAGCCCTGAATTTACCAATGTGTATGTCCTTGCAAAAGAAAGATATTGGCAAGGAACAGCTGTCCTGTACATTTGCATTTTTCTCCAAAACCAAGGACACTAGAGAGAAAATTTTAAAGCATTCTGTTAGGCCTTATTCTACACTGCATAGCCATGAATAAACCAATGTGTATGTCCTAGCAAAAGAAAGATATTGGCAAGGAAAAGCTGTCCTGTACATTTGCATTTTTCTCCCAAACTAAGGACACTAGAGGGAAAATGTGAAAGCATTCTGTTAGGCCTTATTCTACACTGCATAGCCCTGAATTTACCAATGTGTATGTCCTTGCAAAAGAAAGATATTGGCAAGGAACAGCTGTCCTGTACATTTGCATTTTTCTCCAAAACCAAGGACACTAGAGAGAAAATTTTAAAGCATTCTGTTAGGCCTTATTCTACACTGCATAGCCATGAATAAACCAATGTGTATGTCCTAGCAAAAGAAAGATATTGGCAAGGAAAAGCTGTCCTGTACATTTGCATTTTTCTCCCAAACTAAGGACACTAGAGGGAAAATGTGAAAGCATTCTGTTAGGCCTTATTCTACACTGCATAGCCCTGAATTTACCAATTTGTATGTCCTTGCAAAAGAAAGATATTGGCAAGGAACAGCTGTCCTGTACTTTTGCATTTTTCTCCAAAACCAAGGACACTAGAGAGAAAATTTTAAAGCATTCTGTTAGGCCTTATTCTACACTGCATAGCCATGAATAAACCAATGTGTATGTCCTTGCAATAGAAAGATATTGGCAAGGAAAAGCTGTCCTGTACATTTGCATTTTTCTCCCAAACTAAGGACACTAGAGGGAAAATGTGAAAGCATTCTGTTAGGCCTTATTCTACACTGCATAGCCGTAAATTTACCAGCATGTATATCCTTGCAAAAGCAAGATATTGGCAAGGAAAAGCTGTCCTGTACATTTGCATTTTTCTCCCAAACTAAGGACACTAGAGGGAAAATGTGAAAGCATTCTGTTAGGCCTTATTCTACACTGCATAGCCATGAATAAACCAATGTGTATGTCCTTGCAATAGAAAGATATTGGCAAGGAAAAGCTGTCCTGTACATTTGCATTTTTCTCTCAAACTAAGGAGACTAGAGAGAAAATTTTAAAGCATTCTGTTAGGCCTTATTCTACATTGCATAGCCCTGAATTTACCAATGTGTATGTCCTTGCAAAAGAATGATATTGGCAAGGAAAAGCTGTCCTGTACATTTGCATTTTTATCCCAAACTAACGACACTAGAGAGAAAATTTTAAAGCATTCTGTTAGGCCTTATTCTACACTGCATAGCCCTGAATTTACCAATGTGTATGTCCTTGCAAAAGCAAGATATTGGCAAGGAAAAGCTGTCCTGTACATTTGCATTTTTCTCCCAAACTAAGGACACTAGAGGGAAAATGTGAAAGCATTCTGTTAGGCCTTATTCTACACTGCATAGCCCTGAATTTACCAATGTGTATGTCCTTGCAAAAGAAAGATATTGGCAAGGAACAGCTGTCCTGTACATTTGCATTTTTCTCCAAAACCAAGGACACTAGAGAGAAAATTTTAAAGCATTCTGTTAGGCCTTATTCTACACTGCATAGCCATGAATAAACCAATGTGTATGTCCTTGCAATAGAAAGATATTGGCAAGGAAAAGCTGTCCTGTACATTTGCATTTTTCTCCCAAACTAAGGACACTAGAGGGAAAATGTGAAAGCATTCTGTTAGGCCTTATTCTACACTGCATAGCCCTGAATTTACCAATGTGTATGTCCTTGCAAAAGAAAGATATTGGCAAGGAACAGCTGTCCTGTACATTTGCATTTTTCTCCCAAACTAAGGACACTAGAGGGAAAATGTGAAAGCATTCTGTTAGGCCTTATTCTACACTGCATAACCATGAATAAACCAATGTGTATGTCCTTGCAATAGAAAGATATTGGCAAGGAAAAGCTGTCCTGTACATTTGCATTTTTCTCTCAAACTAAGGAGACTAGAGAGAAAATTTTAAAGCATTCTGTTAGGCCTTATTCTACACTGCATAGCCATGAATAAACCAATGTGTATGTCCTAGCAAAAGAAAGATATTGGCAAGGAAAAGCTGTCCTGTACATTTGCATTTTTCTCCCAAACTAAGGACACTAGAGGGAAAATGTGAAAGCATTCTGTTAGGCCTTATTCTACACTGCATAGCCATGAATAAACCAATGTGTAATGTCCTTGCAATAGAAAGATATTGGCAAGAAAAGCTGTCCTGTACATTTGCATTTTTCTCCCAAACTAAGGACACTAGAGGGAAAATGTGAAAGCATTCTGTTAGGCCTTATTCTACACTGCATAGCCCTGAATTTACCAATGTGTATGTCCTTGCAAAAGAAAGATATTGGCAAGGAACAGCTGTCCTGTACTTTTGCATTTTTCTCCAAAACCAAGGACACTAGAGAGAAAATTTTAAAGCATTCTGTTAGGCCTTATTCTACACTGCATAGCCATGAATAAACCAATGTGTATGTCCTTGCAATAGAAAGATATTGGCAAGGAAAAGCTGTCCTGTACATTTGCATTTTTCTCTCAAACTAAGGACACTAGATAGAAAATGTGAAAGCATTCTGTTAGGCCTTATTCTACACTGAATAGCCCTGGATTTATCAATGTGTATGTCATTGCAAAAGAAAGATATTGGCAAGGAAAAGCTCTCCTGTACATTTGCATTTTTCTCCCAAACTAAGGACACGAGAGGGAGAATTTTAAAGCATTCTGTAAGGCCTTATTCTACACTGCATAGCCATGAATAAACCAATGTGTATGTCCTTGCAATAGAAAGATATTGGCAAGGAAAAGCTGTCCTGTACATTTGCATTTTTCTCCCAAACTAAGGACACTAGAGGGAAAATGTGAAAGCATTCTGTTAGGCCTTATTCTACACTGCATAGCCGTAAATTTACCAGCATGTATATCCTTGCAAAAGCAAGATATTGGCAAGGAAAAGCTGTCCTGTACATTTGCATTTTTCTCCCAAACTAAGGACACTAGAGGGAAAATGTGAAAGCATTCTGTTAGGCCTTATTCTACACTGCATAGCCATGAATAAACCAATGTGTATGTCCTTGCAATAGAAAGATATTGGCAAGGAAAAGCTGTCCTGTACATTTGCATTTTTCTCTCAAACTAAGGAGACTAGAGAGAAAATTTTAAAGCATTCTGTTAGGCCTTATTCTACATTGCATAGCCCTGAATTTACCAATGTGTATGTCCTTGCAAAAGAATGATATTGGCAAGGAAAAGCTGTCCTGTACATTTGCATTTTTATCCCAAACTAACGACACTAGAGAGAAAATTTTAAAGCATTCTGTTAGGCCTTATTCTACACTGCATAGCCCTGAATTTACCAATGTGTATGTCCTTGCAAAAGCAAGATATTGGCAAGGAAAAGCTGTCCTGTACATTTGCATTTTTCTCCCAAACTAAGGACACTAGAGGGAAAATGTGAAAGCATTCTGTTAGGCCTTATTCTACACTGCATAGCCCTGAATTTACCAATGTGTATGTCCTTGCAAAAGAAAGATATTGGCAAGGAACAGCTGTCCTGTACATTTGCATTTTTCTCCAAAACCAAGGACACTAGAGAGAAAATTTTAAAGCATTCTGTTAGGCCTTATTCTACACTGCATAGCCATGAATAAACCAATGTGTATGTCCTTGCAATAGAAAGATATTGGCAAGGAAAAGCTGTCCTGTACATTTGCATTTTTCTCCCAAACTAAGGACACTAGAGGGAAAATGTGAAAGCATTCTGTTAGGCCTTATTCTACACTGCATAGCCCTGAATTTACCAATGTGTATGTCCTTGCAAAAGAAAGATATTGGCAAGGAACAGCTGTCCTGTACTTTTGCATTTTTCTCCAAAACCAAGGACACTAGAGAGAAAATTTTAAAGCATTCTGTTAGGCCTTATTCTACACTGCATAGCCATGAATAAACCAATGTGTAATGTCCTTGCAATAGAAAGATATTGGCAAGAAAAGCTGTCCTGTACATTTGCATTTTTCTCCCAAACTAAGGACACTAGAGGGAAAATGTGAAAGCATTCTGTTAGGCCTTATTCTACACTGCATAGCCCTGAATTTACCAATGTGTATGTCCTTGCAAAAGAAAGATATTGGCAAGGAACAGCTGTCCTGTACTTTTGCATTTTTCTCCAAAACCAAGGACACTAGAGAGAAAATTTTAAAGCATTCTGTTAGGCCTTATTCTACACTGCATAGCCATGAATAAACCAATGTGTATGTCCTTGCAATAGAAAGATATTGGCAAGGAAAAGCTGTCCTGTACATTTGCATTTTTCTCTCAAACTAAGGACACTAGAGAGAAAATGTGAAAGCATTCTGTTAGGCCTTATTCTACACTGAATAGCCCTGGATTTATCAATGTGTATGTCATTGCAAAAGAAAGATATTGGCAAGGAAAAGCTCTCCTGTACATTTGCATTTTTCTCCCAAACTAAGGACACGAGAGGGAGAATTTTAAAGCATTCTGTAAGGCCTTATTCTACACTGCATAGCCATGAATAAACCAATGTGTATGTCCTTGCAATAGAAAGATATTGGCAAGGAAAAGCTGTCCTGTACATTTGCATTTTTCTCCCAAACTAAGGACACTAGAGGGAAAATGTGAAAGCATTCTGTTAGGCCTTATTCTACACTGCATAGCCGTAAATTTACCAGCATGTATATCCTTGCAAAAGCAAGATATTGGCAAGGAAAAGCTGTCCTGTACATTTGCATTTTTCTCCCAAACTAAGGACACTAGAGGGAAAATGTGAAAGCATTCTGTTAGGCCTTATTCTACACTGCATAGCCATGAATAAACCAATGTGTATGTCCTTGCAATAGAAAGATATTGGCAAGGAAAAGCTGTCCTGTACATTTGCATTTTTCTCTCAAACTAAGGAGACTAGAGAGAAAATTTTAAAGCATTCTGTTAGGCCTTATTCTACATTGCATAGCCCTGAATTTACCAATGTGTATGTCCTTGCAAAAGAATGATATTGGCAAGGAAAAGCTGTCCTGTACATTTGCATTTTTATCCCAAACTAACGACACTAGAGAGAAAATTTTAAAGCATTCTGTTAGGCCTTATTCTACACTGCATAGCCCTGAATTTACCAATGTGTATGTCCTTGCAAAAGCAAGATATTGGCAAGGAAAAGCTGTCCTGTACATTTGCATTTTTCTCCCAAACTAAGGACACTAGAGGGAAAATGTGAAAGCATTCTGTTAGGCCTTATTCTACACTGCATAGCCCTGAATTTACCAATGTGTATGTCCTTGCAAAAGAAAGATATTGGCAAGGAACAGCTGTCCTGTACATTTGCATTTTTCTCCAAAACCAAGGACACTAGAGAGAAAATTTTAAAGCATTCTGTTAGGCCTTATTCTACACTGCATAGCCATGAATAAACCAATGTGTATGTCCTAGCAAAAGAAAGATATTGGCAAGGAAAAGCTGTCCTGTACATTTGCATTTTTCTCCCAAACTAAGGACACTAGAGGGAAAATGTGAAAGCATTCTGTTAGGCCTTATTCTACACTGCATAGCCATGAATAAACCAATGTGTATGTCCTTGCAATAGAAAGATATTGGCAAGGAAAAGCTGTCCTGTACTTTTGCATTTTTCTCTCAAACTAAGGAGACTAGAGAGAAAATTTTAAAGCATTCTGTTAGGCCTTATTCTACATTGAATAGCCCTGAATTTACCAATGTGTATGTCCTTGCAAAAGAATGATATTGGCAAGGAAAAGCTGTCCTGTACATTTGCATTTTTATCCCAAACTAACGACACTAGAGAGAAAATTTTAAAGCATTCTGTTAGGCCTTATTCTACACTGCATAGCCCTGAATTTACCAATGTGTATGTCCTTGCAAAAGCAAGATATTGGCAAGGAAAAGCTGTCCTGTACATTTGCATTTTTCTCCCAAACTAAGGACACTAGAGGGAAAATGTGAAAGCATTCTGTTAGGCCTTATTCTACACTGCATAGCCCTGAATTTACCAATGTGTATGTCCTTGCAAAAGAAAGATATTGGCAAGGAACAGCTGTCCTGTACATTTGCATTTTTCTCCAAAACCAAGGACACTAGAGAGAAAATTTTAAAGCATTCTGTTAGGCCTTATTCTACACTGCATAGCCATGAATAAACCAATGTGTATGTCCTTGCAATAGAAAGATATTGGCAAGGAAAAGCTGTCCTGTACATTTGCATTTTTCTCCCAAACTAAGGACACTAGAGGGAAAATGTGAAAGCATTCTGTTAGGCCTTATTCTACACTGCATAGCCCTGAATTTACCAATGTGTATGTCCTTGCAAAAGAAAGATATTGGCAAGGAACAGCTGTCCTGTACATTTGCATTTTTCTCCAAAACCAAGGACACTAGAGAGAAAATTTTAAAGCATTCTGTTAGGCCTTATTCTACACTGCATAGCCATGAATAAACCAATGTGTATGTCCTAGCAAAAGAAAGATATTGGCAAGGAAAAGCTGTCCTGTACATTTGCATTTTTCTCCCAAACTAAGGACACTAGAGGGAAAATGTGAAAGCATTCTGTTAGGCCTTATTCTACACTGCATAGCCCTGAATTTACCAATTTGTATGTCCTTGCAAAAGAAAGATATTGGCAAGGAACAGCTGTCCTGTACTTTTGCATTTTTCTCCAAAACCAAGGACACTAGAGAGAAAATTTTAAAGCATTCTGTTAGGCCTTATTCTACACTGCATAGCCATGAATAAACCAATGTGTATGTCCTTGCAATAGAAAGATATTGGCAAGGAAAAGCTGTCCTGTACATTTGCATTTTTCTCCCAAACTAAGGACACTAGAGGGAAAATGTGAAAGCATTCTGTTAGGCCTTATTCTACACTGCATAGCCGTAAATTTACCAGCATGTATATCCTTGCAAAAGCAAGATATTGGCAAGGAAAAGCTGTCCTGTACATTTGCATTTTTCTCCCAAACTAAGGACACTAGAGGGAAAATGTGAAAGCATTCTGTTAGGCCTTATTCTACACTGCATAGCCCTGAATTTACCAATGTGTATGTCCTTGCAAAAGAAAGATATTGGCAAGGAACAGCTGTCCTGTACATTTGCATTTTTCTCCAAAACCAAGGACACTAGAGAGAAAATTTTAAAGCATTCTGTTAGGCCTTATTCTACACTGCATAGCCATGAATAAACCAATGTGTATGTCCTAGCAAAAGAAAGATATTGGCAAGGAAAAGCTGTCCTGTACATTTGCATTTTTCTCCCAAACTAAGGACACTAGAGGGAAAATGTGAAAGCATTCTGTTAGGCCTTATTCTACACTGCATAGCCCTGAATTTACCAATGTGTATGTCCTTGCAAAAGAAAGATATTGGCAAGGAACAGCTGTCCTGTACATTTGCATTTTTCTCCAAAACCAAGGACACTAGAGAGAAAATTTTAAAGCATTCTGTTAGGCCTTATTCTACACTGCATAGCCATGAATAAACCAATGTGTATGTCCTAGCAAAAGAAAGATATTGGCAAGGAAAAGCTGTCCTGTACATTTGCATTTTTCTCCCAAACTAAGGACACTAGAGGGAAAATGTGAAAGCATTCTGTTAGGCCTTATTCTACACTGCATAGCCCTGAATTTACCAATTTGTATGTCCTTGCAAAAGAAAGATATTGGCAAGGAACAGCTGTCCTGTACTTTTGCATTTTTCTCCAAAACCAAGGACACTAGAGAGAAAATTTTAAAGCATTCTGTTAGGCCTTATTCTACACTGCATAGCCATGAATAAACCAATGTGTATGTCCTTGCAATAGAAAGATATTGGCAAGGAAAAGCTGTCCTGTACATTTGCATTTTTCTCCCAAACTAAGGACACTAGAGGGAAAATGTGAAAGCATTCTGTTAGGCCTTATTCTACACTGCATAGCCGTAAATTTACCAGCATGTATATCCTTGCAAAAGCAAGATATTGGCAAGGAAAAGCTGTCCTGTACATTTGCATTTTTCTCCCAAACTAAGGACACTAGAGGGAAAATGTGAAAGCATTCTGTTAGGCCTTATTCTACACTGCATAGCCATGAATAAACCAATGTGTATGTCCTTGCAATAGAAAGATATTGGCAAGGAAAAGCTGTCCTGTACATTTGCATTTTTCTCTCAAACTAAGGAGACTAGAGAGAAAATTTTAAAGCATTCTGTTAGGCCTTATTCTACATTGCATAGCCCTGAATTTACCAATGTGTATGTCCTTGCAAAAGAATGATATTGGCAAGGAAAAGCTGTCCTGTACATTTGCATTTTTATCCCAAACTAACGACACTAGAGAGAAAATTTTAAAGCATTCTGTTAGGCCTTATTCTACACTGCATAGCCCTGAATTTACCAATGTGTATGTCCTTGCAAAAGCAAGATATTGGCAAGGAAAAGCTGTCCTGTACATTTGCATTTTTCTCCCAAACTAAGGACACTAGAGGGAAAATGTGAAAGCATTCTGTTAGGCCTTATTCTACACTGCATAGCCCTGAATTTACCAATGTGTATGTCCTTGCAAAAGAAAGATATTGGCAAGGAACAGCTGTCCTGTACATTTGCATTTTTCTCCAAAACCAAGGACACTAGAGAGAAAATTTTAAAGCATTCTGTTAGGCCTTATTCTACACTGCATAGCCATGAATAAACCAATGTGTATGTCCTTGCAATAGAAAGATATTGGCAAGGAAAAGCTGTCCTGTACATTTGCATTTTTCTCCCAAACTAAGGACACTAGAGGGAAAATGTGAAAGCATTCTGTTAGGCCTTATTCTACACTGCATAGCCCTGAATTTACCAATGTGTATGTCCTTGCAAAAGAAAGATATTGGCAAGGAACAGCTGTCCTGTACATTTGCATTTTTCTCCCAAACTAAGGACACTAGAGGGAAAATGTGAAAGCATTCTGTTAGGCCTTATTCTACACTGCATAACCATGAATAAACCAATGTGTATGTCCTTGCAATAGAAAGATATTGGCAAGGAAAAGCTGTCCTGTACATTTGCATTTTTCTCTCAAACTAAGGAGACTAGAGAGAAAATTTTAAAGCATTCTGTTAGGCCTTATTCTACACTGCATAGCCATGAATAAACCAATGTGTATGTCCTAGCAAAAGAAAGATATTGGCAAGGAAAAGCTGTCCTGTACATTTGCATTTTTCTCCCAAACTAAGGACACTAGAGGGAAAATGTGAAAGCATTCTGTTAGGCCTTATTCTACACTGCATAGCCATGAATAAACCAATGTGTAATGTCCTTGCAATAGAAAGATATTGGCAAGAAAAGCTGTCCTGTACATTTGCATTTTTCTCCCAAACTAAGGACACTAGAGGGAAAATGTGAAAGCATTCTGTTAGGCCTTATTCTACACTGCATAGCCCTGAATTTACCAATGTGTATGTCCTTGCAAAAGAAAGATATTGGCAAGGAACAGCTGTCCTGTACTTTTGCATTTTTCTCCAAAACCAAGGACACTAGAGAGAAAATTTTAAAGCATTCTGTTAGGCCTTATTCTACACTGCATAGCCATGAATAAACCAATGTGTATGTCCTTGCAATAGAAAGATATTGGCAAGGAAAAGCTGTCCTGTACATTTGCATTTTTCTCTCAAACTAAGGACACTAGATAGAAAATGTGAAAGCATTCTGTTAGGCCTTATTCTACACTGAATAGCCCTGGATTTATCAATGTGTATGTCATTGCAAAAGAAAGATATTGGCAAGGAAAAGCTCTCCTGTACATTTGCATTTTTCTCCCAAACTAAGGACACGAGAGGGAGAATTTTAAAGCATTCTGTAAGGCCTTATTCTACACTGCATAGCCATGAATAAACCAATGTGTATGTCCTTGCAATAGAAAGATATTGGCAAGGAAAAGCTGTCCTGTACATTTGCATTTTTCTCCCAAACTAAGGACACTAGAGGGAAAATGTGAAAGCATTCTGTTAGGCCTTATTCTACACTGCATAGCCGTAAATTTACCAGCATGTATATCCTTGCAAAAGCAAGATATTGGCAAGGAAAAGCTGTCCTGTACATTTGCATTTTTCTCCCAAACTAAGGACACTAGAGGGAAAATGTGAAAGCATTCTGTTAGGCCTTATTCTACACTGCATAGCCATGAATAAACCAATGTGTATGTCCTTGCAATAGAAAGATATTGGCAAGGAAAAGCTGTCCTGTACATTTGCATTTTTCTCTCAAACTAAGGAGACTAGAGAGAAAATTTTAAAGCATTCTGTTAGGCCTTATTCTACATTGCATAGCCCTGAATTTACCAATGTGTATGTCCTTGCAAAAGAATGATATTGGCAAGGAAAAGCTGTCCTGTACATTTGCATTTTTATCCCAAACTAACGACACTAGAGAGAAAATTTTAAAGCATTCTGTTAGGCCTTATTCTACACTGCATAGCCCTGAATTTACCAATGTGTATGTCCTTGCAAAAGCAAGATATTGGCAAGGAAAAGCTGTCCTGTACATTTGCATTTTTCTCCCAAACTAAGGACACTAGAGGGAAAATGTGAAAGCATTCTGTTAGGCCTTATTCTACACTGCATAGCCCTGAATTTACCAATGTGTATGTCCTTGCAAAAGAAAGATATTGGCAAGGAACAGCTGTCCTGTACATTTGCATTTTTCTCCAAAACCAAGGACACTAGAGAGAAAATTTTAAAGCATTCTGTTAGGCCTTATTCTACACTGCATAGCCATGAATAAACCAATGTGTATGTCCTTGCAATAGAAAGATATTGGCAAGGAAAAGCTGTCCTGTACATTTGCATTTTTCTCCCAAACTAAGGACACTAGAGGGAAAATGTGAAAGCATTCTGTTAGGCCTTATTCTACACTGCATAGCCCTGAATTTACCAATGTGTATGTCCTTGCAAAAGAAAGATATTGGCAAGGAACAGCTGTCCTGTACTTTTGCATTTTTCTCCAAAACCAAGGACACTAGAGAGAAAATTTTAAAGCATTCTGTTAGGCCTTATTCTACACTGCATAGCCATGAATAAACCAATGTGTAATGTCCTTGCAATAGAAAGACATTGGCAAGAAAAGCTGTCCTGTACATTTGCATTTTTCTCCCAAACTAAGGACACTAGAGGGAAAATGTGAAAGCATTCTGTTAGGCCTTATTCTACACTGCATAGCCCTGAATTTACCAATGTGTATGTCCTTGCAAAAGAAAGATATTGGCAAGGAACAGCTGTCCTGTACTTTTGCATTTTTCTCCAAAACCAAGGACACTAGAGAGAAAATTTTAAAGCATTCTGTTAGGCCTTATTCTACACTGCATAGCCATGAATAAACCAATGTGTATGTCCTTGCAATAGAAAGATATTGGCAAGGAAAAGCTGTCCTGTACATTTGCATTTTTCTCTCAAACTAAGGACACTAGAGAGAAAATGTGAAAGCATTCTGTTAGGCCTTATTCTACACTGAATAGCCCTGGATTTATCAATGTGTATGTCATTGCAAAAGAAAGATATTGGCAAGGAAAAGCTCTCCTGTACATTTGCATTTTTCTCCCAAACTAAGGACACGAGAGGGAGAATTTTAAAGCATTCTGTAAGGCCTTATTCTACACTGCATAGCCATGAATAAACCAATGTGTATGTCCTTGCAATAGAAAGATATTGGCAAGGAAAAGCTGTCCTGTACATTTGCATTTTTCTCCCAAACTAAGGACACTAGAGGGAAAATGTGAAAGCATTCTGTTAGGCCTTATTCTACACTGCATAGCCGTAAATTTACCAGCATGTATATCCTTGCAAAAGCAAGATATTGGCAAGGAAAAGCTGTCCTGTACATTTGCATTTTTCTCCCAAACTAAGGACACTAGAGGGAAAATGTGAAAGCATTCTGTTAGGCCTTATTCTACACTGCATAGCCATGAATAAACCAATGTGTATGTCCTTGCAATAGAAAGATATTGGCAAGGAAAAGCTGTCCTGTACATTTGCATTTTTCTCTCAAACTAAGGAGACTAGAGAGAAAATTTTAAAGCATTCTGTTAGGCCTTATTCTACATTGCATAGCCCTGAATTTACCAATGTGTATGTCCTTGCAAAAGAATGATATTGGCAAGGAAAAGCTGTCCTGTACATTTGCATTTTTATCCCAAACTAACGACACTAGAGAGAAAATTTTAAAGCATTCTGTTAGGCCTTATTCTACACTGCATAGCCCTGAATTTACCAATGTGTATGTCCTTGCAAAAGCAAGATATTGGCAAGGAAAAGCTGTCCTGTACATTTGCATTTTTCTCCCAAACTAAGGACACTAGAGGGAAAATGTGAAAGCATTCTGTTAGGCCTTATTCTACACTGCATAGCCCTGAATTTACCAATGTGTATGTCCTTGCAAAAGAAAGATATTGGCAAGGAACAGCTGTCCTGTACATTTGCATTTTTCTCCAAAACCAAGGACACTAGAGAGAAAATTTTAAAGCATTCTGTTAGGCCTTATTCTACACTGCATAGCCATGAATAAACCAATGTGTATGTCCTAGCAAAAGAAAGATATTGGCAAGGAAAAGCTGTCCTGTACATTTGCATTTTTCTCCCAAACTAAGGACACTAGAGGGAAAATGTGAAAGCATTCTGTTAGGCCTTATTCTACACTGCATAGCCATGAATAAACCAATGTGTATGTCCTTGCAATAGAAAGATATTGGCAAGGAAAAGCTGTCCTGTACTTTTGCATTTTTCTCTCAAACTAAGGAGACTAGAGAGAAAATTTTAAAGCATTCTGTTAGGCCTTATTCTACATTGAATAGCCCTGAATTTACCAATGTGTATGTCCTTGCAAAAGAATGATATTGGCAAGGAAAAGCTGTCCTGTACATTTGCATTTTTATCCCAAACTAACGACACTAGAGAGAAAATTTTAAAGCATTCTGTTAGGCCTTATTCTACACTGCATAGCCCTGAATTTACCAATGTGTATGTCCTTGCAAAAGCAAGATATTGGCAAGGAAAAGCTGTCCTGTACATTTGCATTTTTCTCCCAAACTAAGGACACTAGAGGGAAAATGTGAAAGCATTCTGTTAGGCCTTATTCTACACTGCATAGCCCTGAATTTACCAATGTGTATGTCCTTGCAAAAGAAAGATATTGGCAAGGAACAGCTGTCCTGTACATTTGCATTTTTCTCCAAAACCAAGGACACTAGAGAGAAAATTTTAAAGCATTCTGTTAGGCCTTATTCTACACTGCATAGCCATGAATAAACCAATGTGTATGTCCTTGCAATAGAAAGATATTGGCAAGGAAAAGCTGTCCTGTACATTTGCATTTTTCTCCCAAACTAAGGACACTAGAGGGAAAATGTGAAAGCATTCTGTTAGGCCTTATTCTACACTGCATAGCCCTGAATTTACCAATGTGTATGTCCTTGCAAAAGAAAGATATTGGCAAGGAACAGCTGTCCTGTACATTTGCATTTTTCTCCAAAACCAAGGACACTAGAGAGAAAATTTTAAAGCATTCTGTTAGGCCTTATTCTACACTGCATAGCCATGAATAAACCAATGTGTATGTCCTAGCAAAAGAAAGATATTGGCAAGGAAAAGCTGTCCTGTACATTTGCATTTTTCTCCCAAACTAAGGACACTAGAGGGAAAATGTGAAAGCATTCTGTTAGGCCTTATTCTACACTGCATAGCCCTGAATTTACCAATTTGTATGTCCTTGCAAAAGAAAGATATTGGCAAGGAACAGCTGTCCTGTACTTTTGCATTTTTCTCCAAAACCAAGGACACTAGAGAGAAAATTTTAAAGCATTCTGTTAGGCCTTATTCTACACTGCATAGCCATGAATAAACCAATGTGTATGTCCTTGCAATAGAAAGATATTGGCAAGGAAAAGCTGTCCTGTACATTTGCATTTTTCTCCCAAACTAAGGACACTAGAGGGAAAATGTGAAAGCATTCTGTTAGGCCTTATTCTACACTGCATAGCCGTAAATTTACCAGCATGTATATCCTTGCAAAAGCAAGATATTGGCAAGGAAAAGCTGTCCTGTACATTTGCATTTTTCTCCCAAACTAAGGACACTAGAGGGAAAATGTGAAAGCATTCTGTTAGGCCTTATTCTACACTGCATAGCCATGAATAAACCAATGTGTATGTCCTTGCAATAGAAAGATATTGGCAAGGAAAAGCTGTCCAGTACATTTGCATTTTTCTCTCAAACTAAGGAGACTAGAGAGAAAATTTTAAAGCATTCTGTTAGGCCTTATTCTACATTGCATAGCCCTGAATTTACCAATGTGTATGTCCTTGCAAAAGAATGATATTGGCAAGGAAAAGCTGTCCTGTACATTTGCATTTTTATCCCAAACTAACGACACTAGAGAGAAAATTTTAAAGCATTCTGTTAGGCCTTATTCTACACTGCATAGCCCTGAATTTACCAATGTGTATGTCCTTGCAAAAGCAAGATATTGGCAAGGAAAAGCTGTCCTGTACATTTGCATTTTTCTCCCAAACTAAGGACACTAGAGGGAAAATGTGAAAGCATTCTGTTAGGCCTTATTCTACACTGCATAGCCCTGAATTTACCAATGTGTATGTCCTTGCAAAAGAAAGATATTGGCAAGGAACAGCTGTCCTGTACATTTGCATTTTTCTCCAAAACCAAGGACACTAGAGAGAAAATTTTAAAGCATTCTGTTAGGCCTTATTCTACACTGCATAGCCATGAATAAACCAATGTGTATGTCCTAGCAAAAGAAAGATATTGGCAAGGAAAAGCTGTCCTGTATATTTGCATTTTTCTCCCAAACTAAGGACACTAGAGGGAAAATGTGAAAGCATTCTGTTAGGCCTTATTCTACACTGCATAGCCCTGAATTTACCAATTTGTATGTCCTTGCAAAAGAAAGATATTGGCAAGGAACAGCTGTCCTGTACTTTTGCATTTTTCTCCAAAACCAAGGACACTAGAGAGAAAATTTTAAAGCATTCTGTTAGGCCTTATTCTACACTGCATAGCCATGAATAAACCAATGTGTATGTCCTTGCAATAGAAAGATATTGGCAAGGAAAAGCTGTCCTGTACATTTGCATTTTTCTCTCAAACTAAGGACACTAGAGAGAAAATGTGAAAGCATTCTGTTAGGCCTTATTCTACACTGAATAGCCCTGGATTTATCAATGTGTATGTCATTGCAAAAGAAAGATATTGGCAAGGAAAAGCTCTCCTGTACATTTGCATTTTTCTCCCAAACTAAGGACACGAGAGGGAGAATTTTAAAGCATTCTGTAAGGCCTTATTCTACACTGCATAGCCATGAATAAACCAATGTGTATGTCCTTGCAATAGAAAGATATTGGCAAGGAAAAGCTGTCCTGTACATTTGCATTTTTCTCCCAAACTAAGGACACTAGAGGGAAAATGTGAAAGCATTCTGTTAGGCCTTATTCTACACTGCATAGCCGTAAATTTACCAGCATGTATATCCTTGCAAAAGCAAGATATTGGCAAGGAAAAGCTGTCCTGTACATTTGCATTTTTCTCCCAAACTAAGGACACTAGAGGGAAAATGTGAAAGCATTCTGTTAGGCCTTATTCTACACTGCATAGCCATGAATAAACCAATGTGTATGTCCTTGCAATAGAAAGATATTGGCAAGGAAAAGCTGTCCTGTACATTTGCATTTTTCTCTCAAACTAAGGAGACTAGAGAGAAAATTTTAAAGCATTCTGTTAGGCCTTATTCTACATTGCATAGCCCTGAATTTACCAATGTGTATGTCCTTGCAAAAGAATGATATTGGCAAGGAAAAGCTGTCCTGTACATTTGCATTTTTATCCCAAACTAACGACACTAGAGAGAAAATTTTAAAGCATTCTGTTAGGCCTTATTCTACACTGCATAGCCCTGAATTTACCAATGTGTATGTCCTTGCAAAAGCAAGATATTGGCAAGGAAAAGCTGTCCTGTACATTTGCATTTTTCTCCCAAACTAAGGACACTAGAGGGAAAATGTGAAAGCATTCTGTTAGGCCTTATTCTACACTGCATAGCCCTGAATTTACCAATGTGTATGTCCTTGCAAAAGAAAGATATTGGCAAGGAACAGCTGTCCTGTACATTTGCATTTTTCTCCAAAACCAAGGACACTAGAGAGAAAATTTTAAAGCATTCTGTTAGGCCTTATTCTACACTGCATAGCCATGAATAAACCAATGTGTATGTCCTAGCAAAAGAAAGATATTGGCAAGGAAAAGCTGTCCTGTATATTTGCATTTTTCTCCCAAACTAAGGACACTAGAGGGAAAATGTGAAAGCATTCTGTTAGGCCTTATTCTACACTGCATAGCCCTGAATTTACCAATTTGTATGTCCTTGCAAAAGAAAGATATTGGCAAGGAACAGCTGTCCTGTACTTTTGCATTTTTCTCCAAAACCAAGGACACTAGAGAGAAAATTTTAAAGCATTCTGTTAGGCCTTATTCTACACTGCATAGCCATGAATAAACCAATGTGTATGTCCTTGCAATAGAAAGATATTGGCAAGGAAAAGCTGTCCTGTACATTTGCATTTTTCTCTCAAACTAAGGACACTAGAGAGAAAATGTGAAAGCATTCTGTTAGGCCTTATTCTACACTGAATAGCCCTGGATTTATCAATGTGTATGTCATTGCAAAAGAAAGATATTGGCAAGGAAAAGCTCTCCTGTACATTTGCATTTTTCTCCCAAACTAAGGACACGAGAGGGAGAATTTTAAAGCATTCTGTAAGGCCTTATTCTACACTGCATAGCCATGAATAAACCAATGTGTATGTCCTTGCAATAGAAAGATATTGGCAAGGAAAAGCTGTCCTGTACATTTGCATTTTTCTCCCAAACTAAGGACACTAGAGGGAAAATGTGAAAGCATTCTGTTAGGCCTTATTCTACACTGCATAGCCGTAAATTTACCAGCATGTATATCCTTGCAAAAGCAAGATATTGGCAAGGAAAAGCTGTCCTGTACATTTGCATTTTTCTCCCAAACTAAGGACACTAGAGGGAAAATGTGAAAGCATTCTGTTAGGCCTTATTCTACACTGCATAGCCATGAATAAACCAATGTGTATGTCCTTGCAATAGAAAGATATTGGCAAGGAAAAGCTGTCCTGTACATTTGCATTTTTCTCTCAAACTAAGGAGACTAGAGAGAAAATTTTAAAGCATTCTGTTAGGCCTTATTCTACATTGCATAGCCCTGAATTTACCAATGTGTATGTCCTTGCAAAAGAATGATATTGGCAAGGAAAAGCTGTCCTGTACATTTGCATTTTTATCCCAAACTAACGACACTAGAGAGAAAATTTTAAAGCATTCTGTTAGGCCTTATTCTACACTGCATAGCCCTGAATTTACCAATGTGTATGTCCTTGCAAAAGCAAGATATTGGCAAGGAAAAGCTGTCCTGTACATTTGCATTTTTCTCCCAAACTAAGGACACTAGAGGGAAAATGTGAAAGCATTCTGTTAGGCCTTATTCTACACTGCATAGCCCTGAATTTACCAATGTGTATGTCCTTGCAAAAGAAAGATATTGGCAAGGAACAGCTGTCCTGTACATTTGCATTTTTCTCCAAAACCAAGGACACTAGAGAGAAAATTTTAAAGCATTCTGTTAGGCCTTATTCTACACTGCATAGCCATGAATAAACCAATGTGTATGTCCTTGCAATAGAAAGATATTGGCAAGGAAAAGCTGTCCTGTACATTTGCATTTTTCTCCCAAACTAAGGACACTAGAGGGAAAATGTGAAAGCATTCTGTTAGGCCTTATTCTACACTGCATAGCCCTGAATTTACCAATGTGTATGTCCTTGCAAAAGAAAGATATTGGCAAGGAACAGCTGTCCTGTACATTTGCATTTTTCTCCCAAACTAAGGACACTAGAGGGAAAATGTGAAAGCATTCTGTTAGGCCTTATTCTACACTGCATAACCATGAATAAACCAATGTGTATGTCCTTGCAATAGAAAGATATTGGCAAGGAAAAGCTGTCCTGTACATTTGCATTTTTCTCTCAAAC
This sequence comes from Pseudophryne corroboree, assembly GCF_028390025.1. Lineage (NCBI taxonomy): Eukaryota > Metazoa > Chordata > Amphibia > Anura > Myobatrachidae > Pseudophryne > Pseudophryne corroboree. The sequence goes on from NC_086444.1 coordinate 687,568,466, forward strand.
TAAGGAGACTAGAGAGAAAATTTTAAAGCATTCTGTTAGGCCTTATTCTACACTGCATAGCCATGAATAAACCAATGTGTATGTCCTAGCAAAAGAAAGATATTGGCAAGGAAAAGCTGTCCTGTACATTTGCATTTTTCTCCCAAACTAAGGACACTAGAGGGAAAATGTGAAAGCATTCTGTTAGGCCTTATTCTACACTGCATAACCATGAATAAACCAATGTGTATGTCCTTGCAATAGAAAGATATTGGCAAGGAAAAGCTGTCCTGTACATTTGCATTTTTCTCTCAAACTAAGGAGACTAGAGAGAAAATTTTAAAGCATTCTGTTAGGCCTTATTCTACATTGCATAGCCCTGAATTTACCAATGTGTATGTCCTTGCAAAATAATGATATTGGCAAGGAAAAGCTGTCCTGTACATTTGCATTTTTATCCCAAACTAACGACACTAGAGAGAAAATTTTAAAGCATTCTGTTAGGCCTTATTCTACACTGCATAGCCCTGAATTTACCAATGTGTATGTCCTTGCAAAAGCAAGATATTGGCAAGGAAAAGCTGTCCTGTACATTTGCATTTTTCTCCCAAACTAAGGACACTAGAGGGAAAATGTGAAAGCATTCTGTTAGGCCTTATTCTACACTGCATAGCCCTGAATTTACCAATGTGTATGTCCTTGCAAAAGAAAGATATTGGCAAGGAACAGCTGTCCTGTACATTTGCATTTTTCTCCAAAACCAAGGACACTAGAGAGAAAATTTTAAAGCATTCTGTTAGGCCTTATTCTACACTGCATAGCCATGAATAAACCAATGTGTATGTCCTTGCAATAGAAAGATATTGGCAAGGAAAAGCTGTCCTGTACATTTGCATTTTTCTCCCAAACTATGGACACTAGAGGGAAAATGTGAAAGCATTCTGTTAGGCCTTATTCTACACTGCATAGCCCTGAATTTACCAATGTGTATGTCCTTGCAAAAGAAAGATATTGGCAAGGAACAGCTGTCCTGTACATTTGCATTTTTCTCCAAAACCAAGGACACTAGAGAGAAATTTTTAAAGCATTCTGTTAGGCCTTATTCTACACTGCATAGCCATGAATAAACCAATGTGTATGTCCTAGCAAAAGAAAGATATTGGCAAGGAAAAGCTGTCCTGTACATTTGCATTTTTCTCCCAAACTAAGGACACTAAAGGGAAAATGTGAAAGCATTCTGTTAGGCCTTATTCTACACTGCATAGCCATGAATAAACCAATGTGTATGTCCTTGCAATAGAAAGATATTGGCAAGGAAAAGCTGTCCTGTACATTTGCATTTTTCTCTCAAACTAAGGAGACTAGAGAGAAAATTTTAAAGCATTCTGTTAGGCCTTATTCTACATTGCATAGCCCTGAATTTACCAATGTGTATGTCCTTGCAAAAGAATGATATTGGCAAGGAAAAGCTGTCCTGTACATTTGCATTTTTATCCCAAACTAACGACACTAGAGAGAAAATTTTAAAGCATTCTGTTAGGCCTTATTCTACACTGCATAGCCCTGAATTTACCAATGTGTATGTCCTTGCAAAAGCAAGATATTGGCAAGGAAAAGCTGTCCTGTACATTTGCATTTTTCTCCCAAACTAAGGACACTAGAGGGAAAATGTGAAAGCATTCTGTTAGGCCTTATTCTACACTGCATAGCCCTGAATTTACCAATGTGTATGTCCTTGCAAAAGAAAGATATTGGCAAGGAACAGCTGTCCTGTACATTTGCATTTTTCTCCAAAACCAAGGACACTAGAGAGAAAATTTTAAAGCATTCTGTTAGGCCTTATTCTACACTGCATAGCCATGAATAAACCAATGTGTATGTCCTTGCAATAGAAAGATATTGGCAAGGAAAAGCTGTCCTGTACATTTGCATTTTTCTCCCAAACTAAGGACACTAGAGGGAAAATGTGAAAGCATTCTGTTAGGCCTTATTCTACACTGCATAGCCCTGAATTTACCAATGTGTATGTCCTTGCAAAAGAAAGATATTGGCAAGGAACAGCTGTCCTGTACATTTGCATTTTTCTCCAAAACCAAGGACACTAGAGAGAAAATTTTAAAGCATTCTGTTAGGCCTTATTCTACACTGCATAGCCATGAATAAACCAATGTGTATGTCCTAGCAAAAGAAAGATATTGGCAAGGAAAAGCTGTCCTGTACATTTGCATTTTTCTCCCAAACTAAGGACACTAGAGGGAAAATGTGAAAGCATTCTGTTAGGCCTTATTCTACACTGCATAGCCCTGAATTTACCAATGTGTATGTCCTTGCAAAAGAAAGATATTGGCAAGGAACAGCTGTCCTGTACTTTTGCATTTTTCTCCAAAACCAAGGACACTAGAGAGAAAATTTTAAAGCATTCTGTTAGGCCTTATTCTACACTGCATAGCCATGAATAAACCAATGTGTATGTCCTTGCAATAGAAAGATATTGGCAAGGAAAAGCTGTCCTGTACATTTGCATTTTTCTCCCAAACTAAGGACACTAGAGGGAAAATGTGAAAGCATTCTGTAAGGCCTTATTCTACACTGCATAGCCATGAATAAACCAATGTGTATGTCCTTGCAAAAGAAAGATATTGGCAAGGAAAAGCTGTCCTGTACATTTGCATTTTTCTCTCAAACTAAGGAGACTAGAGAGAAAATTTTAAAGCATTCTGTTAGGCCTTATTCTACATTGCATAGCCCTGAATTTACCAATGTGTATGTCCTTGCAAAAGAAAGATATTGGCAAGGAAAAGCTCTCCTGTACATTTGCATTTTTCTCCCAAACTAAGGACACGAGAGGGAGAATTTTAAAGCATTCTGTAAGGCCTTATTCTACACTGCATAGCCATGAATAAACCAATGTGTATGTCCTTGCAATAGAAAGATATTGGCAAGGAAAAGCTGTCCTGTACATTTGCATTTTTCTCCCAAACTAAGGACACTAGAGGGAAAATGTGAAAGCATTCTGTTAGGCCTTATTCTACACTGCATAGCCCTGAATTTACCAATGTGTATGTCCTTGCAAAAGAAAGATATTGGCAAGGAACAGCTGTCCTGTACATTTGCATTTTTCTCTCAAACTAAGGACACTAGAGAGAAAATGTGAAAGCATTCTGTTAGGCCTTATTCTACACTGAATAGCCCTGGATTTATCAATGTGTATGTCATTGCAAAAGAAAGATATTGGCAAGGAAAAGCTCTCCTGTACATTTGCATTTTTCTCCCAAACTAAGGACACGAGAGGGAGAATTTTAAAGCATTCTGTAAGGCCTTATTCTACACTGCATAGCCATGAATAAACCAATGTGTATGTCCTTGCAATAGAAAGATATTGGCAAGGAAAAGCTGTCCTGTACATTTGCATTTTTCTCCCAAACTAAGGACACTAGAGGGAAAATGTGAAAGCATTCTGTAAGGCCTTATTCTACACTGCATAGCCATGAATAAACCAATGTGTATGTCCTTGCAAAAGAAAGATATTGGCAAGGAAAAGCTGTCCTGTACATTTGCATTTTTCTCTCAAACTAAGGAGACTAGAGAGAAAATTTTAAAGCATTCTGTTAGGCCTTATTCTACATTGCATAGCCCTGAATTTACCAATGTGTATGTCCTTGCAAAAGAATGATATTGGCAAGGAAAAGCTGTCCTGTACATTTGCATTTTTCTCCCAAACTAAGGACACTAGAGGGAAAATGTGAAAGCATTCTGTTAGGCCTTATTCTACACTGCATAGCCCTGAATTTACCAATGTGTATGTCCTTGCAAAAGAAAGATATTGGCAAGGAACAGCTGTCCTGTACATTTGCATTTTTCTCCAAAACCAAGGACACTAGAGAGAAAATTTTAAAGCATTCTGTTAGGCCTTATTCTACACTGCATAGCCATGAATAAACCAATGTGTATGTCCTAGCAAAAGAAAGATATTGGCAAGGAAAAGCTGTCCTGTACATTTGCATTTTTCTCCCAAACTAAGGACACTAGAGGGAAAATGTGAAAGCATTCTGTTAGGCCTTATTCTACACTGCATAGCCCTGAATTTACCAATGTGTATGTCCTTGCAAAAGAAAGATATTGGCAAGGAACAGCTGTCCTGTACTTTTGCATTTTTCTCCAAAACCAAGGACACTAGAGAGAAAATTTTAAAGCATTCTGTTAGGCCTTATTCTACACTGCATAGCCATGAATAAACCAATGTGTATGTCCTTGCAATAGAAAGATATTGGCAAGGAAAAGCTGTCCTGTACATTTGCATTTTTCTCTCAAACTAAGGACACTAGAGAGAAAATGTGAAAGCATTCTGTTAGGCCTTATTCTACACTGAATAGCCCTGGATTTATCAATGTGTATGTCATTGCAAAAGAAAGATATTGGCAAGGAAAAGCTCTCCTGTACATTTGCATTTTTCTCCCAAACTAAGGACACGAGAGGGAGAATTTTAAAGCATTCTGTAAGGCCTTATTCTACACTGCATAGCCATGAATAAACCAATGTGTATGTCCTTGCAATAGAAAGATATTGGCAAGGAAAAGCTGTCCTGTACATTTGCATTTTTCTCCCAAACTAAGGACACTAGAGGGAAAATGTGAAAGCATTCTGTTAGGCCTTATTCTACACTGCATAGCCGTAAATTTACCAGCATGTATATCCTTGCAAAAGCAAGATATTGGCAAGGAAAAGCTGTCCTGTACATTTGCATTTTTCTCCCAAACTAAGGACACTAGAGGGAAAATGTGAAAGCATCCTGTTAGGCCTTATTCTACACTGCATAGCCATGAATAAACCAATGTGTATGTCCTTGCAATAGAAGATATTGGCAAGGAAAAGCTGTCCTGTACATTTGCATTTTTCTCTCAAACTAAGGAGACTAGAGAGAAAATTTTAAAGCATTCTGTTAGGCCTTATTCTACATTGCATAGCCCTGAATTTACCAATGTGTATGTCCTTGCAAAAGAATGATATTGGCAAGGAAAAGCTGTCCTGTACATTTGCATTTTTATCCCAAACTAACGACACTAGAGAGAAAATTTTAAAGCATTCTGTTAGGCCTTATTCTACACTGCATAGCCCTGAATTTACCAATGTGTATGTCCTTGCAAAAGCAAGATATTGGCAAGGAAAAGCTGTCCTGTACATTTGCATTTTTCTCCCAAACTAAGGACACTAGAGGGAAAATGTGAAAGCATTCTGTTAGTCCTTATTCTACACTGCATAGCCCTGAATTTACCAATGTGTATGTCCTTGCAAAAGAAAGATATTGTCAAGGAACAGCTGTCCTGTACATTTGCATTTTTCTCCAAAACCAAGGACACTAGAGAGAAAATTTTAAAGCATTCTGTTAGGCCTTATTCTACACTGCATAGCCATGAATAAACCAATGTGTATGTCCTAGCAAAAGAAAGATATTGGCAAGGAAAAGCTGTCCTGTACATTTGCATTTTTCTCCCAAACTAAGGACACTAGAGGGAAAATGTGAAAGCATTCTGTTAGGCCTTATTCTACACTGCATAGCCCTGAATTTACCAATGTGTATGTCCTTGCAAAAGAAAGATATTGGCAAGGAACAGCTGTCCTGTACTTTTGCATTTTTCTCCAAAACCAAGGACACTAGAGAGAAAATTTTAAAGCATTCTGTTAGGCCTTATTCTACACTGCATAGCCATGAATAAACCAATGTGTATGTCCTTGCAATAGAAAGATATTGGCAAGGAAAAGCTGTCCTGTACATTTGCATTTTTCTCTCAAACTAAGGACACTAGAGAGAAAATGTGAAAGCATTCTGTTAGGCCTTATTCTACACTGAATAGCCCTGGATTTATCAATGTGTATGTCATTGCAAAAGAAAGATATTGGCAAGGAAAAGCTCTCCTGTACATTTGCATTTTTCTCCCAAACTAAGGACACGAGAGGGAGAATTTTAAAGCATTCTGTAAGGCCTTATTCTACACTGCATAGCCATGAATAAACCAATGTGTATGTCCTTGCAATAGAAAGATATTGGCAAGGAAAAGCTGTCCTGTACATTTGCATTTTTCTCCCAAACTAAGGACACTAGAGGGAAAATGTGAAAGCATTCTGTTAGGCCTTATTCTACACTGCATAGCCGTAAATTTACCAGCATGTATATCCTTGCAAAAGCAAGATATTGGCAAGGAAAAGCTGTCCTGTACATTTGCATTTTTCTCCCAAACTAAGGACACTAGAGGGAAAATGTGAAAGCATCCTGTTAGGCCTTATTCTACACTGCATAGCCATGAATAAACCAATGTGTATGTCCTTGCAATAGAAGATATTGGCAAGGAAAAGCTGTCCTGTACATTTGCATTTTTCTCTCAAACTAAGGAGACTAGAGAGAAAATTTTAAAGCATTCTGTTAGGCCTTATTCTACATTGCATAGCCCTGAATTTACCAATGTGTATGTCCTTGCAAAAGAATGATATTGGCAAGGAAAAGCTGTCCTGTACATTTGCATTTTTATCCCAAACTAACGACACTAGAGAGAAAATTTTAAAGCATTCTGTTAGGCCTTATTCTACACTGCATAGCCCTGAATTTACCAATGTGTATGTCCTTGCAAAAGCAAGATATTGGCAAGGAAAAGCTGTCCTGTACATTTGCATTTTTCTCCCAAACTAAGGACACTAGAGGGAAAATGTGAAAGCATTCTGTTAGTCCTTATTCTACACTGCATAGCCCTGAATTTACCAATGTGTATGTCCTTGCAAAAGAAAGATATTGGCAAGGAACAGCTGTCCTGTACATTTGCATTTTTCTCCAAAACCAAGGACACTAGAGAGAAAATTTTAAAGCATTCTGTTAGGCCTTATTCTACACTGCATAGCCATGAATAAACCAATGTGTATGTCCTAGCAAAATAAAGATATTGGCAAGGAAAAGCTGTCCTGTACATTTGCATTTTTCTCCCAAACTATGGACAATAGAGAGAAAATTTTAAAGCATTCTGTTAGGCCTTATTCTACACTGCATAGCCATGAATTTACCAATGTGTATGTCCTTGCAAAAGACATATATTGGCAAGGAAAATGTCTTGTACATTTGCATTTTTCTCCCAAACTAAGGACACTAGAGAGAACATTTTTAAACATTCTGTTAGGCCTTATTCTACACTGCATAGCCTTGAATTTACCAATGTGTATGTCCTTGCAAAAGAAAGATATTGGCATGGAAAAGCTGTCCTGTACATTTGCATTTTTCTCACAAACTAACGACACTAGAGAGAAAATTTTAAAGCATTCTGTTAGGCCTTATTCTACACTGCATAGCCCTGAATTTACCAATGTGTATGTCCTTGCAAAAGCAAGATATTGGCAAGGAAAAGCTGTCCTGTACATTTGCATTTTTCTCCCAAACTAAGGACACTAGAGGGAAAATGTGAAAGCATTCTGTTAGTCCTTATTCTACACTGCATAGCCCTGAATTTACCAATGTGTATGTCCTTGCAAAAGAAAGATATTGGCAAGGAACAGCTGTCCTGTACATTTGCATTTTTCTCCAAAACCAAGGACACTAGAGAGAAAATTTTAAAGCATTCTGTTAGGCCTTATTCTACACTGCATAGCCATGAATAAACCAATGTGTATGTCCTAGCAAAATAAAGATATTGGCAAGGAAAAGCTGTCCTGTACATTTGCATTTTTCTCCCAAACTATGGACAATAGAGAGAAAATTTTAAAGCATTCTGTTAGGCCTTATTCTACACTGCATAGCCATGAATTTACCAATGTGTATGTCCTTGCAAAAGACATATATTGGCAAGGAAAATGTCTTGTACATTTGCATTTTTCTCCCAAACTAAGGACACTAGAGAGAACATTTTTAAACATTCTGTAGGCCTTATTCTACACTGCATAGCCTTGAATTTACCAATGTGTATGTCCTTGCAAAAGAAAGATATTTGCATGGAAAAGCTGTCCTGTACATTTGCATTTTTCTCCCAAACTAAGGACACTAGAGGGAAAATGTGAAAGCATTCTGTTAGGCCTTATTCTACACTGCATAGCCCTGAATTTACCAATGTGTATGTCCTTGCAAAAGAAAGATATTGGCAAGGAACAGCTGTCCTGTACATTTGAATTTTTCTCCCAAACTAAGGACACTAGAGAGAAAATTTGAAAGCATTCTGTTAGGCCTTATTTACACTGCATAGCCATTAATAAACCAATGTGTATGTCCTTGCAAAAAAAAGATATTGACAAGGAAAAGCTGTCCTGTACGTTTGCATTTTTCTCCCAAACTATGGACACTAGAGAGAAAATGTTAAAGCATTCTGTTAGGCCTTATTCTACACTGCATAGCCCTAAATTTACCAATGTGTATGTCCTTGCAAAAGAAATATATTGGCAAGGAAAATGTCTTGTACATTTGCATTTTTATCCCAAACTAAGGACACTAGAGAGAAACATTTTAAGCATTCTGTTAGGCCTTATTCTACACTGCATAGCCTTGAATTTACCAATGTATATGTCATTGCAAAAGAAAGATATTGGCAAGGAAAAGCTGTCCTGTACATTTGCATTTTTCTCCCAAACTAAGGACACTAGAGAGAAATGTGAAAGCATTCTGTTGGGCCATATTCTACACTGCATAGCCGTGAATTTACCAGCATGTATATCCTTGCAAAAGCAAGATATTGGCAAAGAAAAGCTGTCCTGTACATTTGCATTTTTCTCCCAAACTAAGGACACTAGAGGGAAAATGTGAAAGCATTCTGTTAGGCCTTATTCTACACTGCATAGCCCTGAATTTATCAATGTGTATGTCCTTGCAAAAGAAAGATATTGGCAAGGAACAGCTGTCCTGTACATTTGCATTTTTCTCCAAAACCAAGGACACTAGAGAGAAAATTTTAAAGCATTCTGTTAGGCCTTATTCTACACTGCATAGCCATGAATAAACCAATGTGTATGTCCTAGCAAAAGAAAGATATTGGCAAGGAAAAGCTGTCCTGTACATTTGCATTTTTCTCCCAAACTAAGGACACTAGAGGGAAAATGTGAAAGCATTCTGTTAGGCCTTATTCTACACTGCATAGCCCTGAATTTACCAATGTGTATGTCCTTGCAAAAGAAAGATATTGGCAAGGAAAAGCTGTCCTGTACATTTGCATTTTTCTCCCAAACTAAGGACACTAGAGGGAAAATGTGAAAGCATTCTGTTAGGCCTTATTCTACACTGCATAGCCGTAAATTTCATTTTTCTTGTTGAAAATATGAACGATTCCATTTCCAATATTAAGTGACAAATGAAAGGGCTAGCTTAAGAAATTGCGGACATACCCCACTGGAGATGCCCAATCTCTTCCGATCTTGGAAGCTAAGCAGTGGAGGGCCGGACCAGTACTCGGATGGGAGACCACCTTGGAACATCCTGGTACTGCAAATAAATTTTGCTGCCCAATCCTAAGTCACAGATGGGTACTCGGATTCATATGACCCATGATTTAATTCCCTGCAACTACTTTTTCCATTTGGGATTTTTGCAGTATGAATGATGGTCATATATTCATCTGACAGACACCTTTGAGACTAGTAGGTGTTCTTCTTTTTTCCCCCCTTTCCCCCTCTTTTTTGTGAATTCTAAAGTTTTTCCGGCTTACATTATACTATAGCAATTTTTGCTAATTACTTATTAAATTGACATAGATATTTTTGCATAATAGTCTTGAATCACACAGAAAAATTTTTGAACTCCGTTAATTCTATATATTTTAACAGGAATTTATTAAACTCATGATTTTACCAGCCTAAGACATGTATACAACTTAGTTCCTCTGAGTTAAGAGTGCTCCCAAACAAGAGTCTACTTCTTTTTCCATTTTTCTTATTTGGTATTCTTCTCAAAGATAGATATTGGCAAGGAAAAGCTGTCCTGTACATTTGCATTTTTCTACAAAACCAAGGACACTAGAGAGAAAATTTTAAAGCATTCTGTTAGGCCTTATTCTACACTGCATAGCCATTAATAAACCAATGTGTATGTCCTTGCAAAAGCAAGATATTGGCAAAGAAAAGCTGTCCTGTACATTTGCATTTTTCTCCCATACTAAGGACACTAGAGGGAAAATGTGAAAGCATTCTGTTAGGCCTTATTCTACACTGCATAACCCTGAATTTACCAATGTGTATGTCCTTGCAATAGAAAGATATTGGCAAGGAAAAGCTGTCCTGTACATTTGCATTTTCCTCTCAAACTTAGGACACTAGAGAGAAAATGTGAAAGCATTCTGTTAGGCCTTATTCTACACTGAATAGCCCTGAATTTATCAATGTGTATGTCCTTGCAAAATAAAGATATTGGCAAGGAAAAGCTCTCCTGTACATTTGCATTTTTCTCCCAAACTAAGGACACGAGAGGCAGAATTTTAAAGCATTCTGTAAGGACTTATTCTACACTGCATAACCCTGAATTTACCAATGTGTATGTCCTTGCAATAGAAAGATATTGGCAAGGAAAAGCTGTCCTGTACATTTGCATTTTTCTCTCAAACTTAGGACACTAGAGAGAAAATGTGAAAGCATTCTGTTAGGCCTTATTCTACACTAAATAGCCCTGAATTTATCAATGTGTATGTCCTTGCAAAAGAAAGATATTGGCAAGGAAAAGCTGTCCTGTACTTTCGCATTTTTCTCCCAAACTAAGGACACTAGAGAGAAAATGTTAAAGCATTCTGTTAGGCCTTATTCTACACTGCATAGCCCTGAATTTACCAATGTGTATGTCCTTGCAAAAGAAAGATATTGGCAAGGAAAAGCTGTCCTGTACATTTGCATTTTTCTCCCAAACTAAGGACACTAGAGAGAAAATGTTAAAGCATTCTGTTAGGCCTTATTCTACACTGCATAGCCCTGAATTTACCAATGTCTATGTTCTAGCAAAATAAAAATTTTGGCAAGGAAAACCTGTACTGTACATTTGCATTTTTCTCCTAAACTAAGGACACTAGAGAGATAATTTTAATGCATTCTGTTAGGCCTTATTCTACACTGCATAGCCCTGAATTTACCAATGTGTATGTCCTTGCAAAAGAAAGATATTGGCAAGAAAAAGCTATCCTGTACATTTGCATTTTACTCCCAAACTAAGGACACTAGAGAGAAAATGTGAAAGCATTCTGTTAGGTCTTATTCTACACTGCATAGCCCTGAATTTACCAATGTGTATGTCCTTGCAAAATAAATATATTAGCAAGAAAAAGCTGTCCTGTACATTTGCATGTTTCTCCCAAACTAACGACACTAGAGAGAAAATTTTAAAGCATTCTGTTAGGCCTTATTCTACATTGCATATCCCTGGATTTATCAATGTGTATGTCATTGCAAAAGAAAGATATTGGCAAGGAAAAGCTCTCCTGTACATTTGCATTTTTCTCCCAAACTAAGGACACGAGAGGGAGAATTTTAAAGCATTCTGTAAGGCCTTATTCTACACTGCATAACCCTGAATTTACCAATGTGTATGTCCTTGCAATAGAAAGATATTGGCAAGGAAAAGCTGTCCTGTACATTTGCATTTTTCTCTCAAACTTAGGACACTAGAGAGAAAATGTGAAAGCATTCTGTTAGGCCTTATTCTACACTGAATAGCCCTGAATTTATCAATGTGTATGTCCTTGCAAAAGAAAGATATTGGCAAGGAAAAGCTCTACTGTACATTTGCATTTTTCTCTCAAACTAAGGACACTAGAGAGAACATTTTTAAACATTCTGTTAGGTCTTATTCTACACTGCATAGCCCTGAATTTACCAATGTGTATGTCCTTGCAAAATAAATATATTAGCAAGAAAAAGCTGTCCTGTACATTTGCATGTTTCTCCCAAACTAACGACACTAGAGAGAAAATGTGAAAGCATTCTGTTAGGCCTTATTCTACACTGAATAGCCCTGAATTTATCAATGTGTATGTCCTTGCAATAGAAAGATATTGGCAAGGAAAAGCTGTCCTGTACATTTGCATTTTTCTCTCAAACTTAGGACACTAGAGAGAAAATGTGAAAGCATTCTGTTAGGCCTTATTCTACACTGAATAGCCCTGAATTTATCAATGTGTATGTCCTTGCAAAAGAAAGATATTGGCAAGGAAAAGCTCTACTGTACATTTGCATTTTTCTCTCAAACTAAGGACACTAGAGAGAACATTTTTAAACATTCTGTTAGGTCTTATTCTACACTGCATAGCCCTGAATTTACCAATGTGTATGTCCTTGCAAAATAAATATATTAGCAAGAAAAAGCTGTCCTGTACATTTGCATGTTTCTCCCAAACTAACGACACTAGAGAGAAAATTTTAAAGCATTCTGTTAGGCCTTATTCTACATTGCATAGCCCTGAATTTACCAATGTGTATGACCTTGCAAAGATAAATATTGGCAAGGAAAAGCTGTCCTGTACATTTGCATTTTTCTACAAAACCAAGGACACTAGAGAGAAAATGTTAAAGCATTCTGTTAGGCCTTATTCTACACTGCATAGCCATTAATAAACCAATGTGTATGTCCTTGCAATAGAAAGATATTGGCAAGGAAAAGCTGTCCTGTACATTTGCATTTTTCTCTCAAACTAAGGACACTAGAGAGAAAATGTGAAAGCATTCTGTTAGGCCTTATTCTACACTGAATAGCCCTGGATTTATCAATGTGTATGTCCTTGCAAAAGAAAGATATTGGCAAGGAAAAGATGTCCTGTACATTCGCATTTTTCTCCCAACTAACAACACTAGAGAGAAAATTTTAAAGCATTCTGTTAGGCCTTATTCTACACTGCATAGCCCTGAATTTACCAATGTGTTTGTCCTTGCAAAAGAAAGATATTGGCAAGGAAAAGCTGTCCTGTACATTTGCATTTTTCTCCCAAACTAAGGACACTAGAGAGAAAATGTTAAAGCATTCTATTAGGCCTTATTCTACACTGCATAGCCCTGAATTTACCAATGTGTATGTCCTTGCAAAAGAAAGATATTGGCAAGGAAAAGCTGTCCTGTACATTTGCATTTTTCTCCCAAACTAAGGACACTAGAGAGAAAATGTTAAAGCATTCTGTTAGGCCTTATTCTACACTGCATAGCCCTGAATTTACCAATGTCTATGTCCTAGCAAAATAAAAATTTTGGCAAGGAAAACCTGTACTGTACATTTGCATTTTTCTCCTAAACTAAGGACACTAGAGAGATAATTTTAATGCATTCTGTTAGGTCTTATTCTACACTGTATAGCCCTGAATTTACCAATGTGTATGTCCTTGCAAAAGAAAGATATTGGCAAGGAAAAGCTGTCCTGTACATTTGCATTTTACTCCCAAACTAAGGACACTAGAGAGAAAATGTTAAAGCATTCTGTTAGGCCTTATTCTACACTGCATAGCCCTGAATTTACCAATGTGTATGTCCTTGCAAAATAAATATATTAGCAAGAAAAAGCTGTCCTGTACATGTGCATGTTTCTCCCAAACTAACGACACTAGAGAGAAAATTTTAAAGCATTCTGTTAGGCCTTATTCTACACTGCATATCCCTGGATTTATCAATGTGTATGTCATTGCAAAAGAAAGATATTGGCAAGGAAAAGCTCTCCTGTACATTTGCATTTTTCTCCCAAACTAAGGACACGAGAGGGAGAATTTTAAAGCATTCTGTAAGGCCTTATTCTACACTGCATATCCCTGGATTTATCAATGTGTATGTCATTGCAAAAGAAAGATATTGGCAAGGAAAAGCTGTCCTGTACATTTGCATTTTTCTCTCAAACTTAGGACACTAGAGAGAAAATGTGAAAGCATTCTGTTAGGCCTTATTCTACACTGAATAGCCCTGAATTTATCAATGTGTATGTCCTTGCAAAAGCAAGATATTGGCAAAGAAAAGCTGTCCTGTACATTTGCATTTTTCTCCCAAACTAAGGACACTAGAGGGAAAATGTGAAAGCATTCTGTTAGGCCTTATTCTACACTGCATAGCCCTGAATTTACCAATGTGTATGTCCTTGCAAAAGAAAGATATTGGCAAGGAAAAGCTGTCCTGTACATTTGCATTTTTCTCCCAAACTAAGGACACTAGAGAGAAATGTGAAAGCATTCTGTTAGGCCTTATTCTACACTGCATAGCCGTGAATTTACCAGCGTGTATGTCCTTGCAAAAGCAAGATATTGGCAAGGAAAAGCTGTCCTGTACATTTGCATTTTTCTCCCAAACTAACAACACTAGAGGGAAATTTTAAAGCATTCTGTTAGGCCTTTTTCTACACTGCATAACCCTGAATTTACCAATGTGTATGTCCTTGCAATAGAAAGATATTGGCAAGGAAAAGCTGTCCTGTACATTTGCATTTTTCTCTCAAACTAAGGACACTAGAGAGAAATGTGAAAGCATTCTGTTAGGCCTTATTCTACACTGCATAGCCCTGAATTTACCAATGTGTATGTCCTTGCAAAAGAAAGATATTGGCAAGGAAAAGCTGTCCTGTACATTTACATTTTTCTCCCAAACTAAGGACACTAGAGAGAAAATTTTAAAGCATTGTTAGGCCTTATTCTACACTGCATAGCGCTGAATTTACCAATGTGTATATCCTTGCAACAGAAAGTTATTGGCAAGGAAAATTTGTCCTGTATATTTGCATTATTCTCCCAAACTATGGACACTAGAGAGAAAATTTTAAAGCATTGTTAGGCCTTATTCTATACTGCATATAACTAAATTTACCAATGTGTATGTCCTTGCAAAAGAAATATATTGGCAAGGAAAATGTCTTGTACATTTGCATTTTTCTCCCAAACTAAGGACACTAGAGAGAAAAAATTTAAGCATTCTGTTAGGCCTTATTCTACACTGCATAGCCTTGAATTTACCAATGTGTATGTCCTTGCAAAAGAAAGATATTGGCAAGGAAAAGCTGTCCTGTACATTTGCATTTTTCTCCCAAACTAAGGACACTAGAGAGAAATGTGAAATGTAAATGTACAGGACAGCTTTTCCTTGCCAATATCTTTCTTTTGCAAGGACATACACATTGGTAAATTCAGGGCTATGCAGTGTAGAATAAGGACTAACAGAATGCTTTCACATTTCTCTCTAGTGTCCTTAGTTTGGGAGAAAAATGTAAATGTACAGGACAGCTTTTCCTTGCCAATATCTTTCTTTTGCAAGGACATACACATTGGTAAATTCAGGGCTTTGCAGTGTAGAACAAGGCCTATCAGAATGCTTTCACATTTTCTCTCTAGTGTCCTTAGTTTGAGAGAAAAATGCAAATGTACAGGACAGCTTTTCCTTGCCAATATCTTTCTATTGCAAGGACATGCACATTGGTAAATTCAGGTTTATGCAGTGTAGAATAAGGCCTAACAGAATGCTTTAAAATTTTCTCTCTACTTTCGTTAGTTTGGGAGAAAAATGCAATTGTACAGGACAGCTTTTCCTTGCCAATATCTTGCTTTTGCAAGGATATACACGCTGGTAAATTCACGGCTATGCAGTGTAGAATAAGGCCTAACAGAATGCTTTAAAATTTTCTCTCTACTTTCGTTAGTTTGGGAGAAAAATGCAATTGTACAGGACAGCTTTTCCTTGCCAATATCTTGCTTTTGCAAGGATATACACATTGGTAAATTCACGGCTATGCATTGTAGATTAAGTCCTAACGTAAAATGCTTAAATATTTTCTCGCTAGTGTCCTTAGTTTGGGAGAAAAATGCAAATGTACAGGACAGCTTTTCCTTGCCAATATCTTTCTTTTGCAAGGACATACACATTGGTAAATTCAGGGCTATGCAGTGTAGAACAAGGCCTAACAGAATGCTTTAAAAAAATTTCTCTAGTGTTGTTAGTTTGGGAGAAAAATGCAAATGTACAGGACAGCTTTTCCTTGCCAATATCTTTCTTTGGCAAGGACATACACATTGGTAAATTCAAGGCTATGCAGTGTAGAACAAGGCCTAACAGAATGCTTTAAAATTTTCTCTCTAGTGTTGTTAGTTTGGGAGAAAAATGCAAATGTACAGGACAGCTTTTCCTTGCCATTATTTTTCTTTTGCTAGGTCATAGACATTGGTAAATTCATGGCTATGCAGTGTAGAATAAGGCCTAACAGAATGCTTTAAAATTTTCTCTCTACTTTCGTTAGTTTGGGAGAAAAATGCAATTGCACAGGACAGCTTTTCCTTGCCAATATCTTGCTTTTGCAAGGATATACACATTGGTAAATTCACGGCTATGCATTGTAGATTAAGTCCTAACGTAAAATGCTTAAATATTTTCTCGCTAGTGTCCTTAGTTTGGGAGAAAAATGCAAATGTACAGGACAGCTTTTCCTTGCCAATATCTTGCTTTTGCAAGGACATACACATTGGTAAATTCAAGGCTATGCAGTGTAGAACAAGGCCTAACAGAATGCTTTAAAATTTTCTCTCTAGTGTTGTTAGTTTGGGAGAAAAATGCAAATGTACAGGACAGCTTTTCCTTGCCAATATTTTTCTTTTGCTAGGTCATAGACATTGGTAAATTCATGGCTATGCAGTGTAGAATAAGGCCTAACAGAATGCTTTAAAATTTTCTCTCTACTTTCGTTAGTTTGGGAGAAAAATGCAATTGTACAGGACAGGTTTTCCTTGCCAATATCTTGCTTTTGCAAGGATATACACATTGGTAAATTCACGGCTATGCATTGTAGATTAAGTCCTAACGTAAAATGCTTAAATATTTTCTCGCTTGTGTCCTTAGTTTGGGAGAAAAATGCAAATGTACAGGACAGCTTTTCCTTGCCAATATCTTTCTTTGGCAAGGACATACACATTGGTAAATTCAAGGCTATGCAGTGTAGAACAAGGCCTAACAGAATGCTTTAAAATTTTCTCTCTAGTGTTGTTAGTTTGGGAGAAAAATGCAAATGTACAGGACAGCTTTTCCTTGCCATTATTTTTCTTTTGCTAGGTCATAGACATTGGTAAATTCATGGCTATGCAGTGTAGAATAAGGCCTAACAGAATGCTTTAAAATTTTCTCTCTACTTTCGTTAGTTTGGGAGAAAAATGCAATTGCACAGGACAGCTTTTCCTTGCCAATATCTTGCTTTTGCAAGGATATACACATTGGTAAATTCACGGCTATGCATTGTAGATTAAGTCCTAACGTAAAATGCTTAAATATTTTCTCGCTAGTGTCCTTAGTTTGGGAGAAAAATGCAAATGTACAGGACAGCTTTTCCTTGCCAATATCTTGCTTTTGCAAGGACATACACATTGGTAAATTCAAGGCTATGCAGTGTAGAACAAGGCCTAACAGAATGCTTTAAAATTTTCTCTCTAGTGTTGTTAGTTTGGGAGAAAAATGCAAATGTACAGGACAGCTTTTCCTTGCCAATATTTTTCTTTTGCTAGGTCATAGACATTGGTAAATTCATGGCTATGCAGTGTAGAATAAGGCCTAACAGAATGCTTTAAAATTTTCTCTCTACTTTCGTTAGTTTGGGAGAAAAATGCAATTGTACAGGACAGCTTTTCCTTGCCAATATCTTGCTTTTGCAAGGATATACACATTGGTAAATTCACGGCTATGCATTGTAGATTAAGTCCTAACGTAAAATGCTTAAATATTTTCTCGCTTGTGTCCTTAGTTTGGGAGAAAAATGCAAATGTACAGGACAGCTTTTCCTTGCCAATATCTTGCTTTTGCAAGGACATACACATTGGTAAATTCAAGGCTATGCAGTGTAGAACAAGGCCTAACAGAATGCTTTAAAATTTTCTCTCTAGTGTTGTTAGTTTGGGAGAAAAATGCAAATGTACAGGACAGCTTTTCCTTGCCAATATTTTTCTTTTGCTAGGTCATAGACATTGGTAAATTCAAGGCTATGCAGTGTAGAATAAGGCCTAACAGAATGCTTTAAAATTTTCTCTCTACTTTCGTTAGTTTGGGAGAAAAATGCAATTGTACAGGACAGCTTTTCCTTGCCAATATCTTTCTTTTACAAGGACATACACATTGGTAAATTCAAGGCTATGCAGTGTAGAATTAGGCCTAACAGAATGCTTTAACATTTTCTCTCTAGTTTCGTTAGTTTGGGAGAAAAATGCAAATGTACAGGACAGCTTTTCCTTGCCAATATCTTTCTTTTGCAAGGACATACACATTGGTAAATTCAGGGCTATGCATTTTAGAATAATGCCTAACAATGCTTTAACATTTTCTCTGTAGTGTCCTTAGTTTGGGAGAAAAATGCAAATGTACAGGACAGCTTTTCCTTGCCAATATCTTTCTTTTGCAAGGACATACACTTTGGTAAATTCAGGGCTATGCAGTGTAGAATAAGGCCTAACAGAATGCTTTAACATTTTCTCTCTAGTGTGCTTAGTTTGGGAGAAAAATGCAAATGTGCAGGAGAGCTTTTCTTTGTCAATACCTTGCTTTTGCAAGGATATACACATTGGTAAATTCACGGCTATGCATTGTAGATTAAGTCCTAAAAGAATGCTTTCCCATTTTGTCTCTAATGTCGTTAGTTTGGGAGAAAAATGAAAATGCACAGGACAGCTTTTACTTGCCAATATCTTTCTTTTGCAAGGACATACACATTGGTAAATTCAGGGCTATGCAGTGTAGAATAAAGCCTAACAGAATATGTTAAAATTTTCTCTCTAGTGTCCTTAGTTTGGGAGAAAAATGCAAATGTACAGGACAGTTTTTCCTTGCCAATATCTGTCTATTGCAAGGACATACACATTGGAAAATTAAGGGCTATGCAGTGTAGAATAAGGCCTAACAGAATGCTTTAAACTTTTCTCTCTAGTGTCCTTAGTTTGGGAGAAAAATGCAAATGTACAGGACAGCTTTTCCTTCCCAATATCTTTCTTTTGCAAGGACATACCCATTGGTAAATTCAGGGCTTCGCATTTTAGAATAATGCCTAACAGAATGCTCTAATATTATCTCGCTAGTGTCCTTAGTTTGGGAGAAAAATGCAAATGTACAGGACAGCTTTTCCTTGCCAATATCTTGCTTTTGCAAGGATATACACGCTGGTAAATTCACGGCTATGCAGTGTAGAATATGGCCTAACAGAATGCTTTCACATTTCTCTCTAGTGTCCTTAGTTTGGGAGAAAAATGCAAATGTACAGGACAGCTTTTCCTTGCCAATATCTGTCTATTGCAAGGACATACACATTGTAAAATTAAGGGCTATGCAGTGTAGAATAAGGCCTAACAGAATGCTTTAAACTTTTCTCTCTAGTGTCCTTAGTTTGGGAGAAAAATGCAAATGTACAGGACAGCTTTTCCTTCCCAATATCTTTCTTTTGCAAGGACATACACATTGGTAAATTCAGGGCTTTACATTTTAGAATAAGGCCTAACAGAATGCTTTAATATTTTCTAGCAAGTGTCCTTAGTTTGGGAGAAAAATGCAAATGTACAGGACAGCTTTTCCTTGCCAATATCTTGCTTTTGCAAGGATATACACGCTGGTAAATTCACGGCTATGCATTGTAGAATATGGCCTAACAAAAGGGATGGAGAGAACCTGAAACGTGCACTTCTCTAGTTTACAAAAGAGTTGATTTTCACTTAGACATCTCAAGACTTCTCTGATTTGTTCCCAATGGACTTTCAGATCTTTGGAAAATATTAGAATATCGTCCAGATACACAACCAGGCACTTATAGAGGAGATCTCGGAATAACTCATTGACATAATTCTGGAAGACTGCTGGAGCATTGCATAAGCGAAAGGGCATCACCAGATATTCGTAATGCCCGTCGCGAGTATTGAACGCAGTCTTCCACTCGTCTCCTGTGTGAATGCGTATAAGGTTATAAGCTCCCTGCAGGTCCAATTTGGTGAAAATGGTAGCCCCTTTTACACGGTCAAATAGTTGGGGAATCAAGGCTAAGGGGTATCTGTTCTTAAATTTAATTTTGTTGAGGCCCCGGTAGTCGATGCAAGGCCGTAGGCCCCCGTCCTTCTTCTTAACAAAAAAAACCCTGCCCCAGCTGGAGAAGAGGAAGGGTGAAGGAACCCTTTGGCCAAAGTCTCCTGTATGTACTCGATAGGGCTGTCCCAACTTTGGTGGGGAGGCAAGGTATCCGCCCCTTGCTTACTGAACACGTCCAAAAAGGGCTGATAGGCATCTGGGAGATCAGTGGAGTTTAGGGTAAAGAGTGCCTTGACGGTGGATAAATAGCTTTGAGAACACGACTCCCCCCAGGCAAGTACATCCATAGTTTGCCAATCCAAGCGGGGGTTGTGCTCCTGCAACCACGGGAATCCTAGGATTATTTTTTGAGAGGCTTTGGGAATTACCAGGAAAGAGATACTGTAACTTCAGAAAGGAGAATACCAACTTTCATCTTCAGAGGAACTGTACGGTGGGTGATGATCCCTTCAGGGATCTTCCGTCAACCGCAGTGATAGAGATAGCTTGCTCCAAACGAGTGGTTGGTATTTCAGACTGTCGGATTAAGGCGGAAGTAATGAAACTTTCTGCAGCCCAAGAATCCAAAAGTGCTGTAACATGAAAGGAGGTAGAGGGAAGTTCCAGACATACAGCCAACAGTGATTTCTTCCTGGTAAATTGGTTGGGGATTGCTCCTAGCTTAACCTCTCCTGCATAAGCTAGGAGCGGGAGTTTCCCGGTCATTGAATACAAGATTTAACAAAGTGGTTGGCTGCCCCACAATACATGCAGAGGTTTCCCTGTCTGCGTCTTTGACATTGCTCATTGGTGAGACGAGAACGGTTGTGTTACGCACACCAGTGCTAACAGTAGTATACCGGTGTATGAACAGAGAGGGATGCGAAGCAAACGAACTCACAGACAGTATAACATAACATACACAGAAGGTGATGGAATAACTAATAAACACAAAGTGAACGGAGAAGCCCAAATGCTCAGGAACTGGGTGTCTCCCTAGTGTCAGGAATGCTCAGATGGAATAGAGCGGACAATGAAGCGAGATGTAGTGATTTAACATGTGGAGCACCCGAAATGATGTTGCTAAGAGCAACAGGAAAAACCCCAAAGGGTTACCAACGGGTGTGGGAATAAACTCCTTGGTCAGAGATAGAAATATAGACACAAGGAGAGTATCCACAATCCTAACCCCCACTTGCAGGGCACAGGTTCAGCTTACTGCCACTAAACTGACACCTGGACGCCCTGCACAGTGAGGGAGGATTAAGCAAGCAGGTCTGAGAGTACAGCCGCAAACCTGCTGGGTTCACAGAATAGCAAAAGAACCCGAGCAGGTTAAACAACTGACTCCAGTCTTACTGCTAGGTCTGGATTGGCAGAATGAAGTACCGAATCCTAAGGCCTATCTGCAGTAAGCAACAAGTAAATTCAAGGTCACACAGTACTAGCTAACTCTCTGGAACTAACTAACAAACAAAGATTCAGCAGCATTTGCCTAGCCTGAGAGGATGGTTTATATAGCAGGTGCTGTCCACGCTCCACTCAGACCTCACAGACTGTGAGCACAAAACCAGCGCCGGATTCCCTGCCGTGCACAGAGCCTGTAACCACTGCACAGTAAAAACCCGGACCGGAGTATCAGCTGCGCTCAGGTTACTTCGCTAACACTTGCCTCCCGGTTGCCATGGCGACGTGGCAGCACAGAGCAGGAGATCCTAACAGTACCCCCCCCTCTGACGAGGGGTCAAAGAACCTCTACCACCGGGTTTATCGGGGAACTGCGAGAAGAAAGAGCGTATCAATCTGGGGGGCATGAAGATCACAACTGCGCACCCACGACCGCTCTTCCGGGCCATACCCCTTCCAGTGCACCAAAAATGACAGCCGACCCCGAACCATCTTGGAATCAAGAACCCTTTCAACCACAAACTCCCTCTGACCCCGTATCAGAAGAGGAGAAGGTCTTCCACTGGAAGAAGGATTACTAACCGCCAGTTTTAAAAGGGAACAATGAAATGTTTTATTGATACCCAATGAACGGGGCAGATCTAACTGAAATGCCACCGGATTGATAACCCTGGTGATCTTATAAGGGCCGATGAACCGGGGGCCTAACTTATGAGATGGCTGTCTCAACTTCAAATTCTTGGTGGACAACCAGACGAAGTCTTCTAATTTGAAGCTGCAGGGTCTTCTCCGCTTATCAAAAACCCTTTTGGTCACTAATGACACAGACACAAGGGCTTTCTTCACTTTCCTCCAAATACCCCTAAGGGCCGAAACCACAGAGGAACTACCAGGCGTGGAATCCACGGGGTCAAAAGAATTAGCCTTAGGATGATGCCCATACACACAAAGGAAGGTAGAGATCCCTGTAGCAGAGTGAGCCGCGTTTTTATAGGCAATCTCCGCCATGGACAGATGAGCAACCCAGTCAGTATGACACTTGGAGACATAACACCTGAGGAACTGCTCCAAAGACTGGTTCACCCTCTCAGTCTGCCCATTAGACTGTGGATGGTAGCCTGACGACAAGCTCACAGAAATCTGGAGATCAGAACAAAATGCCCTCCAGAATTTGTCCACAAACTGGGATCCACGGTCAGAGACCACATCAAGTGGCAACCCGTGGAGGCGCACAACATGCTGCATAAATAACTCAGGCAGGCGTCTGGCCGATGGCAACCCAACCAGTGGAACGAAATGCGCCATCTTCGAAAACCTGTCAACGACAACCCAAATGGCTGTCATCCCCGAGGATTTGGGCAAGTCCACCACAAAATCCATGGAAATGTGGGTCCATGGCTTAGATGGAATAGAGAGTGGATGTAATGGGCCGACAGGAACCCCTCTAGGAGTTTTATTTCGGGCACAAACGTCACATGCCCGAACCCACTGATCCACATCCCTAGCCACTGAGGGCCACCACACCGCCCTAGACAGCAACTCCCGAGTTCTGGCAATACCCGGATGCCCTGCCGACCTCTTGGCATGGAATTCCAGGAACACTCGCTGTCTTAACCTAGGAGGCACAAACAAGAGACCTACCGGAAGGTCTGGAGGAGCCTGCTCCTGTGCTCTAAGGACTAATGACAAGAGGTCCTGGGTAATGCCCACTTTAATACATGATGGGGACACAATGGGCAATGGCTCCTCGGTGGTCTCTTGGACTGGAGCAAAACTCCGCGAGAGCGCATCAGCCTTGATGTTTTTTGACCCAGGGCGATAAGTTATCAAAAAATTAAAGCGAGCAAAAAACAAAGCCCATCGTGCCTGCCTGGCATTGAGCCGCTTCGCTGACTCTAAATATGCCAGATTCTTATGGTCGGTGAGAATTGAGACCACAAACTTAGCCCCCTCAAGCCAGTGTCTCCACTCCCCGAGTGCATCCTTTATAGCCAACAATTCCCGGTTACCCACATCATAATTCATCTCGGCAGACGAAAATTTACGGGAAAAGTAAGCACAGGGATGAAGGCGATTGTCAGACACCCCCATCTGAGAGAGCACTGCCCCAATACCTATCTCAGAGGCATCCACTTCTACCACAAAAGGACGCTCTGGATCTAGGTGTCACAGCACTTTGGCCGAGACAAATGCCCTTTTGAGACGGGCAAAGGCCGCTTTGGCCTCACAAGACCAGTGAGCAACATCCGCCCCTTTCTTAGTGAGTGCCACCAAGGGGGCCACTGTAGACGAAAATCCAGCGATAAATCGTCTATAAAAATTCGCAAAGCCCAGAAAACGCTGAAGCGCCTTCAAACTAGTGGGCTGCACCCAATCCAGGACTGCCTGTACCTTAGAACGCTCTATTTGGAAACCTTCTGAGGAGATAATATACCCTAGAAATGCGATTTGCTGGACTTCAAATTCACACTTCTCCAGCTTCGCCCCAAGCTGGTGGTCTCTGAGTTTCTGGAGGACTAAGCGTACATGCTTCCGATGTTCCTCCAGGGAATGGCATAAGATTAGGATGTCATCTAGATAAACAACTAAGAATCTATCCAAATATTCCCTGAGCACATCGTTCATGAATTCCTGGAAGACTGCCGGGGCATTAGAGAGCCCAAAAGGCATCACCAAATATTCATAATGCCCTGAGTGGGTATTAAAGGCAGTCTTCCATTCATCCCCCTCTCTTATTCGGATTAGATTGTAGGCACCGCGTAGGTCAATCTTAGAAAAAATAGTGGCAGTACGAAGCTGGTCAAACAAAACCGAAATGAGAGGCAGTGGGTACGAGTTTTTAATCGTGATACGGTTCAATTCCCTGAAGTCGATGCAGGGTCGCAACGAACCGTCCTTTTTACCCACGAAGAAGAACCCCGACCCAACTGGGGACTGTGAGGGTCTGATAAATCCCTTAGCCAAGTTCTCCTGAATGTACTCTGCCATAGCCTGAGTCTCAGGACGTGACAGGGAGTACAACCTGCTCTTGGGAAGCTTAGCATCCGGCAACAAATCAATGGCACAGTCATAGGGGCGATGGGGAGGTAGTACCTCCGCAACTTTTTTGGAGAACACATCCGCAAAATCTGCATAACATCCTGGCAATCCTGGCAAACTTAGCTGCGAGAGCCTGACTGGAAGGCTCAAGCAACTCCTGAAACAATCACTACCTCAACTAAGAATCTCCCCAGAGACCCAGTCAAATTGAGGGTTATGGGCCCTTAACCAGGGTAACCCCAAAACCAATGGGGCAAAAGAACAGATAGTCACATAGAAAGACAATTTTTCAGAGTGTGTGGCTCCAATAAACAAAGGAATTTGGCTGGTGCAGGAGGTAATTTTACCCTGGGACAATGGTTCCCCGTTTAACCCACAGATCTCAATCTCTGGTGCCAAAGGTACTGAAGGAACAGAGTGTTCCAGGGTGAATTGACGGTCCATGAAAATCCCATCGGCTCCACTGTCAACAAAGGCCTCACTCTTGACAGTTTGGCCGAGGATCTCCAAAGTCACCGGAATGAGAAAAGTCTTTTTGGGAAATTCTGACTTCTGGCCTGACAGGATATTTCCCATCACCCTCAGGCCCTGAAGTTTTCTGGCTTTTCTGGGCATGATACTACAACATGACCTTTATTCCCACAGTACAAACACAAACCCTGCTGTCTCCTCCGCGTCTTCTCACGCGAGGAGAGGCGGGTAGCCCCAATCTGCATAGGCTCCTCGGAATATTCCTCAGAGTCTGAGGTTCCCTTAGGAAAAAAGGAAACTGCAGTCTCCCTTTCAAGCCTACGCTCTCTCAGCCGTCTATCCACCCGGATGGATAACTGCATGAGCTGATCTAAGCTATCAGGCGAGGGATATTGTACCAGTTGGTCCTTTATCTGGTCAGAAAGGCCCCATCGGTACTGGTTTCTCAGGGCTGGGTCATTCCACTGGGTATCATTAGCCAACCTCTGAAACTCCGTACTATAAACCTCAGCTGGCCGTCGCCCTTGCTTAAGGACCGTAATCTGAGCCTCGGCTGAAGCCATCTTGTCAGGGTCATCATACAAAATGCCCAGTGCCGTAAAAAAAGCATCAACACTTTTAAGCGATGGACAGTCAGGCTGCAACTCATATGCCCAGACCTGTGGGTCTCCTTGTAGCAAGGAAATCACCATGCCCACCCGCTGAATCTCCGACCCAGAAGACTGGGGCCTAAGCCTGAAATATAGCTTACAGCTCTCCTTGAAACAAAAGAACTGCGAGCGATCTCCAGAAAAACGATCCGGGAGATTTACTTTCGGCTCCTTAACCCCTGAACTTGCCGCTGCTGCTGCGGGAGCTCCGCTAGCGGTCTGCGGGGTGTTCATTTTAATGGACATCTCATTAAATTGTCGAGTCAGGACCTGCACCTGATCGACCACCTGTTGCAAAATATTTTGAGGGGTATGCTCCATATTCCCACAAAATTTCAACAGGAGTATGGCTGCTGAATATGTTACGCACACCAGTGCTAACAGGAGTATACCGGTGTATGAACAGAGAGGGATGCGAAGCAAACAAACTCACAGACAGTATAACATAACATACACAGAAGGTGATGGAATAACTAATAAACACAAAGTGAATGGAGAAGCCCAAAGGCTCAGGAACTGGGTGTCTCCCTAGTGTCAGGAATGCTCAGATGGAATAGAGCGGACAATGAAGCGAGATGTAGTGATTTAACATGTGGAGCACCCGAAATTATGTTGCTAAGAGCAACAGGAAAAACCCCAAAGGGTTACCAACGGGTGTGGGAATAAACTCCTTGGTCAGAGATAGAAATATAGACACAAGGAGAGTATCCACAATCCTAACCCCCACTTGCAGGGCACAGGTTCAGCTTACTGCCACTAAACTGACACCTGGATGCCCTGCACAGTGAGGGAGGATTAAGCAAGCAGGTCTGAGAGTACAGCCGCAAACCTGCTGGGTTCACAGAATAGCAAAAGAACCCGAGCAGGTTAAACAACTGACTCCAGTCTTACAGCTAGGTCCGGATTGGCAGAATGAAGTACCGAATCCCAAGGCCTATCTGCAGTAAGCAACAAGTAAATTCAAGGTCACACAGTACTAGCTAACTCTCTGGAACTGACTAACAAACAAATATTCAGCAGCATTTGCCTAGCCTGAGAGGATGGTTTATATAGCAGGTGCTGTCCACGCCCCACTCAGACCTCACAGACTGTGAGCACAAAACCAGCGCCGGATTCCCTGCCGTGCACAGAGCCTGTAACCACTGCACAGTAAAAACCCAGACCTGAGTATCAGCTGCGCTCAGGTTACTTCGCTAACACTTGCCTCCCGGTTGCCATGGCGACGTGGCAGCACAGAGCAGGAGATCCTAACAGTCTCTGAGTTTCTGGAGGACTAAGCGTACATGCTTCCGATGTTCCTCCAGGGAATGGGAGAAGATTAGGATGTCATCTAGATAAACAACTAAGAATCTATCCAAATATTCCCTGAGCACATCGTTCATGAATTCCTGGAAGACTGCCGGGGCATTAGGGAGCCCAAAAGGCATTACCAAATATTCATAATGCCCTGAGTGGGTATTAAAGGCAGTCTTCCATTCATCCCTCTCTCTTATTCGGATTAGATTGTAGGCACCGCGTAGGTCAATCTTAGAAAAAATGGTGGCAGTACGAAGCTGGTCAAACAAAACCGAAATGAGAGGCAGTGGGTACGAGTTTTTAATCGTGATACAGTTCAATTCCCTGAAGTCGATGCAGGGTCGCAACGAACCGTCCTTTTTACCCACGAAGAAGAACCCCAACCTAACTGGGGACTGTGAGGGTCTGATAAATCCCTTAGCCAAGTTCTCCTGAATGTACTCTGCCATAGCCTGAGTCTCAGGACGTGACAGGGAGTACAACCTGCTCTTGGGAAGCTTAGCATCCGGCAACAAATCAATGGCACAGTCATAGGGGCGATGGGGAGGTAGTACCTCCGCAACTTTTTTGGAGAACACATCCGCAAAATCTGCATAACATCCTGGCAATCCTGGCAAACTTAGCTGCGAGAGCCTGACTGGAAGGCTCAAGCAACTCCTGAAACAATCTCTACCCCAACTAAGAATCTCCCCAGAGACCCAGTCAAATTGAGGGTTATGGGCCCTTAACCAGGGTAACCCCAAAACCAATGGGGCAAAAGAACAGACAGTCACATAGAAAGACAATTTTTCAGAGTGTGTGGCTCCAATAAACAAAGGAATTTGGCTGGTGCAGGAGGTAATTTTACCCTGGGACAATGGTTCCCCGTTTAACCCACAGATCTCAATCTCTGATGCCAAAGGTACTGAGGGAACAGAGTGTTCCAGGGCGAATTGACGGTCCATGAAAATCCCATCGGCTCCACTGTCAACAAAGGCCTCACTCTTGACAGTTTGGCCGAGGATCTCCAAAGTCACCGGAATGAGAAAAGTCTTTTTGGGAAATTCTGACTTCTGGCCTGACAGGATATTTCCCATCACCCTCAGGCCCTGAAGTTTTCCGGCTTTTCAGGGCATGATACTACAACATGTCCTTTATTCCCACAGTACAAAAACAAACCCTGCTGTCTCCTCCGCGTCTTCTCACGCGAGGAGAGGCGGGTAGCCCCAATCTGCATAGGCTCCTCGGAATATTCCTCAGAGTCTGAGGTTCCCTTAGGAAAAAAGGAAACTGCAGTCTCCCTTTCAAGCCTACGCTCTCTCAGCCGTCTATCCACCCGGATGGATAACTGCATGAGCTGATCTAAGCTATCAGGCGAGGGATATTGTACCAGTTGGTCCTTTATCTTGTCAGAAAGGCCCCTTTGGTACTTGTTTCTCAGGGCTGGGTCATTCCACTGGGTATCATGAGCCAACCTCCGAAACTCCGTACTATAAACCTCTGCTGGCCGTCGCCCTTGCTTAAGGACTGTAATCTGAGCCTCGGCTGAAGCCATCTTGTCAGGGTCATCATACAAAATGCCCAGTGCCGTAAAAAAAGCATCAACACTTTTAAGCGATGGACAGTCAGGCTGCAACCCATATGCCCAGACCTGTGGGTCTCCTTGTAGCAAGGAAATCACCATGCCCACCCGCTGAATCTCCGACCCAGAAGACTGGGGCCTAAGCCTGAAATATAGCTTACAGCTCTCCTTGAAACAAAAGAACTGCGAGCGATCTCCAGAAAAATGATCCGGGAGATTGACTTTCGGCTCCTTTACCCCTGAACTTGCCGCTGCTGCGGGAGCTCCGCTAGCGGTCTGCGGGGTGTTCATTTTAATGGACATCTCATTAAATTGTCGAGTCAGGACCTGCACCTGATCGACCACCTGTTGCAAAATATTTTGAGGGGTATGCTCCATATTCCCACAAAATTTCAACAGGAGTATGGCTGCTGAATATGTTACGCACACCAGTGCTAACAGGAGTATACCGGTGTATGAACAGAGAGGGATGCGAAGCAAACGAACTCACAGACAGTATAACATAACATACACAGAAGGTGATGGAATAACTAATAAACACAAAGTGAATGGAGAAGCCCAAAGGCTCAGGAACTGGGTGTCTCCCTAGTGTCAGGAATGCTCAGATGGAATAGAGCGGACAATGAAGCGAGATGTAGTGATTTAACATGTGGAGCACCCGAAATTATGTTGCTAAGAGCAACAGGAAAAACCCCAAAGGGTTACCAACGGGTGTGGGAATAAACTCCTTGGTCAGAGATAGAAATATAGACACAAGGAGAGTATCCACAATCCTAACCCCCACTTGCAGGGCACAGGTTCAGCTTACTGCCACTAAACTGAGACATGGATGCCCTGCACAGTGAGGGAGGATTAAGCAAGCAGGTCTGAGAGTACAGCCGCAAACCTGCTGGGTTCACAGAATAGCAAAAGAACCCGAGCAGGTTAAACAACTGACTCCAGTCTTACAGCTAGGTCCGGATTGGCAGAATGAAGTACCGAATCCCAAGGCCTATCTGCAGTAAGCAACAAGTAAATTCAAGGTCACACAGTACTAGCTAACTCTCTGGAACTGACTAACAAACAAATATTCAGCAGCATTTGCCTAGCCTGAGAGGATGGTTTATATAGCAGGTGCTGTCCACGCCCCACTCAGACCTCACAGACTGTGAGCACAAAACCAGCGCCGGATTCCCTGCCGTGCACAGAGCCTGTAACCACTGCACAGTAAAAACCCAGACCTGAGTATCAGCTGCGCTCAGGTTACTTCGCTAACACTTGCCTCCCGGTTGCCATGGCGACGTGGCAGCACAGAGCAGGAGATCCTAACAGTCTCTGAGTTTCTGGAGGACTAAGCATACATGCTTCCGTTGTTCCTCCAGGGAATGGGAGAAGATTAGGATGTCATCTAGATAAACAACTAAGAATCTATCCAAATATTCCCTGAGCACATCGTTCATGAATTCCTGGAAGACTGCCGGGGCATTAGGGAGCCCAAAAGGCATTACCAAATATTCATAATGCCCTGAGTGGGTATTAAAGGCAGTCTTCCATTCATCCCTCTCTCTTATTCGGATTAGATTGTAGGCACCGCGTAGGTCAATCTTAGAAAAAATGGTGGCAGTACGAAGCTGGTCAAACAAAACCGAAATGAGAGGCAGTGGGTACGAGTTTTTAATCGTGATACAGTTCAATTCCCTGAAGTCGATGCAGGGTCGCAACGAACCGTCCTTTTTACCCACGAAGAAGAACCCCAACCTAACTGGGGACTGTGAGGGTCTGATAAATCCCTTAGCCAAGTTCTCCTGAATGTACTCTGCCATAGCCTGAGTCTCAGGACGTGACAGGGAGTACAACCTGCTCTTGGGAAGCTTAGCATCCGGCAACAAATCAATGGCACAGTCATAGGGGCGATGGGGAGGTAGTACCTCCGCAACTTTTTTGGAGAACACATCCGCAAAATCTGCATAACATCCTGGCAATCCTGGCAAACTTAGCTGCGAGAGCCTGACTGGAAGGCTCAAGCAACTCCTGAAACAATCTCTACCCCAACTAAGAATCTCCCCAGAGACCCAGTCAAATTGAGGGTTATGGGCCCTTAACCAGGGTAACCCCAAAACCAATGGGGCAAAAGAACAGACAGTCACATAGAAAGACAATTTTTCAGAGTGTGTGGCTCCAATAAACAAAGGAATTTGGCTGGTGCAGGAGGTAATTTTACCCTGGGACAATGGTTCCCCGTTTAACCCACAGATCTCAATCTCTGATGCCAAAGGTACTGAGGGAACAGAGTGTTCCAGGGCGAATTGACGGTCCATGAAAATCCCATCGGCTCCACTGTCAACAAAGGCCTCACTCTTGACAGTTTGGCCGAGGATCTCCAAAGTCACCGGAATGAGAAAAGTCTTTTTGGGAAATTCTGACTTCTGGCCTGACAGGATATTTCCCATCACCCTCAGGCCCTGAAGTTTTCCGGCTTTTCTGGGCATGATACTACAACATGTCCTTTATTCCCACAGTACAAAAACAAACCCTGCTGTCTCCTCCGCGTCTTCTCACGCGAGGAGAGGCGGGTAGCCCCAATCTGCATAGGCTCCTCGGAATATTCCTCAGAGTCTGAGGTTCCCTTAGGAAAAAAGGAAACTGCAGTCTCCCTTTCAAGCCTACGCTCTCTCAGCCGTCTATCCACCCGGATGGATAACTGCATGAGCTGATCTAAGCTATCAGGCGAGGGATATTGTACCAGTTGGTCCTTTATCTGGTCAGAAAGGCCCCTTTGGTACTTGTTTCTCAGGGCTGGGTCATTCCACTGGGTATCATGAGCCAACCTCCGAAACTCCGTACTATAAACCTCAGCTGGCCGTCGCCCTTGCTTAAGGACTGTAATCTGAGCCTCGGCTGAAGCCATCTTGTCAGGGTCATCATACAAAATGCCCAGTGCCGTAAAAAAAGCATCAACACTTTTAAGCGATGGACAGTCAGGCTGCAACCCATATGCCCAGACCTGTGGGTCTCCTTGTAGCAAGGAAATCACCATGCCCACCCGCTGAATCTCCGACCCAGAAGACTGGGGCCTAAGCCTGAAATATAGCTTACAGCTCTCCTTGAAACAAAAGAACTGCGAGCGATCTCCAGAAAAATGATCCGGGAGATTGACTTTCGGCTCCTTAACCCCTGAACTTGCCGCTGCTGCGGGAGCTCCGCTAGCGGTCTGCGGGGTGTTCATTTTAATGGACATCTCATTAAATTGTCGAGTCAGGACCTGCACCTGATCGACCACCTGTTGCAAAATATTTTGAGGGGTATGCTCCATATTCCCACAAAATTTCAACAGGAGTATGGCTGCTGAATATGTTACGCACACCAGTGCTAACAGGAGTATACCGGTGTATGAACAGAGAGGGATGCGAAGCAAACGAACTCACAGACAGTATAACATAACATACACAGAAGGTGATGGAATAACTAATAAACACAAAGTGAACGGAGAAGCCCAAAGGCTCAGGAACTGGGTGTCTCCCTAGTGTCAGGAATGCTCAGATGGAATAGAGCGGACAATGAAGCGAGATGTAGTGATTTAACATGTGGAGCACCCGAAATGATGTTGCTAAGAGCAACAGGAAAACCCCCAAAGGGTTACCAATGGGTGTGGGAATAAACTCCTTGGTCAGGGATAGAAATATAGACACAAGGAGAGTATCCACAATCCTAACCCCCACTTGCAGGGCACAGGTTCAGCTTACTGCCACTAAACTGACACCTGGACGCCCTGCACAGTGAGGGAGGATTAAGCAAGCAGGTCTGAGAGTACAGCCGCAAACCTGCTGGGTTCACAGAATAGCAAAAGAACCCGAGCAGGTTAAACAACTGACTCCAGTCTTACAGCTAGGTCCGGATTGGCAGAATGAAGTACCGAATCCCAAGGCCTATCTGCAGTAAGCAACAAGTAAATTCAAGGTCACACAGTACTAGCTAACTCTCTGGAACTGACTAACAAACAAATATTCAGCAGCATTTGCCTAGCCTAAGAGGATGGTTTATATAGCAGGTGCTGTCCACGCCCCACTCAGACCTCACAGACTGTGAGCACAAAACCAGCGCCGGATTCCCTGCCGTGCACAGAGCCTGTAACCACTGCACAGTAAAAACCCAGACCTGAGTATCAGCTGCGCTCAGGTTACTTCGCTAACACTTGCCTCCCGGTTGCCATGGCGACGTGGCAGCACAGAGCAGGAGATCCTAACAGTCTCTGAGTTTCTGGAGGACTAAGCGTACATGCTTCCGATGTTCCTCCAGGGAATGGGAGAAGATTAGGATGTCATCTAGATAAACAACTAAGAATCTATCCAAATATTCCCTGAGCACATCGTTCATGAATTCCTGGAAGACTGCCGGGGCATTAGGGAGCCCAAAAGGCATTACCAAATATTCATAATGCCCTGAGTGGGTATTAAAGGCAGTCTTCCATTCATCCCTCTCTCTTATTCGGATTAGATTGTAGGCACCGCGTAGGTCAATCTTAGAAAAAATGGTGGCAGTACGAAGCTGGTCAAACAAAACCGAAATGAGAGGCAGTGGGTACGAGTTTTTAATCGTGATACGGTTCAATTCCCTGAAGTCGATGCAGGGTCGCAACGAACCGTCCTTTTTACCCACGAAGAAGAACCCCAACCCAACTGGGGACTGTGAGGGTCTGATAAATCCCTTAGCCAAGTTCTCCTGAATGTACTCTGCCATAGCCTGAGTCTCAGGACGTGACAGGGAGTACAACCTGCTCTTGGGAAGCTTAGCATCCGGCAACAAATCAATGGCACAGTCATAGGGGCGATGGGGAGGTAGTACCTCCGCAACTTTTTTGGAGAACACATCCGCAAAATCTGCATAACATCCTGGCAATCCTGGCAAACTTAGCTGCGAGAGCCTGACTGGAAGGCTCAAGCAACTCCTGAAACAATCTCTACCCCAACTAAGAATCTCCCCAGAGACCCAGTCAAATTGAGGGTTATGGGCCCTTAACCAGGGTAACCCCAAAACCAATGGGGCAAAAGAACAGACAGTCACATAGAAAGACAATTTTTCAGAGTGTGTGGCTCCAATAAACAAAGGAATTTGGCTGGTGCAGGAGGTAATTTTACCCTGGGACAATGGTTCCCCGTTTAACCCACAGATCTCAATCTCTGATGCCAAAGGTACTGAGGGAACAGAGTGTTCCAGGGCGAATTGACGGTCCATGAAAATCCCATCGGCTCCACTGTCAACAAAGGCCTCACTCTTGACAGTTTGGCCGAGGATCTCCAAAGTCACCGGAATGAGAAAAGTCTTTTTGGGAAATTCTGACTTCTGGCCTGACAGGATATTTCCCATCACCCTCAGGCCCTGAAGTTTTCCGGCTTTTCTGGGCATGATACTACAACATGTCCTTTATTCCCACAGTACAAAAACAAACCCTGCTGTCTCCTCCGCGTCTTCTCACGCGAGGAGAGGCGGGTAGCCCCAATCTGCATAGGCTCCTCGGAATATTCCTCAGAGTCTGAGGTTCCCTTAGGAAAAAAGGAAACTGCAGTCTCCCTTTCAAGCCTACGCTCTCTCAGCCGTCTATCCACCCGGATGGATAACTGCATGAGCTGATCTAAGCTATCAGGCGAGGGATATTGTACCAGTTGGTCCTTTATCTTGTCAGAAAGGCCCCTTTGGTACTTGTTTCTCAGGGCTGGGTCATTCCACTGGGTATCATGAGCCAACCTCCGAAACTCCGTACTATAAACCTCTGCTGGCCGTCGCCCTTGCTTAAGGACTGTAATCTGAGCCTCGGCTGAAGCCATCTTGTCAGGGTCATCATACAAAATGCCCAGTGCTGTAAAAAAAGCATCAACACTTTTAAGCGATGGACAGTCAGGCTGCAACCCATATGCCCAGACCTGTGGGTCTCCTTGTAGCAAGGAAATCACCATGCCCACCCGCTGAATCTCCGACCCAGAAGACTGGGGCCTAAGCCTGAAATATAGCTTACAGCTCTCCTTGAAACAAAAGAACTGCGAGCGATCTCCAGAAAAATGATCCGGGAGATTGACTTTCGGCTCCTTAACCCCTGAACTTGCCGCTGCTGCGGGAGCTCCGCTAGCGGTCTGCGGGGTGTTCATTTTAATGGACATCTCATTAAATTGTCGAATCAGGACCTGCACCTGATCGACCACCTGTTGCAAAATATTTTGAGGGGTATGCTCCATATTCCCACAAAATTTCAACAGGAGTATGGCTGCTGAATATGTTACGCACACCAGTGCTAACAGGAGTATACCGGTGTATGAACAGAGAGGGATGCGAAGCAAACGAACTCACAGACAGTATAACATAACATACACAGAAGGTGATGGAATAACTAATAAACACAAAGTGAATGGAGAAGCCCAAAGGCTCAGGAACTGGGTGTCTCCCTAGTGTCAGGAATGCTCAGATGGAATAGAGCGGACAATGAAGCGAGATGTAGTGATTTAACATGTGGAGCACCCGAAATTATGTTGCTAAGAGCAACAGGAAAAACCCCAAAGGGTTACCAACGGGTGTGGGAATAAACTCCTTGGTCAGAGATAGAAATATAGACACAAGGAGAGTATCCACAATCCTAACCCCCACTTGCAGGGCACAGGTTCAGCTTACTGCCACTAAACTGACACCTGGATGCCCTGCACAGTGAGGGAGGATTAAGCAAGCAGGTCTGAGAGTACAGCCGCAAACCTGCTGGGTTCACAGAATAGCAAAAGAACCCGAGCAGGTTAAACAACTGACTCCAGTCTTACAGCTAGGTCCGGATTGGCAGAATGAAGTACCGAATCCCAAGGCCTATCTGCAGTAAGCAACAAGTAAATTCAAGGTCACACAGTACTAGCTAACTCTCTGGAACTGACTAACAAACAAATATTCAGCAGCATTTGCCTAGCCTGAGAGGATGGTTTATATAGCAGGTGCTGTCCACGCCCCACTCAGACCTCACAGACTGTGAGCACAAAACCAGCGCCGGATTCCCTGCCGTGCACAGAGCCTGTAACCACTGCACAGTAAAAACCCAGACCTGAGTATCAGCTGCGCTCAGGTTACTTCGCTAACACTTGCCTCCCGGTTGCCATGGCGACGTGGCAGCACAGAGCAGGAGATCCTAACAGTCTCTGAGTTTCTGGAGGACTAAGCGTACATGCTTCCGTTGTTCCTCCAGGGAATGGGAGAAGATTAGGATGTCATCTAGATAAACAACTAAGAATCTATCCAAATATTCCCTGAGCACATCGTTCATGAATTCCTGGAAGACTGCCGGGGCATTAGGGAGCCCAAAAGGCATTACCAAATATTCATAATGCCCTGAGTGGGTATTAAAGGCAGTCTTCCATTCATCCCTCTCTCTTATTCGGATTAGATTGTAGGCACCGCGTAGGTCAATCTTAGAAAAAATGGTGGCAGTACGAAGCTGGTCAAACAAAACCGAAATGAGAGGCAGTGGGTACGAGTTTTTAATCGTGATACAGTTCAATTCCCTGAAGTCGATGCAGGGTCGCAACGAACCGTCCTTTTTACCCACGAAGAAGAACCCCAACCTAACTGGGGACTGTGAGGGTCTGATAAATCCCTTAGCCAAGTTCTCCTGAATGTACTCTGCCATAGCCTGAGTCTCAGGACGTGACAGGGAGTACAACCTGCTCTTGGGAAGCTTAGCATCCGGCAACAAATCAATGGCACAGTCATAGGGGCGATGGGGAGGTAGTACCTCCGCAACTTTTTTGGAGAACACATCCGCAAAATCTGCATAACATCCTGGCAATCCTGGCAAACTTAGCTGCGAGAGCCTGACTGGAAGGCTCAAGCAACTCCTGAAACAATCTCTACCCCAACTAAGAATCTCCCCAGAGACCCAGTCAAATTGAGGGTTATGGGCCCTTAACCAGGGTAACCCCAAAACCAATGGGGCAAAAGAACAGACAGTCACATAGAAAGACAATTTTTCAGAGTGTGTGGCTCCAATAAACAAAGGAATTTGGCTGGTGCAGGAGGTAATTTTACCCTGGGACAATGGTTCCCCGTTTAACCCACAGATCTCAATCTCTGATGCCAAAGGTACTGAGGGAACAGAGTGTTCCAGGGCGAATTGACGGTCCATGAAAATCCCATCGGCTCCACTGTCAACAAAGGCCTCACTCTTGACAGTTTGGCCGAGGATCTCCAAAGTCACCGGAATGAGAAAAGTCTTTTTGGGAAATTCTGACTTCTGGCCTGACAGGATATTTCCCATCACCCTCAGGCCCTGAAGTTTTCCGGCTTTTCTGGGCATGATACTACAACATGTCCTTTATTCCCACAGTACAAAAACAAACCCTGCTGTCTCCTCCGCGTCTTCTCACGCGAGGAGAGGCGGGTAGCCCCAATCTGCATAGGCTCCTCGGAATATTCCTCAGAGTCTGAGGTTCCCTTAGGAAAAAAGGAAACTGCAGTCTCCCTTTCAAGCCTACGCTCTCTCAGCCGTCTATCCACCCGGATGGATAACTGCATGAGCTGATCTAAGCTATCAGGCGAGGGATATTGTACCAGTTGGTCCTTTATCTGGTCAGAAAGGCCCCTTTGGTACTTGTTTCTCAGGGCTGGGTCATTCCACTGGGTATCATGAGCCAACCTCCGAAACTCCGTACTATAAACCTCAGCTGGCCGTCGCCCTTGCTTAAGGACTGTAATCTGAGCCTCGGCTGAAGCCATCTTGTCAGGGTCATCATACAAAATGCCCAGTGCCGTAAAAAAAGCATCAACACTTTTAAGCGATGGACAGTCAGGCTGCAACCCATATGCCCAGACCTGTGGGTCTCCTTGTAGCAAGGAAATCACCATGCCCACCCGCTGAATCTCCGACCCAGAAGACTGGGGCCTAAGCCTGAAATATAGCTTACAGCTCTCCTTGAAACAAAAGAACTGCGAGCGATCTCCAGAAAAATGATCCGGGAGATTGACTTTCGGCTCCTTAACCCCTGAACTTGCCGCTGCTGCGGGAGCTCCGCTAGCGGTCTGCGGGGTGTTCATTTTAATGGACATCTCATTAAATTGTCGAATCAGGACCTGCACCTGATCGACCACCTGTTGCAAAATATTTTGAGGGGTATGCTCCATATTCCCACAAAATTTCAACAGGAGTATGGCTGCTGAATATGTTACGCACACCAGTGCTAACAGGAGTATACCGGTGTATGAACAGAGAGGGATGCGAAGCAAACGAACTCACAGACAGTATAACATAACATACACAGAAGGTGATGGAATAACTAATAAACACAAAGTGAACGGAGAAGCCCAAAGGCTCAGGAACTGGGTGTCTCCCTAGTGTCAGGAATGCTCAGATGGAATAGAGCGGACAATGAAGCGAGATGTAGTGATTTAACATGTGGAGCACCCGAAATGATGTTGCTAAGAGCAACAGGAAAAACCCCAAAGGGTTACCAATGGGTGTGGGAATAAACTCCTTGGTCAGGGATAGAAATATAGACACAAGGAGAGTATCCACAATCCTAACCCCCACTTGCAGGGCACAGGTTCAGCTTACTGCCACTAAACTGACACCTGGACGCCCTGCACAGTGAGGGAGGATTAAGCAAGCAGGTCTGAGAGTACAGCCGCAAACCTGCTGGGTTCACAGAATAGCAAAAGAACCCGAGCAGGTTAAACAACTGACTCCAGTCTTACAGCTAGGTCCGGATTGGCAGAATGAAGTACCGAATCCCAAGGCCTATCTGCAGTAAGCAACAAGTAAATTCAAGGTCACACAGTACTAGCTAACTCTCTGGAACTGACTAACAAACAAATATTCAGCAGCATTTGCCTAGCCTAAGAGGATGGTTTATATAGCAGGTGCTGTCCACGCCCCACTCAGACCTCACAGACTGTGAGCACAAAACCAGCGCCGGATTCCCTGCCGTGCACAGAGCCTGTAACCACTGCACAGTAAAAACCCAGACCTGAGTATCAGCTGCGCTCAGGTTACTTCGCTAACACTTGCCTCCCGGTTGCCATGGCGACGTGGCAGCACAGAGCAGGAGATCCTAACAGTCTCTGAGTTTCTGGAGGACTAAGCGTACATGCTTCCGATGTTCCTCCAGGGAATGGGAGAAGATTAGGATGTCATCTAGATAAACAACTAAGAATCTATCCAAATATTCCCTGAGCACATCGTTCATGAATTCCTGGAAGACTGCCGGGGCATTAGGGAGCCCAAAAGGCATTACCAAATATTCATAATGCCCTGAGTGGGTATTAAAGGCAGTCTTCCATTCATCCCTCTCTCTTATTCGGATTAGATTGTAGGCACCGCGTAGGTCAATCTTAGAAAAAATGGTGGCAGTACGAAGCTGGTCAAACAAAACCGAAATGAGAGGCAGTGGGTACGAGTTTTTAATCGTGATACGGTTCAATTCCCTGAAGTCGATGCAGGGTCGCAACGAACCGTCCTTTTTACCCACGAAGAAGAACCCCAACCCAACTGGGGACTGTGAGGGTCTGATAAATCCCTTAGCCAAGTTCTCCTGAATGTACTCTGCCATAGCCTGAGTCTCAGGAC
Organism: Pseudophryne corroboree; assembly: GCF_028390025.1. Lineage (NCBI taxonomy): Eukaryota > Metazoa > Chordata > Amphibia > Anura > Myobatrachidae > Pseudophryne > Pseudophryne corroboree. Next base: position 687,607,392 of record NC_086444.1, read on the forward strand.
GTGACAGGGAGTACAACCTGCTCTTGGGAAGCTTAGCATCCGGCAACAAATCAATGGCACAGTCATAGGGGCGATGGGGAGGTAGTACCTCCGCAACTTTTTTGGAGAACACATCCGCAAAATCTGCATAACATCCTGGCAATCCTGGCAAACTTAGCTGCGAGAGCCTGACTGGAAGGCTCAAGCAACTCCTGAAACAATCTCTACCCCAACTAAGAATCTCCCCAGAGACCCAGTCAAATTGAGGGTTATGGGCCCTTAACCAGGGTAACCCCAAAACCAATGGGGCAAAAGAACAGACAGTCACATAGAAAGACAATTTTTCAGAGTGTGTGGCTCCAATAAACAAAGGAATTTGGCTGGTGCAGGAGGTAATTTTACCCTGGGACAATGGTTCCCCGTTTAACCCACAGATCTCAATCTCTGATGCCAAAGGTACTGAGGGAACAGAGTGTTCCAGGGCGAATTGACGGTCCATGAAAATCCCATCGGCTCCACTGTCAACAAAGGCCTCACTCTTGACAGTTTGGCCGAGGATCTCCAAAGTCACCGGAATGAGAAAAGTCTTTTTGGGAAATTCTGACTTCTGGCCTGACAGGATATTTCCCATCACCCTCAGGCCCTGAAGTTTTCCGGCTTTTCTGGGCATGATACTACAACATGTCCTTTATTCCCACAGTACAAAAACAAACCCTGCTGTCTCCTCCGCGTCTTCTCACGCGAGGAGAGGCGGGTAGCCCCAATCTGCATAGGCTCCTCGGAATATTCCTCAGAGTCTGAGGTTCCCTTAGGAAAAAAGGAAACTGCAGTCTCCCTTTCAAGCCTACGCTCTCTCAGCCGTCTATCCACCCGGATGGATAACTGCATGAGCTGATCTAAGCTATCAGGCGAGGGATATTGTACCAGTTGGTCCTTTATCTTGTCAGAAAGGCCCCTTTGGTACTTGTTTCTCAGGGCTGGGTCATTCCACTGGGTATCATGAGCCAACCTCCGAAACTCCGTACTATAAAACTCTGCTGGCCGTCGCCCTTGCTTAAGGACTGTAATCTGAGCCTCGGCTGAAGCCATCTTGTCAGGGTCATCATACAAAATGCCCAGTGCCGTAAAAAAAGCATCAACACTTTTAAGCGATGGACAGTCAGGCTGCAACCCATATGCCCAGACCTGTGGGTCTCCTTGTAGCAAGGAAATCACCATGCCCACCCGCTGAATCTCCGACCCAGAAGACTGGGGCCTAAGCCTGAAATATAGCTTACAGCTCTCCTTGAAACAAAAGAACTGCGAGCGATCTCCAGAAAAATGATCCGGGAGATTGACTTTCGGCTCCTTAACCCCTGAACTTGCCGCTGCTGCGGGAGCTCCGCTAGCGGTCTGCGGGGTGTTCATTTTAATGGACATCTCATTAAATTGTCGAATCAGGACCTGCACCTGATCGACCACCTGTTGCAAAATATTTTGAGGGGTATGCTCCATATTCCCACAAAATTTCAACAGGAGTATGGCTGCTGAATATGTTACGCACACCAGTGCTAACAGGAGTATACCGGTGTATGAACAGAGAGGGATGCGAAGCAAACGAACTCACAGACAGTATAACATAACATACACAGAAGGTGATGGAATAACTAATAAACACAAAGTGAATGGAGAAGCCCAAAGGCTCAGGAACTGGGTGTCTCCCTAGTGTCAGGAATGCTCAGATGGAATAGAGCGGACAATGAAGCGAGATGTAGTGATTTAACATGTGGAGCACCCGAAATTATGTTGCTAAGAGCAACAGGAAAAACCCCAAAGGGTTACCAACTGGTGTGGGAATAAACTCCTTGGTCAGAGATAGAAATATAGACACAAGGAGAGTATCCACAATCCTAACCCCCACTTGCAGGGCACAGGTTCAGCTTACTGCCACTAAACTGACACCTGGATGCCCTGCACAGTGAGGGAGGATTAAGCAAGCAGGTCTGAGAGTACAGCCGCAAACCTGCTGGGTTCACAGAATAGCAAAAGAACCCGAGCAGGTTAAACAACTGACTCCAGTCTTACAGCTAGGTCCGGATTGGCAGAATGAAGTACCGAATCCCAAGGCCTATCTGCAGTAAGCAACAAGTAAATTCAAGGTCACACAGTACTAGCTAACTCTCTGGAACTGACTAACAAACAAATATTCAGCAGCATTTGCCTAGCCTGAGAGGATGGTTTATAATGCAGGTGCTGTCCACGCCCCACTCAGACCTCACAGACTGTGAGCACAAAACCAGCGCCGGATTCCCTGCCGTGCACAGAGCCTGTAACCACTGCACAGTAAAAACCCAGACCTGAGTATCAGCTGCGCTCAGGTTACTTCGCTAACACTTGCCTCCCGGTTGCCATGGCGACGTGGCAGCACAGAGCAGGAGATCCTAACAGTCTCTGAGTTTCTGGAGGACTAAGCGTACATGCTTCCGTTGTTCCTCCAGGGAATGGGAGAAGATTAGGATGTCATCTAGATAAACAACTAAGAATCTATCCAAATATTCCCTGAGCACATCGTTCATGAATTCCTGGAAGACTGCCGGGGCATTAGGGAGCCCAAAAGGCATTACCAAATATTCATAATGCCCTGAGTGGGTATTAAAGGCAGTCTTCCATTCATCCCTCTCTCTTATTCGGATTAGATTGTAGGCACCGCGTAGGTCAATCTTAGAAAAAATGGTGGCAGTACGAAGCTGGTCAAACAAAACCGAAATGAGAGGCAGTGGGTACGAGTTTTTAATCGTGATACAGTTCAATTCCCTGAAGTCGATGCAGGGTCGCAACGAACCGTCCTTTTTACCCACGAAGAAGAACCCCAACCTAACTGGGGACTGTGAGGGTCTGATAAATCCCTTAGCCAAGTTCTCCTGAATGTACTCTGCCATAGCCTGAGTCTCAGGACGTGACAGGGAGTACAACCTGCTCTTGGGAAGCTTAGCATCCGGCAACAAATCAATGGCACAGTCATAGGGGCGATGGGGAGGTAGTACCTCCGCAACTTTTTTGGAGAACACATCCGCAAAATCTGCATAACATCCTGGCAATCCTGGCAAACTTAGCTGCGAGAGCCTGACTGGAAGGCTCAAGCAACTCCTGAAACAATCACTACCTCAACTAAGAATCTCCCCAGAGACCCAGTCAAATTGAGGGTTATGGGCCCTTAACCAGGGTAACCCCAAAACCAATGGGGCAAAAGAACAGATAGTCACATAGAAAGACAATTTTTCAGAGTGTGTGGCTCCAATAAACAAAGGAATTTGGCTGGTGCAGGAGGTAATTTTACCCTGGGACAATGGTTCCCCGTTTAACCCACAGATCTCAATCTCTGATGCCAAAGGTACTGAGGGAACAGAGTGTTCCAGGGCGAATTGACGGTCCATGAAAATCCCATCGGCTCCACTGTCAACAAAGGCCTCACTCTTGACAGTTTGGCCGAGGATCTCCAAAGTCACCGGAATGAGAAAAGTCTTTTTGGGAAATTCTGACTTCTGGCCTGACAGGATATTTCCCATCACCCTCAGGCCCTGAAGTTTTCCGGCTTTTCTGGGCATGATACTACAACATGTCCTTTATTCCCACAGTACAAAAACAAACCCTGCTGTCTCCTCCGCGTCTTCTCACGCGAGGAGAGGCGGGTAGCCCCAATCTGCATAGGCTCCTCGGAATATTCCTCAGAGTCTGAGGTTCCCTTAGGAAAAAAGGAAACTGCAGTCTCCCTTTCAAGCCTACGCTCTCTCAGCCGTCTATCCACCCGGATGGATAACTGCATGAGCTGATCTAAGCTATCAGGCGAGGGATATTGTACCAGTTGGTCCTTTATCTGGTCAGAAAGGCCCCTTTGGTACTTGTTTCTCAGGGCTGGGTCATTCCACTGGGTATCATGAGCCAACCTCCGAAACTCCGTACTATAAACCTCAGCTGGCCGTCGCCCTTGCTTAAGGACTGTAATCTGAGCCTCGGCTGAAGCCATCTTGTCAGGGTCATCATACAAAATGCCCAGTGCCGTAAAAAAAGCATCAACACTTTTAAGCGATGGACAGTCAGGCTGCAACCCATATGCCCAGACCTGTGGGTCTCCTTGTAGCAAGGAAATCACCATGCCCACCCGCTGAATCTCCGACCCAGAAGACTGGGGCCTAAGCCTGAAATATAGCTTACAGCTCTCCTTGAAACAAAAGAACTGCGAGCGATCTCCAGAAAAATGATCCGGGAGATTGACTTTCGGCTCCTTAACCCCTGAACTTGCCGCTGCTGCGGGAGCTCCGCTAGCGGTCTGCGGGGTGTTCATTTTAATGGACATCTCATTAAATTGTCGAGTCAGGACCTGCACCTGATCGACCACCTGTTGCAAAATATTTTGAGGGGTATGCTCCATATTCCCACAAAATTTCAACAGGAGTATGGCTGCTGAATATGTTACGCACACCAGTGCTAACAGGAGTATACCGGTGTATGAACAGAGAGGGATGCGAAGCAAACGAACTCACAGACAGTATAACATAACATACACAGAAGGTGATGGAATAACTAATAAACACAAAGTGAACGGAGAAGCCCAAAGGCTCAGGAACTGGGTGTCTCCCTAGTGTCAGGAATGCTCAGATGGAATAGAGCGGACAATGAAGCGAGATGTAGTGATTTAACATGTGGAGCACCCGAAATGATGTTGCTAAGAGCAACAGGAAAAACCCCAAAGGGTTACCAATGGGTGTGGGAATAAACTCCTTGGTCAGGGATAGAAATATAGACACAAGGAGAGTATCCACAATCCTAACCCCCACTTGCAGGGCACAGGTTCAGCTTACTGCCACTAAACTGACACCTGGACGCCCTGCACAGTGAGGGAGGATTAAGCAAGCAGGTCTGAGAGTACAGCCGCAAACCTGCTGGGTTCACAGAATAGCAAAAGAACCCGAGCAGGTTAAACAACTGACTCCAGTCTTACAGCTAGGTCCGGATTGGCAGAATGAAGTACCGAATCCCAAGGCCTATCTGCAGTAAGCAACAAGTAAATTCAAGGTCACACAGTACTAGCTAACTCTCTGGAACTGACTAACAAACAAATATTCAGCAGCATTTGCCTAGCCTAAGAGGATGGTTTATATAGCAGGTGCTGTCCACGCCCCACTCAGACCTCACAGACTGTGAGCACAAAACCAGCGCCGGATTCCCTGCCGTGCACAGAGCCTGTAACCACTGCACAGTAAAAACCCAGACCTGAGTATCAGCTGCGCTCAGGTTACTTCGCTAACACTTGCCTCCCGGTTGCCATGGCGACGTGGCAGCACAGAGCAGGAGATCCTAACAGTCTCTGAGTTTCTGGAGGACTAAGCGTACATGCTTCCGATGTTCCTCCAGGGAATGGGAGAAGATTAGGATGTCATCTAGATAAACAACTAAGAATCTATCCAAATATTCCCTGAGCACATCGTTCATGAATTCCTGGAAGACTGCCGGGGCATTAGGGAGCCCAAAAGGCATTACCAAATATTCATAATGCCCTGAGTGGGTATTAAAGGCAGTCTTCCATTCATCCCTCTCTCTTATTCGGATTAGATTGTAGGCACCGCGTAGGTCAATCTTAGAAAAAATGGTGGCAGTACGAAGCTGGTCAAACAAAACCGAAATGAGAGGCAGTGGGTACGAGTTTTTAATCGTGATACGGTTCAATTCCCTGAAGTCGATGCAGGGTCGCAACGAACCGTCCTTTTTACCCACGAAGAAGAACCCCAACCCAACTGGGGACTGTGAGGGTCTGATAAATCCCTTAGCCAAGTTCTCCTGAATGTACTCTGCCATAGCCTGAGTCTCAGGACGTGACAGGGAGTACAACCTGCTCTTGGGAAGCTTAGCATCCGGCAACAAATCAATGGCACAGTCATAGGGGCGATGGGGAGGTAGTACCTCCGCAACTTTTTTGGAGAACACATCCGCAAAATCTGCATAACATCCTGGCAATCCTGGCAAACTTAGCTGCGAGAGCCTGACTGGAAGGCTCAAGCAACTCCTGAAACAATCTCTACCCCAACTAAGAATCTCCCCAGAGACCCAGTCAAATTGAGGGTTATGGGCCCTTAACCAGGGTAACCCCAAAACCAATGGGGCAAAAGAACAGACAGTCACATAGAAAGACAATTTTTCAGAGTGTGTGGCTCCAATAAACAAAGGAATTTGGCTGGTGCAGGAGGTAATTTTACCCTGGGACAATGGTTCCCCGTTTAACCCACAGATCTCAATCTCTGATGCCAAAGGTACTGAGGGAACAGAGTGTTCCAGGGCGAATTGACGGTCCATGAAAATCCCATCGGCTCCACTGTCAACAAAGGCCTCACTCTTGACAGTTTGGCCGAGGATCTCCAAAGTCACCGGAATGAGAAAAGTCTTTTTGGGAAATTCTGACTTCTGGCCTGACAGGATATTTCCCATCACCCTCAGGCCCTGAAGTTTTCCGGCTTTTCTGGGCATGATACTACAACATGTCCTTTATTCCCACAGTACAAAAACAAACCCTGCTGTCTCCTCCGCGTCTTCTCACGCGAGGAGAGGCGGGTAGCCCCAATCTGCATAGGCTCCTCGGAATATTCCTCAGAGTCTGAGGTTCCCTTAGGAAAAAAGGAAACTGCAGTCTCCCTTTCAAGCCTACGCTCTCTCAGCCGTCTATCCACCCGGATGGATAACTGCATGAGCTGATCTAAGCTATCAGGCGAGGGATATTGTACCAGTTGGTCCTTTATCTGGTCAGAAAGGCCCCTTTGGTACTTGTTTCTCAGGGCTGGGTCATTCCACTGGGTATCATGAGCCAACCTCCGAAACTCCGTACTATAAACCTCAGCTGGCCGTCGCCCTTGCTTAAGGACCGTAATCTGAGCCTCGGCTGAAGCCATCTTGTCAGGGTCATCATACAAAATGCCCAGTGCCGTAAAAAAAGCATCAACACTTTTAAGCGATGGACAGTCAGGCTGCAACCCATATGCCCAGACCTGTGGGTCTCCTTGTAGCAAGGAAATCACCATGCCCACCCGCTGAATCTCCGACCCAGAAGACTGGGGCCTAAGCCTGAAATATAGCTTACAGCTCTCCTTGAAACAAAAGAACTGCGAGCGATCTCCAGAAAAACGATCCGGGAGATTTACTTTCGGCTCCTTAACCCCTGAACTTGCCGCTGCTGCTGCGGGAGCTCCGCTAGCGGTCTGCGGGGTGTTCATTTTAATGGACATCTCATTAAATTGTCGAGTCAGGACCTGCACCTGATCGACCACCTGTTGCAAAATATTTTGAGGGGTATGCTCCATATTCCCACAAAATTTCAACAGGAGTATGGCTGCTGAATATGTTACGCACACCAGTGCTAACAGGAGTATACCGGTGTATGAACAGAGAGGGATGCGAAGCAAACGAACTCACAGACAGTATAACATAACATACACAGAAGGTGATGGAATAACTAATAAACACAAAGTGAATGGAGAAGCCCAAAGGCTCAGGAACTGGGTGTCTCCCTAGTGTCAGGAATGCTCAGATGGAATAGAGCGGACAATGAAGCGAGATGTAGTGATTTAACATGTGGAGCACCCGAAATGATGTTGCTAAGAGCAACAGGAAAAACCCCAAAGGGTTACCAACGGGTGTGGGAATAAACTCCTTGGTCAGAGATAGAAATATAGACACAAGGAGAGTATCCACAATCCTAACCCCCACTTGCAGGGCACAGGTTCAGCTTACTGCCACTAAACTGACACCTGGACGCCCTGCACAGTGAGGGAGGATTAAGCAAGCAGGTCTGAGAGTACAGCCGCAAACCTGCTGGGTTCACAGAATAGCAAAAGAACCCGAGCAGGTTAAACAACTGACTCCAGTCTTACAGCTAGGTCCGGATTGGCAGAATGAAGTACCGAATCCCAAGGCCTATCTGCAGTAAGCAACAAGTAAATTCAAGGTCACACAGTACTAGCTAACTCTCTGGAACTGACTAACAAACAAATATTCAGCAGCATTTGCCTAGCCTAAGAGGATGGTTTATATAGCAGGTGCTGTCCACGCCCCACTCAGACCTCACAGACTGTGAGCACAAAACCAGCGCCGGATTCCCTGCCGTGCACAGAGCCTGTAACCACTGCACAGTAAAAACCCAGACCTGAGTATCAGCTGCGCTCAGGTTACTTCGCTAACACTTGCCTCCCAGTTGCCATGGCGACGTGGCAGCACAGAGCAGGAGATCCTAACAGTCTCTGAGTTTCTGGAGGACTAAGCGTACATGCTTCCGATGTTCCTCCAGGGAATGTGAGAAGATTAGGATGTCATCTAGATAAACAACTAAGAATCTATCCAAATATTCCCTGAGCACATCGTTCATGAATTCCTGGAAGACTGCCGGGGCATTAGGGAGCCCAAAAGGCATTACCAAATATTCATAATGCCCTGAGTGGGTATTAAAGGCAGTCTTCCATTCATCCCTCTCTCTTATTCGGATTAGATTGTAGGGTGCCTAGGTCAATCTTAGAAAAAATGGTGGCAGTACGAAGCTGGTCAAACAAAACCGAAATGAGAGGCAGTGGGTACGAGTTTTTAATCGTGATACGGTTCAATTCCCTGAAGTCGATGCAGGGTCGCAACGAACCGTCCTTTTTACTCACGAAGAAGAACCCCAACCCAACTGGGGACTGTGAGGGTCTGATAAATCCCTTAGCCAAGTTCTCCTGAATGTACTCTGCCATAGCCTGAGTCTCAGGACGTGACAGGGAGTACAACCTGCTCTTGGGAAGCTTAGCATCCGGCAACAAATCAATGGCACAGTCATAGGGGCGATGGGGAGGTAGTACCTCCGCAACTTTTTTGGAGAACACATCCGCAAAATCTGCATAACATCCTGGCAATCCTGGCAAACTTAGCTGCGAGAGCCTGACTGGAAGGCTCAAGCAACTCCCGAAACAATCTCTACCCCAACTAAGAATCTCCCCAGAGACCCAGTCAAATTGAGGATTATGGGCCCTTAACCAGGGTAACCCCAAAACCAATGGGGCAAAAGAACAGACAGTCACATAGAAAGACAATTTTTCAGAGTGTGTGGCTCCAATAAACAAAGGAATTTGGCTGGTGCAGGAGGTAATTTTACCCTGGGACAATGGTTCCCCGTTTAACCCACAGATCTCAATCTCTGATGCCAAAGGTACTGAGTGAACAGAGTGTTCCAGGGCGAATTGACGGTCCATGAAAATCCCATCGGCTCCACTGTCAACAAAGGCCTCACTCTTGACAGTTTGGCCGAGGATCTCCAAAGTCACCGGAATGAGAAAAGTCTTTTTGGGAAATTCTGACTTCTGGCCTGACAGGATATTTCCCATCACCCTCAGGCCCTGAAGTTTTCCGGCTTTTCTGGGCATGATACTACAACATGACCTTTATTCCCACAGTACAAAAACAAACCCTGCTGTCTCCTCCGCGTCTTCTCACGCGAGGAGAGGCGGGTAGCCCCAATCTGCATAGGCTCCTCGGAATATTCCTCAGAGTCTGAGGTTCCCTTAGGAAAAAAGGAAACTGCAGTCTCCCTTTCAAGCCTACGCTCTCTCAGCCGTCTATCCACCTGGATGGATAACTGCATCAGCTGATCTAAGCTATCAGGCGAGGGATATTGTACCAGTTGGTCCTTTATCTGGTCAGAAAGGCCCCTTTGGTACTTGTTTCTCAGGGCTGGGTCATTCCACTGGGTATCATGAGCCAACCTCCGAAACTCCGTACTATAAACCTCAGCTGGCCGTCGTACTTGCTTAAGGACCGTAATCTGAGCCTAACTGAAGCCATCTTGTCAGGGTCATCATACAAAATGCCCAGTGCCGTAAAAAAAGCATCAACACTTTTAAGCGATGGACAGTCAGGCTGCAACCCATATGCCCAGACCTGTGGGTCTCCTTGTAGCAAGGAAATCACCATGCCCACCCGCTGAATCTCCGACCCAGAAGACTGGGGCCTAAGCCTGAAATATAGCTTACAGCTCTCCTTGAAACAAAAGAACTGCGAGCGATCTCCAGAAAAACGATCCGGGAGATTTACTTTCGGCTCCTTAACCCCTGAACTTGCCGCTGCTGCGGGAGCTCCGCTAGCGGTCTGCGGGGTGTTCATTTTAATGGACATCTCATTAAATTGTCGAGTCAGGACCTGCACCTGATCGACCACCTGTTGCAAAATATTTTGAGGGGTATGCTCCATATTCCCACAAAATTTCAACAGGAGTATGGCTGCTGAATATGTTACGCACACCAGTGCTAACAGGAGTATACCGGTGTATGAACAGAGAGGGATGCGAAGCAAACGAACTCACAGACAGTATAACATAACATACACAGAAGGTGATGGAATAACTAATAAACACAAAGTGAACGGAGAAGCCCAAAGGCTCAGGAACTGGGTGTCTCCCTAGTGTCAGGAATGCTCAGATGGAATAGAGCGGACAATGAAGTGATTTAACATGTGGAGCACCCAAAATGATGTTGCTAAGAGCAACAGGAAAAACCCCAAAGGGTTACCAACGGGTGTGGGAATAAACTCCTTGGTCAGAGATAGAAATATAGACACAAGGAGAGTATCCACAATCCTAACCCCCACTTGCAGGGCACAGGTTCAGCTTACTGCCACTAAACTGACACCTGGACGCCCTGCACAGTGAGGGAGGATTGAGGGAGGATTAAGCAAGCAGGTCTGAGAGTACAGCCGCAAACCTGCTGGGTTCACAGAATAGCAAAAGAACCCGAGCAGGTTAAACAACTGACTCCAGTCTTACAGCTAGGTCCGGATTGGCAGAATGAAGTACCAAATCCCAAGGCCTATCTGCAGTAAGCAACAAGTAAATTCAAGGTCACACAGTACTAGCTAACTCTCTGGAACTGACTAACAAACAAAGATTCAGCAGCATTTGCTTAGCCTGAGAGGATGGTTTATATAGCAGGTGCTGTCCACGCCCCACTCAGACCTCACAGACTGTGAGCACAAAACCAGCGCCGGATTCCCTGCCGTGCACAGAGCCTGTAAACACTGCACAGTAAAACCCGGACCTGAGTATCAGCTGCGCTCAGGTTACTTCACTAACACTTGCCTCGCGGTTGCCATGGCGACGTGGCAGCACAGAGCAGGAGATCCTAACAGTCTCTGAGTTTCTGGAGGACTAAGCGTACATGCTTCCGATGTTCCTCCAGGGAATGGGAGAAGATTAGGATGTCATCTAGATAAACAACTAAGAATCTATCCAAATATTCCCTGAGCACATCGTTCATGAATTCCTGGAAGACTGCCGGGGCATTAGAGAGCCCAAAAGGCATCACCAAATATTCATAATGCCCTGAGTGGGTATTAAAGGCAGTCTTCCATTCATCCCCCTCTCTTATTCGGATTAGATTGTAGGCACCGCGTAGGTCAATCTTAGAAAAAATGGTGGCAGTACGAAGCTGGTCAAACAAAACCGAAATGAGAGGCAGTGGGTACGAGTTTTTAATCGTGATACGGTTCAATTCCCTGAAGTCGATGCAGGGTCACAACGAACCGTCCTTTTTACCCACGAAGAAGAACCCCGACCCAACTGGGGACTGTGAGGGTCTGATAAATCCCTTAGCCAAGTTCTCCTGAATGTACTCTGCCATAGCCTGAGTCTCAGGATGTGACAGGGAGTACAACCTGCTCTTGGGAAGCTTAGCATCCGGCAACAAATCAATGGCACAGTCATAGGGGCGATGGGGAGGTAGTAACTCCGCAACTTTTTTGGAGAACACATCCGCAAAATCTGCATAACATCCTGGCAATCCTGGCAAACTTAGCTGCGAGAGCCTGACTGGAAGGCTCAAGCAACTCCTGAAACAATCACTACCCCAACTAAGAATCTCCCCAGAGACGCAGTCAAATTGAGGGTTATGGGCCCTAAACCAGGCTAACCCCAAAACCAATGGGGCAAAAGAACAGACAGTCACATAGAAAGACAATTTTTCAGAGTGTGTGGCTCCAATAAACAAAGGAATTTGGCTGGTGCAGGAGGTAATTTTACCCTGGGACAATGGTTCCCCGTTTAACCCACAGATCTCAATCTCTGATGCCAAAGGTACTGAGGGAACAGAGTGTTCCAGGGCGAATTGACGGTCCATGAAAATCCCATCGGCTCCACTGTCAACAAAGGCCTCAGTCTTGACAGTTTGGCCGAGGATCTCCAAAGTCACCGGAATGAGAAAAGTCTTTTTGGGAAATTCTGACTTCTGGACTGACAGGATATTTCCCATCACCCTCAGGCCCTGAAGTTTTCCGGCTTTTCTGGGCATGATACTACAACATGACCTTTATTCCCACAGTACAAACACAAACCCTGCTGTCTCCTCCGCGTCTTCTCACGCGAGGAGAGGCGGGTAGCCCCAATCTGCATAGGCTCCTCGGAATATTCCTCAGAGTCTGAGGTTCCCTTAGGAAAAAAGGAAACTGCAGTCTCCCTTTCAAGCCTACGCTCTCTCAGCTGTCTATCCACCCGGATGGATAACTGCATGAGCTGATCTAAGCTATCAGGCGAGGGATATTGTACCAGTTGGTCCTTTATCTGGTCAGAAAGGCCCCTTTGGTACTGGTTTCTCAGGGCTGGGTCATTCCACTGGGTATCATGAGCCAACCTCCGAAACTCCGTACTATAAACCTCAGCTGGCCGTCGCCCTTGCTTAAGGACTGTAATCTGAGCCTCGGCTGAAGCCATCTTTTCAGGGTCATCATACAAAATGCCCAGTGCCGTAAAAAAAGCATCAACACTTTTAAGCGATGGACAGTCAGGCTGCAACCCATATGCCCAGACCTGTGGGTCTCCTTGTAGCAAGGAAATCACCATGCCCACCCGCTGAATCTCCGACCCAGAAGACTGGGGCCTAAGCCTGAAATATAGCTTACAGCTCTCCTTGAAACAAAAGAACTGCGAGCGATCTCCAGAAAAACGATCCGGGAGATTTACTTTCGGCTCCTTAACCCCTGAATTTGCCGCTGCTGCTGCGGGAGCTCCGCTAGCGGTCTGCGGGGTGTTCATTTTAATGGACATCTCATTAAATTGTCGAGTCAGGACCTGCACCTGATCGACCACCTGTTGCAAAATATTTTGAGGGGTATGCTCCATATTCCCACAAAATTTCAACAGGAGTATGGCTGCTGAATATGTTACGCACACCAGTGCTAACAGGAGTATACCGGTGTATGAACAGAGAGGGATGCGAAGCAAACTAACTCACTGACAGTATAACATAACATACACAGAAGGTGATGGAATAACTAATAAAAACAAAGTGAACGGAGAAGCCCAAAGGCTCAGGAACTGGGTGTCTCCCTAGTGTCAGGAATGCTCAGATGGAATAGAGCGGACAATGATGCGAGATGTAGTGATTTAACATGTGGAGCACCCGAAATGATGTTGCTAAGAGCAACAGGAAAAACCCCAAAGGGTTACCAACGGATGTGGGAATAAACTCCTTGGTCAGAGATAGAAATATAGACACAAGGAGAGTATCCACAATCCTAACCCCCACTTGCAGGGCACAGGTTCAGCTTACTGCCACTAAACTGACACCTGGACGCCCTGCACAGTGAGGGAGGATTAAGCAAGCAGGTCTGAGAGTACAGCCGCAAACCTGCTGGGTTCACAGAATAGCAAAAGAACCCGAGCAGGTTAAACAACTGACTCCAGTCTTACAGCTAGGTCCGGATTGGCAGAATGAAGTACCGAATCCCATCTGCAGTAAGCAACAAGTAAATTCAAGGTCACACAGTACTAGCTAACTTTCTGGAACTGACTAACAAACAAAGATTCAGCAGCATTTGCCTAGCCTGAGAGGATGGTTTATATAGCAGGTGCTGTCCACGCCCCACTCAGACCTCACAGACTGTGAGCACAAAACCAGCGCCGGATTCCCTGCCATGCACAGAGCCTGTAAACACTGCACAGTAAAAACCCGGACCTGAGTATCAGCTGCGCTCAGGTTACTTCGCTAACACTTGCCTCCCGGTTGCCATGGCGACGTGGCAGCACAGAGCAGGAGATCCTAACAGTCTCTGAGTTTCTGGAGGACTAAGCGTACATGCTTCCGATGTTCCTCCAGGGAATGGGAGAAGATTAGGATGTCATCTAGATAAACAACTAAGAATCTATCCAAATATTCTCTGAGCACATCGTTCATGAATTCCTGGAAGACTGCCGGGGCATTAGAGAGCCCAAAAGGCATCACCAAATATTCATAATGCCCTGAGTGGGTATTAAAGGCAGTCTTCCATTCATCCCCCTCTCTTATTCGGATTAGATTGTAGGCACCGCGTAGGTCAATCTTAGAAAAAATGGTGGCAGTACGAAGCTGGTCAAACAAAACCGAAATGAGAGGCAGTGGGTACGAGTTTTTAATCGTGATGCGGTTCAATTCCCTGAAGTCGATGCAGGGTCGCAACGAACCGTCCTTTTTACCCACGAAGAAGAACCCCGACCCAACTGGGGACTGTGAGGGTCTGATAAATCCCTTAGCCAAGTTCTCCTGAATGTACTCTGCCATAGCCTGAGTCTCAGGATGTGACAGGGAGTACAACCTGCTCTTGGGAAGCTTAGCATCCGGCAACAAATCAATGGCACAGTCATAGGGGCGATGGGGAGGTAGTAACTCCGCAACTTTTTTGGAGAACACATCCGCAAAATCTGCATAACATCCTGGCAATCCTGGCAAACTTAGCTGCGAGAGCCTGACTGGAAGGCTCAAGCAACTCCTGAAACAATCACTACCCCAACTAAGAATCTCCCCAGAGACCCAGTCAAATTGAGGGTTATGGGCCCTTAACCAGGGTAACCCCAAAACCAATGGGGCAAAAGAACAGACAGTCACATAGAAAGACAATTTTTCAGAGTGTGTGGCTCCAATAAACAAAGGAATTTGGCTGGTGCAGGAGGTAATTTTACCCTGGGACAATGGTTCCCCGTTTAACCCACAGATCTCAATCTCTGATGCCAAAGGTACTGAGGGAACAGAGTGTTCCAGGGCGAATTGACGGTCCATGAAAATCCCATCGGCTCCACTGTCAACAAAGGCCTCAGTCTTGACAGTTTGGCCGAGGATCTCCAAAGTCACCGGAATGAGAAAAGTATTTTTGGGAAATTCTGACTTCTGGCCTGACAGGATATTTCCCATCACCCTCAGGCCCTGAAGTTTTCCGGCTTTTCTGGGCATGATACT
Organism: Pseudophryne corroboree; assembly: GCF_028390025.1. Lineage (NCBI taxonomy): Eukaryota > Metazoa > Chordata > Amphibia > Anura > Myobatrachidae > Pseudophryne > Pseudophryne corroboree. Next base: position 687,622,613 of record NC_086444.1, read on the forward strand.
ACAACATGACCTTTATTCCCACAGTACAAACACAAACCCTGCTGTCTCCTCCGCGTCTTCTCACGCGAGGAGAGGCGGGTAGCCCCAATCTGCATAGGCTCCTCGGAATATTCCTCAGAGTCTGAGGTTCCCTTAGGAAAAAAGGAAACTGCAGTCTCCCTTTCAAGCCTACGCTCTCTCAGCCGTCTATCCACCCGGATGGATAACTGCATGAGCTGATCTAAGCTATCAGGCGAGGGATATTGTACCAGTTGGTCCTTTATCTGGTCAGAAAGGCCCCTTTGGTACTGGTTTCTCAGGGCTGGGTCATTCCACTGGGTATCATGAGCCAACCTCCGAAACTCCGTACTATAAACCTCAGCTGGCCGTCGCCCTTGCTTAAGGACTGTAATCTGAGCCTCGGCTGAAGCCATCTTTTCAGGGTCATCATACAAAATGCCCAGTGCCGTAAAAAAAGCATCAACACTTTTAAGCGATGGACAGTCAGGCTGCAACCCATATGCCCAGACCTGTGGGTCTCCTTGTAGCAAGGAAATCACCATGCCCACCCGCTGAATCTCCGACCCAGAAGACTGGGGCCTAAGCCTGAAATATAGCTTACAGCTCTCCTTGAAACAAAAGAACTGCGAGCGATCTCCAGAAAAACGATCCGGGAGATTTACTTTCGGCTCCTTAACCCCTGAATTTGCCGCTGCTGCTGCGGGAGCTCCGCTAGCGGTCTGCGGGGTGTTCATTTTAATGGACATCTCATTAAATTGTCGAGTCAGGACCTGCACCTGATCGACCACCTGTTGCAAAATATTTTGAGGGGTATGCTCCATATTCCCACAAAATTTCAACAGGAGTATGGCTGCTGAATATGTTACGCACACCAGTGCTAACAGGAGTATACCAGTGTATGAACAGAGAGGGATGCGAAGCAAACGAACTCACTGACAGTATAACATAACATACACAGAAGGTGATGGAATAACTAATAAAAACAAAGTGAACGGAGAAGCCCAAAGGCTCAGGAACTGGGTGTCTCCCTAGTGTCAGGAATGCTCAGATGGAATAGAGCGGACAATGATGCGAGATGTAGTGATTTAACATGTGGAGCACCCGAAATGATGTTGCTAAGAGCAACAGGAAAAACCCCAAAGGGTTACCAACGGATGTGGGAATAAACTCCTTGGTCAGAGATAGAAATATAGACACAAGGAGAGTATCCACAATCCTAACCCCCACTTGCAGGGCACAGGTTCAGCTTACTGCCACTAAACTGACACCTGGACGCCCTGCACAGTGAGGGAGGATTAAGCAAGCAGGTCTGAGAGTACAGCCGCAAACCTGCTGGGTTCACAGAATAGCAAAAGAACCCGAGCAGGTTAAACAACTGACTCCAGTCTTACAGCTAGGTCCGGATTGGCAGAATGAAGTACCGAATCCCATCTGCAGTAAGCAACAAGTAAATTCAAGGTCACACAGTACTAGCTAACTTTCTGGAACTGACTAACAAACAAAGATTCAGCAGCATTTGCCTAGCCTGAGAGGATGGTTTATATAGCAGGTGCTGTCCACGCCCCACTCAGACCTCACAGACTGTGAGCACAAAACCAGCGCCGGATTCCCTGCCATGCACAGAGCCTGTAAACACTGCACAGTAAAAACCCGGACCTGAGTATCAGCTGCGCTCAGGTTACTTCGCTAACACTTGCCTCCCGGTTGCCATGGCGACGTGGCAGCACAGAGCAGGAGATCCTAACAGTCTCTGAGTTTCTGGAGGACTAAGCGTACATGCTTCCGATGTTCCTCCAGGGAATGGGAGATTAGGATGTCATCTAGATAAACAACTAAGAATCTATCCAAATATTCTCTGAGCACATCGTTCATGAATTCCTGGAAGACTGCCGGGGCATTAGAGAGCCCAAAAGACATCACCAAATATTCATAATGCCCTGAGTGGGTATTAAAGGCAGTCTTCCATTCATCCCCCTCTCTTATTCGGATTAGATTGTAGGCACCGCGTAGGTCAATCTTAGAAAAAATGGTGGCAGTACGAAGCTGGTCAAACAAAACCGAAATGAGAGGCAGTGGGTACGAGTTTTTAATCGTGATACGGTTCAATTCCCTGAAGTCGATGCAGGGTCGCAACGAACCGTCCTTTTTACCCACGAAGAAGAACCCCGACCCAACTGGGGACTGTGAGGGTCTGATAAATCCCTTAGCCAAGTTCTCCTGAATGTACTCTGCCATAGCCTGAGTCTCAGGACGTGACAGGGAGTACAACCTGCTCTTGGGAAGCTTAGCATCCGGCAACAAATCAATGGCACAGTCATAGGGGCGATGGGGAGGTAGTACCTCCGCAACTTTTTTGGAGAACACATCCGCAAAATCTGCATAACATCCTGGCAATCCTGGCAAACTTAGCTGCGAGAGCCTGACTGGAAGGCTCAAGCAACTCCTGAAACAATCACTACCCCAACTAAGAATCTCCCCAGAGACCCAGTCAAATTGAGGGTTATGGGCCCTTAACCAGGGTAACCCCAAAACCAATGGGGCAAAAGAACAGACAGTCACATAGAAAGACAATTTTTCAGAGTGTGTGGCTCCAATAAACAAAGGAATTTGGCTGGTGCAGGAGGTAATTTTACCCTGGGACAATGGTTCCCCGTTTAACCCACAGATCTCAATCTCTGATGCCAAAGGTACTGAGGGAACAGAGTGTTCCAGGGCGAATTGACGGTCCATGAAAATCCCATCGGCTCCACTGTCAACAAAGGCCGTAGTCTTGACAGTTTGGCCGAGGATCTCCAAAGTCACCGGAATGAGAAAAGTCTTTTTGGGAAATTCTGACTTCTGGCCTGACAGGATATTTCCCATCACCCTCAGGCCCTGAAGTTTTCCGGCTTTTCTGGGCATGATACTACAACATGACCTTTATTCCCACAGTACAAACACAAACCCTGCTGTCTCCTCCGCGTCTTCTCACGCGAGGAGAGGCGGGTAGCCCCAATCTGCATAGGCTCCTCGGAATATTCCTCAGAGTCTGAGGTTCCCTTAGGAAAAAAGGAAACTGCAGTCTCCCTTTCAAGCCTACGCTCTCTCAGCCGTCTATCCACCCGGATGGATAACTGCATGAGCTGATCTAAGCTATCAGGCGAGGGATATTGTACCAGTTGGTCCTTTATCTGGTCAGAAAGGCCCCTTCGGTACTGGTTTCTCAGGGCTGGGTCATTCCACTGGGTATCATGAGCCAACCTCCGAAACTCCGTACTATAAACCTCAGCTGGCCGTCGCCCTTGCTTAAGGACTGTAATCTGAGCCTCGGCTGAAGCCATCTTGTCAGGGTCATCATACAAAATGCCCAGTGCCGTAAAAAAGCATCAACACTTTTAAGCGATGGACAGTCAGGCTGCATCCCATATGCCCAGACCTGTGGGTCTCCTTGTAGCAAGGAAATCACCATGCCCACCCGCTGAATCTCCGACCCAGAAGACTGGGGCCTAAGCCTGAAATATAGCTTACAGCTCTCCTTGAAACAAAAGAACTGCGAGCGATCTCCAGAAAAACGATCCGGGAGATTTACTTTCGGCTCCTTAACCCCTGAATTTGCCGCTGCTGCTGCGGGAGCTCCGCTAGCGGTCTGCGGGGTGTTCATTTTAATGGACATCTCATTAAATTGTCGAGTCAGGACCTGCACCTGATCGACCACCTGTTGCAAAATATTTTGAGGGGTATGCTCCATATTCCCATAAAATTTCAACAGGAGTATGGCTGCTGAATATGTTACGCACACCAGTGCTAACAGGAGTATACCGGTGTATGAACAGAGAGGGATGCGAAGCAAACGAACTCACAGACAGTATAACATAACATACACAGAAGGTGATGGAATAACTAATAAACACAAAGTGAACGGAGAAGCCCAAAGGCTCAGGAACTGGGTGTCTCCCTAGTGTCAGGAATGCTCAGATGGAATAGAGCGGACAATGAAGCGAGATGTAGTGATTTAACATGTGGAGCACCCGAAATGATGTTGCTAAGAGCAACAGGAAAAACCCCAAAGGGTTACCAACGGGTGTGGGAATAAACTCCTTGGTCAGAGATAGAAATATAGACACAAGGAGAGTATCCACAATCCTAACCCCCACTTGCAGGGCACAGGTTCAGCTTACTGCCACTAAACTGACACCTGGACGCCCTGCACAGTGAGGGACGATTAAGCAAGCAGGTCTGAGAGTACAGCCGCAAACCTGCTGGGTTCACAGAATAGCAAAAGAACCCGAGCAGGTTAAACAACTGACTCCAGTCTTACAGCTAGGTCCGGATTGGCAGAATGAAGTGCCGAATCCCATCTGCAGTAAGCAACAAGTAAATTCAAGGTCACACAGTACTAGCTAACTCTCTGGAACTGACTAACAAACAAAGATTCAGCAGCATTTGCCTAGCCTGAGAGGATGGTTTATATAGCAGGTGCTGTCCATGCCCCACTCAGACCTCACAGACTGTGAGCACAAAACCAGCGCCGGATTCCCTGCCATGCACAGAGCCTGTAAACACTGCACAGTAAAAACCCGGACCTGAGTATCAGCTGCGCTCAGGTTACTTCGCTAACACTTGCCTCCCGGTTGCCATGGCGACGTGGCAGCACAGAGCAGGAGATCCTAACAGTCTCTGAGTTTCTGGAGGACTAAGCGTACATGCTTCCGATGTTCCTCCAGGGAATGGGAGAAGATTAGGATGTCATCTAGATAAACAACTAAGAATCTATCCAAATATTCTCTGAGCACATCGTTCATGAATTCCTGGAAGACTGCCGGGGCATTAGAGAGCCCAAAAGGCATCACCAAATATTCATAATGCCCTGAGTGGGTATTAAAGGCAGTCTTCCATTCATCCCCCTCTCTTATTCGGATTAGATTGTAGGCACCGCGTAGGTCAATCTTAGAAAAAATGGTGGCAGTACGAAGCTGGTCAAACAAAACCGAAATGAGAGGCAGTGGGTACGAGTTTTTAATCGTGATACGGTTCAATTCCCTGAAGTCGATGCAGGGTCGCAACGAACCGTCCTTTTTACCCACGAAGAAGAACCCCGACCCAACTGGGGACTGTGAGGGTCTGATAAATCCCTTAGCCAAGTTCTCCTGAATGTACTCTGCCATAGCCTGAGTCTCAGGACGTGACAGGGAGTACAACCTGCTCTTGGGAAGCTTAGCATCCGGCAACAAATCAATGGCACAGTCATAGGGGCGATGGGGAGGTAGTACCTCCGCAACTTTTTTGGAGAACACATCCGCAAAATCTGCATAACATCCTGGCAATCCTGGCAAACTTAGCTGCGAGAGCCTGACTGGAAGGCTCAAGCAACTCCTGAAACAATCACTACCCCAACTAAGAATCTCCCCAGAGACCCAGTCAAATTGAGGGTTATGGGCCCTTAACCAGGGTAACCCCAAAACCAATGGGGCAAAAGAACAGACAGTCACATAGAAAGACAATTTTTCAGAGTGTGTGGCTCCAATAAACAAAGGAATTTGGCTGGTGCAGGAGGTAATTTTACCCTGGGACAATGGTTCCCCGTTTAACCCACAGATCTCAATCTCTGATGCCAAAGGTACTGAGGGAACAGAGTGTTCCAGGGCGAATTGACGGTCCATGAAAATCCCATCGGCTCCACTGTCAACAAAGGCCGTAGTCTTGACAGTTTGGCCGAGGATCTCCAAAGTCACCGGAATGAGAAAAGTATTTTTGGGAAATTCTGACTTCTGGCCTGACAGGATATTTCCCATCACCCTCAGGCCCTGAAGTTTTCCGGCTTTTCTGGGCATGATACTACAACATGACCTTTATTCCCACAGTACAAACACAAACCCTGCTGTCTCCTCCGCGTCTTCTCACGCGAGGAGAGGCGGGTAGCCCCAATATGCATAGGCTCCTCGGAATATTCCTCAGAGTCTGAGGTTCCCTTAGGAAAAAAGGAAACTGCAGTCTCCCTTTTAAGCCTACGCTCTCTCAGCCGTCTATCCACCCGGATGGATAACTGCATGAGCTGATCTAAGCTATCAGGCGAGGGATATTGTACCAGTTGGTCCTTTATCTGGTCAGAAAGGCCCCTTCGGTACTGGTTTCTCAGGGCTGGGTCATTCCACTGGGTATCATGAGCCAACCTCCGAAACTCCGTACTATAAACCTCAGCTGGCCGGACTTCCGGTTCCGGCATGGCGGAGTAAGCAGCAGCTCCTGTGCGCTCCTCCGCCACTACCAGCTCCATAGCTCATAGCCCGAGAACAGAGACTCCCAGCTCCGGTGCTCGGCGCTAGACATCTCCCGCTGTCCGCTCTCCCCCTTCCAGCACGTTTTCCGATCGCGCTGTGTGTGCTCGTGCGGCGCGTGGAGGGCCGGGCCTGTGCGGCGGCTGACAGCGGTGCTCTAAGCCTCCGGCGGCTGTGGACAGAAAGGTCAGGGAGGGAAGCGGTGCTCACTCCTTCGCACCCCCCCACCCCCCCCACGCAACACGCAATTTCCAGAGTCGTTTGGTGGTGTCTCATTTCTGGGCCTGATAGTGCCCTAAAGATATAAGCCTTGACTCTAGAAGCCACTTTAAATATTGCATAATATTAATATCCCTGCACAGCATGGAAAAGTTCCTGGGCCCGCCAGCTGCATCCAAGATCCCACCTCCAGCACTGCCCCCCAGGCAGGAAAAACGTCGTGCAGACCAGACACCCCCAACCAGCTCAGATTCCAGCCCAATGAAGCCTGCAGCTAAGAAATCAATCAAGGAAATCTCTGACGCTTCACAATCACAGGTACATGATAAGATCTCCTCACCTAATGCTCCTTTAACTTATAACGACATGGTAGCTGCCATTCAAGATACCATGGCCCCCCTGCTGCAGAAAGCGGTTGGGGATATTACTTTACAACTGCAACACTTATCAAGCAGAGTTTCTGACACAGAAATTAACTTGGGGGTCACTATGGATGAGGTTGCAAACTTAAAATCCACTGTGGGGCGCCTGGAAAAGGATAATAAGCATCTTATTGACAAAATGGATAATATAGAAAACCGCACGCGCAGATGCAATTTGCGTATAATTGGCCTGCCCGAATCTTTTAAAGGCCCAGGATTGGAGCAATTTGTTCGGTCTGCCCTACCAAAAATGCTTAACGTAGAGGCCGAATGTGCTGATATGGTGATCGAGCGTGTGCACAGAATGGGAGATCAGTCTCGTACAAGCGCTAATAGACCACGCGTGGTAATTTTCAAGACTCTGAATTTCCTTCACAAGGATGCCATATGGAAGGCCTCTCGTAAAATAGATCTCCGTTGGGAGGGTGCCCCTCTCAGGATTTTTCAAGATTTCTCGGCTGAACTTTCTCGCCTCCGCAAAGCTTTCAATCCTGTTTGCACCTTCCTGGTCAAGAACAAGAGAAAATTTGCTATGTTATACCCAGCTCGACTCAGGATTTTCCAGGGATCCACCTTCACTGACTTTACTACTCCCGGTGATGCTGAAGCTTATCTTAAAGAAGAAGCTGACTCGCAGGCGTATGATATCTCTGATGACCCACCAGGGTGACCCTTTTCTAATATCTCTTTTCAGGTTTCAGGCATAGCACCTAAAGTGCAGATTATGTGGTTTAAGCAAAGTTTTGACACTGCATACAAATTTGTAGTATTCTAGGTATTTTGGTATTCTCTTAGTGAGCGTGACAAATTGTTATATTAATGTTATCGTGTTCTGTGGTTGCTGGTGGTGGCGGAGAAGCACCCGCCACCCTTTTGATTTTTTCTTTATGGTTACAATCACTTTCTGTTATTGTACCACCCGAAGTCAGTTTATTACCAATCTTATTGCTTATGTAATGTTTACTTCATTACTTTTGTACTTGCTGTACAACTTTCTTTCTTTTACAATCTTTTGGTCTGTATCCCCTGTCAAAGTCTTCTTTCCTCATGTGTCCCCCCCCCCTCCCCTTCTATTTTCTTACACCTTCTATAGGGATGAGATATAATGACGTGATGTACACTTGCCGGATGTTCTATTTTTCTTTCTTGAGGTATGGCTTCGGTTAAACTATGTACACTTAACGTAGGAGGCATAAACACTCCTGCTAAGAGACGGAAGATTCTATCATATTTGAATAAAAATCATATTGATATTGCATGTTTGCAGGAGACGCACCTGGTCCTCAGGGAAACAAAAAAGCTACAGATGATGAATTGGTCCTTACTGGGCGCAGCATCGTTTAATTCAAAATCTTGTGGTGTGGTGATTTTAGCGAGACGCGCTCTCCCCATTGAAGTATTGTCGGTGGATGCCGATCCAGAGGGAAGATATGTGATTGTGCATTGTAAAATAGGTATCTCTTGTTATCATTTATGTTCCGTTTATGCCCCTAATACTTATAAAAAAATTTTTTTTTCCTCACTCATGACTAAACTTTACTCCTGTGACCTCTCCTCCCTAATTTTATGTGGTGATTTAAATTTAGTCTCCTCCCTATTTCTAGACAAATCTCATTATACAAGTCGGTCTCGACCCCTCCCTAAAATGGGTGTTCCGTGGCTTGCCAAATCACTAAATTTGGTAGATACATGGCGAGCTTTAAACCCTACAGAAAAAGATTTTACATGCCTCTCAATGGTGCATAACTCTTGGTCCCGTATAGACTACATATTAGTTGCTTCCCTATTATTCCCTAATATTCGCCAGGCCACCATTGAACCGATTTCTATCTCAGATCATGGAATGGTTTGGATTGAAATGACTTATTCAGCGGAAAAATCCTCTCCACCTTTATGGAAATTCCCTTCGCATCTAGCTAAATCAGATAATTTTAAAAACAAATGCGAAGATATTTGGGAGAACTTTCGACTGGATAATTCAATACATGAATTGGAAAACCCTTCCCTTTTTTGGCAAACCGCCAAAACAGTTCTGAGAGGCGAAGTGATTTCCTATAATTTATATCTTAGGAGATCACTTAATCAGACGTACCTGGAAACCCAAAATATCCTATCAATGGCCTATCAGTCTTTTAAACTGCAGCCCTCACTGGAAACTAGAACAGCCTATAATTTGGCAAAAACTACGTTTAATGATATTTTGCACATAGCGGGGGAAAAATATCAGTTTAACGTCAGTTATAAGTTTCATCGCTTTGGTAACAAGGCAGGTAAACTCCTTACTTCATTATTACAGGGATCTAGGAAACCAATGGTGGTCCATCCATTATTAAATCCAGATGGTTCCCGGTCCTCTTCAAATGCTCAGATTGCGAACATAATGCGTGAATACTACATGTCCTTATACTCGTCTCCTGACCCGGAAAATGCCCTCACCCCTCAGAATATATACCCACCCCACTTTTGGGATAATCTTCCTCTACCTCAAGTGCCAGCTGAACTGATTTCTTCCTTAACCTCTCCCATTACGCTTTCTGAAATCCTGACAACTATAAATAGGCTTAAACCTGGTAAAGCCCCAGGACCGGATGGCTACACAAATGAATTTTATAAGTTCATGTCCCATAAGATTGGTCCGACCTTACAGGTGGTCTTTAACAAAATTTTAACTGAGGGGATTCTTCCTGATAGATTCACAGACGCAGTGATCAAAGTGTTACCCAAAACAGGCAGAGACCTCTCCTTACCAGGTTCCTATAGACCTATTTCACTACTGAATGTGGATTTTAAGATTTTTACTTCCATCCTCGCGCAGAGACTAAAGCCAGTCCTACCGCTACTTATCCATAAAGACCAAACAGGTTTTATATCTGGTCGACATTCAGTAGTGAATCTTAGGCGGGTTCTCTCGGTCATCCAACATGCCAATTCTTCTCCTACCTCCTCCCCGGCATTTATCTTATCAATAGATGCAGAAAAGGCCTTTGACCTTTTATTATGGCCCTATCTTTTTAAAATACTACATAGATTTGGTTTCCCGGAATCTTTCATTTCCATTATTAGCACATTATACTCTTCACCCGCTTCTTACATTTCATGCAACGGTCTTCTCTCGGCTCCCTTCACTTTGCAAAGGGGGACGAGACAAGGCTGCCCCCTTTCTCCACTCCTTTTTGACCTATCAATTGAGCCTCTCGCTATAGCTATCCGTAACTCACCACATATTTCTGGTATTACCATTGGGTCGCAGGTCCTGAAAATAGCATTATTTGCTGACGACACACTTTTATTTTTAACGAATCCAGAAAGATCATTACCGTCCTTAATTCAAATGATTCAATCCTTTGGAAAAATTGCAGGTTATAGAATCAATGTTAATAAGTCGGAACTTTTGCCCCTGGGCAATTTACCACCTTCGCTATTATCCCATCCTGACATTCCACCCTTTAAAATAACCCACTCCCATTTCAAATACCTAGGTATTAATATCTGCTCTGATCTCCGCAATCTGTATAAAATTAATTACTCTCCTCTCATAGAGAATTTGGCCCTTAAGTTGGAGTCTTGGACAGATCTACCATTATCTCTTTTGGGAAGGTTAGAGGTGATTAAATGTATCATTTTCCCCAAGTTATTTTACTTTCTACAAATGCTTCCTATTTCACTGACACGTTCTGATATTCTTAGACTTGAAGCACTTTTTTCTAAGTTTCTGTGGCAAGGCAAAAGACCACGCATAGCCAGGCAGAAACTAAAATTTCCTAAAGCAAAGGGGGGCTTTGCTGCTCCTGATATCCAGGCATACTCCTTAGCTGTTCAGTTCCGCTATATTATTGATTGGCTCCATGCATCTTCCCATTATGTTGATTACGACCTTGACTTGGCAATATTCTCTCCATACGCACCTAGTGCACTAATACACTCGCATTACACCCAGATACCCTCCCAACTAAAGAACCATATATTATTTAAAGACACTTTCCACGCTTGGTTAATCATTAATAAACAATGTCACAGAGATCCTCATTTCTCCAAATACATTCCGTTGTGGGGTAACCCAGCGTTTCCACCCTCAATGCACAATGCCGCGTACTCCCTCTGGAAGGAAAAGGGCCTTGATTCCTTTCACAAGGTGTTTGATCCAGGAGGAGTTCTTTACTCCTTCTCGGATCTTTGCCAGAAATTTGATTTGTCTCCACGCCACATGTTTATGTACTTCCAGGTGCGACACTTTGTATTCTCCCATGATGCATTGTCATACGCGGCAGGTTCCCCTGAGGACTACCCTGCGTCTCAAGATATTGATGCTCTCCTGCACTCTTCCCAAAGGCGACCATTTAAAGTAAAATATATTTATTCCATTCTGATGTCCTGCCTACCCACAGTACAATGGGATAATTTGTTATTAAAATGGAAGGAAGACATCCCTGCTTTAGTCAGTGTTTCTGATGTCATACAACCATGTAAAAGATCACTGAGATTTTTGTCGTCGGCTTACTTCCAAGAGGTGCACCTAAGATTTTTGCATAGAGCGTACATTTCACCGGCACAACGTTCTCATATGTTACCCTCCGAATCTGGTGAATGCCTAAAATGTGGAAAGACCAATGCATCCTTTATACATTGTGTGTGGGAATGCAGAAAAATCAGAAAATTTTGGTGTAAACTTTTTGCCTATATCAACAACATATTTTCTTTAAATGTACCACCAGATCAATTAGCATGCCTTTTCTTAAATTTCACAAATTGGCAGATCAATCCGAGAAATTTTGCTCTTCTCAGCGTGATCCTCACACTTGGGAAAAAATGTATATTGATTAAATGGGTGAAACGCTCCGCGCCCTCCCTTGCGGAAATCAAGCAGAAACTACTGCAATTATTGTACTACGATAGGAAATCGGTTTTAACCTCACCTTTCTTTAGCACGCATAAGTTTTGCCGTAAATGGAGCCCATTCATCGACACGCTGCCTACGCGTACCAAGCATCATATCTTGAAAACTTTGGACTGCTCTATGCTGTCTTATGTATCGTTTGTTAGAATAAAAGAATGAGTAATTACATAGGTCTCACACCCATACCATGTGATCAGTTATTCCTCTATATATGGCGCTCTTATATTGTGAAAATGAGTGCTATGGGCAGGCCCTAACACTCACCCTTATCCTGTCATATATCCCCTCCCTTTCTCGCTGATGCCCTTTTGTGTCCCCCCTCCTACCCCCCCTTCCCCACATGTACAGTACCTCTTTCATCCTCCTGATTTTTTGTTTTATGTTCTTGTATTTTGACTTCTTCCCTTTTTTAAGATCTTCCTCATGTGGCAGTACTGCTACTTGTGCAGACCAAAGGCGATTTGCCGCCTTTTGGAAGCCCGAGATATATATTGTTAAATGCCGGAGTACCTGGTAATCTCTGAGGTGAAGATATCTTTTCAATATATTCAGGCTTCTTAAATTGTCTACTAGCATATGTCTGTATAGATGCTTATTACACAGTATTGCCATGTGTTATACGTTTATTCATATGTACATGTTTAAAATAAAAAACCTTCAATAAACATATTAAAAAAAAAAAAAAAACCTCAGCTGGCCGTCGCCCTTGCTTAAGGACCGTAATCTGAGCCTCGGCTGAAGCCATCTTGTCAGGGTCATCATACAAAATGCCCAGTGCCGTAAAAAAAGCATCAACACTTTTAAGCGATGGACAGTCAGGCTGCAACCCATATGCCCAGACCTGTGGGTCTCCTTGTAGCAAGGAAATCACCATGCCCACCCGCTGAATCTCCGACCCAGAAGACTGGGGCCTAAGCCTGAAATATAGCTTACAGCTCTCCTTGAAACAAAAGAACTGCGAGCGATCTCCAGAAAAACGATCCGGGAGATTTACTTTCGGCTCCTTAACCCCTGAATTTGCCGATGCTGCTGCGGGAGCTCCGCTAGCGGCCTGCGGGGTGTTCATTTTAATGGACATCTCATTAAATTGTCGAGTCAGGACCTGCACCTGATCGACCACCTGTTGCAAAATATTTTGAGGGGTATGCTCCATATTCCCACAAAATTTCAACAGGAGTATGGCTGCTGAATATGTTACGCACACCAGTGCTAACAGGAGTATACCGGTGTATGAACAGAGAGGGATGCGAAGCAAACGAACTCACAGACAGTATAACATAACATACACAGAAGGTGATGGAATAACTAATAAACACAAAGTGAACGGAGAAGCCCAAAGGCTCAGGGACTGGGTGTCTCCCTAGTGTCAGGAATGCTCAGATGGAATAGAGCGGACAATGAAGCGAGATGTAGTGATTTAACATGTGGAGCACCCGAAATGATGTTGCTAAGAGCAACAGGAAAAACCCCAAAGGGTTACCAACGGGTGTGGGAATAAACTCCTTAGTCAGAGATAGAAATATAGACACAAGGAGAGTATCCACAATCCTAACCCCCACTTGCAGGGCACAGGTTCAGCTTACTGCCACTAAACTGACACCTGGACGCACTGCACAGTGAGGGAGGATTAAGCAAGCAGGTCTGAGAGTACAGCCGCAAACCTGCTGGGTTCACAGAATAGCAAAAGAACCCGAGCAGGTTAAACAACTGACTCCAGTCTTACAGCTAGGTCCGGATTGGCAGAATGAAGTACCGAATCCCATCTGCAGTAAGCAACAAGTAAATTCAAAATCACACAGTACTAGCTAACTCTCTGGAACTGACTAACAAACAAAGATTCAGCAGCATTTGCCTAGCCTGAGAGGATGGTTTATATAGCAGGTGCTGTCCACGCCCCACTCAGACCTCACAGACTGTGAGCACAAAACCAGCGCCGGATTCCCTGCCATGCACAGAGCCTGTAAACACTGCACAGTAAAAACCCGGACCTGAGTATCAGCTGCGCTCAGGTTACTTCACAAACACTTGCCTCCCGGTTGCCATGGCGACGTGGCAGCACAGAGCAGGAGATCCTAACAGTCTCTGAGTTTCTGGAGGACTAAGCGTACATGCTTCCGATGTTCCTCCAGGGAATGGGAGAAGATTAGGATGTCATCTAGATAAACAACTAAGAATCTATCCAAATATTCCCTGAACACATCGTTCATGAATTCCTGGAAGACTGCCGGGGCATTAGAGAGCCCAAAAGGCATCACCAAATATTCATAATGCCCTGAGTGGGTATTAAAGGCAGTCTTCCATTCATCCCCCTCTCTTATTCGGATTAGATTGTAGGCACCGCGTAGGTCAATCTTAGAAAAAATGGTGGCAGTACGAAGCTGGTCAAACAAAACCGAAATGAGAGGCAGTGGGTACGAGTTTTTAATCGTGATACGGTTCAATTCCCTGAAGTCGATGCAGGGTCGCAACGAACCGTCCTTTTTACCCACGAAGAAGAACCCCGACCCAACTGGGGACTGTGAGGGTCTGATAAATCCCTTAGCCAAGTTCTCCTGAATGTACTCTGCCATAGCCTGAGTCTCAGGACGTGACAGGGAGTACAACCTGCTCTTGGGAAGCTTAGCATCCGGCAACAAATCAATGGCACAGTCATAGGGGCGATGGGGATGTAGTACCTCCGCAACTTTTTTGGAGAACACATCCGCAAAATCTGCATAACATCCTGGCAATCCTGGCAAACTTAGCTGCAAGAGCCTGACTGGAAGGCTCAAGCAACTCCTGAAACAATCACTACCCCAACTAAGAATCTCCCCAGAGACCCAGTCAAATTGAGGGTTATGGGCCCTTAACCAGGGTAACCCCAAAACCAATGGGGCAAAAGAACAGACAGTCACATAGAAAGACAATTTTTCAGAGTGTGTGGCTCCAATAAACAAAGGAATTTGGCTGGTGCAGGAGGTAATTTTACCCTGGGACAATGGTTCCCCGTTTAACCCACAGATCTCAATCTCTGATGCCAAAGGTACTGAGGGAACAGAGTGTTCCAGGGCGAATTGACGGTCCATGAAAATCCCATCGGCTCCACTGTCAACAAAGGCCTCAGTCTTGACAGTTTGGCCGAGGATCTCCAAAGTCACCGGAATGAGAAAAGTCTTTTTGGGAAATTCTGACTTCTGGCCTGACAGGATATTTCCCATCACCCTCAGGCCCTGACGTTTTCCGGCTTTTCTGGGCATGATACTACAACATGACCTTTATTCCCACAGTACAAACACAAACCCTGCTGTCTCCTCCGCGTCTTCTCACGCGAGGAGAGGCGGGTAGCCCCAATCTGCATAGGCTCCTCGGAATATTCCTCAGAGTCTGAGGTTCCCTTAGGAAAAAAGGAAACTGCAGTCTCCCTTTCAAGCCTACGCTCTCTCAGCCGTCTATCCACCCGGATGGATAACTGCATGAGCTGATCTAAGCTATCAGGCGAGGGATATTGTACCAGTTGGTCCTTTATCTGGTCAGAAAGGCCCCTTCGGTACTGGTTTCTCAGGGCTGGGTCATTCCACTGGGTATCATGAGCCAACCTCCGAAACTCCGTACTATAAACCTCAGCTGGCCGTCGCCCTTGCTTAAGGACCGTAATCTGAGCCTCGGCTGAAGCCATCTTGTCAGGGTCATCATACAAAATGCCCAGTGCCGTAAAAAAAGCATCAACACTTTTAAGCGATGGACAGTCAGGCTGCAACCCATATGCCCAGACCTGTGGGTCTCCTTGTAGCAAGGAAATCACCATGCCCACCCGCTGAATCTCCGACCCAGAAGACTGAGGCCTAAGCCTGAAATATAGCTTACATCTCTCCTTGAAACAAAAGAACTGCGAGCGATCTCCAGAAAAACGATCCGTGAGATTCACTTTCGTCTCCTTAACCCCTGAACTTGCCGCTGCTGCTGCGGGAGCTCTGCTAGCGGCCTGCGGGGTGTTCATTTTAATGGACATCTCATTAAGTTGTCGAGTCAGGACCTGCACCTGATCGACCACCTGTTGCTAAATATTTTGAGGGTTATGCTCCATATTCCCACAAAATTTCAACAGGAGTAGGGCTGCTGAATATGTTACGCACACCAGTGCTAACAGGAGTATACCGGTGTATGAACAGAGAGGGATGCGAAGCAAACAAACTCACAGACAGTATAACATAACATACACAGAAGGTGATGGAATAACTAATAAATACAAAGAGAACGGAGAAGCCCAAAGGCTCAGGAACTGGGTGTCTCCCTAGTGTCAGGAATGCTCAGATGGAATAGAGCGGACAATGATGCGAGATGTAGTGATTTAACATGTGGAGCACCCGAAATGATGTTGCTAAGAGCAACAGGAAAAACCCCAAAGGGTTACCAACGGGTGTAGGAATAAAATCCTTGGTCAGAGATAGAAATATAGACACAAGGAGAGTATCCACAATCCTAACCCCCCACTTGCAGGGCACAGGTTCAGCTTACTGCCACTAAACTGACACCTGGATGCCCTGCACAGTGAGGGAGGATTAAGCAAGCAGGTCTGAGAGTACAGCCGCAAACCTGCTGGGTTCACAGAATAGCAAAAGAACCCGAGCAGGTTAAACAACTGACTCCAGTCTTACAGCTAGGTCCGGATTGGCAGAATGAAGTACCGAATCCCAGGGGCCTATCTGCAGTAAGCAACAAGTAAATTCAAGGTCACACAGTACTAGCTAACTCTCTGGAACTGACTAACAAACAAAGATTCAGCAGCATTTGCCTAGCCTGAGAGGATGGTTTATATTGCAGGTGCTGTCCACGGCCCACTCAGACCTCACAGACTGTGAGCACAAAACCAGCGCCGGATTCCCTGCCGTGCACAGAGCCTGTAACCACTGCACAGTAAAAACCCGGACCGGAGTATCAGCTGCGCTCAGGTTACTTCGCTAACACTTGCCTCCTGGTTGCCATGGCGACGTGGCAGCACAGAGCAGGAGATCCTAACAGGTTGACCTGCATGGGTTCTTCAGTAGACGATGAGGATGGTCTAGGAATGGGACAGGCCTGAGATTTGGGTTGCTCGAACCTTGTTCTCTCAAGTCAGCGCTCCTTGTATCTTAGATTAATCTTGTTACATAAAGAAATAAGCTGATCGAGCTTAACTGGCACATCCTGAGTGACCAGGTCATCTATAATTTTGTCTGAGAGACCGTTCCAAAAGGCGGCAATGAGAGCCTCTTCATTTCAGCCCACTTCGGAAGACAGAGTACGGAATTGGATCATGTACTGGGTGATGGAATGGGTTCCCTGATGCAGATGCAGAATCTCCAAAGAGGCAGAGGTGGTCCGGCCTTGCTCATCAAAGATTTTATAAAAAGTTGCCACAAATTCCAAGCAATTAGAGAGTATGGGATCAGCTCTCTCCCATAAGGGTGAATCCCAATCCAGAGCTGGTCCGGTCAGAAGTGAAATGATGTATGCGATTATGGTCCGATCAGATGGAAAGTTAGCTGACTGAAGCTCAAAGAGGATCTCGCATTGATTGAGGAACCCTTGGCATTGCTTTGGACTACTGTCAAATTTACTGGGTGGCGGTAGTTGTAAACGAGGAACTGGAATCGACACTAGAGGATTAGATGCTGGTGGATTGGAAGCTGGAACTAGAGTCTGAGATGTGGAAATCGCTGTGTGGAGAGAATCCAAACGAGTGGATATATTCTGCATGTACTGTACAATCTGTGCCTGCATGGCCTCCTGTTTATTTAGATGAGACAGAATATCCACAGAGGCATCGCCCCCGGTAGCCTGCTCACTTGCCGGATCCATTGGGCCAGTGCTTACTGTCATGCTCGGTGTAAGTTGGGGTTCCGACGACCGAGTTTTGGCTGAAGAGACAGCTACCTGTGAGGAGAGTAAACGAGGTGGCTGAATGTAATTCCTCCTCATCGGGTGGAAGCCAAACTAAGTGTTAACGTTGGCCGGAGGGTGTAAAGAAAAGGAGGACTTCGTAGGAAGATAACTGTAGTTTCAATGAATACTCAGGCTGTACACGAATATTGAAGCAATTGAAGAAACTGGCAGAATTAGAGTCTATGGTTAAATGACTTGAAGAGTGAAGCTGAAGAACTCCGGTAAAGAAGAACTGAAGACTGTGTTTTATGATTAAAAGACGAGGCTGAAGAACTTGTACTTTGAAGAAATGAAGACTGTGGTTTGTAATTGAAATATGAGGCTGAAGAACTTGGACTTTGAAGAAATGAGGACTGTGGTTTGTGATTGAAAGACGAGTCTGAAGAACTTGGACTTTGAAGAAATGAAGACTGTGTTTTGTGATTGAAAGATGAGGCTGAAGAACTTTGACTTTGAAGAAATTAAGACAACGGCTCCTCTACGACATGGGACACCGTGAGCGCTTCAACGAGTGGCAACGGACTTAGACAGCAGGACTGCAGCAGCGTTTAGGTAACCCTTGGATGAGAGCAACCAGGACCAGGGAACCAGAAGTACCCTGGGAGCACAGAGCTGGAGAACCTTTCACAAGGAGGTAACATGAAGCACTGGCACTCTCCCTCTGAGCCAGCCCCCTTTTGTAAGGGGAGAACAAGCAGGTTTGGCTGGACACAGATTGGAAACTTCATTGGTAATAATCTGGTCTCCAACATGGCTGGGGGGCACAGGAGACATACTTAGCTGTTAGCACACAGATTAGCCAGCTTCTGTCTCTGACACACTATACTGTGTCACCACTAGAGGACCTTATCCGGCTCTCCAGACCCTCAGCCCCCGGCCCTTGGCAGCTGCACATCCGTCCAGAAGGACCCACCTCCAGCAGCTCCCTGCCGCCACAGCTGCGCCAACCAGCGGGATGGTAACCAGCGAGAGCACCCACCAAAGGTAAGGCTCCGGAGCCTGATAGTCATCATGCGACCAAATTCTGAGCACATAGTGTGGTGCAAGGCCAGGCCCTGGGGGGCAAGCTTATGAGGCAATTCTTGAACAATGTGATTTTGATGGACAGCAACCGTTCACAGTGGCACAAACGATTGCTAAAGTGACACGTGGGAGAGTACCTATCCGGATATTAAAGCCACATAGCTATTTAGTCCAATTGTTTCGACACTGCCCGGTGTCTAGAGTCATTGTGGTTGACTTTCAAGACATCTTGGGTGAGGCTCTACCCAAGATTACCAAGGGAGCGGTGGCTGGCCAGACAAGTATGACCACTGGTGAAACCCCATGGTGGAGTGATGTACAGATCGACGGTCCAGACACTTCAGAGAGTCAGCGTGAGGGCGCACTTCATGTTGTGCACAGGAATGCTGAAGCCTTAAATCAGCACCAGTCTCGGAAAGGCTGAGGGACTCCAGCATCACATTCCTACTGGAACAAACCCACCAGTTAAGGAAAGACACAGGCCTCTACCACCAGCCATCTACCAGCTGGTGAGAAATATGATACATGAGATGAAGGAAGCTGGTGTGATACGTGAAAGCTATAGTCCATGGGCAGCACCGTTAGTGATTGTGAGGAAGAAGGATGGAAGCCTCAGATTCTGCCTCGACTATCGAAAACCGAATGCGGTGATGCACAAAGATTCTTATCCACTGCCCTGGATAGAGGAATCATTGACACCTCTAAAGACAGCTCAGTACTTCTCCACTCTTGATCTAATGAGCGGATACTGGCAAATCCCAATGGCCCCAGAAGACATGGAAAATACTGCATTCACGACCGCCATGGGTTTGTTCGAGTTTGACCGCATGCCATTCGGGTCTGCAATGCTTTTGCCACCTTCCAACCAGTTATGGAGCACTGTTTTGGGCACAGGATCTTCGAGATGGTTCTGTTGTACCTTGATGATGTCATCATATTCTCGAAGTCCTACGATGAGCACTTGAAACATCTAGAGGAAGTCTTCATCCAATTGACCAAATGTGGTCTAAAGTTAAAACTATCTAAGTTCCATCTTCTGAAACTGAGTGTGCAACATCTGGGCCACATAGTTAGCACTGAAGGGGTGAAGCCTGACCCCGAGAAGATACAGGTGGTGCAGGACTGGCCTGTACCCCGTACAGTGAAAGACATCCGCAGCTACCTTGGCTTTGTTGGGTATTACCAACGTATTATTCAGCATTTCGCCAATGTGGCGGCACCACTTCATGAACTACTATGTGGCACGTCAGGTCAAGAGAGGTGTAGCACTGCCCTGGTCGCATGGGCATAGGAGTAACAGAATGCCTTTGAATGTTTGAAGTCGTCACTAATAAAAGCCCCACTTCTTGCATATCCGGACTATGGAAAACCTTTCCAGGTATATATGCCAGCCACCAGAGATTGGGAGCCTGCCGAGAGAGGGTCATAGCATACGCCAGTAGAGGTCTAAGGAAGACTGAAAGGAACAACAAAAATTACAGCACCTTTAAGCTGGAACTCCTTGCTCTCATCTTGGCCGTCACTGAAAAGTTCAACAATTATCTAACAGCCACACCCTTCGTGATCATCACGGACAATAATCCATTGGCGCTTTTGTCCTCCATCCATCTTGGAGCACAAGAGCAGCGATGGATGGCACATCTTGCCAACTTCAGATATACAGTGTCTTTCCTGAGTGGCAAGCCCAATGGAAATGCAGATGCCTTGTCTCGCCTCCCAACCATTGATGTCGCAGAGGAAGAAAAGGATTGATCTGAAGATATCAAGAGCCCTGTGTTCAAGCCTCCCAGGAAAAGAAAGCTGGTAGTTACATCCGACCCTGTTACCGCCACTGCAGACCTCACACTCGATGTTGCTCCATCGGACAATCTTGAGTTCGACTGGAAGAGAGTGCAGGAAGCGAGTCCTGTATTACAAAACTTAATGGACATCATTCGCAGCAAGAGTTGTCTTACCAATTCCCAGAGAGCAGCTGCTGATCCTGAACTGATTAAACTGTTGAGCCACCTAGACCGAATCAGCCTCCAACAGGGCTTTGTCATCCGCACCAGCCTTGATCCAGGCACCCACCGGCCCATCTCATAAATTGTAGTACTTAGACAGAAAGCTGATATGTTGCTTAATGCCAATCACAGTCAGTCGGGGCACTTTGGGACCCAGAAGAATTCTTTTGGGTCGGGATGAAATCTGATATTGACATGTGGTGTTGTGACTGCAAGATATGTAATCTGAAGAGACCAGCTGTCTCATCCCAAAAGGGTCCTCTACATCCGATACAGAGTTCCTGTCCCCTTGAAATTGTTGTGTTAGATTATGTGTAACTTGAGCAGAACTCTGGTGGTCATTCCAAGTTGATCGCCAGCTGCCGTTGTTCACAGCACAGCGATCAGGCTAAAAGTTGGCATTTCTGCACTCGCGTATGGGCCGCAGTGTGCACGCGCGATGTACATTCACAAAAAATTATGCAGTTTCACACAAGGTCGTGCGACTCTTTTCAGTCGCACTGCTGATCGGTGAGTGATTGACAGGAATGGGCTGTTTCTGGGAGGTAACTGACCGTTTTCCGGGAGTGTGCTAAGAAAACGCAGGCGTGTCAGATAAAAATGCAGGCGTGCCTGGGGAAACGGGGTAGTGGCTGGCCGAATGCAGGGCTTGTGTGTGACGTCAAAACAGAAACTAAATAGTCTGAAGTGATCGCAAGGTAGGAGTAGGTCTACAGCTACTCAGAAACTGCATGAAAATATTATGGAACAGTTCTGCGAACCTTTCGGTCGCACTTCTGCTAAGCTAAGATACACTCCCAGAGGGCGACGGCTAAGCGTGTGCACTGCTGCTAAAAGCAGCTAGCGAGTGATCAACTCGGAATGAGGGCCTCTGTTCCCTCTACGGTTGTAAGAAACTGTGGACTATGGTCTATTCACCCGCAGGGGAATGGCCTATGTGAGTGAGCAAACCAGATTGTAATAAGAATGCTACAGAGCCTCTCGGCAGAGAAACGTACCCAGTGGCCTAACCTCCTTTAAGAGCTGACCTACAGATGTGTCCACATACATCTTTGCTATATCCCGCCATATATGGCACAGTTTTGCATGCCATAGACTCAGAGATTTAGCCATGCCTTGTGATTTTTCTTAATTTGCTTCTTTAATATGTTACTTTATACTTATTCTATTATGGCAAACAAAAATAAAAAAAATCATCCACTCGCTACTAGTGAAAAACAGCTTAGCCGTGTTTTTCATGTTGGGCCAAATTTGTAAAAAAGCAAAGATGTAAGTGGACACATCTGTACCTCTATAATCAAATGGATCACTGCTTCACGGGATTCACCCCATTTTACTCAATGTTCGGGAGACAGGGCAAACTCCCAAAGGACTTAGATCTTACGCCAATGGTGGATGAGCCTGACATCGTGCAGACTGACTGGTTGCAAGAACATCAGTACTGGATAGAAACTGCTCAGCAACTGGTGGAACAACGGATGGAAATGAGGCATCACTTTTAGTAGAAAAACTTCAATTTGGATGCCTGGCCAACGCCTCTCAAGATCAAGATAAAGTTTGGAAAAGGAAAAATCACGATCAAGCAAACTGGATGCCATGTGGGAAGATGTTCCCTATGTTATTATAAGAATTCCTGCTGATGGACTATATACTTACCAAATCCAGAGACCCAATGGACATTTGAGTACCATTCTGCGGTACCATGTGAAGTCCCGGCAGTAGAGAAAGACTCACCTCTGGCAGAGGGGTGGGGGACCCCAGAGGGCATTCCATTCCATGACCCTATAGAGCTCTTACTATTTATTGGTAGCACAACTCCGATCTCAGTTACACCAGTAGCTCCAGGAGCTAGGGTAGAGATACCAGCTGAATATGATGATATGCATTGTCATGTGTCTGATCAGGCCGACGGGGTGCTTACCCCATTTCCTAAAAGGCCAGAACGCAGTACAAGAGGTACTCTACCTCTAAGGTACCGCAGTTAAAATGTTCTGATACATTGTGTTTCCTTAACCACTGTTTCTGTATATGTACCCATGGAAATGAATGTAACATGTATGTAATTGTTTTAAGTATATTGCTTATGCTCCCTGTTGTTGTGCCACATCCTAGACTGGAGTGTGTAATTAAAAATATTGTGGCTCAGCAACATTGTGTGAGGACACGCATAGTTTTAGTGGGGTAATATGTGACACCCTGAACTGGATCCCCCTTAAATTATACTGCAAAGGATGTACTGTATCGTGCAGGCAACTGTCGGATTGGATAAGACATGAGTAAGGTCCCCTAATTTTCCCCTTGCTGAGCTTCAATTACTATCCATCCTGTTAATGCTGAAGGGGTTAACAACCCCTCCTCCAGTTGAATATGAGACATCAGCAGGACCAGTAAATGGATGGGCACTTGGACCCTTGAACTTACGTATAATGGAAGAGGGAGTGAGAAGGCTGATGGAGTTTAGATTGGCTGGGGCAGAGTGGGAAAAAGAGGAGGTGGCGTTCACATCAGTGTATGTGTGTGAGTTGACACTGTGGAGAGTGGAGCCTCCACTGAGTAGACCGTTGTGAGGAGACATGCTGTGGAGAGCGGAGCCACCACTGAGGAGACTGCTGTGAGGAGACACACTGTGGAGAGCGGAGCTGCCACTGAGGAAACTGCTGTGAGAGCCGCCAGCCGTTGCGGTGACACCAGCCTGACCAGTACTGAGATAATCTGCCAGGCAAGGTCTCAGGTGATAGGAGTGGGTGAGACTGCTGATAGCAGGGACCTACCTCTGACGCACAGACACTCCAGTTAATGCCCTCAGTTAGAAACCCATAGTCACCCAGCTCCGCATAAACACAGCTGAATAGGGGTCAGATGAAAGACATGATCTTCTTATTACTTGGCAGACACAGCTATTAAGAGTACTGGACAGTATCAAATATTGTACCTTTCACCAGGGGAGCCCACTTAATGCCCAACACAAACCCTTTTGGTTATAATTACCTCAGGAAAGGCGGGCATCAGATAGCACAAGAAACTCTAAACTGCCTCGGTGACATTAACCCACGACAGTGTGTCAGGCAAGTGAGGACCTTTTGTGTACTTCAGACCCTCCACAGCTCTTCTCTGTCAGTTTTATTTACACCTTGCCTGCTATATGCTTGCACCTTGCATGTAATGCTGAACTGTACTGCTAGCACAACCTAGCTATTCTGAGACACCTGAACTAATATAATCTGCATCTACCAGCTGTGCTTAAAATCTTATGGCTTTGACTGGAAACTGCTTTTACTTGCACCCTCAGTGATCCCTGTTGATGCCTGTATGCTTATAGACTTCTTCTAGGCTTGTCAGCTTCTGCTTGCTCCCTTTATTGATTGACCTGTGAGAGGATTTTGCATGCTATACTTTGCTTTCACTGAACTGCTTGCCTTAAAACTGCACAGCTGCTGCGCCACTCTGCTTTTATGGACTGTGCTAAATTCTGCTATCGACTATACTCAATTATCAGCCTTACCTGCTACCTTTGGACTGTGGATTATGAAGGGTTCATAATCCTAGTATTTTAATTAACTACTTAGCTGCCCAGGTTTTATTACTGTACTAGGTACACGACTCAGATACCAATAGTTTATTGTGACAACTGAGGTTATACAGTCACCATGGGGGTACATTATAATAGTGCAAGTTACTAGTATGTTAATGCCTTTGTAAAGGGTATCTTGATCTGTTCTAATATACACTGTGATGTCATTTGATTATTCATAACAGTATTGTATCTTTTGATGAGCCTCATTTTCTTTATATGTGAATCTGTATTTGCTCTTTAACCAATTAATCTCGCGGTGGTGATGAGTTTGTTTCCTGAATAATAAATCTTATGTCACCATCCTAATGTGTTGTGACTATTGCGTTGGGTCCTCAGGGGTTGGGGTTCCTTGTCCCTCTATCTAAGGTTCCAGTAGTGAGATCCGGTCCAAGAGGTGATTACCGGTGAAGAATCCAGGTACGTCCACCAACACCTGCACTTGCACTGACCTTCCCACCTATACTTATACTGTTTCACATGCACTGCAAAGTGCACGTGCATCGCCAAACATCAACAGGCATCGCCGAACAGCTGCAGGCTGGTGCAAAAATTTGATGCTGATCGACAGGAAGAGGCCGTTTGTGGGTGGTAACTGACCTTTTTCTGAGAGTGTCAGGGAAAACGCAGGCGTTCCCAAGTGTTTTCAGGGAGGGTATGTGACGTCAGCTCTGGACCCGATCAGCCTGTTTTCATCGCACTGTAGGAGTAAGTCCTGGGCTACCCACAGACTGCACCATTCGATGGTGAGTCAGGTGCATATGGATTTGAAGCTGTCTGCTGACTGAGGCATATTTGTAGCACGGCATGCAGATACGATAGCACACTTGAACGGGTGACTTTACAGTCCGCTTAGGTGGCGACTATCTGAACGCAGTACAGCAAAAATAGAAGCCCAGCGATCAGGTCTGAATTAGGCCCACAGCCAGGAGATGGTTAACTGCAATCAATAACTGGGTGTGAATTAGGAGCCATCCTTAATACTTACTCCTACGGGTAAATGTAAGAACACTCATAATGGGAAGAACCGGTATCAGCGCATGTTATGTGCACTGATACTGCTTCTCCCCCATGTATGACTCTGGCAGTGTGTGCATGGTGACAGGGGTGCTACACCGATGTGCAAGTCAATGTATGAATGGTCAGTTGTTGACTGTTTTGACACCTGTAGCTAGCTGAAGGTGTTGATGCCCATACACCACAGCCAGCTGTCCCTGGCTGTGGCAGGTGCCAGCTCCGGGGCTGCATGTGAAATTTCATAATAATAAAAATAATAATAATAATAATATTAATTTTATTTATATAGCACTCTTTCTCCAACAGGACTCAAGGCAATTTACAGCCATCAAAAACAATGCACATAATACAGAAGATTTAAGAAATACAGCAATTGACAAGCCACACAGACATAAAAAGAAACCCTAAGCACACAGCAAACAATGCAGGATTGATGTAGGCATGTTGGGTAACAACTTCCAAGGGTTGCATTTTCCACCCTCACAGATACCGGGTGAGGCAGCCATCTTGGGCGTACTGCATAGGATTGCCCTTGGTGGAATTGTCTAACCCTAGAAGAGATGACACAAAATGGGGTGATTTCAGCGTTCTAATCCTAAGAGTAGGGTCCCAACGAAACAGTTAGGTCCATGTATTTTTCATCCCAACCAGATGAGGCAGCCATGTTGGGTGCACTACGAAGGTTACACTGTGGGAAGAGAGCCATAAAGGGCCCAATGCATACATGGGAAAACTGACACCTGACACTTGTGTAGTAGCAGTAATAGTAGTAGAAGTAGTAGTAGTAGTAGTAGTATATTATACCCTGTTTGGAAAGATCCACATGAAGGGCATCCTGCCCACGACGGAACCATCCAAGGCCAGCATCTGAGGAGCACTGCATAGGTCACACTGTCAGGGTGTGCAAACAATGGAGGTACACATTACAGGAATAGCACACAGTGGGCTGGAAGAGAGAGAGAGAAAAAAAACACATGGTAAAAAAAATCTTTTGCGGGTACCCAACGGAAGGGGGAAAATTAGGATAACATTATTTTGCTAAAACTATAAGTGTCCAGGTCTCATGGGAGCAGAACGGGTGGGTATGAGAATGTGAGGAGCTAAAGTCTGATGGAACTGTCGCTGCTGAGCCTGCTCATGAGACTTGCAAAATCTTGTACATGTCCAGTGAGCCGGCTTGGGGGGAGGATGCAGCGCATCAGCACTAGGCTAATGCTCTGTGGCCACTGCCAGGCATTGCCGGAGGGGGGAGTTTTCACTCCCCCTCTCCGGCAGCCGAGATGTTAATACATCTCGGCACTAGTGCTTTCCGTTTTGCCTCGGTAATGAGGCAAAGCGGGAAGAGTTGGTATTATCCATTTACCCCTAGTACGCCATCATCCATTCCTAGGCTAGCACTAGATGGGGGAGTTTCTGTGCTCTGATTGGCTAAATGACTGTGTGTGATGTGTCACTCAGCCAATCAGAGCACAGCAGGCACTGCCAATAAGTTCTTGCTCCTGATCTTAAAACTCCATTGTCAGCATTACACAGCAACAGCTGCAGCAGCCTGGAGCATTATGTACATGGAGACAGGAGAGGGGGTGAGCACCAGCATCCTATTATTTTTTCTTTAAAACACGTGGCCCAGCTAGTTCCTAACATAGGAACCAGACTGCCTCTGAATTGATCTCATCACTTGATGGTAGTGGATCAGCCCACGATGTGTGTGGCATACCCTCCAACTGTACCTTTATGGCCAGTACAGTACTGTTTTTTTAATGTTCTGTACTGGGAAAACTGTCTGCAATGCCTTGTACCAGGAATGAGAGAAACCACAACACTGTATGTGACTGTCTCTGTCAGTTGGCTGGAGCTGGTGGGCACTAGGACCCGCTTTGGCTCACTCTGGTGGTCTGACCTCCTACATGCGCTATAGCGCAGGTTCGGCTCTGCTGTGCTATTCACCACTGGCATCTACGGATATGGCAGCATCCCTGCATCTGTCCCTCTAGACTAATCACCATGCAAAAGCCCAAAGGGCTTCAGAAGACCACTGTATCACCACTACTTAGGTATATATGAACCCTGCTACCACTTACAGTATGTGTGCAGCCTGTATGTGTATTCTGCAAGAAATGCATTACAGTGCCCAGCACACCCTGTTTACACCAGGCTGCCACTGCTACACTGCAATACCTCTGCATGTATACTGTACTGCTGTGTTCCTGCATGAATCCTACACCTGCTTTTTAAATATATAAACAAAAATTAAACTGAGGGTAGGGAAAAACACACCCCATAGGTGGTGCAAGACATGCCTCTGTTTGCTGACATGCCACTAGGTGGCAAAAACATATCTCCTCTGGTGGTTCCGCTGTACCTTTTTTTGGCTGGGAAATGTTGGAGGGTATGGTGTGGTGGTCAAGGGCTTGCTCGAAGTTTTGCATTGCTGTGGGAGCTCCTGATGCTTCAGTGCAAGTGGTGGCTTGACCCACAGGAGGACATCAAAAGAATCAGGGATTTCTCCAGTGCTGCCTTCTACTTCTGTAATTTTTCATCTTTTGTCATCTAACACAGCGCCATCTGGGGATGGTGCAATGTGTTACTTTCCTCCCAACATCTTTGCAAATGCACTGTTCTCTCAGATTGAGATCTTGCCGTTTTTGTGGGATCTCATGCACGCACAGGTCATCAGAGAGGTGAGTTATTATAACACCCCTTTGGTGACTCCCTTTTTAATCCTTCTCAGCACTAAGGCATCATGTAGCACCTCTCTAAGTGTTCCGATGCAGGATGTCTCTTAGCTCTGAGTGAAGGGACAAGTTAATACATTTGCTCCAGTATGCTAAAATAAGATGTTATGTATTGTTCTTGGCAGAGGATGGAAGAGGACATCATGATAAATTAACTAATGTGTTATTGAATCATACTTGCATACTCTCCTGGAATGAGTGGGAGGCTCCCAAAAATTGTATGGCACTCCCGACCACCTGGAGAAGAAAGCAAGTCTCCCGGAACTATTGGAACTATCCAGCACTGCCTTACCTGCTACCTTGTCCACATATTTCTGATCAAAATTCACCAAATTTCCAGCAGTATATACTCCAGCACCTTTGTATAATATCCACATGAACCATTGCGTTAATATACAGTACAGTATATGTGTAAATCTGGCTCTGAAACTAGCCAGTGCCTCCACAGGAATTTACCTCACCGCATGGCACTGAAGCATTGATAGTTGTTTCAATCAGCAAGCTGAAAATATTTCACTATCAATTTACATATACAGGGGTCTATTTACTAAGCTTTGGATGGAGATAAAGTCCCTGGAGATAAAGTACCTGCCAATCAGCTCCTAACTGCTATGCCACAGGCTGTGTTTGAAAAATGACAGGAGCTGAGTCTGCGCCCTAAGTAATCCAGACTTTTCTGAGTCAAGTGGGGGAACAATTCACTAATAGATAAATGTATTCAATCATGTAACCCTTCAGATGTACTAGGCACATTGCAAAGGTACCCATGGGACAAGCAAGCACAGTTCTTAATATAGACTGTTTAAACTTTGCCAAATGAGAACACACTTGAATCCACTCATGCAAAGAATTCTGCTGCTTTTTAGAAAACAAGCATGAGCGGGTTGTACAATAGTAGTGAAGGATAGCGGGCTGATTTTGAGTTGGAAATAAAGCAAAAAGCAGCAAGTAACTGTGCACATTGGTAAAACCATGTTGCACTGCAGCTGAGACAAATTTAAAATGTGACAAGAGATGAGGGCCCTCATTCCGAGTTGATCGCTCGCAAGGCGAATTTAGCAGAGTTGCTCACGCTAAGCCTACGCCTACTGGGAGTGTATCTTAGCTTCTTAAAATTGCGACCGATGTATTCGCAATATTGCGATTACAAACTACTTAGCAGTTTCAGAGTAGCTTCAGACTTACTCGGCATCTGCGATCAGTTCACTGCTTGTCGTTCCTGGTTTGACGTCATAAACACACCCAGCGTTCGCCCAGACACTCCCCCGTTTCTCCGGCCACTCCTGCGTTTTTTCCGGAAACGGTAGCGTTTTTATCCACACGCCCCGAAAACGCAGTGTTTCCGCCCAGTAACACCCATTTCCTGTCAATCACACTACGTTCGCCAGAGCGAAGAAAAAGCCGTGAGTAAAAATACTATCTTCATTGTAAAATTACTTGGCGCAGTCGCAGTGCGAATATTGCGCATGCGTACTAAGCGGAATTTCACTGCGATGCGAAGAAAATTACCGAGCTTACGACTCGGAATGAGGGCCGAGATTTGGGAGGGATGTGTGCAAATTGAAATCTAAATTGCAGCGTAAAAATAAAGCTGTTCAGTATTTATGGGCTACATGCAAAAGCAGCCAATATTAATCTGCAGATATCCAATCTGGTTTTGCCTTTTAAATGATTGCTCTGAACACTCCACCATTGGCACACCATTGCATGCCTCATCAACACTTGCACCAGCCACCTTCACTGACACTCCCATAACATGCCCATATGATGGCCTTTTTTGAGTTCACTTCAGGCGATCTGCCAGACGATGACCAGATACAACCATAATTTTGCTCGCCCAGTTTTGTTGCCAGGCACTCTGTATGCAACAGTAATGTCTGTATACACTCTGGGGAACATTGGGGTTTTCAGGATTTTTCATGCATGCACAGTAGCAAATAAATACTCAACTGTGCAAATACCAGCATTGCGTCCATCTGTAAATCAGGGCCATAATGTGACTCTTTGCGCAGCCATGTCAATGACAATTTAACTTAAATATCATATTATGAAATCAAATTTTTCTTACTGCCAAGCCTACATAGAGTGACAAATATTCTAATCCTCACAACCTAATCCTAGTCATAAGGAGGCCAAACTTTTGCACCCAAAAGTTGCCACCAAATAAATTAACTGACATAATCATGCAAAAGTAGTGATTCTGTGAGGAGACCTGGAAAACATGAACTGTTGGGGGTCCTTGAGGGCCGAGATTGGGAACCACTGCTTTAAAAAAAATAAAGGCAGATGCATTGAGGTACTGCAGCTATGCAGTTTCATAAAACATACTCCTTGAGCAAGCAGTATGACAAATACAAATATGTGATAAACTCGGGCTAGTTTTAATCTAGACGTATGGACAGCTGATTTTTTTAAATGCTTAAAGAACAATTTATAATAATAATAATAATAATAGTAATAATGATCATCATCATCGTCATCATAATTTTATTTATATAGCGTTCTTTCTCTTATAGGTGCTTTGAGACAAAAAGTAGCTTCATAGGTATTTCATTTAGGAAAGTGGCTTTCACATTACATATGGCAAATGATGTATGAAAAGTTTTTATGCACAATTTCCTAATGAACGCCAATAAAAGAGAGAATTTGAAAAATGAATACTGAAAATATGTATTGTACAAAAGAAAACTATTTATAACTATGACATGCCTCCTGCAGTAACTCGCTGATCCCTTGTGTTTGATTTCTGGCACAGATGTGACGTGGGTTGTTCAGGACACCACCTGCTGGTCAGGGAGATCCCAAGAGCATTTGGGATCTGCCAGTACTATATAAAGAAGAGGCAGTACATGAACTTATCATACACTTATTAACCTTTTAGCTTTTTTATCTCAGTATAGTATGTGGACATACCTGACATTCATCTAGATCCAGACTTGTAATATGAATAAACCACACATGAAGCTATCTCTAACAGTAAAACAATGGTTAGCATTGCTGCTTTACAGTGTTGAGGTCATGGGTTTCATCTAGTGATGTGCACCGGAAATTTTTCGGGTTTTGTGTTTTGGTTTTGGGTTCGGTTCCGCGGCCGTGTTTTGGATTTGGACGCGTTTTGGCAAAACCTCACCGAAATTTTTTTGTCGGATTCGGGTGTGTTTTGCATTCGGGTGTTTTTTTAAAAAAAACCCCTAAAAAACAGCTTAAATTATAGAATTTGGGGGTCATTTTGATCCCATAGTATTATTAACCTCAATAACCATCATTTCCACTCATTTTCAGTCTATTCTGAACACTGAACACCTCACAATATTATTTTTAGTCCTAAAATTTGCACCAAGGTCACTGGATGGCTAAGCTAAGCGACACAAGTGGCCGACACAAACACCTGGCCCATCTAGGAGTGGCACTGCAGTGTCAGGCAGGATGGCACTTCAAACAAATACTCCCCAAACAGCACATGATGCAAAGAAAAAAAGAGGCGCAATGAGGTAGCTGTTTGACTAAGCTAAGCGACCCAAGTGGCCGACACAAACACCTGGCCCATCTAGGAGTGGCACTGCAGTGTCAGGCAGGATGGCACTTCAAACAAATACTCCCCAAACAGCACATGATGCAAAGAAAAAAAGAGGCGCAATGAGGTAGCTGTGTGACTAAGCTAAGCGACCCAAGTGGCCGACACAAACACCTGGCCCATCTAGGAGTTGCACTGCAGTGTCAGGCAGGATGGCCCTTCAAAAAAATACTCCCCAAACAGCACATGATGCAAAGAAAAATGAAAGAAAAAAGAGGTGCAAGATGGAATTGTCCTTGGGCCCTCCAACCCACCCTTATGTTGTATAAACAGGACATGCACACTTTAACGAACCCATCATTTCAGTGACAGGGTCTGCCACACGACTGTGACTGAAATGACTGGTTGGTTTGGGCCCCCACCAAAAAAGAAGCAATCAATCTCTCCTTGCACAAACTGGCTCTACAGAGGCAAGATGTCCACCTCATCATCTTCCTCCGATTCCTCACCCCTTTCACTGTGTACATCCCCCTCCTCACAGATTATTAATTCGTCCCCACTGGAATCCACCATCTCAGGTCCCCGTGTACTTTCTGGAGGCAATTGCTGCTGGTGAATGTCTCCACGGAGGAATTGATTATAATTCATTTTAATGAACATCATCTTTTCCACATTTTCTGGAAGTAACCTCGTACGCCGATTGCTGACAAGGTGAGCGGCTGCACTAAACACTCTTTCGGAGTACACACTGGAGGGAGGGCAACTTAGGTAGAATAAAGCCAGTTTCAGCAAGGGCCTCCAAATTGCCTCTTTTTCCTGCCAGTATACGTACGGACTGTCGGCCGTGCCTACTTGGATGCGGTCACTCATATAATCCTCCACCATTCTTTCAATGGTGAGAGAATCATATGCAGTGACAGTAGACGACATGTCAGTAATCGTTGGCAGGTCCTTCAGTCCGGACCAGATGTCAGCACTCGCTCCAGACTGCCCTGCATCACCGCCAGCGGGTGGGCTCGGAATTCTTAGCCTTTTCCTCGCACCCCCAGTTGCGAGAGAATGTGAAGGAGGAGATGGTGACGGGTCACGTTCCGCTTGACTTGACAATTTTCTCACCAGCAGGTCTTTGAACCTCTGCAGACTTGTGTCTGCCGGAAAGAGAGATACAACGTAGGTTTTAAATCTAGGATCGAGCACGGTGGCCAAAATGTAGTGCTCTGATTTCAACAGATTGACCACCCGTGAATCCTGGTTAAGCGAATTAAGGGCTCCATCCACAAGTCCCACATGCCTAGCGGAATCGCTCTGTTTTAGCTCCTCCTACAATGTCTCCAGCTTCTTCTGCAAAAGCCTGATGAGGGGAATGACCTGACTCAGGCTGGCAGTGTCTGAACTGACTTCACGTGTGGCAAGTTCAAAGGGTTGCAGAACCTTGCACAACGTTGAAATCATTCTCCACTGCGCTTGAGTCAGGTGCATTCCACCTCCTTTGCCTATATCGTGGCCAGATGTATAGGCTTGAATGGCCTTTTGCTGCTCCTTCATCCTCTGAAGCATATAGAGGGTTGAATTCCACCTCGTTACCAACTCTTGCTTCAGATGATGGCAGGGCAGGTTCAGGTATGTTTGCTGGTGCTCCAGTCTTCTGTACGCAGTGCCTGTATGCCGAAAGTGGGCCGCAATTCTTCGGGCCACCGACAGCATCTCTTGCATGCCCCTGTCATTTTTTAAATAATTATGCACCACCAAATTCAAGGTATGTGCAAAACATGGGACGTGCTGGAAATGCCCAGATGTAATGCACGCACAATATTGGTGGCGTTGTCCGATGTCACAAATCCCCAGAAGAGTCCAGTTGGGGTAAGCCATTCTGCGATGATCTTCCTCAGTTGCCGTAAGAGGTTTTCAGCTGTGTGCCTATTCTGGAAAGCGGTGATACAAAGCGTAGCCTGCCTAGGAACGAGTTGGAGTTTGCGAGATGCTGCTACTGGTGCCGCCGCTGCTGTTCTTGCAGCGGGAGGCAATACATCTACCCAGTGGGCTGTCACAGTCATATAGTCCTGAGTCTGCCCTGCTCCATTTGTCCACATGTCCGTGGTTAAGTGGTCATTGGGTACAACTGCATTTTTTAGGACACTGGTGAGTCTTTTTCTGAGGTCTGTGTACATTTTCGGTATCGCCTGCCTAGAGAAATGGAACCTAGATGGTATTTGGTACCGGGGACACAGTACCTCAATCAAGTCTACAGTTGGCTCTGAATTAACGATGGATACCGGAACCACGTTTCTCACCGCCCAGGCTGCCAAGGCCTCAGTTATCTGCTTTGCAGCAGGATGACTGCTGTGATATTTCATCTTCCTCGCAAAGGACTGTTGGACAGTCAATTGCTTACTAGAAGTAGTACAAGTGGTCTTCCGACTTCCCCTCTGGGATGACGATCGACTACCAGCAGCAACAACAGCAGCGCCAGCAGCAGTAGGCGTTACACTCAAGGATTCATCGGAGGAATCCCAGGCAGGAGAGGACTAGTCAGACTTGCCAGTGACATGGCCTGCAGGATTATTGGCTTTTCTGGGTAAGGAGGAAATTGACACTGAGGGAGTTGGTGGTGTGGTTTGCAGGAGCTTGGTTACAAGAGGAAGGGATTTAATGGTCAGTGGACTGCTTCCGCTGTCACCCAATGTTTTTGAACTTGTCACTGACTTATGATGAATGCGCTGCAGGTGACGTATAAGGGAGGATGTTCCGAGGTGGTTAAAGTCCTTACCCCTACTTATTACAGCTTGACAAAGGCAACACACGGCTTGACACCTGTTGTCCGCATTTGTGTTGAAATAATTCCACACCAAAGAGCTGATTTTTTTTGTATTTTGACCAGGCATGTCAATGGCCATATTCGTCCCACGGACAACAGGTGTTTTCCCGGGTGCCTGACTTAAACAAACCACCTCACCATCAGAATCCTCCTTGTCAATTTCCTCCCCAGCGCCAGCAACACCCATATCCTCATCCTGGTGTACTTCAACACTGACATCTTCAATTTGACTATCAGGAACTGGACTGCGGGTGCTCCTTCCAGCACTTGCAGGGGGCGTGCAAATGGTGGAAGGCGCAAGCTCTTCCCGTCCAGTGTTGGGAGGGTCAGGCATCGCAACCGACACAATTGGACTCTCCTTGGGGATTTGTGATTTAGAAGAACGCACAGTTCTTTGCTGTGCTTTTGCCAGCTTAAGTCTTTTCTTTTTTTCTAGCGAGAGGATGAGTGCTTCCATCCTCATGTGAAGCTGAACCACTAGCCATGAACATAGGCCAGGGCCTCAGCCGTTCCTTGCCACTCCGTGTCGTAAATGGCATATTGGCAAGTTTACGCTTCTCCTCAGACGCTTTTAATTTAGATTTTTGGGTCATTTTACTAAACTTTTGTGTTTTGTATTTTACATGCTCTCTACTATGACATTGGGTATCGGCCTTGGCAGACGACGTTGATGGCATTTCATCGTCTCGGCCATGACTAGTGGCAGCAGCTTCAGCACGAGGTGGAAGTGGATCTTGATCTTTCCCTATTTTTTTAACCTGCACATGTTTGTTCTCCATATTTTAATGTGTGGAATTATATGCCAGTAACAATAGCAATGGCCTACTACTATATATACTGCGCACAACTAAAATGCACCACAGGTATACAATGTAGATGGATAGTATACTTAATGGATGACGAGTGACGACACAGAGGTAGGTACAGCAGTGGCCTACCGTACTGCTATATATAGTATACTGGTGGACACTGTCAGCAAACTGCTAAACTAGTCTAAAAAAATGCACCACAGGTATACAATGTAGATGGATAGTATACTTAATGGATGACGAGTGACGACACAGAGGTAGGTACAGCAGTGGCCTACCATGCTGCTATATATAGTATACTGGTTGACACTGTCAGCAAACTGCTAAACTAGTCTAAAAAAAATGCACCACAGGTATACAATGTAGATGGATAGTATACTTAATGGATGACGAGTGACGACACAGAGGTAGGTACAGCAGTGGCCTACCATACTGCTATATATAGTATACTGGTGAACACTGTCAGCAAACTGCTAAACTAGTCTAAAAAAAAATGCACCACAGGTATACAATGTAGATGGATAGTATACTTAATGGATGACGAGTGACGACACAGAGGTAGGTACAGCAGTGCACTCTGCACTGTACTCCTGCTATATAATATCTATTATACTGGTGGTCCCCAGTCCCCACAATAAAGCAGCACACTGTGAGCACAGATATGGAGTGTTTTTCAGGCAGACAACGTATACTGGTGGTCACTGTCAGCAAAACTCTGCACTGTACTCCTGCTATAGCGGCTCCCCAGTCCCCACAATTAAGCAGTGTGAGCACTCAGCACAGATATATCATGCAGCACACTGAGCACAGATATGGTATGGACTATGGAGCGTTTTTTTCAGGCAGAGAACGGATAAAACAACTGGTG
Source organism: Pseudophryne corroboree (assembly GCF_028390025.1). Lineage (NCBI taxonomy): Eukaryota > Metazoa > Chordata > Amphibia > Anura > Myobatrachidae > Pseudophryne > Pseudophryne corroboree. The sequence goes on from NC_086444.1 coordinate 687,658,658, forward strand.
GTCACTTATCAGCAAAACTCTGCACTGTACTCCTAACAGCTGCTCCCCAATCCTCCCCACAATTAAGCAATAAAAAACAACCAATCAAGTCAACTGTGTTCTACAATAAACGGAGAGGACGCCAGCCATGTCCTCTCCCTATCATCTCCAATGCACGAGTGAAAATGGCGGCAACGCGCAGCTGCTTATATAGAATCCGAATCTCGCGAGAATCCGACAGCGGGATGATGACGTTCGGGCGCGCTCGGGTTAGCCGAGCAAGGCGGGAAGGTTCGAACCTGCCTCAGACCCGTGTAAAAAGGGTAAAGTTCGGGGGGGTTCGGTTTCTCGGAAACCGAACCCGCTCATCACTAGTTTCATCACAATACGATGCCTTATATGTGTGGTGTGTATAGGGCTGCTGCAGAGTTGAATGCAAGTCAGCCGCAATTGCAGCTGCATTGCTTGTGCAGTAAAAAATTTAGTGTTTGCCCCATGCAGATGTTTGGTTTAGTAGTCATCATATTGCATGCTGCACCATCCCTATCCCTGGTGCAAGAGACCTGTCTGAAAATAGATCCCGGTGTACATACAACATTGCAAATACTAGTCACTAGCTCCCATATGCGGTATTCCCACTAATGCTGGCTGCTGGGTACAGCCATGATAGTCTGAGTCAGGTGATTACCCAAACTTCAATCGGAGACATGTCTGCAGTCAAATGCCTGTTCAGTTACTCTGTTTCAGTCCCGGTGTCTAGTTATTAGCTCCAATTACCAGTTATTCCACTTCAATTAGGTGTCCAAGCTACCAGTTTTCCAAATACCAGCTGCCCAGCTATCCAAGTTCATCCTAGTTGCAGTGCTATTCTGTGTTCTGGACTTCTATGACTGTTATGTCTGTGCACATGCTAGTAGCTCTAGTTTCACCATATTTCACCAATTATGCTCTGACGTATGAGTAAGAACTACTTTAGACCTTCCAGATTCTGAACAGCCAACACCACTCCTGTCAAAACCCTTAGACCGGTTCTACAGTCAAACACATCTGTGACAACCTAAAATTCCACAGTACGCCCTAGTTAAACTTTTCCTACATGTGAATGCTCCAGTACTATCCAGTTACGCCCCATCAGCCACAAGTGGAGATGAGTAAAATGCTAACTCACCCTTCTATGCATGTGCTTGGTTTCAAAGCATGCACAGTGTGAACACATACAAGATCCATCCATTCATGTTCAACACTGGTGCCGAGATGGGGGGTGGGTTGGAACTCTTTATCCAGGACTGGGCCGGTTTTCCCCTTCCTTATTGCAGACAGCAGCCTCTCTCCCCAGCCCAGCACACACTGCTGTGAGCTGGGCTGGGGAGAGAGGCAGCTGAAGAAGCAGTCAGTTCTCTCACTTTGCATAATGTGGAGGGGAGAGGTATCCCTCCTCACCCCCCCCCCCCCCCCCACTGCGGCCCACCGTATCTGACAATGGCCCTGCCCCTGTGCTGTTGCACATAAGCTATAATTTTGTATATTTTCCAAGGAGGTGTTTGGTCACACCAACCCACATTGGCCTTGCCTCCTGCCAGTACCGGGTGCCCAGCAGAGCTGTAGGTGCCTGTGGTGTTCAATTCTGCACTGGCCACTATGTGTTCTCCTGGGTGATATAATATAACTGTCTCCTAATAATACAGTGTGTGTGTTGTTGGTGAAGGCAGGAACTGATGTGGGGTGTGATACATTATCCCGGCGGGAAGCATCCCACCTGCCAGAATGCCAGCAGCGGAGTGAGCACTAAGAGTTCTCTCACTGTGCTCACCATTCTGCAGGCTCAATGACTACCTGCACTTGCCACAGGATCTATTCCCACTCTATGGGTGTCGTGGACACCCACGAGTGGGTATAGCCCTGTTGCGCCAGTATTCCAGCTGGTGGCATTGTCAGTATCCTAAACGCCGTGATCCCGACAACCGGCATTTTAACTACATGTCCTGATGGGAATGAGCACAAGTTCTCTGTAAAGTGCTGAGTTTTATGATTGGTGCTATACAATTAAACAGTAATAATATATTTTTTAAAAGAACATGAAGAGATAAGTGCGGCATAAATAAATATTGACATAAGGCAATGTAAAAAAAACAAAAGTAATGAAAATCAAAGAAAGGATATACAAAAAACCCATAACATAAAGATATGATATACTGTAACATGTACCCAAAGGATCATTCAAGTCTTTTTTACAAATACAAAAGAAATTTAATGTTCATAAGTCCCACTTTTTCAGATTTTTGCAGTTTAGACATGCGTTACTAATCCTGTTTAATAACACAGTTCCAACCTGTAACCTGCTGTTACGTATGATATGGGTATATTATGCACTACTAGACTATCGGTATACTGTGCCTCCATCCAAGCTTAAATTAAGTTTTAATTACTTTACTTTACAGGGCTGGCTTGGGACAGGCAATTATATTTTATCTATTCCGTATGAAATGCATTATTCACACTCCATTTACTAGTGTTTAAATAAATGTGATAGCATTTAATTAGAATAATGTAATACAATATCACATGGATAGTAATATAACAATAGAATACAATTTATAGATTACACCTTCCCTTCTAATTTTACCCTAAAGGCCTATAGTTTTACCTGCATGCAATACAAAAGTTACCTTTACCTTTGAGGTAGCTACCTGAATTCACCTTTGATTATAATATATACTGTATATTACTAGTTATATACAAGATTAAAAGAAATATGTTTATTCACTAGATAATTCATAAAGTACAAAGCTCATATAAATATCGTTTTGGTTGTCTAGAAATGCAGAATAAAAATTATATATATATATATATTCTATATAGTTTAAATGTATGAAATTGATATGTGTATTTGTGCAGCGGTTGCCTAGGGGACCGTTGCGGGAGCTGTGTGTTAAGCTCTTTATGACAATGAGTTGTGCTGCACAAGACAGATGCAGCTGTCATTGGAAGATCACTTATACTACCTGATGAGTGTGTTCCCTTGCGCCGCTGAAGTGATGCTCTGTTTGGCGGCAATGCAGCTTCCTCACACCGACCGCGAGACTCTGGGGCAATCTCCTGCAGGGTGGCAAAGTGAGTCCCCGTGCAGATCGCAAGCACGGCTGTCTTTTCATATGGGCTCAATGGGCCCTTGCCCAAGGGCCCTGGAGTATAAGGGCCCTAGGCTGATAGCTGAGGGTCCCCTCTTTCCAGGGGTACCAGATTTTGTTTAAATCGGCACTAGGGAACCGGAGATATCTGACTTCAAAGCAGTGATCCCCATCCAAGACTGTTAATTGCTATTCCCAGCCAGATATCTTGGGATCTGTCTGATGTAAAGTTTTTCTGAGTGTATTCTCCAAAAGATGGGACTCTCCCCATTCAGGGGACACTGGCAGCTTGTCTTGCCCAGAACTGGAGATATAAGCCTTCAAGCAGCTGGTCCCTGCTTCAGCTCCACACGCCTAATATGCAGTTTTATATATTCATTGGTGGATTGCTCTGGCTCCTGAACTCTGATCCCCAAGTCCCCAGTACCTCCAGAAAGATGGGACTCTCTAGTTTTTTATCTCATTAAAGCTAAGAAATCTATTTACAGGAACTGGAGATATCTGCTGTCAAGCAAGCTGCCTGCCCACCATAAAATTATGAATATTAAACCTACTCCACTATCCACCCCTCCCCTATGTATCAAACACCCCATATCATCCTGGAAGTCATGTACCGGGGCCCCTTCATTCAGTTCAATGCCCCCTTCTACAGATTAGTGTTACCCTCCTGCCCAATTTGTGCAGTGAAGGAGTAATTAGCAGAAATTACTGCTCCAGGTCCTACATGCTGAGTGAAAGATAGAACACTGCCTAACACCCACAGGACATCAAAACTGCTGCTGATAGAACCCCCCACCCCTATTGCTGGAGGATGGGTAGGGGTCCCAGTGCATTGCTGTGCAAAGGGGCCTACACTGCTGTTAAGATGGCCCTGATTGCAAGCCGCTAGTAGGCGGGAAAGCACTCATTGGAGGTAGCATGGGAGATGGGACCAATGGAAGCCTACTGATCAGCGCGAGTCCATGTGTACAGACACATAAAACAGGGCTCTTCAGCGCTAATCAGCAGACAGGCATTCCCTCAGTCACTGCACAATACCTGGGTGCTTCCACACCGCTATAGAGCTGTAACATTGGCAGAGGAAAGCTCCAGGGCTGAGGCCAGTGCCAAGCAATAGCCAGTGTAAGGTGCATTAATGGGTGGCACTGTTGAAGTCTCTCTGCTGCTGTCACTCATTTAAGCTGTAAACACAAGTGAGCAGAGGGAGAGGATTGAGACGGTCACCTTTGATGCACGTCTAGGGGGTTATAGAGCACTTTCCATGCTGTGCCTGCGGCCACTCATATTGAGCTGTAAATACTGAGTGGGTAGTAGGTAGGCTGATGGTGCTGCCCTTCATACACATAAGAGCTAGGCACATTGAGAGTACTTCTGCCTCCTGCCAATATCAGCTGTAGACCATGGGCAGACGTGCAGAGTGCTCTTAGATGTTAATGCCCAGGAGAGTGAGTTTGCCGCAAACGACTGTGAGTGTAGCTGCAGAGGGCGAGCTGTAACAGAAGTTGGCCAGAAGTCGTCCCTCTCTGTCGTATGATGAGGTTGAGAGTAGTCTGAGCTGAGCAGCTGAGATTCCAGGCTGTAAGTAGAAGGTTGAGGGAGAGCCGAAGCCAGCATTACTACCTGTAGCACATAGCATAGCAGTTAAAGAGAGAGAGAGAGAGAGCAAGGAGTACAGCTAAACGTGGAATGGTGAGAAATATTGAACACACTCAACTGCAGCACCAATAGACATTCTAGTCAAAGTAGCCTGCAAGGAACATTGACATTTAAATCGTTCCAGTCCCTTTGCTGGAAACTTAATCCACACATAAAGAAAAACCCACATACAGCATGTGTAGAGGGCCACTTATCGTCAAGTACAGCTCAGTGATAGTTGAAATATAATAATACTGCCCAAGGAGACATCAGTAGTGCTGCCACACAAGTACAACTAGACTTTAAGACTATTGAAACATTTTAGTCACAATATTCAGTCTGGCTAAACAAAGTAACAAATAGACCCTGGGAACTGAGCTCTGCCAGACAATCTAGCAGCATTTTGATACAACAAGAAAGAAACAAAATTGTAACAAGTACTGTCTGGAATAGTAAAGTACTTTATTGTGGAAAACTCCCAGACAACAAACAGCTTATGTGAGTGTAAAAACTAAGCTAAGGAGAAAAAAAGACACATTTACTAGACATACGGATCTTAGAGTTAACAAACAGCATACAAATATAAAGTTGCACTTAAAGAGGGCATTTATTTGGCGTCTGCAGTGGCTACGTGAAAGTGTATTTAGCCCTAAATAAAGATTGCATTTTTCTTATTAACCATAAAGCTATATATTTATGTATGTTTATTAAGAGGGTGTGTCATGCATGACATTTTAATTTCATAACCCAGGCGTTCACCTCAGAATATTCAATTTTTTTTTCAGATTAATCTAATTATACATATATATATATATATATATATATATATATATATACATATTCTCTCTCTCTCTCTCGATACATATATATGAATATATTCCTAGTAGGGTATCAGTGACATTTATTTCCCCATTAATCTCCTATAGGACTGATATAAGTAGCGTTGTAGCCCTTATGTGCACCAACAACAGGTGGAGCGCATAGGGCATTACGATGGATGGAGGTGATGTCGACTCTTGCTATCCACCGCGGTTTTCGGTGGACCGCAAAATGTCACTTCCGCCTTAGTGATCCGCCACTGTTAGTTCAGTTGGAACGTACTGAAGGCATCCGGTGATCCATGCCCATCGGGGTCCGTGTTTAGCGGGTCCGTTCAGGGTATGTGTGGTGGGGTTAATGCCCGCCCTCATAAATACATATAGGGGCATCAAGCCTCGGTTATTAACTTATTCAGTATATGCGTTCCATTGATTAAGAGGATGGAATGAAGGGCGGAAGTGACATCACTTCCGAAATAACTAAATTTTCTTTCCATTCATTTATTTAGGGATTTTTGGCTCTTCTAGCACTTATGGATTAGTGTATATGGTAGGGATCTTATTCATACACATTTATATAAGTGGTTGATTGTATAGACCTATTGGAAAGGTGTTAATTACTACTCTAATTATTGATTGCATGTGAAAAATGCAAATGTACACAACAGCTTTACCGTGGCAATATCTTGCTTTTGAAGGATATACATGTTGGTAAATTCACGGCTATGCATTGTAGATTAAGTCCTAACAGAATGCTTTCACATTTTCTCTCTAGGGTCCTTAGTTTGGGAGAATAATGGAAATGTACAGGACAGCTTTTCCTTGCCAATAACTTTCTTTCGCAAGGACATACACATTGGTAAATTCACGGCTATGCAGTGTAGAATAAGGCCAAATAGAATGATTTAAAATTTTCTCTCTATTGTCCTTAGTATGGGAGAAAAATGCAAATGTACAGGACAGCTTTTCCTTGCCAATATCTTTTTTTTATTAGGCAGACAGAAGAAAGTATTCCTTTAATATGGCACACAGAGACTGATACCATTTACTTATACTATAAGTCATTATCCTTTCAGATAATGGCCACTAATATTAAAATATAACTTTTATTATGTACCGTTAATAGCTGGCGAAATATGTGAATGAAAATAATATAATTGTGAAAAAATGTGAAAAAAATAATTATAATAAAGTGATATTAAAAAGCTAAACCACTGAATATGCTTGATTTATTATTCCTTATTAGGATATATTCCTGATTGCTAAAACAGTAAATTTTAAGGAGATAATGTGTTGTAAATTGTTACTCTTGACATGTATACAGCTATAACCAAGAGCTATTACTATACTCCAGTAAATTATATTATATATAGCTCCCTGTTAATGGTGTGCGCATCACCATTTGTTAATAGCTTCTAATCTGTATACTAAACGATAACCATCAAACATAGATCTTAGAAATAAATGCCATGTAATATCCCTCAATTCCAACCAGAAAACACTGGTGGATTTACTTTACATATAAACATTCTCCACCATTAATAATTGCCTATTATAAACGGTTACATGAACTGATCAAACCTATGGTTATTGTATGCTTTTGTATTCAAAGAACAGCTGTGAGCCTGCCGCCGTTCCACTACTGGTTCAAATAGATTAAATGGGCACAGATCACTGTTTAATGATCTGCAACTGTATTTTCTACTGTGAACTAAAATAAACTGCCCGATTATAATTCAGTATTCCTACTATCAGCGGCTAGGGATTAACCAATTATAGATGTTTATTGGGTTATACCTCAAATTTATTCGCAACTGACAGCCTTATTAATCACCTCACGGTGTGTGTATGATTAATTAATGAGCCATATCGGACATACGTGCTATTTCTAAAATTCACATGAAATTCATGTATCCTGAACTATGTCAAGAAAGCAGTCTATGAACTCACTTTAATACACCGAGTTAAAAATTGGGTGAATAAATTTTTCTAATATCGTACCATGTGTTTCACTGCCTGCGGCTGCAATTTAATAACTGATGCAGGCTCTAGGACTCTCCTGTCCACGACTACATGCATCGGCTCATTGAGATTAACTACCTATCGATCTTTATTGGGTTAATCATCAGGTGTATCCGCATCTCACAGCCTTATTAGTCAAATTGCAGTGTGTATGTGATTAATTATTAAATTGAAGAATTGAAAAACATGCTCCATCGGACATACACTCGGTCTGATAATATTCACATGTGATTAATGTGTCTTGGGCTGTGTACAACTGAATATAGTATCTAACACGGGCTTGAAAGTTTCCCCATCCCCAGCTGGACTTGTCGGCTCGTTAATATAACTGTTGTAGCATGCGTATTCCGCTATCTAAATTTCTTCTATTCCTGCGTACATATGTGATCATTCAACTGTTATAGCAACATATTCATATCATCAAGCATACATTCATACATTACAGGGCTTTCACACCCATAGCAGTGGATTTGAGCTAAATAAAAGCGGACATGTTTCCACGTGTACCACTCAGCCTAATGATCGTTTCGCTTATACAGCTTAATCATAGGAACCCGAATGTCGGGTGAAGGGAAGCTATATACACCTATCTCATTTGTGATTGGCTATACAGTATTTATTGATTGACATCTTCTCACACCAATTGACTTTATTCATGCATTTCCCGTGTCATACTCCTAATCGGAGTGTACATTATTCATATGCAGATTCAATCAACATGATTTATTCATATATTTTGAAAAAAGAAGAAAGAAAAAGCAAAGAGAAATTGCAATATATGATGGAATAAATATAACATGCATCAGAAATTTGTTCAGACCATATTTCACAAGTCATATGCCATTAGGTATAAGATCTTATCAATGCACACATCCTTATATAAATAGTTTATCATACTCCTAATTATTCCAAAGGACATAGGACAATTCCATTCGGTTACACCAACCATTTCTATTCATAGCATTAGTTTTCTCAGGGGTAGATATAATATGTATGGGGAATATGTATATATAAAAAATACCTTTGATCAACACGAATGAAAAAAAATAAATTAAATAAGAGGACATAATAAAATATGTTGAAGGCTATGTCTGATATTATAATATTGATGATAATAAATCATAATACATAGACTAATGAATATATAGGTCCATATTGGCCATAATTTCATTTTTTTATATTAGAACAGAAATAAAATTAAAATTAAGACATACCCAACTCATGTAAGATCTACACAGATATCATCTGGATTTATTGAGACTTGGAAAGTTATTTTTTATATTGTGCATCACTGTTATCATTTGACACACCTAATAATCCTAAACTTTATAAATCCAGATCTGTATTCATCTACTCAGATACACATCAATTTTCTATAATTGTGTGTCCATCCTTTATATCCTGTAATGGATTGGACATGATATCATTAATACCTACAACAATGAAATCTCTGTATTGTGACATCCAGTACCTCACGTCTTATAATGAATTGGGTATATCAGCATTAGTATATGAATAATATAAGAATAATGTATAAATGAACTAGTGATCTTCATAATAAGTGTAAACATTAAATAGTATGATCCAAATATGGATTATACTTATTCTCCTTCAGTAATATGTGAGTGTTGATGGATGAAATTATAATAAATATTATATAAGTGACATAAACGTGTTGATGGTCAGTCATATTCCTCCATCAATATATTAAGTACAATAAAACAAGTATGTGCAATTTAATGTGACAAATATTGACAAACAAAATAAAGTGAATAAAAACAAAAAGTGATAATAATGTACATATTCTATCAGTGATTGTGATATAGAAATGTGTTATGTATATCTTTATGCTTATAATGATTATCATCTTTCGTTTATAAACCTAAGCCATCTTTCTCATATTCCCAATGTTAACTTCATTCGTATATGTATATACACCCCTGTTCACTGGAATAATCCAAAGGAGAACATGGACTCCATTGGAGTCATCCAAAAGAGAACATGGCCATATCCATCATACATTACAAAAAGGCACCGAAATTGATGTTCTCATTCAATCCATGGGGATGTAATCCATTTAATAGGAAAGTCCATCGACTCTCCCTCTTTGACAGTTCTTGTGTCAGATTACCACCCCTAATTCCCATATGGATTTGTTCTATTCCGAATGGCTTTAAGTCTGTAGTTCTTCCATCATGTTTATCATAAAAATGTCTAGCTACAGATGTAAGTTGCTTAAATCTGCCATGGTCTCTTTTCCTGTTCCTAATTGCGCCTACATGTTCAAGAACTCTCTGTTTCAGTGGTCTGGACGTCATTCCGACATATCTTTTATCACATGTACAAGTAAGGCAATAAATTACCCCAGATGTTTTACAATTGATATAGTCCTCAATCATATGTGTTCTGCCAAATTTGTCCTTAAATGTAGTTGTTTTCACCATATAATCACAGGCTTTACATTCCCCGCATCTATAGGACCCTACAATGGATTTCCTTTTGCTTTCTTTAGAACCTTAGTGGCTATGGACCAAACTCTCTCTCAAATTAGTAGCTCTCCGCCAACTAATGGACGGTCTTGGGCCAAGTTTTTCTGCCAAATCTGGATCCAGAGTCAAAATGGACCAATGTTTGTTCAAAATCCTCTGGATTTCCTCCCATTCTGCACAACAATGACCAATAAATCTAATGATTTCTGGTTTATTGGGTCTAGCATTATTAGGATGTAACAGATGGTTCATATCCATTTCTTGTGCTTGGTATTTGGCTTTCTTTATTGCCCTCTTACTGTAGCCTCTTCTTAAAAGTCTCTCACTCAGTTCCTTAGCTCTAAGTTCAAATTTTGTCATGTCTGAGCAATTTCTCCTCATTCTGAGAAATTCTCCTCTCGGAATACCCTTCAGAACAGGAGGATAATGTGCGCTTGATTTGTGTAATACGCTATTCGTAGCTGTATGTTTCCTATGGAGATCTGTGGAAACTGTTCCATCCTCCATTTTCATTATTTTCAGATCTTGGAAAGTCACAGTTGTTGCATTTATCTCACAGGTGAGCTTAAGGTTTAGATCATTCGTATTTAGTATATTCAGGAATTCTCTGAATTTGTCATGAGGACCATCCAATAGTATCAGGAGGTCATCAATATATCTCATCCATATCAGTATGTATTGGGTATATGGTTCCATGTTCTCATGGAAGACAATTGTCTCCTCCCACCATCCCAAATACATATTAGCATAGGTGGGGGCACATGCCGCCCCCATCGCTGTGCCCCTCACCTGCAGATAGTACTTGTCATCAAATACAAAGAAATTCTTCTGTAATACAAAAGTCAGAAGTTTGATCAAGAATTACCCAAAATCTGTACTGCCATCCTTGTTGATGAAGAACTCAACTGATTCAATTCCCTTATCATGTAAAATACTTGTATAGAGAGATTCTACATCACATGTGATGAGTAGAACCTGCTCATTCACATGAATCTCATCCAGTTTACATAAAACCTCCATCGTATCCTTAACATAGGATGGCAAGCTAATTACAAACTTCCTGAGATGGGTATCAAGGAATTTACTTGCTTGTTCTGTAAGACTCTCTATCCCAGACACAATCGGGCATCCAGGAGGTACTGTTTCATTTTTATGAATCTTGGGAAGCAAGTATAGTGTAGGGATTTTTGGTTCATCAACTTCCAAGAACTTAAACTCTGTCTTATTAATGATCCCTTCATCATAAGCTGATGTGATCATTCGATCATATTGTCTTTTGTAGATCTCCATAGGGTTAGATAATAAGCGTTTATAACGCTTTAAATCATTAAGTTGTGTCATCGCCTCATTCAAATAGAGCTGTTTATCCCAAATAACTACATTTCCTCCTTTATCTGAAGGTTTAATTTGGACATTGTCCCAAGTTTTTATATCCTTAAGGGCTTCCCTCTCTCCTTGGGTAAGGTTATCATTCAAAAAGGATCTTTTTTATGGATTTCCCCAAGTGCATCCAATTCTTTGGATACGCTTTCCATAAAGATACCCACATTGGGGCAAATCTTCCCCTGAGGAAAAAAAAATTCCTTTCTTTTTACAGATAGGTCTCTGACTAGATATTGTACTATCTTCCTCATTAACCAGTTCTTCAAGCATCTGTATTGCTGCTAAATCTTCTTCTGTGAGTTCTTGATTGACTCTAATCTCCTGAAGATCAATGTTGGTATCATGTTTCTTGAGCGAGTAGAATTTATTAAGTAATACCTTACGCCCAAAAAGGTGAAGATCTTTCTCCAAACTGAACCTATCAAGATGTCTTACTGGAGAGAAGGAAAGATCCTTACTGAGAACTGAAATGTTGGACTCTGTGAGAGTACCGAGTGTATTTCCGATGGAGCATGTTTTTCAATTCTTCAATTTAATAATTAACCACATACACACTGCAATTTGACTAATAAGGCTGTGAGATGCGGATACACCTGATGATTAACCCAATAAAGATCGATAGGTAGTTAATCTCAATGAGCCGATGCATGTAGTCGTGGACAGGAGAGTCCTAGAGCCCGCATCAGTTATTAAATTGCAGCCGCAGGCAGTGAAACACATGGTACGATATTAGATGAATTTATTCACCCAATTTGTAACTCGGTGTATTAAAGTGAGTTCATAGACTGCTTTCTTGACATAGTTCAGGATACATGAATTTCATGTGAATTTTAGAAATAGCACGTATGTCCGATATGGCTCATTAATTAATCATACACACACCGTGAGGTGATTAATAAGGCTGTCAGTTGCGAATAAATTTGAGGTATAACCCAATAAACATCTATAATTGGTTAATCCCTAGCCGCTGATAGTAGGAATACTGAATTATAATCGGGCAGTTTATTTTAGTTCACAGTAGAAAATACAGTTGCAGATCATTAAACAGTGATCTGTGCCCGTTTAATCTATTTGAACCAGTAGTGGAACGGCGGCAAGCTCACAGCTGTTCTTTGAATACAAAAGCGTACAATAACCATAGGTTTGATCAGTTCATGTAACCGTTTATAATAATATGCCAATTCATGAGGCAATTATTAATGGTGGAGAATGTTTATATGTAAAGTAAATCCACCAGTGTTTTCTGGTTGGAATTGACGGATATTACATGGCATTTATTTCTAAGATCTATGTTTGATGGTTACCGTTTAGTATACAGATTAGAAGCTATTAACAAATGGTGATGCGCACACCATTAACAGGGAGCTATATATAATATAATTTACTGGAGTATAGTATTACTGTATTTACTGGTTATAGCTGTATACATATCAAGAGTAACAATTTACAACACATTATCTCCTTAATATTTACTGTTTTAGCAATCAGGAATATATCCTAATAAGGAATAATAAATCAAGCATATTCAGTGGTTTAGCTTTTTAATATCATTTTATTATAATTATTTTTTTCACATTTTTTCACAATTATATTATTTTCATTCACATATTTCGCCAGCTATTAACGGTACATAATAAAAGTTATATTTTAATATTAGTGGCCATTATCTGAAAGGATAATGACTTATAGTATAAGTAAATGGTATCAGTCTCTGTGTGCCCTATTAAAGGAATACTTTCTTCTGTCTGCCTAATACCAAATACTCTTTTTCCAGGAGCACCCCCCTATAGATATATTGTTAATCAAGTTTTGAGAGAAATTATTTTCTAACTAGGGGAAAGACAACAATATACCAGATAATAGAATACATTGTAGGTCTGTGCGATCTCCTTTATCTCAATTACAATTACCACTGAGGTCTATCCTCAGACTCTGATCTAGCACGACAATATATTCTTTGAGTATTTAACTTTGATACAATCTACGTAAATTTCAAAGGGAGCTATTATGGCTAATTTTAGTCTTACTGCAGAATTACTAAGCAGGAGATAAAAATGGAATAATGATGTTGGATCTATCTTCTCAGATACAATAGGAGGGGATTCCAGACATACCAGCAATTGGAATGATGATCTCACATTATTAAAACAACTTCTCACCAAACAAATGAAAACTTGGTGGGAAATGACTACTTTTGATAATTATATCAAACATAAAATTACCCCAAGAGGTTTGAGACCTAGGGTTTTCCCTGCATATGATCTCAACACTGAAAATCTTAAATTGGAATGGGAAGAGGTTCTAAAAAAATGTTCTCATGACCTTATGCTGATTTTGGTCAAACATGATAATTTGATATTAGACCAATGCAGCAAAGAAATTGAAGCTATTACTAATAAACTAAAGGCCTATGAACAAGAAACAACATTCCAACAGACTTTTGAGAAATATAAAAATGATTTAAGTAAATTAGAAACAGAGATTATGGACCGTAAGAAGAGCAAATTTATGAGGGACAAACGAGACTATGCCCTCAATCAGGTCTTTAGATGGAACCAACAGAAAGATCTCTCTCGTCAGAAAAGAAGACCATCACATAGCTTCACTTCTACTGATCAGGACTCGTCAGAAGCGGAGGACTCCCAACAATCATTTCAATTAAAAGCAACTTTACCCTCACATTCAAGTAGGGATTTTTTAGACGCAGCTCCTGGACCCATGGAAGATCGTGGGGCTGGAAGAGGAGGAAGATCAGGAGAGGGAAAAAGCACGCAAAATCGTGGAAGATGGGACAATCAGGGAACACCACGTTACTCCAAGAGAACCCAGAAGCGGAAATAGATGAGAATGGGGTGACAGAGGATCTTTTTTTTAAATTGTCAACTTATCCAATATAGTACTCACAGAGTCCCACATTTCAGTTCTCAGTAAGGGTCTTTTCTTCTCTCCAGTTAGACATCTTGATAGGTTCAGTTTAGAGAAAGATCTTCACCTTTTTGGGCGTAAGTTAATAAATTCTACTCGCTCAAGAAACATGATACCAACATAGATCTTCAGGAGATTAGAGTCAATCAAGAACTCACAGAAGAAGATTTAGCAGCAATATGGATGCTTGAAGAACTGGTTAATGAGGAAGATAGTACAATATCTAGTCAGAGACCTATCTGTAAAAAGAAAGGAACATTGTTTCCTCAGGGGAAGATTTGCCCCAATGTGGGTATCTTTATGGAAAGCGTATCCAAAGAATTGGATGCACTTGGGGAAATCCATAAAAAAAGATCCTTTTTAATTGATAACCATACCCAAGGAGAGAGGGAAGCCCTTAAGGATATAAAAACTTGGGACAATGTCCAAATTAAACCTTCAGATAAAGGAGGAAATGTAGTTATTTGGGATAAACAGCTCTATTTGAATGAGGCGATGACACAACTTAAAGATTTAAAGTGTTATAAACGCTTATTATCTAACCCTATGGAGATCTACAAAAGACAATATGATCGAATGATCACATCAGCTTATGATGAAGGGATCATTAATAAGACAGAGTTTATGTTCTTGGAAGTTGATGAACCAAAAATCCCTACACTATACTTGCTTCCCAAGATTCATAAAAATGAAACAGTACCTCCTGGATGCCCAATTGTGTCTTGGATAGAGAGTCTTACTGAACAAGCAAGTAAATTCCTTGATACCCATCTCAGGAAGTTTGTAATTAGCTTGCCATCCTATGTTAAGGATACGATGGAGGTTTTATGTAAACTGGATGAGTTTCATGTGAATAAGCAGGTTCTACTCATCACATGTGATGTAGAATCTCTCTATACAAGTATTTTACATGATAAGGGAGTTGAATCAGTTGAGTTCTTCATCAACAAGGATGGCAGTACAGATTTTGGGAAATTCATGATCAAACTTCTGACTTTTGTATTACAGAAGAATTTCTTTGTATTTGATGACAAGTACTATCTGCAGGTGAGGGGCACAGCGATGGGGGCGACATGTGCCCCCACCTATGCTAATATGTATTTGGGATGGTGGGAGGAGACAATTGTCTTCCATAAGAACATGGAACCATATACCCAATACATACTGATATGGATGAGATATATTGATGACCTCCTGGTACTATGGGATGGTCCTCATGACAAATTCAGAGAATTCCTGAATATACTAAATACGAATGATCTAAACCTTAAGCTCACCTGTGAGATAAGTGCAAAAACTGTGACTTTCCTAGATCTGAAAATAATGAAAATGGAGGATGGAACAGATTCCACAGATCTCCATAGGAAACATACAGCTACGAATAGCGTATTACACAAATCAAGCGCACATTATCCTCCTGTTCTGAATGGTATTCCGAGAGGAGAATTTCTCAGAATGAGGAGAAATTGCTCAGATATGACAAAATTTGAACTTAGAGCTAAGGAACTGAGTGAGAGACTTTTAAGAAGAGGCTACAGTAAGAGGGCAATAAGAAAGCCAAATAGCAATCACAACAAACGGATAGGAACCATCTGTTACATCCTAATAATGCTAGACCCAATAAACCAGAAATCATTAGATTTATTGGTGATTATTGTGCAGAATGGGAGGAAATCCAGAGGATTTTGAACAAACATTGGTCAATTTTGACTCTGGATCCAGATTTGGCAGAAAAACTTGGCCCAATACCATCCATTAGTTGGCGGAGAGCCACTAATTTGAGGGACAGTTTGGTCCATAGCCGCTATGGTTCTAAAGAAAGCAAAAGGAAATCCATTGTAGGGTCCTATAGATGCGGGGAATGTAAAGCCTGTGATTATATGGTGAAAACAACTACATTTAAGGACAAATTTGGCAGAACACATATGATTGAGGACTATATCAATTGTAAAACATCTGGGGTAATTTATTGCCTTACTTGTACATGTGATAAAAGATATGTCGGAATGACGTCTAGACCACTGAAACAGAGAGTTCTTGAACATGTAGGCAAAATTAGGAATAGCAAAAGAGACCATGGCAGATTTAAGCAACTTACATCTGTAGCTAGACATTTTTATGAGAAACATGATGGAAGAACTACACACTTAAAGGCATTCGGAATAGAACAAATCCATATGGGAATTATGGGTGGTAATCTGACACAAGAACTGTCAAAGAGGGAGAGTCGATGGACTTTCCTATTAAATGGATTACATCCCCATGGATTGAATGAGAACATCAATTTCGGTGCCTTTTTGTAATGTATGATGGATATGGCCATGTTCTCTTTTGGATGACTCCAATGGAGTCCATGTTCTCCTTTGGATTATTCCAGTGGACAGGGGTGTATATACATATACGAATGAAGTTAACATTGGGAATATGAGAATGATGGCTTAGGTTTATAAATGAAAGATGATAATCATTGTAAGCATAAAGATATACATAACACATTACTATATCACAATCACTGATAGAATATGTACATTATTATCACTTTTTGTTTTTATTCACTTTATTTTGTTTGTCAATATTTGTCACATTAAATTGCACATACTTGTTTTATTGTACTTAATATATTGATGGAGGAATATGACTGCCCATCAACACGTTTATGTCACTTATATAATATTTATTATAATTCATCCATCAACACTCACATATCACTGAAGGAGAATAAGTATAATCCATATTTGGATCATACTATTTAATGTTTACACTTATTATGAAGATCACTAGTTCATTTATACATTATTCTTATATTATTCATATACTAATGCTGATATACCCAATTCATTATAAGACGCGAGGTACTGGATGTCACAATACAGAGATTTCATTGTTGTAGGTATTAATGATATCATGTCCAATCCATTACAGGATATAAAGGATGGACACACAATTATAGAAAATTGATGTGTATCTGAGTAGATGAATACAGATCTGGATTTATAAAGTTTAGGATTATTAGGTGTGTCAAATGATAACAGTGATGCACAATATAAAAAATAACTTTCCAAGTCTCAATAAATCCAGATGATATCTGTGTAGATCTTACATGAGTTGGGTATGTCTTAATTTTAATTTTATTTCTGTTCTAATATAAAAAATGAAATTATGGCCAATATGGACCTATATATTCATTAGTCTATGTATTATGATTTATTATCATCAATATTATAATATCAGACATAGCCTTCAACATATTTTATTATGTCCTCTTATTTAATTTAATTTGTTTCATTCGTGTTGATCAAACGTATTTTTTATATATACATATTCCCCATACATATTATATCTACCCCTGAGAAAACTAATGCTATGAATAGAAATGGTTGATTTAACCGAATGGAATTGTCCTATGTCCTTTGGAATAATTAGGAGTATGATAATCTATTTATAGAAGGATGTGTGCATTGATAAGATCTTATACCTAATGGCATATGACTAGTGAAATATGGTCTGAACAAATTTCTGATGCATGTTATATTTATTCCATCATATATTCCAATTTCTCTTTGCTTTTTCTTCTTTTTTAAAAATATATGAATAAATCATGTTGATTGAATCTGCATATGAATAATGTACACTCCGATTAGGAGTATGACACGGGAAATGCATGAATAAAGTCAATTGGTGGGAGAAGATGTCTATCAATAAATATAGCCAATCCCAAATGAGATAGGTGTATATAGCTTCCCTTCACCCGACATTCGGGTTCCTATGAGTAAGCTGTATAAGCGAAACGATCGTTAGGCTGAGCGGTACACGTGGAAACGTGTCCGCTTTTATTTAGCTCAAATCCACTGCTATGGGTGTGAAAGCCCTGTAATGTATGAATGTATGCTTGATGATATGAATATGTTGCTATAACAGTTGAATGATCACATATGTACGCAGGAATAGAAGGAATTTAGATAGCGGAACACGCATGTTACAACAGTTATATTAACGAGCCGACAAGTCCAGCTGGGGACGGGGAAACTTTCAACCCGTGTTAGATACTATATTCAGTTGTACACAGCCCAAGACACATTAATCACATGTGAATATTATCAGACCGAGTGTATGTCCGATGGAGCATGTTTTTCAATTCTTCAATTTAATAATTAACCACATACACACTGCAATTTGACTAATAAGGCTGTGATATGCGGATACACCTGATGATTAACCCAATAAAGATCGATAGGTAGTTAATCTCAATGAGCCGATGGATGTAGTCATGGACAGGAGAGTCCTAGAGCCCGCATTAGTTATTAAATTGCAGCCGCAGGCAGTGAAACACATGGTACGATATTAAATGAATTTATTCACCCAATTTGTAACTCGGTGTATTAAAGTGAGTTCATAGACTGCTTTCTTGACATAGTTCAGGATACATGAATTTCATGTGAATTTTAGAAATAGCATGTATGTCCGATATGGCTCATTAATTAATCATACACACAGCATGAGGTGATTAATAAGGCTGTCAGTTGCAAATAAATTTGAGGTATAACCCAATAAACATCTATAATTGGTTAATCCCTAGCCGCTGATAGTAGGAATACTGAATTATAATCGGGCAGTTTATTTAAGTTCACAGTAGAAAATACAGTTGCAGATCATTAAACAGTGATCTGTGCCCGTTTAATCTATTTGAACCAGTAGTGGAACGGCGGCAGGCTCACAGCTGTTCTTTGAATACAAAAGCGTACAATAACCATAGGTTTGATTAGTTCATGTAACCGTTTATAATAATATGCCAATTCATGAGGCAATTATTAATGGTGGAGAATGTTTATATGTAAAGTAAATCCACCAGTGTTTTCTGGTTGGAATTGACGGATATTACATGGCATTTATTTCTAAGATCTATGTTTGATGGTTACCGTTTAGTATACAGATTAGAAGCTATTAACAAATGGTGATGCGCACACCATTAACAGGGAGCTATATATAATATAATTTACTGGAGTATAGTAATAGCAATCAGGAATATATCCTAATAAAGAATAATAAATCAAGCATATTCAGTGGTTTAGCTTTTTAATATCACTTTATTATAATTATTTTTTTCACATTTTTTCACAATTATATTATTTTCATTCACATATTTCGCCAGCTATTAACGGTACATAATAAAAGTTATATTTTAATATTAGTGGCCATTATCTGAAAGGATAATGACTTATAGTATAAGTAAATGGTATCAGTCTCTGTGTGCCCTATTAAAGGAATACTTTCTTCTGTCTGCCTAATACCAAATACTCTTTTTCCAGGAGCACCCCCCTATAGATATATTGTTTATCAAGTTTTGAGATAAATTATTTTCTAACTAGGGGAAAGACAACAATATACCAGATAATAGAATACATTGTAGGTCTGTGCGATCTTCTATATCTCAATTACAATATCTTTTTTTTGCAAGGACATAGACAGTGGTAAATTCATGGCTATGCAGTGTAGAATAAGAACTAACAGAATGCTTTAAAATTTTCTCTCTAGTGTACTTAGTTTGAGAAAAAAAATGCAAATATATAACATATTGGCAAGGAAAAGCTGTCCTGTACATTTGCATTTATCTCAAAAGCTAAGGACACTAGAGAGAAAATGTGAAAGCATTCCGTTAGGACTTAATCTACAATGCATAGCCGTGAATTTACCAATGTGTATATCCTTGCAAAAGCAAGATATTGGCAAGGAAAAGCTGTCCTGTACATTTGCATTTTTCTCCCAAACTAAGGACACTAGAGAGAAAATGTTAAAGCATTCTGTTAGGCCTTAAAAAACACTGCATAGCCGTGAATTGACCAATGTGTATGTCCTTGCAAAAGAAAGATATTGGCAAGGAAAAGCTATCCTGTACATTTGCATTATTCTCCCAAACTAAGGACACTAGAGAGAAAATGTTAAAGCATTCTGTTAGGCCTTATTCTACACTGCATAGCCCTGAATTTACCAATGTCTATGTCCTAGCAAAATAAAAATATTGGCAAGGAAAACCTGTACTGTACATTTGCATTTTTCTCCCAAACTAAGCACACTAGAGAGATAATTTTAATGCATTCTGTTAGGCCTAAATCTACACTGCATAGCCCTGAATTTACCAATGTGTATGTCCTTGCAAACGAAAGATATTGGCAAGGAAAAGCTGTCCTGTACATTTTTCTCCCAAACTAACGACACTAGACAGAAAATTTAAAAGCATTCTGTTAGGCCTTATTCTATACTGCATAGCCCTGAATTTACCAATGTCTATGTCCTAGCAAAATAAAAATATTGGCAAGGAAAACCTATACTGTACATTTGCATTTTTCTCCCAAACTAAGGACACTAGAGAGAGAATTTTAATGCATTCTGTTAGGCCTTATTCTACACTGCATAGCCCTGAATTTACCAATGTGTATGTCCTTGCAAACGAAAGATATTGGCAAGGAAAAGCTGTCCTGTACATTTGCATTTTTCTCCCAAACTAAGGACACTAGAGAGAAAATGTGAAAGCATTCTGTTAGGTCTTATTCTACACTGCATATCCCTGAATTTACCAATGTGTATGTCCTTGCAAAAGAAAGATATTGGCAAGGAAAAGCTGTCCTGTACATTTGCATTTTTCTACCAAACTAAGGACACTAGAGAGAAAATTTAAAAGCATTCTGTTAGGCCTTATTCTACACTGCATAGCCCTGAATTTACCAATGTGTATGTTCTTGCAAAAGAAAGATATTGGCAAGGAAAAGCTGTCCTGCACATTTGCATTTTTCTCCCTAACTAACGACACTAGAGAGAAAATTTTAAAGCATTCTGTTAGGCCTTATTCTACACTGCATAGCCCTGAATTTACCAATGTGTATGTCCTTGCAAAAGAAAGATATTGGCAAGGAAAAGCTGTCCTGTACATTTGCATTTTTATCCCAAACTAAGGACACTAGCGGGAAAATGTGAAAGCATTCTGTTAGGCCTTATTCTACACTGCATAGCCCTGAATTTACCAATGTGTATGTCTTTGCAAAAGAACGATATTGGCAAGGAACAGCTGTCCTGCACATTTGCATTTTTCTCCAAAACCAAGGACATTAGAGAGAAAATTTTAAAGCATTCTGTTAGGCCTTATTCTACACTGCATAGCCATGAATTTACCAATGTGTATGTCCTTGCAAAAGCAAGATATTGGCAAGGAAAAGCTGTCCTGTACATTTGCATTTTTCTCCCAAACTAAGGAAACTAGACAGAAAATGTGAAAGCATTATGTTAGGACTTATTCTACACTGCATAGCCCTGAATTTACCAATGTGTATGTCCTTGCAAAAGAATGATATTGGCAAGGAAAAGCTGTCCTGTACATTTGCATTTTTATCCCAAACTAACGACACTAGAGAGAAAATTTTAAAGCATTCTGTTAGGCCTTATTCTACACTGCATAGCCCTGAATTTACCAATGTGTATGTCCTTGCAAAAGCAAGATATTGGCAAGGAAAAGCTGTCCTGTACATTTGCATTTTTCTCCCAAACTAAGGACACTAGAGGGAAAATGTGAAAGCATTCTGTTAGGCCTTATTCTACACTGCATAGCCGTGAATTTACCAGCATGTATATCCTTGCAAAAGCAAGATATTGGCAAGGAAAAGCTGTCCTGTACATTTGCATTTTTCTCCCAAACTAAGGAAACTAGACAGAAAATGTGAAAGCATTATGTTAGGACTTATTCTACACTGCATAGCCCTGAATTTACCAATGTGTATGTCCTTGCAAAAGAATGATATTGGCAAGGAAAAGCTGTCCTGTACATTTGCATTTTTATCCCAAACTAACGACACTAGAGAGAAAATTTTAAAGCATTCTGTTAGGCCTTATTCTACACTGCATAGCCCTGAATTTACCAATGTGTATGTCCTTGCAAAAGCAAGATATTGGCAAGGAAAAGCTGTCCTGTACATTTGCATTTTTCTCCCAAACTAAGGACACTAGAGGGAAAATGTGAAAGCATTCTGTTAGGCCTTATTCTACACTGCATAGCCGTGAATTTACCAGCATGTATATCCTTGCAAAAGCAAGATATTGGCAAGGAAAAGCTGTCCTGTACATTTGCATTTTTCTCCCAAACTAAGGACACTAGAGAGAAAATGTTAAAGCATTCCGTTAGGCCTTATTCTACACTGCATAGCCCAGAATTTACCAATGTGTATGTCCTTGCTAAAGAAAGATATTGGCAAGGAAAAGCTGTCCTGTACATTTGCATTTTTCTCCCAAACTAAGGACACTAGCGAGAAAATATTAAAGCATTCCGTTAGGCCTTATTCTACACTGCATAGCCCTGAATTTACCAATGTGTATGTCCTTGCTAAAGAAAGATATTGGCAAGGAAAAGCTGTCCTGTACATTTGCATTTTTCTCCCAAACTAAGGAAACTAGACAGAAAATGTGAAAGCATTATGTTAGGCCTTATTCTACACTGAATAGCCCTGGATTTATCAATGTGTATGTCATTGCAAAAGAAAGATATTGGCAAGGAAAAGCTCTCCTGTACATTTGCATTTTTCTCCCAAACTAAGGACACGAGAGGGAGAATTTTAAAGCATTCTGTAATGCCTTATTCTACACTGCATAACCCTGAATTTACCAATGTGTATGTCCTTGCAATAGAAAGATATTGGCAAGGAAAAGCTGTCCTGTACATTTGCATTTTTCTCTCAAACTTAGGACACTAGAGAGAAAATGTGAAAGCATTCTGTTAGGCCTTATTCTACACTGAATAGCCCTGAATTTATCAATGTGTATGTCCTTGCAAAAGAAAGATATTGGCAAGGAAAAGCTGTCCTGTACATTCGCATTTTTCTCCCAAATAACAACACTAGAGAGAAAATTTTAAAGCATTCTGTTAGGCCTTATTCTACACTGCATAGCCCTGAATTTACCAATGTGTATGTCCTTGCAAAAGAAAGATATTGGCAAGGAAAAGCTGTCCTGTACATTTGCATTTTTCTCCCAAACTAAGGACACTAGAGAGAAAATGTTAAAGCATTCTGTTAGGCCTTATTCTACAATGCATAGCCCTGAATTTACCAATGTCTATGTCCTAGCAAAATAAAAATATTGGCAAGGAAAAGCTGTCCTGTACATTGGCATTTTTCTCTCAAAGTAAGGAGACTAGAGAGAAAATGTTAAAGCATTCTGTTAGGCCTTATTCTACATTGCATAGCCCTGAATTTACCAATGTGTATGTCCTTGCAAAGATAGATATTGGCAAGGAAAAGCTGTCCTGTACATTTGCATTTTTCTACAAAACCAAGGACACTAGAGAGAAATTTTTAAAGCATTCTGTTAGGCCTTATTCTACACTGCATAGCCATTAATAAACCAATGTGTATGTCCTTGCAATAGAAAGATATTGGCAAGGAAAAGCTGTCCTGTACATTTGCATTTTTCTCCCAAACTAAGGACACTAGAGAGAAAATGTGAAAGCATTCTGTTAGGTCTTATTCTACACTGCATAGCCCTGAATTTACCAATGTGTATGTCCTTTCAAAATAAATATATTAGCAAGTAAAAGCTGTCCTGTACATATGCATTTTTCTCCCAAACTAAGGACACTAGAGAGAAAATTTAAAAGCATTCTGTTAGGCCTTATTCTACACTGCATAGCCCTGAATTTACCAATGTGTATGTCCTTGCAAAAGAATGATATTGGCAAGGAAAAGCTGTCCTGTACATTTGCATTTTTATCCCAAACTAACGACACTAGAGAGAAAATTTTAAAGCATTCTGTTAGGCCTTATTCTACACTGCATAGCCCTGAATTTTCCAATGTATATGTCCTTGCAAAAGCAAGATATTGGCAAGGAAAAGCTGTCCTGTACATTTGCATTTTTCTCCCAAACTAAGGACACTAGAGGGAAAATGTGAAAACATTCTGTTAGGCCTTATTCTACACTGCATAGCCGTGAATTTACCAGCATGTATATCCTTGCAAAAGCAAGATATTGGCAAGGAAAAGCTGTCCTGTACATTTGCATTTTTCTCCCAAACTAAGGACACTAGCGAGAAAATATTAAAGCATTCCGTTAGGCCTTATTCTACACTGCATAGCCCTGAATTTACCAATGTGTATGTCCTTGCTAAAGAAAGATATTGGCAAGGAAAAGCTGTCCTGTACATTTGCATTTTTTCTCCCAAACTAAGGAAACTAGACAGAAAATGTGAAAGCATTATGTTAGGACTTATTCTACACTGCATAGCCATGAATAAACCAATGTGTATGTCCTTGCAATAGAAAGATATTGGCAAGGAAAAGCTGTCCTGTACATTTGCATTTTTCTCCCAAACTAAGGACATTAGAGGGAAAATGTGAAAACATTCTGTTAGGCCTTATTCTACACTGCATAGCCGTGAATTTACCAGCATGTATATCCTTGCAAAAGCAAGATATTGGCAAGGAAAAGCTGTCCTGTACATTTGCATTTTTCTCCCAAACTAAGGACACTAGCGAGAAAATATTAAAGCATTCCGTTAGGCCTTATTCTACACTGCATAGCCCTGAATTTACCAATGTGTATGTCCTTGCTAAAGAAAGATATTGGCAAGGAAAAGCTGTCCTGTACATTTGCATTTTTCTCCCAAACTAAGGACACTAGCGAGAAAATATTAAAGCATTCCGTTAGGCCTTATTCTACACTGCATAGCCCTGAATTTACCAATGTGTATGTCCTTGCTAAAGAAAGATATTGGCAAGGAAAAGCTGTCCTGTACATTTGCATTTTTCTCCCAAACTAAGGAAACTAGACAGAAAATGTGAAAGCATTATGTTAGGACTTATTCTACACTGCATAGCCATGAATAAACCAATGTGTATGTCCTTGCAATAGAAAGATATTGGCAAGGAAAAGCTGTCCTGTACATTTGCATTTTTCTCTCAAACTAAGGACACTAGCGAGAAAATATTAAAGCATTCCGTTAGGCCTTATTCTACACTGCATAGCCCTGAATTTACCAATGTGTATGTCCTTGCTAAAGAAAGATATTGGCAAGGAAAAGCTGTCCAGTACATTTGCATTTTTCTCCCAATCTAAGGAAACTAGACAGAAAATGTGAAAGCATTATGTTAGGACTTATTCTACACTGCATAGCCATGAATAAACCAATGTGTATGTCCTTGCAATAGAAAGATATTGGCAAGGAAAAGCTGTCCTGTACATTTGCATTTTTCTCCCAAACTAAGTACACTAGAGGGAAAATGTGAAAGCATTCTGTTAGGCCTTATTCTACACTGCATAGCCGTAAATTTACCAGCATGTATATCCTTGCAAAAGCAAGATATTGGCAAGGGAAAGCTGTCCTGTACATTTGCATTTTTCTCCCGAACTAAAGACAATAGCGAGAAAATATTAAAGCATTCCGTTAGGCCTTATTCTACACTGCATAGCCCTGAATTTACCAATGTGTATGTCCTTGCTAAAGAAAGATATTGGCAAGGAAAAGCTGTCCTGTACATTTGCATTTTTCTCCCAAACTAAGGACACTAGCGAGAAAATATTAAAGCATTCCATTAGGCCTTATTCTACACTGCATAGCCCTGAATTTACCAATGTGTATGTCCTTGCTAAAGAAAGATATTGGCAAGGAAAAGCTGTCCTGTACATTTGCATTTTTCTCCCAAACTAAGGAATCTAGACAGAAAATGTGAAAGCATTATGTTAGGACTTATTCTACACTGCATAGCCATGAATAAACCAATGTGTATGTCCTTGCAATAGAAAGATATTGGCAAGGAAAAGCTGTCCTGTACATTTGCATTTTTCTATCAAACTAAGGACACTAGAGAGAAAATGTGAAAGCATTCTGTTAGGCCTTATTCTACACTGAATAGCCCTGGATTTATCAATGTGTATGTCATTGCAAAAGAAAGATATTGGCAAGGAAAAGCTCTCCTGTACATTTGCATTTTTCTCCCAAACTAAGGACACGAGAGGGAGAATTTTAAAGCATTCTGTAAGGCCTTATTCTACACTGCATAACCCTGAATTTACCAATGTGTATGTTCTTGCAATAGAAAGATATTGGCAAGGAAAAGCTGTCCTGTACATTTGCATTTTTCTCTCAAACTTAGGACACTAGAGAGAAAATGTGAAAGCATTCTGTTAGGCCTTATTCTACACTGAATAGCCCTGAATTTATCAATGTGTATGTCCTTGCAAAAGAAAGATATTGGCAAGGAAAAGCTGTCCTGTACATTCGCATTTTTCTCCCAAATAACAACACTAGAGATAAAATTTTAAAGCATTCTGTTAGGCCTTATTCTACACTGCATAGCCCTGAATTTACCAATGTGTATGTCCTTGCAAAAGAAAGATATTGGCAAGGAAAAGCTGTCCTGTACATTTGCATTTTTCTCCCAAACTAAGGACACTAGAGAGAAAATGTTAAAGCATTCTGTTAGGCCTTATTCTACACTGCATAGCCCTGAATTTACCAATGTCTATGTCCTAGCAAAAAAAAAAATATTGGCAAGGAAAAGCTGTCCTGTACATTTGCATTTTTCTCTCAAACTAAGGAGACTAGAGAGAAAATTTTAAAGCATTCTGTTAGGCTTTATTCTACATTGCATAGCCCTGAATTTACCAATGTGTATGTCCTTGCAAAAGAATGATATTGGCAAGGAAAAGCTGTCCTGTACATTTGCATTTTTATCCCAAACTAACGACACTAGAGAGAAAATTTAAAAGCATTCTGTTAGGCCTTATTCTACACTGCATAGCCCTGAATTTACCAATGTCTATGTCCTAGCAAAATAAAAATATTGGCAAGGAAAACCTATACTGTACATTTGCATTTTTCTCACAAACTAAGGACACTAGAGAGAGAATTTTAATGCATTCTGTTAGGCCTTATTCTACACTGCATAGCCCTGAATTTACCAATGTGTATGTCCTTGCAAACGAAAGATATTGGCAAGGAAAAGCTGTCCTGTACATTTGCAGTTTTCTCCCAAACTAAGGACACTAGAGAGAAAATGTGAAAGCATTCTGTTAGGTCTTATTCTACACTGCATATCCCTGAATTTACCAATGTGTATGTCCTTGCAAAAGAAAGATATTGGCAAGGAAAAGCTGTCCTGTACATTTGCATTTTTCTACCAAACTAAGGACACTAGAGAGAAAATTTAAAAGCATTCTGTTAGGCCTTATTCTACACTGCATAGCCCTGAATTTACCAATGTGTATGTCCTTGCAAAAGCAAGATATTGGCAAGGAAAAGCTGTCCTGTACATTTGCATTTTTCTCCCAAACTAAGGACACTAGAGGGAAAATGTGAAAGCATTCTGTTAGGCCTTATTCTACACTGCATAGCCGTGAATTTACCAGCATGTATATCCTTGCAAAAGCAAGATATTGGCAAGGAAAAGCTGTCCTGTACATTTGCATTTTTCTCCCAAACTAAGGACACTAGAGAGAAAATGTTAAAGCATTCCGTTAGGCCTTATTCTACACTGCATAGCCCAGAATTTACCAATGTGTATGTCCTTGCTAAAGAAAGATATTGGCAAGGAAAAGCTGTCCTGTACATTTGCATTTTTCGCCCAAACTAAGGACACTAGCGAGAAAATATTAAAGCATTCCGTTAGGTCTTATTCTACACTGCATAGCCCTGAATTTACCAATGTGTATGTCCTTGCTAAAGAAAGATATTGGCAAGGAAAAGCTGTCCTGTACATTTGCATTTTTCTCCCAAACTAAGGAAACTAGACAGAAAATGTGAAAGCATTATGTTAGGCCTTATTCTACACTGAATAGCCCTGGATTTATCAATGTGTATGTCATTGCAAAAGAAAGATATTGGCAAGGAAAAGCTCTCCTGTACATTTGCATTTTTCTCCCAAACTAAGGACACGAGAGGGAGAATTTTAAAGCATTCTGTAATGCCTTATTCTACACTGCATAACCCTGAATTTACCAATGTGTATGTCCTTGCAATAGAAAGATATTGGCAAGGAAAAGCTGTCCTGTACATTTGCATTTTTCTCTCAAACTTAGGACACTAGAGAGAAAATGTGAAAGCATTCTGTTAGGCCTTATTCTACACTGAATAGCCCTGAATTTATCAATGTGTATGTCCTTGCAAAAGAAAGATATTGGCAAGGAAAAGCTGTCCTGTACATTCGCATTTTTCTCCCAAATAACAACACTAGAGAGAAAATTTTAAAGCATTCTGTTAGGCCTTATTCTACACTGCATAGCCCTGAATTTACCAATGTGTATGTCCTTGCAAAAGAAAGATATTGGCAAGGAAAAGCTGTCCTGTACATTTGCATTTTTCTCCCAAACTAAGGACACTAGAGAGAAAATGTTAAAGCATTCTGTTAGGCCTTATTCTACAATGCATAGCCCTGAATTTACCAATGTCTATGTCCTAGCAAAATAAAAATATTGGCAAGGAAAAGCTGTCCTGTACATTGGCATTTTTCTCTCAAAGTAAGGAGACTAGAGAGAAAATGTTAAAGCATTCTGTTAGGCCTTATTCTACATTGCATAGCCCTGAATTTACCAATGTGTATGTCCTTGCAAAGATAGATATTGGCAAGGAAAAGCTGTCCTGTACATTTGCATTTTTCTACAAAACCAAGGACACTAGAGAGAAATTTTTAAAGCAATCTGTTAGGCCTTATTCTACACTGCATAGCCATTAATAGACCAATGTGTATGTCCTTGCAATAGAAAGATATTGGCAAGGAAAAGCTGTCCTGTACATTTGCATTTTTCTCCCAAACTAAGGACACTAGAGAGAAAATGTGAAAGCATTCTGTTAGGTCTTATTCTACACTGCATAGCCCTGAATTTACCAATGTGTATGTCCTTTCAAAATAAATATATTAGCAAGTAAAAGCTGTCCTGTACATATGCATTTTTCTCCCAAACTAAGGACACTAGAGAGAAAATTTAAAAGCATTCTGTTAGGCCTTATTCTACACTGCATAGCCCTGAATTTACCAATGTGTATGTCCTTGCAAAAGAATGATATTGGCAAGGAAAAGCTGTCCTGTACATTTGCATTTTTATCCCAAACTAACGACACTAGAGAGAAAATTTTAAAGCATTCTGTTAGGCCTTATTCTACACTGCATAGCCCTGAATTTTCCAATGTATATGTCCTTGCAAAAGCAAGATATTGGCAAGGAAAAGCTGTCCTGTACATTTGCATTTTTCTCCCAAACTAAGGACACTAGAGGGAAAATGTGAAAACATTCTGTTAGGCCTTATTCTACACTGCATAGCCGTGAATTTACCAGCATGTATATCCTTGCAAAAGCAAGATATTGGCAAGGAAAAGCTGTCCTGTACATTTGCATTTTTCTCCCAAACTAAGGACACTAGCGAGAAAATATTAAAGCATTCCGTTAGGCCTTATTCTACACTGCATAGCCCTGAATTTACCAATGTGTATGTCCTTGCTAAAGAAAGATATTGGCAAGGAAAAGCTGTCCTGTACATTTGCATTTTTTCTCCCAAACTAAGGAAACTAGACAGAAAATGTGAAAGCATTATGTTAGGACTTATTCTACACTGCATAGCCATGAATAAACCAATGTGTATGTCCTTGCAATAGAAAGATATTGGCAAGGAAAAGCTGTCCTGTACATTTGCATTTTTCTCCCAAACTAAGGACATTAGAGGGAAAATGTGAAAACATTCTGTTAGGCCTTATTCTACACTGCATAGCCGTGAATTTACCAGCATGTATATCCTTGCAAAAGCAAGATATTGGCAAGGAAAAGCTGTCCTGTACATTTGCATTTTTCTCCCAAACTAAGGACACTAGCGAGAAAATATTAAAGCATTCCGTTAGGCCTTATTCTACACTGCATAGCCCTGAATTTACCAATGTGTATGTCCTTGCTAAAGAAAGATATTGGCAAGGAAAAGCTGTCCTGTACATTTGCATTTTTCTC
Source organism: Pseudophryne corroboree (assembly GCF_028390025.1). Taxonomy (NCBI): domain Eukaryota; kingdom Metazoa; phylum Chordata; class Amphibia; order Anura; family Myobatrachidae; genus Pseudophryne; species Pseudophryne corroboree. The sequence continues at coordinate 687,689,001 of NC_086444.1, forward strand.
CCAAACTAAGGACACTAGCGAGAAAATATTAAAGCATTCCGTTAGGCCTTATTCTACACTGCATAGCCCTGAATTTACCAATGTGTATGTCCTTGCTAAAGAAAGATATTGGCAAGGAAAAGCTGTCCTGTACATTTGCATTTTTCTCCCAAACTAAGGAAACTAGACAGAAAATGTGAAAGCATTATGTTAGGACTTATTCTACACTGCATAGCCATGAATAAACCAATGTGTATGTCCTTGCAATAGAAAGATATTGGCAAGGAAAAGCTGTCCTGTACATTTGCATTTTTCTCTCAAACTAAGGACACTAGCGAGAAAATATTAAAGCATTCCGTTAGGCCTTATTCTACACTGCATAGCCCTGAATTTACCAATGTGTATGTCCTTGCTAAAGAAAGATATTGGCAAGGAAAAGCTGTCCTGTACATTTGCATTTTTCTCCCAATCTAAGGAAACTAGACAGAAAATGTGAAAGCATTATGTTAGGACTTATTCTACACTGCATAGCCATGAATAAACCAATGTGTATGTCCTTGCAATAGAAAGATATTGGCAAGGAAAAGCTGTCCTGTACATTTGCATTTTTCTCCCAAACTAAGTACACTAGAGGGAAAATGTGAAAGCATTCTGTTAGGCCTTATTCTACACTGCATAGCCGTAAATTTACCAGCATGTATATCCTTGCAAAAGCAAGATATTGGCAAGGGAAAGCTGTCCTGTACATTTGCATTTTTCTCCCGAACTAAAGACAATAGCGAGAAAATATTAAAGCATTCCGTTAGGCCTTATTCTACACTGCATAGCCCTGAATTTACCAATGTGTATGTCCTTGCTAAAGAAAGATATTGGCAAGGAAAAGCTGTCCTGTACATTTGCATTTTTCTCCCAAACTAAGGACACTAGCGAGAAAATATTAAAGCATTCCATTAGGCCTTATTCTACACTGCATAGCCCTGAATTTACCAATGTGTATTTCCTTGCTAAAGAAAGATATTGGCAAGGAAAAGCTGTCCTGTACATTTGCATTTTTCTCCCAAACTAAGGAATCTAGACAGAAAATGTGAAAGCATTATGTTAGGACTTATTCTACACTGCATAGCCATGAATAAACCAATGTGTATGTCCTTGCAATAGAAAGATATTGGCAAGGAAAAGCTGTCCTGTACATTTGCATTTTTCTATCAAACTAAGGACACTAGAGAGAAAATGTGAAAGCATTCTGTTAGGCCTTATTCTACACTGAATAGCCCTGGATTTATCAATGTGTATGTCATTGCAAAAGAAAGATATTGGCAAGGAAAAGCTCTCCTGTACATTTGCATTTTTCTCCCAAACTAAGGACACGAGAGGGAGAATTTTAAAGCATTCTGTAAGGCCTTATTCTACACTGCATAACCCTGAATTTACCAATGTGTATGTTCTTGCAATAGAAAGATATTGGCAAGGAAAAGCTGTCCTGTACATTTGCATTTTTCTCTCAAACTTAGGACACTAGAGAGAAAATGTGAAAGCATTCTGTTAGGCCTTATTCTACACTGAATAGCCCTGAATTTATCAATGTGTATGTCCTTGCAAAAGAAAGATATTGGCAAGGAAAAGCTGTCCTGTACATTCGCATTTTTCTCCCAAATAACAACACTAGAGATAAAATTTTAAAGCATTCTGTTAGGCCTTATTCTACACTGCATAGCCCTGAATTTACCAATGTGTATGTCCTTGCAAAAGAAAGATATTGGCAAGGAAAAGCTGTCCTGTACATTTGCATTTTTCTCCCAAACTAAGGACACTAGAGAGAAAATGTTAAAGCATTCTGTTAGGCCTTATTCTACACTGCATAGCCCTGAATTTACCAATGTCTATGTCCTAGCAAAAAAAAAATATTGGCAAGGAAAAGCTGTCCTGTACATTTGCATTTTTCTCTCAAACTAAGGAGACTAGAGAGAAAATTTTAAAGCATTCTGTTAGGCTTTATTCTACATTGCATAGCCCTGAATTTACCAATGTGTATGTCCTTGCAAAAGAATGATATTGGCAAGGAAAAGCTGTCCTGTACATTTGCATTTTTATCCCAAACTAACGACACTAGAGAGAAAATTTAAAAGCATTCTGTTAGGCCTTATTCTACACTGCATAGCCCTGAATTTACCAATGTCTATGTCCTAGCAAAATAAAAATATTGGCAAGGAAAACCTATACTGTACATTTGCATTTTTCTCACAAACTAAGGACACTAGAGAGAGAATTTTAATGCATTCTGTTAGGCCTTATTCTACACTGCATAGCCCTGAATTTACCAATGTGTATGTCCTTGCAAACGAAAGATATTGGCAAGGAAAAGCTGTCCTGTACATTTGCAGTTTTCTCCCAAACTAAGGACACTAGAGAGAAAATGTGAAAGCATTCTGTTAGGTCTTATTCTACACTGCATATCCCTGAATTTACCAATGTGTATGTCCTTGCAAAAGAAAGATATTGGCAAGGAAAAGCTGTCCTGTACATTTGCATTTTTCTACCAAACTAAGGACACTAGAGAGAAAATTTAAAAGCATTCTGTTAGGCCTTATTCTACACTGCATAGCCCTGAATTTACCAATGTGTATGTTCTTGCAAAAGAAAGATATTGGCAAGGAAAAGCTGTCCTGCACATTTGCATTTTTCTCCCTAACTAACGACACTAGAGAGAAAATTTTAAAGCATTCTGTTAGGCCTTATTCTACACTGCATAGCCCTGAATTTACCAATGTGTATGTCTTTGCAAAAGAACGATATTGGCAAGGAACAGCTGTCCTGCACATTTGCATTTTTCTCCAAAACCAAGGACATTAGAGAGAAAATTTTAAAGCATTCTGTTAGGCCTTATTCTACACTGCATAGCCATGAATAAACCAATGTGTATGTCCTAGCAAAATAAAGATATTGGCAAGGAAAAGCTGTCCTGTACATTTACATTTTTCTCCCTAACTATGGACAATAGAGAGAAAATTTTAAAGCATTCTGTTAGGCCTTATTCTACACTGCATAGCCATGAATTTACCAATGTGTATGTCCTTGCAGAAGCAAGATATTGGCAAGGAAAAGCTGTCCTGTACATTTGCATTTTTCTCCCAATCTAAGGAAACTAGACAGAAAATGTGAAAGCATTATGTTAGGACTTATTCTACACTGCATAGCCATGAATAAACCAATGTGTATGTCCTTGCAATAGAAAGATATTGGCAAGGAAAAGCTGTCCTGTACATTTGCATTTTTCTCCCAAACTAAGTACACTAGAGGGAAAATGTGAAAGCATTCTGTTAGGCCTTATTCTACACTGCATAGCCGTAAATTTACCAGCATGTATATCCTTGCAAAAGCAAGATATTGGCAAGGGAAAGCTGTCCTGTACATTTGCATTTTTCTCCCGAACTAAGGACAATAGCGAGAAAATATTAAAGCATTCCGTTAGGCCTTATTCTACACTGCATAGCCCTGAATTTACCAATGTGTATGTCCTTGCTAAAGAAAGATATTGGCAAGGAAAAGCTGTCCTGTACATTTGCATTTTTCTCCCAAACTAAGGACACTAGCGAGAAAATATTAAAGCATTCCATTAGGCCTTATTCTACACTGCATAGCCCTGAATTTACCAATGTGTATGTCCTTGCTAAAGAAAGATATTGGCAAGGAAAAGCTGTCCTGTACATTTGCATTTTTCTCCCAAACTAAGGACACGAGAGGGAGAATTTTAAAGCATTCTGTAAGGCCTTATTCTACACTGCATAACCCTGAATTTACCAATGTGTATGTTCTTGCAATAGAAAGATATTGGCAAGGAAAAGCTGTCCTGTACATTTGCATTTTTCTCTCAAACTTAGGACACTAGAGAGAAAATGTGAAAGCATTCTGTTAGGCCTTATTCTACACTGAATAGCCCTGAATTTATCAATTTGTATGTCCTTGCTAAAGAAAGATATTGGCAAGGAAAAGCTGTCCTGTACATTTGCATTTTTCTCCCAAACTAAGGACACTAGAGAGAAAATATTAAAGCATTCCATTAGGCCTTATTCTACACTGCATAGCCCTGAATTTACCAATGTGTATGTCCTTGCTAAAGAAAGATATTGGCAAGGAAAAGCTCTCCTGTACATTTGCATTTTTCTCCCAAACTAAGGACACAAGAGGGAGAATTTTAAAGCATTCTGTAAGGCCTTATTCTACACTGCATAACCCTGAATTTACCAATGTGTATGTTCTTGCAATAGAAAGATATTGGCAAGGAAAAGCTGTCCTGTACATTTGCATTTTTCTCTCAAACTTAGGACACTAGAGAGAAAATGTGAAAGCATTCTGTTAGGCCTTATTCTACACTGAATAGCCCTGAATTTATCAATTTGTATGTCCTTGCAAAAGAAAGATATTGGCAAGGAAAAGCTGTCCTGTACATTCGCATTTTTCTCCCAAATAACAACACTAGAGAGAAAATTTTAAAGCATTCTGTTAGGCCTTATTCTACACTGCATAGCCCTGAATTTACCAATGTGTATGTCCTTGCAAAAGAAAGATATTGGCAAGGAAAAGCTGTCCTGTACATTTGCATTTTTCTCCCAAACTAAGGACACTAGAGAGAAAATGTTAAAGCATTCTGTTAGGCCTTATTCTACACTGCATAGCCCTGAATTTACCAATGTCTATGTCCTAGCAAAATAAAAATATTGGCAAGGAAAAGCTGTCCTGTACATTTGCATTTTTCTCTCAAACTAAGGAGACTAGAGAGAAAATTTTAAAGCATTCTGTTAGGCCTTATTCTACATTGCATAGCCCTGAATTTACCAATGTGTATGTCCTTGCAAAAGAATGATATTGGCAAAGAAAAGCTGTCCTGTACATTTGCATTTTTATCCCAAACTAACGACACTAGAGAGAAAATTTTAAAGCATTCTGTTAGGCCTTATTCTACACTGCATAGCCCTGAATTTACCAATGTGTATGTCCTTGCAAAAGCAAGATATTGGCAAGGAAAAGCTGTCCTGTACATTTGCATTTTTCTCCCAAACTAAGGACACTAGAGGGAAAATGTGAAAGCATTCTGTTAGGCCTTACTCTACACTGCATAGCCCTGAATTTACCAATGTGTATGTCCTTGCAAAAGAAAGATATTGGCAAGGAACAACTGTCCTGTACATTTGCATTTTTTTCCAAAACCAAGGACACTAGAGAGAAAATTTTAAAGCATTCTGTTAGGCCTTATTCTACACTGCATAGCCATGAATAAACCAATGTGTATGTCCTAGCAAAATAAAGATATTGGCAAGGAAAAGCTGTCCTGTACATTTGCATTTTTCTCCCAAACTATGGACAATAGAGAGAAAATTTTAAAGCATTCTGTTAGGCCTTATTCTACACTGCATAGCCATGAATTTACCAATGTGTATGTCCTTGCAAAAGACATATATTGGCAAGGAAAATGTCTTGTACATTTGCATTTTTCTCCCAAACTAAGGACACTAGAGAGAACATTTTTAAACATTCTGTTAGGCCTTATTCTACACTGCATAGCCTTGAATTTACCAATGTGTATGTCCTTGCAAAAGAAAGATATTGGCATGGAAAAGCTGTCCTGTACATTTGCATTTTTCTCCCAAACTAAGGACACTAGAGGGAAAATGTGAAAGCATTCTGTTAGGCCTTATTCTACACTGCATAGCCCTGAATTTACCAATGTGTATGTCCTTGCAAAAGAAAGATATTGGCAAGGAACAGCTGTCCTGTACATTTGAATTTTTCTCCCAAACTAAGGACACTAGAGAGAAAATGTGAAAGCATTCTGTTAGGCCTTATTTACACTGCTTAGCCATTAATAAACCAATGTGTATGTCCTTGCAAAAAAAAGATATTGACAAGGAAAAGCTGTCCTGTACATTTGCATTTTTCTCCCAAACTATGGACACTAGAGAGAAAATGTTAAAGCATTCTGTTAGGCCTTATTCTACACTGCATAGCCCTGAATTTACCAATGTGTATGTCCTTGCAAAAGAAATATATTGGCAAGGAAAATGTCTTGTACATTTGCATTTTTATCCCAAACTAAGGACACTAGAGAGAAAAATTTTAAGCATTCTGTTAGGCCTTATTCTACACTGCATAGCCTTGAATTTACCAATGTGTATGTCATTGCAAAAGAAATATATTGGCAAGGAAAAGCTGTCCTGTACATTTGCATTTTTCTCCCAAACTAAGGACACTAGAGAGAAATGTGAAAGCATTCTGTTAGGCCATATTCTACACTGCATAGCCGTGAATTTACCAGCATGTATATCCTTGCAAAAGCAAGATATTGGCAAAGAAAAGCTGTCCTGTACATTTGCATTTTTCTCCCAAACTAAGGACACTAGAGGGAAAATGTGAAAGCATTCTGTTAGGCCTTATTCTACACTGCATAGCCCTGAATTTACCAATGTGTATGTCCTTGCAAAAGAAAGATATTGGCAAGGAAAAGCTGTCCTGTACATTTGCATTTTTCTCCCAAACTAAGGACACTAGAGAGAAAATGTTAAAGCATTCTGTTAGGCCTTATTCTACACTGCATAGCCCTGAATTTACCAATGTCTATGTCCTAGCAAAATAAAAATATTGGCAAGGAAAAGCTGTCCTGTACATTGGCATTTTTCTCTCAAAGTAAGGAGACTAGAGAGAAAATTTTAAAGCATTCTGTTAGGCCTTATTCTACATTGCATAGCCCTGAATTTACCAATGTGTATGTCCTTGCAAAGATAGATATTGGCAAGGAAAAGCTGTCCTGTACATTTGCATTTTTCTACAAAACCAAGGACACTAGAGAGAAAATTTTAAAGCATTCTGTTAGGCCTTATTCTACACTGCATAGCCTTGAATTTACCAATGTGTATGTCATTGCAAAAGAAAGATATTGGCAAGGAAAAGCTGTCCTGTACATTTGCATTTTTCTCCCAAACTAAGGACACTAGAGAGAAATGTGAAAGCATTCTGTTAGGCCATATTCTACACTGCATAGCCGTGAATTTACCAGCATGTATATCCTTGCAAAAGCAAGATATTGGCAAAGAAAAGCTGTCCTGTACATTTGCATTTTTCTCCCAAACTAAGGACACTAGAGGGAAAATGTGAAAGCATTCTGTTAGGCCTTATTCTACACTGCATAGCCCTGAATTTACCAATGTGTATGTCCTTGCAATAGAAAGATATTGGCAAGGAAAAGCTGTCCTGTACATTTGCATTTTTCTCCCAAACTAAGGACACTAGTGAGAAAATGTGAAAGCATTCTGTTAAGTCTTATTCTACACTGTATAGCCCTGAATTTACCAATGTGTATGTCCTTTCAAAATAAATATATTAGCAAGTAAAAGCTGTCCTGTACATTCGCATTTTTCTCCCAAATAACAACACTAGAGAGAAAATTTTAAAGCATTCTGTTAGGCCTTATTCTACACTGCATAGCCCTGAATTTACCAATGTGTATGACCTTGCAAAAGAAAGATATTGGCAAGGAAAAGCTGTCCTGTTCATTTGCATTTTTCTCCCAAACTAAGGACACTAGAGAGAAAATGTTAAAGCATTCTGTTAGGCCTTATTCTACACTGCATAGCCCTGAATTTACCAATGTCTATGTCCTAGCAAAATAAAAATATTGGCAAGGAAAAGCTGTCCTGTACATTTGCATGTTTCTCCCAAACTAACGACACTAGAGAGAAAATTTAAAAGCATTCTGTTAGGACTTATTCTACACTGCATAGCCCTGAATTTACCAATGTGTATGTCCTTGCAAAAGAATGATATTGGCAAGGAAAAGCTGTCCTGTACATTTGCATTTTTATCCCAAACTAACGACACTAGAGAGAAAATTTTAAAGCATTCTGTTAGGCCTTATTCTACACTGCATAGCCCTGAATTTTCCAATGTATATGTCCTTGCAAAAGCAAGATATTGGCAAGGAAAAGCTGTCCTGTACATTTGCATTTTTCTCCCAAACTAAGGACACTAGAGGGAAAATGTGAAAGCATTCTGTTAGGCCTTATTCTACACTGCATAGCCCTGAATTTACCAATTTGTATGTCCTTGCAAAAGAAAGATATTGGCAAGGAACAGCTGTCCTGTACATTTGCATTTTTCTCCAAAACCAAGGACACTAGAGAGAAAATTTTAAAGCATTCTGTTAGGCCTTATTCTACACTGCATAGCCATGAATAAACCAATGTGTATGTCCTAGCAAAATAAAGATATTGGCAAGGAAAAGCTGTCCTGTACATTTGCATTTTTCTCCCAAACTATGGACAATAGAGAGAAAATTTTAAAGCATTCTGTTAGGCCTTATTCTACAATGCATAGCCCTGAATTTACCAATGTCTATGTCCTAGCAAAATAAAAATATTGGCAAGGAAAAGCTGTCCTGTACATTGGCATTTTTCTCTCAAAGTAAGGAGACTAGAGAGAACATGTTAAAGCATTCTGTTAGGCCTTATTCTACATTGCATAGCCCTGAATTTACCAATGTGTATGTCCTTGCAAAGATAGATATTGGCAAGGAAAAGCTGTCCTGTACATTTGCATTTTTCTACAAAACCAAGGACACTAGAGAGAAATTTTTAAAGCATTCTGTTAGGCCTTATTCTACACTGCATAGCCATTAATAAACCAATGTGTATGTCCTTGCAATAGAAAGATATTGGCAAGGAAAAGCTGTCCTGTACATTTGCATTTTTCTCCCAAACTAAGGACACTAGAGAGAAAATGTGAAAGCATTCTGTTAGGTCTTATTCTACACTGCGTAGCCCTGAATTTACCAATGTGTATGTCCTTTCAAAATAAATATATTAGCAAGTAAAAGCTGTCCTGTACATATGCATTTTTCTCCCAAACTAAGGACACTAGAGAGAAAATTTAAAAGCATTCTGTTAGGCCTTATTCTACACTGCATAGCCCTGAATTTACCAATGTGTATGTCCTTGCAAAAGAATGATATTGGCAAGGAAAAGCTGTCCTGTACATTTGCATTTTTATCCCAAACTAACGACACTAGAGAGAAAATTTTAAAGCATTCTGTTAGGCCTTATTCTACACTGCATAGCCCTGAATTTTCCAATGTATATGTCCTTGCAAAAGCAAGATATTGGCAAGGAAAAGCTGTCCTGTACATTTGCATTTTTCTCCCAAACTAAGGACACTAGAGGGAAAATGTGAAAACATTCTGTTAGGCCTTATTCTACACTGCATAGCCGTGAATTTACCAGCATGTATATCCTTGCAAAAGCAAGATATTGGCAAGGAAAAGCTGTCCTGTACATTTGCATTTTTCTCCCAAACTAAGGACACTAGCGAGAAAATATTAAAGCATTCCGTTAGGCCTTATTCTACACTTCATAGCCCTGAATTTACCAATGTGTATGTCCTTGCTAAAGAAAGATATTGGCAAGGAAAAGCTGTCCTGTACATTTGCATTTTTTCTCCCAAACTAAGGAAACTAGACAGAAAATGTGAAAGCATTATGTTAGGACTTATTCTACACTGCATAGCCATGAATAAACCAATGTGTATGTCCTTGCAATAGAAAGATATTGGCAAGGAAAAGCTGTCCTGTACATTTGCATTTTTCTCCCAAACTAAGGACACTAGAGGGAAAATGTGAAAACATTCTGTTAGGCCTTATTCTACACTGCATAGCCGTGAATTTACCAGCATGTATATCCTTGCAAAAGCAAGATATTGGCAAGGAAAAGCTGTCCTGTACATTTGCATTTTTCTCCCAAACTAAGGACACTAGCGAGAAAATATTAAAGCATTCCGTTAGGCCTTATTCTACACTGCATAGCCCTGAATTTACCAATGTGTATGTCCTTGCTAAAGAAAGATATTGGCAAGGAAAAGCTGTCATGTACATTTGCATTTTTCTCCCAAACTAAGGACACTAGCGAGAAAATATTAAAGCATTCCGTTAGGCCTTATTCTACACTGCATAGCCCTGAATTTACCAATGTGTATGTCCTTGCTAAAGAAAGATATTGGCAAGGAAAAGCTGTCCTGTACATTTGCATTTTTCTCCCAAACTAAGGAAACTAGACAGAAAATGTGAAAGCATTATGTTAGGACTTATTCTACACTGCATAGCCATGAATAAACCAATGTGTATGTCCTTGCAATAGAAAGATATTGGCAAGGAAAAGCTGTCCTGTACATTTGCATTTTTCTCTCAAACTAAGGACACTAGCGAGAAAATATTAAAGCATTCCGTTAGGCCTTATTCTACACTGCATAGCCCTGAATTTACCAATGTGTATGTCCTTGCTAAAGAAAGATATTGGCAAGGAAAAGCTGTCCTGTACATTTGCATTTTTCTCCCAATCTAAGGAAACTAGACAGAAAATGTGAAAGCATTATGTTAGGACTTATTCTACACTGCATAGCCATGAATAAACCAATGTGTATGTCCTTGCAATAGAAAGATATTGGCAAGGAAAAGCTGTCCTGTACATTTGCATTTTTCTCCCAAACTAAGTACACTAGAGGGAAAATGTGAAAGCATTCTGTTAGGCCTTATTCTACACTGCATAGCCGTAAATTTACCAGCATGTATATCCTTGCAAAAGCAAGATATTGGCAAGGGAAAGCTGTCCTGTACATTTGCATTTTTCTCCCGAACTAAGGACAATAGCGAGAAAATATTAAAGCATTCCGTTAGGCCTTATTCTACACTGCATAGCCCTGAATTTACCAATGTGTATGTCCTTGCTAAAGAAAGATATTGGCAAGGAAAAGCTGTCCTGTACATTTGCATTTTTCTCCCAAACTAAGGACACTAGCGAGAAAATATTAAAGCATTCCATTAGGCCTTATTCTACACTGCATAGCCCTGAATTTACCAATGTGTATGTCCTTGCTAAAGAAAGATATTGGCAAGGAAAAGCTGTCCTGTACATTTGCATTTTTCTCCCAAACTAAGGAATCTAGACAGAAAATGTGAAAGCATTATGTTAGGACTTATTCTACACTGCATAGCCATGAATAAACCAATGTGTATGTCCTTGCAATAGAAAGATATTGGCAAGGAAAAGCTGTCCTGTACATTTGCATTTTTCTATCAAACTAAGGACACTAGAGAGAAAATGTGAAAGCATTCTGTTAGGCCTTATTCTACACTGAATAGCCCTGGATTTATCAATGTGTATGTCATTGCAAAAGAAAGATATTGGCAAGGAAAAGCTCTCCTGTACATTTGCATTTTTCTCCCAAACTAAGGACACGAGAGGGAGAATTTTAAAGCATTCTGTAAGGCCTTATTCTACACTGCATAACCCTGAATTTACCAATGTGTATGTTCTTGCAATAGAAAGATATTGGCAAGGAAAAGCTGTCCTGTACATTTGCATTTTTCTCTCAAACTTAGGACACTAGAGAGAAAATGTGAAAGCATTCTGTTAGGCCTTATTCTACACTGAATAGCCCTGAATTTATCAATGTGTATGTCCTTGCAAAAGAAAGATATTGGCAAGGAAAAGCTGTCCTGTACATTCGCATTTTTCTCCCAAATAACAACACTAGAGATAAAATTTTAAAGCATTCTGTTAGGACTTATTCTACACTGCATAGCCCTGAATTTACCAATGTGTATGTCCTTGCAAAAGAAAGATATTGGCAAGGAAAAGCTGTCCTGTACATTTGCATTTTTCTCCCAAACTAAGGACACTAGAGAGAAAATGTTAAAGCATTCTGTTAGGCCTTATTCTACACTGCATAGCCCTGAATTTACCAATGTCTATGTCCTAGCAAAAAAAAAAATATTGGCAAGGAAAAGCTGTCCTGTACATTTGCATTTTTCTCTCAAACTAAGGAGACTAGAGAGAAAATTTTAAAGCATTCTGTTAGGCCTTATTCTACATTGCATAGCCCTGAATTTACCAATGTGTATGTCCTTGCAAAAGAATGATATTGGCAAGGAAAAGCTGTCCTGTACATTTGCATTTTTATCCCAAACTAACGACACTAGAGAGAAAATTTAAAAGCATTCTGTTAGGCCTTATTCTACACTGCATAGCCCTGAATTTACCAATGTCTATGTCCTAGCAAAATAAAAATATGGGCAAGGAAAACCTGTACTGTACATTTGCATTTTTCTCCCAAACTAAGCACACTAGAGAGATAATTTTAATGCATTCTGTTAGGCCTTATTCTACACTGCATAGCCCTGAATTTACCAATGTGTATGTCCTTGCAAACGAAAAATATTGGCAAGGAAAAGCTGTCCTGTACATTTGCATTTTTCTCCCAAACTAAGGACACTAGAGAGAAAATGTTAAAGCATTCTGTTAGGCCTTATTCTACACTGCATAGCCCTGAATTTACCAATGTCTATGTCCTAGCAAAATAAAAATATTGGCAAGGAAAACCTGTACTGTACATTTGCATTTTTCTCCCAAACTAAGCACACTAGAGAGATAATTTTAATGCATTCTGTTAGGCCTTATTCTACACTGCATAGCCCTGAATTTACCAATGTGTATGTCCTTGCAAACGAAAGATATTGGCAAGGAAAAGCTGTCCTGTACATTTGCATTTTTCTCCCAAACTAACGACACTAGAGAGAAAATTTAAAAGCATTCTGTTAGGCCTTATTCTATACTGCAAAGCCCTGAATTTACCAATGTCTATGCCCTAGCAAAATAAAAATATTGGCAAGGAAAACCTATACTGTACATTTGCATTTTTCTCACAAACTAAGGACACTAGAGAGAGAATTTTAATGCATTCTGTTAGGCCTTATTCTACACTGCATAGCCCTGAATTTACCAATGTGTATGTCCTTGCAAACGAAAGATATTGGCAAGGAAAAGCTGTCCTGTACATTTGCATTTTTCTCCCAAACTAAGGACACTAGAGAGAAAATGTGAAAGCATTCTGTTAGGTCTTATTCTACACTGCATAGCCCTGAATTTACCAATGTGTATGTCCTTGCAAAAGAAAGATATTGGCAAGGAAAAGCTGTCCTGTACATTTGCATTTTTCTACCAAACTAAGGACACTAGAGAGAAAATTTAAAAGTATTCTGTTAGGCCTTATTCTACACTGCATAGCCCTGAATTTACCAATGTGTATGTCCTTGCAAAAGAAAGATATTGGCAAGGAAAAGCTGTCCTGTACATTTGCATTTTTCTCCCAAACTAAGGACACTAGAGGGAAAATGTGAAAGCATTCTGTTAGGCCTTATTCTACACTGCATAGCCCTGAATTTACCAATTTGTATGTCCTTGCAAAAGAAAGATATTGGCAAGGAACAGCTGTCCTGTACATTTGCATTTTTCTCCAAAACCAAGGACACTAGAGAGAAAATTTTAAAGCATTCTGTTAGGCCTTATTCTACACTGCATAGCCATGAATAAACCAATGTGTATGTCCTAGCAAAATAAAGATATTGGCAAGGAAAAGCTGTCCTGTACATTTGCATTTTTCTCCCAAACTATGGACAATAGAGAGAAAATTTTAAAGCATTCTGTTAGGCCTTATTCTACACTGCATAGCCATGAATTTACCAATGTGTATGTCCTTGCAAAAGACATATATTGGCAAGGAAAATGTCTTGTACATTTGCATTTTTCTCCCAAACTAAGGACACTAGAGAGAACATTTTTAAACATTCTGTTTGGCCTTATTCTACACTGCATAGCCTTGAATTTACCAATGTGTATGTCCTTGCAAAAGAAAGATATTGGCATGGAAAAGCTGTCCTGTACATTTGCATTTTTCTCCCAAACTAAGGACACTAGAGGGAAAATGTGAAAGCATTCTGTTAGGCCTTATTCTACACTGCATAGCCCTGAATTTACCAATGTGTATGTCCTTGCAATAGAAAGATATTGGCAAGGAAAAGCTGTCCTGTACATTTGCATTTTTCTCCCAAACTAAGGACACTAGAGAGAAAATGTTAAAGCATTCTGTTAGGCCTTATTCTACAATGCATAGCCCTGAATTTACCAATGTCTATGTCCTAGCAAAATAAAAATATTGGCAAGGAAAAGCTGTCCTGTACATTGGCATTTTTCTCTCAAAGTAAGGAGACTAGAGAGAAAATGTTAAAGCATTCTGTTAGGCCTTATTCTACATTGCATAGCCCTGAATTTACCAATGTGTATGTCCTTGCAAAGATAGATATTGGCAAGGAAAAGCTGTCCTGTACATTTGCATTTTTCTACAAAACCAAGGACACTAGAGAGAAATTTTTAAAGCATTCTGTTAGGCCTTATTCTACACTGCATAGCCATTAATAAACCAATGTGTATGTCCTTGCAATAGAAAGATATTGGCAAGGAAAAGCTGTCCTGTACATTTGCATTTTTCTCCCAAACTAAGGACACTAGAGAGAAAATGTGAAAGCATTCTGTTAGGTCTTATTCTACACTGCATAGCCCTGAATTTACCAATGTGTATGTCCTTTCAAAATAAATATATTAGCAAGTAAAAGCTGTCCTGTACATATGCATTTTTCTCCCAAACTAAGGACACTAGAGAGAAAATTTAAAAGCATTCTGTTAGGCCTTATTCTACACTGCATAGCCCTGAATTTACCAATGTGTATGTCCTTGCAAAAGAATGATATTGGCAAGGAAAAGCTGTCCTGTACATTTGCATTTTTATCCCAAACTAACGACACTAGAGAGAAAATTTTAAAGCATTCTGTTAGGCCTTATTCTACACTGCATAGCCCTGAATTTTCCAATGTATATGTCCTTGCAAAAGCAAGATATTGGCAAGGAAAAGCTGTCCTGTACATTTGCATTTTTCTCCCAAACTAAGGACACTAGAGGGAAAATGTGAAAACATTCTGTTAGGCCTTATTCTACACTGCATAGCCGTGAATTTACCAGCATGTATATCCTTGCAAAAGCAAGATATTGGCAAGGAAAAGCTGTCCTGTACATTTGCATTTTTCTCCCAAACTAAGGACACTAGCGAGAAAATATTAAAGCATTCCGTTAGGCCTTATTCTACACTGCATAGCCCTGAATTTACCAATGTGTATGTCCTTGCTAAAGAAAGATATTGGCAAGGAAAAGCTGTCCTGTACATTTGCATTTTTTCTCCCAAACTAAGGAAACTAGACAGAAAATGTGAAAGCATTATGTTAGGACTTATTCTACACTGCATAGCCATGAATAAACCAATGTGTATGTCCTTGCAATAGAAAGATATTGGCAAGGAAAAGCTGTCCTGTACATTTGCATTTTTCTCCCAAACTAAGGACACTAGAGGGAAAATGTGAAAACATTCTGTTAGGCCTTATTCTACACTGCATAGCCGTGAATTTACCAGCATGTATATCCTTGCAAAAGCAAGATATTGGCAAGGAAAAGCTGTCCTGTACATTTGCATTTTTCTCCCAAACTAAGGACACTAGCGAGAAAATATTAAAGCATTCCGTTAGGCCTTATTCTACACTGCATAGCCCTGAATTTACCAATGTGTATGTCCTTGCTAAAGAAAGATATTGGCAAGGAAAAGCTGTCATGTACATTTGCATTTTTCTCCCAAACTAAGGACACTAGCGAGAAAATATTAAAGCATTCCGTTAGGCCTTATTCTACACTGCATAGCCCTGAATTTACCAATGTGTATGTCCTTGCTAAAGAAAGATATTGGCAAGGAAAAGCTGTCCTGTACATTTGCATTTTTCTCCCAAACTAAGGAAACTAGACAGAAAATGTGAAAGCATTATGTTAGGACTTATTCTACACTGCATAGCCATGAATAAACCAATGTGTATGTCCTTGCAATAGAAAGATATTGGCAAGGAAAAGCTGTCCTGTACATTTGCATTTTTCTCCCAAACTAAGTACACTAGAGGGAAAATGTGAAAGCATTCTGTTAGGCCTTATTCTACACTGCATAGCCGTAAATTTACCAGCATGTATATCCTTGCAAAAGCAAGATATTGGCAAGGGAAAGCTGTCCTGTACATTTGCATTTTTCTCCCGAACTAAGGACAATAGCGAGAAAATATTAAAGCATTCCGTTAGGCCTTATTCTACACTGCATAGCCCTGAATTTACCAATGTGTATGTCCTTGCTAAAGAAAGATATTGGCAAGGAAAAGCTGTCCTGTACATTTGCATTTTTCTCCCAAACTAAGGACACTAGCGAGAAAATATTAAAGCATTCCATTAGGCCTTATTCTACACTGCATAGCCCTGAATTTACCAATGTGTATGTCCCTGCTAAAGAAAGATATTGGCAAGGAAAAGCTGTCCTGTACATTTGCATTTTTCTCCCAAACTAAGGAATCTAGACAGAAAATGTGAAAGCATTATGTTAGGACTTATTCTACACTGCATAGCCATGAATAAACCAATGTGTATGTCCTTGCAATAGAAAGATATTGGCAAGGAAAAGCTGTCCTGTACATTTGCATTTTTCTATCAAACTAAGGACACTAGAGAGAAAATGTGAAAGCATTCTGTTAGGCCTTATTCTACACTGAATAGCCCTGGATTTATCAATGTGTATGTCATTGCAAAAGAAAGATATTGGCAAGGAAAAGCTCTCCTGTACATTTGCATTTTTCTCCCAAACTAAGGACACGAGAGGGAGAATTTTAAAGCATTCTGTAAGGCCTTATTCTACACTGCATAACCCTGAATTTACCAATGTGTATGTTCTTGCAATAGAAAGATATTGGCAAGGAAAAGCTGTCCTGTACATTTGCATTTTTCTCTCAAACTTAGGACACTAGAGAGAAAATGTGAAAGCATTCTGTTAGGCCTTATTCTACACTGAATAGCCCTGAATTTATCAATGTGTATGTCCTTGCAAAAGAAAGATATTGGCAAGGAAAAGCTGTCCTGTACATTCGCATTTTTCTCCCAAATAACAACACTAGAGATAAAATTTTAAAGCATTCTGTTAGGCCTTATTCTACACTGCATAGCCCTGAATTTACCAATGTGTATGTCCTTGCAAAAGAAAGATATTGGCAAGGAAAAGCTGTCCTGTACATTTGCATTTTTCTCCCAAACTAAGGACACTAGAGAGAAAATGTTAAAGCATTCTGTTAGGCCTTATTCTACACTGCATAGCCCTGAATTTACCAATGTCTATGTCCTAGCAAAAAAAAAAATATTGGCAAGGAAAAGCTGTCCTGTACATTTGCATTTTTCTCTCAAACTAAGGAGACTAGAGAGAAAATTTTAAAGCATTCTGTTAGGCCTTATTCTACATTGCATAGCCCTGAATTTACCAATGTGTATGTCCTTGCAAAAGAATGATATTGGCAAGGAAAAGCTGTCCTGTACATTTGCATTTTTATCCCAAACTAACGACACTAGAGAGAAAATTTAAAAGCATTCTGTTAGGCCTTATTCTACACTGCATAGCCCTGAATTTACCAATGTCTATGTCCTAGCAAAATAAAAATATGGGCAAGGAAAACCTGTACTGTACATTTGCATTTTTCTCCCAAACTAAGCACACTAGAGAGATAATTTTAATGCATTCTGTTAGGCCTTATTCTACACTGCATAGCCCTGAATTTACCAATGTGTATGTCCTTGCAAACGAAAAATATTGGCAAGGAAAAGCTGTCCTGTACATTTGCATTTTTCTCCCAAACTAAGGACACTAGAGAGAAAATGTTAAAGCATTCTGTTAGGCCTTATTCTACACTGCATAGCCCTGAATTTACCAATGTCTATGTCCTAGCAAAATAAAAATATTGGCAAGGAAAACCTGTACTGTACATTTGCATTTTTCTCCCAAACTAAGCACACTAGAGAGATAATTTTAATGCATTCTGTTAGGCCTTATTCTACACTGCATAGCCCTGAATTTACCAATGTGTATGTCCTTGCAAACGAAAGATATTGGCAAGGAAAAGCTGTCCTGTACATTTGCATTTTTCTCCCAAACTAACGACACTAGAGAGAAAATTTAAAAGCATTCTGTTAGACCTTATTCTATACTGCAAAGCCCTGAATTTACCAATGTCTATGCCCTAGCAAAATAAAAATATTGGCAAGGAAAACCTATACTGTACATTTGCATTTTTCTCACAAACTAAGGACACTAGAGAGAGAATTTTAATGCATTCTGTTAGGCCTTATTCTACACTGCATAGCCCTGAATTTACCAATGTGTATGTCCTTGCAAACGAAAGATATTGGCAAGGAAAAGCTGTCCTGTACATTTGCATTTTTCTCCCAAACTAAGGACACTAGAGAGAAAATGTGAAAGCATTCTGTTAGGTCTTATTCTACACTGCATATCCCTGAATTTACCAATGTGTATGTCCTTGCAAAAGAAAGATATTGGCAAGGAAAAGCTGTCCTGTACATTTGCATTTTTCTACCAAACTAAGGACACTAGAGAGAAAATTTAAAAGTATTCTGTTAGGCCTTATTCTACACTGCATAGCCCTGAATTTACCAATGTGTATGTCCTTGCAAAAGAAAGATATTGGCAAGGAAAAGCTGTCCTGTACATTTGCATTTTTCTCCCAAACTAAGGACATTAGCGGGAAAATGTGAAAGCATTCTGTTAGGCCTTATTCTACACTGCATAGCCCTGAATTTACCAATGTGTATGTCTTTGCAAAAGAACGATATTGGCAAGGAACAGCTGTCCTGTACATTTGCATTTTTCTCCAAAACCAAGGACACTAGAGAGAAAATTTTAAAGCATTCTGTTAGGCCTTATTCTACACTGCATAGCCATGAATAAACCAATGTGTATGTCCTAGCAAAATAAAGATATTGGCAAGGAAAAGCTGTCCTGTACATTTACATTTTTCTCCCTAACTATGGACAATAGAGAGAAAATTTTAAAGCATTCTGTTAGGCCTTATTCTACACTGCATAGCCATGAATAAACCAATGTGTATGTCCTTGCAAAAGAATGATATTGGCAAGGAAAAGCGGTCCTGTACATTTGCATTTTTATCCCAAACTAACGACACTAGAGAGAAAATTTTAAAGCATTCTGTTAGGCCTTATTCTACACTGCATAGCCCTGAATTTACCAATGTGTATGTCCTTGCAAAAGCAAGATATTGGCAAGGAAAAGCTGTCCTGTACATTTGCATTTTTCTCCCAAACTAAGGACACTAGAGGGAAAATGTGAAAGCATTATGTTAGGACTTATTCTACACTGCATAGCCATGAATAAACCAATGTGTATGTCCTTGCAATAGAAAGATATTGGCAAGGAAAAGCTGTCCTGTACATTTGCATTTTTCTCCCAAACTAAGGACACTAGAGAGAAAATATTAAAGCATTCCGTTAGGCCTTATTCTACACTGCATAGCCCTGAATTTACCAATGTGTATGTCCATGCTAAAGAAAGATATTGGCAAGGAAAAGCTGTCCTGTACATTTGCATTTTTCTCCCAAACTAAGGACACTAGCGAGAAAAAATTAAAGCATTCCGTTAGGCCTTATTCTACACTGCATAGCCCTGAATTTACCAATGTGTATGTCCTTGCTAAATAAAGATATTGGCAAGGAAAAGCTGTCCTGTACATTTGCATTTTTCTCCCTAACTAAGGAAACTAGACAGAAAATGTGAAAGCATTATGTTAGGCCTTATTCTACACTGAATAGCCCTGGATTTATCAATGTGTATGTCATTCCAAGAGAAAGATATTGGCAAGGAAAAGCTCTCCTGTACATTTGCATTTTTCTCCCAAACTAAGGACACGAGAGGGAGAATTTTAAAGCATTCTGTAAGGCCTTATTCTACACTGCATAACCCTGAATTTACCAATGTGTATGTCCTTGCAATAGAAAGATATTGGCAAGGAAAAGCTGTCCTGTACATTTGCATTTTTCTCTCAAACTTAGGACACTAGAGAGAAAATGTGAAAGCATTCTGTTAGGCCTTATTCTACACTGAATAGCCCTGAATTTATCAATGTGTATGTCCTTGCAAAAGAAAGATATTGGCAAGGAAAAGCTGTCCTGTACATTCGCATTTTTCTCCCAAATAACAACACTAGAGAGAAAATTTTAAAGCATTCTGTTAGGCCTTATTCTACACTGCATAGCCCTGAATTTACCAATGTGTATGTCCTTGCAAAAGAAAGATATTGGCAAGGAAAAGCTGTCCTGTACATTTGCATTTTTCTCCCAAACTAAGGACACTAGAGAGAAAATGTTAAAGCATTCTGTTAGGCCTTATTCTACACTGCATAGCCCTGAATTTACCAATGTCTATGTCCTAGCAAAATAAAAATATTGGCAAGGAAAAGCTGTCCTGTACATTGGCATTTTTCTCTCAAAGTAAGGAGACTAGAGAGAAAATTTTAAAGCATTCTGTTAGGCCTTATTCTACATTGCATAGCCCTGAATTTACCAATGTGTATGTCCTTGCAAAGATAGATATTGGCAAGGAAAAGCTGTCCTGTACATTTGCATTTTTCAACAAAACCAAGGACACTAGAGAGAAAATTTTAAAGCATTCTGTTAGGCCTTATTCTTCACTGCATAGCCATTAATAAACCAATGTGTATGTCCTTGCAATAGAAAGATATTGGCAAGGAAAAGCTGTCCTGTACATTTGCATTTTTCTCCCAAACTAAGGACACTAGAGAGAAAATGTGAAAGCATTCTGTTAGGTCTTATTCTACACTGCATAGCCCTGAATTTACCAATGTGTATGTCCTTTCAAAATAAATATATTAGCAAGTAAAAGCTGTCCTGTACATATGCATGTTTCTCCCAAACTAACGACACTAGAGAGAAAATTTAAAAGCATTCTGTTAGGCCTTATTCTACACTGCATAGCCCTGAATTTACCAATGTGTATGTCCTTGCAAAAGAATGATATTGGCAAGGAAAAGCTGTCCTGTACATTTGCATTTTTATCCCAAACTAACGACACTAGAGAGAAAATTTTAAAGCATTCTGTTAGGCCTTATTCTACACTGCATAGCCCTGAATTTTCCAATGTATATGTCCTTGCAAAAGCAAGATATTGGCAAGGAAAAGCTGTCCTGTACATTTGCATTTTTCTCCCAAACTAAGGACACTAGAGGGAAAATGTGAAAACATTCTGTTAGGCCTTATTCTACACTGCATAGCCGTGAATTTACCAGCATGTATATCCTTGCAAAAGCAAGATATTGGCAAGGAAAAGCTGTCCTGTACATTTGCATTTTTCTCCCAAACTAAGGACACTAGCGAGAAAATATTAAAGCATTCCGTTAGGCCTTATTCTACACTGCATAGCCCTGAATTTACCAATGTGTATGTCCTTGCTAAAGAAAGATATTGGCAAGGAAAAGCTGTCCTGTACATTTGCATTTTTCTCCCAAACTAAGGAAACTAGACAGAAAATGTGAAAGCATTATGTTAGGACTTATTCTACACTGCATAGCCATGAATAAACCAATGTGTATGTCCTTGCAATAGAAAGATATTGGCAAGGAAAAGCTGTCCTGTACATTTGCATTTTTCTCCCAAACTACGGACACTAGAGGGAAAATGTGAAAGCATTCTGTTAGGCCTTATTCTACACTGCATAGCCGTAAATTGACCAGCATGTATATCCTTGCAAAAGCAAGATATTGGCAAGGAAAAGCTGTCCTGTACATTTGCATTTTTCTCCCGAACTAAGGACAATAGCGAGAAAATATTAAAGCATTCCGTTAGGCCTTATTCTACACTGCATAGCCCTGAATTTACCAATGTGTATGTCCTTGCTAAAGAAAGATATTGGCAAGGAAAAGCTGTCCTGTACATTTGCATTTTTCTCCCAAACTAAGGACACTAGAGGGAAAATGTGAAAACATTCTGTTAGGCCTTATTCTACACTGCATAGCCGTGAATTTACCAGCATGTATATCCTTGCAAAAGCAAGATATTGGCAAGGAAAAGCTGTCCTGTACATTTGCATTTTTCTCCCAAACTAAGGACACTAGCGAGAAAATATTAAAGCATTCCGTTAGGCCTTATTCTACACTGCATAGCCCTGAATTTACCAATGTGTATGTCCTTGCTAAAGAAAGATATTGGCAAGGAAAAGCTGTCCTGTACATTTGCATTTTTCTCCCAAACTAAGGACACTAGCGAGAAAATATTAAAGCATTCCGTTAGGCCTTATTCTACACTGCATAGCCCTGAATTTACCAATGTGTATGTCCTTGCTAAAGAAAGATATTGGCAAGGAAAAGCTGTCCTGTACATTTGCATTTTTCTCCCAAACTAAGGAAACTAGACAGAAAATGTGAAAGCATTATGTTAGGACTTATTCTACACTGCATAGCCATGAATAAACCAATGTGTATGTCCTTGCAATAGAAAGATATTGGCAAGGAAAAGCTGTCCTGTACATTTGCATTTTTCTCTCAAACTAAGGACACTAGCGAGAAAATATTAAAGCATTCCGTTAGGCCTTATTCTACACTGCATAGCCCTGAATTTACCAATGTGTATGTCCTTGCTAAAGAAAGATATTGGCAAGGAAAAGCTGTCCTGTACATTTGCATTTTTCTCCCAATCTAAGGAAACTAGACAGAAAATGTGAAAGCATTATGTTAGGACTTATTCTACACTGCATAGCCATGAATAAACCAATGTGTATGTCCTTGCAATAGAAAGATATTGGCAAGGAAAAGCTGTCCTGTACATTTGCATTTTTCTCCCAAACTAAGTACACTAGAGGGAAAATGTGAAAGCATTCTGTTAGGCCTTATTCTACACTGCATAGCCGTAAATTTACCAGCATGTATATCCTTGCAAAAGCAAGATATTGGCAAGGGAAAGCTGTCCTGTACATTTGCATTTTTCTCCCGAACAAAGGACAATAGCGAGAAAATATTAAAGCATTCCGTTAGGCCTTATTCTACACTGCATAGCCCTGAATTTACCAATGTGTATGTCCTTGCTAAAGAAAGATATTGGCAAGGAAAAGCTGTCCTGTACATTTGCATTTTTCTCCCAAACTAAGGACACTAGCGAGAAAATATTAAAGCATTCCATTAGGCCTTATTCTACACTGCATAGCCCTGAATTTACCAATGTGTATGTCCTTGCTAAAGAAAGATATTGGCAAGGAAAAGCTGTCCTGTACATTTGCATTTTTCTCCCAAACTAAGGAATCTAGAAAGAAAATGTGAAAGCATTATGTTAGGACTTATTCTACACTGCATAGCCATGAATAAACCAATGTGTATGTCCTTGCAATAGAAAGATATTGGCAAGGAAAAGCTGTCCTGTACATTTGCATTTTTCTATCAAACTAAGGACACTAGAGAGAAAATGTGAAAGCATTCTGTTAGGCCTTATTCTACACTGAATAGCCCTGGATTTATCAATGTGTATGTCATTGCAAAAGAAAGATATTGGCAAGGAAAAGCTCTCCTGTACATTTGCATTTTTCTCCCAAACTAAGGACACGAGAGGGAGAATTTTAAAGCATTCTGTAAGGCCTTATTCTACACTGCATAACCCTGAATTTACCAATGTGTATGTTCTTGCAATAGAAAGATATTGGCAAGGAAAAGCTGTCCTGTACATTTGCATTTTTCTCTCAAACTTAGGACACTAGAGAGAAAATGTGAAAGCATTCTGTTAGGCCTTATTCTACACTGAATAGCCCTGAATTTATCAATGTGTATGTCCTTGCAAAAGAAAGATATTGGCAAGGAAAAGCTGTCCTGTACATTTGCATTTTTCTCCCAAACTAAGGACACTAGAGAGAAAATGTTAAAGCATTCTGTTAGGCCTTATTCTACACTGCATAGCCCTGAATTTACCAATGTCTATGTCCTAGCAAAAAAAAAAATATTGGCAAGGAAAAGCTGTCCTGTACATTTGCATTTTTCTCTCAAACTAAGGAGACTAGAGAGAAAATTTTAAAGCATTCTGTTAGGCCTTATTCTACATTGCATAGCCCTGAATTTACCAATGTGTATGTCCTTGCAAAAGAATGATATTGGCAAGGAAAAGCTGTCCTGTACATTTGCATTTTTATCCCAAACTAACGACACTAGAGAGAAAATTTAAAAGCATTCTGTTAGGCCTTATTCTACACTGCATAGCCCTGAATTTACCAATGTCTATGTCCTAGCAAAATAAAAATATTGGCAAGGAAAACCTGTACTGTACATTTGCATTTTTCTCCCAAACTAAGCACACTAGAGAGATAATTTTAATGCATTCTGTTAGGCCTTATTCTACACTGCATAGCCCTGAATTTACCAATGTGTATGTCCTTGCAAACGAAAGATATTGGCAAGGAAAAGCTGTCCTGTACATTTGCATTTTTCTCCCAAACTAAGGACACTAGAGAGAAAATGTTAAAGCATTCTGTTAGGCCTTATTCTACACTGCATAGCCCTGAATTTACCAATGTCTATGTCCTAGCAAAATAAAAATATTGGCAAGGAAAACCTGTACTGTACATTTGCATTTTTCTCCCAAACTAAGCACACTAGAGAGATAATTTTAATGCATTCTGTTAGGCCTTATTCTACACTGCATAGCCCTGAATTTACCAATGTGTATGTCCTTGCAAACGAAAGATATTGGCAAGGAAAAGCTGTCCTGTACATTTGCATTTTTCTCCCAAACTAACGACACTAGAGAGAAAATTTAAAAGCATTCTGTTAGGCCTTATTCTATACTGCATAGCCCTGAATTTACCAATGTCTATGTCCTAGCAAAAAAAAAAATATTGGCAAGGAAAAGCTGTCCTGTACATTTGCATTTTTCTCTCAAACTAAGGAGACTAGAGAGAAAATTTTAAAGCATTCTGTTAGGCCTTATTCTACATTGCATAGCCCTGAATTTACCAATGTGTATGTCCTTGCAAAAGAATGATATTGGCAAGGAAAAGCTGTCCTGTACATTTGCATTTTTATCCCAAACTAACGACACTAGAGAGAAAATTTAAAAGCATTCTGTTAGGCCTTATTCTACACTGCATAGCCCTGAATTTACCAATGTCTATGTCCTAGCAAAATAAAAATATTGGCAAGGAAAACCTGTACTGTACATTTGCATTTTTCTCCCAAACTAAGCACACTAGAGAGATAATTTTAATGCATTCTGTTAGGCCTTATTCTACACTGCATAGCCCTGAATTTACCAATGTGTATGTCCTTGCAAACGAAAGATATTGGCAAGGAAAAGCTGTCCTGTACATTTGCATTTTTCTCCCAAACTAAGGACACTAGAGAGAAAATGTTAAAGCATTCTGTTAGGCCTTATTCTACACTGCATAGCCCTGAATTTACCAATGTCTATGTCCTAGCAAAATAAAAATATTGGCAAGGAAAACCTGTACTGTACATTTGCATTTTTCTCCCAAACTAAGCACACTAGAGAGATAATTTTAATGCATTCTGTTAGGCCTTATTCTACACTGCATAGCCCTGAATTTACCAATGTGTATGTCCTTGCAAACGAAAGATATTGGCAAGGAAAAGCTGTCCTGTACATTTGCATTTTTCTCCCAAACTAAGGACACTAGAGAGAAAATGTGAAAGCATTCTGTTAGGTCTTATTCTACACTGCATATCCCTGAATTTACCAATGTGTATGTCCTTGCAAAAGAAAGATATTGGCAAGGAAAAGCTGTCCTGTACATTTGCATTTTTCTACCAAACTAAGGACACTAGAGAGAAAATTTAAAAGTATTCTGTTAGGCCTTATTCTACACTGCATAGCCCTGAATTTACCAATGTGTATGTCCTTGCAAAAGAAAGATATTGGCAAGGAAAAGCTGTCCTGTACATTTGCATTTTTCTCCCAAACTAAGGACACTAGCGGGAAAATGTGAAAGCATTCTGTTAGGCCTTATTCTACACTGCATAGCCCTGAATTTACCAATGTGTATGTCTTTGCAAAAGAACGATATTGGCAAGGAACAGCTGTCCTGTACATTTGCATTTTTCTCCAAAACCAAGGACACTAGAGAGAAAATTTTAAAGCATTCTGTTAGGCCTTATTCTACACTGCATAGCCATGAATAAACCAATGTGTATGTCCTAGCAAAATAAAGATATTGGCAAGGAAAAGCTGTCCTGTACATTTACATTTTTCTCCCTAACTATGGACAATAGAGAGAAAATTTTAAAGCATTCTGTTAGGCCTTATTCTACACTGCATAGCCATGAATTTACCAATGTGTATGTCCTTGCAAAAGCAAGATATTGGCAAGGAAAAGCTGTCCTGTACATTTGCATTTTTCTCCCAAACTAAGGAAACTAGACAGAAAATGTGAAAGCATTATGTTAGGACTTATTCTATACTGCATAACCATGAATTTACCAATGTGTATGTCCTTGCAAAAGAATGATATTGGCAAGGAAAAGCTGTCCTGTACATTTGCATTTTTATCGCAAACTAACGACACTAGAGAGAAAATTTTAAAGCATTCTGTTAGGCCTTATTCTACACTGCATAGCCCTGAATTTTCCAATGTATATGTCCTTGCAAAAGCAAGATATTGGCAAGGAAAAGCTGTCCTGTACATTTGCATTTTTCTCCCAAACTAAGGACACTAGAGGGAAAATGTGAAAACATTCTGTTAGGCCTTATTCTACACTGCATAGCCGTGAATTTACCAGCATGTATATCCTTGCAAAAGCAAGATATTGGCAAGGAAAAGCTGTCCTGTACATTTGCATTTTTCTCCCAAACTAAGGACACTAGCGAGAAAATATTAAAGCATTCCGTTAGGTCTTATTCTACACTGCATATCCCTGAATTTACCAATGTGTATGTCCTTGCAAAAGAAAGATATTGGCAAGGAAAAGCTGTCCTGTACATTTGCATTTTTCTACCAAACTAAGGACACTAGAGAGAAAATTTAAAAGTATTCTGTTAGGCCTTATTCTACACTGCATAGCCCTGAATTTACCAATGTGTATGTCCTTGCAAAAGAAAGATATTGGCAAGGAAAAGCTGTCCTGTACATTTGCATTTTTCTCCCAAACTAAGGACACTAGCGGGAAAATGTGAAAGCATTCTGTTAGGCCTTATTCTACACTGCATAGCCCTGAATTTACCAATGTGTATGTCTTTGCAAAAGAACGATATTGGCAAGGAACAGCTGTCCTGTACATTTGCATTTTTCTCCAAAACCAAGGACACTAGAGAGAAAATTTTAAAGCATTCTGTTAGGCCTTATTCTACACTGCATAGCCATGAATAAACCAATGTGTATGTCCTAGCAAAATAAAGATATTGGCAAGGAAAAGCTGTCCTGTACATTTACATTTTTCTCCCTAACTATGGACAATAGAGAGAAAATTTTAAAGCATTCTGTTAGGCCTTATTCTACACTGCATAGCCATGAATTTACCAATGTGTATGTCCTTGCAAAAGCAAGATATTGGCAAGGAAAAGCTGTCCTGTACATTTGCATTTTTCTCCCAAACTAAGGAAACTAGACAGAAAATGTGAAAGCATTATGTTAGGACTTATTCTATACTGCATAGCCATGAATTTACCAATGTGTATGTCCTTGCAAAAGAATGATATTGGCAAGGAAAAGCTGTCCTGTACATTTGCATTTTTATCGCAAACTAACGACACTAGAGAGAAAATTTTAAAGCATTCTGTTAGGCCTTATTCTACACTGCATAGCCCTGAATTTTCCAATGTATATGTCCTTGCAAAAGCAAGATATTGGCAAGGAAAAGCTGTCCTGTACATTTGCATTTTTCTCCCAAACTGAGGACACTAGAGGGAAAATGTGAAAACATTCTGTTAGGCCTTATTCTACACTGCATAGCCGTGAATTTACCAGCATGTATATCCTTGCAAAAGCAAGATATTGGCAAGGAAAAGCTGTCCTGTACATTTGCATTTTTCTCCCAAACTAAGGACACTAGCGAGAAAATATTAAAGCATTCCGTTAGGCCTTATTCTACACTGCATAGCCCTGAATTTACCAATGTGTATGTCCTTGCTAAAGAAAGATATTGGCAAGGAAAAGCTGTCCTGTACATTTGCATTTTTCTCCCAAACTAAGGAAACTAGACAGAAAATGTGAAAGCATTATGTTAGGACTTATTCTACACTGCATAGCCATGAATAAACCAATGTGTATGTCCTTGCAATAGAAAGATATTGGCAAGGAAAAGCTGTCCTGTACATTTGCATTTTTCTCCCAAACTAAGGACACTAGAGGGAAAATGTGAAAGCATTCTGTTAGGCCTTATTCTACACTGCATAGCCGTAAATTGACCAGCATGTATATCCTTGCAAAAGCAAGATATTGGCAAGGAAAAGCTGTCCTGTACATTTGCATTTTTCTCCCGAACTAAGGACAATAGCGAGAAAATATTAAAGCATTCCGTTAGGCCTTATTCTACACTGCATAGCCCTGAATTTACCAATGTGTATGTCCTTGCTAAAGAAAGATATTGGCAAGGAAAAGCTGTCCTGTACATTTGCATTTTTCTCCCAAACTAAGGAAACTAGACAGAAAATGTGAAAGCATTATGTTAGGACTTATTCTACACTGCATAGCCATGAATAAACCAATGTGTATGTCCTTGCAATAGAAAGATATTGGCAAGGAAAAGCTGTCCTGTACATTTGCATTTTTCTCCCAAACTAAGGACACTAGAGGGAAAATGTGAAAGCATTCTGTTAGGCCTTATTCTACACTGCATAGCCGTAAATTTACCAGCATGTATATCCTTGCAAAAGCAAGATATTGGCAAGGAAAAGCTGTCCTGTACATTTGCATTTTTCTCTCAAACTAAGGACACTAGAGGGAAAATGTGAAAACATTCTGTTAGGCCTTATTCTACACTGCATAGCCGTGAATTTACCAGCATGTATATCCTTGCAAAAGCAAGATATTGGCAAGGAAAAGCTGTCCTGTACATTTGCATTTTTCTCCCAAACTGAGGACACTAGAGGGAAAATGTGAAAACATTCTGTTAGGCCTTATTCTACACTGCATAGCCGTGAATTTACCAGCATGTATATCCTTGCAAAAGCAAGATATTGGCAAGGAAAAGCTGTCCTGTACATTTGCATTTTTCTCCCAAACTAAGGACACTAGCGAGAAAATATTAAAGCATTCCGTTAGGCCTTATTCTACACTGCATAGCCCTGAATTTACCAATGTGTATGTCCTTGCTAAAGAAAGATATTGGCAAGGAAAAGCTGTCCTGTACATTTGCATTTTTCTCCCAAACTAAGGAAACTAGACAGAAAATGTGAAAGCATTATGTTAGGACTTATTCTACACTGCATAGCCATGAATAAACCAATGTGTATGTCCTTGCAATAGAAAGATATTGGCAAGGAAAAGCTGTCCTGTACATTTGCATTTTTCTCCCAAACTAAGGACACTAGAGGGAAAATGTGAAAGCATTCTGTTAGGCCTTATTCTACACTGCATAGCCGTAAATTGACCAGCATGTATATCCTTGCAAAAGCAAGATATTGGCAAGGAAAAGCTGTCCTGTACATTTGCATTTTTCTCCCGAACTAAGGACAATAGCGAGAAAATATTAAAGCATTCCGTTAGGCCTTATTCTACACTGCATAGCCCTGAATTTACCAATGTGTATGTCCTTGCTAAAGAAAGATATTGGCAAGGAAAAGCTGTCCTGTACATTTGCATTTTTCTCCCAAACTAAGGAAACTAGACAGAAAATGTGAAAGCATTATGTTAGGACTTATTCTACACTGCATAGCCATGAATAAACCAATGTGTATGTCCTTGCAATAGAAAGATATTGGCAAGGAAAAGCTGTCCTGTACATTTGCATTTTTCTCCCAAACTAAGGACACTAGAGGGAAAATGTGAAAGCATTCTGTTAGGCCTTATTCTACACTGCATAGCCGTAAATTTACCAGCATGTATATCCTTGCAAAAGCAAGATATTGGCAAGGAAAAGCTGTCCTGTACATTTGCATTTTTCTCTCAAACTAAGGACACTAGAGGGAAAATGTGAAAACATTCTGTTAGGCCTTATTCTACACTGCATAGCCGTGAATTTACCAGCATGTATATCCTTGCAAAAGCAAGATATTGGCAAGGAAAAGCTGTCCTGTACATTTGCATTTTTCTCCCAAACTAAGGACACTAGCGAGAAAATATTAAAGCATTCCGTTAGGCCTTATTCTACACTGCATAGCCCTGAATTTACCAATGTGTATGTCCTTGCTAAAGAAAGATATTGGCAAGGAAAAGCTGTCCTGTACATTTGCATTTTTCTCCCAAACTAAGGAAACTAGACAGAAAATGTGAAAGCATTATGTTAGGACTTATTCTACACTGCATAGCCATGAATAAACCAATGTGTATGTCCTTGCAATAGAAAGATATTGGCAAGGAAAAGCTGTCCTGTACATTTGCATTTTTCTCCCAAACTAAGGACACTAGAGGGAAAATGTGAAAGCATTCTGTTAGGCCTTATTCTACACTGCATAGCCGTAAATTGACCAGCATGTATATCCTTGCAAAAGCAAGATATTGGCAAGGAAAAGCTGTCCTGTACATTTGCATTTTTCTCCCGAACTAAGGACAATAGCGAGAAAATATTAAAGCATTCCGTTAGGCCTTATTCTACACTGCATAGCCCTGAATTTACCAATGTGTATGTCCTTGCTAAAGAAAGATATTGGCAAGGAAAAGCTGTCCTGTACATTTGCATTTTTCTCCCAAACTAAGGAAACTAGACAGAAAATGTGAAAGCATTATGTTAGGACTTATTCTACACTGCATAGCCATGAATAAACCAATGTGTATGTCCTTGCAATAGAAAGATATTGGCAAGGAAAAGCTGTCCTGTACATTTGCATTTTTCTCCCAAACTAAGGACACTAGAGGGAAAATGTGAAAGCATTCTGTTAGGCCTTATTCTACACTGCATAGCCGTAAATTTACCAGCATGTATATCCTTGCAAAAGCAAGATATTGGCAAGGAAAAGCTGTCCTGTACATTTGCATTTTTCTCCCGAACTAAGGACAATAGCGAGAAAATATTAAAGCATTCCGTTAGGCCTTATTCTACACTGCATAGCCCTGAATTTACCAATGTGTATGTCCTTGCTAAAGAAAGATATTGGCAAGGAAAAGCTGTCCTGTACATTTGCATTTTTCTCCCAAACTAAGGACACTAGCGAGAAAATATTAAAGCATTCCATTAGGCCTTATTCTACACTGCATAGCCCTGAATTTACCAATGTGTATGTCCTTGCTAAAGAAAGATATTGGCAAGGAAAAGCTGTCCTGTACATTTGCATTTTTCTCCCAAACTAAGGAATCTAGACAGAAAATGTGAAAGCATTATGTTAGGACTTATTCTACACTGCATAGCCATGAATAAACCAATGTGTATGTCCTTGCAATAGAAAGATATTGGCAAGGAAAAGCTGTCCTGTACATTTGCATTTTTCTATCAAACTAAGGACACTAGAGAGAAAATGTGAAAGCATTCTGTTAGGCCTTATTCTACACTGAATAGCCCTGGATTTATCAATGTGTATGTCATTGCAAAAGAAAGATATTGGCAAGGAAAAGCTCTCCTGTACATTTGCATTTTTCTCCCAAACTAAGGACACGAGAGGGAGAATTTTAAAGCATTCTGTAAGGCCTTATTCTACACTGCATAACCCTGAATTTACCAATGTGTATGTTCTTGCAATAGAAAGATATTGGCAAGGAAAAGCTGTCCTGTACATTTGCATTTTTCTCTCAAACTTAGGACACTAGAGAGAAAATGTGAAAGCATTCTGTTAGGCCTTATTCTACACTGAATAGCCCTGAATTTATCAATGTGTATGTCCTTGCAAAAGAAAGATATTGGCAAGGAAAAGCTGTCCTGTACATTCGCATTTTTCTCCCAAATAACAACACTAGAGAGAAAATTTTAAAGCATTCTGTTAGGCCTTATTCTACACTGCATAGCCCTGAATTTACCAATGTGTATGTCCTTGCAAAAGAAAGATATTGGCAAGGAAAAGCTGTCCTGTACATTTGCATTTTTCTCCCAAACTAAGGACACTAGAGAGAAAATGTTAAAGCATTCTGTTAGGCCTTATTCTACACTGCATAGCCCTGAATTTACCAATGTCTATGTCCTAGCAAAATAAAAATATTGGCAAGGAAAAGCTGTCCTGTACATTTGCATTTTTCTCTCAAACTAAGGAGACTAGAGAGAAAATTTTAAAGCATTCTGTTAGGCCTTATTCTACATTGCATAGCCCTGAATTTACCAATGTGTATGTCCTTGCAAAAGAATGATATTGGCAAAGAAAAGCTGTCCTGTACATTTGCATTTTTATCCCAAACTAACGACACTAGAGAGAAAATTTTAAAGCATTCTGTTAGGCCTTATTCTACACTGCATAGCCCTGAATTTACCAATGTGTATGTCCTTGCAAAAGCAAGATATTGGCAAGGAAAAGCTGTCCTGTACATTTGCATTTTTCTCCCAAACTAAGGACACTAGAGGGAAAATGTGAAAGCATTCTGTTAGGCCTTACTCTACACTGCATAGCCCTGAATTTACCAATGTGTATGTCCTTGCAAAAGAAAGATATTGGCAAGGAACAACTGTCCTGTACATTTGCATTTTTTTCCAAAACCAAGGACACTAGAGAGAAAATTTTAAAGCATTCTGTTAGGCCTTATTCTACACTGCATAGCCATGAATAAACCAATGTGTATGTCCTAGCAAAATAAAGATATTGGCAAGGAAAAGCTGTCCTGTACATTTGCATTTTTCTCCCAAACTATGGACAATAGAGAGAAAATTTTAAAGCATTCTGTTAGGCCTTATTCTACACTGCATAGCCATGAATTTACCAATGTGTATGTCCTTGCAAAAGACATATATTGGCAAGGAAAATGTCTTGTACATTTGCATTTTTCTCCCAAACTAAGGACACTAGAGAGAACATTTTTAAACATTCTGTTAGGCCTTATTCTACACTGCATAGCCTTGAATTTACCAATGTGTATGTCCTTGCAAAAGAAAGATATTGGCATGGAAAAGCTGTCCTGTACATTTGCATTTTTCTCCCAAACTAAGGACACTAGAGGGAAAATGTGAAAGCATTCTGTTAGGCCTTATTCTACACTGCATAGCCCTGAATTTACCAATGTGTATGTCCTTGCAAAAGAAAGATATTGGCAAGGAACAGCTGTCCTGTACATTTGAATTTTTCTCCCAAACTAAGGACACTAGAGAGAAAATTTGAAAGCATTCTGTTAGGCCTTATTTACACTGCTTAGCCATTAATAAACCAATGTGTATGTCCTTGCAAAAAAAAGATATTGACAAGGAAAAGCTGTCCTGTACATTTGCATTTTTCTCCCAAACTATGGACACTAGAGAGAAAATTTTAAAGCATTCTGTTAGGCCTTATTCTACACTGCATAGCCCTGAATTTACCAATGTGTATGTCCTTGCAAAAGAAATATATTGGCAAGGAAAATGTCTTGTACATTTGCATTTTTATCCCAAACTAAGGACACTAGAGAGAAAAATTTTAAGCATTCTGTTAGGCCTTATTCTACACTGCATAGCCTTGAATTTACCAATGTGTATGTCATTGCAAAAGAAATATATTGGCAAGGAAAAGCTGTCCTGTACATTTGCATTTTTCTCCCAAACTAAGGACACTAGAGAGAAATGTGAAAGCATTCTGTTAGGCCATATTCTACACTGCATAGCCGTGAATTTACCAGCATGTATATCCTTGCAAAAGCAAGATATTGGCAAAGAAAAGCTGTCCTGTACATTTGCATTTTTCTCCCAAACTAAGGACACTAGAGGGAAAATGTGAAAGCATTCTGTTAGGCCTTATTCTACACTGCATAGCCCTGAATTTACCAATGTGTATGTCCTTGCAAAAGAAAGATATTGGCAAGGAAAAGCTGTCCTGTACATTTGCATTTTTCTCCCAAACTAAGGACACTAGAGAGAAAATGTTAAAGCATTCTGTTAGGCCTTATTCTACACTGCATAGCCCTGAATTTACCAATGTCTATGTCCTAGCAAAATAAAAATATTGGCAAGGAAAAGCTGTCCTGTACATTGGCATTTTTCTCTCAAAGTAAGGAGACTAGAGAGAAAATTTTAAAGCATTCTGTTAGGCCTTATTCTACATTGCATAGCCCTGAATTTACCAATGTGTATGTCCTTGCAAAGATAGATATTGGCAAGGAAAAGCTGTCCTGTACATTTGCATTTTTCTACAAAACCAAGGACACTAGAGAGAAAATTTTAAAGCATTCTGTTAGGCCTTATTCTACACTGCATAGCCATTAATAAACCAATGTGTATGTACTTGCAATAGAAAGATATTGGCAAGGAAAAGCTGTCCTGTACATTTGCATTTTTCTCCCAAACTAAGGACACAAGAGAGAAAATGTGAAAGCATTCTGTTAGGTCTTATTCTACACTGTATAGCCCTGAATTTACCAATGTGTATGTCCTTTCAAAATAAATATATTAGCAAGTAAAAGCTGTGCTGTACATTTGCATGTTTCTCCCAAACTAACGACACTAGAGAGAAAATTTAAAAGCATTCTGTTAGGCCTTATTCTACACTGCATAGCCCTGAATTTACCAATGTGTATGTCCTTGCAAAAGAATGATATTGGCAAGGAAAAGCTGTCCTGTACATTTGCATTTTTATCCCAAACTAACGACACTAGAGAGAAAATTTTAAAGCATTCTGTTAGGCCTTATTCTATACTGCATAGCCCTGAATTTTCCAATGTATATGTCCTTGCAAAAGCAAGATATTGGCAAGGAAAAGCTGTCCTGTACATTTGCATTTTTCTCCCAAACTAAGGACACTAGAGGGAAAATGTGAAAACATTCTGTTAGGCCTTATTCTACACTGCGTAGCCGTGAATTTACCAGCATGTATATCCTTGCAAAAGCAAGATATTGGCAAGGAAAAGCTGTCCTGTACATTTGCATTTTTCTCCCAAACTAAGGACACTAGCGAGAAAATATTAAAGCATTCCGTTAGGCCTTATTCTACACTGCATAGCCCTGAATTTACCAATGGGTATGTCCTTGCTAAAGAAAGATATTGGCAAGGAAAAGCTGTCCTGTACATTTGCATTTTTCTCCCAAACTAAGGACACTAGCGAGAAAATATTAAAGCATTCCGTTAGGCCTTATTCTACACTGCATAGCCCTGAATTTACCAATGTGTATGTCCTTGCTAAAGAAAGATATTGGCAAGGAAAAGCTGTCCTGTACATTTGCATTTTTCTCCCAAACTAAGGAAACTAGACAGAAAATGTGAAAGCATTATGTTAGGACTTATTCTACACTGCATAGCCATGAATAAACTAATGTGTATGTCCTTGCAATAGAAAGATATTGGCAAGGAAAAGCTGTCCTGTACATTTGCATTTTTCTCTCAAACTAAGGACACTAGCGAGAAAATATTAAAGCATTCCGTTAGGCCTTATTCTACACTGCATAGCCCTGAATTTACCAATGTGTATGTCCTTGCTAAAGAAAGATATTGGCAAGGAAAAGCTGTCCTGTACATTTGCATTTTTCTCCCAAACTAAGGAAACTAGACAGAAAATGTGAAAGCATTATGTTAGGACTTATTCTACACTGCATAGCCATGAATAAACCAATGTGTATGTACTTGCAATAGAAAGATATTGGCAAGGAAAAGCTGTCCTGTACATTTGCATTTTTCTCCCAAACTAAGGACACTAGAGGGAAAATGTGAATGCATTCTGTTAGGCCTTATTCTACACTGCATAGCCGTAAATTTACCAGCATGTATATCCTTGCAAAAGCAAGATATTGGCAAGGAAAAGCTGTCCTGTACATTTGCATTTTTCTCCCGAACTAAGGACAATAGCGAGAAAATATTAAAGCATTCCGTTAGGCCTTATTCTACACTGCATAGCCCTGAATTTACCAATGTGTATGTCCTTGCTAAAGAAAGATATTGGCAAGGAAAAGCTGTCCTGTACATTTGCATTTTTCTCCCAAACTAAGGACACTAGCGAGAAAATATTAAAGCATTCCATTAGGCCTTATTCTACACTGCATAGCCCTGAATTTACCAATGTGTATGTCCTTGCTAAAGAAAGATATTGGCAAGGAAAAGCTGTCCTGTACATTTGCATTTTTCTCCCAAACTAAGGAATCTAGACAGAAAATGTGAAAGCATTATGTTAGGACTTATTCTACACTGCATAGCCATGAATAAACCAATGTGTATATCCTTGCAATAGAAAGATATTGGCAAGGAAAAGCTGTCCTGTACATTTGCATTTTTCTATCAAACTAAGGACACTAGAGAGAAAATGTGAAAGCATTCTGTTAGGCCTTATTCTACAACGAATAGCCCTGGATTTATCAATGTGTATGTCATTGCAAAAGAAAGATATTGGCAAGGAAAAGCTCTCCTGTACATTTGCATTTTTCTCCCAAACTAAGGACACGAGAGGGAGAATTTTAAAGCATTCTGTTAGGCCTTATTCTACACTGCATAACCCTGAATTTACCAATGTGTATGTCCTTGCAATAGAAAGATATTGGCAAGGAAAAGCTGTCCTGTACATTTGCATTTTTCTCTCAAACTTAGGACACTAGAGAGAAAATTTGAAAGCATTCTGTTAGGCCTTATTCTACACTGAATAGCCCTGAATTTATCAATGTGTATGTCCTTGCAAAAGAAAGATATTGGCAAGGAAAAGCTGTCCTGTACATTCGCATTTTTCTCCCAAATAACAACACTAGAGAGAAAATTTTAAAGCATTCTGTTAGGCCTTATTCTACACTGCATAGCCCTGAATTTACCAATGTGTATGTCCTTGCAAAAGAATGATATTGGCAAGGAAAAGCTGTCCTGTACATTTGCATTTTTCTCCCAAACTAAGGACACTAGAGGGAAAATGTGAAAACATTCTGTTAGGCCTTATTCTACACTGCATAGCCGTGAATTTACCAGCATGTATATCCTTGCAAAAGCAAGATATTGGCAAGGAAAAGCTGTCCTGTACATTTGCATTTTTCTCCCAAACTAAGGACACTAGCGAGAAAATATTAAAGCATTCCGTTAGGCCTTATTCTACACTGCATAGCCCTGAATTTACCAATGTGTATGTCCTTGCTAAAGAAAGATATTGGCAAGGAAAAGCTGTCCTGTACATTTGCATTTTTCTCCCAAACTAAGGACACTAGCGAGAAAATATTAAAGCATTCCGTTAGGCCTTATTCTACACTGCATAGCCCTGAATTTACCAATGGGTATGTCCTTGCTAAAGAAAGATATTGGCAAGGAAAAGCTGTCCTGTACATTTGCATTTTTCTCCCAAACTAAGGACACTAGCGAGAAAATATTAAAGCATTCCGTTAGGCCTTATTCTACACTGCATAGCCCTGAATTTACCAATGTGTATGTCCTTGCTAAAGAAAGATATTGGCAAGGAAAAGCTGTCCTGTACATTTGCATTTTTCTCCCAAACTAAGGAAACTAGACAGAAAATGTGAAAGCATTATGTTAGGACTTATTCTACACTGCATAGCCATGAATAAACCAATGTGTATGTCCTTGCAATAGAAAGATATTGGCAAGGAAAAGCTGTCCTGTACATTTGCATTTTTCTCTCAAACTAAGGACACTAGCGAGAAAATATTAAAGCATTCCGTTAGGCCTTATTCTACACTGCATAGCCCTGAATTTACCAATGTGTATGTCCTTGCTAAAGAAAGATATTGGCAAGGAAAAGCTGTCCTGTACATTTGCATTTTTCTCCCAAACTAAGGAAACTAGACAGAAAATGTGAAAGCATTATGTTAGGACTTATTCTACACTGCATAGCCATGAATAAACCAATGTGTATGTACTTGCAATAGAAAGATATTGGCAAGGAAAAGCTGTCCTGTACATTTGCATTTTTCTCCCAAACTAAGGACACTAGAGGGAAAATGTGAAAGCATTCTGTTAGGCCTTATTCTACACTGCATAGCCGTAAATTTACCAGCATGTATATCCTTGCAAAAGCAAGATATTGGCAAGGAAAAGCTGTCCTGTACATTTGCATTTTTCTCCCGAACTAAGGACAATAGCGAGAAAATATTAAAGCATTCCGTTAGGCCTTATTCTACACTGCATAGCCCTGAATTTACCAATGTGTATGTCCTTGCTAAAGAAAGATATTGGCAAGGAAAAGCTGTCCTGTACATTTGCATTTTTCTCCCAAACTAAGGACACTAGCGAGAAAATATTAAAGCATTCCATTAGGCCTTATTCTACACTGCATAGCCCTGAATTTACCAATGTGTATGTCCTTGCTAAAGAAAGATATTGGCAAGGAAAAGCTGTCCTGTACATTTGCATTTTTCTCCCAAACTAAGGAATCTAGACAGAAAATGTGAAAGCATTATGTTAGGACTTATTCTACACTGCATAGCCATGAATAAACCAATGTGTATATCCTTGCAATAGAAAGATATTGGCAAGGAAAAGCTGTCCTGTACATTTGCATTTTTCTATCAAACTAAGGACACTAGAGAGAAAATGTGAAAGCATTCTGTTAGGCCTTATTCTACACTGAATAGCCCTGGATTTATCAATGTGTATGTCATTGCAAAAGAAAGATATTGGCAAGGAAAAGCTCTCCTGTACATTTGCATTTTTCTCCCAAACTAAGGACACGAGAGGGAGAATTTTAAAGCATTCTGTTAGGCCTTATTCTACACTGCATAACCCTGAATTTACCAATGTGTATGTCCTTGCAATAGAAAGATATTGGCAAGGAAAAGCTGTCCTGTACATTTGCATTTTTCTCTCAAACTTAGGACACTAGAGAGAAAATGTGAAAGCATTCTGTTAGGCCTTATTCTACACTGAATAGCCCTGAATTTATCAATGTGTATGTCCTTGCAAAAGAAAGATATTGGCAAGGAAAAGCTGTCCTGTACATTCGCATTTTTCTCCCAAATAACAACACTAGAGAGAAAATTTTAAAGCATTCTGTTAGGCCTTATTCTACACTGCATAGCCCTGAATTTACCAAGGTGTATGTCCTTGCAAAAGAATGATATTGGCAAGGAAAAGCTGTCCTGTACATTTGCATTTTTCTCCCAAACTAAGGACACTAGAGGGAAAATGTGAAAACATTCTGTTAGGCCTTATTCTACACTGCATAGCCGTGAATTTA
Organism: Pseudophryne corroboree; assembly: GCF_028390025.1. Lineage (NCBI taxonomy): Eukaryota > Metazoa > Chordata > Amphibia > Anura > Myobatrachidae > Pseudophryne > Pseudophryne corroboree. Next base: position 687,728,127 of record NC_086444.1, read on the forward strand.
CCAGCATGTATATCCTTGCAAAAGCAAGATATTGGCAAGGAAAAGCTGTCCTGTACATTTGCATTTTTCTCCCAAACTAAGGACACTAGCGAGAAAATATTAAAGCATTCCGTTAGGCCTTATTCTACACTGCATAGCCCTGAATTTACCAATGTGTATGTCCTTGCTAAAGAAAGATATTGGCAAGGAAAAGCTGTCCTGTACATTTGCATTTTTCTCCCAAACTAAGGACACTAGCGAGAAAATATTAAAGCATTCCGTTAGGCCTTATTCTACACTGCATAGCCGTAAATTTACCAGCATGTATATCCTTGCAAAAGCAAGATATTGGCAAGGAAAAGCTGTCCTGTACATTTGCATTTTTCTCCCGAACTAAGGACAATAGCGAGAAAATATTAAAGCATTCCGTTAGGCCTTATTCTACACTGCATAGCCCTGAATTTACCAATGTGTATGTCCTTGCTAAAGAAAGATATTGGCAAGGAAAAGCTGTCCTGTACATTTGCATTTTTCTCCCAAACTAAGGACACTAGCGAGAAAATATTAAAGCATTCCATTAGGCCTTATTCTACACTGCATAGCCCTGAATTTACCAATGTGTATGTCCTTGCTAAAGAAAGATATTGGCAAGGAAAAGCTGTCCTGTACATTTGCATTTTTCTCCCAAACTAAGGAATCTAGACAGAAAATGTGAAAGCATTATGTTAGGACTTATTCTACACTGCATAGCCATGAATAAACCAATGTGTATATCCTTGCAATAGAAAGATATTGGCAAGGAAAAGCTGTCCTGTACATTTGCATTTTTCTATCAAACTAAGGACACTAGAGAGAAAATGTGAAAGCATTCTGTTAGGCCTTATTCTACACTGAATAGCCCTGGATTTATCAATGTGTATGTCATTGCAAAAGAAAGATATTGGCAAGGAAAAGCTCTCCTGTACATTTGCATTTTTCTCCCAAACTAAGGACACGAGAGGGAGAATTTTAAAGCATTCTGTTAGGCCTTATTCTACACTGCATAACCCTGAATTTACCAATGTGTATGTCCTTGCAATAGAAAGATATTGGCAAGGAAAAGCAGTCCTGTACATTTGCATTTTTCTCTCAAACTTAGGACACTAGAGAGAAAATGTGAAAGCATTCTGTTAGGCCTTATTCTACACTGAATAGCCCTGAATTTATCAATGTGTATGTCCTTGCAAAAGAAAGATATTGGCAAGGAAAAGCTGTCCTGTACATTCGCATTTTTCTCCCAAATAACAACACTAGAGAGAAAATTTTAAAGCATTCTGTTAGGCCTTATTCTACACTGCATAGCCCTGAATTTACCAATGTGTATGTCCTTGCAAAAGAATGATATTGGCAAGGAAAAGCTGTCCTGTACATTTGCATTTTTCTCCCAAACTAAGGACACTAGAGGGAAAATGTGAAAACATTCTGTTAGGCCTTATTCTACACTGCATAGCCGTGAATTTACCAGCATGTATATCCTTGCAAAAGCAAGATATTGGCAAGGAAAAGCTGTCCTGTACATTTGCATTTTTCTCCCAAACTAAGGACACTAGCGAGAAAATATTAAAGCATTCCGTTAGGCCTTATTCTACACTGCATAGCCCTGAATTTACCAATGTGTATGTCCTTGCTAAAGAAAGATATTGGCAAGGAAAAGCTGTCCTGTACATTTGCATTTTTCTCCCAAACTAAGGACACTAGCGAGAAAATATTAAAGCATTCCGTTAGGCCTTATTCTACACTGCATAGCCCTGAATTTACCAATGTGTATGTCCTTGCTAAAGAAAGATATTGGCAAGGAAAACCTGTCCTGTACATTTGCATTTTTCTCCCAAACTAAGGAAACTAGACAGAAAATGTGAAAGCATTATGTTAGGACTTATTCTACACTGCATAGCCATGAATAAACCAATGTGTATGTCCTTGCAATAGAAAGATATTGGCAAGGAAAAGCTGTCCTGTACATTTGCATTTTTCTCCCAAACTAAGGACACTAGCGAGAAAATATTAAAGCATTCCGTTAGGCCTTATTCTACACTGCATAGCCCTGAATTTACCAATGTGTATGTCCTTGCTAAAGAAAGATATTGGCAAGGAAAAGCTGTCCTGTACATTTGCATTTTTCTCCCAAACTAAGGAAACTAGACAGGAAATGTGAAAGCATTATGTTAGGACTTATTCTATACTGCATAGCCATGAATAAACCAATGTGTATGTCCTTGCAATAGAAAGATATTGGCAAGGAAAAGCTGTCCAGTACATTTGCATTTTTCTCCCAAACTAAGGACACTAGAGGGAAAATGTGAAAGCATTCTGTTAGGCCTTATTCTACACTGCATAGCCGTAAATTTACCAGCATGTATATCCTTGCAAAAGCAAGATATTGGCAAGGAAAAGCTGTCCTGTACATTTGCATTTTTCTCCCGAACTAAGGACAATAGCGAGAAAATATTAAAGCATTCCGTTAGGCCTTATTCTACACTGCATAGCCCTGAATTTACCAATGTGTATGTCCTTGCTAAAGAAAGATATTGGCAAGGAAAAGCTGTCCTGTACATTTGCATTTTTCTCCCAAACTAAGGACACTAGCGAGAAAATATTAAAGCATTCCATTAGGCCATATTCTACACTGCATAGCCCTGAATTTACCAATGTGTATGTCCTTGCTAAAGAAAGATATTGGCAAGGAAAAGCTGTCCTGTACATTTGCATTTTTCTCCCAAACTAAGGAATCTAGACAGAAAATGTGAAAGCATTATGTTAGGACTTATTCTACACTGCATAGCCATGAATAAACCAATGTGTATGTCCTTGCAATAGAAAGATATTGGCAAGGAAAAGCTGTCCTGTACATTTGCATTTTTCTATCAAACTAAGGACACTAGAGAGAAAATGTGAAAGCATTCTGTTAGGCCTTATTCTACTCTGAATAGCCCTGGATTTATCAATGTGTATGTCATTGCAAAAGAAAGATATTGGCAAGGAAAAGCTCTCCTGTACATTTGCATTTTTCTCCCAAACTAAGGACACGAGAGGGAGAATTTTAAAGCATTCTGTAAGGCCTTATTCTACACTGCATAACCCTGAATTTACCAATGTGTATGTCCTTGCAATAGAAAGATATTGGCAAGGAAAAGCTGTCCTGTACATTTGCATTTTTCTCTCAAACTTAGGACACTAGAGAGAAAATGTGAAAGCATTCTGTTAGGCCTTATTCTACACTGAATAGCCCTGAATTTATCAATGTGTATGTCCTTGCAAAAGAAAGATATTGGCAAGGAAAAGCTGTCCTGTACATTCGCATTTTTCTCCCAAATAACAACACTAGAGAGAAAATGTTAAAGCATTCTGTTAGGCCTTATTCTACACTGCATAGCCCTGAATTTACCAATGTGTATGTCCTTGCAAAAGAAAGATATTGGCAAGGAAAAGCTGTCCTGTACATTTGCATTTTTATCCCAAACTAACGACACTAGAGAGAAAATGTTAAAGCATTCTGTTAGGCCTTATTCTACACTGCATAGCCCTGAATTTACCAATGTGTATGTCCTTGCTAAAGAAAGATATTGGCAAGGAAAAGCTGTCCTGTACATATGCATTTTTCTCCCAAACTAAGGACACTAGCGAGAAAATATTAAAGCATTCCGTTAGGCCTTATTCTACACTGCATAGCCCTGAATTTACCAATGTGTATGTCCTTGCTAAAGAAAGATATTGGCAAGGAAAACCTGTCCTGTACATTTGCATTTTTCTCCCAAACTAAGGAAACTAGACAGAAAATGTGAAAGCATTATGTTAGGACTTATTCTACACTGCATAGCCATGAATAAACCAATGTGTATGTCCTTGCAATAGAAAGATATTGGCAAGGAAAAGCTTTCCTGTACATTTGCATTTTTCTCTCAAACTAAGGACACTAGCGAGAAAATATTAAAGCATTCCGTTAGGCCTTATTCTACACTGCATAGCCCTGAATTTACCAATGTGTATGTCCTTGCTAAAGAAAGATATTGGCAAGGAAAAGCTGTCCTGTACATTTGCATTTTTCTCCCAAACTAAGGAAACTAGACAGGAAATGTGAAAGCATTATGTTAGGACTTATTCTACACTGCATAGCCATGAATAAACCAATGTGTATGTCCTTGCAATAGAAAGATATTGGCAAGGAAAAGCTGTCCAGTACATTTGCATTTTTCTATCAAACTAAGGACACTAGAGAGAAAATGTGAAAGCATTCTGTTAGGCCTTATTCTACTCTGAATAGCCCTGGATTTATCAATGTGTATGTCACTGCAAAAGAAAGATATTGGCAAGGAAAAGCTCTCCTGTACATTTGCATTTTTCTCCCAAACTAAGGACACGAGAGGGAGAATTTTAAAGCATTCTGTAAGGCCTTATTCTACACTGCATAACCCTGAATTTACCAATGTGTATGTCCTTGCAATAGAAAGATATTGGCAAGGAAAAGCTGTCCTGTACATTTGCATTTTTCTCTCAAACTTAGGACACTAGAGAGAAAATGTGAAAGCATTCTGTTAGGCCTTATTCTACACTGAATAGCCCTGAATTTATCAATGTGTATGTCCTTGCAAAAGAAAGATATTGGCAAGGAAAAGCTGTCCTGTACATTCGCATTTTTCTCCCAAATAACAACACTAGAGAGAAAATGTTAAAGCATTCTGTTAGGCCTTATTCTACACTGCATAGCCCCGAATTTACCAATGTGTATGTCCTTGCAAAAGAAAGATATTGGCAAGGAAAAGCTGTCCTGTACATTTGCATTTTTATCCCAAACTAACGACACTAGAGAGAAAATTTTAAAGCATTCTGTTAGGCCTTATTCTACACTGCATAGCCCTGAATTTACCAATGTGTATGTCCTTGCAAAAGCAAGATATTGGCAAGGAAAAGCTGTCCTGTACATTTGCATTTTTCTCCCAAACTATGGACAATAGAGAGAACATTTTAAAGCATTCTGTTAGGCCTTATTCTACATTGCATAGCCCTGAATTTACCAATGTGTATGTCCTTGCAAAAGAATGATATTGGCAAGGAAAAGCTGTCCTGTACATTTGCATTTTTATCCCAAACTAACGACACTAGAGAGAAAATTTTAAAGCATTCTGTTAGGCCTTATTCTACACTGCATAGCCCTGAATTTACCAATTTGTATGTCCTTGCAAAAGCAAGATATTGGCAAGGAAAAGCTGTCCTGTACATTTGCATGTTTCTCCCAAACTAAGGACACTAGAGGGAAAATGTGAAAGCATTCTGTTAGGCCTTATTCTACACTGCATAGCCCTGAATTTACCAATGTGTATGTCCTTGCAAAAGAAAGATATTGGCAAGGAACAGCTGTCCTGTACATTTGCATTTTTCTCCAAAACCAAGGACACTAGAGAGAAAATTTTAAAGCATTCTGTTAGGCCTTATTCTACACTGCATAGCCATGAATAAACCAATGTGTATGTCCTAGCAAAATAAAGATATTGGCAAGGAAAAGCTGTCCTGTACATTTGCATTTTTCTCCCAAACTATGGACAATAGAGAGAAAATTTTAAAGCATTCTGTTAGGCCTTATTCTACACTGCATAGCCATGAATTTACCAATGTGTATGTCCTTGCAAAAGACATATATTGGCAAGGAAAATGTCTTGTACATTTGCATTTTTCTCCCAAACTATGGACAATAGAGAGAAAATTTTAAAGCATTCTGTTAGGCCTTATTCTACACTGCATAGCCATGAATTTACCAATGTGTATGTCCTTGCAAAATACATATATTGGCAAGGAAAATGTCTTGTACATTTGCATTTTTCTCCCAAACTAAGGACACTAGAGAGAACATTTTTAAACATTCTGTTAGGCCTTATTCTACACTGCATAGCCCTGAATTTACCAATGTGTATGTCCTTGCAAAAGCAAGCTATTGGCAAGGAAAGGCTGTCCTGTACATTTGCATTTTTCTCCCAAACTATGGACAATAGAGAGAAAATTTTAAAGCATTCTGTTAGGCCTTATTCTACATTGCATAGCCCTGAATTTACCAATGTGTATGTCCTTGCAAAAGAATGATATTGGCAAGGAAAAGCTGTCCTGTACATTTGCATTTTTATCCCAAACTAACGACACTAGAGAGAAAATTTTAAAGCATTCTGTTAGGCCTTATTCTACACTGCATAGCCCTGAATTTACCAATGTGTATGTCCTTGCAAAAGCAAGATATTGGCAAGGAAAAGCTGTCCTGTACATTTGCATTTTTCTCCCAAACTAAGGACACTAGAGGGAAAATGTGAAAGCATTCTGTTAGGCCTTATTCTACACTGCATAGCCCTGAATTTACCAATGTGTATGTCCTTGCAAAAGAAAGATATTGGCAAGGAACAGCTGTCCTGTACATTTGCATTTTTCTCCAAAACCAAGGACACTAGAGAGAAAATTTTAAAGCATTCTGTTAGGCCTTATTCTACACTGCATAGCCATGAATAAACCAATGTGTATGTCCTAGCAAAATAAAGATATTGGCAAGGAAAAGCTGTCCTGTACATTTGCATTTTTCTCCCAAACTATGGACAATAGAGAGAAAATTTAAAGCATTCTGTTAGGCCTTATTCTACACTGCATAGCCATGAATTTACCAATGTGTATGTCCTTGCAAAAGACATATATTGGCAAGGAAAATGTCTTGTACATTTGCATTTTTCTCCCAAACTAAGGACACTAGAGAGAACATTTTTAAACATTCTGTTAGGCCTTATTCTACACTGCATAGCCTTGAATTTACCAATGTGTATGTCCTTGCAAAAGAAAGATATTGGCATGGAAAAGCTGTCCTGTACATTTGCATTTTTCTCCCAAACTAAGGACACTAGAGGGAAAATGTGAAAGCATTCTGTTAGGCCTTATTCTACACTGCATAGCCCTGAATTTACCAATGTGTATGTCCTTGCAAAAGAAAGATATTGGCAAGGAACAGCTGTCCTGTACATTTGAATTTTTCTCCCAAACTAAGGACACTAGAGAGAAAATTTGAAAGCATTCTGTTAGGCCTTATTTACACTGCATAGCCATTAATTAACCAATATGTATGTCCTTGCAAAAAAAAGATATTGACAAGGAAAAGCTGTCCTGTACATTTGCATTTTTCTCCCAAACTATGGAAACTAGAGAGAAAATGTTAAAGCATTCTGTTAGGCCTTATTCTACACTGCATAGCCCTGAATTTACCAATGTGTATGTCCTTGCAAAAGAAATATATTGGCAAGGAAAATGTCTTGTACATTTGCATTTTTATCCCAAACTAAGGACACTAGAGAGAAAAATTTTAAGCATTCTGTTAGGCCTTATTCTACACTGCATAGCCTTGAATTTACCAATGTGTATGTCATTGCAAAAGAAAGATATTGGCAAGGAAAAGCTGTCCTGTACATTTGCATTTTTCTCCCAAACTAAGGACACTAGAGAGAAATGTGAAAGCATTCTGTTAGGCCATATTCTACACTGCATAGCCGTGAATTTACCAGCATGTATATCCTTGCAAAAGCAAGATATTGGCAAAGAAAAGCTGTCCTGTACATTTGCATTTTTCTTCCAAACTAAGTACACTAGAGGGAAAATGTGAAAGCATTCTGTTAGGCCTTATTCTACACTGCATAGCCCTGAATTTACCAATGTGTATGTCCTTGCAAAAGAAAGATATTGGCAAGGAACAGCTGTCCTGTACATTTGCATTTTTCTCCAAAACCAAGGACACTAGAGAGAAAATTTTAAAGCATTCTGTTAGGCCTTATTCTACACTGCATAGCCATGAATAAACCAATGTGTATGTCCTAGCAAAATAAAGATATTGGCAAGGAAAAGCTGTCCTGTACATTTGCATTTTTCTCCCAAACTATGGACAATAGAGAGAAAATTTTAAAGCATTCTGTTAGGCCTTATTCTACACTGCATAGCCATGAATTTACCAATGTGTATGTCCTTGCAAAAGACATATATTGGCAAGGAAAATGTCTTGTACATTTGCATTTTTCTCCCAAACTAAGGAAACTAGACAGAAAATGTGAAAGCATTATGTTAGGACTTATTCTACACTGAATAGCCATGTATAAAACAATGTGTATGTCCTTGCAATATAAAGATATGGGCAAGGAAAAGCTGTCCTGTACATTTGCATTTTTCTCCCAAACTAAGGACACTAGAGGGAAAATGTTAAAGCATTCTGTTAGGCCTTATTCTACACTGCATAGCCTTGAATTTACCAATGTGTATGTCCTTGCAAAAGAAAGATATTGGCATGGAAAAGCTGTCCTGTACATTTGCATTTTTCTCCCAAACTAAGGACACTAGAGGGAAAATGTGAAAGCATTCTGTTAGGCCTTATTCTACACTGCATAGCCCTGAATTTACCTATGTGTATGTCCTTGCAAAAGAAAGATATTGGCAAGGAACAGCTGTCCTGTACATTTGAATTTTTCTCCCAAACTAAGGACACTAGAGAGAAAATTTGAAAGCATTCTGTTAGGCCTTATTTACACTGCATAGCCATTAATAAACCAATGTGTATGTCCTTGCAAAAAAAAAGATATTGACAAGGAAAAGCTGTCCTGTACATTTGCATTTTTCTCCCAAACTATGGACACTAGAGAGAAAATGTTAAAGCATTCTGTTAGGCCTTATTCTACACTGCATAGCCCTGAATTTACCAATGTGTATGTCCTTGCAAAAGAAATATATTGGCAAGGAAAATGGTTTGTACATTTGCATTTTTATCCCAAACTAAGGACACTAGAGAGAAAAATTTTAAGCATTCTGTTAGGCCTTATTCTACACTGCATAGCCTTTAATTTACCAATGTGTATGTCATTGCAAAAGAAAGATATTGGCAAGGAAAAGCTGTCCTGTACATTTGCATTTTTCTCCCAAACTAAGGACACTAGAGAGAAATGTGAAAGCATTCTGTTAGGCCATATTCTACACTGCATAGCCGTGAATTTACCAGCATGTATATCCTTGCAAAAGCAAGATATTGGCAAAGAAAAGCTGTCCTGTACATTTGCATTTTTCTCCCAAACTAAGGACACTAGAGGGAAAATGTGAAAGCATTCTGTTAGGCCTTATTCTACACTGCATAGCCCTGAATTTACCAATGTGTATGTCCTTGCAAAAGAAAGATATTGGCAAGGAACAGCTGTCCTGTACATTTGCATTTTTCTCCAAAACCAAGGACACTAGAGAGAAAATTTTAAAGCATTCTGTTAGGCCTTATTCTACACTGCATAGCCATGCATAAACCAATGTGTATGTCCTTGCAATAGAAAGATATTGGCAAGGAAAAGCTGTCCTGTACATTTGCATTTTTCTCCCAAACTAAGGACACTAGAGGGAAAATGTGAAAGCATTCTGTTAGGCCTTATTCTACACTGCATAGCCCTGAATTTACCAATGTGTATGTTCTTGCAAAAGAAAGATATTGGCAAGGAACAGCTGTCCTGTACATTTGCATTTTTCTCCAAAACCAAGGACACTAGAGAGAAAATTTTAAAGCATTCTGTTAGGCCTTATTCTACACTGCATAGCCATGAATAAACCAATGTGTATGTCCTAGCAAAAGAAAGATATTGGCAAGGAAAAGCTGTCCTGTACATTTACATTTTTCTCCCAAACTAAGGACACTAGAGGGAAAATGTGAAAGCATTCTGTTAGGCCTTATTCTACACTGCATAGCCCTGAATTTACCAATGTGTATGTCCTTGCAAAAGAAAGATATTGGCAAGGAACAGCTGTCCTGTACATTTGTATTTTTCTCCCAAACTAAGGACACGAGAGGGAGAATTTTAAAGCATTCTGTAAGGCCTTATTCTACACTGCATAGCCATGAATAAACCAATGTGTATGTCCTTGCAATAGAAAGATATTGGCAAGGAAAAGCTGTCCTGTACATTTGCATTTTTTTCTCAAACTAAGGACACTAGAGAGAAAATGTGAAAGCATTCTGTTAGGCCTTATTCTACACTGAATAGCCCTGGATTTATCAATGTGTATGTCATTGCAAAAGAAAGATATTGGCAAGGAAAAGCTCTCCTGTACATTTGTATTTTTCTCCCAAACTAAGGACACGAGAGGGAGAATTTTAAAGCATTCTGTAAGGCCTTATTCTACACTGCATAGCCATGAATAAACCAATGTGTATGTCCTTGCAATAGAAAGATATTGGCAAGGAAAAGCTGTCCTGTACATTTGCATTTTTCTCCCAAACTAAGGAAACTAGACAGAAAATGTGAAAGCATTATGTTAGGACTTATTCTACACTGAATAGCCATGTATAAAACAATGTGTATGTCCTTGCAATATAAAGATATGGGCAAGGAAAAGCTGTCCTGTACATTTGCATTTTTCTCCCAAACTAAGGACACTAGAGGGAAAATGTTAAAGCATTCTGTTAGGCCTTATTCTACACTGCATAGCCGTAAATTTACCAGCATGTATATCCTTGCAAAAGCAAGATATTGGCAAGGAAAAGCTGTCCTGTACATTTGCATTTTTCTCCCAAACTAAGGACACTAGCGAGAAAATATTAAAGCATTCCGTTAGGCCTTATTTTACACTGCATAGCCCTGAATTTACCAATGTGTATGTCCTTGCTAAAGAAAGATATTGGCAAGGAAAAGCTGTCCTGTACATTTGCATTTTTCTCCCAAACTAAGGACACAAGCGAGAAAATATTAAAGCATTCCATTAGGCCTTATTCTACACTGCATAGCCCTGAATTTACCAATGTGTATGTCCTTGCTAAAGAAAGATAATGGCAAGGAAAAGCTGTCCTGTACATTTGCATTTTTCTCCCAAAATAAGGAAACTAGACAGAAAATGTGAAAGCATTATGTTAGGACTTATTCTACACTGCATAGCCATGAATAAACCAATGTGTATGTCCTTGCAATAGAAAGATATTGGCAAGGAAAAGCTGTCCTGTACATTTGCATTTTTCTATCAAACTAAGGACACTAGAGAGAAAATGTGAAAGCATTCTGTCAGGCCTTATTCTACACTGAATAGCCCTGGATTTATCTATGTGTATGTCATTGCAAAAGAAAGATATTGGCAAGGAAAAGCTCTCCTGTACATTTGCATTTTTCTCCCAAACTAATGACACGAGAGGGAGAATTTTAAAGCATTCTGTAAGGCCTTATTCTACACTGCATAACCCTGAATTTACCAATGTGTATGTCCTTGCAATAGAAAGATATTGGCAAGGAAAAGCTGTCCTGTACATTTGCATTTTTCTCTCAAACTTAGGACACTAGAGAGAAAATGTGAAAGCATTCTGTTAGGCCTTATTCTACACTGAATAGCCCTGAATTTATCAATGTGTATGTCCTTGCAAAAGAAAGATATTGGCAAGGAAAAGCTGTCCTGTACATTTGCATTTTTCTCTCAAACTAAGGACACTAAAGAGAAATGTGAAAGCATTCTGTTAGGCCATATTCTACACTGCATAGCCGTGAATTTACCAGCATGTATATCCTTGCAAAAGCAAGATATTGGCAAAGAAAAGCTGTCCTGTACATTTGCATTTTTCTCCCAAACTAAGGACACTAGAGGGAAAATGTGAAAGCATTCTGTTAGGCCTTATTCTACACTGCATAGCCCTGAATTTACCAATGTGTATGTCCTTGCAAAAGAAAGATATTGGCAAGGAACAGCTGTCCTGTACATTTGCATTTTTCTCCAAAACCAAGGACACTAGAGAGAAAATTGTAAAGCATTCTGTTAGGCCTTATTCTACACTGCATAGCCATGAATAAACCAATGTGTATGTCCTTGCAATAAAAAGATATTGGCAAGGAAAAGCTGTCCTGTACATTTGCATTTTTCTCCCAAACTAAGGACACTAGAGGGAAAATTTGAAAGCATTCTGTTAGGCCTTATTCTACACTGCATAGCCCTGAATTTACCAATGTGTATGTCCTTGCAAAAGAAAGATATTGGCAAGGAACAGCTGTCCTGTACATTTGCATTTTTCTCCAAAACCAAGGACACTAGAGAGAAAATTGTAAAGCATTCTGTTAGGCCTTATTCTACACTGCATAGCCATGAATAAACCAATGTGTATGTCCTAGCAAAATAAAGATATTGGCAAGGAAAAGCTGTCCTGTACATTTGCATTTTTCTCCCAAACTATGGACAATAGAGAGAAAATTTTAAAGCATTCTGTTAGGCCTTATTCTACACTGCATAGCCATGAATTTACCAATGTGTATGTCCTTGCAAAAGACATATATTGGCAAGGAAAATGTCTTGTACATTTGCATTTTTCTCCCAAACTAAGGACACTAGAGAGAACATTTTTAAACATTCTGTTAGGCCTTATTCTACACTGCATAGCCTTGAATTTACCAATGTGTATGTCCTTGCAAAAGAAAGATATTGGCATGGAAAAGCTGTCCTGTACATTTGCATTTTTCTCCCAAACTAAGGACACTAGAGGGAAAATGTGAAAGCATTCTGTTAGGCCTTATTCTACACTGCATAGCCCTGAATTTACCTATGTGTATGTCCTTGCAAAAGAAAGATATTGGCAAGGAACAGCTGTCCTGTACATTTGAATTTTTCTCCCAAACTAAGGACACTAGAGAGAAAATTTGAAAGCATTCTGTTAGGCCTTATTTACACTGCATAGCCATTAATAAACCAATGTGTATGTCCTTGCAAAAAAAAAGATATTGACAAGGAAAAGCTGTCCTGTACATTTGCATTTTTCTCCCAAACTATGGACACTAGAGAGAAAATGTTAAAGCATTCTGTTAGGCCTTATTCTACACTGCATAGCCCTGAATTTACCAATGTGTATGTCCTTGCAAAAGAAATATATTGGCAAGGAAAATGGTTTGTACATTTGCATTTTTATCCCAAACTAAGGACACTAGAGAGAAAAATTTTAAGCATTCTGTTAGGCCTTATTCTACACTGCATAGCCTTTAATTTACCAATGTGTATGTCATTGCAAAAGAAAGATATTGGCAAGGAAAAGCTGTCCTGTACATTTGCATTTTTCTCCCAAACTAAGGACACTAGAGAGAAATGTGAAAGCATTCTGTTAGGCCATATTCTACACTGCATAGCCGTGAATTTACCAGCATGTATATCCTTGCAAAAGCAAGATATTGGCAAAGAAAAGCTGTCCTGTACATTTGCATTTTTCTCCCAAACTAAGGACACTAGAGGGAAAATGTGAAAGCATTCTGTTAGGCCTTATTCTACACTGCATAGCCCTGAATTTACCAATGTGTATGTCCTTGCAAAAGAAAGATATTGGCAAGGAACAGCTGTCCTGTACATTTGCATTTTTCTCCAAAACCAAGGACACTAGAGAGAAAATTTTAAAGCATTCTGTTAGGCCTTATTCTACACTGCATAGCCATGCATAAACCAATGTGTATGTCCTTGCAATAGAAAGATATTGGCAAGGAAAAGCTGTCCTGTACATTTGCATTTTTCTCCCAAACTAAGGACACTAGAGGGAAAATGTGAAAGCATTCTGTTAGGCCTTATTCTACACTGCATAGCCCTGAATTTACCAATGTGTATGTTCTTGCAAAAGAAAGATATTGGCAAGGAACAGCTGTCCTGTACATTTGCATTTTTCTCCAAAACCAAGGACACTAGAGAGAAAATTTTAAAGCATTCTGTTAGGCCTTATTCTACACTGCATAGCCATGAATAAACCAATGTGTATGTCCTAGCAAAAGAAAGATATTGGCAAGGAAAAGCTGTCCTGTACATTTACATTTTTCTCCCAAACTAAGGACACTAGAGGGAAAATGTGAAAGCATTCTGTTAGGCCTTATTCTACACTGCATAGCCCTGAATTTACCAATGTGTATGTCCTTGCAAAAGAAAGATATTGGCAAGGAACAGCTGTCCTGTACATTTGTATTTTTCTCCCAAACTAAGGACACGAGAGGGAGAATTTTAAAGCATTCTGTAAGGCCTTATTCTACACTGCATAGCCATGAATAAACCAATGTGTATGTCCTTGCAATAGAAAGATATTGGCAAGGAAAAGCTGTCCTGTACATTTGCATTTTTCTCTCAAACTAAGGACACTAGAGAGAAAATGTGAAAGCATTCTGTTAGGCCTTATTCTACACTGAATAGCCCTGGATTTATCAATGTGTATGTCATTGCAAAAGAAAGATATTGGCAAGGAAAAGCTCTCCTGTACATTTGTATTTTTCTCCCAAACTAAGGACACGAGAGGGAGAATTTTAAAGCATTCTGTAAGGCCTTATTCTACACTGCATAGCCATGAATAAACCAATGTGTATGTCCTTGCAATAGAAAGATATTGGCAAGGAAAAGCTGTCCTGTACATTTGCATTTTTCTCCCAAACTAAGGAAACTAGACAGAAAATGTGAAAGCATTATGTTAGGACTTATTCTACACTGAATAGCCATGTATAAAACAATGTGTATGTACTTGCAATATAAAGATATTGGCAAGGAAAAGCTGTCCTGTACATTTGCATTTTTCTCCCAAACTAAGGACACTAGAGGGAAAATGTGAAAGCATTCTGTTAGGCCTTATTCTACACTGCATAGCCGTAAATTTACCAGCATGTATATCCTTGCAAAAGCAAGATATTGGCAAGGAAAAGCTGTCCTGTACATTTGCATTTTTCTCCCAAACTAAGGACACTAGCGAGAAAATATTAAAGCATTCCGTTAGGCCTTATTTTACACTGCATAGCCCTGAATTTACCAATGTGTATGTCCTTGCTAAAGAAAGATATTGGCAAGGAAAAGCTGTCCTGTACATTTGCATTTTTCTCCCAAACTAAGGACACAAGCGAGAAAATATTAAAGCATTCCATTAGGCCTTATTCTACACTGCATAGCCCTGAATTTACCAATGTGTATGTCCTTGCTAAAGAAAGATAATGGCAAGGAAAAGCTGTCCTGTACATTTGCATTTTTCTCCCAAAATAAGGAAACTAGACAGAAAATGTGAAAGCATTATGTTAGGACTTATTCTACACTGCATAGCCATGAATAAACCAATGTGTATGTCCTTGCAATAGAAAGATATTGGCAAGGAAAAGCTGTCCTGTACATTTGCATTTTTCTATCAAACTAAGGACACTAGAGAGAAAATGTGAAAGCATTCTGTTAGGCCTTATTCTACACTGAATAGCCCTGGATTTATCTATGTGTATGTCATTGCAAAAGAAAGATATTGGCAAGGAAAAGCTCTCCTGTACATTTGCATTTTTCTCCCAAACTAATGACACGAGAGGGAGAATTTTAAAGCATTCTGTAAGGCCTTATTCTACACTGCATAACCCTGAATTTACCAATGTGTATGTCCTTGCAATAGAAAGATATTGGCAAGGAAAAGCTGTCCTGTACATTTGCATTTTTCTCTCAAACTTAGGACACTAGAGAGAAAATGTGAAAGCATTCTGTTTGGCCTTATTCTACACTGAATAGCCCTGAATTTATCAATGTGTATGTCCTTGCAAAAGAAAGATATTGGCAAGGAAAAGCTGTCCTGTACATTTGCATTTTTCTCTCAAACTAAGGACACTAAAGAGAAATGTGAAAGCATTCTGTTAGGCCATATTCTACACTGCATAGCCGTGAATTTACCAGCATGTATATCCTTGCAAAAGCAAGATATTGGCAAAGAAAAGCTGTCCTGTACATTTGCATTTTTCTCCCAAACTAAGGACACTAGAGGGAAAATGTGAAAGCATTCTGTTAGGCCTTATTCTACACTGCATAGCCCTGAATTTACCAATGTGTATGTCCTTGCAAAAGAAAGATATTGGCAAGGAACAGCTGTCCTGTACATTTGCATTTTTCTCCAAAACCAAGGACACTAGAGAGAAAATTGTAAAGCATTCTGTTAGGCCTTATTCTACACTGCATAGCCATGAATAAACCAATGTGTATGTCCTTGCAATAAAAAGATATTGGCAAGGAAAAGCTGTCCTGTACATTTGCATTTTTCTCCCAAACTAAGGACACTAGAGGGAAAATTTGAAAGCATTCTGTTAGGCCTTATTCTACACTGCATAGCCCTGAATTTACCAATGTGTATGTCCTTGCAAAAGAAAGATATTGGCAAGGAACAGCTGTCCTGTACATTTGCATTTTTCTCCAAAACCAAGGACACTAGAGAGAAAATTTTAAAGCATTCTGTTAGGCCTTATTCTACACTGCATAGCCATGAATAAACCAATGTGTATGTCCTAGCAAAAGAAAGATATTGGCAAGGAAAAGCTGTCCTGTACATTTACATTTTTCTCCCAAACTAAGGACACTAGAGGGAAAATGTGAAAGCATTCTGTTAGGCCTTATTCTACACTGCATAGCCCTGAATTTACCAATGTGTATGTCCTTGCAAAAGAAAGATATTGGCAAGGAACAGCTGTCCTGTACTTTTGCATTTTTCTCCAAAACCAAGGACACTAGAGAGAAAATTTTAAAGCATTCTGTTAGGCCTTATTCTACACTCCATAGCCATGAATAAACCAATGTGTATGTCCTTGCAATAGAAAGATATTGGCAAGGAAAAGCTGTCCTGTACATTTGCATTTTTCTCTCAAACTAAGGACACTAGAGAGAAAATGTGAATGCATTCTATTAGGCCTTATTCTACACTGAATAGCCCTGGATTTATCAATGTGTATGTCATTGCAAAAGAAAGATATTGGCAAGGAAAAGCTCTCCTGTACATTTGTATTTTTCTCCCAAACTAAGGACACGAGAGGGAGAATTTTAAAGCATTCTGTAAGGCCTTATTCTACACTGCATAGCCATGAATAAACCAATGTGTATGTCCTTGCAATAGAAAGATATTGGCAAGGAAAAGCTGTCCTGTACATTTGCATTTTTCTCCCAAACTAAGGAAACTAGACAAAAAATGTGAAAGCATTATGTTAGGACTTATTCTACACTGAATAGCCATGAATAAACCAATGTGTATGTCCTTGCAATAGAAAGATATTGGCAAGGAAAAGCTGTCCTGTACATTTGCATTTTTCTCCCAAACTAAGGACACTAGAGGGAAAATGTGAAAGCATTCTGTTAGGCCTTATTCTACACTGCATAGCCGTAAATTTACCAGCATGTATATCCTTGCAAAAGCAAGATATTGGCAAGGAAAAGCTGTCCTGTACATTTGCATTTTTCTCCCAAACTAAGGACACTAGCGAGAAAATATTAAAGCATTCCGTTAGGCCTTATTCTACACTGCATAGCCCTGAATTTACCAATGTGTATGTCCTTGCTAAAGAAAGATATTGGCAAGGAAAAGCTGTCCTGTACATTTGCATTTTTCTCCCAAACTAAGGACACAAGCGAGAAAATATTAAAGCATTCCATTAGGCCTTATTCTACACTGCTTAGCCCTGAATTTACCAATGTGTATGTCCTTGCTAAAGAAAGATAATGGCAAGGAAAAGCTGTCCTGTACATTTGCATTTTTCTCCCAAACTAAGGAAACTAGACAGAAAATGTGAAAGCATTATGTTAGGACTTATTCTACACTGCATAGCCATGAATAAACCAATGTGTATGTCCTTGCAATAGAAAGATATTGGCAAGGAAAAGCTGTCCTGTACATTTGCATTTTTCTATCAAACTAAGGACACTACAGAGAAAATGTGAAAGCATTCTGTTAGGCCTTATTCTACACTGAATAGCCCTGGATTTATCTATGTGTATGTCATTGCAAAAGAAAGATATTGGCAAGGAAAAGCTCTCCTGTACATTTGCTTTTTTCTCCCAAACTAATGACACGAGAGGGAGAATTTTAAAGCATTCTGTAAGGCCTTATTCTACACTGCATAACCCTGAATTTACCAATGTGTATGTCCTTGCAATAGAAAGATATTGGCAAGGAAAAGCTGTCCTGTACATTTGCATTTTTCTCTCAAACTTAGGACACTAGAGAGAAAATGTGAAAGCATTCTGTTAGTACTTATTCTACACTGAATAGCCCTGAATTTATCAATGTGTATGTCCTTGCAAAAGAAAGATATTGGCAAGGAAAAGCTGTCCTGTACATTTGCATTTTTCTCTCAAACTAAGGACACTAGAGAGAAATGTGAAAGCATTCTGTTAGGCCATATTCTACACTGCATAGCCGTGAATTTACCAGCATGTATATCCTTGCAAAAGCAAGATATTGGCAAAGAAAAGCTGTCCTGTACATTTGCATTTTTCTATCAAACTAAGGACACTAGAGAGAAAATGTGAAAGCATTCTGTTAGGCCTTATTCTACACTGAATAGCCTTGGATTTATCTATGTGTATGTCATTGCAAAAGAAAGATATTGGCAAGGAAAAGCTCTCCAGTACATTTGCATTTTTCTCCCAAACTAATGACACGAGAGGGAGAATTTTAAAGCATTCTGTAAGGCCTTATTCTACACTGCATAACCCTGAATTTACCAATGTGTATGTCCTTGCAATAGAAAGATATTGGCAAGGAAAAGCTGTCCTGTACATTTGCATTTTTCTCTCAAACTTAGGACACTAGAGAGAAAATGTGAAAGCATTCTGTTAGGCCTTATTCTACACTGAATAGCCCTGAATTTATCAATGTGTATGTCCTTGCAAAAGAAAGATATTGGCAAGTAAAAGCTGTCCTGTACATTTGCATTTTTCTCTCAAACTAAGGACACTAGAGAGAAATGTGAAAGCATTCTGTTAGGCCATATTCTACACTGCATAGCCGTGAATTTACCAGCATGTATATCCTTGCAAAAGCAAGATATTGGCAAAGAAAAGCTGTCCTGTACATTTGCATTTTTCTATCAAACTAAGGACACTAGAGAGAACATGTGAAAGCATTCTGTTAGGCCTTATTCTACACTGAATAGCCCTGGATTTATCTATGTGTATGTCATTGCAAAAGCAAGATATTGGCAAGGAAAAGCTCTCCTGTACATTTGCATTTTTCTCCCAAACTAATGACACGAGAGGGAGAATTTTAAAGCATTCTGTAAGGCCTTATTCTACACTGCATAACCCTGAATTTACCAATGTGTATGTCCTTGCAATAGAAAGATATTGGCAAGGAAAAGCTGTCCTGTACATTTGCATTTTTCTCCCAAACTTAGGACACTAGAGAGAAAATGTGAAAGCATTCTGTTAGGCCTTATTCTACACTGAATAGCCCTGAATTTATCAATGTGTATGTCCTTGCAAAAGAAAGATATTGGCAAGGAAAAGCTGTCCTGTACATTTGCATTTTTCTCTCAAACTAAGGACACTAGAGAGAAATGTGAAAGCATTCTGTTAGGCCATATTCTACACTGCATAGCCGTGAATTTACCAGCATGTATATCCTTGCAAAAGCAAGATATTGGCAAAGAAAAGCTGTCCTGTACATTTGCATTTTTCTCCCAAACTAAGGACACTAGAGGGAAAATGTGAAAGCATTCTGTTAGGCCTTATTCTACACTGCATAGCCCTGAATTTACCAATGTGTATGTCCTTGCAAAAGAAAGATATTGGCAAGGAAAAGCTGTCCTGTACATTTGCATTTTTCTCCAAAACCAAGGACACTAGAGAGAAAATTTTAAAGCATTCTGTTAGGCCTTATTCTACACTGCATAGCCATGAATAAACCAATGTGTATGTCCTTGCAATAGAAAGATATTGGCAAGGAAAAGCTGTCCTGTACATTTGCATTTTTCTCCCAAACTAAGGACACTAGAGGGAAAATGTGAAAGCATTCTGTTAGGCCTTATTCTACACTGCATAGCCGTGAATTTACCAATGTGTATGTCCTTGCAAAAGAAAGATATTGGCAAGGAACAGCTGTCCTGTACATTTGCATTTTTCTCCAAAACCAAGGACACTAGAGAGAAAATTTTAAAGCATTCTGTTAGGCCTTATTCTACACTGCATAGCCATGAATAAACCAATGTGTATGTCCTAGCAAAAGAAAGATATTGGCAAGGAAAAGCTGTCCTGTACATTTGCATTTTTCTCCCAAACTAAGGACACTAGAGGGAAAATGTGAAAGCATTCTGTTAGGCCTTATTCTACACTGCATAACCCTGAATTTACCAATGTGTATGTCCTTGCAAAAGAAAGATATTGGCAAGGAACAGCTGTCCTGTACTTTTGCATTTTTCTCCAAAACCAAGGACACTAGAGAGAAAATTTTAAAGCATTCTGTTAGGCCTTATTCTACACTGCATAGCCATGAATAAACCAATGTGTATGTCCTTGCAATAGAAAGATATTGGCAAGGAAAAGCTGTCCTGTACATTTGCATTTTTCTCCCAAACTAAGGACACTAAAGGGAAAATGTGAAAGCATTCTGTTAGGCCTTATTCTACACTGCATAGCCGTAAATTTACCAGCATGTATATCCTTGCAAAAGTAAGATATTGGCAAGGAAAAGCTGTCCTGTACATTTGCATTTTTCTCCCAAACTAAGGACACTAACGAGAAAATATTAAAGCATTCCGTTAGGCCTTATTCTACACTGCATAGCCCTGAATTTACCAATGTGTATGTCCTTGCTAAAGAAAGATATTGGCAAGGAAAAGCTGTCCTGTACATTTGCATTTTTCTCCCAAACTAAGGACTCAAGCGAGAAAATATTAAAGCATTCCATTAGGCCTTATTCTACACTGCATAGCCCTGAATTTACCAATGTGTATGTCCTTGCTAAAGAAAGATAATGGCAAGGAAAAGCTGTCCTGTACATTTGCATTTTTCTCCCAAACTAAGGAAACTAGACAGAAAATGTGAAAGCATTATGTTAGGACTTATTCTACACTGCATAGCCATAATTAAACCAATGTGTATGTCCTTGCAATAGAAAGATATTGGCAAGGAAAAGCTGTCCTGTACATTTGCATTTTTCTATCAAACTAAGGACACTAGAGAGAAAATGTGAAAGCATTCTGTTAGGCCTTATTCTACACTGAATAGCCCTGAATTTATCAATGTGTATGTCCTTGCAAAAGAAAGATATTGGCAAGGAAAAGCTGTCCTGTACATTTGCATTTTTCTCTCAAACTAAGGACACTAGAGAGAAATGTGAAAGCATTCTGTTAGGCCATATTCTACACTGCATAGCCGTGAATTTACCAGCATGTATATCCTTGCAAAAGCAAGATATTGGCAAAGAAAAGCTGTCCTGTACATTTGCATTTTTCTCCCAAACTAAGGACACTAGAGGGAAAATGTGAAAGCATTCTGTTAGGCCTTATTCTACACTGCATAGCCCTGAATTTACCAATGTGTATGTCCTTGCAAAAGAAAGATATTGGCAAGGAACAGCTGTCCTGTACATTTGCATTTTTCTCCAAATCCAAGGACACTAGAGAGAAAATTTTAAAGCATTCTGTTAGGCCTTATTCTACACTGCATAGCCATGAATAAACCAATGTGTATGTCCTTGCAATAGAAAGATATTGGCAAGGAAAAGCTGTCCTGTACATTTGCATTTTTCTCTCAAACTAAGGACACTAGAGAGAAAATGTGAAAGCATTCTGTTAGGCCTTATTCTACACTGAATAGCCCTGGATTTATCAACGTGTATGTCATTGCAAAAGAAAGATATTGGCAAGGAAAAGCTCTCCTGTACATTTGCATTTTTCTCCCAAACTAAGGACACGAGAGGGAGAATTTTAAAGCATTCTGTTAGGACTTATTCTACACTGCATAGCCATGTATAAACCAATGTGTATGTCCTTGCAATAGAAAGATATTGGCAAGGAAAAGCTGTCCTGTACATTTGCATTTTTCTCCCAAACTAAGGACACTAGAGGGAAAATGTGAAAGCATTCTGTTAGGCCTTATTCTACACTGCATAGCCGTAAATTTACCAGCATGTATATCCTTGCAAAAGCAAGATATTGGCAAGGAAAAGCTGTCCTGTACATTTGCATTTTTCTCCCAAACTAAGGACACTAACGAGAAAATATTAAAGCATTCCGTTAGGCCTTATTCTACACTGCATAGCCCTGAATTTACCAATGTGTATGTCCTTGCTAAAGAAAGATATTGGCAAGGAAAAGCTGTCCTGTACATTTGCATTTTTCTCCCAAACTAAGGACTCAAGCGAGAAAATATTAAAGCATTCCATTAGGCCTTATTCTACACTGCATAGCCCTGAATTTACCAATGTGTATGTCCTTGCTAAAGAAAGATAATGGCAAGGAAAAGCTGTCCTGTACATTTGCATTTTTCTCCCAAACTAAGGAAACTAGACAGAAAATGTGAAAGCATTATGTTAGGACTTATTCTACACTGCATAGCCATGATTAA
Source organism: Pseudophryne corroboree (assembly GCF_028390025.1). Lineage (NCBI taxonomy): Eukaryota > Metazoa > Chordata > Amphibia > Anura > Myobatrachidae > Pseudophryne > Pseudophryne corroboree. The sequence continues at coordinate 687,750,444 of NC_086444.1, forward strand.
ACCAATGTGTATGTCCTTGCAATAGAAAGATATTGGCAAGGAAAAGCTGTCCTGTACATTTGCATTTTTCTATCAAACTAAGGACACTAGAGAGAAAATGTGAAAGCATTCTGTTAGGCCTTATTCTACACTGAATAGCAACAGGAACTAGGTTTGATAACCAAAGCACTGACGCCTTCCTTGCTCAGGCACAGTGTATTTATACCTGCAGCAAGGAAGGGATTGGCTAGGCAATTATGCAGATTAACAATACTGACAACAGATTGGAGGAAATGATCAGCTGACAGAGTCCAAGATGGCTGCGCCCATGCAGACACTTGGAGGGAAGTTTGGTTTGTAATCCATGTGGTAATGAAAACAGTAATGGCGGCGCCGGCCACTGGAGACAGGAGACGCCCGGCTGACAAGTGCACATCCAACCACGCGGACACAGCGGAGGCCGCGGCTGATTTAATCGCCACTCTGACACTCTGCATGCAGAAGCTCAGGGACGGCCGCGGAGGCCGCGGGAGACGCCATGCCAGATGTAATAAGGCGTTACTGTGACAGCGTCTCAGAGAGACAGGAGAGGATGCAGGAATGTGAACATTAGGATAACAGATGTGATCCGGTCCTGGAGCGCTGAGCCAGCCTTAGGAGGCATCTGATGGGTAAGAAATGGTGTCCAGATACCCGGATCGTGACAGAAGGTTTTTATTCAAGCCTCTTCGTGGTCCCGAAGCCGGACGGCTCAGTCAGACCAATCTTAAATCTGAAATCCCTCAATTTCTTCCTAAAGAAATTCAATTTCAAGATGGAATTTCTCAGGGCAGTGATCTCCAGTCCGGAGGACGGAGATTTCATGGTTTTGGTAGACATAAAGGATGCCTACTTACATGTTCCCATTTAGCCACTGCCTCAAGCTACCTAAGGTTTGCAATTCAGGATTGTCATTACCAATTTCAGACATTGCCGTTTGGTCTGTCCACGGCTCCGAGGATTTTCACCAGGGTGAAGGCGGAAATTATGGTTCTCCTTCGCAAGCAAGGAGTCACAATTATCCCGTACTTGGATGATCTCCTGATAAAGGCGAGATCCAGGGACCAGTTGGTGCAAAACATTGCACTCTCCCTGACAGTTCTTCAACAACATGGTTGGCTCCTAAACTTGCCAAAATCGCAGTTGGTCCCAATGACGCAGTTGTTGTTTTTGGGAGTCATACTGTTAGGCGCCGGGGTCCGCTTGATGGTCTGCGCGGCCCGGCGCCTAGCAACTAGAGACGCCGTGCACGTACAGCCGCCGGCTCCCTAGCAACGCTAGACGCCGGGCGCGCTGAGCCGCACGGACCCTAGCAACGGGGACGCCACTGGCGGACCGCGTTCCCCGTTGCTAGGCTTTAGGAAATTAAGATATTCACCTGCTCTCTGGCCGTGCAGCAAGGCAGCTGCACGGCATTTATTCTAATCAGCCTTTAGCAGCTGATTGGAGGACTCCTTGTTAAATACACTCCCAGGGCTTCTCACAGACGCCGGTAATAGCTTCCTGCATGCTGCCTTTGTTTGCCGAGAGTCTGTTTCCAGTCCTGCTGTATCCGGTCATTCCAGTCCGCAGAAGTCCGGTATTCGGGAGTTGTCATCTCATCCCAAGAGGTCGTTTGGTTCCCTGGAGTCCTGACTGATCACCGTTTTATATCCAGTGGTGTTCGTGAGTTGCGGCTCTGCCGTGTGTTGCGGCTCAGCCGCTTTACCTTTTATATTTTGTGTTTGGAGCATTTGCGGAGGGTTCCGCTTCCACAAGTCCTCTCTGGTACTTGGCGGTGCCGGGTAGGAGAATTGGACAAGTGGATATTTTGGTTGTCCTTTTTCCTGGCGGTTTCTCCGCACATATTATAGTTTTGAGTTTGCTTAGCCCCTGGCCTGGTTGTTTAGTTAGAGGGCCTCTTGTTATCACCCTGTCTCGGGTTTCCCTTTGTCTCTCATTAAGACCGGGGGGCATCGAAGTTGGGCAGACATAATCCGCCCTTCAAAAGCGGCTGCCAAGGGCTCAAGAAACCATAGTCTCGCAGGGGATTTCTGACAACACGGGTGAGACAACAGAGTTAGGGCGCCAGGGGCTATTTTCCTGTCCTGCTCCCTTCCCCAGCATTCAGTTCCAGTGCTCCAGTCCTTGCCATAAGATCTTCTCTGACCAGAGTGCTGGAATCATAACATTATTACCGGCCATACCAAAACTTAAAATTAAACGGGGTTTAATTTTTTCTCATTCAGTTTTGTGAGAGTTTATCGGCCTCATGAATCCAACAGGTTTAGGGCCAAATCCTGGTCAGCTCTTAGTCAGCCAGATTCAAGAACTTACTCAGATGGTTCAGGATCTTTCTCTTCGGGTGAAGTCGCAGGAAGATCTTTTGCGAGCTTCCCCAAGGGTAGTCCCTGAACCAAAGATGCATTTGCCTGACCGTTTTTCTGGTGATAGAAAAGAGTTTTTTAATTTTAAAGAATCCTGTAAACTTTATTTTCATTTAAGACCGACTTCCTCGGGTACTGAATCTCAGCGGGTCGGGTTTATTATTTCTTTGCTCCAGGGGGATCCTCAGACCTGGGCATTTGGTTTAAGAGCAGAGGATCCGGCATTGTTGTCAGTTGACGCTTTTTTTGAGTCTTTAGGGCTCTTGTATGATGACCCTGATAGAGAGGCGTCCGCTGAAAGTCAGTTGCGCGCTCTCAGACAGGGTAGAAATCCTGCAGAGGTTTATTGTACGGAGTTTCGCCGTTGGTCGAACGACTGTGGCTGGAATGACCCAGCCCTGCGCAGTCAGTTTCGCCTCGGCTTATCAGAGTCTATAAAAGACAGTCTCCTTCAGTACCCCGCTCCTGAGACTCTCGATAAACTCATGGAGCTTTCTATTAAGATTGATCGTCGTCTCAGAGAGCGGAGGGCTGAAAAAGGAGCACCTGTAAGGTCAAGTCCGTGTGTATATTCCATTCCTGAAGACGTAGAGGAGACCATGCAGATGGGTCTCTCCCGGCTGTCTCCTGAAGAAAGAGCCAGAAGGCAAAATTCTGGTCTTTGTCTGTACTGTGGGGGTAAGGGACATTTTGCTCGTAATTGTCCGAACAAGTCGGGAAACGCTTTGACCAGGTGAATTGTGAGGGGGTTCACCTAGGTCTGCAGCTTATCTCCTCGAATAACTCCCTTTTAGTCCCAGTTAAAGTTTCCTTTGGCAGCCTCAGTTCTTCGGTGTCGGCTTTTGTTGACAGTGGAGCTGCAGGAAACTTTATGGATTTAACTTGGGCTAAGGCCTTAGGCATTCCTCAGTTACCTTTGGGTAGGTGTGTCACCATGCATGGCTTAGATGGGAGTCCGCTGTCTAATGGGATTATTTCTCTCCGTACACCCCCTGTACTACTTACAGTAGGAGCTCTACATTCCGAGAAAATCGAGTTCTTTCTTACACATTGCCCAGCAGTTCCAGTTGTTCTGGGTCACCCTTGGCTGGCCTTTCATAATCCCACCATTGATTGGCGGTCGGGGGAGATTTCACATTGGGGTACTTTTTGTGATAAGGAATGTATCACGTTTCCAGTCAGAGTAGCAGCTATCATTCCAGAACTCATTCCGGTGGAATACCAGGAGTTTGCTGATGTTTTCTCCAAAGGCAATGCGGACATTCTGCCTCCCCATCGGCCTTATGATTGTGCTATTGAGTTAATTCCTGGTGCCGCATTGCCAAAAGGAAGATTATATGCATTATCCGGGCCAGAAACTGCGGCTATGAATGATTATGTAAAGGAGAGCCTTGAGAAAGGATTTATTAGACCATCAAAATCTCCTTTAAGTGCAGGCTTCTTCTTTGTGGAGAAAAAGGATGGCTCGCTTAGACCTTGCATTGATTTTAGAGCCCTGAATAAGATCTCAGTTAAAAACACCTATCCTTTGCCGTTGATTTCTGTACTCTTTGATCAGTTACGTTCTGCTGTGATTTTTTTCTAAAATTGACCTTAGAGGAGCGTACAACCTCATCCGAATTAAATCTGGAGATGAGTGGAAAACGGCCTTCAGTACTCAGTCGGGTCACTACGAATACCTGGTGATGCCGTTCGGCCTGTCCAATGCTCCGGCAGTTTTTCAAGACCTCATTAACGATGTGCTCCGTGACTTCCTAGGGAAATTCGTGGTCGTTTACTTAGACGACATCCTGATTTTTTCTAAATCAATGGAACAACATGTTACCCAGGTGCGTCTGGTTCTTCAAAAGTTATGTGTGAATCATTTATATGCCAAGCTGGAGAAGTGTGAGTTTCATGTCACGGAAGTATCTTTTTTATGGTACATAATTTCCCCTCAGGGATTTTCCATGGAACCAAAGAAACTCCAGGCCATCCTTAGTTGGGCGCAACCCACCAATTAAAAGCAATTAAGCGTTTTTTAGGGTTTGCGAATTATTATAGGAGGTTCATTCATTCTTTTTCTGACCTGGTTGCTCCCATTGTAGCTCTGACAAAGAAAGGAGCGGATCCTACCAACTGGTCGCGTGAAGCTGAGTTGTCCTTCCGGGCCTTGAAACAAGCCTTTGTCTCGGCTCCAGTCCTCAGACATCCTAATCCGGAATTGCCCTTTGTGGTGGAGGTTGATGCCTCGGAGGTTGGAGTGGGGGCTATCCTTTCTCAAAAGGATCCGGAGTCTCTGGAGTTACATCCTTGTGCCTTTATGTCCAGGAAATTCTCCTCTGCTGAATCCAACTATGACGTTGGTAATCGGGAGTTACTGGCGGTAAAATGGGCTTTCGAGGAGTGGAGGCATTGGCTGGAGGGAGCAAAACATACTATTTCGGTATTGACTGACCATAAGAACCTGCAATACATTGAATCGGCTAAGCGGCTTAATGCCCGGCAGGCACGTTGGGCATTATTTTTTACGCGTTTCAAATTTATAATCACTTTCAGGCCTGGTTCCAAGAATACTAAGGCTGATGCCCTGTCACATAGCTTTCTTCCGGTTCACAATAACAATCCTGTTACCCCCATACTTCCATCTTCGGTCATCTGGGCGGGCCTCACACAAGATTTATTTACCCAGTTAAAACAGCTTCAACACCAAGCTCCTAGAATTACTCCTGCTGGTCGTCTTTACGTCCCTGAGTTTTTGAGAGTTACTGTTTTAACGGAATTCCATGATAACAAAGTTTCAGGGCATCCAGGAGTCTCTAAGACATTGGAGTTAGTCTCTCGCTCAGTATGGTGGCCTGGTCTTTCTAAAGACGTCAAGGAATTTGTTTATTCATGTCAGGTTTGTGCACAGCATAAGGTTCATCGGGCAACTTATGCCCTTAAATGTTCCTCTCAGGCCATGGTCTCATATTTCCATGGATTTTGTGGTTGACCTTCCCCTTTCAGCCGGATTCCGAGTCATATGGGTGGTAGTGGACCGTTTTAGTAAAATGGCTCATTTTATTGCTCTTCCCCGATTGCCTTCTGCCCAAGGGTTGGCAGTTTTGTTTCTCCGCCATGTATTCAGGCTTCATGGGTTGCCTACTGATATTGTTTCTGATCGGGGTCCACAATTCATCGCACAATTCTGGAAATGTTTTTGTGCCTCATTGAAGATGAAATTGTCGTTAACATCCGGTTACCACCCACAATCCAACGGGCAAACCGAACGAGTTAATCAATCATTGAAACAATATTTGCGCTTGTATTCAGCCAAACTCCAGAATGATTGGTCCGAGTTTCTTCCGTTGGCTGAATTTGCTTACAATAATTCTTGTCATTCCTCCACTAAAGAGTCTCCATTCTTTTCAGTTTTTGGTTTTCACCCCAGAGCTAATTCTTTTTTTCATCATTCCTCAGTCTCCTCGCTTACCTTAACCTCCCATCTCAGAGCCATTTGGAAAAAGGTGCACCTTGCTCTCAGAAAAGCGGCCTTTCGAGAGAAGAAATTTTCTGACAGGCTCCGACGTCCTTGCACTTTTAAGGTGGGAGATAGGGTGTGGTTGTCGACTCGCAACATCAGGCTTCGACAATCCTCAGCTAGACTGGGACCCAAATTTATTGGGCCATTTCTTATTATTAAAAGAGTCAACCCAGTTGCCTTTCGGTTACGTTTACCAAGATCTCTCAGGATTGGAAATACGTTTCATTGTTCCCTGTTGAAACAATACGTTTCTTCCAGTAGATTTCCTCGGAAGATCTCTCAGGGTAGATCTCCAGTGGATGTACAGGGACAACAGGAGTTCTTGGTAGAGAAGGTTCTCGATTCCAAATTGTCCTGGGATCGGCTGTATTTTCTGGTTCACTGGAAAGGCTATGGTCCGGAGGAAAGGTCTTGGGTCCTGGATAAGGATCTTCATGCCCCGAGGCTCAAGAGGGCATTTTTTCGGGAATTTCCTCAGAAACCTGGCTTTAGGGGTTCCTTGACCCCTCCTCAAGGGGGGGGGTACTGTTAGGCGCCGGGGTCCGCTTGATGGTCTGCGCGGCCCGGCACCTAGCAACTAGAGATGCCGTGCACGTACAGCCGCCGGCTCCCTAGCAACGCTAGACGCCGGGCGCGCTGAGCCGCACGGACCCTAGCAACGGGGACGCCACTGGCGGACCGCGTTCCCCGTTGCTAGGCTTTAGGAAATTAAGATATTCACCTGCTCTCTGGCCGTGCAGCAAGGCAGCTGCACGGCATTTATTCTAATCAGCCATTAGCAGCTGATTGGAGGACTCCTTGTTAAATACACTCCCAGGGCTTCTCACAGATGCCGGTAATAGCTTCCTGCATGCTGCCTTTGTTTGCTGAGAGTCTGTTTCCAGTCCTGCTGTATCCGGTCATTCCAGTCCGCAGAAGTCCGGTATTCGGGAGTTGTCATCTCATCCCAAGAGGTCGTTTGGTTCCCTGGAGTCCTGACTGATCACCGTTTTATATCCAGTGGTGTTCGTGAGTTGCGGCTCTGCCGTGTGTTGCGGCTCAGCCGCTTTACCTTTTATATTTTGTGTTTGGAGCATTTGCGGAGGGTTCCGCTTCCACAAGTCCTCTCTGGTACTCGGCGGTGCCGGGTAGGAGAATTGGACAAGTGGATATTTTGGTTGTCCTTTTTCCTGGCGGTTTCTCCGCACATATTATAGTTTTGAGTTTGCTTATCCCCTGGCCTGGTTGTTTAGTTAGAGGGCCTCTTGTTATCACCCTGTCTCGGGTTTCCCTTTGTCTCTCATTAAGACCTGGGGGCATCGAAGTTGGGCAGACATAATCCGCCCTTCAGACGCGGCTGCCAAGGGCTCAAGAAACCATAGTCTCGCAGGGGATTTCTGACAACACGGGTGAGACAACAGAGTTAGGGCGCAAGGGGCTATTTTCCTGTCCTGCTCCCTTCCCCAGCATTCCGTTCCAGTGCTCCGGTCCTTGCCATAAGATCTTCTCTGACCAGAGTGCTGGAATCATAACACATACTGGACACAGAAGAGGTTTTCTTCCAGTGGAAAGGCTATGGAGATCCAGAGTCTGGTCAAACAAATTCTGAAACCAGCAAGAGTGTTAATCCATCAATGCATTCAGTTGCTGGGGAAGATGGTTGTGGCCTACGAGGCCATTCAGTTTGGCAGGTTCCATGCCAGAGTGTTCCAGTGGGACCTGTTGGACAATTGGTCCGGATCCCACCTACACATGCACCGGAGGATAATCCTGTCTTCCAAGACCAGAATCTCACTCCATTGGTGGCTGCACAGTTCTCACCTCCTAGAGGGGCGATGGTTCGGGATCCAGGACTGGATCCTAGGGACCACAGATGCAACCCTCCGAGGCTGGGGAGCAGTCACACAGGGGGAAAACGTCCAAGGAAGATGGTCAAGTCAGGAAAGTTGTCTCCACATAAATGTTCTGGAGTTAAGGGCCATTTAATAACTGCAGACACAGTACACACTGGGACGGGTGCCCAGCATCCTCAACAGACTAAGAGAAAAGGATTTACCGGTAGGTATTAAAATCCTAGTTTCTCTAATGTCCTAGAGGATGCTGGGGACTCCGTAAGGACCATGGGGATAGACGGGCTCCACAGAGTTCATGATCTTCACTGAGGTAGCGTACAGCACTGCAGCTGTGCGCCATTGCTCCCATACACCTCACATACTCCGGTCACTGTAAGGGTGCAGGGCGCAGGGGAGGCGCCCTGGGCAGCAATATAAACCTCTTTTTGGCAAAAATATAACATATATACAGCTGGGCACTGTATATATGAGCCCCCACCAATTTTCCAGTTTAAGCGGGACAGAAGCCCGCCGCCGAGGGGGCGGGGCTTCTCCCTCAGCACTCACCAGCGCCATTTTTTCTCCACAGCACCGCTGAGAGGAAGCTCCCCGGATTCTCCCCTGCTTATACCACGGTAGAGAAGAGGGTTGAAAAGAGAGGGGGGACACATAATTCGTCGCAAATTACATACAGCAGCGCTACTGGACAAACATTAAGTTACTGTGTTATTCCTGGGTTATATAGCGCTGGGGAGTGTGCTGGCATACTCTCTCTCTGTCTCTCCAAAGGGCCTTGTGGGGAAACTGTCTTCAGAAAAAGTATTCCCTGTGTGTGTGGTGTGTCGGTACACGTGTGTCGACATGTCTGAGGAAGAAGGCTATATTAGAGAGGAGCGGGAGCAAATGAATGTGGTGTCTCCGCTGACACCTGATTGGATGGATATGTGGAATGTTTTAAATGCTAGTGTAAACTCATTGTACAAAAGATTAGACAAGGCTGAAGCTTTGGGACAGTCAGGGACTCAACCCATGCCTGATCCTATGTTGCAGGGACTGTCAGGGTCTCATAAGCGCCCACTATCCCAGATTGTTGACACAGATACCGACACGGATTCTGACTCCAGTGTCGATTACGATGATGCAAAGTTACAGCCAAAATTGGCAAAATCCATTCGATATATGATTATGGCAATAAAAGATGTTTTGCACATCACAGAGGAACCCCCTGTCCCTGACAAGAGGGTACATATGTACAAGGGAAAGAAGCCTGAGGTAACCTTTGAGGGGGTCACACGAGCTGAACGAGTTATGTGAAAAAGCTTGGGAATCTCCAGATAAAAGACTGCAGATTTCCAAAAGGATTCTTATGGCGTATCCTTTTCCATCAACGGATAGGTTACGATGGAAATCCTCCCGTAGGATGGACAAAGCATTAACACGCACAGCTACAGTTGGAAAATCAAATTTTTTACCTTATGTTCCCTCACAGCATAAGAAAGCTCCGCATTATCAAATGCAGTCCTTTCGGTCACAAAGAAACAAGAAAGTGCGAGGTGCGTCCTTTCTTGCCAGAGGTAGGGGCAGAGGAATAAAGCTGCACAACACAGCTAGTTCCCAGGAACAGAAGTCCTCCCCGGCCTCTACAAAATCTACCTCATGACGCTGGGGCTCCACTGGCAGAGTCCGGCCCATGTGATGTCATGCAGCTGCTCTGACCACGCCTCCTGTTTCTCCGTTGCCGACCCCATTTTGAAACCGTGCCCCCGCACCGCTCCATCTCCGACTTGGAAATGGAGTGTTGTTGACCCCCCTCGCCCCCCCCCGTTCACCGATTCACAGGCAGAGGTGATCGCATTATCTGCGGGGTGCCGCAGAAAATGCAGGCGTATGCTCTTAGCAGTTTTTGCAGTTGGATTGCGATCCAACCTGAATCAGGCCCCATTACCTATCACAATGCACTGCGGGTAGTACAAAATGGGGTTAATATAGGAGAAAAAACCCCAGAGCTGTGCTCCTTAACTGTCCCTGGTGGCTAGTGGAGCGGCTGCCCAGTAATCAGTGTCCACGCCAGTGCGCACACGGCCCGCCCCCATCAGCGGCCTCGTGATCCCGGAGGGCGGTGTGTGTGTGACTGACCTTAGGAAGAAACCGGAGCCTCCGCTGCAGTGACCCAGCAACCGGGGCACGGGAGTATACTGCGCCACTGGGAGTGATGGAGCTGCAGTAAAGAGGTCTATTAGACCTAGCCTGCTGCAGCCCTTGTAGATTCTTATAAAAAAAGTTCTTCTTTTCTTGCCAAAATTAATAGCTAAGAATAGGCTGCCTGAGGCAGCCCCCTGTTAAGTGGCCTGCTACTGAAGGCACCAACTACAAACGGAGCTCCCTGTTCATGGAAGCGAGGTTATAGAGGAGGGGGCGCTGAGCATCTTGGGAACAGTCAAAAGCTTTGAGCCTGTTGGTGCCTCAGATCAAGATCCTACTCTGGTGTACATATACAATGTGAATCCTTGTGGAGTCCAGTGTACCCCACAGAAGAAATGAATGCGTCACACCCATTGGCAGCAACATTAGAATAGCTGCTGATGGGCACAATTGAGAAAGGAAGGGGGGAAAACATTTGAATCCAGCACATATATGTAATTTGAATATGTAATTTGTACCTTCCTACTTTAAAATGTAATGGATGAACCTCACCCTGTGAGAACTATCTTCATGATCAAGAGATCTCATATGCAAGATAAGTATGTGTTGGGATAGGGCTGTGGAGGGCGGCTGCTCGGGCACACCCCTGTCAAGTTAAGGAGATTCAACTGAGGAAGCACAAGGGAACTCTCATCTGGGAACAACAACTGCAGGGAGAACACATTTTCAGACGAATGTGGGAGGGCAGAAGGCTGCCTAATACTGAAGCACCCCCAAACAACAAACCAAATGCAACAACTACTGCAAGCATTCCTGGGGGAAGGCCTGCAGCAGATGGATTTGCATATAGTGATGTCATACAAGCAGTGGGCATAGTTGGCTGCAACCCTCGTCTGCATATGAAAAGAGAAAAGGGTCACGCAGGGCATGGCGGCCTTTGTGGGGTTGCGCTTGGATGACCCCTAAATCGCTTTATACACCCCCATCCCCCATCAGTGTGGGCTCATGTTGGCCATGCCCCAGCCCCTGAAGCATTCAAGCTGATTTCTTGCAGCAGCTGGACCCAGAAACAGCTCCAGAGTTGCTCTACAAGACAAGTAAAAGGGTGTGAGCCCTGCAGCACCACCTGTAGTTTGCATACACACATATATAGGACAGCATCTCTTATATGCCCCAGGGTCAATAAAATAGTATCCTTATCTAGGGTATCCATCCCCTCAGATAAGGTATCCGTCCATGCCGCTACAGCACTACACACCCAGGCCGACGCAATTGCCGGTCTGAGTAAGGTACCTGAATGTGTATAAATGGACTTCAGGGTAATCTCCTGTTTGCGGTCAGCAGACTCTTTGAGGGTAGCCGTATACTGGGACGGGAGGGCTACCTTCTTGGATAAGCGTGTTAATGCTTTGTCCACCCTAGGGGAGGATTCCCATCGTAACCTATCCATTGATGGGAAAGGATACGCCATAAGAATCCTTTTGGAAATCTGCAGTCTTTTATCTGGAGATTCCCAAGCTTTTTCACATAACTCGTTCAGCTCGTGTGACCCCCTCAAAGGTTACCTCAGGCTTTTTCACCTTGTACATATGTACCCTCTTGTCAGGGACAGGGGGTTCCTCTCTGATGTGCAAAACATCTTTTATTGCCATAATCATATATCGAATGGATTTTGCCAATTTTGGCTGTAACTTTGCATCATCGTAATCGACACTGGAGTCAGAATCCGTGTCTGTATCTGTGTCAACAATCTGGGATAGTGGGCGCTTAGGAGACCCTGACAGTCCCTGCAACATAGGATCAGGCATGGGTTGAGACCCTGACTGTCCCAAAGCTTCAGCCTTGTCTAATCTTTTGTGCAATGAGTTTACACTAGCATTTAAAACATTCCACATATCCATCCAATCAGCTGTCGGCGGAGACACCACATTCATTTGCTCCTGCTCCTCTCTAATATAGCCTTCTTCCTCAGACATGTCGACACACGTGTACCGACACACCACACACACAGGGAATGCTTTTTCTGAAGACAGTTTCCCCACAAGGCCCTTTGGAGAGACAGAGAGAGAGTATGCCAGCACACACCCCAGCGCTATATAACCCAGGAATACACAGTAACTTAATGTTTGCCCAGTAGTACTGCTGTATGTAATTTGCGCCAAATTATGTGCCCCCCCCCCCCTCTTTTCAACTCTCTTGTCTACCGTGGTATAAGCAGGGGAGAGTCCGGGGAGCTTCCTCTCAGCGGTGCTGTGAAGAAAAAATGGCGCTGGTGAGTGCTGAGGGAGAAGCCCCGCACCCTCGGCGGCAGGCTTCTGTCCCGCTTAAACTGTAAAATTGGCGGGGGCTCATACATATATACAGTGCCCCGCTGTATATGTGTTATATTTTTGCCAAAAAGAGGTTTATATTGCTGCCCAGGGTGCCCCCCCTGCGCCCTGCACCCTTACAGTGACCGGAGTGTGAGAGGTGTATGGGAGCAATGGCGCACAGCTGCAGTGCTGTGCGTTACTTCAGTGAAGATCATGAAGTCTTCTGCCGCCTCTGAAGTCTTCTTTTCTTCTCATACTCACCCGGCTTCTATCTTCCGGCTCTGCAAGGGGGACGGAGGCGCGGCTCTGGGACGGACGGCGAGGGTGAGATCCTGCGTACCAATCCCTCTGGAGCTAATGGTGTCCAGTAGCCTAAGAAGCTGGACCTTGCAACTCAGAGAGTAGGGCTGCTTCTCTCCCCTCAGTCCCTCGATGAGGGAGTCTGTTGCCAGCAGTGCTCCCTGAAAATTAAAAACCTAACAAAATACTTTCTGTCAGAAAGCTCAGGAGAGCTCCTGAAAAGCACCCAGTCTCCACTGGGCACAGTATCAAACTGAGGTCTGGAGGAGGGGCATAGAGGGAGGAGCCAGTGCACACCCAGAACTAAAGTCTTTCTTAAAGTACCCATGTCTCCTGCGGAGCCTATCTATCCCCATGGTCCTTACGGAGTCCCCAGCATCCTCTAGGACGTTAGAGAAAATAGGATTTTAATACCTACCGGTAAATCCTTTTCTCTTAGTCCGTAGAGGATGCTGGGCACCCGTCCCAGTGTGTACTGTGTCTGCAGTTATTAAATGGCCCTTAACTCCAGAACATTTATGTGGAGAAAACTTTCCTGACTTGACCATCTTCCTTGGATGTTTTCCCCCTGTGTGACTGCTCCCCAGCCTCGGAGGGTTGCATCCATGGTCCCTAGGATCCAGTCCTGGATCCCGAACCATCGCCCCTCTAGGAGGTGAGAACTGTGCAGCCACCAATGGAGTAAGATTCTGGTCTTGGAAGACAGGATTATCCTCCGGTGCATGTGTAGGTGGGATCCGGACCACTTGTCCAACAGGTCCCACTGGAACACTCTGGCATGGAACCTGCCAAACTGAATGGCCTCGTAGGCCGCAACCATCTTCCCCAGCAACAGAATGCATTGATGGATTAACACTCTTGCTGGTTTCAGAATTTGTTTGACCAGACTCTGGAACTCCATAGCCTTTCCACTGGAAGAAAGCCTCTTCTGTGTCCAGTATGACTCCCAGAAACAACAACCGCGTCATTGGGACCAACTGCAATTTTGGCAAGTTTAGGAGCCAACCATGTTGTTGAAGAACTGTCAGGGAGAGTAGATGTTTTGCACCAACTGGTCCCTGGATCTCGCCTTTATCAGGAGATCATCCAAGTACGGCATAATTGTGACTCCTTGCTTGCAAAGGAGAACCATCATTTCCACCATCACCCTGGTGAAAATCCTCGGAGCCGTGGACAGACCAAACGGCAACGTCTGAAATTGGTAATGACAATCCTGAATTGCAAACCTCAGGTAGCTTGATGCAGTGGCTAAACGGGAACATGTAATTAGGCATCCTTATGTCTACCAAAACCATGAAATCTCCTTCCTCCGGACTGGAGATCCCTACCCTGAGAGATTCCATCTTGAAATTGAATTTCTTTAGGTAGAAATTGAGGGATTTCAGATTTAAGATTGGTCTGACTGAGCCGTCCGGCTTCGGGAGCACGAAGAGGCTTGAATAAAAACCTTCTCCCTGCTGACTAAGGCCGATTTGAACAATCGGTGAGGGGGAACGTCTTGAAACCCCAGTTTGTACCCTTGTGACACTATTTGTAAAACCCACGAGTCCAGGTCCAAATTAATCCAGGACTGACTGAAGTGTTTTAGACGTGCCCCCACTGGTGAGGGCTCCTGCAAGAGAGCCCCAGCGTCATGCAGTGGCTTTGGCAGAAGCAGAGGACGATCTCTGCTCCTGCGATCTTGAAGAGGCTACAGACCTCTTCCCTCTTCTCCTTCCTCTACCTGCAAAGAAAGGGGAATCTTAACTTCTTGCATATCTATTGGGACAAAATGACTGCGTTAGACAATGATGCGTCTTCATCCGTTGAGAGGGAACATAGGGCAAGAAGGTTGATTTACCTGCGGGAGCTGCCGAGATCAAATTAACTAGGCCGTTGCCAAACAAGGCTTCACCTTCATAGGGAAGAGACTCCCTTTCTTCTTGGAGTCAGCATCAGCATTCCCTTGGTGAATCCACAATGCCCTCCTATCCGAGACTGCCATGAAATTGGCCCGTGAACTCAAGAGTCCTATATCCCTTGCAGTCGTAAGTATGCTGCAGTGTCCTTGATATGATCCAACGTAAGGAGTATCCCATCTCTCCAAGATATCTATATCGGAAGACAAGGTATTCGACCAATTCTTGAATACTACTACTCACCCATGCGCATGTAATGGCAGGTCTAAGTAATATACCCGTGGTTACATAACTAGAAATAATGTAGCTTCCTGCATACGATCCGCTGGATTTGTGACAGGGCCCCGTGCAGAACAGGGGGTGACTCCCACTTTATTCTGTCCGCAGCAGGAAATGAATAAACAATCGGAAACCTTTTGGGGATTTGAAACCATCTTGTCGAGCTGGCCCAGACTTTCTCAAACAGAGATGGAGGAACGTTACATCAGCTTTCATTATATATCTATATATACATACATATAGACCCCTTTGTCAGGAACAGCAGGGTCCTCAGTGATGTTAATATGTCCTTAATATCCACAATCATGTACTGAATGCTCCTTGCCAATATTGGATCTAATCAGGAAATATTATGGTCGACATAGGAATCAGTATCCGAGTCAGTATCAGTGTGTAGTAACATTTTTGCGGGCCTGAGGGAAAAGAAGCATAGCCATGAACATCACATCTATTCTCTACGTCTGTGTCTGGGACACAGATTTATCCAACCTCACTCTGATATTATTGAAACTTTCACCCAGTCAGTTATTGGTGGTGCCAACAGGGCCACCATCATATGTCTGCATTCCTAATATAGTTTCCTCTTGGGAAAAACATTCAGCCACCGACATGTTGACACACATGTACCAAGTACCCACAGACACATCGGCTTATGGGGGATAGACCTACAGTAAATCTGTCAGAGGGACAGAGAGGATTTTTCAGCTCACAACCCAGCGCCAAAAGTACACAGTCTGGGAAATAATAAACTCTATAGTGATAGACTTGTAACGCTCTATAGATGTGCTGGTGAGGTGAGGAAGAAGCCCCGCCGCTGTAATGGCACGCTTCTGTCCCGCTCAGAAACAAATAATTAATTACGCTGGCGGGGTAAGGACAGTGCCCAGGCACTAATGTCCACTTTTGCCAGCCTTTTGTGAGGAATTTATGCTGCCCAGGGTGCCCCCCCCCCCCACCCACATGCCCTGCACCCTGCAGTGCCTGTGTTTGTGTGGAAGCATGGCGCACAGCATTCCGCTCGCTGCGTGGTACCTCAGAATGCAGTCACTGGAGAAGAAGTCTTCTGTTCTTCTGCTACTCGCCTGTCTTCTGACTTCTGGCTCTGTAAGGGGGTGATGGCAGGCTACGGGAGTGGGCATCTAGGCGTATCCAGCGATCAGCACCCTCAGGAGCTAATGGTGTCCTGTCAGCCAGAAGCAGAGCCATTGAACTCACTAGAAGTTGGTCATACTTCTCTCCCCTAAGTTCCACGAAGCAGGGAGACTGTTGCCAGCAGCCTCCCTGAAAATAAGAAAAACTAACATAAGTCTTTTCAGAGAAACTCAGTAGAGCTCCCCTGTAGTGCATCCAGTCTCACTGGGCACAATTCTAAAACTGGAGTCTGGAGGAGGGGCATAGAGGGAGGAGACAGTTCACACCCTTTGAAAGTCTTAAAGTGCCCGTGTCTCCTGCGGATCCCGTCTATACCCCATGGTTCTTAATGTGATCCCAGCATCCTCTAGGACGTATGAGAAAACAAATAACGCACACACGAGGAGGAGAGAACAAAGGAAGCTATAAGGAGGGGAGGGGAGGGGAGGGGAGGGGAGGGGGGGGGGGTAAGGTAGTAAAGGGATATTGGATAAACTACAACCTTATACATATTCATTAATGTACCAGTAGTTAGAAGTAGAAGAGCTCTAACAGAAACCACAAAGCTTATCTAAAGCCACACCACACTGGATATGCCCAATCTCATTTGATCTTTGAAGCAAAGCAGTATTGGACTTTGTTACTACCAAGCAGTCTCCCATCCATGTATTATCAGATTCTTTAGGTGTTTTTAAACTACCAACACCCTTTTCTTGGTACTGTACATTTAATTTTTACACATATTCTTTTATGTACCAGAAGTTAGAAGTAGAAGAGCTCTAACAGAAACCACGAGCTCATCTACAGCCACAGCACACTGGATTTGCCCAATCTCTCCTGATCATGGAAGCTGAGCAGTGTTGGTCCTGGTTTTAGTACTTGGATGGGAGACCACCAGGAAATACCAGGAGCTGTGTGTATTTTTACAATACCAACAACGTTCTCTTGATGCATTCCATTTTGAAACATTGGGGCAGATCTATTAAGCCTGGTGAACTGATAAAGTGCAAGGTGATAAAGTACCAGCCAGTCAGCTCCTAACTGTCATTTTTCAAACCCAGCCTGTGACATGGCAATTAGGAGCTGATTGGCTGGTACTTTATCACCATGCAAATTATCATTTCACCAGGTTTAATAAATCGTCCGCTTATTCATTTATGTACGAGTAGTTAGAAGTAGAAGAACTCTAACAGAAACCACTAAGCTCATCTACAGCCACACCACACTGTATATGCCCAATATCACCTGATCTTAGGCCTGGTTTGTTCTTGGATGTGAGACCACCTGGGAATACCAGGTGCTGTAGGTAGTTTTATACTACCATCACCGTTCTCTTGATGCATTCTATTTTGAAACTTATTCATTGATGTAGAAGTTAGAAACAGCAAAAATCATCTACAGCCGCATCACACTGGATATGTCCAATCCAGTGGCGTAACTAGAAATTTTTCTCCCCCAAGCCAAGAAATTCTTTGGCGCCCCCCCCCCCCCCCCCTTCATGCTCCATAATTGGGAGCAAGAGAGGGATAAATATGCGCGCGCCTAAATCAAAAAGGGGCGTGGTTTTGTTGGAGTGGGCGTGGTTTCGCATAAAGGGGCGTGGCATTGCAGGAAAAGACTACCTTATACCCCAGTTTTGCAACCTGCACGCCCATACGTTGGCCACCACAGGAAAGAAAAATAATCCTGATTCATGCCCCTTACATTATTTGTCATTTTTCCTCCTTATAGTAATGCCCAGTATACATTATGCCACATACTGCAATGGCCCTTAGACATTATGCCGCACACAATAATGCACGACACAATATGCACACACTGTAATGCCCCCGACACATTATGCCACACACCGTAATGTCTGTGACACATTATGCTACACACCGTAATGCCTGTGACACATTATGACAGGAATCGCAATGCCCGTTATACATTATGCTACACACTGCAATGCCCCTGATACATTATAGCACATACAATGTCTGTGACACATTATGACACACACCGCAATGTCCGTGATACATTATGCCACACACTGCAATGCCCGATACATTATAGCACATACAATGCCTGTGACACATTATGCCACACACTGCAATGACCTTGAGACATTATACCACAATGCCCGTGATATAGTATACCATACACCGTAATGCCTGTGACACATACCGCAATGCCCTGCCCGTTATACCCTATGCCACACATCGCAATGCCCGTTATGTATTATGCCACACTGCAATGACCCTGAGACATTATACCACATACCACAATGCCCGTGATATAGTATACCACACACCGTAATGCCTGACACATTATGACACACACCGCAATGTCCGTGATACATTATGCCACACACTGCAATGACCCTGAGACATTATACCACATATCACAATGCCCGCGATATAGTATACCATACACCGTAATGCCTGCGACACATTATGACACACACCGCAATGTCCGTGATACATTATGCCACACACCGTAATGCCCATTACACATTAAGTCCTACAGTAAGGCTTCTAATTACTTTTCAATTACCTGCTCGTTGTCAGGGATTTCATGCACTGGGTGTCATGCTCGTTGCCAGGGGTTTCATGCTCTTGGTTCCATGCACGGTGCCAGGGGTTTTCATGCTCAGGGTGTCATGCTCGTTGCCAGGGGTTTCATGCACTGGGTGTCATGCTCGTTGCCAGGTGTTTCATGCACTGGGTGTCATGCTCGTTGCCAGATGTTTCATGCACTGGGTGTCATGCTCGTTGCTAGGAGGTAGTCCTTGTTGCTAGGGCTGTGCTCCCAGTGCCACATATGTCCCCAGTGCCAGATATTCCCCCACGGTGCCAGGTACTTACATGCCCCAGAGCCAAATATAGTCGTCCCCCCCATGTGCCAGGTACACATATGCCCCCAGTGCCAGATATTCCCCCCCAGTGCCATATATGCCCCCAGTGCCAGATATTCCCCCCAGTGCCATATATGCCCCCCGTGCCATATATGCCCCCAGTGCCAGATACCCCCCCCCCAGTGCCATATATGCCCCCAGTGCCAGATATTCCCCCCCAGTGCCATATATGCCCCAGTGCCAGATATCCCCCCCAGTGCCAGATATGCCCCCAGTGCCAGATATTCCCCCCAGTGCCAGAAATGCCCCAGTGCCAGATATTCCTCCCTCCCCCCCCCCCCGTGCCATATATGCCCCCAGTGCCAGATATTTACCCCCCCCCCCCCGCCGTCGCTTTTTGGAGGGACACGGAGGGCACAGCTCGTCTCTCCTGTGTCCCTCCTGCTGCATCATCTCCGGCGGCCGCGGGTCTAATAGGGGGAAGTGCCGGTTCATGAGCCAATTAGAGCTCACGGACGGCACTTCCCCCTATTAGACCCGCGGCCGCCGGAGATGATGCAGCAGGAGGGACACAGGGAGGCGCGCTGTGTGCCCTCCGTGTCCCTCCAAAAAGCGGCGGAGGGAAGGAGACTGCAGACTGACATGCGGACGCTCATCCGCATGTCAGTCTGCTGTAAATCAGTGGCGCCCCCGCAGCCCCTCGCCCCCAAGCCACCGCGAGGACTGCGGGGGCAGTAGTTACGCCACTGGTCCAATCTCATCTGATGATGGAAGCTAAGCAGTGTTGTGCCTGGTTTGTTTTTGGATTTCAAGTCCTGCCTTCTGGTTTGGCCACGGCACCTCGGATATTCACCAAGGTCATGGCCGTGATGACGACCCTTCACCATCAGAGAATCAGGATCCTGCCAAATCTGGACGACTTGCTGATCCTGGTGAACTCCCAAGAGGTTCTCCACAGTTATCTGGAACTGGCGGTCCAATTCCTAAATGTCCACGGGTGGCTCATCAACTGAAAAAAGTCCTTGCTGGTCCCTGCTCGGAACATTGTGCACCTAGGGGCACTGCTGGACACACACAGCCAACAATTGTTTCTGTCTCCAGAGAAAGTCCTGAAAATTCAGGACAGTATCGTCCTCTCTCGCCCAAGAGTGTTGATACACACGGCGATGCAAGTACTAGACCTCATGGTGTCGGCTTTCGATATGGTAGAGTACGCTCAATTTCATTACCGCCCTCTGCAGAGGTTAATCCTCTCCAAGTGGGACGGCCTGCCTCATCGGATGATGTCTCAAATGATCTCCTTGTCTCCGGAGGTTCGTCTGACACTGAGCTGGTGGCTACAGGACCAACAGTTGAGCAGGGGCCATCCCTTCTGGATCTCCAACTGTGTCCTCCTGACAATGGATGCCAGTCTTTTGGGCTGGGCCATGGTGTTGGAGCAACACTTTCTCCAGGGTCGGTGGACCAGGGAGGAATCTCTCCTCCTGATATACATTCTGGAATTGCAGGCAGTGTTCAATTAATTGACACTGGCCCTGCCTCTAGTACAGAACAGGCCTGTTCAAGTACAATCTGACAACGCCACCACGGTAGTGTACACAAATCATCAAGGCGGCACTCGAAACTGCATGGCAAAGCTGGAAGTATCAAAAATCCTCCGTTGGGTAGAAAGTCATCTGACAGCAATATCGGCAGTGTTCATTCCCGGAGTCCTCAACTAGGAAGCGGATTTCCTCAGTCGTCAGGACGTTCACGCTGGAGAGTGGAGAGGCCGCAGCAGAAATGTCTGCACTGGTGTCAGTAGGTGACTGAGGCAGGGATGACTGGGAGATAGTGGGTGACTGAAGCATGTATGAGTGGGAGATAGTGGGTGACTGAGGCCGGGGTGACTGGGAGATAGTGGGTGACAGGGAGATAGTGGGTTACTGAGGGAGGGGTGATAGGAAGGGGTTGGGTAAGTATGGGAAGAAAGTGGGTGACAGGTATAATAAATGACTAAGGCAGGGGTGATAGGGAGATAGTGGATGACTGTGGCAGGGGTGACAGGGACAGTAAGAGACTGAGGCAGGGGTGACAGGGATAGTGGCTGACTGAGGCAGGGGTGACTGGGAGATAGTGGGTGACTGAGGCAGGGTTGACAGGGATAGTGGGTGACTGAAGCAGGGGTGATAGGGTGACAGTGGGTGACTAAAGCAGGGGTGACTGGTATAGTGGGTGACTGAGGCAGGGATCGCAGATATAGTGGTTGACTGAGGCAGCGGTGACTGGGAGATAGTGGGTAACTGAGGCAGGGGTGACAGGGAAAGTGTGTGACTCAGGCAGGGGTGATAGGGAGATAGTGGGCTGCATATCTCTGCCTCACTGCAGCAGCACATTCCTGCTTCAATGACAGCAGCACATCCCTACCTCACTTATAGCAGCACATCCCTGCCTCGCTGACAGCAGCACATCCCTGCCTCGCTGACAGCAGCACATCCCTGCCTCGCTGACAGCAGCACATCCCTGCTTCGCTGACAGCAGCACATCCCTGCTTCGCTGACAGCAGCACATCCCTGCTTCGCTGACAGCAGCACATCCCTGCCTCGCTGACAGCAGCACATCCCTGCCTCGCTGACAGCAGCACATCCCTGTCTCGCTGACAGCAGCACAGCACTGCTTCGCTGACAGCAGCACATCACTGCTTCACTACCAGCAGCACATCCCTGCCTCACTGGCAGCAGCACATCCCTGCCTTACTGACAGCTGTATATAGGGCCTAATTCAGACCTGATCCCTGCTGTGCATATTCACACAACAGGAGATCAGGTCTGAAGTGCGTGTGTGCTGGTGCCGCAGTGCACCGGCACATGCCAGAGATGCGATCAGCATCTCTGCCCAGTGAGCGCCTCTGCCTGATTGACAGGCAGAGGCGGTCACTGGGCAGGAGGAGTCGGGCCAGCGGCGTTGTGCCGCCATTTTGGGGGCACAGTCAGGACAACGCAGACATGACCAGACCGTATGGGGGCGGGCCGTGACGGCTGCGTGACCCGGACAGCAACGGGCCTTATTTACTAAAATCTCAGATAAATTTTATGGCATTTATGTGCAGTCTAGTTTGCACAGTTGATAGAGTGTTGATCTTGCACTATCAATGTAAGCCTCACATAGGTTTGATACACATGTAAGTTTGTTTTTATTTTACTACATTGTGGTTTGTGGCTCTATACCATGTAATGCATGTCTTTTAACAGTAGTCAAGTCTTCCAATGTGCTTGTTAGTGAAACCCAATAGATAGCTTTATTTTATTTTGTTTCTTCAAATATTGAATGCATATGTCTTATAACTTTTTTTTTTTTCAATATACAGGTTGAGTATCTGTATATACATTTTTATTATAAGATTTTCAATGACACAAGTACATCCAAGTTGCAGATTATGGATTGTGAAGGACAAATCAACCATATAAACAATTTAAGCAATTTAAATTGCATGCAGGTAGTAGAATATCAAACTCCTTGGATGAGAGTTGGTCGTAATAAACTAGGATAGAAAAGAATAAAGTAGAAAATAAGATTTTAAACCTACCGGTAAATCTTTTTCTCGTAGTCCGTAGAGGATGCTGGGGACTCCGTAAGGACCATGGGGATAGACGGGCTCCACAGGAGACATGGGCACTTTAAGAAAGACTTTAGTTCTGGGTGTGCACTGGCTCCTCCCTCTATGCCACAGTTAGAGAAACTGTGCCCAGAGGAGACGGACAGTATGAGGAAAGGATTTTGTTAATCCAGGGCAAGATTCATACCAGCCACACCAATCACACCGTATAACTTGTGATAAACTACAAAGTTATCAGTATGAAAAAACAACATAGCATCAGTGCAGGACCGATGCAACTATAACATAACCCTTATTGAAGCAATAACTATATACAAGTATTGCAGAAGTAGTCCGCACTTGGGACGGGCGCCCAGCATCCTCTACGGACTACGAGAAAAAGATTTACCAGTAGGTTTAAAATCTTATTTTCTCTAACGTCCTAGAGGATGCTGGGGACTCCGTAAGGACCATGGGGATTATACCAATGCTCCAAAACGGGCGGGAGAGTGCGGATGACTCTGCAGCACCGATTGAGCAAACATGAGTTCCTCCTCAGCCAGGGTATCAAACTTATAGTATTTTGCAAAGGTGTGTGAACCCGACCAAGTAGCAGCTTGACACAGCTGTAGTGCCGAGACCCCTCGGGCAGCCGCCCAAGAAGAGCCCACTTTCCTCGTGGAATGGGCCTTGACCGATTTCAGTAACTGCAATCCAGCCATAGAATGCGCTTGCTGAATCGTGTTACAAATCCGGCGAGCAATAGCCTGCTTTGAAGCAGGGGCACCAATCTTGTTGGTTGCATACAGGACAAACAGCGCTTCAGTTTTCCTGACTCTAGCCGTCCTGGCCACGTAAATTTTCAAAGCCCTAACCACATCAAGTAACTCGGAATCCTCCAAGTCACGCGTAGCCACAGGCACCACAATAGGTTGGTTCATATGAAAAGATGAGACCACTTTTGGTAGGAATTGAGGACGGGTCTGCAATTCCGCTCTATCCACATGGAATACCAAATATGGGCTTTTATGTGACAAAGCCGCTAATTCCGACACTCGCCTAGCCGAAGCAAAGGCTAATAACATGACCACCTTCCATGTGAGATATTTTAACTCCACTGTTTTAAGTGGTTCAAACCAGTGTAATTTTAGAAAACTTAACACCACGTTAAGGTCCCAAGGTGCCACCGGAGGCACAAAAGGAGGCTGAATATGCAGCACTCCTTTTACAAAAGTCTGAACTTCTGGAAGAGAAGCCAATTCTTTTTGAAAGAAAATGGATAAGGCCGAAATCTGGACCTTAATAGAGCCTAATTTTAGGCCCAAATTCACTCCAGTTTGTAGGAAGTGAAGGAAACGGCCCAGATGGAATTCTTCCGTAGGAGCATTCCTGGCCTCACACCAAGAAACATAATTTCGCCATATACGGTGTAATGTTTTAACGTTACATCCTTCCTAGCCTTTATCAGCGTAGGGATGACCTCAACCGGAATGCTAGGATCCGGCATTCAACCGCCATGCCGTCAAACGCAGCCGCGGTAAGTCTTGGAACAGACAGGGCCCCTGATGCAACAGGTCCTGTCTTAGAGGGAGAGGCCACAGATCTTCTGTGAGCATTTCCTGCAGATCCGGATACCAGGTCCTCCGTGGCCAATCTGGAACAATGAGGATTGTTCTCACTCCTCTTTGTCTTATTATCCTCAACACCTTGGGTATGAGAGGAAGAGGAGGAAATACATAGACCGACCGCAACACCCACGGTGTCACTAGGGCGTCTACAGCTACTGCCTGAGGGTCTCTTGACCTTGCGCAATACCTCTGTAGCTTTTTGTTGAGCCGGGACGGCATCATGTCTATCTGTGGCAGTTCCCACCGACTTGTAATCTGTGCAAAGACTTCCTGATGAAGTCCCCACTCTCCCGGATGTAGGTCGTGTCTGCTGAGGATGTCTGCTTCCCAGTTGTCCACTCCCGGAATGAACACTGCTGACAGTGCGCTTGCGTGATTCTCCACCCAGCAAAGAATTCTGGTGGCTTGTGCCATCGCCACTCTGCTTCTTGTGCCGCCTTGGCGGTTTACATGAGCCACTGCGGTGACGTTGTCTGACTGGATCAGAACCGGTTGGTCGCAAAGTAAGGTCTCCGCTTGACGTAGGGCATTGTATATGGCCCTTAGTTCCAGGATGTTGATGTGAAGACAAGTCTCTTGACTTGACCAAAGACCTTGGAAATTTCTTCCCTGTGTGACTGCTCCCCAACCTTGGAGGCTTGCGTCTGTGGTCACCAGGATCCAGCCCTGAATGCTGAATCTGCGTCCCTCGAGAAGGTGAGCACTCTGCAGCCACCACAAGAGTGATACCCTGACCATGGGGGACAGGGTGATCAACCAATGCATCTGTAAATGTGACCCGGACCACTTGTCCAGTAGGTCCCATTGGAAAGTCCTCGCATGGAACCTGCCGAATGGAATGGCCTCGTATGATGCCACCATCTTTCCCAGGACTCGAGTGCAGTGATGCACTGACACCTGTTTTGGTTTCAATAGGTTCCTGACAAGAGTCATGAGTTCCTGGGCCTTTTCTATCAGGAGATAAACCCTCTTCTGGTCTGTGTCCAGAATCATGCCCAAGAAAGACAGACGAGTAGTAGGAATCAACTGCGACTTCGGGATATTGAGAATCCAGCCGTGTTGCTGTAACACTTTCAGTGAAAGTGATACGCTGTTCAGCAACTGCTCTCTTGATCTCGCTTTTATGAGATCGCCCAAGTACGGGATAATTGTGACACCTTGCTTGCACAGGAGCACCATCATTTCCGCCATTACCTTGGTGAAAATTCTCAGGGCCATGGAGAGACCAAACAGCAACGTCTGAAATTGGCAATGACAGTCCTGTACCGCAAATCTGAGTTACGCCTGATGAGGTGGATAAATGGGGACATGAAGGTATGCATCCTGTACACAAATGCGGACAACAGGTGTCAAGCCGTGTGTTGCCTTTGTCAAGCTGTAATAAGTAGGGATAAGGACGTTAAACACCTCGGAACATCCTCCCTTATACGTCACCTGCAGCGCATTCATCATAAGTCAGTGACAAGTTCAAAAACTTTGGATGACAGCGGAAGCAGTCCACTAACCACTAAATCCCTTCCTCTTGTAACCAAGCTCCTGCAAACCACACCACCAACTCCCTCAGTGTCAATTTCCTCCTTAGACAGGAGAGCCAATAGTCCTGCAGGCCATGTCACTGGCAAGTCTGACGAGTCCTCTCCTGCCTGGGATTCCTCCGATGCATCCTTGAGTGTAACGCCTACTGCTGCTGGCGCTGCTGTTGTTGCTGCTGGGTGTCGATCGTCATCCCAGAGGGGAAGTCGGAAGACCACTTGTACTTCTTCCAGTAAGCAATTGACTGTCCAACAGTCCTTTGCGAGGAAGATGAAATATCACAGCAGTCATCCTGCTGCAAAGCGGATAACTCAGGTCTGGGTGGTGAGAAACGTGGTTCCGGTATCCATCATTAATTTAGAGGCAACTAGAGACTTGATTGAGGTACTGTGTCCCCGGTACCAAATACCCTCTAGGTTCCATTTCTCTAGGCAGGCGATACCGAAAATGTACACAGACCTCAGAAAAAGAGTCACCAGTGTCCTAAAAAATGCAGTTGTACCCAATGTCCACTTGTCTGTGGTTAAGTGGAGCAGGGCAGACTCAGGACTATATGACTGTGACAGCCCACTGGGTAGATGTATTGCCTCCCGCAGCAAGAACAGCAGCGGCGGCACCAGTAGCAGCATCTCGCAATTGCCAACTCGTTCCTAGGCAGGCTACGCTTTGTATCACCGCTTTCCATAAGAGGCACACAGCTGACAACCTCTTACGGAAACTGAGGAACATCATCGCAGAATGGCTTACCCCAATTGAACTCTCCTGGGGATTTGTGACATCGGACAACGCCACCAATATTGTGCGTGCATTACATCTGGGCAAATTCCAGCATGTCCCATGTTTTGCACATACATTGAACTTGGTGGTGCAGAATTATTTAAAAAACGACAGGGGCGTGCAAGAGATGCTGTCGGTGGCCCGAAGAATTGCGGGCCACTTTCTGCCTTCAGCCACCGCATGCCGAAGACTGGAGCACCACCAAACATTCCTGAACCTGCCCTGCCATCATCTGAAGCAAGAGGTGGTAACGAGGTGGAATTCAACCCTCTATATGCTTCAGAGGATGGAGGAGCAGCAAAAGGCCATTCAAGCCTATACATCTGCCCACGATATAGGCAAAGGAGGGGGAATGCACCTGACTCAAGCGCAGTGGAGAATGATTTTAACGTTGTGCAAGGTTCTGCAACCCTTTGAACTTTCCACACGTGAAGTCAGTTCAGACACTGCCAGCCTGAGTCAGGTCATTCCCCTCATCAGGCTTTTGCAGAAGAAGCTGGAGACATTGAAGGAGGAGCTAAAACAGAGCGATTCAACTAGGCATGTGGGACTTGTGGATGGAGCCCTTAATTTGCTTAACCAGGATTCAATCTGTTGAAATCAGAGCACTACATTTTGGCCGCCGTGCTCGATCCTAGATTTAAAACCTACATTGTATCTCTCTTTCCGGCAGACACAAGTCTGCAGAGGTTCAAAGACCTGCTGGTGAGAAAATTGTCAAGTCAAGCGGAACGTGACCCGTCAACAGCTCCTCCTTCACATTCTCCCGCAACTGGGGGTGCGAGGAAAAGGCTAAGAATTCCGAGCCCACCCGCTGGCGGTGATGCAGGGCAGTCTGGAGTGAGTGCTGACATCTGGTCCAGACTGAAGGACCTGGCAACGATTACTGACATGTCGTCTACTGTCACTGCATATGATTCTGTCACCTTTGAAAGAATGGTGGAGAAAAAGAGGCAATTTGGAGGCCCTTGCACAAACTGGCTTTATTCTACCTAAGTTGCCCTCCCTCCAGTGTGTACTCCGAAAGAGTGTTTAGTGCGGCCGCTCACCTTGTCAGCAATCGGCGTACAAGGTTACTTCCAGAAAATGTGGAGAAGATGATGATCATCAAAATTAATTATAATCAATTCCTCCGTGGAGACATTCACCAGCAATTGCCTCCAGAAAGTACACAGGGATCTGAGATGGTGGATTCCAGTGGGGACGAATTAATAATCTGTGAGGAGGGGGATGTACACAGTGAAAGGGGTGAGGAATCGGAGGATGATGAGGTGGACATCTTGCCTCTGTAGAGCCAGTTTGTGCAAGGAGAGATTGATTGATTCTTTTTTGGTGGGGGCCCAAACCAACCAGTCATTTCAGTCAGTCGTGTGGCAGACCCTGTCGCTGAAATGATGGGTTCGTCAATGTTTTTCTTTTCAATCTAAGCCCCTGCAGTTTTCTGTAAGCATCTGCTTCGCTATGATGATCAACAAGTCACAAGGGAAAACACTCAGGGCTGGAGGCGTAGATCTTAGGACCAGCTGCTACAAGCATGGCAGAGGTGTCACTATCACTGGTGACACCCAGAGAGGCGGCGAGGGAGATTGTAAGGCAGTGCGCGCAGATAAGCAGCGCAATGGTAAAAAGGAGGCATGGTCTCATAGGTAGGGGCGTGGCCTGAATCACCATTTTGTTGCTGCGGGTATCCCGGGGGTTGGGGGCTGTACCCGGGGACTAGTGTGTGAGTGGTGCTGGCTCCTGCACAGTGACAGAAACTGGGTGTTGCACGTAATGTCACAGTGAAACACCCATATTCTGTCACTGAAGAAGAGCCGGCACTTTGGTGTCACCCCACTTGGCGGGTGACACTCGGGTGTGTGCCGCAACCCCGTTGTGATGCCACTGACCCATGGGAAGCTTTACGTGGCTTACCCATGTGTTAGTAGCCCCAAGCATCTTTTGTGTTAGTCCCTGAAGAAAAACTTCAAATATTGTTTACAATTTTGTAATCAATGGCCTAATTCAGTAAGGATTGCAAATTCTGCTAAGTAACAGAATTTGCAATCCTTTGGTTCGCATGCTGGGGCCACCCATCACAGGGCATGGCCACCCAGCATGCCGCCTCCCTTCTTGACCACGCTGAAATTGCAGTCTCAGTGCAGTTCAGCGTGATCATAAAAAATGGGTTAGCCTCCTGTTGGTGCAGACTGTACGTGTGCGCAGGAAGCCGCCACCATTTCTGTGATCACAACGGCTGCATGTGATGTCATGCAGCCGCTCTGACCACGCCTCCTGTTTCTCCGTTGAAGCCCTGCCCCCGCACCGCTCCATCTCCGACTTTGAAATGGAGTGTTGCTGACCCCCCCCCCCCGCACCGATTGACAGTCACAGAAAATGCAGGCGCATGCGTATGCTCTTAGCAATTTTTGCAGTTGGATTGCTTATTGTGATTGCAATCCAACCTGAATCAGGCTCTATTACCTATCACAATGCACTGCAGGTAGTACAAAATGGGGTTAATATAGGAGAAAACCCCCCAGAGCTGTGCTCCTTAACTGTCCCTGGTGGCTAGTGGAGCGGCTGCCCAGTAATCAGTGTCCACGCCAGTGCGCACACGGCCCGCCCCCTACTGCCACGCTGGATCACGGTATAGTGTGGGCACAGAAGCCCCTTACCTCCCTTTCATCAGCGGCCTCGTGATCCCGGAGGGCGGTGTGTGTGTGACTGACCTTAGGAAGAAACCGGAGCCTCCGCTGCAGTGACCCAGCAACCAGGGCACGGGAGTATACTGCGCCGCTGGGAGTGATGGAGCTGCAGTAAAGATGTCTATTAGACCTAGCCTGCTGCAGCCCTTGTACATTCTTATAAAAAAAGTTCTTCTTTTCTTGTCAAAATTAATAGCTAAGTATAGGCTGCCTGAGGCAGCCCCCTGTTAAGTGTCCAGCTCTTGAAGGCACCAACTACAAACTGAGCTCCCTGTTCATGGAAGCGAGGTTATAGAGCAGGGGGCGCTGAGCATCTTGGGAACAGTCAAAAGCTTTGAGCCTGTTGGTGCCTCAGATCAAGATCCTACTCTACACCCCAATGTGAATCCTTGTGGAGTCCAGTGTACCCCACAGAAGAAATGAATGTGTCACACCCATTGGCAGCAACATTAGAATAGCTGCTGATGGGCACAATTGAGAAAGGAAGGGGGGAAAACATTTGAATCCAGCACATATATGTAATTTGAATATGTAATTTGTACCTTCCTACTTTAAAATGTAATGGATGAACCTCATCCTGTGAGAACTATCTTCATGATCAAGAGATCTCATATGCAAGATAAGTATGTGTTGGCAGAGGCGCTCACTGGGCAGAGATGCTGATCGCATCTCTGGCATGTGCCGGTGCACTGCGGCACCAGCACACACACACACACACACACACACACACACACACACACACACACACACACACACTTCAGACCTGATCTCCTGTTGTGTGAATATGCACAGCAGAGATCAGGTCTGAATTAGGCCCTATATACAGCTGTCAGTAAGGCAGGGATCTGCTGCTGCCAGTGAGGCAGGGATGTGCTGCTGTCAGTGAAGCAGTGATCTGCTGCTGCCAGTGAGGCAGGGATCTGCTGCTGCCAGTGAGGCAGGGATGTGCTGCTATAAGTGAGGCAGGTATGTGCTGCTGTCAATGAGGCAGGGATGTGCTGCTGTCAGTGAAGCAGGGATGTGCTGCTGTCAGCGAGGCAGTGATCTGCTGCCCACTATCTCCCTATCACCCCTGCCTGAGTCACACACTTTCCCTGTCACCCCTGCCCCAGTTACCCACTATCTCCCAGTCACCGCTGCCTCAGTTAACCACTATACCTGCGACCCCTGCCTCAGTCACCCACTATACCAGTCACCCCTGCTTTAGTCACCCACTATCTCTGAGGTGTAGCTAGGGGTCCAAGCGCCCCTGGCAAAGTAAGGGACTGGCGCCCCCCCTTTCGATAAAGCATTGCAGTCCATTGGCGGTTACCATGTTGGAGCCACAGCAACTGACCCCCTCCCCCACACGCTGCCCTACATCATCGGCTGGGATTCACTGTTGGTGTGAAGCCACTGGGAACATTCTGGTAGCATTAGCAGCAGTCTGTGTCATAGATAGGGAAGGCAGAAGGTTAACTAGCTAATAGCAGTCTGTTGGCAGCAGAGGCTGGGCGGGGGGCTGAGAATGAGCCAACGCTGATCAGTGTCCAGTCTGCTCAGACAAAAATATTTTGTGATCAGGGCTGGTTCTAGACCAAAGGAGCCAATGGCAAAAATTTCCTTTGGCACCCCCCCCCCCCACACACACACACACATACACACACACACACACACACACACACCAAAAAAGAACATATCCCAGTTTAACATAACGCTATGTGGTGCAAGGTGTGGAGCTGGTCACTTGTATCAGACCTCTGACATTTGCCTTTTCACCCATATTGCATACTTTTTCTTGCAGGTTGTGTCTTAATTCAAGAAGTGTTCTAAGTACTTCAGCTTAGTATCTTTACTGACCCCTCTTTACCCCACACTACATAACTGACCCCTCTATACCCTACACTACATCACTGACCTTTCTATAACCATCACTGCATTACTGACCCCTCTATTAGAGATGTGCACTTGAAATTTTTCGGGTTTTGTGTTTTGGTTTTGGGTTCGGTTCCGCGGCCGTGTTTTGGGTTCGACCGCGTTTTGGCAAAACCTCACCGAATTTTTTTTGTCGGATTCGGGTGTTTTTTGGATTCGGGTGTTTTTTTTCAAAAAACACTAAAAAACAGCTTAAATCATAGAATTTGGGGGTCATTTTGATCCCAAAGTATTATTAACCTCAAAAACCATAATTTGCACTCATTTTCAGTCTATTCTGAACGCCTCACACCTCACAATATTATTTTTAGTCCTAAAATTTGCACCGAGGTCGCTGGATGACTAAGCTAAGCGACCCTAGTGGCCGACACAAACACCTGGCCCATCTAGGAGTGGCACTGCAGTGTCACGCAGGATGGCCCTTCCAAAAAACACTCCCCAAACAGCACATGACGCAAAGAAAAAAAGAGGCGCAATGAGGTAGCTGTGTGAGTAAGCTAAGCGACCCTAGCGGCCGACACAAACACCTGGCCCATCTAGGAGTGGCACTGCAGTGTCACGCAGGATGGCCCTTCCAAAAAACACTCCCCAAACAGCACATGACGCAAAGAAAAAAAGAGGCGCAATGAGGTAGCTGTGTGAGTAAGATAAGCGACCCTAGTGGCCGACACAAACACCTGGCCCATCTAGGAGTGGCACTGCAGTGTCACGCAGGATGGCCCTTCCAAAAAACACTCCCCAAACAGCACATGACGCAAAGAAAAAAAGAGGCGCAATGAGGTAGCTGTGTGAGTAAGATAAGCGACCCTAGTGGCCGACACAAACACCTGGCCCATCTAGGAGTGGCACTGCAGTGTCACGCAGGATGGCCCTTCAAAAAAATACTCCCCAAACAGCACATGACGCAAAGAAACATGAAAGAAAAAAGAGGTGCAAGATGGAATTGTCCTTGGGCCCTCCCACTTACCCTTATGTTGTATAAACAGGACATGCACACTTTAACCAACCCATCATTTCAGTGACAGGGTCTGCCACACGACTGTGACTGAAATGACGGGTTGGTTTGGACCCCCACCAAAAAAGAAGCAATTAATCTCTCCTTGCACAAACTGGCTCTACAGAGGCAAGATGTCCACCTCATCATCATCCTCCGATATATCACCGTGTACATCCCCCTCCTCACAGATTATCAATTCGTCCCCACTGGAATCCACCATCTCAGCTCCCTGTGTACTTTGTGGAGGCAATTGCTGCTGGTCAATGTCTCCACGGAGGAATTGATTATAATTCATTTTAATGAACATCATCTACTCCACATTTTCTGGAAGTAACCTCGTACGCCGATTGCTGACAAGGTGAGCGGCGGCACTAAACACTCTTTCGGAGTACACACTTGTGGGAGGGCAACTTAGGTAGAATAAAGCCAGTTTGTGCAAGGGCCTCCAAATTGCCTCTTTTTCCTGCCAGTATAAGTACGGACTGTCTGACCTGCCTACTTGGATGCGGTCACTCATATAATCCTCCACCATTCTTTCAATGGGGAGAGAATCATATGCAGTGCCAGTAGACGACATGTCCGACTCCGTAATCGTTGTCAGGTCCTTCAGTCCGGACCAGATGTCAGCATCAGCAGTCGCTCCAGACTGCCCTGCATCACCGCCAGCGGGTGGGCTCGGAATTCTGAGCCTTTTCCTCGCACCCCCAGTTGCGGGAGAATGTGAAGGAGGAGATGTTGACAGGTCGCGTTCCGCTTGACTTGACAATTTTCTCACCAGCAGGTCTTTGAACCCCAGCAGACTTGTGTGTGCCGGAAAGAGAGATCCAAGGTAGGTTTTAAATCTAGGATCGAGCACGGTGGCCAAAATGTAGTGCTCTGATTTCAACGGATTGACCACCCGTGAATCCTTGTTAAGCGAATTAAGGGCTCCATCCACAAGTCCCACATGCCTAGCGGAATCGCTCTGTGTTAGCTCCTCCTTCAATGTCTCCAGCTTCTTCTGCAAAAGCCTGATGAGGGGAATGACCTGACTCAGGCTGGCAGTGTCTGAACTGACTTCACGTGTGGCAAGTTCAAAGGGCAGCAGAACCTTGCACAACGTTGAAATCATTCTCCACTGCGCTTGAGACAGGTGCATTCCACCTCCTATATCGTGCTCAATTGTATAGGCTTGAATGGCCTTTTGCTGCTCCTCCAACCTCTGAAGCATATATAGGGTTGAATTCCACCTCGTTACCACTTCTTGCTTCAGATGATGGCAGGGCAGGTTCAGGCGTTTTTGGTGTTGCTCCAGTCTTCTGTACGTGGTGCCTGTACGCCGAAAGTGTCCCGCAATTCTTCTGGCCACCGACAGCATCTCTTGCACGCCCCTCTCGTTTTTTAAATAATTCTGCACCACCAAATTCAAGGTATGTGCAAAACATGGGACGTGCTGGAATTTGCCCATATTTAATGCACACACAATATTGCTGGCGTTGTCCGATGCCACAAATCCACAGGAGAGTCCAATTGGGGTAAGCCATTCCGCGATGATCTTCCTCAGTTGCCGTAAGAGGTTTTCAGCTGTGTGCGTATTCTGGAAACCGGTGATACAAAGCGTAGCCTGCCTAGGAAAGAGTTGGCGTTTGCGAGATGCTGCTACTGGTGCCGCCGCTGCTGTTCTTGCGGCGGGAGTCCATACATCTACCCAGTGGGCTGTCACAGTCAAATAGTCCTGACCCTGCCCTGCTCCACTTGTCCACATGTCCGTGGTTAAGTGGACATTGGGTACAACTGCATTTTTTAGGACACTGGTGAGTCTTTTTCTGACGTCCGTGTACATTCTCGGTATCGCCTGCCTAGAGAAGTGGAACCTAGATGGTATTTGGTAACGGGGGCACACTACCTCAAGAAATTGTCTAGTTCCCTGTGTACTAACGGCGGATACCGGACGCACGTCTAACACCAACATAGTTGTCAAGGCCTCAGTTATCCGCTTTGCAACAGGATGACTGCTGTGATATTTCATCTTCCTCGCAAAGGACTGTTGGACAGTCAATTGCTTGGTGGAAGTAGTAAAAGTGGGCTTACGACTTCCCCTCTGGGATGACCATCGACTCCCAGCAGCAACAACAGCAGCGCCAGCAGCAGTAGGCGTTACACGCAAGGATGCATCGGAGGAATCCCAGGCAGGAGAGGACTCGTCAGAATTGCCAGTGACATGGCCTGCAGGACTATTGGCATTCCTGGGGAAGGAGGAAATTGACACTGAGGGAGTTGGTGGGGTGGTTTGCGTGAGCTTGGTTACAAGAGGAAGGGATTTACTGGTCAGTGGACTGCTTCCGCTGTCGCCCAAAGTTTTTGAACTTGTCACTGACTTATTATGAATGCGCTGCAGGTGACGTATAAGGGAGGATGTTCCGAGGTGGTTAACGTCCTTACCCCTACTTATTACAGCTTGACAAAGGCAACACACGGCTTGACACCTGTTGTCCGCATTTCTGTTGAAATACTTCCACACCGAAGAGCTGATTTTTTTGGTATTTTCACCAGGCATGTCAATGGCCATATTCCTCCCACGGACAACAGGTGTCTCCCCGGGTGCCTGACTTAAACAAACCACCTCACCATCAGAATCCTCCTGGTCAATTTCCTCCCCAGCGCCAGCAACACCCATATCCTCCTCATCCTGGTGTACTTCAACACTGACATCTTCAATCTGACTATCAGGAACTGGACTGCGGGTGCTCCTTCCAGCACTTGCAGGGGGCGTGCAAATGGTGGAAGGCGCATGCTCTTCACGTCCAGTGTTGGGAAGGTCAGGCATCGCAACCGACACAATTGGACTCTCCTTGTGGATTTGGGATTTCGAAGAACGCACAGTTCTTTGCTGTGCTTTTGCCAGCTTGAGTCTTTTCATTTTTCTAGCGAGAGGCTGAGTGCTTCCATCCTCATGTGAAGCTGAACCACTAGCCATGAACATAGGCCAGGGCCTCAGCCGTTCGTTGCCACTCCGTGTGGTAAATGGCATATTGGCAAGTTTACGCTTCTCCGACGACAATTTTATTTTAGATTTTTGAGTCCTTTTTTTACTGATATTTGGTGTTTTGGATTTTACATGCTCTGTACTATGACATTGGCCATCGGCCTTGGCAGACAACGTTGCTGGCATTTCATCGTCTCGGCCATGACTAGTGGCAGCAGCTTCAGCACGAGGTGGAAGTCGATCTTGATCTTTCCCTATTTTTGGAACCTCAACATTTTTGTTCTCCATATTTTAATAGGCACAACTAAAAGGCACCTCAGGTAAACAATGGAGATGGATGGATACTAGTATACTTATGGATGACGAGCGACTGCCGACACAGAGGTAGCTACAGCCGTGGACTACCGTACTGTGTCTGCTGCTAATATAGACTGGATGATAATGAGATAAAATTAAAATATATATATATATATATCACACTAGTACTGCAGCCGGACAGGTATATATTATGTAATGACGGACCTGCTGGACACTTTCTGTCAGCACTGCAGACTCCTAAAGTAAGCTACTAGTATCAAGAAGATAGAAAAAAAAAAAACCACGGGTAGGTGGTATACAATTATGGATGGACGAGCGACTGCCGACACAGAGGTAACTACAGCCGTGGACTACCGTACTGTGTCTGCTGCTAATATAGACTGGATGATAATGAGATAAAATTAAAATATATATATATATCACACTAGTACTGCAGCCGGACAGGTATATATTATGTAATGACGGACCTGCTGGACACTGTCTGTCAGCACTGCAGACTCCTAAAGTAAGCTACTAGTATCAAGAAGATAGAAAAAAAAAAAAACACGGGTAGGTGGTATACAATTATGGATGGACGAGCGACTGCCGACACAGAGGTAGCTACAGCCGTGGACTACCGTACTGTGTCTGCTGCTAATATAGACTGGATGATAATGAGATAAAATTAAAATATATATATATATATATCACACTAGTACTGCAGCCGGACAGGTATATATTATGTAATGACGGACCTGCTGGACACTGTCTGTCAGCACTGCAGACTCCTAAAGTAAGCTACTAGTATCAAGAAGATAGAAAAAAAAAACCCACGGGTAGGTGGTATACAATTATGGATGGACGAGCGACTGCCGACACAGAGGTAGCTACAGCCGTGGACTACCGTACTGTGTCTGCTGCTAATATAGACTGGATGATAATGAGATAAAATTAAAATATATATATATTATATATCACACTAGTACTGCAGCCGGACAGGTATATATTATGTAATGACGGACCTGCTGGACACTGTCTGTCAGACTCAGCACTGCAGACTCCTAAAGTAAGCTACTAGTATCAAGAAGATAGAAAAAAAAAAAACCACGGGTAGGTGGTATACAATTATGGATGGACGAGCGACTGCCGACACAGAGGTAGCTACAGCCGTGGACTACCGTACTGTGTCTGCTGCTAATATAGACTGGATGATAATGAGATAAAATTAAAATATATATATATATCACACTAGTACTGCAGCCGGACAGGTATATATTATGTAATGACGGACCTGCTGGACACTGTCTGTCAGCACTGCAGACTCCTAAAGTAAGCTACTAGTATCAAGAAGATAGAAAAAAAAAAAAACACGGGTAGGTGGTATACAATTATGGATGGACGAGCGACTGCCGACACAGAGGTAGCTACAGCCGTGGACTACCGTACTGTGTCTGCTGCTAATATAGACTGGATGATAATGAGATAAAATTAAAATATATATATATATATATCACACTAGTACTGCAGCCGGACAGGTATATATTATGTAATGACGGACCTGCTGGACACTGTCTGTCAGCACTGCAGACTCCTAAAGTAAGCTACTAGTATCAAGAAGATAGAAAAAAAAAACCCACGGGTAGGTGGTATACAATTATGGATGGACGAGCGACTGCCGACACAGAGGTAGCTACAGCCGTGGACTACCGTACTGTGTCTGCTGCTAATATAGACTGGATGATAATGAGATAAAATTAAAATATATATATATTATATATCACACTAGTACTGCAGCCGGACAGGTATATATTATGTAATGACGGACCTGCTGGACACTGTCTGTCAGACTCAGCACTGCAGACTCCTAAAGTAAGCTACTAGTATCAAGAAGATAGAAAAAAAAAAAACCACGGGTAGGTGGTATACAATTATGGATGGACGAGCGACTGCCGACACAGAGGTAGCTACAGCCGTGGACTACCGTACTGTGTCTGCTGCTAATATAGACTGGATGATAAGGAGATAAAATTAAAATATATATATATATATATATATATATCACACTAGTACTGCAGCCGGACAGGTATATATTATGTAATGACGGACCTGCTGGACACTGTCTGCAGAATGCGTTTATAAAAACACCACACGACGAGTGTTTAACTTTTTCAGGCAGACAATCACAATATACTGGTGGTCAGCAGACAATCACAATACTGGTGGTCAGTGGTCACTGGTCAGTCACACTGGCAGTGGCACTCTGGCAGCAAAAGTGTGCACTGTACTTAAAATATGTACTCCTGCTATAACTGCTCCCCAGTCTCCCCCACAATTAAGCTGTGTGAGCAGTGAGCACTCAGCACAGTCAGATAATGATATACAGTATTATATATAATGCAGCACACTGGGCTGAGCACAGATATGGTATGTGACTGTGTCACACTGTGTATCGTTTTTTTTCAGGCAGAGAACGGATTAATTAAACTGGTGGTCACTGGTCACACTATCAGCAGCAAGTAGTACTCCTCCTAATAATATGCTCCCCAAAATTTGTGTCTCTCTCTAGTACTCTAGTCTAAACGGAGAGGACGCCAGCCACGTCCTCTCCCTATCAATCTCAATGCACGTGTGAAAATGGCGGCGACGCGCGGCTCCTTATATAGAATCCGAGTCTCGCGATAGAATACGAGCCTCGCGAGAATCCGACAGCGGGATGATGACGTTCGGGCGCGCTCGGGTTAACCGAGCAAGGCGGGAAGATCCGAGTCGCTCGGCCCCGTGTAAAAAAACCTGAAGTTCGGGCGGGTTCGGATTCCGAGGAACCGAACCCGCTCATCTCTACCCTCTATACAGTACACTGACCTCTATATACCTGCTAGTACATCCCTGATGCCTATATTCCCTAAGCTAAATCCCTGACGCCTCTATTCCCTACGCTACATCCCTGACGCCTCTATTCCCTATGCTACATCCCTGACGCCTCTATACCCTACGCTACATCCCTGATGCCTCTATTCCCTACGCTACATTCCTGATGCCTCTATAACCTACGCTACATCCCTGACGCCTCTATACCCTACGCTACATCCCTGACGCCTCTATACAGTACAATGCATTACTGATCCCTCTAGACCAGTGGTTCTC
Source organism: Pseudophryne corroboree (assembly GCF_028390025.1). Lineage (NCBI taxonomy): Eukaryota > Metazoa > Chordata > Amphibia > Anura > Myobatrachidae > Pseudophryne > Pseudophryne corroboree. The sequence goes on from NC_086444.1 coordinate 687,788,558, forward strand.
AAACTCGGTCCTCAGGACCCCACACAGTGCATGTTTTGCAGGTAACCCAGCAGGTGCACAGGTGTATTACTTACTCACTGAGACATTTTAAAAGGTCCACAGGTGGAGCTAATTATCTCACTTGTGATTCTGTGAGGAGACCTGCAAAACATGCACTGTGTGGGGTCCTGAGGACCGAGTTTGAGAACCTCTGCTCTAGACCATACATCCTCATTACATCAGAGAGATAGTGAAACACTGGAAAAAATAAGGATAAAGTGGACTACAGAAACTGATGCTCTAAACAAAGGAGAGAGAGAGAGAGAGAAAAGCACAAGGGAAAGTGGGCAATCGGAACACCATAGAGAGAGGAGAGATAGAAATGCCTGAAAAAGTAAAGGGGGTTGGGTATGGCATCCGGCTCTCGGGATTCCAGCAGTCACATGATACCTAATCCTAACCCTCTGGGGGGGTGGCGGATAGGGCTAACCCTCAGGGGGTGGCAGCTAGGACTAACCCCCCCCCCCCCTCCTAGTGCCTTCCCTAACACCCCCTCCCCCGGTCCTAACCCTCCCTCCAATACTCGCCTTCGGGATGTTGGCTGTCTGTGTGCCGGCACCAGTCTCCCAAGTGGTGTCAGGATTCCAACATCGGTCAAATGACCGCCGGTATACCGTCTGCCGGGATGGTAAATGTATCCTGAGGACAGGTAGTGAGTGTGGAGGGATAGGTGGTTCAGTAAAATGTAACAGCTCAAACTGCGATCATTCACTGATAAATTGATTTATAGCTCTCCCTTTTTAACCATTGCAGTCATAAAAGCAATGTTTTTTAAACTTTTAAATAAAGCTTGTTAGCATCCCCAGCACACTGTATATGCTGGGAGATGTAGTTCTCAATATGAAAACATTTAATTACTGTATGAACTCTAATTCCCCAACTGAAACCTCTCACAAACACACACTCCTAAATCTAGTACACACACACACACACACACACACACACACACATTTCCCCAGTACTGACAACTCTCATCACTTCCACACACTGACAACTCCCTCCTGCTCCTCTCCCCACTGACACTGACAGCTCCCTCACAGTCACACACATCCTCCACCCCCCCACACACACACTGATAGCACACATGCACAAATCCCCCCCTCCTCGACACTAACTGTCACGGACTGCTTGGGCAGCAGGGGGCAGGCTCTGACTTGAAGTGCTGAAATTCAACAGCTCTCTCGAACTTGCAAGGCATGGCTGTGCAGCTGTCTCCAGCCATCTCCTTGCCCACTGTGTAATTTGTGGCGTTCTCTGATGTTCCCCGCTCTGCCTCTACAACCGGCACATAATGTACAGCAGTGGTGACTCCTGAGTATGGACCTGGAGAACTCCGCCTACCGGGGGGTAGGGATTAATAATTTCAAAGGGGCAGAGCTAGGAGTGAAGCAGTGGACAGCAGTTGAGGGGCGTTTCAAACTGTAACAGGGTTGGGACAATTTCAGTATCCTTCCCTCACCGTCTAATTGGTCAGTCCCACGCTGATTGCCATAGCGCCCTTTCGAGACTGCAGAACTCTATCCCTTAGCCACGGTTGGCACAGCTGGATGGTGCCCCTGGCAAGTGCCATCCTGGCCAAGGGGTAGATACGCCCCTGAGGGTCAGGGCCAGCAACAGAAATCTCGGGGCCCAGTACACTGATATCTCTGGGGCCCCCTCAACCCCCCCTTAACTTGGCAGAGGGATCTTTAAAAAAAAAATGGAGCCTTTGACTCGGACCGTCAGTGAGGCCGGCAGGTGGTTTTCATACTGGGCTATCCAGCTCTTCGGTGGCGGTGGCAGGGACATTCAGAAAAGGGCCAGCACAGCAACATGCATACTAATGGCAATACAGTATGGACCACAGGTACTGGACAAAGTGATGGGGTAAAAGGAGGGGGGAGGGTTTAGTTGGCCTGTTAATTGTTTTCCTGCTTAAATTGAGCAGTTGGTGGATACACTTTAAAAAGCAATATTGGCACTGTGGCCCCATTATTTCTGTTCTTAATACTTGGAGCCCTGAACAAGTGTCCCCTTTGTCCCCCCTGTCACCGGGCCTGTTCAGGCGTTACCTATGGAGAAGCTGCGACATGACATCCTAGGACACGATACTGCACCATGCATCACCATTATATTTCAGTGTGCCTTGTCAATATTTAAATCTTGTTCTGTGTGACGTGAGTTGTAAATGGTTGAAAATCTCTGTGCTACAGTATCGTCACCATGTAGTTATAACAACACCGCAAAACCACCAAAAGACGTGTTTTGGTAGAGGGACTGCTGGAGGTGCCCATTGGGGCCCCCAGTTTGCTACCCCACCCCAGTATACCTGTGCTGTAGCCAGTGGAAGGGGCACTATCTTCCCGGTGATCTCTTCGGGAAGATGGTGCCGCACATAGAAAGCAAAGACTCTGGCTGCACTCTCCTGCCCTCGCTCTAAGCAAGGTGATCGGGCCACAAAAGGACCCCTGTCGGACCCCGGCCTGTGGGCCACAAAAGGATGCATTGGGGGCGGCATGCGGCCCATGGGTTTGACACCCCTGCCCTAGAGTATCAAAATTTGTTTCACGGCACCCCTAGGCCAAAGTTTTTTTTATTGAGAAATTCAGAAAAAAATATAAAATTAAGTAAATTGTGTTTATAGCATGTCATCCTCAGGTTCAGTTATGTTGTGAGGGAATGGTTTTGACAATTTAATAAAGTATAAATAATTTTAATTGGTCCTGGACCACCAAACTATGCTACCAGTGCAAGAACCCCAGTTTGGAAACTACTGCCATAAAATAAACCTTTTTTGTTTTTTTTAAACTACATGTAATACACCTTAGATCTCAGTTCCTAAAAGGTTTTAAACCTTTGCATACAGTAAACTACACATATTTAAAAATCCTACACCGGGCCAATTTCATGGCAGTCTCGGATAGGAGGGCATTGTGGATTCACCAAGGGAATGCTGATGCTGACTCCAAGAAGAAAGGGAGTCTCTTCCCTATGAAGGTGAAGCCTTGTTTGGCGACGGCCTAGTTGATTTGATCTCGGCAGCTCCCGCAGGTAAGTCATCCTTCTTGCCCTATGTTCCCTCTCAACGGATGAAGACGCATCATTATCTGACGCAGTCATTTTGGCCCAATAGATATGCAAGAAGTTAAGATTCCCCTTTCTTTGCAGGTAGAGGAAGGAAAAGAGGGAAGAGGTCTGTAGCCTCTTCAAGATCGCAGGAGCAGAGATCGTCCTCTGCTTTTGCCAAATCCACTGCATGACGCTGGGGCTCTCTTGCAGGAGCCCGCACCAGTGGGGGGCACGTCTAAAACTCTTCAGTCAGTTCTGGATTCATTCGGACCTGGACTCGTGGGTTTTACAAATAGTGTCCCAAGGGTACAAACTGGGGTTTCAAGACGTTCCCCCTCACCGATTGTTCAAATCAGCCTTAGTCAGCAGGGAGAAGGTTTTTATTCAAGCCTCTTCGTGGTCCCGAAGCCGGACGGCTCAGTCAGACCAATCTGAAATCTGAAATCCCTTAATCTCTACCTAAAGAAATTCAATTTCAAGATGGAATCTCTCAGGGTAGTGATCTCCAGTCCGGGGGATAAAGGAGATTTCATGGTTTTGGTAGACATAAAGGATGCCTACTTATATGTTCCCATTTAGCCACTGCATCAAGCTACCTGAGGTTTGCAATTCAGGATTGTCATTACCAATTTCAGACGTTGCCGTTTGGTCTGTCCACGGCTCCGAGGATTTTCACCAGGGTGATGGCGGAAATGATGGTTCTCCTTCCCAAGCAAGGAGTCACAATTATCCCGTACTTGGATGATCTCCTGATAAAGGCGAGATCCAGGGACCAGTTGGTGCAAAACATCTACTCTCCCTGACAGTTCTTCAACAACATGGTTGGCTCCTAAACTTGCCAAAATCGCAGTTGGTCCCAATGACGCGGTTGTTGTTTTTGGGAGTGATACTGGACACAGAAGAGGTTTTCTTCTAGTGGAAAGGCTCTGGAGATCCAGAGTCTGGTCAAACAAATTCTGAAACCAGCAAGAGTGTTAATCCATCATTGCATTCAGTTGCTGGGGAAGATGGTTGCGGCCTACGAGGCCATTCAGTTTGGCAGGTTCCATGCCAGAGTGTTCCAGTGGGACCTGTTGGACAAGTGGTCCGGATCCCACCTACACATGCACCGGAGGATAATCCTGTCTTCCAAGACCAGAATCTCACTCCATTGGTGGCTGCACAGTTCTCACCACCTAGAGGGGCGATGGTTCGGGATCCAGGACGGGATCCTAGGGACCACGGATGCAACCCTCTGAGGCTGGAGAGCAGTCACACAGGGGGAAAACATCCAAGGAAGATGGTCAAGTCTTCCTTGGATGTTTTCATCTCCACATAAATGTTCTGGAGTTAAGGGCCATTTAATAACTGCAGACACAGTACGCACTGGGACGGGTGCCCAGCATCCTCTACGGACTAAGAGAAAAGGATTTACCGGTAGTTATTAAAATCCTATTTTCTCTAACGTCCTAGAGGATGCTGGGGACTCCGTAAGGACCATGGGGATAGACGGGCTCCGCAGGAGACATGGGCACTTTAAGAAAGACTTTAGTTCTGGGTGTGCACTGGCTCCTCCCTCTATGCCCCTCCTCCAGACCTCAGTTTGATACTGTACCCAGTGGAGACTGGGTGCTTTTCAGGAGCTCTCCTGAGCTTTCTGACAGAAAGTATTTTGTTAGGTTTTTCATTTTCAGGGAGCACTGCTGGCAACAGACTCCCTCGTTGAGGGACTGAGGGGAGAGAAGCAGCCCTACTCTCTGAGTTGCAAGGTCCTGCTTCTTAGGCTACTGGACACCATTAGCTCCAGTGGGATTGGTACGCAGGATCTCACCCTCGCCGTCCGTCCCAGAGCCGCGCCGCCGTCCCCCTCGCAGAGCCGGAAGATAGAAGCCGGGTGAGTATGAGAAGAAAAGAAGACTTCAGAGGCGGCAGAAGACTTCATGATCTTCACTGAGGTAACGCACAGCACTGCAGCTGTGCGCCTTTGCTCCCATACACCTCACATACTCCGGTCACTGTAAGGGTGCAGGGCGCAGGGGGGGCGCCCTGGGCAGCAATATAAACCTCTTTCGCAAAAATATAACATATATACAGCTGGGCACTTTATATATGTATAAGCCCCCACCAATTTTACAGTTTAAGCGGGACAGAAGCCCGCCTCCGAGGGGGCGGGGCTTCTCCCTCAGCACTCACCAGCGCCATTTTTTCTCCACAGCACCGCTGAGAGGAAGCTCCCTGGACTCTACCCTGCTTATACCACGTTAGACAAGAGGGTTGAAAAGAGGGGTGGGGGGGGCACATAATTCGCAAATTACATACAGCAGCACTACTGGGCAAACATTAAGTTACTGTTTTATTCCTGGGTTATATAGCGCTGGGGGGTGTGCTGGCATACTCTCTCTCTGTCTCTCCAAAGGGCCTTGTGGGGAAACTGTCTTCAGAAAAAGCATTCCCTGTGTGTGAAGTGTGTCGGTACACGTGTGTCGACATGTCTGAGGAAGAAGGCTATATTAGAGAGGAGCGGGAGCAAATGAATGTGGTGTCTCCGCCGACAGCTGATTGGATGGATATGTGGAATGTTTTAAATGCTAGTGTAAACTCATTGCACAAAAGATTAGACAAGGCAGAAGCTTTGGGACAGTCAGGGTTTCAACCCATGCCTGATCCTATGTTGCAGGGACTGTCAGGGTCTCATAAGCGCCCACTATCCCAGATTGTTGACACAGATACCGACACGGATTCTGACTCCAGTGTCGATTACGATGATGCAAAGTTACAGCCAAAATTGGCAAAATCCATTCGATTTATGATTATGGCAATAAAAGATGTTTTGCACATCACAGAGGAACCCCCTGTCGCTGACAAGAGGGTACATATGTACAAGGGAAAGAAGCCTGAGGTAACCTTTCCCCCCCTCACACGAGCTGAACGAGTTATGTGAAAAAGCTTGGGAATCTCCAGATAAAAGACTGCAGATTTCCAAAAGGATTCTTATGGCGTATCCTTTCCCATCAACGGATAGGTTACGATGGGAATCCTCCCCTAGGGTGGACAAAGCATTAACACGCTTATCCAAGAAGGTAGCCCTCCCGTCCCAGGATACGGCTACCCTCAAAGAGTGTGCTGACCGCAAACAGGAGATTACCCTGAAGTCCATTTATACACATTCAGGTACCTTACTCAGACCGGCAATTGCGTCGGCCTGGGTGTGTAGTGCTGTAGCGGCATGGACAAATACCTTATCTGAGGGGATGGATAGCCTAGACAAGGATACTATTTTATTGACCCTGGGGCATATAAGAGATGCTGTCCTATATATGTGTGTATGCAAACTACAGGTGGTGCTGCAGGGCCCACACCCTTTTACTTGTCTTGTAGAGCAGCTCTGAAGCTGTTACAGTGCCCAGCTGCTGCAAGAAATCAGCTTGAATGCTTCAGGGGCTTGGGCATGGCCAACATGAGCCCCACACCGAAGGAGGGTGGGGGTGTTTAATGCAAACTTGGGGTTATCCAAGCGCCGCAAAAGGCCGCCATGCCCTGCATGCCCCTTTTCATATACAGATGAGGGTTCCAGCCAACTTTGGCCCACTGCTTGGATGACATCACCGTATGCAAATCCGTCTGCTGCAGACCTTCCCCCAGGAATGCTTGCAATAGTTGTTGCATATGGTTTAATGTCTGAGGGTGCTTCAGTATTAGGCAGCCTTCCGCCCTCCCATGTTCATCTGAAAAGATGTGGTCTCCCTGCAGTTGTTGTCCCCAGACGAGAGTTCCGTTGTGCTTCCTCAGTTAAATCTCCTTAACTTGACGGGGGTGTGCCCGAGCAGCCACCCTCCCCAGCCCTATCCCAACACATACTTATCTTGCATATGAGATCTCTTGATCATGAAGATAGTTCTCACAGGTTGAGGTTCATCCTGGCCCCGCTCCCCGCTGGAGAGCGCTGATGGGGACAGCAGCGGGGCTTCAGCAGAAGGGTGAGTACGTGTGGCCAGAGACCTCCCTTCCCATGTGCAGGCCTGCAGAGTCTGCCGCGCAGGATGGGGCATGTGGCACTCTCCCTCCCAGGGGCTCTTCCAGATGTAGCTCCTCAGCAGTATTTTTCCCGGGCTGCGCGGCGCTCTCCCCGACTGGCATCCGCCCTGGAACACTGCCTTCCTCAACGCAACATCAGCAGGGGGCCCTGGCCTCATCACCATCCCAGGTCTTTCTCATGTATGTATCATGTATGTGTGTGTGATATATGTATGAATCATATATGTTTGTGATATATATATATATATATGTATCTATCTATCTATCTATCTATCTATCTATCTATCGTATGTGTGTGTATATATATGTATCTATCATGTATGTATGTATGTATCTATCTTGTATGTATGTGTTCTATCTATCTATCTATCTATCTATCGTGTGTGTGATATATGTATGTATCTATCATGTATGTGTTATATGTATGTATCACACCTTCCTCTATACATATACATACATACATACATACATACATACACACACACACACACACACACACACACACACACACACACACACACCTATATCTGTACGTACACTGACATACACACACCAACATCTATACATTAACACGCTGACCCCTAAACGTACACCAACGTACCCACACCTGCATCTATACCTACACATGCTGACACGTGGACGTACACCGGCTTACCCACATGTGAATCTATACATACATGTGCTGACACCTGGACATACACTGATGTACCCACACCTAACATCTATACATACACATGCTAACACCTGGACGTATACAGACGTACCCACATTTGCATCCATGCATATATAGATGTAGGTGTGTGTACGTCAGTGTACGTCCAGGTGTCAACGCGTGTATGTATAGATGCAGGTGTGGGTACGTCTGTGTATGTCCAGGTGTCAGAATGTGTATGTATAGATGCAGGTGTGGGAAGGTCAGTGTAGGTTCAGGTGTCAGCGCGTGTATGTATAGATGCAGGTGCTTGTATGTCCAGATGTCAGTGCATGTATGTATAGATGCAAGTGTGGGTACGTCGGTGTATGTCCATTTGTCAGCGCGTGTATATATAGATGCAGGTGCTTGTATGTTGGTGTATGTCCAGGTGTCAGCATGTGTATGTATAGATGCAGGTGTGGGAATGTTGGTGTATGTCCAGGTGTCAGGGTGTGTATGTATGGATATTAGGTGTGGGTACATCAGTGTATGTCCAGGTGTTAGCGTGTATGTATAGATGTATATATACATACACATACGATAGATAGATAGATAGATAGATAGATATTATAAGGGCACGGTCGTGCCCTTATATTAAGGCTGAATCGAACAAACGGAATTCTCCCATAGGGAACTTCTGAGATGGGGGCATGGTGTTTGAGGGGCTACACCTCAAAACTGATTGGACGTACTGAGCTGAAATTTGGCATGGGCGTGTAGAATCGTCACCCGGTGCTGCATGCCAAATTTCAGGGCAAAATAATAAAAAATGAGGAATTGGGAGTAACCTAAAGTTCCAACTGTCAGTTTTTTTCTGTGACTTCCTTTGTTGCTTTTTGACACCGTTTTCCTATAGAGTGAATTAGATATTTTTTGGGAAGGCATAACTCCGGATAGAGGACGAATTAAGACTTGGGGTTTGTTTTACTAGATAGAGTATGCCCCAGTGTAGTGCCTTTTGGGGTTGTGGTTTTTCAGAAAGTTATAGGGTTTTTTTAATTAAGAGAAATATGCCCCATTATAGAGATAGGGCTTTTCAATTTGTTGCGGCTGCGCAGTGGCCGCCAGGAGAGCGAGAGTGAGTGAGGGAAGGGGTCTCGTGCAGGCTGAGGTTATAAAAGTAGCTGCTGGCGGCGGGAGGAGAGCCAGCGGTTCCTGGGTGTGTGCACCTGCGGTCCCTTACAGACTGCAGCGACCCATTAGGACTGTGGAGGAGAGGGGTAGCGGCATAGCAGCCGCAGGCTTACCGAAAGTGCTCACTACTGAGCAATATGGTCCCCTTACCCGAAGTGGGAGCCGCAGCGGGAGGAATAGCTGGAGTTGCGCCGCAGGAGAAAGTCAGAGGACATCCAGAAGAGACATCCGGTGCAGCGCTGACTCCTGACTGACAGCGCTTGCCTACTGAGCGGTATGGTACCCCCACACCTGAAGCGGGTGCGGGAGCGGCAGCCGGAGAAGACAGCTGTGCTGCACGGAAGAAGTCAGGCAGCAGCAGCACCAGCGGGCTGAGGTGGGGAGAATCAGTATGGTCCCTTACGTGCGGCTCACATTCAGATCCATCCAGCTCCCTTCCCCTGCACCCTTAGCAGCCTGCCCCCACATCTCATTCACCCACCGCCGCAGACTCCTCCCCCACACGGTTATTATAATAAGGCCACCCCCCTACCCCCTTCCCTCCCTGCTGTGTGTCCAGCCACCCGCCCCCCTCACCTGCTGTGTGTCCGCCCCCCCCCTCACCTGCTGTGTGTCCAGCCCCCCCCCCCCTCACCTGCTGTGTGTCCGGCCTACCCCCCCCCTCCCTGCTGTGTGTCCAGCCACCCCCCCCCCCTCACCTGCTGTGCGTCCGGCCTACCCCCCCCCCTGCTGTGTGTCCAGCCCCCCCCCCCTCCCTGCTGTGTCCGGCCTACCCCCCCTCCCTCCCTGCTGTTTGTCCGGCCTACCCCCCCCTCCCTGCTGTGTGTCCAGACCGCCCCCCTCACCTGCTGTGTGTCCAGCCACGCCCCCCCCCCTCACCTGCTGTGTGTCCGGCCTACCCCCCCCCTCCCTGCTGTTTGTCCGGCCACCCTCCCCTCCCCTGCTGTGTGTCCGGCGGCGTCCCCCCCCCCTCCCTGCTGTGTGTCCGGCCTACCCCCCCTCACCTGCTGTGTGTCCAGCCCCCCCCCTCACCTGCTGTGTGTCCAGCCCCCCCCCTCCTCCCCTGCTGTGTGTCCGGCCTACCCCCCCCCTGCTGTGTGTCCGGCCACCCTCCCCTCCCCTGCTGTGTCCGGCCTACCCCCCCCTCCCCTGCTGTGTGTCCAGCCCCCCCCCTCACCTGCTGTGTGTCCAGCCCCCCCCCCTCACCTGCTGTGTGCCCAGCCCCCCCCCCCTCACCTGCTGTGTGCCCAGCCCCCCCCCCTCACCTGCTGTGTGTCCAGCCCCCCCCTCACCTGCTGTGTGTCCAGCCCCCCCCTCACCTGCTGTGTGTCCAGCCACCCCCCCTCCCCTGCTGTGTATCCGGCCTACCCCCCCCCCTCCCTGCTGTTTGTCCGGCCACCCTCCCCTCCCCTGCTGTGTGTCCTGCCTACCCCCCCTCCCTGCTGTGTGTCCAGCCACCCCCCTCCTCACCTGCTGTGTGTCCGTCCTACCCTCCCCTCCCCCTCCCCTCCCCTGCTGTTTGTCTGGCCACCATCCCCTCCCCTCCCCTGCTGTGTGTTCGGCAACTCCCCCCTCTTCCCGCTGTGTTCGGCCACCCCCTACCCCCTCCCCTCCCTGCCGTGTGTCCGGTCACCCTCCCCTCTCTGCTGTGTGTCCAGCCACCCCCACCCCCTCTCTGCTGTGTGTCCGGCCACCCCCCCCCAGACACGCAGCGCCTGACACACACAGACATGCAACGCCTGACACGCATACGCATATGCAGCGCCTGACACACACGCACACACACAGCACCTGACACACACACACACACAGCACCTGACACACACGCACACACACAGCACCTGACACACACACACACAGCACCTGACACTCACACGGACCTGACACACGCGCACACACACTCACACGCAGCACCTGACACACACGCAGCACCTGACACACGCACACACAGACGCAGCACCTGACACTCACACGGACCTGACACACACGCACACACTCACACGCGGCGCCTGACGCACATAGACATGCGGCGCCTGACGCACACGCGGCGCCTGACTCACACGCGGCGCCTGACTCACACGCGGCGCCTGACAGACAGACACGCGGCGCCTGACAGACAGACACGCGGCGCCTGACAGACAGACACGCGGCGCCTGACAGACAGACACGCGGCGCCTGACAGACAGACACGCGGCGCCTGACAGACAGACACGCGGTGCCTGACAGACAGACACGCGGCGCCTGACAGACAGTTACGCAGCGCCTGACACACACAGACACGCAGCGCCTGACACACACAGACACGCAGCGCCTGACGCACAGGCAGCGCCTGACACACACGCACACGCACAGGCAGCGCCTGACACACGCAGCGCCTGACACACGCAGCGCCTGACACACACACGCACCTGACACTCACATGCTCCTGACACACGCAGCACCTGACATACTCACACGCAGCACCTGACACACACGCAGACACGCAGCATCTGACACACACACACGCAGCACCTGACACACACACGCAGCACCTGACACACAAACACGCAGACACGCAGCGCCTGACACACACGCAGACACGCAGCGCCTGACACACACGCAGACACGCAGCGCCTGACACACACGCAGCGCCTGACACACACGCAGAGCCTGACACACACGCAGACACGCAGCGCCTGACACACACGCAGCGCCTGACACACACGCAGACACGCAGCGCCTGACACACACGCAGACACGCAGCGCCTGACACACACGCAGACACGCAGCGCCTGACACACACGCAGCGCCTGACACACACGCAGACACGCAGCGCCTGACAGACACGCAGCGCCTGACACACACGCAGACACGCAGCGCCTGAAACACACGCAGACACGCAGCGCCTGACACACACGCAGACACGCAGCGCCTGACACACACGCAGACACGCAGCGCCTGACACACACGCAGACACGCAGCGCCTGACACACACGCAGACACGCAGCACCTGACACACACGCAGACACGCAGCACCTGACAGACACACACACACACACACAGCACCTGACACAGACATGCAGCGCCTGACACACACACGCAGACATACAGCGCCTGACACACACACACGCAGACATGCAGCACCTGACACACACACACGCAGACATGCAGCACCTGACACACACATGCAGCACCTGACAGACACACACACCCACACACACACACAGACATGCAGCACCTGACACACACACACATACAAACATGCAGCACCTGACACACACACACACACGCAGCACCTGACACACATATATACATGTGGCATTTAACGCACACACGCACAGCACCTGACACACAATCATATACACTCAGAGCACCTAACACACACATACACTCGCAGCACCTCACACACACTCGTATACACACGCAGCACCTGCCACTCACACATATATACACATGCAGCACCTGCCACTCCCACATACATGAACAGCACCTGACACACACATACACGCGCAGCACCTGACAGTCACACACATACAGATGCGACAGCTGACACAAACACATACACGCTCAACACCTGACACCCACGTGGCAGCTGACGCATACAAATGCAGCACCTGAAATACACACACATACACGTGCAGCACCTGACACACACACATACACGTACAGCACCTGAGACACACACACACACATGTATGTACACGCGCGGCTCCAGGCACACACATACGTACGTACACACGCGGCACTTGACACACACACGTACACGCGCGCCACCTGACACACACACACACACACACACACACGTACGTACGTACGTACGTACGTACGTACATGTGTGGCACCTGACACACACACGTATGCACACGTGTGGCTCCTGACACACACGCGCGTTGCTCCTGACACACACACATGTACGTACACGCTCGGCTCCTGACACACACACGTATGTATACGCGCGGCACCTGAAACCTACACGTATGTACGTATACGCGCGGCTCCTGACACCCTCACTCATGTACACGCGTGGCTCCTGGCACACACACACACACACACACGTACACGCGCGGCACCTGACACATACACGCGTGTACGTACACACATGCACAGCACCTGACATACACACATGTAGGTACGCGCCACCTGACACACACACACACACGTACACGCACGATACCTGACACACACGTACGTACGTACGTACGTACGCGCACGGCACCTGACACACACGTACATACTAGTGATGAGTGGGTTCGGTTCGTCGGAATCCGGACCCCCCGAACTTCACCCATTTTACATGGGTCCGAGGCAGGTTCGAACCTTCCCGCCTTGCTCGGCTAACCCGAGCGCGCCCGAACGTCATCATCCCGCTGTCGGATTCCCGCGAGATTCGGATGTCTGCATTCGTGGAAAGGGGTCCCATGTGTAAACATGGGACCCCTTTCAGTCCGTCTGGTCCGGGTGTTCGGTTTGTTGTTTTGCCAAGTACGTGGATTTAATCTGGAACCTGGATCAGGTGAGTATAATTATCTTTCTCTGACGTCCTAGTGGATGCTGGGACTCCGTCAGGACCATGGGGAATAGCGGCTCCGCAGGAGACAGGGCACAAAATTTTAAAGTTTGACCACTAGGTGGTGTGTACTGGCTCCTCCCCCTATGACCCTCCTCCAAGCCTCAGTTAGGTTTTTGTGCCCGTCCGAGCAGGGTGCAATCTAGGTGGCTCTCATAAAGAGCTGCTTAGAGTAAAAGTTTTGATAGGTTTCTTATTTTCAGTGAGTCCTGCTGGCAACAGGCTCACTGCAACGAGGGACCTAGGGGAGAAGAAGTGAACTCACCTGCGTGCAGGATGGATTTGCTTCTTAGGCTACTGGACACTAGCTCCAGAGGGATGATCACAGGTACAGCCTGGATGGGTCACCGGAGCCGCGCCGCCGACCCCCTTGCAGATGCCGAAGTAGGAAGAGGTCCAGAAACCGGCGGCTGAAGGCTTTTCAGTCTTCATGAGGTAGCGCACAGCACTGCAGCTGTGCGCCATTGCGCTCAGGCACACTTCACACCAGCGGTCACTGAGGGTGCAGGGCGCTGGGGGGGGCGCCCTGGGCAGCAACGAGATTACCTTTCTGGCTAAAAAGAATACATCACATATAGTCCCTGAGGCTATATGGATGTATTTCACCCCTGCCAGGTATCAGAAAAACCGGGAGAAGAGCCCGCCGAAATAGGGGGAGGGGCCTATCTCCTCAGCACACAGCGCCATTTCTCTATCGTCCTAGTGGATGCTGGGGTTCCTGAAAGGACCATGGGGAATAGCGGCTCCGCAGGAGACAGGGCACAAAAGTTAAGCTTTAGGATCAGGTGGTGTGCACTGGCTCCTCCCCCTATGACCCTCCTCCAAGCCTCAGTTAGGTTTTTGTGCCCGGCCGAGAAGGGTGCAATCTATGTGGCTCTCCTAAAGAGCTGCTTAGAAAAGTTTAGTTTTAGGTTTTTTATTTTACAGTGAGTCCTGCTGGCAACAGGATCACTGCATCGAGGGACTTAGGGGAGAAGAAGTGAACTCACCTGCGTGCAGGATGGATTGGCTTCTTAGGCTACTGGACATTAGCTCCAGAGGGACGATCACAGGTACAGCCTGGATGGGTCACCGGAGCCGCGCCGCCGGCCCCCTTGCAGATGCCGAAAAGAGAAGAGGTCCAGAAATCGGCGGCAGAAGACTCTTCAGTCTTCTTAAGGTAGCGCACAGCACTGCAGCTGTGCGCCATTGCTCTCAGCACACTTCACACGGCAGTCACTGAGGGTGCAGGGCGCTGGGGGGGGGCGCCCTGGGCAGCAATGGAAACCTGTTATTTGGCAAAAAATACCTCACATATAGCCTCCGGGGGCTATATGGAGATATTTAACCCCTGCCAGAATCCGTTGAAGAGCGGGAGACGAGCCGCCGAAAAGGGGGCGGGGCCTATCTCCTCAGCACACAGCGCCATTTTCCCTCACAGAAAGGCTGGAGGGAAGGCTCTCCCCTGCACTGCACTACAGAAACAGGGTTAAAACAGAGAGGGGGGGCACTAATTTGGCGTTAGACATATATATAAAGATGCTATAAGGGAAAACACTTATATAAGGTTGTCCCTATATAATTATAGCGTTTTTGGTGTGTGCTGGCAAACTCTCCCTCTGTCTCTCCAAAGGGCTAGTGGGTCCTGTCCTCTATCAGAGCATTCCCTGTGTGTGTGCTGTGTGTCGGTACGTGTGTGTCGACATGTATGAGGACGATGTTGGTGAGGAGGCGGAGCAATTGCCTGTAATGGTGATGTCACTCTCTAGGGAGTCGTCACCGGAATGGATGGCTTATTTAGGGAATTACGTGATAATGTCAACACGCTGCAAGGTCGGTTGACGACATGAGACGGCCGACAAACAATTAGTACCGGTCCAGACGTCTCAAAAACACCGTCAGGGGTTTAAAACGCCCGTTTACCTTAGTCGGTCGACACAGACACGGACACTGAATCCAGTGTCGACGGTGAATAAACAAACGTATTCCTCATTAGGGCCACACGTTAAGGGCAATGAAGGAGGTGTTACATATTTCTGATACTACAAGTACCACAAAGATGGGTATTATGTGGCAGTGAAAAAACTACCGTAGTTTTTCCTGAATCAGATAAAATAAAATGAAGTGTGTGATGAGGCGTGGGTTTACCCCGATAGCAAATATTGGCGTTATACCTTTTCCCGCCAGAAGTTAGGGCGCGTTGGGAAACACCCCTTAGGGTGGATAAGGCGCTCACACGCTTATCATACGGCCGCCCTCAAGGAGCCAGCTGATATGAAGCTGGAGTAATATCCTAAAAAGTATATACACACATACGGTGGTTATACTGCGACCAGCGATCGCCTCAGCCTGGAAATGCAGTGCTGGGTTGGCTTGGTCGGATTCCCTGACTGAAAATATTTTAGTGATATAGAGCATTTAATAGGATGCAGTCTATATATATATATATATATATATATATGCGAGATGCACAGAGGGATATTTGCACTCTGGCATCAAGATAAGTGCGTTGTCCATATCTGCCAGAAGATGTTATGGACACGACAGTGGTCAGGTGATGCAGATCCCATACGGCACATGAAAGTATGGTCGTATAAAGGAAAGTAGGTACTTGGGGTCGGTCCATCGGACCTGGGGGCCACGGCAACAGCTGGGAAATCCAACCTTTTTACCCCAAGTCACATCTCAGCAGAAAAAGACACTGTCTTTTCAGCCTCAATCCTTTTCAGCCTCAATCCTTCCGTTCCCATAAGGGCATGCGGGCAAAAGGCCAGTCATATCTGCCCAGACATAGAGGAAAGGGAAGTAGACTGCAGAAGGCAGCCCCTTTCCAGGAACAGAAGCCCTCCACCGAGTCTGCCAAGTCCTCAGCAGGACGCTGGGGCCGTGCAAGCTAACTCAGGTGAGGTGGGGGGTCGTCTCAAGAGTCTCAGCGTGCAGTGGGATCACTCGCAAGTTGACCCCTAGATCGTACAAAGTATTATCCCAGGGGTACAGTTTGGAGATTCGAGACATCTTTTCCTCGCAGCTTTACCAAAGGCTCCCTCCGACAGGGAGGCAGTATTGGGAAAAAATTCACAAGCTGTATTTCCAGCAGGTGATAATCAAAGTACCCCTCCTACAATCAAGGAAAAGGGTATTAGTCTTCCACACTATATTGTGGTACTGAAGCCAGACGGCTTGGTGAGACATATTCTAAATCTGAAATTTTTGAACACTTACATACAAAGGTTCAAATCAAGATGGAGTCACTCAGACAGTGATAGCGAACCGGAAAAAAGGGGACTATATGGTGTCCTTGGACATCAAGGATTACCTCCATGTCCAAATTTGCCCTTCTCAACAAGGGTACCTATGGTTCGTGGTACAGAACTGTCAATATCAGTTTCTGACGCTGCCGTTGAATTATCCACGGCACCCCGGGCCTTTACCAAGGTAATGGCCGAAAAGATGATTCTCTTCAAAGAAAAGGGCATCTTAATTATCCCTTACTTGGACGATATCCTGAAAAGGGAAAGGTCCAGAGAACAGTTGGAGGTCGGAATAGCACTATCTAAAGTAGTTCTATGACAGCACGAGTGGATTCTAAATATTCCAAAAATCGCAGCGTTTTTCCGACGATACGTCTGCTGTTCCTAGGAATGATTCTGGGCATAGTCCAGAAAAAGGTGTTTCTCCTGGAGGAGAAAGCCAGGGAGCTATCCGAACTAGTCAGAAACCTCCTAAAACCAGGCCAAGTATCAGTGCATCAATGCACAGGAGTCCTGGGAAAAATGGTGGCTTCTTACGAAGCAATTCCATTCGGCAGATCTCACGCAAAAAATTTTCAGGGGGATTTGCTGGACGAATGGTCCGGATCGCATCTTCAGATGCATCAGCAGATAATCCTGTCTCCAAGGACAAGGGTGTCTCTTCTGTGGGGGCTGCAGAGTGCTCATCTTCTAGAGGACAGCACATTCAGCATTCAGGACTGTGTTCTGGTGACCACGGATGCCAGCCTGAGAGGCTGGGAAGCAGTCACACAGGGAAGAAATTTCCAAGGAATGTGGTCAAGTCTGGAGACTTTTCTCCATATGAATATACTGGAGCTAAGAGCAATTTCCAATGCTCTGAGCCTAGGAAGACCTCTGCTTCAAAGTCAGTCGGTGCTGATCTGGTCGGACATCATCATGGCAGTCGCCCACGTAAACAGACGGGGCGGCACAAGAAGCAGGAGGGCAATGACAGCAAGAACTTTTCGCTGAGCAAAAAATCATGTGATAACACTGTCAGCAGTGTTCATTCCGGGAGTGGAAAACTGAATTTCCTCAGCAGGAATGAATTCCACTCGGAAAAGTGGGAACTTCATCTGGAAGTTTCCACATGATTGTAAACCGTGGGAAAGACCAAAGGTGGTCATAAGATGGCGTCCCACCTGAAGCGCCAGGTCAAGAGACCCTCAGGCAATAGCTGGGTCGCTCTGGTAACACCGTGGGTGTACCAGTCGGGTATGTGTTCCCTCCTCTGCCTCTCATACCCAGGGTATTGAGAATTATAGGAAGGAGAGGAGTAAGAATTATACTCGTGGCTCCGGTTTGGCCAAGAAGGACTTGGTAACCGGAACTTCAAGAGATAAGAAGGGTCTTGATTCAGCAAGAATCATGTCTGTTCCAAGACTTACCGCAGCTGCGTTGACGCAGGGGCGGGTGAACGCCGGATCCTAAGGGAAAAAGGCATTCCGGAAGAGGTCATCCCTACCCTGGTCAGAGCCAGGAAGGAGGTGACCGCACAACATTATCACAGTTTAGGTGAAAATATGTTCCATGGTGTGAGGCCAGGAAGGCTCCACGGAAGAATTTCAACTAGGTTAATTCCTATATTTCCTGCAAACAGGAGTGTCTATGGGCCTCAAATTGGGGTCCATTAAGGTTCAAATTTCGGCCTGTCGATTTTCTTCCAGAAAGAATTGGCTTCAGTTCCTGAAGTCCAGAAGTTTGTCAAGGGAGTACTGCATATACAACCCCTTTGATGTCTCCAGTGGCACTGGGGGATCTCAACGTAGTTTTGGGGATTCCAAAAATCACATTGGTTTAAACCACTCAAATCTGTGGATTTGATATATCTCACATGGAAAGTGAACATGCGGTTGGTCCTGGCCTCGGCCAGGCGAGTGTCAAAGTTGGCGGCTTTGTCTCACAAAGCCATATCTGATTGTCCATTCGGACAGAGCAAAGCTGCGGACTCGTCCCCAGTTTATCCCTAGGGTGGTGTCAGCGTTTTACCTGAACCAGCTTATTGTGGTACCTGCGGCTACTAGGGACTTGGAGGACTCCAGGTTGCTGGATGTTGTCAGGGCCCTGAAAATATAGTTTTCCAGGTCGGCTGGAGTCAGGAAATCTGACTTGCTGTTTTATCCTGTATGCACACAACAAGCTGGGTGCCCCTGCTTCTAAGCAGACTATTGCTCGTTGGATTTGTAGTACAATTCAGCTTGCACATTCTGTGGCAGGCTTGCCACAGCCAAAAATATGTAAATGCCCATTCCACAAGGAAGGTGGGCTCATCTTGGGCGGCTGCCCGAGGGGTCTCGGCTTTACAACTTTGCCGAGCGGCTACGTGGTCGGGGGAGAACACGTTTGTAAAATCCTACAAATTTGATACCCTGGCTAAGGAGGACCTGGAGTTCTCTCATTCGGTGCTGCAGAGTCATCCGCACTCTCCCGCCCGTTTGGGAGCTTTGGTATAATCCCCATGGTCCTTTCAGGAACCCCAGCATCCACTAGGACGATAGAGAAAATAAGAATTTACTTACCGATAATTCTATTTCTCGGAGTCCGTAGTGGATGCTGGGCGCCCATCCCAAGTGCGGATTATCTGCAATACTTGTACATAGTTATTGTTAACTAAATCGGGTTATTGTTGTAGTGAGCCATCTTTCAGAGGCTCCTCTGTTCTCATACTGTTAACTGGGTTCAGATCACAGGTTGTACAGTGTGATTGGTGTGGCTGGTATGAGTCTTACCCGGGATTCAAAATCCTTCCTTATTATGTACGCTCGTCCGGGCACAGTATCCTAACTGAGGCTTGGAGGAGGGTCATAGGGGGAGGAGCCAGTGCACACCACCTGATCCTAAAGCTTAACTTTTGTGCCCTGTCTCCTGCGGAGCCGCTATTCCCCATGGTCCTTTCAGGAACCCCAGCATCCACTACGGACTCCGAGAAATAGAATTATCGGTAAGTAAATTCTTATTTTTCCTACACAGCTCCGCTGCTAGGAAGGCTCCCAGGCTCTCCCCTGCACTGCACTACAGAAACAGGGTAAAAAACAGAGAGGGGGGGCATTTTTTGGCGATATTATATATATTTAAGCAGCTATAAGGAAACAACACTTATATAAGGTTGTTCCTATATAATTATAGCGCTTTGGTGTGTGCTGGCAAACTCTCCCTCTGTCTCCCCAAATGGCTAGTGGGGTCCTGTCTTCTATCAGAGCATTCCCTGTGTGTCTGCTGTGTGTCGGTACGTGTGTGTCGACATGTATGAGGACGATGTTGGTGTGGAGGCGGAGCAATTGCCGGTAATGGTGATGTCACCCCCTAGGGAGTCGACACCGGAATGGATGGCTTTGTTTATGGAATTACGTGATAATGTCAGCACGCTGCAAAAGTCGGTTGACGACATGAGACGGCCGACAAACCAATTAGTACCTGTACAGGCGTCTCAAACACCGTCAGGGGCTGTAAAACGCCCTTTGCCTCAGTCGGTCGACACAGACATGGACACCGAATCTAGTGTCGACGGTGAAGAAACGAACGTATTTTCCAGTAGGGCCACACGTTATATGATCACGGCAATGAAGGAGGCTTTGCATATCTCTGATACTGCAAGTACCACAAAAAGGGGTATTATGTGGGGTCTGAAAAAACTACCTGTAGTTTTTCCTGAATCAGAGGAATTGAATGACGTGTGTGATGAAGCGTGGGTTACCCCTGATAAAAAACTGCTAATTTCAAAGAAGTTATTGGCATTATACCCTTTCCCGCCAGAGGTTAGGGCGCGCTGGGAAACACCCCCTAGGGTGGACAAGGCGCTCACACGTTTATCCAAACAAGTGGCGTTACCGTCTCCTGATACGGCCGCCCTCAAGGATCCAGCTGATAGGAGGCTGGAAAATACTCTAAAAGTATATACACACATACTGGTGTTATACTGCGACCAGCAATCGCCTCAGCCTGGATGTGCAGTGCTGGGGTGGCTTGGTCGGATTCCCTGACTGAAAATATTGATACCCTGGATAGGGACAGTATTTTATTGACTATAGAACAATTAAAGGATGCATTCCTTTATATGCGAGATACACAGAGAGATATCTGCACTCTGGCATCAAGAGTAAGTGCGATGTCCATATCTGCCAGAAGAAGTCTATGGACACGACAGTGGTCAGGCGATGCGGATTCCAAACGGCATATGGAAGTATTGCCGTATAAAGGGGAGGAATTATTTGGGGTCGGTCTATCGGATTTGGTAGCCACGGAAGTCCACCTTTTTACCTCAAGTCCCCTCCCAACAGAAAAAGACGCAGTCTTTTCAGCCGCAGTCCTTTCGTTCCTATAAGAACAAGCGAGCAAAAGGACATTCATATTTGCCCCGAGGCAAAGGAAAGGGTAAGAGACTGCACCAAGCAGCCCCTTCCCAGGAGCAGAAGTCCTCCCCGGCTTCTGCAAAGGCCTCAGCATGACGCTGGGACCTTACAAGCGGACTCAGGGGCGGTGGGGGGTCGCCTCAAGAATTTCAGCGCACAGTGGGCTCACTCGCAGGTGGACCCCTGGATCCTGCAGGTAGTATCTCAGGGTTACAGGTTGGAATTCGAGAAGTCTCCCCCTCGCCGGTTCCTAAAGTCTGCTTTGCCAACGTCTCCCTCCGACAGGGCGACGGTATTGGAAGCCATTCACAAGCTGTATTCTCAGCAGGTGATAGTCAAGGTACCCCTTCTACAACAGGGAAAGGGGTATTACTCCACGCTATTTGTGGTACCGAAGCCGGACGGCTCGGTAAGACCTATTTTAAATCTGAAATCTCTGAACCTGTACATACAAAAATTCAAGTTCAAGATGGAGTCACTCAGAGCAGTGATAGCGAATCTGGAAGAAGGGTATTTTATGGTGTCCTTGGACATCAAGGATGCTTACCTTCATGTCCCAATTTGCCCTTCACACCAAGGGTACCTCAGGTTCGTGGTACAAAACTGTCATTATCAGTTTCAAACGCTGCCGTTTGGATTGTCCACGGCACCCAGGGTCTTTACCAAGGTGATGGCCGAAATGATGATCCTTCTTCGAAGAGAAGGCGTATTAATTATCCCTTACTTGGACGATCTCCTGATAAGGGCAAGATCCAGAGAACAGCTGGAGGTCGGAGTAGCACTAACTCAAGTAGTGCTCCAACAGCACGGGTGGATTCTGAATTTTCCAAAATCCCAACTGATCCCGACGACACGTCTGCTGTTCCTAGGGATGATTCTGGACACTGTTCAGAAAAAGGTATTTCTTCCAGAGGAGAAAGCCAGGGAGTTATCCGAACTAGTCAGGAACCTCCTAAAACCAGGGACAGTGTCTGTGCATCAATGCACAAGAGTCCTGGGAAAAATGGTGGCTTCTTACGAAGCGATTCCATTCGGCAGATTCCATGCACGAATTTTTCAGTGGGATCTGCTAGACAAATGGTCCGGATCGCATCTGCAGATGCATCAGCGGATAAAATTGTCGACAAGGACAAGGGTCTCTCTGCTATGGTGGTTGCAGAGTGCTCATCTGTTGGAGGGCCGCAGATTCGGCATACAGAACTGGGTCCTAGTGACCACGGATGCCAGCCTGAGAGGCTGGGGAGCGGTCACACAAGGAAGAAACTTCCAGGGCGTGTGGTCAAGCCTGGAAACGTCTCTTCACATAAATATACTGGAACTAAGAGCAATCTACAATGCTCTAAGCCTGGCAAAACCTCTGCTTCAGGGTCAGCCGGTGTTGATCCAGTCGGACAACATCACGGCAGTCGCCCACGTAAACAAACAAAAAACTGGACAGGTATTGCGCCAGGTCAAGAGATCCTCAGGCAATAGCTGTGGACGCTCTGGTAACACCATGGGTGTACCAGTCAGTGTATGTGTTTCCTCCTCTGCCTCTCATACCCAAGGTACTGAGAATTATACGGCAAAGGGGAGTAAGAACGATACTAGTGGCTCCGGACTGGCCAAGAAGGACTTGGTACCCGGAACTTCAGGAGATGCTCACGGAAGATCCGTGGCCTCTACCTCTAAGAAGGGATCTGCTTCAGCAGGGACCGTGTCTATTCCAAGACTTACCGCGGCTGCGTTTGACGGCATGGCGGTTGAACGCCGGATCCTAAAGGAAAAAGGCATTCCG
Source organism: Pseudophryne corroboree (assembly GCF_028390025.1). NCBI lineage: Eukaryota > Metazoa > Chordata > Amphibia > Anura > Myobatrachidae > Pseudophryne > Pseudophryne corroboree. The sequence goes on from NC_086444.1 coordinate 687,811,410, forward strand.
GAAGAGGTCATCCCTACCCTGGTCAAAGCCAGGAAGGAGGTGACTGCACAACATTATCACCGCATTTGGAGAAAATATGTTGCATGGTGTGAGGCCAGGAAGGCCCCGACAGAGGAATTTCAACTGGGTCGATTCCTACATTTCCTGCAAACAGGATTATCTATGGGCCTCAAATTAGGGTCCATTAAGGTTCAAATTTCGGCCCTGTCGATTTTCTTCCAGAAAGAATTGGCTTCAGTTCCTGAAGTCCAGACTTTTGTAAAAGGAGTACTACATATACAGCCCCCGGTTGTGCCCCCAGTGGCACCGTGGGATCTCAATGTAGTTTTGGATTTTCTCAAATCCCATTGGTTTGAGCCACTCAAATCGGTAGATTTGAAATATCTTACATGGAAAGTAACCATGCTACTGGCTCTGGCTTCAGCCAGGAGAGTGTCAGAATTGGCGGCTTTGTCGTATAAAAGCCCATATCTGATTTTCCATTCGGACAGGGCAGAATTGAGGACGCGTCCTCATTTTCTGCCTAAGGTGGTATCAGCGTTTCTCCTGAACCAGCCTATTGTGGTGCCTGCGGCTACTAGCGATTTGGAGGATTCCAAGTTGCTGGACGTTGTCAGAGCATTGAAAATATATATTTCAAGGACGGCTGGAGTCAGAAAATCTGACTCGCTGTTTATACTATATGCACCCAACAAGCTGGGTGCTCCTGCTTCTAAGCAGACGATTGCTCGTTGGATTTGTAGCACAATTCAACTGGCACATTCTGTGGCAGGCCTGCCACAGCCTAAATCTGTCAATGCCCACTCCACAAGGAAGGTGGGCTCATCTTGGGCGGCTGCCCGAGGGGTCTCGGCATTACAACTCTGCCGAGCAGCTACGTGGTCAGGGGAGAACACGTTTGTAAAATTCTACAAATTTGATACCCTGGCTAAGGAGGACCTGGAGTTCTCTCATTCGGTGCTGCAGAGTCATCCACACACTCCCTCCCGTTTGGGAGCTTTGGTATAATCCCCATGGTCCTGACGGAGTCCCAGCATCCACTAGGACGTCAGAGAAAATAAGATTTTACTTACCGATAAATCTATTTCTCATAGTCCGTAGTGGATGCTGGGCGCCCATCCCAAGTGCGGATTGTCTGCAATACTTGTACATAGTTATTGTTACAAAAAAATCGGGTTGTTTATTGTTGTGAGCCATCTTTTCAGAGGCTCCTACGTTATCATACTGTTAACTGGGTTCAGATCACAAGTTGTACGGTGTGATTGGTGTGGCTGGTATGAGTCTTACCCGGGATTCAAAATCCTTCCTTATTGTGTATGCTCGTCCGGGCACAGTATCCTAACTGAGGCTTGGAGGAGGGTCATAGGGGGAGGAGCCAGTACACACCACCTAGTGGTCAAACTTTTAAATTTTGTGCCATGTCTCCTGCGGAGCCGCTATTCCCCATGGTCCTGACGGAGTCCCAGCATCCACTACGGACTATGAGAAATAGATTTATCGGTAAGTAAAATCTTATTTTTATTTTCAGGTACCCGTGGATTCTACTTGGAGAAGAGGACCGACTGCTTCGTGTCAACATAGGTAAGTATGTGTGTGTCGGCAGGTGTGAAATAAAGTTATACTTTCACGGTGTCTGTGTCCTGTTTTTATTTGGGTATTTTTTCCCCAGTAGAACTACAGGTACCAGCGGGCCCGTTTTTCTCCCGCATGCTGGTACTTGTGGTTCTCAAAGTACCAGATTGCGGGGGAGGCTTGCTGGGACTTGTAGTACTACTGGAAAAAACAATATTCTTTCAATTTTCTCAAGGCTATCAGCCTCCCATCCGCAGCCCTTGGATGGGGGGGACAGCCTCGGGCTTCACCCCTGGCCCTTGGGTGGCTGGGGGGGGACCCCTTGATTGAAGGGGTCCCCACTCCCCCAGGGTACCCCGGCCAGGGGTGACTAGTTGGATATTTAATGCCACGGCCGCAGGGCACTGTATAAAAGTGGCATTATCTGTCCAGCTAGTGGAGCCCGATGCTGGTGTAAAAATAATGGGGGACCCTACTCTTTTTGTCCCCCGTATTTTTTGCACCAGCACCAGGCGCAGAGCCCGGAGCTGGTTTTAAAAATACGGGGGATCCCCTGTCCGTTTTCCCCCCGGATTTTTAGAACCAGGACCGGCTCGAAGAGCCCGAGGCTGGTTATGCTTTGGAGGGGGGACCGCACGCAATTTTTCTTTTCCGGGTTTTTCACATTCCATTTAAAAAAAAATAATAATAATCTTTTAAAAAATATATAAATAATACTTGTGCCTCCAAAAAAGACAAACCAAGTACCTAATCCCTTCTAATATAAATAGATATGCTATTACCCCAAAAAAAACATGTTTTAAATTTTTTTTATTAGATTCCGCCTGCAAAGTGTGGCGGATTGAAAATGACGAATTTACTGTTTAAAAGCACTGTTGTCGAATTTACAAACTTCAATTGAATATACTTTTGTTGAATTGCCGCATTTGTACCATTGCAGAAAAGTCGAATTTGTCAAATGTCGAATTTTGAAAGGATGCAAGAATAGGCCCCGCCCCCTTCTTCACATCAGCCGTCCCCTTCTACCCCTGTACCTTGCTCTCTCCTGTCTGTGCTCTCTCCCGTCTGTAGGACTAGGCCCCGCCCCCTTCTTACCCTCCAGTGACTGCTCTCTCCTGACAAGTGGACCAGGCCTGCCCCCTACACGCTGCTGGTGTCTTCATTGTTACTTGGTCTGGAGCTCCGTTGGGGAGAGAACTCACGTGAGCTCATTAAGAATGAGGAACTGGGATGTTTTAATTTTATTGTGAGTAGTGTAGTGTGGTGATGTAGTATGTTGTATGGGGGGTATAGTGTAACTATGAAGTGCAGCATATGGGAGGGCTATAGCATAGTGATGTAGTGTGGCATATGGGGGGTGGTAGCGCATAGGCGTGCGTACAGGGGGTGCCTGGTGCGCACAGGCACTCCCTAATGTCCAGCACCGCTGCACGCCACGCTTGCTGTGGCACAGTGATCGCTGAGTGTGTGATCGGTGGAGCCTAGCCTGTAGCTCATTTCCGTACCTCCCACCACCGCTGCGCCCGCCCCCCCTCTGCCTGCTGCTAATACTATGCTGAGTGCATTCGTCGGCGGCCTCACTGGGGGGACTGGTGTCACCTTGCAATGTGACGTGGTGATGTCCGCCTATGCTCTCCTCCCGCCCACCCGTGCTTTCCTCCCGCTGCGGTCTCTCAGTCCTAGTTTGCCGCGGCTGCCACACCACTGGCAGTGTTCCTCTAGGGGGGACTGGGAGCCGCCGGCAGACACATTCTGCTGAGACTTACTTGTCAGTGCGGGTTCCGGATGGCAGGCGGCGGGTGGGAGGGCAGACGGGGAGCAGGTGTCACAAGGAGTGTGTGGGTAACTAATTCACAATACTTCCGCTCAACGTGGCACTGCTGGTCCTTCATCTCCCATGTCTCTTCACCAGGTGGCGGGCGGCCCGGAAATTAAGTGATGTGTTGTGCAGCAGTCAGTGTGAAGTGACTGTGAGTAACACTGATGGTGCTGATGATGCTGCTGCAGAATCGGGAAGCAATTAATTCATAAATATAATGTACTCTATCAGTGTATTATACATACATAAACATGTACATACGTGTATTTGTGTATACATGTATATACATGAGTGTGTGTGCATATATATATATATATATATATATACAGCCAGTTCCCAGGAACAAAAGTCCTCCCCCGCTTCCGCTAAGTCCACAGCATGACGCTGGGGCTCCACTGGTGGAGCCAGGTGCGGTGGGGGCCCGTCTCAAGTGCTTCAGCAATCAGTGGGCTTGCTCACAGGTGGATCCCTGGATTCTACAAGTAGTGTCTCAGGGATTCAAGATGGAATTCGAGACGTCTCCCCCTCGCCGTTTCCTAAAATCTGCCTTGCCAACATCTCCCTTGGACAGGGAGGCTGTGATAGAGGCAAATTCACAAGCTGTATTTGCAGCAGGTGATAGTCAAGGTACCCCTCCTTCAACAAGGAAGGGGTTACTATTCCACAATGTTTGTGGTACCGAAACCGGACGGTTCGGTGAGACCCATTTTAAACTTTGAACACGTATATAAAACGGTTCAAGTTCAAGATGGAATCGCTCAGGGCGGTTATCTCAAGCCTGGAGGAAGGGGATTACATGGTATCACTGGACATCAAGGATGCTTACCTGCATGTCCCCATTTACTCTCCTCACCAGGAGTACCTCAGATTTGTGGTACAGGACTGTCATTACCAATTCCAGACGCTGCCGTTTGGTCTGTCCACGGCACCGAGGGTGTTTACCAAGGTAATGGCCGAGATGATGATACTCCTGCGAAAAAAGGGAGTTATAATTATCCCGTACTTGGACGATCTCCTGATAAAGGCGAGGTCCAAGGAACAGTTGTTGATCGGAGTAGCACTTGCTCGGCAGGTGCTACAACAGCACGGCTGGATCCTGAATATTCCAAAGTCGCAGCTGGTTCCTGCAACACGTCTATTGTTCCTGGGGATGGTTCTGGACACAGAACAGAAAAGGGTGTTTCTCCCGGAGGAGAAGGACAAGGAGTTGTCATCGCTAGTCAGAGACCTCCTAAGACCAAAACAGGTGTCGGTGCACCACTGCACGCGAGTCCTGGGAAAGATGGTAGCTTCTTACGAAGCAATTCCGTTCGGAAGGTTCCATGCAAGGATCTTTCAGTGGGATCTGTTGGACAAGTGGTCCGGATCGCATCTTCAGATGCATCAGAGGATAACCCTGTCTGCAAGGACCAGGGTGTCTCTACTGTGGTGGCTGCAGAGTGCTCATCTTCTGGAGGGCCGCAGATTCGGCATACAGGACTGGGTCCTGGTAACCACGGACGCCAGCCTTCGAGGCTGGGGAGCAGTCACACAGGGAAGAAATTTCCAGGGACTATGGTCAAGCATAAATATTCTGGAACTAAGAGCTATTTACAATGCCCTAAGTCAGGCAAGACCCCTGCTTCAAAGTCAGCCAGTACTGATTCAGTCAGACAACATCACGGCGGTCGCCCATGTAAACCGACAAGAACAACGAGAAGCAGGATGGCGATTGCAGAAGCCACGAAGATTCTCCGATGGGCGGAAAATCACGTGTTAGCACTGTCGGCAGTGTTTATTCCGGGAGTGGACAACTGGGAAGCAGACTTCCTCAGCAGATACGACCTCCACCCGGGAGAGTGGGGACTTCATCCAGAAGTCTTCCGGCTGATTACAAACCGATGGGAATGGCCACAGGTGGACATGATGGCGTCCCGCCTCAACAAAAAGCTAGAAAACTATTGCGCCAGGTCAAGGGACCCTCAGGCGATAGCGTTGGACGCTCTAGTGACACCGTGGGTGTACCGGTCGGTTTATGTGTTTCCTCCTCTTCCTCTCATACCAAGGGTGCTGAGGATAATAAGAAGGAGAAGAGTAAGAACTATACTCATTGTTCCGGATTGGCCAAGAAGAGCTTGGTACCCAGAACTTCAAGAAATGATCTCGGAGGACCCATGGCCTCTACCGCTCAGACAAGACCTGCTGCAGCAGGGGCCTTGTCTGTTCCAAGACTTACCGCGGCTGCGTTTGACGGCATGGCTGTTGAACACCGGATCCTGAAGGAAAAGGGCATTCCGGAGGAAGTCATTCCTACGCTGATCAAAGCCAGGAAGGACGTGACCGCAAAACATTATCACCACATATGGCGAAAATATGTTGCTTGGTGTGAGGACAGGAAGGCCCCAACGGAGGAATTTCAACTGGGTCGATTCCTGCACTTCCTACAGTCAGGGGTGAATATGGGCCTCAAATTGGGGTCCATTAAGGTCCAGATTTCGGCTCTGTCGATTTTCTTCCAAAAAGAACTGGCTTCCCTGCCGGAAGTTCAGACTTTTGTTAAAGGAGTGCTGCATATTCAGCCTCCTTTTGTGCCTCCAGTGGCACCTTGGGATCTCAACGTGGTGTTGGATTTCCTTAAATCACATTGGTTTGAGCCACTTAAAACCGTGGAGTTAAAATATCTCACGTCGAAAGTGGTAATGCGATTGGCCCTGGCTTCGGCCAGGCGTGTGTCAGAGTTGGCGGCTTTGTCATGTAAAAGCCCTTATGTGATTTTCCATATGGATAGGGCGGAATTGAGGACTCATCCCCAATTTCTGCCTAAGGTGGTTTCAGCGTTTCATTTGAACCAACCTATTGTGGTGCCTGCGGCTACTCGGAACTTGGAGGATTCCAAGTTGCTGGATGTAGTCAGGGCCCTGAAAATTTATGTTTCCAGAATGGCTGGAGTCAGGAAAACTGACTCGCTGTTTATCCTCTACGCACCAAACAAGATGGGTGCTCCTGCTTCAAAGCAGACTATTGCTCGCTGGATATGTAGCACAATTCAGCTTGCACATTCTGCGGCGGGACTGCCGCATTCTAGATCAGTAAAAGCCCATTCCACGAGGAAGGTGGGCTCTTATTGGGCGGCTGCCCGAGGGGTCTCTGCTTTACAACTTTGCCGAGCTGCTACTTGGTCGGGGTCAAACACATTTGCAAGATTTTACAAGTTTGACACCCTGGCTGAGGAGGACCTGGAGTTCGCTCATTCGGTGCTGCAGAGTCATCCGCACTCTCCCTCCCGTTTGGGAGCTTTGATATAATCCCCATGGTCCTTACGGAGTCCCAGCATCCACTTAGGACGTCAGAGAAAATAAGATTTTACTCACCGGTAAATCTATTTCTCGTAGTCCGTAGTGGATGCTGGGCGCCCATCCCAAGTACTTGTACATAGTTATTGTTAACAAAAGGGTTATTGTTGAGAGCCATCTGTGCAGAGGCTCCGTTGTTGTCATACTGTTAACTGGGTATAATATCACGAGTTGTACGGTGTGATTGGTGTGGCTGGTATGAGTCTTACCCGGGATTCAAAATCCTTCCTTAGTGTCAGCTCTTCCGGGCACAGTATCCTAACTGAGGTCTGGAGGAGGGTCATAGGGGGAGGAGCCAGTGCACACCAGGTAGTCCTAAAGCTCTCTTTAGTTGTGCCAAGTCTCTTGCGGAGCCGCTATTCCCCATGGTCCTTACGGAGTCCCAGCATCCACTACGGACTACGAGAAATAGATTTACCGGTGAGTAAAATCTTATTATATATATATATATATATATATATGTATATATATATATATATATATATATATATATAATATGACTTGGGGTTTGTTTTATTAGATAGAGCATGTCCCTGTGAAGTGCCTTTTGGGGTTGTGGTTTTTCAGAAAGTTACAGGTTTTTTTTAATTAAGAGAAATATGCCCCATTATAGAGATCGGGCATTTCAATTTGTTGCGCCTGCGCAGTGGCCGCCAGCAGGGGGTGTACTAGAGTGCCTTCTCTTGAGAGCCGCAATATGGCTGCCTTCTCCCCGGTTATTCTGTAAATAGGAAAATAACCTCACAGGTTCACATAGGGCAGAGTTGCCACTACTAGTGCAGGGCTGTAACTTACAGTACTAAGGAAAAGCCATATACTAAAGCGGCACGGTAACCTTACCCCTCTCAGAGACACCAGGGCGCAGCACACTGGTACACACACCTGTTAGCTCAGGGCAGCACTATAGGACCCTCCTGTAATGCTGTGCTGGCGGCGTGTAGTGATCAGGGCACTGGGAGACTGGCTGGCTGGTCTCCGTCTCTGCTGCCTATAGAACTTCCACCTCTGTTATATATCAGGGCTGCTCTCCTGTTGTTATGATTCCAATACTCTGGTCTGGGGATATCTTATAGCAAGGACCTGAGTACTGGAACGTAATGCTTGGAAAGGGAGTGGGAACGGGAATAGCCCCTGGCGCCCTATCTCCGTTGTCTCGCCCGTGCTGTCAGAAATCTCTTGCGAGACTATGGTTGCTTTTGGGCCCATGGCAGCCGCGTTTGAAGGGCGGATTACGTCTGCCCAACTCCGATGCCCCCTCAGGTCTTAATGGGAGACAAAGAGAAATCCGAGACAGGGTGATAACAAGGGGCCCTCTACTAAACAACAAAGCCAGGGGCTCAAAACTAACTTTAAACTAGAGTATGTGCGGAAAACCGCCAGGGAAAAGGACAACCAAAATACCCACTTGTCCACTCTTCTACCCGG